>NC_064643.1:282812853-284155710 GCF_023864345.2 Schistocerca serialis cubense | reverse complement strand
GTCGAGACATATCTATTGAATTATAGAGATCTGGATTGCAGAGGCGGCCAAGGCGACCGTTCACGAGAAATGGAAAATCCGGGGTCGAGTCCCAGCACCGTCACAAATTTTTCAAGTCCAGCTGCTGAAATGTTTGAACGCCCATAGTAGCTATGTCATACAAATTTCTCCTTAGTTATGGGTATAAAAGCTACTTCAATCGATCATGGGTGTTTGTTCTTTCGGAGATGTGCAAAATAACACTCACACAATTGCACAAATAAACAAATTTTGAGAACATCAGAAAAGCTTTTCCTATTTAATATACATTAACGCTCATAAATTAAGAATTACTGCAGAATGTGGTGCCACACAACGTGCCACTACACAAAACTGGCGCTAATAGCAAAGGCACACTGGGAACACACACGGCACAGATCTGTACGTCCATGGTATTGGTGATAAGTTGAGAATACCGTCCCGAAACACATGTGCTACAACACGCCACCGTTTCCTGCATACGTACCCCGACATCAATATGTGATATGATCACTATGCACACGTACACAGGCCGCACAACGGGTTGGCATACTCTGGATCAGGTGGCCTCTCATTCTTGCACCAATGCCTGTCGGAGTTCCTGAAGTGTCGTAGGGGTTTGAAGACGTCAACTCAGAGCGTTCCAGACGTGAGAACAGGCAGGCCACTCCATTTGCCTGATATCTTCTGTTTCATGGTACTCCTCCACGATGGCAGCTCGGTGGGGCCGTGCATTATCATCCACCAGGAAAAGGCGGACATACTGGTGCAAAATGACGTCCCGATACGCCTGACCTGTTACAGTTCCTCTGTCAAAGACAAGCAGGGGTGTACGTGCACCAATCATAACCCCACCCCACACCATCTAACCACGACCTCCATACAGGCCCCTTTCATGGACATTAAAGGGTTGGTATCTGGTTCCTGGTTCACGCGGGATGAAAACCTGGACTCGTCCGTGAACGTAACCTGGGACCATTGTTCCAATGTCCATGTACTGTGTTCTTGACACCAGGCTTTACCGGCTCTCCTGTGACCAGGGGTCAGTGGAATGGACCTTGCAGGTCTCCAGGCGAATAAACCAAGTCTGTTGAGCCGTCTGTAGACTGTGTGTCTGGAGACAACTGTTCCAGTGGCTGCGGTAAGGTCCCGAGCAAGGCTACCTGCAGTACTCCTGGCCGTCTGCGGGCACTGATGGTGAGATATCGTCTTCTTGTGGTGTTGTACACTGTGGACGTCCCGTAGTATAGCGCCTGGGCACGTTTTGTGTCTGATGGAATCGTTGCCATAATCTTGAGATCACACTTTGTGGCACACAGATGGCCCGTGCTACGACCTGCTGTGTTTCACCAGCCTCCATTCGCCCTAATATTCTACCCCTCATAACGTCAATATGTGTTCTTTGAGCCATTTTCAACACACAGTCACCATTATCACATCTGAAAACGTCTGCACACTTACTCGCTGCACCGTACTCTGACATGCACCAACACACCTCTGCGTATGTGGACTGCTGTCAGCGCCACCGTGTGACGACCGCAGGTCAAATGCACCGCATGGTCATACCTCAAGGTGATTTAAACCTTCAGACCTCCCACCAGAGCCTTGTTTCACCATATATCAGCATTATCCTTAATTTATGAGCATGAGTGTAGTTGTTATGTTCTGTCGAGCCTTAGAGAAACTTAATATAATTATTCTCATGATGGATAACTGCTGTCGTCACGGTAGCTACAACAGACGTTTCACAAGAACGGGATGTCGTCAGATCTTGCTCTAGAGATTGCCGTGACTGATTGGTGGAAAAGACCAGTGTATTTGGTCCTGACAACATCATGGTTTCCTGCTGCTTCATATCTTGCATTGTGCAGGTCCAGTGCTTTTCAAGTGCAACTTTGTCGAGTATATATAGTGTATATCTCGATAAGGGGAAATCATCGCTACGAAAGTCAGCTTTCCTGAGTAACAACTTGTTGATGATAAGGGCCACTAACAACTTCCGCGGACTGTAACAGAGAACTGAATGACCTTAGAGCTGAATATCACTCGCCATTTCAATAGCGGACTACAGCTGATGAGCAGCCAATTCATCATGAACCATCACTTTGCCAGATATGCCACCAGCCCACATGCCTACCTCTGCTCACCTCAAGTCTACCGGCACTTAGATTAGTGTGGGTGCAGGAGATACAATTGGACGTTCGAAACTTAGAAAATGGCCACCTAAGCTTATAGGAAATACATGTTGTGTACCCATTGGTTGATCGACTGCACTACACAAGTAATGCTGACCTTCAGCGAGATAATATGTCATCCTGTCGCTGCTAAACTACATTACAGCTGTTTCCAGAATTAATTGAATTTACTTCTATCGTTATTTGAACATATTTTTGCCTTATTAAACTTTATTAGAAAAGCTTTTATTAATGCAATAAAAACTGATGTTCCTAAAACTTTTTAGAAATATGAGAGGCTGATAATAATAAATTAAGCCGAAAATGGACAGGTGAGAGGAGATATAGTGAAACCGTGGACGGCACACAGCTGAGAAGTAATGGAAATTGTCGCGAATAGTGCCTGACACCCTCATTACGTTACACACTGCAGACTGGAATTTAACGGTATTTGCAGAACCATCAGCTTAAAAAGCTGTAGTCGCGAAGTACTGATGCGAATTATTTACGCATGAATGGAAAATCTCGGGGAAAAAGGAGTTACAGTTCCACAGAAATTTAAGAACAGGTAAGGCCATAATGACGTTATGACTTACCTTGGAAGACAGTTTGAACAAAGGCAAACTTGTGTTTTTGTGTTTGGAGCTTTTGTAGATGCGGAGGAAGTTTTTGAAAAAGTTAACTGGAAAACACACTTTGAAGTTGTGAAGACAACATGGGCAAAAATATGTTAAGCCAAAAGTTACCTACGACTTATACAGAAATCATACTGAACTTAGAAACATGAAAGGGAAACAAGGGCTGAGAAGGGTGATAGACCTGGTTATAGCATCTCATGATGTTATTCTATCTGTACACTGAAAGTTTAGGGAGAAGAAATAAAAACTTTAAGGTTCACCGATGAATTTGTAATTGTTTCAGAAACGGTAAAGGACTTGGGTGGGAGAGCAGTAAACGCAATGGATTCTGTCTTTAAAAAGACATTATATGATGAACATCAACAAAAGTAAAAGAAATGTAATTAGATTAGGAACTGAGACACCAAAAGTTGCAGGTTACGTGTGCTATATGGAAAATAAAATATTTGATGACGGCAGAAGGTAACAGCAAGAAAAGCGCCTCTTAAAGAGAGTGGCCTGAAACTTAGTACACTTTCAAAATAATTTCCTTGTACTGGGTGAGAAAGTGTAATATCTGAAAGCGACTAAATTCTTCTTTATTGGCGGTAAACAACAACATAGAAAATGCAGATCGTAACAGAGTGCAAGACCGTTTCATGAATACACGTATCTTTCCAATTACTCAAATTCTTCAGCTGTATTACTGCAATAATAACTAGACAGGTATACATCTCATAGATTTAGGAGTTGACGGTATAAGGGGTGATCAAAAAGATTCTGTTTGAGGGAGTTGCTGCGGCGTATATGCTACGTAGAGGGACTCTGACAGTGGCTTACAAACACTAATATGTAGTCAAGGGATTACTGTGGCATTCGTAGCTTTCCGGCGCTTGTATGGTAAATGCAGACACGTGAACTATTTCGACGTCATTACCAAATGCGTACAAACAGAATCAGCGTGTTGCCATTCTTTTCTTGGTTGTCGAAGGACGAACACCGGAAGGCCCCAATCAGAGAATGAATACTCTGCATGAGGCACCACATCTGTCGAAAACCACCGTTCTGGAATGCTGCGCAAAGTTTCGTGCTGGTGGCGATTCGACACGACACGCCGGTCGATCGGGGCGGGACAGCAGAAGTTACGCCAACTCAAGTGCGAAACGTTCGATCAGCCACCCTATAGTCCTAATCTCTCCCCGTGAGATTATAGCACCTATGGGTCGACAATTCCTATCGGACGAGGATGAACTTCAGGTAGCTACGGATTTCATCACGCGGCAGGACACGGGTCTTTACCAAAAGGCTTATCTTCAGCTTGGTATGTCGATGGGATCATTTCGTCAATGCTCACGGTGATTTTGCATGCTAGGCATATCGATTCTGGGCTTTACGGTCTTCGAAGGGAAACTTTTTTGATCCCCCTTTACAGTACATCATACACTACTGGCCATTAAAAATGCTACACCACGAAGATGACGTGCTACAGATGCGAAATTTAACCGACAGGAAGAAGATGCTGTGCTATGCAAATGTTAGCTTTTCAGAGCATTCACACAAGGTTGGCGCCGGTGGCGACACCTACAACGTGCTGACATGAGGAAAGTTTCCAACAGATTTCTCATACACAAACAGCAGTTCACCGGCGTTGCCTAATGAAACGTTGTTGTGATGCCTCGTGTAAGGAGGAGAAATGCGTGCCATCACGTTTCCGACTTTGATAAAGGTCCTATTGTAGCCTATCGCGATTGTAGTTTATCGTATCGTGACATTACTGCTCGCGTTGGTCGAGATCCAATGACTGTTAGCAGAATATGGAATCGGTGGGCTCAGGAGGGTAATACGGAACGTCGTGCTGGATCCCAACGGCCTCGTATCACTAGCAGTCGAGATGACAGGCATCTTATCCGCATGGCTGTAACGGATCGTGCAGCCACGTCTCGATCCCTAATTCAACAGATGGGGACGATTGCAAGACAACAACCATCTGCACGAACAGTTCGACGACGTTTGCAGCAGCATGGACTATCAGCTCGGAGACCATGGCTGCGGTTACCCTTGACGGTGCAGCACAGACGGGAGCGCCAGCGATGGTGTACTCAACGACGAACCTGGGTGCACGAATGGCAAAACGTCATTTTTTCGGATGAATCCAAGTTCTGTTTACAGAATCATGATGGTCGCATCCGTGTTTGGCGACATCGCAGTGAATGCACATTGGAAGCGTGTATTCGTCATCGCCATACTGGCGTATCACCCGGCGTGATAGTATGGGATGCCACTAGTTACACGTCTCGGTCACCTCTTGTTCGCATTGACGGCACTTTGAACAGTGGACGTAACATTTCAGATGTGTTACGACCCGTGGGTCTACCCTTCATTCGATCCCTGCGAAACCTTACATTTCAGCAGGATAATGCACGACCGCATGTTGCATGTCCTGTACGGGCCTTTCTGGATACACAAAATGTTCGATTGCTCCCCTGGCCAGCACATTCTCCAGATCTCTCACCAACTGAAAACGTTTGGTCACTGGTAGCCGAGCAACTGGCTCGTCACAATAATTATAATTAACAGCTGAATGACTTTTCAGAGCCCTCTGTTTCGCGTAACAGCTTTTCTATGACAGCAAAACAGTTTTGTGTCCCAGTAGGAAGGATGTGTTGTAATTTTTTACGTCCCTGCCTACAACTACCAAGATATAATCAAACTTTTCCATGCACACAGTGCATGTAGCAGAAATGAGGCAGGTAGTGGACTGGGCCTCTTTAACATCGTCTGCTCTCCGCTCCTCTGTTGTGCTACACTGAAACCCGCTTTGTGTGGCCGAATCAATATTGCCTGTCTTCATTGTAATGTATGATGAGTCGCTGCACCTTCATGCATTCCAATTTCACTTTGTACAATGGAGCCGCTACACGGGGCGATAGAAACCTTTGGCCGCGTTGCTCCACTCTCCGACGCAGGACTCCAAAGCGGCGTCATGGAACGGCCAGTGATGAGCCCCACAAAACAGCAGTTAACCAAAGTAACACACGTGTTTGCCGTAACAAGAGTTGTGTTTTTAGCTCTTGTTTCTGCACCGAGCGTTATCGTAGAGCTTTAATCGAAATTAATTTAAATGGAGACCACTTCTGACTGTAACAATTGACTGACAACCAAATCAGTTTAAAAATATATATAAATGAGAGTAATTGGGAAACATCGCACTTTGTTCCTGTTGGTTTTCCTGAGGAAGAGAAGCTCCGCTCATGGTGGAACCAACGAATTTCCTTTTTGTAATATCATAAAAAGTATTTACAAATCTTGCGCTGATTCCTAAATTTGCGTATCAGTCATCACTGGATACTGTTGGACGTGCACGTACAGAAAATGGACTTTGTTGTAAGCATTTGCAATACTATACAATTTTGTATATTAACTATTCCCATTTTTCTTTCTCTACTCTAGAAGTAATTTCATGGTTATATTTGTAACTTGAAATTCAAGAAGATTAAAGAAGCGGTTTCAGGAACCCAATGGTCCTTTGGACTTCTACTGTTTCATTTTGTAAGAATACGTTGTCGCCATTAATCTTACTTAGTATCAGAGCCCATGAAGATCTTTTCGCTTCGAAAACGTTTAGCACTGTTTACTGTTCACATCGCTATGTGCTACATAGATTTCTAAAAACTGTTGTTGCCTCGGGAATGAGCTTTAGTCGCTGTTTTAAATCGTACGACCATCGTTTTACTTTCAATCGCTTGGAGCATAGATACGCACCACTGAGATAATGCTGAGAAAAAACAAATTTGTAGCACTAACGTGAAGAGTGCAAGTATTTTAAAGCATTTGTACAACACAACCGGCACGTAAATGGGGCAAATTTATTGCACATTCTAACTGATGTATGAGGCATATTACAAGAATGGGCCGTTCAGCAACAAAAAAAATACAGTTCTTAGGAGTAAGTTTTATATGTGGCGTTAGATTCCTAAAACCCTACTTCCTTTTTCCCCTTTGAATTGCAGGCACATCGCATACCACTGTATTATCTTCTACATCTGCTCTGCATTCAACTTCTCTGGGTGTGAACTGAATACACTGCGCAGCCAAATTAATGGATCTCTTCTTCGAAACACGTAATTCTGACGCATAACGTTGAAATTTCCCTCAAAGGAGCCTTCAGTCTTCCTCTTTAATGGTGCAAAACCATGGCATCCTGCGATGCCGTTTGAAACAGCGAGGTGTCGTCACATGCGAATAAATGGTTACAGCTCAGAAGTTCATGTGAGCTGTACGATGGGTTAATGACGGCACGTTGGTACCAGAGTTCACCACAATCCTTCCAAAGCCGTCTTCGACGCGTCATACATTTTATACCATGTTTTGACACCTCTGTGATGGAGGTCAGAACCGCAACACCCAGCTTTGAAATCAAGCGGTTTCCTTATGGGTGGCTGAGGAAGACATTCCAGACACTCCGGTGCTCAGAACAGACACGAAAAGGCCTCAGGCGGCGGTTTAAAGGGTGTCAATGATACCACCCCTTCCCTTGGTGCGTCAACGCACTCACATTTCGCACTCGAAAATAAAAGTTCGCAATGCGATCAGCAACACGACAACGTTATGACAAGGTTCGACGCTGCTGCCACCCCATGGGTGTTTTAACCCTGCTCTAAGGACATCGTGGAGATGCAACACCACTGAACGTTACCTGAATTCGTTGGTGCGTGCTTATACCGCAGTTTTTGCTCCAGTATACAGGATGGAACCACTAGCGACAGTTCAGATGCATTCGACGAAATCTGAATTTCTGCCTTTACACTCTTCCTAATTCGCGACTGTCGTTTTCTACCGCAAAATATATATGAATCGACACTCCAGTGAAAAGTGTGGTTTGATTGTCGCTCTTTACGCCACCCACTGCGGCTTTTTCGTGCAGATTGTGATTGGCCGTGTGTCTAGATTGTTTTCTTCGGCCACTCATAAGAAAACTGCGTGATTTCAACGCTGGGCGTCGTGGTGCTGATCTCAATTCGCAGAGGCTTCAAGAGAGGGGTGGATTGTGGTAAGAAGGGGTGTGACAGCCTTGCCGTAGTGTGACAAGTCCGCGGTGGCGTTGGGGAGAACTGTGGTGACATTTGCTGCCAATGTGACATAATCAACCTACTTTACAGCTCAAGCGTCGCCAAACTCTAGGGTGACGTTGCAGGATGCCACGCTTTCGCAACATTACAGAGGAGGATTGTACAGACCTTTGAGACAAATTCCAAGGTTATGCGTCGTAATGGAACACTATCACGGGGTTTCTAAAAAGCGATACTTTAATGTTATTGTCCAGTGTAGTTAACGATGGCGTACTTTAATTTCTCGCCATCTTAAAACGGTTGACCAACAAGCCATTACTGTTTGTTTTCAACAACTATCAAACAACCACTGATAACTTTTGTGACTTCGTAAACAAACAACAGATGGAAATGCATTAGTGAAACTGTGCACTGAATTGTTAAAATATATTTGTTTATGGTAATGTTTGCCTATCCCATGCTTTCTATCCAACGCCCATTTCTACGCCACCATCAATAACACAACTTCCATATCTTCCTTCCGCTGCAGATATGCCCCAAGGCATTAGGTAGAACATGGAGATTGTACCCTTCCACAATTCTGTACACCTATAAATCCTCTGCTACGCAAATAAAACATGGGTTTCCACTTCTCCATCATTCCATCAAGCCCTACATACTCCGCCTAGCCTTGCGGATCCGCTTATTCTCCAGTTCTCTCTACTTGAATCCTCTTTCAACTTATAAAATTCCTCACACTGTTCTTCTATACTTAACACTTACGAATTCCTACATTACTCGAAAACATGGCTCTAACTACCCTACAGTTTCCCCCTGCTCTATGATGTTGGCGCTCTGCCACTCCTATAGCACCACATCTGCATTAATACTCCGCAAGCCACCTAACGGTATGTAGGAGAGCGTAATCCGTGGACCGCTGTCACTTACCCCTTTTCCTGTTTCACCCGCACGTGGTTCGCGGGGAGCAAAATTGCTGGTAAGCCTCCGAATGCGGTCTAGTCGCTCTAATTTTATCTTCATGGTAATTTCGTGAGATATACGTAGAAGGGAGCAGTACATTAGTTCGCTCTCGGAATTTTAACGGTAGACCATACCGTGAAGCAGAACGCCTCTCTTGGAGATAAACATATGTATTAGAAAGGTCCATGGAGAGACAGGAATACAGCAATATAAAATACTTAGAATGAAATACATAGGAAATGTACAGAAGCCAAGGTGAAATGGCTACAAGAAAAATGTGACGAAATAGAAAAACAAATGATCGTCGCAAGAACTGACCCAGTTTATAGAACAACCAAAACAATATTCGGTGATATTAAAAACAAGGGCAGCAATATAACGAGTACAATGCGAATCCCACTGTTAAACATGTAGGAGAGCGCGGATAGGTGAAAAGAATGAAGGTCTTTATGACAGGGAGGAATTGCCTGATGACGAGAAGAAATAGGGAAGCCACTATTAGAGTCATAGTTTAAGAGCTGTGGAAGACTTGAGATCAAATAACGAAGAAGGAATAGATAACATTCCATTCAAATTCCTAAAATCATTGAGGATCGAAGGGGGGGGGGGGGCATGACAACCAAACGGGTATTCAGTATTCAAGTCGGTGTACGGAATCTATGAGACACCATCAGACTTTCAGAAAAACACCAGCCACATAATTCCGAAGACAACGAGAGCTGATAAGTGCGAGAACTACCGGACAATCAGCTTCATATCTCACGCATCCAAACTGCTGACACTAATAATGATCACGAAAAAGCATTCAGCAGTGTAAAATGGCTCAAGATGTTCGGAATTCTGAGAAAAATAAATCATCTGTAGGGAATCACTGGTAACAGAACAATATGTACAAGAATCTAGAGAGAACGGTACGACAGGAAAATCAGGAACGAATGGATAGTATTGAAAATGGTGCCAGATAGAGCTGTAGTCTTTGGCTCCCACTGTTCAGTCTACACACTGAAGAAGCAATGATGAAAAAAAAAAGGCTCAAGAGTGAAATTAAAATTCGGAGTGAAACGATATCAATGATAAGATTCGCTGATATCGATGCTATCCTCAGTGTAGGTGAAGGAGAATTACAGGTTATGTTGACTGGAATAATCATTCTAATGACTACAGAATGTGGATTGGGAGTAAATTGGAAACTGACAAAGGTAATGAGATGTAGCAAAAATGAGAATAGCGAGAAACTATATTTTCCAACATACTAATTTTATTTAAGCTAGTTACTTCGTCTTCATAAGTTGAGTGTTTTGAAGTTACTGATATTTGTGGCTCTGATGTTTCTGGATGTGACGTAACAAAAATCATGGAATTTTTTTCTTGTCTATTAGGAGAGAGTTTTTTTGTTTTGTTTTTTGCGTTTTATTAACACGATTATGTGGAATTTTCGCCTTCATAAATTGGTTTGGCTCGAAATATAGCGAACAAAATTTTACATTATTGAGTAGGAAAAAGGTAATGTTTTCTACTATGTTTTCTACTATTTAATAGCCATTTATTGATCCTAAAAGGAAACTTCAATCTTCACAAAAGTCTGTAGCTGAGAGTTATACGTAAACTATGTTTCACACATGCGTGGGGTCACAGAAAACCTAAAGAATGACGGGTGAGATGTTATCTTTTTGTTATTGCTGAAATTTATTGCGCTACATACGCTCACTTTTTTAAAGACAAAGTTACAACCTAATATATACATTTATTTATTTAACCTGATTTTATTACAACCATCAGGTCCTCTCTCACATTGGACAGGTGTTTTATACATACAGTACCTTTTTTATATCATTTCTTAAGAAATAATTTTAGTTCGACGAATAGTATGAAAATGATTGGAGTATCTGAAGTGCCATCATGAGTAAATAATACCGACTATGAACTAATAAAGTTAATGCTGGCGGTACCATACTACCGTAGCTGCTGCCACTAATATTGATGATAATAATAAAAATAATAATTGTCATAACGATGTTGGTAACAATAATGATATTGGCAGATATAAAAAGGATATATGGGTGTACAACACGTTTCCTGATATAGTGAGTTTTCGGGAAAGGAAATTTAAGAAGATTGCATCATATAAGAGTACTGGGAAATGTGGAGGGTCTGACTGGGAACGAGGATGGATAAGGAGTAATGAGTGCGTGCAGGGACAATTATAATCCTTATTGTTGCTTTAACAGAAACTGGAGATGTTATTTACATTCCCAGAGGTTATTCCATAGTCACTTTGAGAAAGTCGGGAGACAAAAATAATTTTGCTGTGATAGGATCGGGTGTTTCTGCCACGTTGTTCACATATATAAGAGCGTTAAGGTCGAGGAGAGACATGAACAGTTGCGTCGCGACTGTGTTAGACAGTGTTTAAGATCTTCGTTGGACAATAACAGCGCACAGCGGCTTGTTCATCCTGTGTTCACATATCAAGACAAGGGACGATATAAATGAAAGCTTGTCATGATGTCAAGGGAAGATATGTAGCTGCGACAAGTATTATTCTAACATTTTTTGTTGGTGTCCGTCGTCGCATTCGTCTCAGTAATGATTAAGCGATTCGTTCGTTTCGAACATATTCAGATCAATTGTAGTTGCAGAGCAGCCCGTCAGTTCCCGTGAGGTTCCATAAGCCTCATGACAACCTACTCAAAAGCCTCTCTCTCTCTATCTCTTTAGCACAGCAATTTAGTTAATTTGCTCACTAGTGTGCAAATATTTATGTACCTCATATATGCGCATCACCTGCAGCAGTAGATGACTACGGGCGTGCGCTCACGTATAATGAGAAGGAGGTAGCCGGGATCGGGTTAGAAAATATCGACAAAATGAAAACGTGAAGATACTTACGATACTTTATCAGGAACGCGGGAACTACACGGTGCTACATAAACTGCACATAAACAAGGCCATGGCTTCTGACGTCCTACTACGTCGATGGACGAGATAGGGTGAATGTGGGGGAGGGTGTTTACGGGTAGCCCCTATCTGTGCCGACGTAAAGCGGCCTCAGTACTGCCGTGTCTGGGAACTCTGCGTTTATCGCACATGTTCACGTCGCGCATCGTTTAGAGCTCAACTGCACGGAAGATTTGTCACTTAAGGCCAATGACGGGATGATTTATACAAGTGTACGCGCTTTCAGCACAGTGGAAGCGATCGTAAACTATGGGACGAGGAGGAATTTTAATGGCTGTCGCGTCGTTATAATTCTAGCTAGGCTGTCACCCACCTCGCTATCTTGGATGTAAGTGTGTACGTGCCTGTCCTCCGGTATAAGGCTCAAACATTACTACAGTGTAACATACGTTACAACTCGCCAACAGCAGATTAGCTACAAAGTTTGTGATAGTAGTTTTCAGAGAAAATTCGTAATTATATACGTATTTCATCCTGAAGTACTGTTTAAAGAAGTGATTTGAAACGGGCTGTCCGCAACATCTGTCTGGTTTCGATCATTCATACCATACAAGGTATAGGAGGAGGAGTCTAACTATGATATTGTCGACGTATTAAAGCGGTAACGTATGTTGCAAGTACAGGGTGACAAATATTGAACTATATAAAAGAAAATCGTCATAACTTCTGAACGGTTTGCGTTAGGACGTTCAAACTGCACGGTTGACCGCGGAACATGGTGAGAATTAGTATGTGAATATGGTTTGGCTTAGCAACGAAGCCCCCTTTCATTTGGATGGTTCGTCAATAAGCAAAATTGGCGCATTTGGGAGACTGAGAATCCGCATTTCGCGATCGAGACGGATGAATGTGTGTTGTGCAATGTCCAGTCACGGAATAGTCGGTGCAATATTCCTTGATTGCACGTTCACTACCGAACGGTACTGGAAGGTTTTGGAAGGTGATTTCATCCACATTATCGAAAGTGATTTCGACAAGATGTGGTTCATGCAAGACGGAGCTAGACTCCATCAAAGCAGGAGTGTGTCTTATGTCCTGAAGAAGCACTTCGGGGTCCGCATTCGGACTCTCGGGTATCCAGAATCCACTAGCATGGGCCTCGATTGTCCGTCATATTCTCCGGATCTGAACACATACGACTCCATTTTCTGGGGCTATATTAAAGACAAGGTGTACAGCAATAACCCGAAAACCATTGCTTAGCTGCAAACAGCCATACAGGAGGTCATGGACAGCATCGATGTTCTGACACTTTAGTGGGTCATGCAGAATTTCGCTATTCGTCTGCGCCACATGATTGCCAATGATGGCAGGAATATAGAACATGTCATAACCAAAATTCGAATATCTGTAGTGACGTTTACGTGTTGAATAAAGTGTGTGCACGCGCCGTAATTTGTGACTAATTTACGTCTTTTTTCATATAGTTCAATAATTTTCACCCTGTATTAAGGGCTATCTTGTTTCAAGTTCCTCTGTCGTAATGCAATAGGTATCAGAGAAGTACGTTCATGGAAATAAGGAAGCGATTATGACAAGAAAAAGCGTTCGCTATGTCTGTCCCTCCTCTGCTATACAAAAGAAACAATGAAATAGCACACAATAAAGATGAAAGGAACGAGAAACAAATATACGGTATTACGTCAGATATTCGCAGAAACGTACATGAACATACGACAAGAATTTTAACTGATAGCTGGATGACCACAATTAAAAGATAAACAAAAGAAAACTGTGTGAAACTATAAAAGTCAAGTAAGACCTCGGTCCAAGATAGGAAATACAATTTGAACGTACAGTGAGCAAATATCCTGCTACTTGGGTAACACGGCAACTGCGATAACAGAAACCCATGAATATTGAAAGAATTAATTTAGAAGCAAATTTGGGAAAGGAAATCTTTGGAATGACACAATCTGCAGTTGTCAAGAAAATAAGGAAACAAGTTGTAACCAATATGGATATGGAGTATAGCTACAAAAAAAAAAAAAAAAAAAAAAAAAAAAAAAAAAAAAAAAAAAAAAAGTTGCAGACTAAAAGATAATTCAACGAGAAAGTACTAAAAACGACTGGAAAAACATGACATTGATTAAAAAATAAATTAACTGATCTGCTAGGTCGTCATAACCCATTCATTAAAAAAAACATTTCCGATCCAAAATTTGTGGGACGAAAATCAAGATTAAGGGCCATGACTTACTTTAGTGAATGTTGGTGTTTGCGCCAGTGAGCTGATTCTCTGGCGGCACAGAAGGGCTCCCACCTCTTTAGGCGCTGTGTGCGTCTTATTAAATTGCACTGGACTGGATCCTAGATTCAAAAGTGGCATCGTAAATAACTTTTACCACAGGGCATAGTGGTAGGTTTAGTAATGCGTTAGCGCACTGGCTGTTGGCTCCAATCAGTTATTTGTTAGGAAGGCACTGCAAGAGTTAATACGGATATCCGGGTACATATTAGATGGCTCTGAGCACTATGGGACTTAAAATCTGAGGTTATCAGTCCCCTAGAACTTAGAACTACTTAAACCTAACTAACCTAAGCACATCACACACACCCATGCCCGAGGCAGGATTCAAACCTGCGACCGCACCAGTAGCGCGGTTCACATATTAGATGGCGCTAGCACTAGCAGCGGTCGATTTCTAATCTTTTAACAGTTTTTGTATCGGCAACCAGTATTTGCAAGCAATTTAAGACTGCTCTTTCGGGGGACAATGTAAGTGGTAGTTTGTATAGCGTCATAATGAGCGCTGATTTGTGTCTTCTATGGCTCCACAACCTTTGTTCATAGATTTACTGGCTAAACTGAATCTACAGTGTTCTTAGTAGGTGGTTATCAAATACACCTCCAGCTGTTACAATGTGTACAAGAGCTTATTCCGCCAGCCTTTCTCTCCTACTCCGTTTCAAACGTATCTGAGGCTTGTGTTCTTACTCCTACACTGGTCTACCTACCGATATTTTGTGGGTAAATGTTTAAAACCACCGCAAGGTAAACTGAAGGAGTAGAGCACTGTCTTCATAGCCTCATCTGTCACTGCATATGACCAGTACAAGCAACTCACAGGTTTGAGCACTCCTCGTCCGGAAAGTCTACTAGCGTCAACTTGAGACAGAACTTACTGAGTATGTACTTATGGAGTATAGGACTGCGTGGAAGTCGATGATGGACTGCGAAAACTGGAAAAGAAGAGAACTGAAGTGTTTGCTATGTTGTTACAGAACGATATAGAAACATAAATGGACGTACAAAACGAAGAGGATTCCTCAGAATCGGTGTGGAAACGGAAACATGGATAATGGTGATTAGTAGAAGCATTATGACGATAGAACATTGTGACACTACATTTCATGTTGTTATCGCCACATGCCGAGTCGCCTGTGAAAAATCAAAATAAAACGGAAGGAGCTCCAAATTAACCAGAACCAGATTTATATTCCTACGAAATATTGATCCAGTGGCTACAACTAACACTCTACTAACACTCTACTGTAGTTCACCTTTTAACATTAATTTTATTTTGATATCCATTTAATTTTGTATGCAGATATTCCCCTCAAAGAATAATCGGAGTGTAAATAGACAATGGCAGCCGGGTTTCTCACTTACAGCAGAGCATTATCCTAGAATATGATGTGATCATTCTGATAGAACGTAGCAGTTTCTGAAAAATAGGGATGGCTGTTGGGATCCGCATACAATTTCAACGGCTCATTCTCTTTCAAGGAAGCGCCTCGGTACAGGAAACGTCCTCCTTTGATCCGGGTGACGCCTAGGCAGTATGGGAAACGAGGAACGAAGGCATTATCTGTTTTCTGCGTCCCAACAGGTAGAACTTGGCCGCTGCCCTTCTCAGCAGTTTTGACGTCGGAAGCTTACATATGAGCGGACTCCTCGAGATCAAAAAGCTCGTTTTGCCCGGACGTCAGCGTTTGCAGATAGAGTGCACGGTCGGAGGACGTCAATGGTTATAGCATTCGGCCCCAAGCACTCGCCGCCTAGCCTCGTTACAACCCCCTGCAAGTAAGGGCGAATTCGACAGCCTTATACAGTCAAGACAGACTAGATATCACAAGTAATTTTCCAATGTATAGGGCACAAAGTGGACACACTCCCCTTCCTTCACTTAACTATAATTAGTTGCCATGTTACAAAACGTAACTCTAGAGCGCAAAAAGTGTGGTGGACACTCAGAGCTTGGAATCTTCATTACTAAACCGATATCCTGAAACCGAAACCCGTTACTGGTTTCTATCACACGCTTCCGGAGGCAAAAAAAAATTGATTTTCAATAGTTTGAGTAGTTCTTGACCAAATTTGAAAATTTAAAATGCCGTTACAATCTGCTCATTAAGAGGTATAACCATACAGTAATGGTTTAAGTTAATAAGTCAACTATTAGTGTTAGTGAATGTATCTTAAGGCACGCAAATACTCCGACTTTATTCATCCAGTGTTTGACAATGAGACCACTTAGCGACGTCCAACAAACTTTAAGCATCATTTCAAACATTTTCTAAGCTTTTTTCCCGGTTCATTGCTTGAAGTGTAATATTTAACACATCTACTCATTTCTGAAGTAATAAGAAGTTTGAAGGTGTTTCAATTTTTTAAGAAAACTTGAGTTTAGCTTAGTGGTATCTCATATAACTGAAGACACTGGGTTTGCTGCTGCTCTGAGATGAAGAGAATAGTTAAAGAGAAGAAATCGTGACGCATCAAACAAAAGAAAGAAGGAAAACCCTAGCTATGCTGGTGAGTTTAACGAGATAAACACAGTAAAGAAAATCATAAAAGGCATCCACACGATACAGCCACACTTGAAACACGTACTGCTGAGGAAAGGAGATTGTATGTCTCAGTGTTTCGAAAAAATTCGTAAAGTCTCAGTGTTCGAATATCTAATGTGGCCTCTGAAATTTTCCCGTCGTATTTCTTCTTCCAGTAATTTTCGGGTTTGCAGCCGGATCCCATCAACATTCTGCCACGATATTTCGGCCCAGAGATGTCCGGCCATTCTCAGGTGAGTAGACGAAGTACTGAAGAGACCTGATGCAGTCACGCTGTTCATAGCGAATTCCGCTCATGCGAATCGTACTGGCGGTTTACGGCGCTTGCGTTAGGAGGTGGCATGCGCGAGGCAGCCAAATTGTGTGTACATGAAGATGGTATCTGCATTTTCGGCAAAGAACAGATACCATCGGTGACCATGCAACTCCTTAGAATGAAATAAAATTAAATCAATACAATCAAATGAATACCCTTAGATGCATACAGGCTTGATATACGTCGACGGGGACAGTTGAAAATGTGTGCCCCGACCGGGACTCGAACCTGGGATCTCCTGCTTTCGTGGCAGAGGTCCCAACCATCCTTTTTTTTTTTTTTTTTTTCGTTGTTGATCGTTGGGTTTGGTCGTTGCGGACGTCACATGACATCCGTTAAAGTTCGTTTGTTGATCTTCCCACTCAGTTTTTTATTACAGAGGTCAACCGGCTCTCTGGCCGAACACGCTGAGCTACTGTGCCGACTAACCATCTGAACCACCGACGACACAGAGGATAGTGCGACTGCAGGGACTTATCTGTGGCACGCCTCCCGTGAGACCCACATTCCCAACTTATTGTCCCGTACTATATTCGTTGTGCCCCTGCCTATTACACTCATCACTCGCGGCTTTACCGATTCCCGTAAGAACCGAAAGAACATACATATAGCTATGGCTCACTGGCCATTTGACTATCTTCTGTGCGGATGCACAAACAGTGCCCGAACTCTTACGGGAATCGGTAAAGCCGCGAGTAATGAGTGTAATGGGGAGGGGCACAACGAATATAGTACGGGACAATAAGTTG
The DNA here is from genome assembly GCF_023864345.2 of Schistocerca serialis cubense. Lineage (NCBI taxonomy): Eukaryota > Metazoa > Arthropoda > Insecta > Orthoptera > Acrididae > Schistocerca > Schistocerca serialis. The sequence goes on along the minus strand of NC_064643.1, from coordinate 284,138,055 downwards.
GGAATGTGGGTCTCACGGGAGGCGTGCCACAGATAAGTCCCTGCAGTCGCACTATCCTCTGTGTCCTCGGTGGTTCAGATGTTAACTGCCCTCTGTAATAAAAAAACTGAGTTAATGGATCAATGACAAACTGAAACGGGTGTCTTTCTACGTCCTCCCTGAGCAGATACAGCGAAAGAAAAACGAACAAATGAGATTTAAAAAATATATATGGATAGAGCGTCTGCCATATAAGCAGGAGATCCCGAGTTCGAGTCCCGGTCGGGGCACACATTTTCAACTGTCCCTGTTGACGTATATCAACGCCTGCATGCAGCTAAGGGTATTCATTTGATTGTATTGATACAATTGTAATTTAAAATTGTGTGTGCTGCCCTCAGTGGTTAGATTGCTCTTGCTTCACCATTGAGGGCAGCACACAAAACATGGCTGTCTCGCGCATGTCACCTCCTAACGCATGCGCCGTAAACAGCTAGTACGATTCGCATGGACGGAATTCGCTATAAATACCAGGTCTCCCCCCCCCCCCCCCCCCCCCCATCTGCCTTTGGCTAGGGTGTGTCATCATTGTGCCGACATTTTCGTACAGTGTTTACAGTGAGTGTTCAGTGTTGTGTGTCTTTTCTGATGTGTTGCGAACGGACATCATACTGTCGCTGGGTGTGATTTTTATATCTCTTGCGAACAGAAACCAGACTGTCGCCATGTCTACTATGTTACTTGTCTGATTCCTGTGTATTTTTATTAGCATTGCTAACCCTTTGCTTTATGTTTTAACTTTCCACAATTTTCCGCCGTTTTACAATTTAAGTCACCGTTTTATCGCCTGCTTTTGTTGTTTCTTCTCTTCTTCTTACGTTTTAAAAAGTCTGTAGGCTGCAGAGCAGCGTACTAAGCTGTTGCCAGCCCGCCCGCTTCGGGGGGAATCGAAATTCAATAAAGGAAAAAAAAAAAAACATGTCTCCTCATCTGTAGTTTCACCGTCGGAGGGTGACACGGAACTTAAAGTTCCACCGCCACGCGTATGATCGGCTGTTATTCAGCCGTTGCTTTGAGTCTCCCCTCACTTCTCCACTGAGATGGGATCCGACTGCAAACCCGAAAATTACTCGAATACGAATATCTAGCCTCCCTCTCACTTGAGTCCAGTATTCTAGTGCCGCCCCTCTTCCGTCAAGGTGATGAAAATTATGATTGAAAGTGGGGTCAGAAATGCTGAAAAGTCGAGAAACGTTTCTCTAGGCTGATGGACAGTGTTCTACAAGTGCCGTACTGCGTATTCGCTGGCCTCGTAGAGTGCACATGTGGAGAAAAAGAGGAGAAGTGCAAAAAGATGGCGTCTGTTGGGATACACTGCCGATCATAGCCTATACCTGGTTGGAGGGAGTGAAGATGTGCCTGTGGATTGTATGGGCGGCGGAGCAGTACGGCGCACGTCAGCCGGACAGACAGACGGCGCAGGCAGGAGAAAGCGAGCGCCGCGGCGTGAGTCATCTGTCCTACCTCCGCTGCCAGCACGCGCCGCGCCGGACCGACTTTACGTAATACGGCGCCCAGCCGCGTCCGCGCCGCTTACAATATATAGCGTAACGGGCCCAGGTCTTCCGCCACCACTGCTGCAACATCAGCCAGACCGCGAACGGCACCCAACCTAAGGCGACACTTTGATACATACAGGACCTGCTCTTGTTAACAGGTTGCTCTGCATTGCACATCAGCACCATAAATCGCACCAGCTGGAAAATATGCGTCTTGAAAAAGACGTCGCAGTTGCTTTGTAATGTATCATTCCCAGTCGTAGCCGGCCGGAGTGGCCGAGCTGTTCTAGGCGCTACAGTCTGGAACCGCGCGACCGCCACGGTCGCAGGTTCGAATCCTGACTCGGGCATGGGTGTGTGTGATGTCCTTAGATTAGTTAGGTTTAAGTAGTTCTAAGTTCTAGCGGACTGATGACCTCAGCAGTTAAGTCCCGTAGTGCTCAGAGCCAGCCATTCGCAGTCGTGCAATGAGTCGTCTCTTGGCTGTTAGAGCGGCAGAGCCGGCATGCTGTGGCAGTGACTTTCGTCCAGCCTGGAGCTCGTTAATTGTTTTTTCTTCTTTTTTTCCTAATCATGTAAAGTGGATGGAAGTCGCGGAGCCTACTTGGCTGATTATAAGACACATTAATGACTTTCCCATAACAGCATGTGTTTTAAGTCACCTGTTTGTTAATTGCGATAAGTTCTGTTGAAATACCCTGCAGGTGAAAATCCAGTTAGCGGAAGTTGGAACAGGACGAGGGGAGTGAGTGTCAGGGGCCCCTGTATATAGATTTCAGTAAATGTGTTTATATTTTAACGTAGACTCTTCTTCTTGTCTTTTTCTTGTTGTTCTTATAACTAGCGGGTGTCCTGTCTCGTATGGGGTCCGGTTTGACAAGATTTCATTCGCTGCTGCTACTGTCCCAGGTTCCAATCCTGCCTCGGGCATGGATGTGTGTGATGTCCTTAGGTTAGTTAAGTTTAAGTAGTTCTAAGTGTAGGGGTGACTACAGGGTTATAAACACAAAATCAAATAGGGGTAATGCAGGAGTAGGTTTAATAATGAATAGGAAAATAGGAATGCGGGTAAGCTACTACAAACAGCATAGTGAACGCATTATTGTGGCCAAGATAGATACGAAGCCCACACCTACTACAGTAGTACAAGTTTATATGCCAACTAGCTCTGCAGATGACGAAGAAATTGAAGAAATGTATGATGAAATAAAAGAAATTATTCAGATTGTGAAGGGAGACGAAAATTTAATAGTCATGGGTGACTCGAATTCGAGTGTAGGAAAAGGGAGAGAAGGAAACATAGTAGGTGAATATGGATTGGGGGACAGAAATGAAAGAGGAAGCCGCCTGGTAGAATTTTGCACAGAGCACAACATAATCATAACTAACACTTGGTTTAAGAATCATGGAAGAAGGTTGTATACATGGAAGAACCCTGGAGATACTAAAAGGTATCAGATAGATTATATAATGGTAAGACAGAGATTTAGGAACCAGGTTTTAAATTGTAAGACATTTCCAGGGGCAGATGTGGACTCTGACCACAATCTATTGGTTATGACCTGTAGATTAAAACTAAAGAAACTGCAAAAAGTTGGGAATTTAAGGAGATGGGACCTGGATAAACTAAAAGAACCAGAGGTTGTACAGAGATTCAGGGAGAGCATAAGGGAGCAATTGACAGGAATGGGGGAAATAAATACAGTAGAAGAAGAATGGGTAACTTTGAGGGATGAAGTAGTGAAGGCAGCAGTGGATCAAGTAGGTAAAAAGACGAGGGCTAGTAGAAATCCTTGGGTAACAGAAGAAATATTGAATCTAATTGATGAAAGGAGAAAATATAAAAATGCAGTAAGTGAAACAGGCAAAAAGGAATACAAATGTCTCAAAAATGAGATCGACAGGAAGTGCAAAATGGCTAAGCAGGGATGGCTAGAGGACAAATGTAAGGATGTAGAGGCCTATCTCACTAGGGGTAAGATAGATACCGCCTACAGGAAAATTAAAGAGACCTTTGGAGATAAGAGAACGACTTGTATGAATATCAAGAGCTCAGATGGAAATCCAGTTCTAAGCAAAGAAGGGAAAGCAGAAAGGTGGAAGGAGTATATAGAGGGTCTATACAAGGGCGATGTACTTGAGGACAATATTATGGAAATGGAAGAGGATGTAGATGAAGATGAAATGGGAGATATGATACTGCGTGAAGAGTTTGACAGAGCACTGAAAGACCTGAGTCGAACCAAGGCCCCCGGAGTAGACAATATTCCATTGGAACTACTGACGGCCGTGGGAGAGCCAGTCCTGACAAAACTCTACCATCTGGTGAGCAAGATGTATGAAACAGGCGAAATACCCACAGACTTCAAGAAGAATATAATAATTCCAATCCCAAAGAAAGCAGGTGTTGACAGATGTGAAAATTACCGAACTATCAGCTTAATAAGTCACAGCTGCAAAATACTAACACGAATTCTTTACAGACGAATGGAAAAACTAGTAGAAGCCAACCTCGGGGAAGATCAGTTTGGATTCCGTAGAAACACGGGAACACGTGAGGCAATACTGACCTTACGACTTATCTTAGAAGAAAGATTAAGGAAAGGCAAACCTACGTTTCTAGCATTTGTAGACTTAGAGAAAGCTTTTGACAATGTTGACTGGAATACTCTCTTTCAAATTCTAAAGGTGGCAGGGGTAAAATACAGGGAGCGAAAGGCTATTTACAATTTGTACAGAAACCAGATGGCAGTTATAAGAGTCGAGGGACATGAAAGGGAAGCAGTGGTTGGGAAGGGAGTAAGACAGGGTTGTAGCCTCTCCCCGATATTGTTCAATCTGTATATTGAACAAGCAGTAAAGGAAACAAAAGAAAAATTCGGAGTAGGTATTAAAATTCATGGAGTAGAAATAAAAACTTTGAGGTTCGCCGATGACATTGTAATTCTGTCAGAGACAGAAAAGGACTTGGAAGAGCAGTTGAATGGAATGGACAGTGTCTTGAAAGGAGGATATAAGATGAACATCAACAAAAGCAAAACAAGGATAATGGAATGTAGTCTAATTAAGTCAGGTGATGCTGAGGGAATTAGATTAGGAAATGAGGCACTTAAAGTAGTAAAGGAGTTTTGCTATTTGGGGAGCAAAATAACTGATGATGGTCGAAGTAGAGAGGATATAAAATGTAGGCTGGCAATGGCAAGGAAAGCGTTTCTGAAGAAGAGAAATTTGTTAACATCCAGTATTGATTTAAGTGTCAGGAAGTCATTTCTGAAAGTATTGGTATGGAGTGTAGCCATGTATGGAAGTGAAACGTGGACGATAAATAGTTTGGACAAGAAGAGAATAGAAGCTTTCGAAATGTGGTGCTACAGAAGAATGCTGAAGATTAGATGGGTAGATCACATAACTAATGAGGAAGTATTGAATAGGATTGGGGAGAAGAGAAGTTTGTGCCACAACTTGACCAGAAGAAGGGATCGGTTGGTAGGACATGTTCTGAGGCATCAAGGGATCACCAATTTAGTATTGGAGGGGAGCGTGGAGGGTAAAAATCGTAGAGGGAGACCAAGAGATGAATACACTAAGCAGATTCAGAAGGATGTAGGTTGCAGTAGGTACTGGGAGATGAAAAAGCTTGCACAGGATAGAGTAGCATGGAGAGCTGCATCAAACCAGTCTCAGGACTGAAGACCACAACAACAACAAAAGTGTAGGGGACTGATGACCTCAGATGTCAAGTCCCGTAGTGCTTAGAGCCATTTGAACCATTTTTTGTTTGACTCTGCCGTCGGATTCCCCCTCCTGACACCACTGAGATCAAGGTAACCTAAGCGGGCGAGGGAGGAATGATCGTGAGGGAATCCTGTAAACCCTGTTCTGTGTGTAATCATACACATGGGATAGTGACACGTCCATACACAGATACCAGTATTATGCCGTATATAGCATACAAAAGGGTAGTGCATTGGCGTAGCTGTCATTTGTACTCAGGTGATCCAAGTGAAAAGGTTTCCGACGCGTTAGTGGCACCACGACGGGAATTAACAGACACTGAACGCGGAGTGGTTTTTGTATCCCGCCTGGAAGGCGGCGTGTGCTTCTGCTCCTGGAAACTGAAAGGTCGGCCGAATGAAGGAAGTGAATAGGAGCAGGAAAAGGTAATACACGTCGGTACTGGAAGAAAGTAAAAGTGGTTTACTGGTGCATGAATACATACAGGGCATACATAACTTTATAACGATGAGCAAGCCTTAAACCCGTCGTAAGTGGAGCAAAGTATATTAAGCACAGCTGAAGCGAAGTGTCCCGGTCGTCTGCTCTTGATCAAATGGGCTGAATCTGGAGCGGATCTCGTAGATCTCTCCCGTTCCGGCTAGAGTGCGCTGTCGTCAGTGTCTATCGTAGTGCCCACCTAGCAGAGCGCACCTACGTTGTGGCATCGTAGCTATCGATACCACAGTGGTTGTTGTAGGTATAGGCATGGGCCATTCCATTTCGACAATCGGTTGGGAATTCTATATTCAGAGATAAACAATGTCAACAGCGTGTCGGGAATACCAAATTTTAGGCATTACGTCTCACCAAACACAACGCAGTGTCTGGCGGCCTTCACTTAACATCCGATAGCAGCGGCGTCTGCGTAGGGTTGTCAGTGCTAACAGACAAGCATTTTTTTGTGGAATAACCAAAGAAATCAATGTGTGACGTACGACGAATGTATCCGTTAGGACATTTGTCGTTAATGGGCTATCGCAGCAGACGACCGACACGAGTGCCTTCGTTAACAGCACATCACCTGCAGCGCGTTTCCTTGTCGCGTGGTCATATCGGTTGGAGCACAAACTTCTGGAAAACCTTGGCCTGGTCAGACGAAACCCAAGTAGTCAACAAGGCGCTATGCAACCTAGTGATAGCTCCACAATGGTGTGGGCTGTGTTTACGTGGAATGGACTGGGTCCTCTCGTTACGTTCGACAACTTGACGATCCAAAACAACGATGGAATTTTTGTGGAAGAGAATGCGCCACGTCGTCGGGTCACATTTGTTCGTGATTTGTTTCAAGAACGTTCTGGATAATTCGAGTGAATGATTTGGCCACCCAGATCGCCCGACATGAATCCCATGGAACATAAGTGGGACATAATAGAGACGTTAGTTCGTGCACAAAATCCTTCACCGGCAACCCTTTTGCAGTTACGGATCGCTATAGAGGCAGCAAGGCTCAAAACTTCTGCAGGGAACTTGATGAGTCCATGCCACGTCAAGTTGCTGCAGTACGCGGGGAAAAAGGAGGTCCGACATCCTATCAGGATTGTTTGAAGAACGTTCTGGATAATTCGAGTGAATGATTTGGCCACCCAGATCGCCCGACATGAATCCCATGGAACATAAGTGGGACATAATAGAGACGTTAGTTCGTGCACAAAATCCTTCACCGGCAACCCTTTTGCAGTTACGGATCGCTATAGAGGCAGCAAGGCTCAAAACTTCTGCAGGGAACTTGATGAGTCCATGCCACGTCAAGTTGCTGCAGTACGCGGGGAAAAAGGAGGTCCGACATCCTATCAGGATTGTTTGAAGAACGTTCTGGATAATTCGAGTGAATGATTTGGCCACCCAGATCGCCCGACATGAATCCCATGGAACATAAGTGGGACATAATAGAGACGTTAGTTCGTGCACAAAATCCTTCACCGGCAACCCTTTTGCAGTTACGGATCGCTATAGAGGCAGCAAGGCTCAAAACTTCTGCAGGGAACTTGATGAGTCCATGCCACGTCAAGTTGCTGCAGTACGCGGGGAAAAAGGAGGTCCGACATCCTATCAGGATTGTTTGAAGAACGTTCTGGATAATTCGAGTGAATGATTTGGCCACCCAGATCGCCCGACATGAATCCCATGGAACATAAGTGGGACATAATAGAGACGTTAGTTCGTGCACAAAATCCTTCACCGGCAACCCTTTTGCAGTTACGGATCGCTATAGAGGCAGCAAGGCTCAAAACTTCTGCAGGGAACTTGATGAGTCCATGCCACGTCAAGTTGCTGCAGTACGCGGGGAAAAAGGAGGTCCGACATCCTATCAGGATTGTTTGAAGAACGTTCTGGATAATTCGAGTGAATGATTTGGCCACCCAGATCGCCCGACATGAATCCCATGGAACATAAGTGGGACATAATAGAGACGTTAGTTCGTGCACAAAATCCTTCACCGGCAACCCTTTTGCAGTTACGGATCGCTATAGAGGCAGCAAGGCTCAAAACTTCTGCAGGGAACTTGATGAGTCCATGCCACGTCAAGTTGCTGCAGTACGCGGGGAAAAAGGAGGTCCGACATCCTATCAGGATTGTTTGAAGAACGTTCTGGATAATTCGAGTGAATGATTTGGCCACCCAGATCGCCCGACATGAATCCCATGGAACATAAGTGGGACATAATAGAGACGTTAGTTCGTGCACAAAATCCTTCACCGGCAACCCTTTTGCAGTTACGGATCGCTATAGAGGCAGCAAGGCTCAAAACTTCTGCAGGGAACTTGATGAGTCCATGCCACGTCAAGTTGCTGCAGTACGCGGGGAAAAAGGAGGTCCGACATCCTATCAGGATTGTTTGAAGAACGTTCTGGATAATTCGAGTGAATGATTTGGCCACCCAGATCGCCCGACATGAATCCCATGGAACATAAGTGGGACATAATAGAGACGTTAGTTCGTGCACAAAATCCTTCACCGGCAACCCTTTTGCAGTTACGGATCGCTATAGAGGCAGCAAGGCTCAAAACTTCTGCAGGGAACTTGATGAGTCCATGCCACGTCAAGTTGCTGCAGTACGCGGGGAAAAAGGAGGTCCGACATCCTATCAGGATTGTTTGAAGAACGTTCTGGATAATTCGAGTGAATGATTTGGCCACCCAGATCGCCCGACATGAATCCCATGGAACATAAGTGGGACATAATAGAGACGTTAGTTCGTGCACAAAATCCTTCACCGGCAACCCTTTTGCAGTTACGGATCGCTATAGAGGCAGCAAGGCTCAAAACTTCTGCAGGGAACTTGATGAGTCCATGCCACGTCAAGTTGCTGCAGTATGCGGGGAAAAAGGAGGTCCGACATCCTATCAGGATTGTTTGAAGAACGTTCTGGATAATTCGAGTGAATGATTTGGCCACCCAGATCGCCCGACATGAATCCCATGGAACATAAGTGGGACATAATAGAGACGTTAGTTCCTGCACAAAATCCTTCACCGGCAACCCTTTTGCAGTTACGGATCGCTATAGAGGCAGCAAGGCTCAAAACTTCTGCAGGGAACTTGATGAGTCCATGCCACGTCAAGTTGCTGCAGTACGCGGGGAAAAAGGAGGTCCGACATCCTATCAGGATTGTTTGAAGAACGTTCTGGATAATTCGAGTGAATGATTTGGCCACCCAGATCGCCCGACATGAATCCCATGGAACATAAGTGGGACATAATAGAGACGTTAGTTCCTGCACAAAATCCTTCACCGGCAACCCTTTTGCAGTTACGGATCGCTATAGAGGCAGCAAGGCTCAAAACTTCTGCAGGGAACTTGATGAGTCCATGCCACGTCAAGTTGCTGCAGTACGCGGGGAAAAAGGAGGTCCGACATCCTATCAGGATTGTTTGAAGAACGTTCTGGATAATTCGAGTGAATGATTTGGCCACCCAGATCGCCCGACATGAATCCCATAGAACATAAGTGGGACATAATAGAGACGTTAGTTCGTGCACAAAATCCTTCACCGGCAACCCTTTTGCAGTTACGGATCGCTATAGAGGCAGCAAGGCTCAAAACTTCTGCAGGGAACTTGATGAGTCCATGCCACGTCAAGTTGCTGCAGTACGCGGGGAAAAAGGAGGTCCGACATCCTATCAGGATTGTTTGAAGAACGTTCTGGATAATTCGAGTGAATGATTTGGCCACCCAGATCGCCCGACATGAATCCCATGGAACATAAGTGGGACATAATAGAGACGTTAGTTCGTGCACAAAATCCTTCACCGGCAACCCTTTTGCAGTTACGGATCGCTATAGAGGCAGCAAGGCTCAAAACTTCTGCAGAGAACTTGATGAGTCCATGCCACGTCAAGTTGCTGCAGTACGCGGGGAAAAAGGAGGTCCGACATCCTATCAGGATTGTTTGAAGAACGTTCTGGATAATTCGAGTGAATGATTTGGCCACCCAGATCGCCCGACATGAATCCCATGGAACATAAGTGGGACATAATAGAGACGTTAGTTCGTGCACAAAATCCTTCACCGGCAACCCTTTTGCAGTTACGGATCGCTATAGAGGCAGCAAGGCTCAAAACTTCTGCAGGGAACTTGATGAGTCCATGCCACGTCAAGTTGCTGCAGTACGCGGGGAAAAAGGAGGTCCGACATCCTATCAGGATTGTTTGAAGAACGTTCTGGATAATTCGAGTGAATGATTTGGCCACCCAGATCGCCCGACATGAATCCCATGGAACATAAGTGGGACATAATAGAGACGTTAGTTCGTGCACAAAATCCTTCACCGGCAACCCTTTTGCAGTTACGGATCGCTATAGAGGCAGCAAGGCTCAAAACTTCTGCAGGGAACTTGATGAGTCCATGCCACGTCAAGTTGCTGCAGTACGCGGGGAAAAAGGAGGTCCGACATCCTATCAGGATTGTTTGAAGAACGTTCTGGATAATTCGAGTGAATGATTTGGCCACCCAGATCGCCCGACATGAATCCCATGGAACATAAGTGGGACATAATAGAGACGTTAGTTCGTGCACAAAATCCTTCACCGGCAACCCTTTTGCAGTTACGGATCGCTATAGAGGCAGCAAGGCTCAAAACTTCTGCAGGGAACTTGATGAGTCCATGCCACGTCAAGTTGCTGCAGTACGCGGGGAAAAAGGAGGTCCGACATCCTATCAGGATTGTTTGAAGAACGTTCTGGATAATTCGAGTGAATGATTTGGCCACCCAGATCGCCCGACATGAATCCCATGGAACATAAGTGGGACATAATAGAGACGTTAGTTCGTGCACAAAATCCTTCACCGGCAACCCTTTTGCAGTTACGGATCGCTATAGAGGCAGCAAGGCTCAAAACTTCTGCAGGGAACTTGATGAGTCCATGCCACGTCAAGTTGCTGCAGTACGCGGGGAAAAAGGAGGTCCGACATCCTATCAGGATTGTTTGAAGAACGTTCTGGGTAATTCGAGTGAATGATTTGGCCACCCAGATCGCCCGACATGAATCCCATGGAACATAAGTGGGACATAATAGAGACGTTAGTTCGTGCACAAAATCCTTCACCGGCAACCCTTTTGCAGTTACGGATCGCTATAGAGGCAGCAAGGCTCAAAACTTCTGCAGGGAACTTGATGAGTCCATGCCACGTCAAGTTGCTGCAGTACGCGGGGAAAAAGGAGGTCCGACATCCTATCAGGATTGTTTGAAGAACGTTCTGGATAATTCGAGTGAATGATTTGGCCACCCAGATCGCCCGACATGAATCCCATGGAACATAAGTGGGACATAATAGAGACGTTAGTTCGTGCACAAAATCCTTCACCGGCAACCCTTTTGCAGTTACGGATCGCTATAGAGGCAGCAAGGCTCAAAACTTCTGCAGGGAACTTGATGAGTCCATGCCACGTCAAGTTGCTGTAGTACGCGGGGAAAAAGGAGGTCCGACATCCTATCAGGAGGTATTCCATGACTTTTGTCACCTCAGAGTATTTTCAAAATGCACTATGGGACTTAACATCTGAGGTCATCGGTCCCCTATACTTAGAACTACTTAAACCTAACTAACCTATGGACATCACACACATCCATGCTCGAGGCAGGATTCGAACCTGCGACCGTAGCAGCAGCGCGGTTCCGGACTGTAGCGCCTAGAACCTCTCGGCCACAGCGGCTCGCAGAGTACTTTCCTTGTGTATCGTATTCTCTGAGGAGGAAATTGGCAACGAGCCCAATGGTTCCCTAAACGTGCCCAAGAAACCTGAAAAAACTACACTCATTCTAGCCGGTATAATTTGTAAACTCAATGTGGGTTTGGCTCACCTCCATACCTCGCGAGCTAGTGCGTTGCTAGTTACGCTGCATGACATTACATACACTGATAAACGAATACATTATGAGAAGAATATAATAATTCCAATCCCAAAGAAAGCAGGTGTTGACAGATGTGAAAATTACGGAACTATCAGTTTAATAAGTCACAGCTGCAAAATAGTAACGCGAATTCTTTACCGACGAACGGAAAAACTGGTAGACGCCGACCTCGGAGAAGATCAGTTTGGGTTCCGTAGAAATGTTGGAACACGTGAGGCAATACTGACCTTACGACTTATCTTAGAAGAAAGATCAAGGAAAGGCAAACCTACGTTTCTAGCATTTGTAGACTTAGAGAAAACTTTTGACAATGTTGACTGGAATAATCTCTTTCAAATTCTAAAGGTGGAAGGGGTAAAATACAGGGAGCGAAAGGCTATTTACACTTTGTACAGAAACCAGATGGCGGTTATAAGAGTCGAGGGACATGAAAGGGAAGCAGTGGTTGGGAAGGGAATGAGACAGGGTTGTAACCTATCCCCGATGTTATTCAATCTGCATATTGAGCAAGCAGTAAAGGAAACAAAAGAAAAATTCGGAGTATGAATTAAAATCCATGGAGAAGAAATAAAAAATTTGAGGTTCGCCGATGACATTGTAATTCCGTCAGAGACATCAAAGGACCTGGAAGAGCAGATGAAGGGAATGGACAGTGTCTTGAAAGAAGGATATATGATGAACATCAACAAAAGCAAAACGAGGATAATGGAATGTAGTCGATTTAAGTCTGGTGATGCTGAGGATATTAGATTAGGAAATGAGACACTTAAAGTAGTAAAGGAGTTTTCCTATTTGGGGAGCAAAATAACTGATAATGGTCGAAGTAGAGAGGATATGAAATGTAGACTCTCAATCGCAAGGAAAGCATTTCTGAAGAAGAGAAATTTGTTAACATCGAATATAGAGTTAAGTGTCAGGAAGTCTTTTCTGAAAGTATTTGTACAGAGTGTAGCCATATACGGAAATGAAACGTGGACGATAAATATTTTAGACAAGAAGAGAATAGAAGCTTTCGAATTGTGGTGCTACAGAAGAATGCTGAACATTAGATGGGTACATCGCATAACTAATGAGGCATCAAGGGATCACAAATTTAGCATTGGAAGGCAGCGTGGAGGGTAAAAATCGTAGAGGGAGACCAAGAGATGAATACATTAAGCAGATTCAGAAGGATGTAGGTTGCAGTAAGTACTGGGAGATGAAGAAGCTTGCACAGGATAGAGTAGCATGGAGAGCTGCATCGAACCAGTCTCTGGACTGAAGACCAGAACCACAACAACAACAGTGAGTATTGTGCAATGCGAGAGTGAATGCTGCGCGATGGCGTTGCTGACGTGCAACGCAGAAAGGGAAGTACATAAGCGGAGTTCGGATCATTCCAGCAGACGGGGATATGTGGCTCATCAGACATAGAGTACAATGCTGGAAAACATTGTTGAACATGGAGCTCTGCAGCAGCCTATATTTTCTCATGTTACCCAGTGTGACCTCACGACGAGTGCAGTGGGCACGGAGACACCGCGGTGGGGTGAACTAGCTAATATCTTACTGCGCTCAGAGGTAAGGGCCCGGAATGGTAGGGGAACACTGAGTGAAGGGACCGCTCGCGTAAAGCTGAAAATCTGAGTGTGAGTGCACGTCTGCACAAATTTTCTTTCATCATCCCATTAAGCAGCTGATGGTTACATTTCATTCAGTAGTGTGTCAGTCCATTACAAAGCAGCTGGACATAACGCTTGGGTATGTTGTTCCCTGGTCGGACGAATTTCTTCGAAAAACGCGGTGATTAGTCCTCATTCGAGAGTAAATCTACAAGCAAAGATCCAGGTTTAATTAGTTCCGGTTTACAGCCTGGGTCGCTACTGCTTCATTGAAAATTTCATTTCCTTCTATTTTAGCGCAGAAGCGTGGCGTCACATATTTTCAATTCTCAGTCAAACGGGAAGGTGGGAAAGGACTAGAATCATGTCAGAGAAAGATTTATCAGCTGTTGCGAACCACACTATGCAGCCAAGAGACGTTCAGATTTAATACGAGAAGCCACTGGTCCGCACAGCCACAAGCGAATACTACGGTGCTGTAAAGAGGAAAGACAGTGGTTACTAAACACGATAGTTATAGTAACAGAAAGGAAGAGGTTGTGAAATGAATGGTTTCTAGATAACGGTGCTGAAGAAAGAGTGTACCAGTCATTCATCATGGGGCGATAGCAATAGCGGACGACAGCAAACAGAGAGACAATTTCGCTCCAGTTTTGAAAACATGAGACGTCACACCACTCTTCGGTAAACTAAATTTTACTGCAGTCATTAGCGATTCAGATTGTGACACTGACGTTCAAAGAAGCTGCAACTCCCTTAAAGAGTCTTCCGCAGACGAGGACGAAACGCTGGGTTACTCCAAGGAAGTGATTTGACCACGGCACAGTAGAATATCATTTGCGACATTTATTTTGCAATAAGATTGAAGAAGTCGATATTGTTAAAGTACTCGAGAAAATTTACGATTCCAACGAGAAGACAGAAGAATTATTCCATCTCCTGACAACTGAATAATTATATGAGACGTAAATCTAATCCACACGCGTTAGAATGTAACTAAATTGTGGTGGGACTGCTGTGAGGAAGCAGTACCGTGAAACAATACTGCGAATAAATGGGTAATTGTTAGGTAGAAGTGTGGCGTACGTCAGTGTTCCCTTGTAAAGGTACCGAATTGTACGCTTTCGCTATCTAGGGAGTAGATAAAGTGATTTTGCTACTCTGAGCACGAGACGGTACTACTGATGAGGGCAATGGATACTAGTGCAGAGCGGGGCACAAGTGGCTAACAGGTGTGCGCTGATACGAAGGACATCTGAGTCCACAGTCCCAGTTACCTAGTTCGCCTGTCACGTGGTATCATACTGCGTTCAGGCGAAAAGCTAATAGACGTTGTTAAAGAAACGTTATTCATTTCCAGTCATTTGACTTACGCTATTCCTAATGTCCCAAAAACATACTAGAAAATTTGTAGAAAAATAATAAAAAGCACTGCGTACAAATTAGGCCACTACATCTAAAGCTACATCTTCGCTCAGCAAACCACCATGCGGTGTGTGGCGTAGGGTAACTCTGGTACTATGTCTTTTTCCTCTTACGTGTTCTATTCGGGAATAGTACTTGGAAAGAACAATTGCCTATAAATTTCAGTATTAGCTGCAGGAAAGATGTACAGAAACCGAAAAAGAAATGATCACCCGGAGGACTGACACACCAACTGTCGATGAAATTAAAAAGCAAGGTTAGCAACACGAGGCGAGTAATAGGAATTCCACTATTAAACTAAGAGGAGAGAGTGAACAGGTGAAAAATGTATACTGAAGGCCTCTATAAAGGAGAGAAATTGTCTGATGACGTGGTAAAAGAAAAAATCGGAATCAATAAGGAAGAAATAGGGGACCCAGTAATTGAATCAGAATTTGGAAGAGCTCTGGAAGATTTGAGATCAGATACGGCAGAAGGAATAGATAACATTTCCTTCGGAATTTCTATAATCGTTGGAGGCAATTACAACCAAACGACTATTCACGTTGGTGTGCAGAATCTATGACAATGGCGATATAGCGTCAGACATACGGAAAAACGTAATCCACACAATTTCAAAGAGGGCAAGGCCAGATAAATGCGAGAATCATCAGCGTAAGAGCTCATGCATCCAAGCTGCTGACAAGCATAGCATATAGAAGAGAGTTAAAGAAAAGTGAGAATCAGTTAGATAACGATCAGTTTGACTTTAGGAAAGGTAAGGCACCAGAAGCAGTTCTGCCGCTACGCTTGATAATGGAAGCAGGACTGAAAAAAAAATAAGACGCCCTCATAGAATTTGTAAACATAGAGTTCTACAATACAAAATGGTACAAGATGTTTGAAATTACGAGAAAAACTGGAATAAGTTAAAGATAAACACGGGAAATGTATAATATGTACAAGCATCAAGAGGTGTAAGACAGGGATGCAATCTTTCACCACTACTGTTCAGTCTATTCATCGAAGCAGAAATGAAGGAAAGGTTCATGAGTGGAATTAAAATTCGGGGTTTCGGACATCAATGATAAGATTCGCTGATGACATTGTTGTTCTCAGTGAAGAGGAAGAAGAATTACAGGATGTGCTGAATAGAATGAACACTTTAACGAGTAAAGAATATTGATTGAGAGTAAACCAGAATAACACAAATTAATGAGAAGTAGCATAAATGAGAATAGCGAGAAAGTTAACATCTAAACTGATCGCTAATTAGACGAAGTTAAGGACTTCTGCTACCTAGGAAGCAAAATAACCCACTGCGTACGAAGCAAGGAGGACATAAACAGTAGGCTATCGAAGACAAAGATGGCATTCCTGGCCAAGAGAATTCTACTGGTATCAAAAGTTGTCGCTAATTTCAGAATGTTTCTGAGAATCTATGTTTGGAGCACAGCATTGTGTGGTAGAGAAGCATGGACAGTGCTAAAACTGGAATAGAAGAGAATCTAAGCGTTTGCGATGTGGTACTGCAAAAGAATGTTGAAAACTAGATGAGCTGATAAGATGAGGAATGATGAGGTTCTCCGCAAAATCGGCGGAGAGAGGAACATAGAGAAAACATTTATAAGAAGAAAAAAGTTAGCTCTAATTACTCTAATTTTATGGTAGTGATTTTTTCGCGAGGAACATATGGGAAGAAGTAATATGTTGCCTTACTGTTCTTCCAACGTACACCTTCTGTATTTGAACAATGAATCTAACTTCCCCGTGACACACTGCCCTTGGAGTTCGTTGCATGTCTCGGTAACGTTCTCGCGCCGACCAAACGATCCCGTGACGAAACTCCCAGTTGCAGAAAGATGAAGAGTGTAATAGGGCAAACAAATACTTTATATACTTATTTCGTGAATAAAATGCATTTCCTTACAACGAATCTGAGCCTCACATTTGCTTTTCCTTGACTTTATGACTCTGCGGGTGGTAGCTATTTAACTGTTATTACTGTTTTAAATGAGTTTAAACCAACTGTGTAATCGAACAGTAATCGATCCCTTCAAAACGTTACATTTATTCTCGTTCATCAGCTGCCAGTCTCTACATCAGTCATCCATCCTCCTCAGGTCTTTCGGCATTTCTCTACAATCTCCTAGCGTTGTCGCTTTCCTGTAGACAATACAACAGTCGGTAAAAAGCCTCATGGAGCTTTCGATGTTACGCACTGAATCACTTACGCATACTGAAAACAGTAAAAGCCATATACGGGGTTGGACAAAAATATGGCAACACCATCACATTGCCATGCCTAACACGGTGTAGAAAAACCGTTGGCATCCAAAACCGCTTCCATTCCTCTCGGAATGGTTAAATACGAGTCCTGCGTGGTTTTAAATGGAATAGCAAATAGCAATATTTCTCCAAAATAGTGGCAAGTTCAGGTAAGAATGATGGAAGAGGGTAGCTTGGTTGGTTGGTTGGTTGGATTGGAGAAGGGACCAAACCACGCGGTCGTCAGTCCCTGCTACCTTGGAATAACTAAAACCGATAAAACCTCACACTATAAGAGGGAACTACAATGGCCAAAAAATTACAAACGATGGACAGAGAAGGAAGGAAGAAGGCAGAAGAAGAGAGAAGGGGAAGAAAGCGACGAATGACAGGAGCATGAAGAAAGAAGCACAGTTAGACAGGACAGACACTCAAAATAAAACAGACCCCTTAACGAAAGGAGTGGGAAGGCAGAGGGCAGGGGTGGACCACTAAGCCCAGGGAAGTGGATAGCGATCACGGCCCCTGTTCTCCAAAGTGGACCACAAAGGATCATTGAGATTGGGTGACTGGTGGTGACTGGAGATGCGGCAATTCATCATCGTACATAATCAGTCCCGGACGATGTGTGTGAATTGGGACCCCGCTGTCTTGTAACACACCACCACCATTGGGGGACAAACATAGCACCATGGGATGGACCTGATCAGCGAAAATGGTCACATAATACTCGCCAGCGACGCGACCTTGCATAGTACGCTTGTGGCCAATAGAATAACACGATATGACTGATCAAATGATCGCCGAAGCCCCACCATATTTCACTCTTGGGAGCTAAAGTCGGCCAGAAGTTGGAAACACTGTGAAATAAAACTCATCCGACCAAATGTCATTCTTACATTGCTCTATAGCCAAGGTTTTATGGCTTCGGCACTACGTTATCCTGTTACGGGCATTTGCATAACTGATGCTCTGCAATTCCCTGCTTATGAACTTCCTTTCATGTTACTTTGGTTTTGCAGGGTTCGCGAGTGCGACATTCAGATCTGCAGTGACTTTCGCAGCTGTGGTCCTTTTTTTTTTTTTCATCACAACCCTCTTCAACTACCGACTGTCACAGTTATTCAACAGACTCTTTCGTCTGGGTTTGACTTTGCGGATGATCTTTTTCCACTTTCCGTGTATGCGGTACGAATCTTCGATATGCTGCCTCTTGAAACACCTAACACTTGGTTGCCATGGATACGGAAGCACTCATCATATGAGCACGAATAATTTGCCTAAGTTCGCCATAATTCATTCACAACTACGGTACACTGTCCTGACCGTGACTGACACTTGCAACCTTTGGAGGAAATTGCGCAGATGACATTTGTGGTCAAAAACAAAGTCACACTCAGCAGGTTTGGGCAGCATCTGCATTTATGTTCAAGTATGCATTTCTCACGTTGTTCCCATAGTTTGTGTGATACCCGTAGCTCTCCCTTGGGGTATTCCAGAACATTCCTTTGCGTCTGTCGATATCGTTCCGTTAACTACATATTAAATTATATCTTCCAGGAAAGTTTTGAACAGTCATAAATTTGACCGCTGCTCGGTAAGGTCATATTTTGTCCACTGAAAGACAGTACTTTTTTTTTATACTGTCAACATTGCAGCACAGTCAGTAATCGTGATAATCTAATATGTAAGGAACTGTCAGCCTCGATTGCGGTAATGAAACCAACCTTTACCAAGGTTTTAGCCCAAATAATTGAGCCTTCTTCAGAAGATATACCTGAATCTATAATTTGTCTAAGAGGGCATGGTCTAGAAATAAAACTAAAACAGCCTGAATAGGTGTAGTCACATTTTAAAAATGCGGTACATACGTACTAAGTCAACACCAAGACTTAGCTTAAGCTCTGGCGTGCGCCTCGTCTCCATGGACGCCGTACAGTGGGCCCCGGGAGCTCACGTGAAACTAACAAGGGAACCTCCCAATCGCACCCCCCTCAGATTTAGTTACAAGTTGGGACAGTGGATAGGCCTCAAAAAACTGAACACAGATCAATCGAGAAAACAGGAAGAAGTTACGTGGAACTACGAAAAAATAAGCAAAATATACAAACTGACTAGTCCATTCGCAAGTTATACAAAATCAAGGCTACTGTGAGCAAAGAAGCGCCGTGGTCCCGTGGTCAGCGTGAGCAGCTGCGGAACGAGTGGTCCTTGGTTCAAGTCTTCCCTCCAGTGAAAATTTTAATTTTTTATTTTCAGTTTATGTGACAAATTCTTATGTTTTCATCACTTTTTTGGGAGTGATTATCACATGCACAAGAAAACCGAAATCGGGTAAGGTAGAAGAATATTTTTACCCATTCGCCAAGTGTACAAGTTAGGTGGGTCGATAATATATTCCTGTCATGTGACGTACATGCCGTCACCAGTGTCGTATAGAATATATCAGACGCGTTTTCCTGTGGAGAAATCGGTTGACTATGACCTTGCGATCAAAATGTTTTCGGTTCCCATTGGAGAGGCACGTCCTTTCGTCTACTAATCGCACGGTTTACCGGTGCGGTCGCAAAACACAGACACTAAACTTATTACAGTGAACAGAGACGTCAATGAACGAACTGACAGATCATAACTTTGCGAAAATAAAGGAATTAAACTTTTCACTGCAGGGAAGACTTGAACCAAGGACCTCTCGTCTCGCAGCTGCTCACCCTAACCGCGGGACCACGGCGCTCCTGAGCTTACGTTAGCCTTGTAGTGCCTATGTTACGCATGGACTACTCAGTTTGTATAGTTTGCTCATTTTTTCACAGTTCCACACAACTTCTTCCTGTTTTCTCGATTGATCTGTGTTCAGTTTTTCAAGGTCTATCCACTGTGCCAACTTATAATTAAATCTGAGGTGTGTGCGATGAGGAGGTTCCCTTGTAAGTAGGACTAGATAACGCGCTGCAATTCAACATGGTGGGGAACATTGCGAATGTCTAACTGAGATCATGACTGTCAAAGATAAAAGACCAACGCAGTTATATCTTAAAACAAATACCTTATAGAAATGTTGAAAATCTTAAACATAAAGCCTCTGCACCAGGTTATGACTAAAATGTAACAAACTATGCATGAATTTATATAAGTTCGAACACACTACCCCGACTAAAACTGTTAGAATATATCGGCCCTTTCACAACGAGTGGTGCATAACGCACCCATCGTTATCAATGAAAGATAACGTAAGAAATAAAACAGGAAAGTTTAGTATGTAAACGCCATACTGCAATAATCTCGGTTAACCTGTACACAGATGGCCGAGTAGGTGTTTTTATCAGTTGATGTAGATATACTTCTTATTGCTGACACGCACTGAATGAAGAATATTATCAGGATTAATTTTTTTATCTTTTTACTAAAAATAACGTGTGAATGAACCAACAATGCCACTTCATCGCCGTGTATTAGCAAATGACTAGCATAGGTCAAATTATGTTTTACGTGTAAAAAACATGGTAATTGCGTGAACGGACGTGCAACGCCCTTATACTCTATCAACCGACAGAGGTCAACTTCCGTACGCACTACGAAAGAGAATTATCGCCTCTTATATTAAGGGCTATTGTTAAATAGATATGATGAAACGTGCTTGACCCGTAAACATAGGAAAATTTTATGGACACTTGATGTGGGAAAACGGCATGTTCTTCACAGGAAAAAATTAAAAAGTAATAAAAGATAGTTACTAATATGCCCATGTGCATGCCATAAATGGACAAGGATGAAGTCGTCTCTGGATTGCAACTACAAATAAATGTAAAGGGAATTAAATCCCAAAAGGTCGAGACGGGCCAGCTAAACTTCATCTTGTCACCTGAGGCTCCATTTCACCGCTCGTGGGCTAGTAACCACTTGTATGAATGTGGCTATTGTCTATGGGATAGATACGGGCATCTCAATCATTTAAAAACCATGTGTGCCACATTATGTTAGCATACGGTGCATGTTGATTTGCAGCGCATCATCCAGTCCTGCTTAGTTTCACCTTAGCGACTGAGGCCCACCGTACGGCGTCCATGGAGACGAGGCGCACGCCAGAGCTTAAGCTAAGTCTATCTGTTGACTGGGTACTTATGTACCGCATTTTTAAAATGTGGCTACGCCTATTCAGGCTGTTTTAGTTTTATTTCTAGACCATGCCTTCTTAGACAAATTATTGATTCAGGTATATCTTCTGAAGAAGGCTCAATTATTTGGGCTGAAACCTAGGTAAAGGTTGGATTCATTACCGCAATCGAGGCTGGTAGTTTCTTATGTATTAAAAGACGCAAGAGCAAATACAATAAATGAGTCCCTTTGTTTCATTAGTTTGCTCTTGCTTTTTCCAGATATACTGTATTTCTCCCTTCATCTCCCTCGTGTGTTACAGTTTTATCCATATGGAGATTGGGTTTTAACGCCCCGAAACCTGTCGTGGTTTGAATAAATCATTACTGCAACTGTACCGGATCTATTTCAATCAGTTATGGATGCCCTACATATCAAATCTTCTACGGAATCCATGTAGTCTTTTATAGAGGAGGTATTTCTTTACAAGAAACTTCATGATGTCTGAGAATAGAACATATTCAATAAATCTGCAACAGATTGACATTTGCTGTATAAACCTGTAATTATGTGCGACTCTTCTTGAAATCGGGAATTACCTGTTCTTTTTTCCACTCGTTGTTCCAGCGACCTGCGATAAACTAGAAAGAGAGAAAGTTCTTTCTCATAAATCTCTGTAAAATCTCACAGGTATCTCATCCAGCTGAAGCCTTTCTGTTATTGAGCGATTTCAGTTAGTTTCCTTTCTGTGACGATTTTATCTGTTTTTCAGGCGTTCGTCCAATGCTTCTCTTTCGTGGTGAAACAACTTCGGAAGACAGAATTCATTGTTTCGGTCTTCTCACCATCATATTTCGTTTCGGTACCATTTTAGTTAGGGAGTGAATAGATGATTTCGATCCGCTTACTGACTTTTCGATTTTTAGTGACGTCGATTGGCATAATACTACTTTTAAATGCATTTCATGATCAGACAACGTATCAAAAATTAGAGTAGTTTAAAGGTCAAATGTCTTGCCTCAGGGAACATATTTGCTGGAGAGGAAGTGACAACTGCGCAAGCTAACTAGTTTGTCAGGTCCCTTGTGCTAAGCAAGGTGCTGGTGATTTGTCACTCGTCAATTGCGCTGTCGGCTCTACGCAGTCTAGCAACATGGAGGACAACAAAGTTCATCTTGTGACACGATGGAGAAAGTGCTTGACCTACAGCGCTACGCCCAGATGTTTAAACGACGTGACTGAGCCAAGCAGAACGCTACTTATGCTGTATCCGCACATTACTTGTTTGTTTTTCCTACTTATTTAACTTACATTATTCTACATTTAAGGCCAGCAGCGATTCATCAAACTATCTCGGTATTTTTATAAATAATCTTGTATACTCCTATAGTCAGACAACTTCGACAGCCTACCGTACACCACAGCATCATCAGCAAACAAACACACATGGCTGCCCACGCTGTCTGGCAGATTATTTATGTCTCTAGAAAACAATAACGGTCCTGCCACACTTCTCTGGAGCACTGCTGACAACAACTTTGTCTCTTACGATAAGTCGCCGTCTAGAACAACATACTGGATTCTACTACTTAAGAAGTCTTCGGGCCACTAACACATCTCGAAACCTATTCCATCACGCCCGTAATTTCGTTAAGAGTCTGCAATGGCGCATCGTGCGAAATGCTTTCCAGAAATATGGAACCTGCCCGTTCCCCTTCATCCATAGCTCGCATTGTATCATGTGAGAAGGGCAAGCTGAGGTTCGCAAGAATGATACTTTCTAAAATCGTGTTGATTCGTGAACATTAGCTTCTCGGTCTCCACAATATTTATTACATTCAAAGCGAGAAAATGTCCAGGACTGTGCAGAAAACCGTAAGGATATTGGTCTGTAATTTTTCGGATCAATTTTTTTGCCCTTTTTTACACAAGAGCCACTTGCGATTTTTTTTCCAGTCACTTGGGACTTCGCGCTAGGTGCGAGGTTCGCGATAAATGCAAGCTGAGTATCCTTTGTAAAATCGAAATGGGATCCCATCTTCACCTGGTGACTTATTTGTTTTCAACTCTTTCACTTGTTTCCCTACACCCGGGATGCTTATTACTATGTGGTCCATACGGGAGTCTGTGCGATGGTCAAACTATGGAATGTCTGTGCGATTCTCCTGCGTGAACGATTTTTTAAATATGAAATTTAAAACTTCGGCTTTCGTTTTGCTATCTTCAAATATCACACGAAACTGATCAAGGGGTGACACTCTTGTCAGGCAACGGTGCCGTGTCTATACATTATTGAACGTTTATGTTTTAGGAGCACTCGTATAGCAATTTAGTTTCAGACACAAACTAGTGTGTTAGAAGCTTTCGTTAACTTTTCTTTCGTTCATCAACTTAAAGGAAAAGGCTCTCTTAAAATCGTGCTGCATATAAATTCTTCATTTGTGTGGCCATATTGTCGACAGTTGCTTTACAATTTCTGAGGGTATTTTCGTTTTGTCGTTGCAACTACATATGACTCGTGAAAGGTATTTTGCTGTAAAGGCATCACAAGCGGAATTTTTTTTTTTTTTTTTTACTTTTGTTATACTGCAGCTAGTCACAAACTGTTAGATCATCCTCTAACGTAACTTTCAAAATTTAGAACGGTGAAAATCATATGTCTACCATTTTAAAATGTACTGCTACGGTCGCAGGTTCGAATCCTGCCTCGGGCGTGGATGTATGTGATGTCCTTAGGTTGGTTAGGTTTAAGTAGTTCTAAGTTCTAGGGGACTGATGACCTCAGATGTTAGGTTCCATAGTGCTCAGAGCCATTTGAACCATTTTTACTCCATCTAATGCGGCAAGAATGCCGTGGAGATTTTATTGCTCTGACACGCCGAGAAAAATTTCATACGCAGGCAATTATTAATCATTGTGCGTATTCGTGCCTTTCTTGTATGGAAGACCAGTATCAGTTGCAAAGCGATTTAGAAAACATTGCTGTATGGTGTGGCAAGTGGCAGTTGACGCTAAATAACGAAAAGTGTGAGGTGATCCACATGAATTCCAAAAGAAATCCGTTGGAATTCGATTACTCGATAAATAGTACAATTCTCAAGGCTGTCAATTCAACTAAGTATCTGGGTGTTAAAATTACGAATAACTTAAGTTGGAAAGACCACATAGATTATATTGGGGGGAAGGCGAGCCAAAGGTTGCGTTTCATTGGCAGGACACTTAGAAGACGCAACAAGTCCACTAAAGAGACAGCTTACACTACACTCGTTCGTCCTCTGTTAGAATATTGCTGCGCGGTGTGGGATCCTTACCAGGTGGGATTGACGGAGGACATCGAAAGGGTGCAAAACAGGGCAGCTCGTTTTGTATTATCACGTAATAGGGGAGAGAGTGTGGCAGATATGATACGCGAGTTGGGATGGAAGTCATTAAAGCAAAGACGTTTTTCGTCGCGGCGAGATCTATTTATGAAATTTCAGTCACCAACTTTCTCTTCCGAATGCGAAAATATTTTGTTGAGCACAACCTACATAGGTAGGAATGATCATCAAAATAAAATAAGAGAAATCAGAGCTCGAACAGAAAGGTTTAAGTGTTCGTTTTTCCCTCGCGCTGATCGGGAGTGGAATGGTAGAGAGATAGTATGATTGTGGTTCGATGAACCCTCTGCCAAGCACTTAAATGTGAATTGCAAGGTGGTGATGTAGATGTAGATGTACTACATAGTCGAATTATATTCCAAACAG
The DNA here is from genome assembly GCF_023864345.2 of Schistocerca serialis cubense. Lineage (NCBI taxonomy): Eukaryota > Metazoa > Arthropoda > Insecta > Orthoptera > Acrididae > Schistocerca > Schistocerca serialis. The sequence goes on along the minus strand of NC_064643.1, from coordinate 284,113,273 downwards.
TACATCGCGACACATTCTTTATTAAATTATCGGAGGTATAACGTGAGTGGCAAGGTGCTATCTTTGTCGTACGTGTGCCAAAAACAAAGCACATAAAAAACACCCTCGGGGCACGCATCGGTTGCCCAAGTGGGAACTCGCGCTGCGCGCATTGTAGAGGAGAGTCCGCCGCCTGCCCAGCTGAAACGGGAGTGCAGCCGTCGGCGTGTGCCAGAAGAGACGGCGGCCGCCGCTGCAGTTACGGCCAGCGAGCGCACCAGGTGCAGCGTGGCCGCGGGGGCGCTCTTTCAGCATTCTGGGAAACAACAGACGGCACCTGCTTCTCGTCACTCACACCCGTTCAGCTTACTACGCCAGAGAATTAGCTCCTCCCTCCCTCTCACCCTCACAATCGTAACACGAGCTGTACATCCTCTACACACCTCTTTCACTGCCTTATTTCGCCGCAAGTAACAACAGTTCACTTGTTGTTAAAATTTTTATTTGTTTACGCGTGTCGTACGTGGCCTATAATCAGAATATCTCTCAGAAAAAGGACGGGCTAACCTCTAAACACGTAAACAAACAAAATATTTTAACAACAGCGGAATTGTAGTTACTAGCCACCAAATAAAGCGCTGAAAAGGAGGCATGCTCAGTATTAACACAATGGTTGACTTTAGCTATTTATCAGTCGCCTCGTTAGAATTAACTGCAGTCGATTGTCTGGAATCAAGGGCGATGGAATAAATGGAGATGCAATCTCACGAATTTATATTAGTGATAATAGTTTAGAAATGCTGAAGCTGCAACGTGGATAAACCAGAGCACTCGATTCCACCCATCGACTTTGACCTGTGGCGTCGTGACAAGACCCTGAAATACAACACAAACATAATTTTTAAGTGGTGACCCTGGCCTCATATTCACCCGTTCGCCTTGTGCGAAAATAAAAACACCGTTTACGGGCTCTTAGTGCTAAACATTGGACCTAACGAGAGAACTGAGGGAAAATGGGAGTTTTGGACGGGGACAAACTAAAACATAAAATAACAAACATAACAGTAAGAAAATGCTATACTGTAGAAAACAAAGCAACTAACAACAACGGTTGGTACATTCGACGCAAAATAAAGAGCACAAACGAAGATAGCTCAAAATCCCGATACCACTGCAAAAATTGAAGAAATTAATTGCACTTCATATCGCTTCATCATGAGATAGTAAACGCTAAGCGGACTTGGCGATGATTTACTAGATAGACCATAGCACTGATACTACTCATCGTATTTGGCCATGGAAATCATCACAAGGCTTTAAATGGAACATAAACATGGCGACCAGAACGTCACAATCTCCCATTCTAATAGGGCGAAAATTTAAATTTCAGTTCCGGAATAGTACATATTATTAGAAATAAATATTGAACTTAACATGAGAACCACGGGAAACTGGACAGCCGGCCGTGGTGGCCGAGCGGTTCTAGGCGCCTCAGTCCGGAACCGCGCGACTGCCACGGTCAGCAGGTTCAAATCCTGCCTTGGGCATGGATGTGTGAGATGTCCTTAGGTTACTTAGGTTTAAGTAGTTCTAAGTTCTAGGCGACTGATGACCTCAGATGTTAAGTTCCACAGTGCTCAGAGTCATTTGAACCATTTAGATGGGGACAAGCTGAAAGCTAAACTAACAACAACCACAAAATCACGAAAGTTCTATAAGATGCACACCAAAACAACCAGTACGAGACCTAATTCCTCTGGTTTTTTGCGGAACTTACACGACGTGTACGTTGGTGGTAGTAGAATCGTTCTGCAGTCGTCCTCAAATGCCATTTTTCTAAATTTTCCCAATAGTGTTTCGCGAAAAGAACGTCGTCTTCCGATCTGAGTTCACGAAGTACCTCCATAATACTCGCGTGTAAATCGAACCTACTAGTAACACGCCTCTGAACTGCTTCGATATCTTCCTTTAATGCGATCGGGTGGGGATCCGAAACACTCGAACAGTACTCAAGAATGGGTTGCACCAGTGTTCCGTAAGTAGCCTTCTCTATAGACGTGCTGCACTTTCGTAAAATTCTCCCACTAAACCGAAGCTTACCATTCGCGTTTCCTATCGACCTTATCTGCTCGTTTCATTTCAAATCGCTTTGCAACGTGACGCCTACATAATTAATCAACGTTACTATGTTAATAGTACACCAATAACACTGTATTCCAACATTACAGGACTGTTTATCCAACTCATTGCATTAACTTACAAGTTTCTACATTATGAACAAGCTGCGATTTGTCATACCAAATGAAGAAATGGTTCTTCCTTGTATCCTCCTACAGTCTCTCAACGACGACTCTACCACGTATGGTACAACAAGACGAATCTGTGTCTGACACAGATTTTGATTTGTCTACGTTGCAGGTACAATATTTCTGACCAATTGTCACTGACTTCTTTTCATGTCAATGTATCTGTAATGATTTCATACCCACTCATTTCAGTGAATTAATTCAAATACTTTATAATATGTATAAAGGACTGTCGGAATGTTTCTAATTTCGGCATTTATGGTATCAGTTGAGGATAGAATCAATATATAATCGTAACTGTCCTCAAATTATTTGTGAACTACGAGGGCGTGCTGAAAAGTGATTCCTCTGAACTTTTTATGTGAAAGCCCTTAAATCTTTTTAAATGAAACAAACGTTGTTAACAATCTACATCTTTATTCTTCACGTCTTCATATTTATTGCTCAAAATATTCACCCTGGCAACGAACACATTTCTTTCACCCAGAAACGACTTGGTTGATAACGTCACTGTAGCTTGTTTGACTTCGTTGACAGAGCCACAATCTCACCACTGTCTGCACCGCTTCATCACTTCATCAAAGTGAAGTTCTCGAAGGTGTTCTTTAAGTTTTGGAAACAGATGAAAATCGAGTTAGGCTAAGTCAGGATTGTATGGAGGATGATCGATGACAGGGAACCCAAGGCGTCGGATTGTTGGAGAGGGCAGAGCACTCTTTAAGTGGTCCGGCAGTGTCATACTGAAAGAGAATGTGTGGACGATCTCCTCGAATTCGAAACTCGATTACAGCACGGTATTTCTCACGCAGCGACATAGTTATGTTACATACTGCTGTGTTACACACTACAATTGGGAGCCCTCTAGCGGCAGAAGAATACATATACGTAGACATAAGGCATAAAAATATGGAGTTTAGAAAGGATTAATAGTTTTCATAGAAAAGTTTCAGAGGCATTAATTATCAGCACTTCAGCTCGTCCTCGTAGTTTACGACTTCATAGTAAGGGAATTTTGCCGAGATGCAGTGGACTATAATGGAGCTAGTGCAGACGAGAAATGTTGATTAACTTACCTTCGTCTTATGGCTAGATCTGCGAACAGCATTTTCGGGCACTGTGCGTGAAGTTCACATTTAGTATAGGCGGTATGATAGGAGATGATAATGATAATTTTGGTTTGTGGGGCGCTCAGCGCCCGTACAAATTCCCAATATTTACACTTCCAGTCTCGCAATTTCCTGATCGATCATGAAATGATGAGGACAACAGAAACTCCGAGTCTCCTGTCGGAGAAAATCCCCGACCTGGCCAGGAATCGAAACGGGGACCCCACGATCCAGCGGCAGCAACTCTAACCACTAGACCACAGGGTGCGTTCCGATGACAGGAGAAGCCCACAGAACTCAACATCATATGGATACGTGCAAATATGGGCCACACCGATGTTCGATCCCAATATCATGCTAAGATAGGATGGCGAGGTAGTTGTAAGAGAAGGGCAGTCTCCGATTAGGGGCGGGTGGAGAAGGTAGTTGGAGATGTCCTTTTACAAGGAACCAACCTGGAATCAACCCGAACTTTTCTTGGAAAATGAATGAAAACTTAAATCTGGACGGGCGGACGGGGAATGAACCCCCGTGTTCCCAAACGCGAGTCCATCCTCATGCCAGTGAGCCACGTCACTCGGTAATATATTCGGGATTGCTGCACCTTAAGTTTGGTGAATACTTCCTTTGCCACGACTCATACACCACGCAATAGGTGAGGAAATTCTGTTGTGCTGTCTCTGATACCATATCATTTCATTTTATCGACTTCATCCCCACTAATTCCCTGCATTTGATTGCAGCCAAAATAATTCAAATGGCTCAACACGGAAAATAGTGTTATAGACAGTGGAATACTGCATTAATTTTCTTATTGCCGCGTTTATTTTAATCGGTTACACCATATTCTGTTTTCCATCATGATTAAATTATTATGTTATTACGATTAGTCCATTAACTTTACAACCCAAAATTATTGCAGGTATTCAAATTGATCGTAGAATTGGTCAAACTCGACTGAACTTAAAATCGAAGATTTTACAGTTAGTGTGACGATTAATGGATATAATTATAAAATGCATTATTGATAAAATTAATTTAAACAAGTTCCCACCACCACATTTCTGCTATGTAGAAGTCTTCACAAACAGATCACGCCTGCTCGAACTCCAGCAGCGATACACACTATCTGTTCAAAAGCAACCGGACGCATGTAACGCCAAACTGATCACTAGATGTCACGAGACGCGGACCTGCCGATATAAACTGAGGTGGGGGTTACTGAGTTGCCTGCAGAAAAGCAGTGATAACAAAATGGGTCAGTCAGGAGAGTTTGAATGTGGCCTAGTCACTGGATGTCACTTGAGCAATAAACCCATCGGCCATGTTTCAACCCTTCTAAAGCTGCCCACGTCGACTGTTGGAGGTGTAATAGTGAAGTGAAAACGCGAAGGAACAACCACAGCCAAACTAAGGTCATGCACACCTCCTGTACTGATGGACAGGAATAATCGAACATTGCAGAAAGTATATGCGAAAGGTCGCATGAAATCAGCAGAAGGAATCACTTCGCGTATTCCAAGAGCTCAGCTATCACTATGATTGTGCGTAATGAGTTAAAGAGAAAGAGTTACAGAGGTCGAGCCGCTCCTCACAAGCGACACACTTCTGTAGTCAATGGTGAGTAACACGTAATGTGATGTGAAGAGCGATGCTGCTGGTGGGTGGATGAGTGGAAACGGGTGAGCTGGAGTGGTGAATCAGTGTGCACCCGGTGGCAATCCGCTGGAAGGGATTATGTTCGGTGAATGCTCGGCGAATGTAGCCGGTCGTCATTTGTAATGCCAACAATGAAGTAAGGAAAGGTGATGTTAGGGTGTGAGGTGCTTTTCGTGGTTCGAGCGCGGTCCCCTTGTTGGGCTTAAAAAGCAATAAATGCGGAAGAGTGTGGAACATTATACAGCTTTGTCTACCACACGATAATACGAAGACGCGGATTGTGTCAGTATGACAATGCAACCATGGTGAAACAGAATCTGTCAGGCAATGGTTTGTGGAGAACAACGTTTCTGAAATGGACTGGCCTGCTCAGAGTCCCGACCTGAAATCAATAGCTACGCTCCTGCGCCCAGCGTCCGACATTACTGCCATTTTGGTTTCGTCTCTTGTGGAAGAATGGACTTCCATTTCTCCACAGACATTCGGACACCTCAGTGGAAGTGTCCCCAGCAAAGTTCAAGTCGTCGCAAAAGCAAGGGGCAGGAGTGACCTATAGCAATCTCCAATAATAGATGTCCGGATACTTCTGATCAGGTAATGTATTTGAGCTGATAACAAGGGTGATTGTTGTTTTTACATGGAATGCTCGAATTGCTTCCGCATTATACTGCAAATATGGTGTGAAAAGAATCAGTTTCATATTTATTAATTCCTATTAATTTGGAACGAGGTTGAGGAACTTAAAATATGGAATGGCACTGGATGAAAAATATTAGTTAAGTCGAGGAAAGCTGGGAGGTGTAGACCCGTCCACAACTACCATCGAGAAACTTCTGAAAAAAAGTAACAGCGATAGAAACCTTTTACTCAAATTGTTAACATTACCTTTCAATTTATATTATAACTTTCCTATGAATGAAGGTAAACTATAAGCAGGAATGGTTTATCATTAGTTATTCTAAGTTTTTGGAATGACTCGGCTTCAGGGAGGCTGTCGCTACTCCCGGTTCAAAAAATGGCTCTGAGCACTATGGGACTTAACTGCTAAGATCATCAGTCCCCTAGAACTTAGAACTACTTAAACCTAACTAACCTAAGGACATCACACACATCCATGACAGAGGCAGGATTCGAACCTGCGACCGTAGCGGTCGCACGGTGCCAGACTGTAGCGCCTAGAACCGCTCGGCCACTCCGGCCGGCGCTACTCCTGGCCCTTTAATTCCATTCCAACAGTCATCCTTACAACATCTACGTCCTCAGCATCGGAAGCAGTCGAGCTAAACGACAGGATTAGTAAGTGGTGCAAATAGTGTAACTTTGTTTAAACTTCCATAAAAGTGGAACTATGCACTTGCTACAAGAAAAAAGCTAGTATCCTATCGCTACAACACCAATGAGTAGCAGTTGGAACCACTCAACTATTAAAAATATCTGCATGTTACAAATTGTACGGTTATCAAATGGAATGGTCTCATTGATTCTCTAGTAGATAAATCAGGTGGCAGGCTTGGGATCATTGCTAGGAGACAGGGAAACTTTGTCTATGAAGGAGACTCCATGGAAAATTCTGACCCATAATATTGCTCATGGACCAAATAGGACCATCAGGACTTATACACAGAATGACAGCGGGTGTGGTGACAGGTATGTTCCACTGTTTGACTCATTGGAGATCGTCACGGAGATATTGAAGAATCTGAACGCTCGAGGACAGTCACCAGCGCTAGTAACAGGAAACAACACTGGAGAGAGGAATGTAGGAATGTGTTCCGACTCACCTCCGTATCGCTCCCAAAGGGAGCGTGAAGATAAGAACGAGCTGATTAATGTGCGCTCAGAGGCATTCAAGCAATCATCCTTCGTTCACTCCATACGCGAACGAGAAGAAGCTTCCCGTAAGTGGTATAATGCTAAGTACCCTCCACCACACACTTCACAGTGGTTTGGAGAGGACAGCTGCAGATGTAAGTAAACGGATATTTGATGGAAGAGCCCCTCATTCATTCATAAAGTGGACCGGATCTCACGAAGAATACACAGATTCCGCTAGGGACCTCTCTTTACCAATTGCTGTGACTGGCCACCCGTTCTGCCCCTTCCGGGGGCCTCCGAGCAAAAGCCAAGACGCTGAGCACTGCACGCGTCCTGTGCCGGTGGCGTCGCAGACACGGACGGGTTGCAGGTGTCGGAATGCCGCCACGTGGGCGTTTCCGCGGCCTATCTTAAGGAAGGTACCCTCTGCTGCGCAGTTTCCTTGTCCCGACTTCGGGGACTCCCCGACCTCTCAGGACACCGCCGCCTCCGCCTCCTGTGGGCCACCGGGCCCCGTGCGTCGTTACCTCCGTCCCACTTGCTGCGGGTCCCAGAGCTCATAAGGTTGAAGTCCTGCGTCGAAAAGATTGCTGCGGAAGATACAAAAGTTCTAGCGCCAGTGAGTTACACTATTTCCCGGCAGAAATAAAGGAATATGTGAACACTGCCCACAAATTCTGTGCTCATTACTTTCTTTCTGCGGAGTTAAAAGAGAGGGTAGAGTACGTTTATAAATTTCTAGCGGTGGCAGAGTGCAAAGACAGTAACACTTATTATTTTACATCGGAAATTAGCATCCAGACGGCAACGTACAGGACGTTCCAGGAGAAATGGTCAACATTCATGGATCTGACAGGAACGGTTTTTCGAAGCAAAAAATTCAAATAAACATGGGCTCTAAAGTACGTACCTTCACAGCGGTGAGCACAGCTTCATCTTAAATACTGTGAAACATATCTCTTCTACAGCAAATTCTTTCCAGCAGGGCGGAGTGGCCGAGCGGCTTAAGGCAGCTACTCACGGATTGCGCGGGCCCTCCCACCAGAGGTTCTAGTCTTCCCTCGGGCATGGGTGTGTGTGTGTGTGTGTGTGTGTTGTTCTTAGCATAAGATAGTTTAAGTAATGTGTAAGTCTAGGGACTAATGACCTCAGCAGTTTGGTCCCTTAGGAATTCACACACATTTGAACATTTGCTTTCCATATTTTGGGAGAAGGGTGTGTGAACAAAAACAAAAAAAATTTTTCGTTAAACATTGGCTGTGAAATGCATACCTTAAGAGCTACGAGCACTTGTTCAGTAGAGGAGATGTGTTTCACAGTAGCGAAGATGAACAAATAGTCACAGCTCGTGAGAAATGCATTTTTGACATCATGGTAACGAGACAACTTTGCTTCGAATGATCGTTCCTGTCATATGCCTTTGACCATTCCTCCTGGAACACACTGGATAAGTTCAGTTCTTATTCTGCGTGTCAGTTTGTTCGAAGTTGGTTTGACCCAGTTCCCCACTCTAATTTGTCGCGTGCAGGTGTTTTCATATCTGTATAACTAGAACAATCAAGATTTGTTCTTCGTCTACTTCCACACATCCGCCCGTTACTAAATTTACTCCTTAATGCCCCAGCATATGTCCTATCAACCAGATGTGCCCTAAAGCACTTTTCGCCACCGTTCGGTGGAGTACTTCTTCATTTTCCGACCTCACAATCTAATTGTCAGCATTTTTGTTTAACACATTTCGAAACCCTCTTATCTGTAGTCTTTATTGTCCGCGTTTCTCGACTGACTCCAGAGAATCAATATCAGAAGATGTTTTATAGCTGATTTAAATTCGATATTAACAAATTTCACTTTATCATAAACGTTCATCATCTTACATCTTCCTTACTCGGGCTTAGTCACTTATTTTGCAGACTGAATAGCGAATATATATATATATATATATATATATATATATATATATATATATATATATATAATTTCCCATTTAACTGATAACCGAGTTATTTGCAGTCTCTCACTCTGACAGATCTCAGTGTCATCAGTAAACCTTTTCTATCTCTTCACCCTGAAATGTTTTTCTCTTTAATAATTTCCTTTTGGTTCCTTCGTGAAGGTTAGAGGTATTTAAAACCTGCAAAGGCAGCTCAAAGTCTCTTCACTTTCGCATTTTCTGGACAAATGCCATAAATATGGCCTCGTCAAATATTTATGCTGTCAGCCGACAGCGTAGTAGACCATTGTGCATTAAGGTCGTTCGCGGTCAGGGTTGTTATCTGGCCGTGTACGCTATATAATGCGCGTTAACAGTGTCATATGTTGAGTGAACACTGTGAACGACATCGAGATGACGCGTATCCGTGTGGGACAGCCATAGGAGCACCTGACAGGGCTTGAAAGTGGCCTCATCGTGGGTCTCCATTCGTCGGACTTGTCCAATGTAGATTTGTGGAGCATTCGAATGTGAGAGTGGCCCAATGTTGGACTGCATGGGAACTTGAGAATACGCACATTCGTCGGCAAGGTTCCAATCGAACACGTCTAACCTCCACATGGGATGATCGCCGTATTGTACACTAAGCGCATAGTAACACCTTCAAATCTGGTCCCGCCATTCGACAACCAGTAATGGATTCCCTTGCAACACTGTGTATCAGCCCATACCATTCGTCGGAGATTCGCAGCAGCCGGTCTAAGGAATTACAGTCCCATGCTTAGGCTGCCGTTAAGGCTACAGCACAAACAGCTGCGTTTGGAGTGGTCCTATGACCGAGAAGCATGGGCTTCTGAACTGGCGTCACATTGTATTCAGCGAAGAACCGAGTTTCTACAATAACCTGGATGACCATCGTCGACGAATATAGCGACGACCTGGGCAGAGGTCCCATTCTTACAATGTCTTGGAGAGGTTGGTTACTCCTAACGTCATGGTGTGGGAAGCCATCGAGTGTGACTTCAGGTCCCAACTGGTTGTAATTACGGGAACTCTGACGACACAACGATACGTCACGGACATCCTGCTTCCTCACGTGTTACCTCTAACGCGACAGTTTCATAGAGCCATTTTTAAACATGACAATGCTCTTTCACACACTGCACGTGTCTCTAAACGCTGTCTGGTCGATGTTAAGGTACTTCCGTGGCCAGCGAGATCCTCTAATCTCCCGCCGATGGAACTTATTTGGGGTGACTTCGGACTTCAGCTTCGTCCCACTACCAGTATCCAGGATATCAAGGACCAGTTAGAACAGTTATGGACCAGAGTGCCCCGGAGAGTATACAATGGCTTTGTGACCGAATCGATGCAGGTATCTGTGTCAGACGGGGTGCAAAGTCATACTGATTATTGGACTCACATTGACAAGTTCTTCGTAAATTTAATTCGATTTTGTAATCACTGAAATAACCACATATCCTCTCAACCCGTGAAATTTCATTTCTATTCCTCCTCCCTTTCTGGAAGTTCCAGTTTTTTATCAGGCGGGGTACTTCGTGATGGTCAACAAAGCCCACAAGTGTGACCGCGTGTTAAAAGTAAAGAGGCAAGACGATGGAACAACATTTGGGAGAAAGGCTGTTTAAACCCCTACCAAGTAACTAAACCTCAAGTTTTTAGTTGTTTCCCTAAACTGAGGCGAATGGAGGATTTTCTTTTTCTTAAAAAATGTATTTATAAAGGAAACAACCGGTTTACCACCCAATTTTCCACAAGCCGAGCTGATACACCTTTCTGTAAAGGCTTCGTCGTCGACGGTATGTTAAACCCTAACGCTCTTTGCTTTTGTTAAAGATAACAACAGTTTTTCAAAGTTTTACCTTGCGACAGACGTCCGCCGTTGTTCCAGAACACCCAATAGGAGGCTACCTAATAACCTTAATACCATCTTTTAAGCACTTTAAATGTCTGATATGGACACAAAATGCTGAATGAAATATGACAACTACGAAAATGAAAATACAAGTTCACCTATCATTTAGTTAGTCAACAACCAAATTATCACAGCTGCTCAAATCTGAGATATACTACCAAAGAACCTGAAACAGTACAGCATGTCAATAAATCTTAGCAAAAGCTGTATTTAATTTTTACGTTCTGTGAATCACAGGAAAGATTCTCAATCTTTTTATCCCACATAGTACTCTGGTTGTTTTTGGCTCAGTAAAAGTTCACTTTAGATATATTTTATTCTAGGGCTTCTAACTTAAATTAAAAGTTATATACCTGTTGCGAAAACGGTGTGTTTTTATGCACATAGGCTGCGTTGTGTTTGCGCTAAATGTTGTTGTTTGAATCAACACTACATCTCAAGAACGTGTCCTACGTTCTCGTTCCCTGTGTGGAAAACTTCAGAATATTTTGTTTCTTAATAATTTGTCTACCGCATCGCCAATAACTGAGAACTCTTTTACCGTTTGTAACTAGTAAAAAAAATTCAAAGGAAACAGTCATGTCATAGAGACAATACACGTTGTATGAGGCCCGGAATATTAGCTCAAAGACATAAAAGTCTTTAAATTTATGGAAGTATGAGTATCTTTCTACTGAAGTGACACCTTCCTGTCTATCGTTGCATTATGAAAAAACAGACTCAGGACATTTGAAGACGAAGTCAAGCGAGCCCTAACTCATAACCGTATTATCAACTGAAAGAGTGTATGTACACTGCGACAGCAAAGTTACCAGCAGTTACGCGCAGTTCGAAGTTTAATAGTGCCCATTTACTAAGGAGACCAATAAACTAAAAATAAGTAAAAATAAAACGGTTCTATTAGGGTGAAAAAGGTGTGTGCAGTCTTGAGCTATAACCCAGCACCTACGCAGAGTTCCCAATTAATTTTCTCTCTCTCTCTCTCTCTCTCTCTGTCTCTCTCTCTCTGTCTGCATGTCTTTTCTTTTTGTTCAGGCGTCACCCATCTACCTCTCCAAGCGCACATTTACCTGTAGTATAATTTTCTTCGTACGGAAAGTCAATCTTTTATTTATCTATGTTGTATTTGTGCGATATCACGTCCTAGTGGACAAGCGGTCGAGACGTCTCTCCCATCCGCTGGATAAATGGCTTGATAATTAAATGGCCATATAATAGAGAAAGGTTTCTAAGACACACATGCGTCATCCGTAAACTTGTAGCCTGACTTCCGTCTAATAAAGATGAATAGAAATCAGAAACAAATCGACTCGTATACTTGCGCAACATTCTTGCTCTCTAACCGTCGTTCAGAGGAAAAGTACACCCAGCAGATGAAAGGGAATACACTTTTTTTTTTTTTTGCCCGCATCTCGTGGTCGTGCGGTAGCGTTCTCGCTTCCCACGCCCGGGTTCCCGGGTTCGATTACCGGCGGGGTCAGGGATTTTCTCTGCCTCGTGATGGCTGGGTGTTGTGTGCTGTCCTTAGGTTAGTTAGATTTAAGTAGTTCTAAGTTCTAGGGGACTGATGACCATAGATGTTAAGTCCCATAGTGCTCAGAGCCATTTGAACACTTTTTTTTGAGAACTTTAAGTAGGAGCTCACTTTTCCAAAAAAAAAAGTGCCGTTTACTTCTACGATAAAACAAGTATGCTTTCGAGTACAGATAACTTAAGTGCGCTTAATCTTTACTTAATGGAAAACTTATTTTGGTATTTGAATAAAAATTTGAAATTGTTTCGTTCTCAATATTTGATACAAACAAGTGAAAATATACTGTAAAAAATGTCACGTTTCCACCGACACATTTCGCTCATTGACTTTTTCAATGAGTTTTCTTTTCCAGTATTATCATTTAAACTGTGTACTCACAGATTAAACAGGAAAAGTGAGAAATGTTGGTAGTATGAGATGTACCATCCACCAACAACCTAGTGGTGGTTTAAGGGGCATAGAAGCAGAAGCGCGGTGCATAAGGAGCATAATTTTGACAATTTGTGTTATTTTTGACAAGTACGTAACATTCAACCAGCAATATTATAATTTCTCATACTTGTGACTTTCAGTGTCACCTTGCTATTACCTGCAAATCAGCTAGAAAAAACAGTCTAAACAGTGTCTCAGAACATGAAATCACCTAAATAAATATATTTCTTCAAAATTTACTTCGCAAAATTCATCTTGTACCAAGACTTACCATATGTATCAGTGGCAGGACCATCACTTATTACATTTAAATGAACTTGTATTTTAATGTCTCGTCGAAAACGTCGTTAGAGAGCACGCAACGGGATTGTATTGTGGGAGGGAAAATTGGCTGACTGTTTTTAAAGGAATGATTCAAACATTTCCTGAATTTTTGGAAGCTTCGGACAATGCAAATCTTACTGCCCAGACAGATTTGAAATCCTCTCCTCGAGTGTCATCCATTGCGCCATCTTGCTCGGTCCGATTGTATTTTGAAAACTCAATTTAAATCCTGATTTTTGTGCAGGCTCTTTATAGTGAATAAATAAAATTAAAGGTTTGAGTCAAGAACTTAAATCACATACGAGAAAACTGCAAGTTCAAATTATATGTGGTAGTTGGTAATTTTTTAGCCAATAGTGTTCAGGAGTGTAGAACAACGGCTCTAAAAACCAACGGATACTTCACAATTACAAGTAATAACTCTTATACTATGAAGTCGTACCTCGTCTACAGATACTAGAAGGCATGTCAACTGAAATGGTACAGAGAAAATGGAGGACTGTGAGGAAACGAAATCAAATCAGAAAAGGCTTCCATAAAGTCGTTAAAGTAAAACTGTCTACCTACAACTGTTTCGTACGCGCTCTCTCCTTTTTGCCTTCGGCCGTGTCAACTTCGTCGTTTTTTCTTTTTATCAGTCGAATTAAAAACATTTCCTTCGAAAGAAAGAAATATTTCAAAGGAGACAAATGATTAGGCCCCTTTGCTTGTTAACGAGTGACTTTATTATTTGCGTAAACCTGAAAGCAGCGTGTCATTAGCGTCAGCTCTAATTGAGAACTATTAGCACACTCAGTTTCGAACTACATTTAATTTAGCCTTATATTCCAGTCTATCATTTAATCTGTCGGGTTACATGATAGATTTTCTATTAATAACGTATGTGAGTTTTATTATTTTCTCCAGTACTTCAACTATGACGTGGTCCACTTTATTACAGTATGTTTGGGATTTGTGCTTCCTCTCTTTTCGGTGAAGTTTTCGTTACTTATCTATGTATTCGGTAGCTTAATTATTAATGTTTTTTTTAACGTCCGGGGGAGTTAGCCAGTCATGTGCGTTTGTGGTCAAACCTGCCTTGCACATTTTCGGTTACTCGTGATAGAAGATACTTTCATCATAACTATTTGATCGAAAAGGGGAGAGGAGGAGCGGCGCATAGTTGATTACAAGACCACTCGTCAATTTTCTGTGTAAAATTATCAACATCTTATTGATTGGGGGACGCAAAACAGTCGGCGGCGATCGTTGGAAGTTACTTCACGGGATGATCAGCCCCAGTGGTCTGTGTGTTGCGGTTCGAGTATAAGAAGCTACGTGCCAACAGTTCTCTCTCTCTCTCTCTCTCTCTCGCCCTTTCTTACTTTCTCTTTTATCTATGCAATGGACAGCACAGTATGTGGCGAGACTGTACGTCACGAACTATCACAGCCACAGTTAACAACTGCCTTATTCTGGAAAGTAAGTATGCTGGTAATTATTGTTTTCGTAACACCTGGTGATATGTCTACAATTCTAAAATGAATTTCTTTCATTTCCGCCAACGATCACAAAACTTCTGGTCTTCAGACTAACGGTTTTGGTCAGCAGTGACCACCTCCAGATCTGTTTTACAACATGTCCTCATATAATAAAGCTATAGTGGCGAAGTCCAGCCAACCACGCTCTACTTCTAAAATTCCGTAACGTACAGAAGTACGCTGACTGTAACCCACAAATGTGGGTTTAACGGAGTATCGCTAAATATTATCACTTAAAGTTCTAGGCATTATTTTCTGTCTGTATGTGAATGCTTATCTCAGAAACTACAGTAGGGATACTGACACAGTTTTCACTAATAGAGTGATTCACGAGGAAGTTTTGAGTCTACAATTCATAAATATTTCTTGCAAATCGGCCGAATTACGTAGGGACGTCTCATACTAACAAGGGGAGGCCGCCAATTGTGAAATTCAGATTCGATTCATACTGCGCATAATAAAAGCTCATGGCCAGAGGTGTAATGTGGCAAAGCACCAAGATGCACTTCTCAGCCGTTGTCGAGAAAATCGACAGTTAAAAGAAACCGTTACGGTGAAATACTCTCTACGATTAGGAATTTTCTACAGCGTGGTGGTGCAGCGGTAAGCGCTCGGGTTCGTAATCCGAAGGTCGACGGATCGAATCTCGCTCAATGCAACTTTTTTTTTAGTATTTGTTTTTTGTAATTCATATATATATATATATATATATATATATATAAAATTCCCGGCAATCAGTTGCAACAATTATGCATATAATAAGTTGTTGAAAGTCGTTTGTCGTGGAAAAACTGGCGACTTCGAACATCATTATGTTTTACGCAAATCAAGTTGTATTTCACAAATGTTATTAATTGTCTTCATAATGTTAACCACGTATAGTTAACGGAAGACGTAGAAACGAATACGTATAGAGTAAGTCAAACGTTCGAATTACAATAGAGACCCCACGAACACAAACTTGCTGTGGCAGGTATGAAATATAAACTCCGTTACTCGCTCGTTACACTTGAAGGACAGATGTTGAATGGGCCGAAACGAGCCGCCCCATAACAGCGTAGTTGCCTGCTAACTTGGAAAGAAGGTAGATGCGGTCCCTAGCGCAACTTATAACATCGTCGAAAATCAGTGCGGACGGGAGAGCTTTGGTGCACCCTGTTAAAAAAACGGAAAAATGGAGGCGGTACAATTGGAGAGCGATCCGCCTTCACCAACATGCATAAGCAATTCATTAATAGTTTATATATATATATATATATATATATATATATATATATATATATTTGAATTGCAAAAAACTAATAATAAAAAAATATTGCATGGCGCGAGATTCGATTCGGCGACCTTCGGATTACGAACCCCAGCGCTTACCGCTGCGCTATGACGCTGTAGAAAATCATTAATCGTAGAGAGTATTTCACCGCAACGGTTTCTTTTAACTGTCGATTTTCTCGACAACGGCTGAGAAGTGCATTTTGGTGCTTTGCCACATTACACCTCTGGCCATGAGCTTTTATTATGCGCAGTATGAATCGAATCTGAATTTCACAATTGGCGGCCTCCCCTTGTAAGTCAACTGCGCAACAAGAATGGCGCATGTCAGAAAAGAGTGTGTCTTCCGGGTTTTCTGCAGACACAGTTCCGTTGCGGTACGGATAACAGCTGCATCGTAGTGTGGGACTGCGACGGCGCAGCAACTGGAAACGTGCTCCAAAGTTGAAGTACGCGGCACAATATGATTCTTGTGGGTAAAAGGTCTTAATTGTTCACTGATTCACAGTGGAGTTCTGTCGGTATAGGGACCAATTGCAATCTCGCTTCCAGCCATGGCGGAACGATGCAAATAATAAGGCCAAGGCCTTAGAGACGTCGGTGATTCTCATCGTCAAGGAAGGCCATCGGCAACGCCCACAGACTAGGCAGTCTTTTCGAGCTGAAAGAAAATTTGGGGGAGGGGAAGAGATTTTCCAATAATGATGACGTTCACACAGCGGTTGTCGCATGGTTTCGTGAGAAAGGAGCGAATTTCCGGCGTCGAGGAACTGAACAAGTGGTGGCACTTTCTGGCCGTAGTTCGTAGAGAGTACGTGACTATGTTCAAAAGAAAAGAGTCAGGTATCTGTGTTACTTTCATTTGTAGTGCAGTATTTCATATGTTACTCGGTTTGCCATAATAATGTGCAACCTACATTCACCAGTCCCCTAGAACTTAGAACTACTTAAGCCTAACTAACCTAAGGACATCACACACATCCACGCCCGAGAGAGGATTCGAGCTTGCGACCGTAGCAGACGCGCGGTTCCGGACTGAAGCGCCTAGAACCTCTCGGCCACCGCGGCTGCCTCATGAAGGCTAGTCTCAGGGATTCTGATATGTTTGTCACTAATAGACTGCTTTTTTGTGGCAAGATCTTATGGGACCAAACTGCTTAGGTCATGGATCCCTAAGCTTACACACTACTTAATCTATCTTAAACTAACTATGGACAATATGAATAACACACACACCCATGCCCGAGGGAGGACTCAAACATCCGTCGGGGGGGGGGGGGGGGGGGGCGGTGCCGCTCGGACCGTGACCCGTGACAAGACGCACTACACCGCTCGGATACCCCGGACTGATTCAAATGGTTGATGTGGCTCTGAACACTATGGGACTTAATTGCTGAGGTCATCAGTCCTCTAGAACTTAGAACTACTTAAACCTAACTAACCTAAGGACATCACACACATCCATGCCCGAAGCAGGATTCGAACCTGCAACCGTAGCAGTCGCGCGGTTCACGACTGTAGCACCTAGAACCGCTCGGCCACCACGGCCGGTCTAGACTGATTCACGGGGAAGATTTCTGAACGCTGGATGCAACAGAATGACGTGAAATTTTGGGAGATTTTACAGGATGAAATTTTGAGTGTCTTAAAATAAGGAACCTATAGTTGGAAATGTGAAGCAAAGATTCTGCAGTCACCGCTGGGCTGTTGAAAATCTCTGCGAGAAGGTACCAGGTGATATTCTTAGTGGAGATATTGACTGTAATTCTTGGAGATCACCTTATTGCAGCACAGATCGTTTGAATGGCACATGGTGTTTGAATTTTGTGGATAATGCCTTGCCTGAAGTTGTGGACAACGTCCCTGTGCAACTGAATACTGGTTTGTGGTTTCAGAACGGTGGTGCTCCAGTTCACCTTGACCGTCGGGCCAGAGCCCTTCAGGTAGGAGGAAAATCCCATCCCTTGGCCTGTGCAATCACTGGCCTCACCCTCTTGTCGGTTTCCTACAGGGTTATGTAATCTCTCTTATGTTCTCAACGCCAATAGGAACAGTACGTGAGCTTACCGAGCGATTCTTTACAGTGTTTGATACCATCAGACGGGAGCGCAGAATGTTACAGAGAATCAGATAAAACATGGTTCGCAGTTATACATTGTCCAACGTAATTGACGGACGTAACAATGATCGCTTGCTCTACAGTAGCGAAACCAAATATTCGGGTTACGGTACTTGGCTATACTACACTGTCAAGAAACTACATTATTCTGCTGTTTCAGTTAACCTTCCGAATGCGTAGAAAGTACATAGTACTGTACAAAATTTATTTCACATTTCTGGCTATGAGTAATTTATTATTAATACACGAGACTTGAAAGTCGTCTGGCCACAGATAGTGCTACCCTTGCAAAGTTGAGCAGGTCGCTAGTACTCCGCTCTTGAGAGTGGCTACAGAGCCGAAACTGCGTAGTAGATAAAGCTTAAAACGAAAACACCGTTTAATCTTAATAGTAACAGTCGGTGCGACAAACAGATATCAGTCAAGAAATATGTCATTCCTGTGCACGCTATTTCAACTAAAACATGGAAAGTTACTTCATTGTAGCATCATGTAGAAAAGAAATCAACAAATCTCACTGGTACACTGTAAGATTAAACAACTACACACATATAGTCTTCTGTAATTCAATACATATCCGTCCACAATTGCGCGAATTACAAATAATACTGCATTGTATCGGCTCGCGGATTAAAGATGAGGGACGATGAGCCAGCCTGCCCGAATGTGGTTTTTTGCGGTTTCCCCCATCCAACTAAGTAAATACCGAACTGGTACCTGTATCCTGACTCAATTACACGCTATGGAAACACTGAGAAAACATTCTACTACAGAACATACACTTATTCTACACGGAGACAGAAGAGATACACATATTTCGTCCTACGGGGAGTTTTCGCGTCATCAAGGGCATCCGGCCTCCAACAGTCACCAACATTTCCAAAAATCCGTATAAAAATACCGACTCCGTGGAGTGGCAAGGGGAAGGAGAAGGAAAAGGAGAAGAAGGAGAGGAACACACTACATCACTCACAAATATGCGTCTCTTGGGTACTGACAACTCAATGGAGGTCCTAATATCACAACTGCAGCTCTGATGTGCTTATGGAGATTGGCACAGCAAAAACGCGAATGAAAAGAAAGTATATGAATTTTACTTTTAACGTGCATGTATTATTTAAACACGACGAGGCAGAGGTAGGATCTGAAGACCAAGGAAAAGCGATCGCAATATAAAATGGTGCAAAATGATCAAGTTTCCTCAGGAAAATAGGCGTAAGCTTTAGGAACAGACGAGTAATACACAATATGCACAAGAATCAAGAAGAATAAATAAGAACGGAGGAACAGGAACGGATGTTCGCAACGACGGAAATAAACGAAAGGTTTAGAAGTAGGGTTTAAATTTGGAGAGAAAGGATATCAACTATAAAATTCGATGATGGCAATTGCTACCTTCAGTGAAACTGAGGAGAAACGAACAGTGTAATGGCAACAGACCATGGATAGAGAGAAATCAAAGACGGACGAACGCAATGGGGAGTAGCACAAGTGAATTAGTGATAAACTTAACTTCAAAACTGAGGACCACAAAGTCCATTGGAAGCAAAACAACGTACGACAGACAAGCAAGGAGGGCATTAAAAGGAGACTAGCACTGGCAAAGATAACATTCCTGGCCTAAAGAACTCCACTAGTAACAAACTTCGGGACGGCCGTGGTGGCCGAGTGGTTCTATGTGCTACAGTCTGGAACCGCGCGTCCGCTACGGTCGCAGGTTCGAATCCTGCCTCGGGCATGGATGTGTGTGATGTCCTTAGGTTAGTTAGTCTAAGTAGTTCTAAGTTCTAGGGGACTGATGACCTCAGATGTTAAGTCCCATAGTGCTCAGAGCCATTTCAACCATTAACAAAAGTCAGGAGGAATTCCAGTGTATGCACATTACGAGCACAGGATTTTGTGGTAGTGCACACTGGAAAGAATCGAACCGTTTAAAGAGTGGTGCTATGGAAGGATGTTAAAAAATCAGGTGGAGTGTTAAAAAATGAGGAAGTTCTCCGTATAATCGGCGAACAGGGAAACATGTGGACAACGTTGCTAAGAAGGACAGAAGAATGTGTCATGTGTTAAGTCGTGAAGGAGTAACTTCCTTGCTGCTTGACTGAGCTGTATGGGGTGGGGGAGGAGGTAATATATCCAGCAAGTGATTGTGGAAATGGTACTCTGAGGTGAAGAGGTTAGCCGCAATCAGAATGACGTCCAAACCCCAAACCCCACCAAAATTATAATAAATATTACAAAGAAACCCCTTTCCGTCCTATACTCGCATGAATGCTCCAGACGTTAAAATAAAATTGGCTTTGAACTCACGGATTTTGCAGCAGTGGCGAAATAAAACGGCAGACTGGAAAAACAGGACGCAGGGAACCACCCTTCACACTGGCAGCGAAAATGAGCGCGAGGAGTTTCGGCGGAAGAAGTGAGGCTCACCGGTTGCGACCAGGGTCCTCCGCTGCTCGGAAGTCCGCAAGCGAGACCGCGACAGCCGTCACGCACTTTCTTCGCGGCGGCGGCCGTCCGCTGCTGGCGTTTATTTCGGTCCGCTGCCAGCCTACTGCGCATGCGCGCTCGCGCCTACTGTGCCACCCGCTTCCCACCCCCGGCCGCTAAGCGGATTGCGGGATTCGGCGTCGACACCGGAGTTCGCGCTGCAAGCGGGATCTCAGCGCGGGTCCGGCCGTCTGCGAGAGACAAAGGCGCCGCAGCAGCCGGCTACTTGTAGCACGTCAGCCAGGGCGGGCGCCAGAGGAAATCCGCTCACAGCAGCCACTTTTGGAGGCATCTGCTACTGAAATGCCAGCCGTTCATATCATAATTTTTATAAATTTTCTGTTATTCACCAATGTCACGTGTCGCGTCCCGGCACAGCCTCACTATATCAGAATGAAGCAAGTGCGAACTGCGTAGCGCAACCGGTTAGTTATAAATTGCTGTCAACCTTTACATCGGAGATGAGAGGGAGAGAATCTCCTTGGTTTGAAGCAAATAAGTTTCCTGAAAAATATGTTACAGAATTGCAATAGGCAGAAAAGATTGGTCAGTTTCTATGAAGTTTATTATCACATATACTTATGCGAGGTGATGGACCATAAACCACTTAGTAAGATTCAGTCTGTTTATTCGACTTGCTACTTCAAAGCTAATTACCGTTACATATAAAAAACAAGTACAAAGTTGTCACTTGTTAGCACTGAAATGTCTCTAACAAGGGAACCTCCCCATCGCTCCCCCCTCAGATTTAGTTATAAGTTGGCACAGTGGATGGGCCTTGAAAAACTGAACACAGATCAATCGAGAAAAAAAGGAAGAAGTTGTGTGTAACTATGAAAAAAATAAGCAAAATATACAAACTGAGTAGTTCATGCGCAAGATAGGCAACATCAAGGAGAGTGTAAACTGAGGAGCGCCGTGGTCCCGTGGTTAGCGTGAGCAGCTGCGGAACGAGAGGTCCTTGGTTCAAGTCTTCCCTTGAGTGAAAAGTTTACTTTCTTTACTATCGCGAAGTTCTGTCCGTTCGTTTATTGACGTCTCTGTGCACTGTGATAAGTTTAGTGTCTGTGTTTTGCGACCGCACCGCAAAACCGTGCGATTAGTACACAAAAGGAAGTGCCTCTCCAATATGAACCGAAAACATTTGATCGCAAGGTCATAGGTCAACCGATTCCTCCACAGGAAAACACGTCTGATATATTCTATACGACACTGGTGACGGCATGTGCGTCACATGACAGGAATATGTTGTCGGCCCACCTAACTTGTACACTTGGCGAATGGGTAAAAAGATTCTTCTACCTTGCCCGATTTAGGTTTTCTTGTGGATGTGATAATCATAAATTAACTTTTCACTCGAGGGAATACTTGAACCAAGGACCTCTCGTTCCGCAAATGCTCACGCTAACCACGGGACCACAGCGCTCTTGAACTAACATTTTCCTTTATGTTGCCTATCTTGTGCATGGACTACTCAGTTTGTATATTTTGCTTATTTTTTTCATATTTCCATACAACTTCTTCCTGTTTTCTCGAATGATCTGTGTTCAGTTTTTCAAGCCCTATCCACTGTGCCAACTTATAACTAAATCTGAGGGGAGTGCGATGGGGAGGTTCCCTTGTAAGTAATTGAGACAAGGACTGACAGCCTCTGTTCAACACTATTCCAATGAAACTCTAAAAATCCTACTTGACTTCCAGTTTCTGAGTGTCTTCCAGAGTCTATCACCGTCTTCTCATAGTTGAAGTCTTTATCAGCTGTATCGGCTGCTATGGGCCAACTCGGCTTGGCTGGTGTCTCGCTGCGGAATCTCCAAACTGCCGGCACTGGTTCTGAATCTGCATCTGAATCTCAGCTTCTATTCCGCTGCCTGGCCTTTTATTTCGTTTCTCATGTACTTGGGTGCACACGAGTTAATTTGTTTCACACGACCCTTTCATTTCTAAGTGATCGGACTGCACAAGAGTGACTATCGTTCCACATGACGCTCTCGTTTCTAATTGGTCAGTTTGCGCAAGAATGCCTTCGGTTCCACACGACACTTTCGTTTATAGCTGCACACAGCTTAATTTGGTTCTACACTAGTCTTTTCCGCACGTGATTGACATTCTCTCTTACTGTATTATCGCCCTGGTGTTTGCGTTTTCCGTTGCGCAAGTTTGATTCATGCTGCTTCCTCTGGCAGGAAGTCAAACACTAAGTTATTTGATCAACAAGCCATACACGGCAGCCTCCGCTGCTTACCTTGTCCCTACGTCCTGGTGGATTATTTCTTAATGTCAGCTGACTGCTTATGGAGCCTGGACTCTTATTATGGTCACAAAAGCAAGAATAAAAATTAAAATTTTCTACGGTCACAACACACGATCACACTTGGTGCATTTAAGACAATTTACCAGTTCCTGGCTCTAATGTGTTATCTTCAGAATCAGTGCCTTGTTACGAAATTAACTCGCTTCTTGCATTCAACATGTTCACCTACATTAACTGTCGTTACTACTCAACAGCTCTCTTATGTGAATAATCGTGAAATTTATCGTTACAGGGCTTCGAATTTTGGTTTTCGGCGGTGGCAGAAGGGGGCGGGGAGGGGTGGGGGGGGGGGGGGGGTAGGCTCTTGGTGCTCGCTTCCTGTTTCAGTTAGCAACATGGGGTTAAAAGTTTTTGGTTTATCCTGTACCTTTTGTATAGCGATTCGAACTCTCTTCCTCTAGCTATGAGACAGTATAATAAGCAAGGTTTGAACAACGAAACGGAGCTGGCGCGCAGGCAAAATGTGCGAATCCATTAATTGCTTTTGCAAAATATTATATTTGGGCTCAGTTAACTGAACTAATGCTCAGCTGACGACGCTATTTGTATCTGCACCGTTCAGATTTTACGTGCAAAAACGTTGGCCTTCTTTAGGATTTTACGTGCGAGAACAGTCACCCTGAAATACATCCGGACAAGAGCAATATTTATGGTTCAAATTTGGTCCACCCGTGTATCGGACAGACAAATACCTGTAATTAATAGTCGCACTGTTGTTTTGTGAAAACTTTATCTACTGCCACGACACAAGCAATATGGCTCGAAAGACAATAAGGGAACAATACCAGATCAGTCATCGTGAGAGTCAACAAAAATCTACATCTGTTGCCAAGCGAGGGCGGTCTGATATCAAAATTATGGTAAAGTAAAGGTTGGGAACTAGAAGGAAGTGTACTCCTATTGTAGCACAAAGAAAGGCGAATGTGACCTGGGCACTGTTAGGGACATAAAAGACGGGAACAAGCTTTTCGACTTACTTGGCAGTTTAAAAGACATTTCAATCAAAACATCTTGACATATTCGCGCTTTTTTACGAGTTAACTCTACATGTCGGCGCAGTAGCTCTCTTAGAGCCACCCCCCGTTACCTGTATGGTGTGGGTGTAGCAACAAATACACCCAATTTATCTGCTTGTAGAGCGAGGGTGGTCAATCTGATCCCTACTGCCCAATAGTCAGCTTTCCAACTGTCATGGTGGGCGGTGGCCGGTAGGGGTTTCAAAATCATTGTTATTAGGTTTTCATAAAATTTTGATAAAAAACACTTGGTAAGTAATTTTTATAATATGGTTTAATTTGCTGTAATTTCACTTTGTTAAAATTATCAAGCAGAGCTACTTCCCCACTTTATTAATCACCATTACTGTGAGACTGGAGGTTCAAAAAAATGGTTCAAATGGCTCTGAGCACTATGTGACTTAACTTTTGAGGTCATCAGTCGCATAGAACTAATTAAACCTAACTAACCTAAGGACATCACACACATCCACGCCCGAGGCAGGATTCGAACCTGCGACCGTAGTGCTCGCTCAGCTCCAGACTGTAGCGCCTAGAACCGCACGGCCACTCCGGCCGGCGAGACTGGTGGGCGGTTAGAAAATTTTACTACTAAGACATATACAAAAGTGGGCGCTAGGTAAACATACGATATTGCAGTGCCTATGTTGTTACGAGGAACAATGCAGTGTTCGTTCGGAAGTACATACATGTATGTCCGAAGGAAAATAGCGTCGTTCTTCTTAACAATACAGACACTGCAATACCGTATTTATCCGCCGACATCAGGCAGCGACTTCCAGTTGAAATCGCCTCCCCCGTACGGGAATTATGTAATGTTTGTACGAGTACAGTTTGTGAAGCGGGAAGGGCGGTGAGTCGTGCACGAATAACCAAAGCGTTCAAGGCGACCGCTCGCATAAAGCGGGAAATCCGGGTTCCATTCCGACTCCCGCATAATTTTTACTGTCGTCATTCCCTTGTAAAGCTAATGGTTGTTCGTGTTCGCAACTGCTAAAATGGTTGACTACCCTTGTTGTGCAGAGTGTCGGAGACTGGGGGTGCCTCTACAGGGTGATTTTCCCCACCGTGTACGTACTCTAGGGATTGTTCGCCGAGAGGATGTGGAACAAAAAATGTTTAATAAACTTATGTGCGGAAACACATGCTAGAGACCATTTATTTGATCATACTTTGTTACAGAGACTGTGGTCTAATACGCGCTGTACCATGCAGCTACAGTCACAATATGCATGACTTCCTCCTAGAGGGAGGTTCCTCATACGTCATGCCCCACTGTCCTCTCCTGCCATAGTAATTTGTCATGTTGAGTCCTACTCACTTCTCTTACTGAGTCACCTTATAGTGGACGTGATACAGCATTGTACAGGATGACTCCGTATTATAATCGAGAGCTTGCCGACATAGTGTTTACTTACGGAAAGGCAAATGGCAACGGACGACGGGCTGAAAGGTTGTATCGGAAGACCTATCCCTGCCGACAACAACCACAACACTGAATATATGCAACAGTGTTTCGCCGTTGGACTGAGACAGGGTCGTTTCAGGAAGCAGGAAATCATTACGGCTGTGCCAGAAATGTCCGGATACCAGGCTTGGAGGAAAATTTGATTAACACTGTAAAGGCAACCGCCTGTCTGTACCAGGCAGTTGGGCCGCCAGTACAGGGTAAACCAGACGATCGTGTGGAACATTCTCCATGACAATTGTTACTACCCTTACAACTTACAGCATGTACAGGGCTTACCAGTGAGAGACTTTCCACATTGCGAGCAGTTTTGTCATTGGTTTCTTCACCAGGCAACCACGATTCCGGGATTTGTGTCACCCATCCTATTCACAGATGAGGCCGCCTTTACGCCGAGTGTTATCTTCAACTTTCGTAACAGTCATGTGGCTGAAGCGCCAAAGAAGCTGGTATAGGCACGCGTATTCAAAAAACGAGATACGTAAATAGGCAAAATATGGTGCTGCGGTCAGCAACGCCTTTATAAGACAAGTGTTTGGCGCAGTTGCCAGATCTGTTACTTCTGCTACAATGGCAGATTATCAAGATTTAAATGAGTCTGAACGTGGTGATATAAGTCGTTCCACGAGCGATGGAACACAGTATGCCCGAGGTAGCGATGAAGTGGGGATTTTCCCGTAAGACCATTCCCCGAGTGTACCGTGCATATTAGGAATCAGGTAAAACATGAAAACTCCGCTGCTGGGCCATCAACAAGTGTCAGCGTTCGAACCATTCAACGAAACATCATCAGTATAGGCTTTCGGAGCCGAAGACCCATTCGTGTTCCCTTGATGACTGCATGATACAAAGCTTTACGCCTCGCCTGGGCCCGTCAACACCGACATTGGACTGTTGATGACTGTAAACATGTTGCTTGAGTCTCGTTTCAATTTGTATCGAGCGGATGGACGTGTAAGGGTATGAATAAAACATGAATCCATGGACCCTGCATGTCAGCTGGGACTGTTCAAGCTGGTGGAGGCTCTGTAATGGTGTGAGGCGTGTGCAACTGGAATGATATGGGGCCCCTGATTTGTCTAGACACGACTCTGACACGTGTGTAAGCTCCCTGTCAACCTGCAGCCATTCATGTCCATTGTGCATTCCGACGGACTTGGGCAATTCCAGCAGGACAAAGCGATATTCCACATGTTCAAAATTGCTAGAGAGTGGCTCAAGGAACACTCTTTTGAGTTTAAACACTTCCGCTGGTCACCATACTGTCCAGACATGAACATTATTGAGCATACCTGGGATGCCTTGCAAAGTGATGTTCAGAAGAGATCTCCACCCCCTCGCACGGATTTATGGACAGCCCTGCAGGATTCATGGCGTCAGATACATGCAGCATTACTTCAGACATTAGTGGAGTCCATACACGTCGTGTTGCAGCACTTCTGCGTGCTCGGAGGGGGCCATACGATATTCGGCAGGTGCACCGGTTTTTTTTTTTCCTCTCTTCAGTGTAGAAGACCAATGAGAAGTTTTGCCCTGAACCATCAGAACCAAACCAATCGAAGGACCTGAAAGGGGGGAGGAGGGGTTGTGAGGGTCTTGAGAAACAACATTGGACCATTGCAGAACGGGGTAATGTCATATATTCTGACGAGACCAAGACTGGTTTGTGACCGGACACTAGACGTATTAGGGTCTGGAGAAGTGCTAGACGATACCAGGAACGCCAATACTTCCAGGAAGTCCATCCGTCTGCAGGTGGGAGTGTAATGTTCTGGCCGCAATAACGATAGAACGGCGGACCCGTCTAATTCTACGGCAATTTGACTGATTCCCCATACCTCCAAAAGATCCTACAGACGTGAAGTCGGTGACAACCTCATACTAGTCGTTGAGACTGCTAGGTCTCGGTTATCTTCAAAGATGCAACATCAACCGAATGAGCCGCGCAGGCTAGCAGCGCGGTCTTGGGTGTCTTGTCACGGTCCGCGCGGCTGCTGCGTCGGAGGTTCGAGTGCTCCCTCTGGAATGGGTGTGTGTGTCGTCCTTAGCGTAGTTTAAGCAGCATTAAGCACTGTGTAAGCTTAGGGACCGGTGACCTCACTAGTTTTGTCCCATAAGACCTTAGCACAAATTTCCAAATTGCAACCGAATGAATTGACCAGTACAATTCTCAGACACGAGTACAATTGAGTATGCATGAGACCTGTCGAAGGTGGCCATTGCGCAGCATCCGAATCGACCTGACAATCTTCAGGACCTCAATGCAGCCGCCACTGAGGAGTGAGACCTGATACTTCAAGATAAACTTGATGGTCTTATCCAGAGCACGCTTCGTGGAGTGGAAGGACTCATCCATATGTGGCAAGGACATACTCACGAGCAAAGACTGACAATCATCATCATGAGATATTTTCACTGTTTTTATTTTCAAAATGTACACTTAGGAGATAGCCTGCTTTGTTTTGTAAATTGTTTATTTTGTTAGTAAGGTACTGTACAAAACTCAATGGGTGGACTATAAGAAGTCATTGTAGTAAACTCTATGATGTTGTGAACTTTTGTTGAGGTGTGTATTTCGCGGAATATCCGAAAATTTCTTGTATGGTGGAGAAAAAATATTGTCCTACCTCAGGGTGCCTGGTTTGTTACGTTTAGTATTCATTACCATATGCTGCAAATTGCAGAAAGTAATCTCGGATGATACATCAGCTGCAGCACACTATCTGATCAAAACTTTCCTGACATCACTTTTCAACGCGTAATTCATCACTAGACGTCATGAGAGGCAACCACCCCCCTCCCTCCCTCCCCACCAATACAAAATAAGACAGGGAATGTTGTGTTGTCAGAAGAAAAGCAGTGACGTCATACGTGGATTAGTCATTGAATGTCATTTGTGTAACACATCCATCAGAGACATTTCAGTCCTTCTAAAGCTGGTAAATTAAACTCGAAAAAACCGTAAACAGCCGTTAAGCGACGATTTATTAACGACCGGTTTCGCTACCGTAAAGCAACACCTTCAGGCTGTTAATAGTGTTACATACGAGAGATGGAACTTAAATAGTGGCAACCATTTATCCACAACCGCTACAAATGAGTTATACGTTTGCACCTGTTACTGTCCTTCAAAGTAGTCACCAGAGTTGTGCAGAACCCGTTGCCAGCGATGTGGAAGGCGTAGCTTACCGGTAGCAGGGCCTGTTCTGTTGATGGTGCGAATGGAGCTGTCTACTGCCTGTCGAATCTCTGTAACAGTTCTTAAGTGAGTGCCACGAAGCCGAAACTGAAACGCCAATCCAACGAATGGCGTCATTAGGAGTCGCCACGAAAGTCTAAAGTGCGTCAGAGCCCCAGTATGGTGTAAGTTACGGTGATTCTCGTGTACGACTGTGATGGTATTATCCTAACGCATTACGTTCCTCCACGGCAGACCTTCAATGCACAGTATTACTGTTCGTGTTTGGAGCATCACATGCGACCAGCATTGCGAAAGAAGCGGCAACACTTTCAGTGCAACCCACCCATCCTTTTGCACGACAATGTGCGGACGCATACAGCGCAAGCTGCGGCTGCCCTGTTCGGTCAATGGGACTAGGAAGTACTGTACCATCCACCATACTCCCCGGACTTAAGTCTTTGTGACATTGATTTGATTCCGAAGATGAAGGAACCACTTAGTGGCATTCGCTTCAGATCTGTTCCAGCGATTCGATAGGCAGTAGACCATTCCATTCGCACCATCAACA
This sequence comes from Schistocerca serialis cubense, assembly GCF_023864345.2. Lineage (NCBI taxonomy): Eukaryota > Metazoa > Arthropoda > Insecta > Orthoptera > Acrididae > Schistocerca > Schistocerca serialis. The sequence continues at coordinate 284,084,301 of NC_064643.1, read as the reverse complement.
GAACAGACTCTGCTAACGGTATACTACTCCTTCCATATCGCTGGTGACTACTTTGAAGGACAGTAATAGGTGCAAACATGTAATTCTTTTCTATCGGTTGTCACTATTTAAGTTTCAACCCTCACAGATAAAGAGACAAAACCGCCCCCACCCAACGTTCGTTGTCACATAATCCAACCCCTTAAGGAGGGGAAGTCGTCAACAAATAATATGCGACAGAGCATTGGGACCAATAGTGCGCCGACCAGGGTGGCCGAGCGGTTCTAGGCGTTACAGTCTGGAACCGCGCGACCGCTACGGTCGCAGGTTCGAATCCTGCCTCGGGCATGGGTGTGTGTGATGTCCTTAGGTTAGTTAGGTTTAATTAGTTCTAAGTTCTAGGGGACTGATGACCTCAGCAGTTAAGTCCCATAGTGCTCAGAGCCATTTTTGAACCAATAGTGCAGCGGATGAGGCACCTGTATTTGGTTGTCGCAAGGGTAAAGCATTGAAGGCGTTCAGCTATATACAGTAGGTCCTTAATAAATCATCGCTTAACAGCTGTTTGGGGTTTTTACAAGTTCAGTTTGCCATGAATTTCGACGGCTGTGGCTGCCCATATTACAAAATCGTATGTCATCGTCTTCAGCTGCCAAAGTCGACTGATGGCAATATGGCTGACAAGTGGACAGGCGAAAGAACAACCAAAGGTAAACCAAAACCAAGCAGACTTCAAATGCTGCACGGTTGTAAAAATCGCATGAAATCAGCGGAAGGAATCCCTCGTGAGTTTCAAAGTGCTACCAGTAGTCCAGCTGGTACAATGACTGTGCGCAGGGAGGTAAAAGGAGGGATGGGGTGGAGGGGGGGGGGGGTTACAGTAGTCGAGTAGCACCTCATAAGCCACACTTTTCTGTAATCAACGCTAAACAACACTCGAGGTAAATCGCCTACTGTCCTGCGACGTCACAGGACAGTAGGTGACTGGAAACCGGTGATTTGGAGTGATGAATCACGCTGTACCCTGTGACAGTCCGATGGAAGGGTTTAGGTTTGGCGAATGCACGGACTGCGTTACTGCCATCATGTGTAGCCACAACAGGTAATTACGAAGGAGCTGGTGTTGCAGAATGGGAGTGATTCCCATGGTTAAGTTGTTGTCCGCTTATTGTGCTAATAAAACGCTAAATAACAAAGAACATGAACACATTTTACAGTATTGTGTTCTGCGTACAGTAAAGGAACAGTTTGGGGACGGTGACTGAATGGATTAACACGCCAATGCATCCTGTCCTGAAAAAGCATCTGTGAAGCAATGGTTTGTGGATGATAACATTCCTGAAGTGGTTTTGGCTGCCCAGAGTCCCGAGCTGAGTCCAATGGAACACCTTTGAGATGAGTCAGAGAGTCCACTTCACTCCAAACTCACTAACCTCTCTGGTTTCGGCTCTTGAGGATGAATGGATGCCATTCCTCCACAGACATTCAGCTACCTCACTGAAAGTGTCTTCAGCAGAGTTCAAACAGTCATCAAGACAAAACGTTGGCTCACGCCACATTCACATCCACTAAGACGTGTCCCGATACTTTTGATCAGATCGAATGCAGTAAGGCCAGTAATGATTCAATCATCCGATAGAATGTTGTCTCCCAGTCAAGGTTCCTTGCCGATAAACTGACCTGAAGTTTTCCCTGAATTTCAAACAGGTTTTTCTCGAGCAACTATTTGTCAAAACTGCGTGCAGCGTAAAATAAAAGTGGGTCAACTGATTAACTTCTACCTCTGACCCGCGAAAAGTACACAGTTTTGTTGGGAGTTTATACCTATAATATACGAAACCTGTTAATATTAACTCCTTTGTAAAGCCATCAAGAGAGAAACAAACGCTCAAAAAAGAGGGATTTTCAGGATTTCAGACAGTTACTGAATAAACTTAAGAATTTAAAAATACTGTCAGAATTTGTTCATTAAGAGCTGTGTAATCTTGTGTTGAAGGTTTAACACAATAAGTCAAGTATTAAATGTCTTAAGGCAGCGCAACTCACGGCGCGAAACTTACCCACACTATATTCATCGAGGAACTGAGAATGACTGCTCATACCAACCTCCTACAAATACTTCACAACGTTTCCAACCTTTACGCACTTGTTATATTTTCGCTGTTCATGCAGGAAAACTGCAGCAAGAAACTGCGTTTTAATTTATTATTTCTTTACTACTAACTCTGTCCGCAACAAATTTTCCGGACATGATGCCACTGAACGTATCTGCAAAACCATATCATTGTCCGACACATAGTTCGGGGATATGACGTTTCATTTCGTGGAAGTTCGGTTCTTTAAGGAACCGGGTGTAGTGAGTTTGGAGGTTGCGTACCCAAGGGCTTTCAGGGGCAACAAAAATTTGATTTTCAGTGTTTCATACACTATATTACGGGCCGAATGTATAAGTTTAAAATGTTGTCATAATCTACTTATTAAGAGGTAAAAGCTTAACGGTGAATATTTGGCACGATGAAGCAAGTATTAAACTAAAAACTGTTTATATGGCTTGGAACAGTGTAATTCATAGCAAGCAAATTATAAATACACTATTGGCCATTAAAATTGCTACACCACGAAGATGACGTGCTACAGACGCGAAATTTAACCGACAGGAAGAAGATGCTGTGTATGCAAATGATTAGCTTTTCACAGCATTCACACAATTTTGGCGCCGGTGGCGACACGTGCAACGTTCTGACATGAGGAAAGTTTCCAACCGATTTCTCATACACAAACATCAGTTGACCGGCGTTGCCTGGTGAAACGTTGTTGTGATGTCTCGTGTAAGGAGAAGAAAGGCGTACCATCACGTTTCCGACTTTGATAAAGGTCGGATTGTAGCCTATCGCGATTGCGGTTTATCGTATAGCAACATTGCTGCTCGCGTTGGTCGAGATCCAATGGCTGTTAGCAGAATATCGAATCGGTAGGTTCAGGAGGGTAATATGGAACGCCGTGCTGGATCCCAACGGCCACGTATCATTAGCAGTCGAGATGAAAGCCATCTCATCCGCATGGCTGTAACGGATCGTGCAGCCACGTCTCGATCCCTGAGTCAACAGATGGGGACGTTTGCAAGACAACAACCATCTGCACGAACAGTTCGACGACGTTTGCAGCACCATGGACTATCAGCTCGTAGACCATGGCTGCGTTTACCCTTGACCTTGCATCACAGACAGGAGCGCCTGCGGTGGTGTACTCAACGACGAACCTGGGTGCACGAATGGCAAAACGTCATTTTTACGGATGAATCCAGGTTCTGTTTACAGCATAATTTTTTTCGCATCCGTGTATGGCGACATCGCGGTGAAGTGGACGCACATTGGAACGCACATTGGAAGCGTGTATTCGTCATCGCTATACTGGCGTATCACCCGGCGTGTTGGTATGGGGTGCCATTGGTTACATGTCTCGGTCACCTCTTGTTCGCATTGACGGCACTTTGAACAGTGGACGTTACATTTCAGATGTGTTACGCCCCGTGGCTCTACCCTTCATTCGATTCCTGCGAAACCCTACATTCCAGCAGGATAATGCACGACCGCATGTTGCAGGTCCTGTACGATTACAAGAGATACTGGATACAGAAAATGTTCGACTGCTGCCCTGGCCAGCACATTCTCCAGATCTCCACCAATTGAAAACGTCTGGTCAATGGTGGCCGAGCAACTGGCTTGTCACAATACGCCAGTCACTACTCTTGATGAACTGTAGTATCGTGTTGAAGCTGCATAGGCAGCTGTACCTGTACACGCCATCCAAGCTTTGTTTGACTCAATGGCCAGGCGTATCAAGGCGGTTATTACGGCCAGAGGTGGTTGTTCTGGGTACTGATTTCTCAGGATCTATGCACCTAAATTGCGTGAAAATGAATCACATGTCAGTTCTAGTATAATATATTTGTCCAATGAATAGCCATTTATCATCTGCATTTCTTCTTGGTGTAGCAATTTTAATGGCCAGTAGTGTATATATTCGCTTTTCTGGTTTACCAGTTTTGCCTTTGAGTTTTTCATTAGTCTACGGCTCAGTGATCCGAAACTAATAAAACCGAAATAATTAGTGTTTTATATCTTCAACCACAAAGGTTTTACATACTTAACGTCAAGTACTTGAAGATATTAACGCAATTATATAGTACATGGCAAGTCGATTCTTTAGGGAACGGGGGGAGAGGTTGGTGGATGGTTTATAATCGGTTTCAAAGCCATCTCACAGGCGAGCAGTTTCCGCCGAAGAGCATAGGCAGCAAGTGCTTGTCGGCAGTGACGTACACCACTGTGAGTTGTGGCGCATTGGATACGTTAGCGGACACTGTGACAGGTCTCCGGCTCATCATTACCGTATAGTACGTGACAATGTTCGAAATAGCTGGTAACGTATGTTCTGACGCATCTGTGCAGATGGCTCTCGTGAGAAACGAGCAATTGCGGAACTAGCAACTCCCACGATTGCGGAGTGGACACTCGTTGGGTCGTCATTGTGTGTCAGTAGCGCGAACGCCGACTCAGCAACAAGCTGGGTGCCGGTCATTCTGGACTGGTTTGGCCAGCAGTAATACGACCGTGGATCGACTGGCCGCTATTTTCCAGCTCGAGCATTCTCGTAACGTCAGGTGTTCCGTCTATTTTGGCCACGGTTTTCAGGAAATTTCTATTTGTAATGTGTATCTCTGTCGTACAGTCCAGAGACCTGTGTCCGGCATCTGACAGCAGACGAAACACCATCCAGCATTCAGCAAAGTTATAACAGCGTCAAGAAAAACTTTCGTGCAGTAAGTATTATCATAGGTGGGAAGAAAAATCTAATAATTCTTACTCATCTGAACCTGCTGCGTCGTATATGTCATATAAGGACTTGGTATACTACGCTATGAGGCCAAGAAGCTGCTGTGCTCAGTTATGTCTTTATTACTGCAGGCTTATTTGTAGTGACAGCAACTAATGCAGCGGTCATGTGATATAACCTGAAGATCACTCCGAAATAGACCTACAGCAATAAAAATATAATCAAACCCAGCAGCTTCTTCGTAAAATTCTAACGATCTACGGAAAAAAGAGATTAATTGACAACAGAACTGAAGCCACAATAAATCGACAGATCTGAGGATGTTAAGGAGAAAACGCTTACACGATAGGGCGACTTGGTGTGGTGGCTTTAACTCCAACGTGGCACAAAAAAAAACAAAAAAACATCTTTCACAGTATCCGACGTACTTCGATTCTGCATTGAACATAGTACCAGTATAAAAATAGGGACTCGGACGCTTCAAGAACAATAGTAAAATTAAAGGAGACCTACTATATTTTCCTTATATTGCGGAAATTCCAGATACATTTAATTGTTTATTTGAAGTTGGTGATTTTGGAAAAGAGCTAAAACTGCTGAGAAGGGTCATAAAAAATTATTAAATTAAGTCTGACAGTTGTTAATTTATTGCTTTACGCACTTCTCTTGCGCATTAAACTCCTGATGTGTTTTGTTGGTCGCAGAATCTCTGAATCTCAAGTTTTTAGCGGGCAAATCGTCGCCAATGGTAAGATTGGGGCAGTCACTACGTCTCTACATTCTTTCTCAGCCGGCTACGTCTGATTTCACTCTCATCTATACCTTTCAGCTTCTAAACCATCAAAAAGAACTATCAGAAGCCCTTGAACAACTGGCTGTCTACTACAAGGCCACTCAAACCTAACCCCTGTTTTTTCACCTGAGGAATAAACAGGTGTCAAAAGGTGTCCGCATGGCATTAGACGCGAAGTGGCAGCCGAGAAAGAAAACATAAGATCGATTACATCCACGGTCCACCCTCTTTTTGGATACTAAGCAGCCAGCCGCCAACGACAAGGAGTTTCCTGCACACACAGCGACAAATCGGAAAAGAGTTGCAAGAATCAGAAGCAACATCAATAGATGGGGTTTATCAGACGAACCGATACAGTGCGATTATGGACAAGAGCAGACTACTACGAACCTTGTGAAGTGCTCACTATTAGCCGGCCGGAGTGGCCGAGCGATTCTAGGCGCTGCAGTCTGGAACCGCGCGAGACCGCTACGGTCGCAGGCTCCAATCCTGCCTGGACATGGATGTGTGTGATGTCCTTAGGTTAGTTAGGTTTATCTAGTTCTAAGTTCTACGGGACTGATGACCTCAGAAGTTAAGTCCCATAGTGCTCAGAGCCATTTGAATCATTTTTTTGCTAACTATTCTCAAGCATCTGCTGAGAAACTCATGAAGGCTACCGCAAATTTGCTAGACTCATACAGTTTTTGGTCCGAAATTTCTTAGCCCATAATATTACAGAATACATGTTTGTGTACACACAATTTATAATTTTAAAAATTTCATCTTGATTAATTTAATCCATCATTTCTTATTATTAAAGTACTTGAGGCTTCTGTCACTATTAAAATAAATGAATCAATTATAACCTAGCGTTTTGGACGGAAATATTGTTTACGTGTTCTTTGACACACGGATGCAAAGACTCTCCACAGTCAGGAACTATTCCTTAAATATCGTGAGCAGACGATGATTATGCCATCGAAAATGGTCGTTGAGTAAAGTCTCGCAGAAACTTCCCAGCAGCCATGTTTTCTTTTTTCGAATGCACTGGTGATCGCTAAAATTGCAAGAAGTATTAAACTGGCATTAAACTACATGCTTCGATATGTGAATGATTAGCACCGGCGTTCCAGGTATGAGGTATCGGCCTAGCGAGACGCCACATAGTAAAGAGAAGTCAACAAATCAACTGTATTACTGCCACCTAATAACACAAATCACACCCTGAATTAACTAAAACCTAACGGTGTACTCAGCATCAAAGGACAAATGGAGGTGAAGTGAGGTACCATACATGTCTTGTTGATGACTCTGACGAAGAGAAAGGAAAACGTGAAACCTGGCGCTGGCACAGACTGTTCCAATTCACCTGCCAGATGAACGTCCCAATCCACTGAAATACCACCATTAACACTGACATCTTGCATTGTATTACGTTTTTGTATTTATAGTAATTTTATTGTATTTCTGTTACATGCTGCTGTGAACTTTGGGTGGACGAATACGTGCTGTTGAAGCCGTGTCCTGGACCGTAATTTGGATCACAAAAATGGTTCAAATGGCTCTGAGCACTATGGGACTTAACATCTGTGGTCATCAGTCCTCTAGAACTTAGAACTACTTAAACCTAACTAACCTAAGGACAGCACACACATCCATGCCCGAGGCAGGATTCGAACCTGCGACCGTAGCAGTCGCGCGGTTCCGGACTGAGAATTTGGATCACACAGCGACACACGAAACGAAGTCAGAACACCTGTGTGCTTATTCCCATAGCTAGCTACTACCCCTGTATCAAGCATTCGATTACTGAATAAACTCTATTGTATTTGACTGATGGTACAGATCTCGTAGCAGTGTTTAGTAGAATTTCTGTCTATGAGAAAAGTAGCTGTTTGCATTGAAACGCGAGACAATGTTAGTTGTTTACTTTTTGTAAGCGAGCATAGTTTTACAAACTCTATTCGAGAATTGGTCGAAAGTAGTTATTTGTAATAGACTGGTCGCCCACATTGTGAACGGTATTACAGTGAAATTCCGTGTGAGGGAATAATGATTGTATTTGTACGGAAATAAAAAGTCAAGGAGAGCTAAAACTTACAACGATTATTTACTAGATTTTTTCACTCTTGTTGAAAAAAAACACCTGACTTACGACTAGGAAAAATTCTGGAAAAGTCGTGTAGCAGCTTAGTAGCTGCACTTTGAATCCAAGTTTGGAGAAATTTTTCTTTCGGCTCAAATTACAATCGACGGTTGAAAACTATTTCGAACAACCATGCCGTGCCTAACAGTACGTCCGGTCTCATTCCCAGCAGTACTTATGCGCATTGAAGTGTCAGCTTAAGACTCATAATTATTCTGGGTTTAATTTTCAAGTAAATGCAGAGCTTCTGCACGCGTCATATCCTGAAGTGAGATTGACCTAATAATATAGAAATATATCTGCAAGAATTATGTACCTAATTTTAAAATTAGTAAAATTTAGTTTGAGGAATAACCTTTCAGCCGGCCGGAGTGGCCGTGCGCTTCTAGGCGCTACAGTCTGGAACCGCGAGACCGCTACGGCCGCAGGTTCGAATCCTGCCTCGGGCACGAATGTGTGTGATGTCTTTAGGTTGGTTAGGTTTAAGCAGTTCTAAGTTCTAGGGGACTGATGACCTCAGAAGTTGAGTCCCATAGTGCTCAGAGCCATTTTAAACATTTGAACCAATAACCTTTCAGATATCATATGTCCTTACAGATATCGTACGTAGAACCGAAATCAGTGCTGCAAAAGAAAGTTAAGCGATATCATATCCATTTAACATTAATCTCAATAATAATTTTGCCGCTATAGATAATACAAAGGGACAATAATATCATTCAGATAAATGTATCAAAAATATTACTTTTCAGCCTCTTTGCAGTACAACCTTCATCTCCCGAAATACTTCTGAAAATTTTGGGATACGTCACACGACATTGGGATATGGGTTTCTCTAATTTCTGGAGAAATTCTAGCGTATATCTTCTATAAGCATGACTCGAACCGACAGTCTCCAGATCGAGGCATTAGGAGCAGGCGTGAGCGCCCTCGGCTGACGAGAGTGCACTGCGGTCCCTCCCGGGCCACGACATCGACCGTGCTGCCCCGTTAGTGGGTTGCGTTACAATTTTGCAATCGCCGCCCGAACGGAGATCGTCGGCCTAGGCATCCTCCCCGGAAGAGGAATTCCAGGTAAGGCGCTGATACAGGTGCGTCCCCGCGGACAACAACAGCTTCTCGTTACTGCGCTGCCGGTGCAACCAAGATCCCAACGCATCCTCCGTCTCATTTGTCGTCCTAATAATAAAACCCAATGTCATGCGCCGGAGTCCGAGCGCCGCTTGTCGCGTCAGCGGCACTTCTCCGACACGAGTCGCCCGTAATACGATCGCCGGCTTAGCGCCTGCCTTGCGTACCGAGAACAAAGGAAAGCCAGGAGGCTGTGAGCAAAGTCGGATCATCGCCAAAGATGCGCGTTCAGTGATCCCACCAGCGCTTCAGCTGCTGCTACTACACTACTGGCCATTAAAATTGTTACACCAAGAAGAAATGCAGATGATAAACGGGTATTCGTTGGACAAAAATAGAACTGACATGTGATTACATTTTCACGCAAATTGGGTGCACAGATCCTGAGAAATCAGTACCCAGAACAACCACCTCTGGCCGTAATAGCGGCCTTGATACGCCTGGGCATTCAGTCAAACAGAGCTTCGACGGCGTGTACATGTACAGCTGCCCATGCAGCTTCAACACGATACCACAGATCATCAAAAGTGGTGCCTAGCGTATTGTGACGAGCCAGCTGCTCGGCCACCATTGACGTTTTCAGTTGGTGAGAGATCTCGAGAATGTGCTGGCCAGGGCAGCAGTCGAACATTTTCTATATCCAGAAAGGCCCGTACAGGACCTGAAACATGCGGTCGTGCATTATCCTCCTGAAATGTAGGGTTTCGCAGGGGTCGAATGAAGGGTAGAGCCACGGGTCGTAATACATCTGAAATGTAACTTCCACTGTTCAAAGTACCGTCAATGCGAACAAGTGTTGACCGAGACGTGTAACCAATGGCATCCCATACCATCACGCCACGTGATACGCCAGTATGGCGATGCCGAATACACGCTTCCAATGTGCGTTCACCGCGATGTTGCCAAACACGGATGCGACCTCATGGTGCTGTAAACACAATCTGGATTCATTTGAAAAAATGACGTTTTGCCATTCGTGCACCCAGTGTCGTCGTTGAGTACACCATCGCAGGAGCTCCCGTCTGTGATGCAGCGTCAAGGGTAACCGCAGCCATTGTTCCGAGCTCATAGTCCATGCTGCTGCAAACGTCGTCGAACTGTTCGTGCAGATGGTTGTTGTCTTGCAAACGTCCCCATCTGTTGACTCAGGGATCGAGACGTGGCTGCACGATCCGTTACAGCCATGCGGATGAGATGCCTTTCATCTCGACTGCTAGTGATACGAGGCCGTTGGGATCCAGCATGGCGTTCCGTATTACCCTCCTGAAACCACCGATCCGATATTCTGCTAACAGTCAATGAATCTCGACCAACGCGAGCAACAGTGTCACGATACGATAAACCGCAGTCGCGATAGGTTACAATCCGACATTTATCAAAGTCGGAAACGTGATGGTACGCATTTCTCCTCTTTACACGAGGCATCACAACAACGTTTCACCAGGGAACACCGGCCAACTGCTGTTTGTGTATGAGAAATCTGTTGTAAACTTTCCTCATGTCAGCACGTTGTAGGTGTCGCCACCGGCGGCAACCTTGTGTGAATGCTCTGAAAAGGTAATCATTTGCGTATCACAGCATCTTCTTCCTGTCGGTTAAATTTCGCGTCTGTAGCACGCCATCTTCGTGGTGTAGCAATTTTAATGGCCAGTAGTGTACTTCTGCCCGTAGCGTAGACTCGAACTGTATCACCGGGAACAGTGCAACTCGCTCGAACTTATAAACACTTTCCTTGGCCTACCATTACGGATACATTAAGCGAATTCTTATTCTCAGGTGTCCACATAATTAAATGCAACGAATGCGACAATTATTATATAGGCAAGCCTGGACGGACTTGCGAAACTCGATGCAAGGAGACTGACATTGTCAAGGAACAAACGTATTTGGAAACTGAAAAGGCTTTTGCCAACCGTGTATCGATGCAAAATTTCTAAGTGACAAACAAGGCACGAAACACGCAAATTTTGCCCCTCGTTTCAAATTGAAGACATTGCATCGTACTAGAGGTGTAAGGTGGCTATAATTTCGCAACTTGCAAGCACTCATCCACATACATTGCCGTGAACTACAGCCACAATTATATGTTATTTTGTAGGTTGTACATCGTATATATGGATATTTGAAGGATACTGACATTGTCACGTACGCCTTGTAAATAATTGTTAACGCTTATTGCAAGGAAGGGTTACGGAGTGTCTTTATCATAAAAAACGGCGTAATGAATGATTGCCTATACTAGTAGAGGTTGGAACTACAGTCGAGGTGAAATGGCAGACTCAAGCTCTGGGTGGAAGGCTCGCAGAGGTGTTGGTCCTGCTTAAATGATGGGCGGCCGCTATTGCAGTAGGGACGGAAGACTAATGAGATAATACTTCCGAACTCTGCAAATTTCGGACGCAGGTGAGAGGAACGAAGAAACGGCACCTCAGAAACCACGCAGGCTGGGTTATTTCCAAGGATTTTTACTCAGAAGCGTACCATTGTACGAGTATAGGTTCTTCTTCGCAAACCTTCCGCGCTGGACGACAAAAGACTAAAATATGGTTGGTCGGCCTTCGGAAGAATCTGTAGAGAGGAAGAATATTCCGTGGTTTCGGGAATATGATTCGTTTTCGGAATTATTATGGTAGGAAGCTGAGCCTTGCTGCGAAGCCATTGGCGGAGAGACAAGGTGTTCCGTTGTGAGAGCCTGTGTGTGACGGTCGCTCGATATCAGCTTTGTTGGTACAGCCGGACTTGATGTCTTTACTCTCAGGAGAGTTCAGTTAGAACAGTTAGGCACTGTACTGTTGCAAACATATACGATTCTGGACTTCACCTCCGGGTTGGAAGTCGTCGTTGAGCGTTGAGTACGCAGCTTTCAGTAATTGAGAGCACTTCCTCTGCCTATACTTACGTTGAGACGTTATCTGATCTCCGTCCTTGTGGCTGGGAGTTCGCATTTCTCGTCTGTAGAACACAGAGGGGAGAAGACAGTATTAGAGTATATTAGTGAGAGGACCGCCTTCTGCCGTCCTAGTGTTTGAAAGAGTTTATTTCTGGCTGGAGTTCTTCCATCGTCGCAGACGAGTACGAGAACCATCTCTTCGACGCACCAGGCGCAGTGCATACGGTGATATCGCAAATTGCTTCGGCTTATTAGGGCTACAAAAGCTAAACAACTGTGCTTACGTCAGTTTTTTTGCACTGAGGTTCCACACCATCGTAGATCATCTTTGAAAGTGGTGTCTTCTAGTTTTTGGTACGTAGATGACGTCAGTCATTTCGTTCTATTGATATTAGACCGCGCAGTCATAATAAGGGGCAGAGTTGGCGGTAGATTAGTAATTTTACTTAGGAAATATAAACTTTGTAATATAAAGGTATTTTTAATCTACAAGAACAACGTTTATCATTTAGTAGGATTAGTTGCCTTCATCATTCATTTATGCTTAGATTGTAATTTATAGAATTAAGAGATTCTACGATCTGCTTCAAGGGGTAGTCAGACAGGGCCAAATCTTCATTTTAGCCTTTATTATATTTCCGTTGCGCATTTTACACCCGCCTGGAGTAGCATCTTGTAGAGGAACTACATATTTTCTGTAGCAAATAACGACCTCTGGACTGCATCGTAAAGGAACAAAATGAGTTGATAACCAAAACTTTTTTAAGATATTTATGAAGAGCTAATTTCTTGCTGATGCCTTCTGTTTAGTGTGTTTGCCGAATCGTCTGAAGTTAATGCCCTTTCCATGGTGAATATGGGCCGTTCACCCTGGCCCATCTAGCCGCTGTCGTACAACTCAAACTGAGAGGAATAACGGGAGCCCGCACGCAGGTCACGATCCCTGATGTCTACACTAAACCTGTGTCATTCAGCTCTACCTTTCATTTTATGGTCCTTTGCTGGGAAAATTGTGTTATGCTCGATTCCTTTACTTTTCATAATTTTCTGTCATTCCTAAGTACGGTACTGAACAAAAATGTTCGTTTCCTTTTAGTGGACGAGTGGTCCCCGTTTACGTTTCTACAAATTATCTGAAGTGTGGCTGACTATATATAGAAGCTAGCTCTCTTACTGGCCTTGACGAGCCTTTGAGTTCTGACTGCCCACCGAGCTACCCACCGCCAACGCTGTCATTCAAATAGAATATGGAAGGGTATGACGGTGATGCGTTTCTCACACCGTTTACTCGACCCCACGTATCAATAATGGAAAATAATGATTATGTTGCACTTTTTTAAACATAAGTATGTTCTTAAATTTCACTTGCCGCACATATAAGCCAGGCATGCTGGGGCGTCATCTGGGATCACAAATCTTCCATTTCATAAGTACGAAGCACGAAGAGCTACAGTAGTTCATTTTAAGTGACCTTGACGGGCGATACATTTTTATTCTAAGCGTTACTTTGATAACGAGATACTGGCTATATTTTTTATTGCTTTGAATCTTTCACCTTTCAATATTAATGTCATAACTTTTATATTAAGCATTAATTTTGCGTTTTTGTCTTTTCGGGATTTTTCATTCTGTTGCTAACTCATAAGAGTCAAAACAGGTAAACTGCGATAAATAAAACATCTCAAATTGCATTTATCCATTATATTCCGAGGACCTACGTTATGGCAGGGCAGAAATTATCACAGGATTCCTCCACCGGGCGTGCCATTTAAGTGGTTTTCCACATTTCTAAAGGCGCATAATGGGCTGGTTTCGAATTCCGGCTTGTTTACATTACAAGAGAAAGCTACACATTTTACTAGTGTCACTGAAATCACTTTCCTTTCTTCTTGGTTTTGAGACAAGCGTCATTTTAGTACAGAACTACCATGTAGCTAAAGCCGTATACACATGCCAGGTTTCTGTGCATGAAACAATTCTATTTACGGTCGACGAAGATCGTCAGGATTATCTTTCCAGTAATTAGATGGTGACGTTAACATGTTTACTGCACCGTGCACCGCCTTCTGGATTACACTGTAAACTTTTCAATTCGACCACACAGTACTGCCGACAGTGATGTGCTCGTCTAGATAGATCACAGTGATTCCTTTGGTGTTCAGGAGAACTGCGCTATACCCCCACACCTTACTTCTGTTTCTGCCTTCGTTTCATTTCATAGTCACAATGAATGGCAGAAAATCTGCACACGCGTCCATGACGTTCATCCTTACGATAAGTTTACACAGTTGGAGTTCCTTACCGTATGGAAGAAGTTGACACACCACATCTACTAAGCAGCAATTAGCGATTAGGATTTCCGCCAGGTCCCTAACGCTCATGGCGTCAAGGACACGGAATAATGTGACATCATTATATTTTACGGTACGATACACAGCTAATAAATAATTTGGTATGGCTCAATGGCTGGGTGCAAGTCTCTCAACCGGACGCCACTTCGGCGACTTACGCGTCCGTGTCGTTCCTGGAAACTCTTTCCTATCATTGAGAGGTGAAGGCTACGAATGATACGTTAACATGGTCTTGAATGTAGCCCCAAAGGAAAAAGTTAAAAGGCGTTAGGTCAGGAACAGAACGCCCCTCTCATCACTCGACACAAATCCAATCCAACGACGTGGAAGTTCTTTGTTCGGGTGGCGATCAACATGGATGCGCAATGAGGAGGTGGTCTGTCTTGTTGGAGGTTGAAATTCTCGAAATCAGCAGCCACTTATGGGACCAACCACAACTGCAACACTTCAAGGTAAGAGGAACCTGTCGCAGTCTTCTCATGGAAGAAATACGGTCCATACAGCTTCGTCTGTGACACTGCAACGAAAACATTAACCTACGGCGAACTCGTCCATGCGCCAAAGTTTGCTGAGGATACTCTTGAGCCGGCCAGAGTGGCCGAGCGGTTCTAGGCGCTACAGTCTGGATCCTGCCTCGGGTATGGATGTGTGTGAGGTCCTTAGGTTAGTTAGGTTTAACTAGTTCTAAGTTCTAGGGGACTGATGACCTCAGAAGTCAGGTCCCTTAGTGCTCAGAGCCATTTGAACCATTTGATACTCTTGAGGGTGTTAACCTTGCTTCATTGCTGAATATCAGCTTAAAGACGAAATATTCATCCTTCCTGCACTGTGATGCAAAATCGAAGTCATGAGCCGTAATTATCCGTACTTGACTGTTGCACAAGCTGCAGGTGGCACTATTTGAAATGTAACTGTCATCGCAAAATCTTCCACATAGTTTGCTGCGGTATTCCGAGTTCGTGGATTGAGGCGACTGGACTGTTTACGAAACTTTATCTTGCCCTCTCCAAGGTTGTATCTTGCACATTTTGTCGGAGGGTACTTTTCTGTTTACAGAAAACGCGGGTCCCCAGACTGTCGATATCGACCTACAGTACTCTGTCTGCGTGGCGGTTCTTTCCCATAATCCCCTCTGAATGTACGCTGCACTGCTGTAACAACCATCTCGTATATTCCAACACAAAAAGCTCTTTTCTTGCTTTGTCACCATTGCCTCAAGGCAGTGTAGTCATAACGCCAGCTGGTAGACACAGTGCAAACTCAGTGACTTGAGGTTCTGTTCATCCATCAGTCGGTACGTGTAATGCACTTTAGAAAATATAAACTTTGAAAACCAAAGATTAATTTAGAGTAGCCCTGTATTCCACTATTCTGCGCATCCCCCCCACCTCCCAGTCCCACACCCCAGCCCCCACTACCATCCTTCATCCCCAGCACAGATCTTTGTATACCCTTGATTGTTGACCCTGTTTCGTGTATTTTAGAGATCGAACTTATGTACATGAGAGAACAGTACTTCGCATATTTATAGCGATATTTGGTGACATCTGTATGACGTCACGACGTAATTACCTTCACGCGAATATGGATAAGTAATTTCGTTTTACTTGTATTAATATCTCAGAGTCTTCTAACTATTCAAAAATGGTTCAAATGGCTCTGAGCACTATGGGACTTAACATCTTAGGTCATCAGTCCCCTAGAACTTAGAACTACTTAAACCTAATTAACCTAAGGACATCACACACATCCATGCCCGAGGCAGGATTCGAACCTGCGACCGAAGCAGTCCCGCGGTTCCGGACTGCAGCGCCTAGAACCGCAAGACCACCGCGGCCGGCTTATAACTATTCTTGCCTACAAGCAGTTAATATCAAACACTTTAATTTAGTGTTCCCTAAGCCTCTGACGGAACATGTCTGCATCAGGTGATGTCACAGCCTCAAAAACCCACTCATCACCTAGGAAGTAAACATCATCTGACTGCAATTTCGTGGCAACATCGTTTTCTCGCAAAACGGCGGTCGCTTGTTCGAGTCCCAGCCGGTGCTTGAGTTTGGACTTTACATAGGGAGAGTAAGTTGCTATTGTCCGTCGCACGTTAAGACCGTTGCGCGACAGGAGTGGCGCATTGTCAGAAGAGAGTACATATTCCAGGTTCTCTGCAGAGACAGTTTTCCTGCATTACGGATAACAGGGGCATCACAGAGCGCGAGGCAGTACGAGTCTTGTGAGCATAACGTTTCAAATGGCACAGATTCACAGTTAAATTCTGAAGGTATACGGACCACATGCAATGTGCGTCCAGCCGCAGTCAAATGGTGCTGACAATTTGACCAAAGCCGCACAGACACGCGTGATGCTGATTGGGAAGGAAGGCCGTCGATATCGACCGATATCCATGCAATCTCTTTGGCAAACTGAAAGAACATCTGGGGGAAAAGAGATTTTCTAACGATGACCACTTTCACACAGCGGTTCTCGAATGGCTCCATGACCAAGGAGCGGATTTTTACTGTCGAGGCAATGAACGATTGGTAGTACGTTCCAATCGTTTTTGCAGAGACTTGGCAAAAAATATTGTCTTGTATCGGTATAACTTTGATGTATAGTGCAGTTTCCAGTAAAGTTACTTGGCTTGAGTTACTTTTTGAATCCTCCTCGTAAATGCGATACGACTATGTCTTTATCCTCACTTTTTGCTGGAGTGACACTATGTTAGAAGTAATCAGATCTCTAGGAATGGCAAAAGTATTAGTAGATGTGTATGAGAATTAAATCTAAAAACATAAAGAATCATTCCCAGATAAGCAAGTGCCGATGTCCTTACCGTGGTACACTGTCAACTTCAGACCCGGCCGGAGTGTGTGTGTGTGTGTGTGTGTGTGTGTGTGTGTGCGTGTGTGAAATCTTATGGGACTTAACTGCTAAGGTCATCAGTCCCTAAGCTTACACACTACTTAACTTAAATTATCCTAAGGACAAACACACACACCCATACCCGAGGGAAGACTCGAACCTCCGCCGGGACCATCCGCACAATCCATGACTGCAGCGCCTCAGACCGCTCGGCTAATCCCGCGCGGCCCGGCCGGAGTGGCCGAGCGGTTCTAGACGCTACAGTCTGGAACCGCGCGACCGCTACGGTCGCAGGTTCGAATTCTGCCTCGAGCATGGATGTGTGTGATGTCCTTAGGTTAGTTGGGTTTAAGCAGTTCTAAGTTCTAGGGGACTGGTGACCTCAGAAGTTAAGTCCCATAGTACTCAGAGTCATTTGTCAACTTCAGATCGTTTCCTGAGTTCGAAAGTGCTCCCTTCTAAAGTATAAGTCAATCGCGAGAACATTTCCTAAGTTGCAGAACGGAAATGAAACCAACACTTTACTAACCTTGATTGAAGACGCTATCAGAGACGTTTAAAACAATATACTGGTATACGATTCACAAACTAGTGCAATGAACGAGTACATTCCAGGTTACTTCCAGTTGATACTGATGGCCAGATTGCACGTAATACATCCGGTGATCATGAGCGGCTGACGCACTATCCCAATTAATCCTCAACTGACCCAAATATTTATACGGATCATGACGGGTGAACTTGACATGGGCTTACCTGTGCGGTTACACGACCCTGTTTGTAAATGAAGACATTTCATACACCGCGATCACATTGTAGACATTTTTATTGCTCCAGGATAACCGATTTCGGGAGTCTTACGGTGTCGTCACTTGATCTTCTGGAATTTACTATAAAACTACCATATTACATTATATGAAGTCAAAGCATAAAAGGCACTCTTCACGTATACATGTTTTGTTAAAAGTCCAATCGATAAAATACATATAGTTGATAAGATGAACACAAACGGTAAAAAAATGCACACAGCTAAAATCCTCGTATCGGCCGTGCAAGTTGGTGAAGACAATGATTCTCACAAGCTTTCCGCACAGCACCAAGCTGTCGGCTGGTCTTTCATTTTCAACCATAACGATTGCCCCGCAGCACAGCATGTGATCCTGTTTACCTCACGTCTTTCCAATCAACCTCACATTTTTCATGCCTCAGCCGCACAGGCTCTCTCATACTTTGTAATTTTCAAAAATGTTCAAATGTGCGTGAAATCTTATGGGACTTAACTGCTAAGGTCATCAGTCCCTAAGCTTACACACTACTTAGCCTAAATTATCCTAAGGAGAAACACACACACACCCATGCCCGAGGGAGGACTCGAACATCCGCCAGGACCAGCCGCACAGTCCATGACTGTAGTGCCTTAGACCTTTATAATTTTGCTACGTGACTTGTACGAGTTTATCGTTTGCAATTAAGTAGCACCTGAATCTGGGCTTAGTTTCGTTAAACCCAGGTACTGTACATACCTTTATCCAAATAAAGGAACTGTAAAATTACAACTGCAGCATATTTTATACAGCACGAACAAATATTTAGGTCCTGAAAGAAGAACGACAATCTGGATTCGTTGCTGAGAATACAGTTTTGTTGAAAACGTTGTCCGTACAAAATTTCAACCTTTTTCACCACCCACGCATGAACGGTACATCTCTGTCGAGTTCCTATCACAGAAACCATTAAGTGATTATTAATATGTGATGTTTAATTACTGCCCTGCCTCTGCATAACATAGCTCCATTAGTGAACCATTTTGCTTATTTGACTAATTCTCGTCTCTCAGTGATGCTACAGTAATGATTGCATTGGCGCCATTCTGCTCAGACGAACAGGTGTGGACGTACCCATGAACGTGCAAGGATTGGCACCGGACGGAAAGAACCCGCTGAGGCACAGGTACGGCGGTTATCGCCGAAACAACCAGTTACATTGTGTTTTGCAACGTCAGTTTAACCTAATTAGTAAAACCGGTTTCTACAATAACCGATTTGCGGTTTTTTATTGCTATGATTTCCTGTAATAAACGTAGAAATAGAACAAAGATTGAGAAATTTTGACTCTCTTAGTTTCAAGATACATAGAGTCAAAATCTTAAATTACGTAGGAAAAGAAAAGGAAACTTAGTCTGTCCACCTGCGCTGCTCTTCTTGAACACTGCTAAGTGGTTGGATACTACGAAAAATCACCAGTATTCTGCTACTGATTCTAATTTTTCGAAACTCTGGTCAAAAATCTTGTTGTGTGCTAGAAGGGTGAAAACTGAGGTTGAAAAACGGTTTTTCGTGATAATTTTTCGGTATTCAACGGCTACAGATGGATAAAGGCTTATTATGTAGACACAGGCAGCTACTTTCCATTTTCATTGTATATTATGAATGATTTGCTGTTAAGTTTCTAATTTATTACGGTTACCATGTTTTCCTTGCTCTTTTATTATTTCATAGGAATGACAGACAAATCTTTAACCTTTTAAAGCAAATGAAGTATAGTATCTCTTTGCTACTTTACTTCACTAAAATATTTCCAGACTATGGTTGCTGTCATTCTGGAATACAACGGTGTCCGGCGACTACATCGAGAAACTACTGTACAGACTAGGTAGGACTAAGCCTTGCATATTGCATGTACAGGCGTACGCACAGCAACAGGAACATTATTGTCTCAGCAATACTGTACCAACTCTTACAGCATATGCTTCTTGCTCGTGTCTATCGACATTGTAATTAAAATACCACTCATCACTTTTGTACATAGCATTATAAAGCAATATTTCAAACCAATGCAAATTTTACGCATAAGAATTACTCCTTTTTTTTAAAACTTTGATTTAAAAATTAGAAATTTTTCCACTTTTGCTATGGCTTTCCCGGTAGTTAAAAAAAAAAGACTGTTCACAATCATGACCTAAGAAATGCCGAAAAATATCTGTCATTCAGAATTAAAATACCGATATCAATTTTAACCTGTCGGTTTTCCCGATCCCTACTGAGGCAGCTTAGACTGCGGCACGGAGACAGCGTGGGCGTCGCACCACTTTGAGGAATTGCCTCTCACAGTGTTTACCTGCCTCGGGAGTGTTTTGCAAGACCACGAGCCCAGCACGTGAGCATAGGGGCTTCTGCAGGCGCGGAGATCGAGACCGCCCGTCGCCTACTGTTCATTCGGTGCTCCGTTCCCTCCGCGGGCTTCTTTGCCACCTGTCAGCTGCCAGGCCATTTCTGTCAAACTGTTCAGCTTGCACTCATTTACAGGCGACACGTCTGAGCTACGGCACAGCCTTGAATATATATTTACAAATAATTGTAACGGATATGTAAGTGGGCCGGCCGAAGTGGCCGTGCGGTTAAAGGCGCTGCAGTCTGGAACGGCAAGACCGCTACGTCGCAGGTTCGAATCCTGCCTCGGGCATGGATGTTTGTGATGTCCTTAGGTTAGTTAGATTTAACTAGTTCTAAGTTCTAGGGGACTAATGACCTCAGCAGTTGAGTCCCATAGTGCTCAGAGCCATATGTAAGTGCATTAAGATGCAGTAAGTGATAAAGTCTAGCTCACACCCTTCAGTATGTCATTGCTATACACAAGCTGCTTCTCATTTGGCCCGTGTGTAGAACCCTGGTCCGATGTATAGAGGGCCTGATGGACCGAATTAGCTCAAAGTAATTAAATTTTGTTTTCCTTACGGTCTTCAGTCCGAAGATTGGTTTGATGTATCCTGTGCAAGCCTTTTCATCTCCGAGTAACTACTGCAACACACGTCCTTCTGAATTTGCTTGGTCTCTCTCTACGATTTTACCCCTCCCCCCCCCCCCCTTATACCGCCCACTTTCATCCAAAAAAATGGCTCGGAGCACTATGAGACTTAACATCTATGGCCATCAGTCCCATAGAACTTAGAACTACTTAAACCTAACTAACCTAAGGACATCACACAACACCCAGTCATCACGAGGCAGAGAAAATCCCTGACCCCGCCGGGAATCGAACCCGGGTACCCGGGCGTGGGCCGCTTTCATCCAGTACTAACTTTTCATCCCTTGATGTCTCACAGTGTGTCCTATCAACCGATTCCTTCTTCTACTCAGGTTCTACCATAAATTTCTTTTCGCCCCATTTCCTTTCAATACCTCCACGTTAGTTACGTGACCTACCCATATGACCTTCAGAATTCTTCTGTAGCGTCACATTTCAAAACTTTCTATTCTCTTTTTGTCTAAACTGTTTATCGTCCATATTTCACTTCTATACACGGCTACGCTCTATACAAATACTTTCTTCATACACTTCAATCTATACTAGATGTTAACAAATTTCTGTTAGTCAGAGATGCTTTTCTTGCCTTTGCCAGTCTACATTTTATATCCTCTCTGCTTCGAACATCATCAGTTATTTTGCTCTCCATAAAGCAAAACTCCTCTACTACTTTAAGTGTCTCGTTTTCTAATCTGATTTCCTCAGGATCGCCTGATTTAGTTCTACTACATTCCATTAACCTCGTTTTGCTTTTGTTGATATCCACCTTATATCTTCCTTTCAAGACACTGTCCACTCCCTTCAGCTGCTCTTCCAAGTCCTTTGTTGTCTGTGACAATTACAATGTCATCGGCAAACCTCAACGTTTTATTTTTTTCTCCCTGTACTTTAATTCGTATTCCAATTTTTTTTCCTTTACCACTTGCTCAGTATGCACACAGAATAACATCGGCGATAGACTACAACCCTTATCAATCACTGCCTCACGTTCTTGCTCCTCAACTCTTATAACTGCCACCTGGTTTCTGCACAAATTGTAAATAGCCTTTCCCTCCCTGTATTCTACCCTTGCCACCTTTAGAACTTGAAAGAGGGTTTTACAGTCAACTTGGCCAAAAGTCCTCTCTAAGTCCACAAATACTATAAACGAACGTTTGCCTCTCCTTAACGTATATTGTATGAAAAATCGTAAGGTAAGTATTGCCTTCCGTGTTCCTACATTTTTCTGGAATCAAAACTGATTTTCGCCGGGGTCGGCTTCTACCAGATTTTCTATACTTCTATAAAGAATTCGTGTTAGTATTTTGCAACCCTGACTTATAAACGAAGCAAAATATAATAAATAATCGTTCTAGTGCTGCTCTGAAATTAGCAAAATTTAGGTTGAAATTGCTCTCTGCCCGTACTGATTTAGGTTTCCAAGCGAGAATTTTTTTTTAAGGATTCCAGTCGTCACTGTTGTGTTTATGTGTGCTCCAGTTTGTTTTTCCCGAATGTGTTCTTCAGTTTAGTGTATTAGTTATTATTTTAGTTGACCATTCCATTTGCTTCTGAAAGTTCCCCTGATTCTTGCATAGCTACTTAGCTAACGAGCACGTCTGGCCACCATATATAGGTGCTGCGGTGTGTCTTACGACCTGACGCTTGGATATTCGTGTCTGTGGAGTGACGGCATTTGTCAGCAAACGATTGTGCAGTGGTATTACCGAGCGGTGTCGTATATTGGTTATTCCGACGGACCCGCACCCGCGAGAAGCGGCATTCATGCACACTATCGAGTATCTAGATTCCGATTTTTTCTCTAGCAAATTCGATTAAAGGAAATGATATGGTTTCTGTTAACAGGCACGGCCGTATTCCTTCCCAATCCTTTTGTAGCACAGATCTGCGCTCCGTCGCTAAACAGGTCGTCGTTGAGCCCTAATCTTGCTGTGCTACCCTATAGCAGAGGCTATGAGAAAACGGTAGTAACATGCTGTACCCAACGAAGGACGTGGTTCTGCGCCGTCTGGAGAAGCACAGCGATGCCCCACGGAACGTCAGCACATTTCAGTACCGCAAAGATTAGCGCTACGAGAGGGTAAAGCGTAGGTGGGCCAGAACAAGTTGGACAGAGAAATGGAGCGCTTTAAAATAATCAAGCCCCTTCCCTCTAATGGTAGTTTAAAATGTTAGGCGACAGTTGAACGAGACGCCTAGGTAGCGCGCAGTTTTGGTCTAATTATTCAGGCTTCCTGCAGAATGAATCATTGATGATGCGGTATCGTCAAGCCTGCGATTGATGATCGTTTGGATGATCACGGCGTTAACGGCCAGGCGTCACTTAACTGCCCACTTTGCGAGGCCGTGTTGCGCATACTCGAGGCACCATCCTACGTGACGTGTTCCTTTTTAAGATCGGTCATCCGTGTACAGAACGGTCTACGCGCAGTTTGCCTTTGGCATAACTATGACGCACAACAGTAACCACTAATAACACAGATCATCGCTGTACGCCTAAGTAGCCGGCCGCCGTGGCAAAGAGGTTCTAGGCGCTTCCGTCCGGAACCACGTTGCTACTGCTGTCGCAGCTTCGAATCCTGCCTCGGGCATGGATGCGTGTGATGTCCGTAGGTTAGTTGGGTTTAAGTAGTTCTAAGTCTAGGGGACTGATGACCTCAGATGTTAAGTCCCATAGTGCTTAGATCCATTTGAACCATTTGAACACCTAAGTACACTCCTGGAAATTGAAATAAGAACACCGTGAATTCATTGTCCCAGGAAGGGGAAACTTTATTGACACATTCCTGGGGTCAGATACATCACATGATCACACTGACAGAACCACAGGCACATAGACACAGGCAACAGAGCATGCACAATGTCGGCACTTGTACAGTGTATATCCACCTTTCGCAGCAATGCAGGCTGCTATTCTCCCATGGAGACGATCGTAGAGATGCTGGATGTAGTCCTGTGGAACGGCTTGCCATGCCATTTCCACCTGGCGCCTCAGTTGGACCAGCGTTCGTGCTGGACGTGCAGACCGCGTGAGACGACGCTTCATCCAGTCCCAAACATGCTCAATGGGGGACAGATCCGGAGATCTTGCTGGCCAGGGTAGTTGACTTACACCTTCTAGAGCACGTTGGGTGGCACGGGATACATGCGGACGTGCATTGTCCTGTTGGAACAGCAAGTTCCCTTGCCGGTCTAGGAATGGTAGGACGATGGGTTCGATGACGGTTTGGATGTACCGTGCACTATTCAGTGTCCCCTCGACGATCACCAGTGGTGTACGGCCAGTGTAGGAGATCGCTCCACACACCATGATGCCGGGTGTTGGCCCTGTGTGCCTCGGTCGTATGCAGTCCTGATTGTGGCGCTCACCTGCACGGCGCCAAACACGCATACGGCCATCATTGGCACCAAGACAGAAGCGAATCTCATCGCTGAAGACGACACGTCTCCATTCGTCCCTCCATTCACGCCTGTCGCGACACCACTGGAGGCGGGCTGCACGATGTTGGGGCGTGAGCGGAAGACGGCCTAACGGTGTGCGGGACCGTAGCCCAGCTTCATGGAGACGGTTGCGAACGGTCCTCGCCGATACCCCAGGAGCAACAGTGTCCCTAATTTGCTGGGAAGTGGCGGTGCGGTCCCCTACGGCACTGCGTAGGATCCTACGGTCTTGGCGTGCATCCATGCGTCGCTGCGGTCCGGTCCCAGGTCGACGGGCACGTGCACCTTCCGCCGACCATTGGCGACAACATCGATGTACTGTGGAGACCTCACGCCCCACGTGTTGAGCAATTCGGCGGTACGACCACCCGGCCTCCCGCATGCCCACTATACGCCCTCGCTCAGAGTCCGTCAACTGCACATACGGTTCACGTCCACGCTGTCGCGGCATGCTACCAGTGTTAAAGACTGCGATGGAGCTCCGTATGCCACGGCAAACTGGCTGACACTGACGGCGGCGGTGCACAAATGCTGCGCAGGTAGCGCCATTCGACGGCCAACACCGCGGTTCCTGGTGTGTCCGCTGTGCCGTGCGTGTGATCATTGCTTGTACAGCCCTCTCGCAGTGTCCGGAGCAAGTATGGTGGGTCTGACACACCGGTGTCAATTTCTTTTTTCCATTTCCAGGAGTGTAGTTAGTCCGCAACCTACCGTTCTTAGTGAGTACACAGTATGTCCTCCCCTCAGGTAAGATCGGAGAAGGCGTTTATGCAACCGTTGAACCCCTTGCATAAGTAAATGAAAGCACTCGTGCCGTATACCATCAAGCAAGAGAGCAGCAAAATACTCGTGAGATGCGACGAGACCTCTACAAAATTCGAACTCTTTTCGGGTAGGCTTTCCTAACGCCGCACACGATGGAGGAGTTTAGTGGGGAATATATAAATAAAACCTTTGGGTAAGGTTCATAGTAAAGGTAGTTACATTCAGTTTCGTAAGAGCTACTGTTTCCGTTTGGGTAAGCTGAGATGAATGGACGAAATAGTTGCGTAGTAAACCCATGCCCTTTTTATACTGGGCTCCAAGTGGCGTTTAGGTCTAAGTGGGTCCAGGGCGACTGTTAATTGTGATATTTGTTACTGGATCCGTCAGGAGGGTATTAAGACCACTTACCACATAGGTGGGCATAGCAGGCCTTTAGAATCTAAAAACAATGCACGATCCTATAGCCACACATCTTGTGAACGATCGAACACATCTCTGTTGAAAACTGAATGGTCGACGAGTGTCGAATGGACTCTGACGAGTCTTATCAGAAGAATTATAGCACGACTTCGGGTGCAGTGGTGCTGACATCATCGACATTGGACTGTGGGTCAGCGGAATATTTCAGAGCCTGATGGGTCACGAGATACGGTAGGGCACTTTGACGAGCATGTGTGGATGTGGCAGATGCCAGCAAACAATACTTTCCCTCCTGCGGTGACATCTAGTGCTAAAGTGGGGGTTAGTTTTCCCTTGCTTCGAATGAGCGGGATACTTTAAGTTAATAAAATAAACTTAGATATTGATCAGCATTGTAGACACTAGTATGCTTCCTACATCGCGACATTTCTGTCGAGTCGGAAATCTGCCGTATGTGCAGTCTTTCTCCGCTATCGGAATAGGAAGGAGAAAATTCTGCTACACTATCTGCTCTTCTCCACACACCACACAGTGGCTTCTCGAGAACGAATCCAGATGTAGAAGAATTCGTATATCCTCTTAGTTGCATGGTTGACGTCATTGGCTGGAACAGCAATGGATGTTCTGAGACACTTGGACACACAGTGTAGGGCTTTATTGGTTTTGTTGACTACTCTATATGAACATCGCAGAGACATCTGCAATATTTTCCACAATTTTGTCGTAATATCTGCTGTGGGGATTCCTAGAACTTCTCATATTTAATTAAATTGATATTGCGTTGGCATAAGAAGAGTTCTTAATATACGACCATGGATAAGTCGAAGCTTTTGCCAATTAAATGTGTGCGAGAGGAGGATGTTCTTTCAATTAAAACAATATATATCTGGTGGCCCTCAAAGGAAGTCATTTATCACTACTGTATCAAAATTTTATGCTTATTCCTCAGACATAGGGACATATTAGGCACATAGGGACACATTAGCGGAATAAAAAAGCTATCGTAATGTACTAATATATTCGTATGACTACTGATTCTCTGAAAGAAGCTATGATATTAGATATAGCTAAAGAAATTTAAATTACGTCTTGAATTTGGGCTGAATGAAACATGTAAGAAACCAAGTTTATGAAAAAAAAAAAAAAAATAGAATTCCTCAACTATAGAATAGCGTGCCACATGGCAAAATCTTTTACTGGCCTGTATTGATATTCCACATGTTTTGCTAATGACGGATAATTTTGTGTAAAGTTATTCATATGAAGGCGTTCTCGAGTTGATTTAAGAGCAAAGCGTAGGTGAATACGAGAGGAGACAGTGACTGGAGATGTTACGTGGTGCAAATTCTTCGGCTTCTGCTACGCATATTTACACACGAAACGGATGTACTGCCTTGCCAGGAAGAGACCCTCCAGAACATTAGCTGATTCACGCGTTTCCTTTTCGTGAGTGACTACCATTGTTCCCAAACAGCAAAGTACGCGTTATGCGCCATTTGTAAACATGACATTGTAACAGCTGTCCCCCACTGGGGTCATAGTCCGACACTTCTGGTTGTGCTCGACGTACTGAGTTTATTGTATGAAGCTTGTCAAGGCAAATATAAGACGAAATTTTTGTAGCAAGCAAGTTCATTCTTAACGCCATTTGCTAACCTACGTTATATCTTCACTATCGTATATAAAGGAATTACCAGGCAATCTGAAAGTTATAATTTACAGGAGTGTTGTTAATATTACATGGGGTTAGAAACTAAATTCTTAAAATAAATGCCACCCCCCTTTTATAATGACTCTATTTGCCTGAAGTGCTTAGGAAGGAAAGCGTAAATCATTATTTAAGGATGGAGATTTGAACTCACCTCTTACTGAGTACAAGAGGTGATGCCATTTGGTAGAGTTAATTGTATATAAGTTGAAGAAACATTGTCGTGCGTACTGGGGTTTTTACAGATATCTATGTGCTTCATGTGTTCGCTTCGACTTACAGGGATTTTGGTGATTGTGATTTAATCTGGTTCACTACTTTCCTTCAGATACGATCTAAGTACTTAAATTTCTGATTGATTATTGCCGAGGGAATTGTTTCTGATGACTAATTTGTTGTTGAAGTAATGATAAAAACTCAATTCCATACTTCACCATTGCGTTTGATACTCAGTGCAAAATTAATTTATTATCTAAGTAAAACACAAGTAAATGTGTCAACACATGCATTATTGTGAAATCATAGTTAACGTAGTGCCTGCGTTGTTTTCATTATAAAATTATCTCTGTAGATAATTATCTTCAATAAATCTGAAATAAATAAAAAAAACACTATTTTCTAGAAGAGTGCAATTCTCTACTCTTCATCATCCAAAAAAGTCTGAATTCCTTAAATAAATCAACAGTTATTATTTCTTTTCGGTTCTTCGTTTCAAATACCACGCCATGCAATAGCGCTAGCAGTTACGTATAGTTGAGGATATATCTTTCCGTCGTTGCATTATTTCACAGTGACGTTTACGACAACGATACGATAGTGTAGTCACTATAGGTGTTCTTACAATGAGAAGAAACTGTGCTCTAAAGTGTCTAATGTGCAGTGAATTTTGGTCTCGGTAATCAGCAGTAATTTCTGAAGACGGCGAATGCTGGAGCAAAGTTTCCAACATAACCAGAACTAGGTGGGCGGCGTGAGACGTCCCGTGGTGTCACACAAGATTAAAATACGTTTGATGTTTTACGCTCATCCCATCAAAGTGTACTCACCCGGTGTAAGTACGTAAATGACCATTGTTTTGGGCTCCAATGGACAATGCTCTCATTTCCTCATATCCAGGAAAGAATTATCTTTGAGACTGTTTCATTGGTTCACAGGAGCTAGTTTTATTGCCCACGCAGTATGAGTCACAGTTACCTTTCAGTTTAATTCTGCGAGCTCTGTGCAAATGAATTCCCCTGAGTTCTTCACGATTTGTTAATTTCTCTTCAACCTCTTAACTTTCGCATTACATGATACGCATTAGTGCAGATTCACAGTGCTCCATGCACCTAACCCAATTTATGTAAGAAGATTTCGAGTACGGTCGGTGATTTTGTAGTAATGAATATAATACTGCATCGCGGAACAGTGTGATTTCTCTCAACCGCTTCAGGCAAATGCTGGGATGGTTCCTTGAAAGACTACGGCTGACTTCCTTCCCTAAACCGTTGGGGCCGATGACCTCGCTGTTTCATTGCCTCCCCAAATCAACCAACCAACAACGCCCGAACAGTAACTGCACACTATTTCATTCATTTGATTCATCAGTGGGAGATGGCGTTTGATAACACTTTATTGTCGTACCGGAATATTCAGTGAAACATTGTGACGTAATCTTCTCAGCTTCTTGTTACTGCGGCGTTTCTGCGAATTTCGTTGGCATCATCAGTAGAATAGTGTGTAATGTCATGTAAGCGTGAAGCTACTATTCTCCAGTTGCCCGAGAAAATTTAGGCAGTAAAACAGCTGAGATGGATTGCACTTGCAAATGGAAAGTGCTTGCTTGTAATAATTTGGAAATTTTTTGTTTGTTTTTTAACCGTAGTTATGTTTTTTCTGCCATTCAACTGTAATTTTTACGTGGTCTATAGGAGCACAAGGTGGAAATTGTTTACATAAAGAGAGAACGAAAGCCCCGCACAAATGCACACCACATGTAAGAGTTTTGTCATCGTTGGCCCTCCCAAGGCTATCAGTAGTTCTGGCGGAATATCGTATACTTATTTTGTACGAATATCTTCGTTAATGTTTCTATTAGTTAAACTGCGTTCTGTTTTGTGTGTTTATGAGCCGTTTCTCATTCGAGAGGTGGAAAGAATTTGATTATAGCTTGAGGGATTATTTACAATATTTATTTTGAAGTCAAAGTACGTAGCCTTTATCGTTGATGCTTGCGATATATATGGTATTTCTAAATCTTCCTCGCAAACTCCAGATCGCGAAGCAGATAAGCATACTAATCACGGAAAACTTAAATTAGGATGGCCGGACGCGAGTTTGAGCCATCGTCCTCCCGAATGCGAGTCCTGTGAAGTCATCTGAGACTGGCTGCCGGGATTTGGTACTTTTTGGGAAAGAAATAGGACTAGATTTGGCGCCGCGCGGGATCAGCCGAGCGGTCTCAGGCCCTGCAGTCATGGACTGTGAGGCTGGTTCCGGCGGAGGTTCGATTCCTCCCTCGGGCATGGGTGTGTGTGTGTTCGTCCTTAGGATAATTTAGGTTAAGTAGCGTGTAAGCTTTGGGACTGATGACCTTAGCAGTTAAGTTCCGTAAGATTTCACACGCACTAGATTTAGCACTCTTTGCTATGGACCGCAAATCTTAAGGAGAAACATATAACGGATATGGTACAGTTTGGCGGACATAACAGTTTTTATTACATATGTTCCAAGTAGCGGTGCAGCCTGTTATCTCATTTTTCAATTTCTTGGATTTGGTACCTTATGGAAATGTGCTTTTTATACAGGAAACGTGCACATGGAAGACAGAAGACAAGACTTGGCCTTTCGAAGATGACATGTAACCCTGTCTTAGGGCAGCTCGTACTGTTCCGTTCGTACCAAATTGTTTCTGAAATTTTCATGAGGTTTTCAAATATGAGTGACGCGTAGAAGAAGAATCCTAAGGAAATGCAATCCGAAAACAAAGGAAGTAGGTTACAGTACGCTTGTTCGCCCACTGCTTGAATACTGCTCAACAGTGTGGGATCCGTACCAGGTAGGGTTGATAGAAGAGATAGAGAAGATCCAACGGAGAGAAGCGCGCTTCGTTACAGGATCATTTAGTAATCGCGAAAGCGTTACGGAGATGATAGATAAACTCCAGTGGAAGACTCTGCGGGAGAGACGCTCAGTAGCTCGGTACGGGCTTTTGTTAAAGTTTCGAGAACATACCTTCACCGAAGAGTCAAGCAGTATATTGGTTCCTCCTACGTATCTCGCGAAGAGACTATGAGGATAAAATCAGAGAGATTAGAGCCCACACAGAAGCATATCGACAATGCTTCTTTCCACGAACAATACGAGACAGGAATAGAAGGGAGAATCGATAGAGGTAATCCCGGTACCCTCCGCCACACACCGTCAGGTGGCTTGCAGAGTATAGACGTAGATGTAGATGTAGATGTAGGCCGATTGTTTTTGTTCAGTCCAGATAAGCAATTCGTGAACAGAGAAACACTGTCACTTTTGGAGTACTTAAATGTACACTGATTCTTTGTTGTTTAACAAAAATGGTTCAAATGGCTCTGAGCACTATGGGACTTAACATCTATGGTCATCAGTCCGCTAGAACTTTGAACTACTTAAACCTAACTAACCTAAGGACATCACACACATCCATGCCCGAGGCAGGATACGAACCTGCGACCGTAGCGGTCACGCGGTTCCAGACTGAAGAGCCTAGAACCGCTCGGCCACACCGGCCGGCGTGTTGTTTAACATGCCTTAGTGTTTCCATATATACCTCAAGTTTTATTTATTTAGGTTGACTGTCGTACATAAGAAAGCCATCTCTCCAATGTGTTATTTATTTGATTTATTTCTGTGTTGTCTGGACAGATTTGGAAGCTGTATACATATAACCACTCTCATTCTCGGAGACTGTTTCTGCAACCTCAGCTTGTGAACACGATGTTTCCTGGAAAAAAACGGAATATTCCCTCGTCTCTTTCCACGCGGATCCTACTATAAAGGATAATATCGGGCGCGGAAAATAAGAAAGGTTGGAAGGGCGCCGTTAAGCCGTCTTAATGGATCGGGACGCATAAAACGGCGCTTTACGCTCGCCCTTATACGTGAGGCTCGCTCTCCGCCAGTGTGCGCTGGCAGACGAGTGACGTCAACTGGCGGCAGAATTTCAGTAATGAAGCTCTGCAGCCACGCCCCATTACAACGTCTGTGGACCAGGGCGAGGCGAGCGAACGGGAACTGCAGGGGCAATAAAAACGAGAACGGGACCTCTCGTTCCTCAAAGCCTTATTTGTCACAGCTCCATTTGTTCACATTCATACGAAGCGCTTTAGCGCGCGCTGGTCTAAATATTGGAGCCTCTTAATGAGGTACTCCGGTTCGACCGGCGGTGTTAGACACTTCGCGTTGACTTCATGAGCAATTGGAATTTCAAAATGATTTGTTTTATTGCCACACACGTACGAGAAATTTGTCAGCATGTCAGATACTGCCTTCTAGGTTGATAGCTTTCGTTTTCGGTCTTCAGACTTCCAACAGTACTTTGGTTTACGACCAGCCGCTATGTGTCCATTGAATTCGAACACCTGGCACAAAAGAAGCTAAATTTTTTACGCAGCTTCTTCAAGTGCCCGTAATTTGCCGTATGTGGTCGGGTCTTGTTTTTCTTTTTTTTATTCACAATCGCAAAAGATATCTGAAAGGAGGTTAAAAAAAGTTGAATGTCTTGAGCCAAGAAATTCTTTTTTCACACGTCCAGGTGGGCCGTTGATTTTACGTGATTAAAGACGGTATAATATTAATTAGATAGCTGCTATTGCCGGAAGCTCACTCTCATACAAACAGCGAAAGTAAGAGATTGGTGCTGGATTTAATTTCCTTCCATTTTTTCTTCCTTTTCACTTCACTATTCAACTTCTTTTCGTGTTCATTTGAAATCAAGAATACCCAGAAAACTCTTATGATGACACGTTACACAGCTTCTCGGTACTCAAGTTCGGATTTTCAAAGTTAATGTTCGTTAATATCTGATACAGAGGATAACAAATAGCTGAAGATACGTTGATATCTACAATACGACAATTGTATGCATAATGGCAGAAACTTAAGTCTACTTACATTAAGTATCCCTATATCAATGATATGCGTGTCAGTTATAAATTCTTTGTGAGGTATAACTTGAAGTTCATCTAGAAAGCAAACAAAAGGTGGATATCTAAAATCCAATTACAACTATGTCTACGTTAATATGTTAGATTACGAAATTCGCATTACCTCAAAGCACACAAGTTGTCGTGTATGTTACTGCTGTCAGTTCTTAGACTGTGACAGTTCTTGGTTACATTTGATTCATTGTCCTATAATGCAAACTTGGAACTGACAAATAGGCTAAAAATGTATGTGTCTCTTGTTGTTTCTGAGATCATATCTGCAGTATCGGTGTCATGCAGTAATAAATGTAAAGCACCATATTTGGACAATCAATGTGTTGAGATAAAATGTTCAAAAAGTATAAAATTGTAAAAATATATACAACACAGGTATAAAGTGATGTTAATTATCACGAACTACACACGGAGCTAGTTGGTCTTAATGCAAAATATATATCTCTCGTTTAATGTGGTTGTCAGTTCAGATTTGGATAGGATGCTGATCGCACACTTCGTGTCAAATTAGATGATTCTTCATGCAGGATATGCAGATACCTCACACCAGACTTAAATGGTTAAAACACTGCCAAAGTTTTGTGCATACATTTCATTCCGCAACTCTGTTTGTTCCTCACGTATCTAGTCAGCATGTTACGTCATATGAATGTACATCTCAATTTTTTCTAGGGTGTTTAGTGGTCTGTCTTCTTCTGCTTTATCGGAATGATTACGATTTTATTAATTTCATTAGCAGAATTATTGTGATCGAGCACTGAATGCTGGTAGACTGGCTCCACTAACATTAACGTGTTCACTAAATCTCGGTTTGTGTGGGAAAACTTGAAACCGAGATTTAGTGAACACGTTAATGTTAGTGGAGCCAGTCTACCAGCATTCAGTGCTCGATCGCAAGAAATCTGCTAATGAAATTAATAAAATCGTAATTATTCCGATAAAGCAAAGAAGACAGAACACTAAACATCCTAGAAAAAATTGAGATATACATTCATATAACGTAACATGCTGACTAGATGCGTGAACCGTTGCACAACACAAAAATTTATCACGTTCAGTACATGTTATTTTATGTATTCCTGACACGTTATGTGATTGGCAATTATCTATACTGTGTATACTACGGTATCTTACATATTCTCTGACCTGAAGCCAATACAAAGCCTAGTTTTTTTCGAAACAAACGACTTATTTTATCGTAAACGTGACCCCAGTGTGGTGGGGTTATAAACTTATCTTTTCCTACTTGCTCGGTCTTTTCTAAAGTGGTCTGATTTCTGTTCTTAGTTTTACTTCCTGTTTTTCTTTTTTCATAACTAGTTTCGGGTCGTAGTCATTTTCAGCTGCTACCTTTTCCAGTGTACGTAACTCAGCATCAGTATTCGCTTCATTTTAAGGGTGTTTGATTAAACTGTCAATCGCTGAGCGGAAATGTGCCTCTTTATGTTGTCCTCTGTATCAGACTACGTACTGACGAGGGGCTATACAACCGAATACCGGTTTGTGTGTCAAACGTTTTAAGTGCAGTTCATGGTGTTTACAAGACTTCCTTTAAAATGGATTTACGAAACCGGAAGCTTTCAGATTTTTGCATTCAAGATTTTTAAAATTGCTGTTATGGAGTTCAGTTGCGTTTGTCGCGTAACTGCTAGCATTTGTGTCGTTTGGCTGAATTTTTGTTCTGTATTTGAAGGATGATGACAACCTCTGTCGTCAGTTTTTAAAATGTACATTTTATAGTGACAGCCCCTAAATAATATAATAATTATGTTAATGGACATTTTAACCATCACGCTATAGAATTCTACGACAGGTGGGTTTTGAAAATAGAGAAATATTACGAAAGGAAAGAAGAAAGATGAGGACCTTACGCCAGTCGACGACTAGGTCATTAGAGACGGAATTCGAGCTCGAATTGAGGAAAGACGAAAGAAGGAAACAGGCCGTTTTCTTTTCAAAGGAATCATTCTGACGTTTGCCTTCAGCGATTTAGGGAAGCCACTGGAAACCCAAATCAGGAATACCGGTCGGGAATTTGAACCGTCCTCATGCCGAACCAGTTCAACGCCTAGCCGCCACTCCTCCCACTCGATACGAAAGGAAAATTTGATTTGTATCCAAGTCTGCCGTACAGCTTCACATTTTCAGAAAATATCAGCTTACAACCAATTTTTGAATTTTCCCTAACGTCCGTGAGTGACTTAAGACTCGGGCTGAATTTTGAGTTCCTGAACTGGTAGACGTGACTTTCATTCCTTATGGAAGGACATGAAAAAAAGAACACTCTGGAGACTACTTCACTCAGCTGTTATCCTGGAAGGGTTTCGCAAGCGCCCAATGAGACTACCGCCTTTAAAGGAGGACGCAGTAGGATCCAACGAGAGAAGGGGAGCGGAGGAGGGCTACTGAGTTCCCTCTCTCCGGTAAATAATGAATGGAGGAGAAAGAGAAACCGATAGCTGGACGTACTGATTGTCTCCCAAAAGCGGCACATGCGAACAGCGAGACTATAAGGCACGGCCAGGCTCTGATCTCTTTTATTGCGGCACATAAAGGGAGATGAAATTTCACTGTCCGCTACAGAGAGCATTATTAAAAAGGTTGGGACTGCAGCCTTCGCGCTTAGATGTCTGATGCAATAAGCGGGTGAGATTTTTTTCCCTTAAAACTATAGCTTTATGAGTAGGGCACAGAATACACCCCTGACAGTTGTTTTCGGTGATATATGAACACTGGCTTGCGAAAACATACACTGTAAGGGAAAAACACACAATAAAAAATCGCGACAGCGTACCTGGGAGTCCTAAAATTTAATATGTTCAGGTACAATAGAAAAAATTTACAGCAATTAATTACTTTCAGCTTATTTATAAATATATAGTTTCATCTCCATTCACCTTCAGCAGTCGATGTAGTATGTACATCTGCGTCCACAAGATTATTTTGCAATTCATACGTAAGTGCTTGTCAGAGGGTTCATAAAATCACTTACAGATTGTTTCTCGACCGTTCCACTTTCGAATAACAGCTGGGAAAAATTAACACCTCAATCTTTTCTCGTGAGTTCCTACCTATCTCTTTTTATAGTCTCTTTTTTTTACAGCCTTTTATAGTCATTTATCCTTATGTATCTGTGCGTCAGAATGTGGTTTGCCTACAGAGACAAATGTTGGTGGTTGCGATTTCACGAAAAGATTTCTCCGTGCAAAAAACGCATTTCTATTAGTGGTTGCCAATTCAATTCGCTTACCATAATCCGTACTCTCTGTCTCGTATCTCATGATGATGAAAAACGGGCTGCCGTTCTTTGAACTTTTTGGTGTCCTCAGTCAAGCCTATCCGGTAAGGATTTCACACGGCGCAGCAGTGCTCTAGAATAGGATATACAAGGGCTGTGCAAACAGGCAGTTTGGTTGACGTATTGGATCTTCTAACTGTTCTGCATATAAAATCAGGTTCGCCTCTCCCACAACATTTTCTATATCATTGAAAAATGTCATGTTACCGCCTTGTGCTGCTGATAAAATTCTTTATTTACACGAACAGTTTCGGTCGACTGGCCATCATCAGGCTCACAAAATTATTCACAACATCAGGCGAAATAAAAAAAAATCATTAATGTGGGATGTTTTAGCCTAACAAGATGCAGTGAGTTCTTTTATGAGCTTGATGATGGTAGCTAGAACGAAACTAGGTGTGCAAATAAAGAATTTTATTAGCAGGTCAAGGCGGTTATCGTGACATTTCTGAGATGTTTACGGAATGTAGGGTACTACCTCGTGAAAGTTTTCTAAGTAGTAGTTCCAATTTAAAAAGCCATAAAACCAAAGTGTCGACTTCTCGCCCAAATGGATCAATCGGAACAGGCCAACTGGCTTGCGAATCTCTGCCAAAGGCGTCTTTTCGAAGCGGTATCGAGGCGCATGAGGTCAATAAAGTCATTTGGATGCATTGTCGAGGGACATGGGGTCAGTACACTACTCTACCGGGTTCTGTGCCTTTCTTGACCTTGAAACCTCTTGATGAAGCAGATCCTGTATTGGCAACCCGAGACTTAACACACCGCATTCTAGTCCTCCCACAAAAGATAAATACCTGGCAGTACCGGGAATCGGAGCTGGGTTCCTCTCATAGTAACAGACACGCTGGCACTGAGCCATGTAGGCGTATATTGTTCCAGTTTAAGTTGTTCGTAATTGTAATCCATAGATATTTAGTTCAATCGTCAATTTTTATACTTGTGTGATTTATCGTGTAACCGAAACTTAACAGATTCCTTTTAGCACTCACGTGGAGGTATACCGATTTCATGGAAAATATGGAATCGACTTGTGATTCTGTCAGTAGCACACATACCTTCGTATGAAGAGAGACATATCCGTCTCGTAGTGAAGGACGACAAGAGAATGCACTGTGCTGAGGTATCTTTATTGATGTTAGAGCAAAAAGTACACTGAGCAATAATTTAATTTCGAAAGCTTTCACCGTCTTCAGATGAATAACTTGTAAATCACTTGTAAAATAAATAATTGTCTCATGTAAAAACTATATTACAGTGTCGTTTTCAAGCAATGTATCGACAGAGTATAGAAGGTGAGTAGGAAACTTGCGATGTATATATTAATTCCAAACTGGTAACAGTGATTTTTAAGTAAAATAAATCAGAACCGACTTGTGGTTGATTTCTGTTGTTCTACAGGGAGAGTAGTAGATGATCAGCTCCTAATGTAGAGACAGGAGGAAGCTGCCCAAAACACAAATAAATTTTCTTTCATTTTTTCCCATTATCCATCACATTTGTGTCAAGAGTCATTTCCTTGTTGTGACTAGTTACGGTCCATCACGTTCATTTTCAGGCCAAGGCCTTAGACATAAGTGCAGTCATACAGTTCCCACGAATGGTCATGAGATTAACCAAATGTTCAAATGTACATTGGTGGGAGGTGTATAATTAAACTTATGTGTAAAGCCATGGTTTTCAAACGGACGCGATCGTCCGAAACTAGTCACAGCAAGGAAATGAGTGTTATCGCAGCTGTGACGGAACTGAAAGAAAATAAAAATTTAATATCCAAGTTGCTGCTCCTACCCTCTGCCAGTATGTTGGAACTTCACAAATAAAGATGATGAAATTCGCGTGAACACGAGAAAAGACCCTACGCCGATTGACATCCGATCGACCATCATTCACTGGTATCAGCTACGATCGTCAAGGCTCTCCGAGTATCTGTTCGAACGACCACATAAATCTAGCCGGGGTGGGAGGCAGATGTCGGATAGATTTACCGGGAGAATCCCATGGAGGGCTAATTCACCCACCAAGGACGTCGTTCACGAAACTCTATTTCGGCTACTTCTTAGAGCTCCGTTTCTCCGTCTGAGAACCTTATCAAATTGGTTTAACGAAAATACAGAGGGGAAGAAAGAAAGAAAGAGACAGAGAGCAATTTAAAAGAAAGAGTTCGCAATTCGTCTCTTTCAGCAATCGAAAGAGCATGAGAGAAGATTGTCTGACTTTTTCAAGTCTTCTGACTGCTTTGCTGCGACTTGCCACAATTTCTTTCTTGTGCCATCCTCTTGTTCTCCAATCTCTGCCTTCCCCTACAGTTTTCATCCTCCACAGTTCCCTCTAGTACCCTGGTACTTTTTCACTTTGTATATTAACACATGTACTAGTATTCTATGCTTTTTTATTGTCAGTTTTTCTTATGTTCTTTCCGCAGGCAACATTTTCATTCCTTATCAGTCTACCTAATTTTCAACACCTTTCTGTACCACATGTAAAACCCTTCGATTTTCTTCCAGTTTTCCCCAGGCCACGATTCACTGCCGTACAATGCTCTGCTCCAAACGTACATTCTCAGAAATATCTTCCTCAAATTAAAGCCTGTATTTGATACTAGTAGACTTGATTTGACCAGGAATGCCCTCTTTGCCTTTGCTAGTCGGCTTTTTATGTCCTCCATGCTTCGTCCGTCATCTGTCTTTTTGTTTCCTAGGTGGCATAAATTCGGCTCCTTCGTGATCACCAATTTTTAAGTTAATCTTCACGCTGTTCTCATTTTTGCTACTTCTCATTACTTTTCACTTCTTCGGTGTATTCTCAATCCATATTCTGTAGTAATTTCATTCAATATATCCCGTAATCCCTATTCACTTTCACTGAGGATAGCAAAGTCACCATCAAATTTTATTATTGATATCTTTTTATCCTGAATTTTAATCCCACTTCTGAGCCTTTCTTTTATTTCTGACATTGCTCTTTCGATGTAGTGATTGAACATTAGAAACAAAACACAGAATCCACCGTTTTTAATCCGACCACTGCGTTCCTGGTCTTCCATTCTTATTGTTCGATATTGGTTTTTGTCTTCCCCTATAGTTTGCTCCAAAATTTTTCACGAAGTCAAACATCTTGCACTGATTTACAGTGTCAACCACCTTGCTCAATTTTACACTGTCGAACAGTGTTTCTGGGTCGATAAATCCTGGGAACATGTCTTATTATGTTTTAAGCTTTGCTCTCATGATCAAACGCAACGTCACAACTGTCTCTCTGGTACATTTAACTGTCCGAAAGCCAAACTGATCGTCTTCTAACAGACATCGTCTTCTAACAAACCATCAGTGTCCGTTTCCACCCTTGTGTATATTATTCTTGTTAGCAATATGGATTCAAAAGTTCTTTAAACCTATCGTGCAATATTTCTCGCATTTATTTGCCCTTACTATTTTCGGGATTGTGTGGATATTTGCAGAAAACCTGTTACTGTGTCTCCAGCCTCAATGATTCTACACGCTGGCTTGAATAGTCGTTGGTTGTCAATTCTCCCAGTGTTTCTAAAAAATCCGAAGGAAAGTCTACTATTGCGAGATTATGACCTTCGGCCGACTGCGTCATCGGCGGAAATTGTTACGACAGCGAAAAATTGTAAGGACTATTGTAACTGAAATGCAATATGTCGGTTGGTTTTGAGTAGTTCTAGAGCTTACTTTAAGTAATATTTGCATCTCAACTCAGTACAAGTTCACGTAAAGCGTGTTTTGTGACGAAGCAGGAATTGCACTATGAGTGTACTATTGATTTATTACAAGGTGACTTTTTTTATTTAGTAAAAATGAGTGGCGTGGGGAGAAACCATAAATCTTTTAAACTGCATTACATACATTTTTGTCAAATGAAATGAACTGGTGTGAAAAATATACTTAATTGTATTTAGAATATATTTTATGACATGAAAACCTTTGCAGCAAAGAGATTGATGGGCAGGTTTGGTTTTACTGCGTCGGCAGTATATAGAAATGGATATTAAAAATATCGACATTTCCTCTAATTAAATGCTCAAGAACCTGTCAAGAACGGCTAAATAATTAAAGGTTTATTGAAGTGAATCAGTGCGTTATACTTCGCAGCAAAAATGTGGAGATACAGCCAGGTATGCATATGACGCAATAGCCACGTTTATTATACAAGAAACATAAAAATGTAGAAGGAATGATGGACGTAGAATTTAATTGAAGATCTGTATTAAATATTTTAATACAAGTACGTGGTTAGCTGTCAACTGCCGTAATAATTTCAATCCTAAGTCAAAGTTAAGAACGCGTGCCATGAACTGTTTGTATGAAAATGGTTAAACGTTACTTTGATATATTTGTAAATCCTTTTCATTTCTAATGCTTGAAAATTATTTATGCTAGAAGTCATGAAAATAAATCAATGAACAGATCATCACTGTCTTAAAAACTCTCTGAGGAATTACCGTACACCACATCATTTCTACGACACAAGACTGAATCAATATTTTTACTGGACACGTGCGGATAACATAGTAACTGAAAATAATCAACTTTTTAAGATCCATTGGAAACAGTATGTGGCTGTTACACACATAAAGCGGTACTATATTATTGTGGAGTGGAAGCATTGCTAAATTAACAAAGCAAGAATCATTAAACGCAGACTACTTCATGAAGGTAGGGCCAGTTCTCTGTGGATCTGTGGGTACTAAGATATTTCACCATCAAAGTGCGTGTGTAACAGCATGCATAGCACCACCATTAATTACTGCCTGTTCTATGCTTCAATGTTAATAGCTTTCTACTTAATATTATCAGATTTCCATAAATATTTATTCAGAGCTCTGAAAGTTGTGATTTTTACAGGTTCTCCGTGTAACCTGATCTTATCTGTTTTCATATTTTTATTACTGCGTACGTTTTCCTTGATTCGATGATCAAGGAGCATTTGCAAATATTTGTGGTGGGTGATTTGTTCAACGTGAGAACGGTTTCTACCTTGGTGACTCATGTTACAAGCTCTCTCTTCATTACTCTCCTAAAGAAGACTTCGCCGTGTAATTAAGCAGGGTATCTACAGCAGAGGAAAATGGAAATGAGCACCTCTAAAGATGTAAATTAGAAACATCATATTTGCATGGGGCATTAACAGAGAGCGATGCTGGCAACCACTCAAGCACCATGCTGTAGACAGAGAAGGAAACACGTACCGAGGATGGAGCCGCTGAGCCGTTTTTCAGTCGTCTGTTCGAGCCGTTTATAGGCTCGTATCGGTAGAGATTGTTCCTCTATAGCACCTCTGCAACGAGTGGTATAGCGTCCCACCCGGCCAGTTTTAGATGGCTGGGTCTGCAGTCTCGCTCTCAGTGTGTGGTCCTCGGCTACGAGTATTGGTGCTGCCGATAGATCACCGTATACATGGCCTCTCGCCGAGCTGTTGCGATGCGCCCCACTGTCCACGATAGCCTGACAGAGGAGATGCACTCGGTGGCCTGTTCAGACACGCTATACTCTGAAGGGTCGGGCTCGTGACAGTCAGAGGAGCTAGCACTTGTCTACGTCGCTCGCTGCGCCACCAGCGGATCACAGAAGAAAATCAGTCCGATGACAAGCCGTTTGGTCGCGCAGGGTAGCCGTGCGGTCTAGGGCGTCTTGTCACAGTTCGCGCGGCTCCCCCCGTCGGAGGTTTTTGTCCTCCCTCGGGCATGGTTGTGTGTGTTGTCCTTATCTCACAATTGGTTCACCTCTTACTTTAGCAACAGGCAGTAAAAGGTCATTATTCACAATGTTGATAACGGCTGTGATGTGGCATCTGAGTGGGGTACTGTCAAGTGGGAGTGCCCCAGGGATCAGTGTTGGGGCCGCTCCTGTTCCTTATTTACATAAATGATATGCCCTCTAGTATTATGGGTAACTCTAAAATTTTTCTCTTTGCTGATGACACTAGCCTGGTAGTAAAGGATGTTGTGTGCAACATTGACTCGGTTTCAAATAGTGCAGTACATGACCACAGTTCATGGCTTGTAGAAAATAAACTAACGTTAAATCACACTAAGACTCAGTTTTTACAGTTTCTAGCACACAATTCAACAAAACCTGACGTTTTAATCTCACACAACGGGCATAAGATTAGTGAAACTGAACAGTTCAAATTTCTAGGTGTTCAGATAGATAGTAAGCTGTCGTTGAAAGCCCACGTTCAGGGTCTTGTTCAAAGATTTAATACTGCCACTTTTACTAGTCGAGCGGTATCAAAAGTGAGTGATACTTCGACGCGTAAATTAGTCTACTTTGCTTATTTTCATTCACTTATGTCTCATGGTATTATGTTTTGGGGTAACTCTTCCCATTCTAGAAGGTTATTTTTGGCTCAGAAACGGGCGGTTCGGGCAATAAGTGGTGTGAGTTCACGAACCTCTTGGCGACCTCTCTTCACGAGTCTGGGTATTTTGACATTGGCCTCTCAATATGTATATTCCTTATTGTCGTTTCTTGTTACCAATATTAGTTTATTCCAAAAATAAGCAGCTTTCACTCGGTTGAGACTCGGCAGAAATCAAATCTCCATTTGGATCGGACTTCCTTAACAAAAAATGGCTCTGAGCACTATGGGACTCAACTGATGAGGTCATTAGTCCCCTAGAACTTAGAACTAGTTAAACCTAACTAACCTAAGGACATCACAAATATCCATGCCCGAGGCAGGATTCGAATCTGCGACCGTAGCGGTCTTGCGGTTCCAGACTGCAGCGCCTTTAACCGCACGGCCACTTCGGCCGGCGGACTTCCTTAACACTTGTGCAAAAAGGTGTGCGGTATACTGCTGGATCCACTTTCAATAAGCCGTCACTCGAATTCAAAAATCTTAGCAGTAATCCACGCGCTTTCAAATCAAAACTCAAGAGTTTCCTCATGGGTCACTCTTTCTATTCTGTCGAGGAGTTCCTTGAAAAATTAAACTGATTGTTATTGTATTGCCCATAGCGTTTACTTAAACTTAGTCACTGACTTTTTTTTCAGGTTCATGTACATTTATTTTTATCTGTTATTACTTTTGTGTTGTAAGTTCATGTACTGACACGTTCCATGACTTTGGAGATTTGCTCCTCAATTTGGTCCTACGGAACTTGACGTGTAAATAAAAAATAAATAAATAAAATAAAATTAAGTAGTGCTTAAGCCTAGGGACCGATGACCTCAGCAGTTGGTCCCATAATCCTTACCACAAATTTCCAATTTTACAAGCTGTTTGAACCACACGCTTTCAGCTTCCCTATGTATCACAGCGGAGTGACGTGTGTCGTGTGTGTGTGTGTGTGTGTGTGTGTGTGTGTGTGTGTGTGTGTGTGTGTGTCGTGGCTGTGGTGGCTGCCTCTGATCGCGTTTTCCATCATAATAATTATAGCTCTCCTGACAGGGGTTAAATAGTTCGTAATTCTCTGTTATCGGGACTGACAAGTCTTTGATATAAGTACATACGTCGGTCAAAAATATCTCGAAAAATGCTTGAACATAGCAGCAGATTCTAGCCAAGCCTGCAGATTGTGCTATAAAATTTGACCATGAACAGCATTCTGCAATGTCCTTAATACGACAAAAGTGCCAGTCGTGGTCAGAAAACTGTTACATCTAGTTATGAGCTAAGTGAATTGGAGCAATGCAAGATACAATATATTTATTCACTAAAATTTTCGAGCATGGACCATCTTCAACGTGGAAAAATATCTCTTGTGAAAATTTCACAAGTCATACATGCTATTCAGCCAGATAACTATACGCCATTGCTGACTTGAAAACGTTAAAATGATACTTAACTCCACAATAGCCGCTTTAGCAACCAAAAAACATTGCTTATTTTTATATACACTGAAGCGCCAAAGAAACTGGCATAGACATGTGTTTTCAAATAAAGAGACATAAACAGGCAGAATACGGAGCGGCAGTCGACAACGCCTACATAAGACAACAAGTGTCTGACGCAGTTGTTAGATAAGTTACTGCTGCTACAATGACAGATTATCAAGATTTAAGTGAGTTCGAACGTTATGTTGTAGTCAGTGCACTAGCGATGGGACACAGCATCTCAGAGATAGCGATGAAGTGGGGATTTTTCCGTACGACGATTTCACGAGTGTACCGTGAAAATTAGGAATCCCGCAAAACATCAAATCTCCGGTATCGCTGCGGCTGGACAAAGATCCTGTAAGAATGGACCAACGATGACTGAAGAGAATCGTTCAACGTGACAGAATTGCAACCGGTAACACCTATTTTTGACCTGTTTTGTATCTGTATCGCTATTTTTATGTCAATTTGTAGTACTGCTTATGTAGAATGTCGTGTCTATTATGGAAATTCTTACACTATGCATACATATTTCAATTATGTGAACTTTTGAACTATGTTGTTTAAATTATCAATTTTCTAATAAAGTAATAGCACTGAAAGACAGGCTTCACTAGACTTCCTTGTGATTTTCATTGTCTTATACTTTGCTCGAATATACTTTGTAGCATCACGGGAGAACTATGCTGAAGCGCCAAAGAAATTGGAACAGGCATACGTATTCAAATGCAGAGATATGTAAACAGGCAGAATACTGCGCTGCAGACGGCAACGCCTATATAAGATAACAAGTGTCTGGTGCAGTTATTATATCGGTTACTGCTGCTACAATGGCAGTTTATCAAGATTTAAGTGAGTCTGGACATGGTCCAGTCGAAGAGAAGCATCAAGACTAGCGACCTGAATAGAAGGGTTAAAGCTTGTTACTTGCTTGTACATTCTATGTAGCTCAATCTTGGAGTTGTTATACTGAAGAAACGTTTATTTCGTATGTTTTCCATTGATTGCGACACATCTGTATTTCCCATATTCAGGTACTGCCATTTACTTTTCGTAACAAAACTCATTAATACGATTTTTCGGAATGTTGTCTTGCGATCCAAGAAAACAG
Source organism: Schistocerca serialis cubense (assembly GCF_023864345.2). Classification (NCBI taxonomy): domain Eukaryota; kingdom Metazoa; phylum Arthropoda; class Insecta; order Orthoptera; family Acrididae; genus Schistocerca; species Schistocerca serialis. Next base: position 284,039,766 of record NC_064643.1, on the reverse strand, counting down.
GTTTCCTAGACACCCCATATTTGATGACTAGCCAGGATTCAAAACTTGGCGTCAAGGAAAGGATCCGAACTCACACGCGCAAAGCATGGTGCAGCAGCTCCTGGCGAACCAATCTACCAACATAGCACCAAAAGCAACGATGGTAGTAGCGACTGCCATACCGCCATTTCGCCAGTTTAATGAAAAGCAAGAGCAACGGCGCGAGTGGTTGCAACTTTTTGAAGCGCACATAATTTCTCACAACATAACAGGTACTGTGAAACAACGTTACTTTTTATCAACGGTAGGAAGTTCCATCTTTTGCCTCATTCACAAATTGTTCCCTAAAGCAACGCCGAGTGAACTTCCCTATGAACAGGTTGTAAATTCGCTAACTAACCATTATAACCAACAAGTGAATGTGGGGGCTGCTAGGTACCAATTTCTTCGTTGCAAGAAACGGTCCGAACATAGGCCTACTTACCGCGAGTGGGTAACAGATTTGCAGGCTATGACGAGGAAATGCAAATTAAAATGTGCTTGTGGTGCTTTATATTCAGATGCGACGTTGCGTGGTGTGATCATGTACTATGTAACTGATGTTAAACTTAGAGAACAGGTTTTGAAGCAATCAGATCTATCATTTCAGAATATAGGGCAAATTCTCGATTAGTACGATTCAGGTGCCATGTAGACTGATAAATTTGAGCAGCCACCAGTTTGCCAGGTTAAGTCATCCCTTGCTTGCGAACGGCCCAGCGGGCAGTGGGACCAGCTCAGTACGCAGCAGAAGTGCGCGCACGCCGCGCCGCACAAACAGTTCCCTGAACAGGCGAACAGAATTAAGTCATGCCCTGGGTGTTATTCACGGCACAAACGCCAAGACTGCCCGTCCAGACAAGCACAGTGTCACGCTTGTGGCAAGAAAGGTCACGTACAATCCGTATGTTCGCAATGGATCAAGCATAAGAATTCTTCCTCCTCACAAACATATAATCTCAAGGTCCACGTAATCTATGCAGTGTATTCAAAGCCTGCTGCAGGCATTAGCAAAACTAGCAAGCAAGCAGTTTCTTCAGTGCAATGCCAGTCCAACAGACTTTTTGTTCATTTGTATATTAGTGGGAAACATGTGAAATTTCAGTTTGACACTTGTGCCTCTCTCACATTGCTTAATCGTAACACATATGAGCTGTTAGGCTCCCCACACCTTTCTAAAACTATCACGTACCTGCCGGCTTATAATGGACAAGACATTCCCGTTCTTTGAAAACGTACCTTGCTTGCCACGGTTGTGAGAACATATTTGGTCTTGATTTGTTTGGCTTTCAAATTTCACGACAGCGTGTTGTCAGTGACAGCATTCAACGGCAGCTAGCTTGCTGAAAGAGTTCCCTGAACCTTTTTCTGAAGGTTTAGCCAAGGCTAACAATTTTGTTGCACTTTCTACTATTAAAGTCCCTCGGACATGGGTATGTGTGTTGTTCTTAGCATAAGATAGTTTAAGTAGTGTGTAAGTCTAGGCGCCGCTGACCTCAGCAGTTTGGTCCCTCAGAAATTCACACACATGTGACCAAGTTGTCTACTATTAAAGACAATGCTCAGCCGAAATTTTGCCGGGCCAGAACTGTTCCCATTGCATTATGGGGCAATGTAGCTGCTGAACTTAAAGAATTGCAAGCTATCGGAGCTATTTCGCCCATATCAGCTAGTCTGCGGGCAAGTCCACTAGTTTTGCTCCCCAAACCTTCAGGTCGCATTCGCCTCTGTGTTGACTGTGTCTACAATCAAACCACAAACTGTGATTGATACTTTACCATTTCCACGCCCAGAGGATCTTATCGACAGATTAGACGATAGTCGCTACTTTTCAAAAATTGATTTGCGCGGCGAATATCTTCAAATACCACTAGACGAAGAATCTCAAAAAGTGTGTGTTGTGGACACTCATTTGGGCTTGTTTGAATATTCGCGTTTGCCTTTTGTCAGTGCTTCCACACCCGCCATTTTCCAACGGTAATTGGACCAACTGACTGCTGAAGTACGAAACTGTTCAAACTATTTGGACGATATTGTCGTAGCATGTCGTACACCTGAAGATCGTACTGCGAATCTGCGAGCTTTGTTTTATGTGTTATCTGACGCATGACTAAAGTGTAGGCTGGACAAATGTGATTTTTTTAAATCTGAGTTGCAGTGTCTTGGTCATGTCATAAACAGTCAAGGTGTAAGGCCTCTTCTGTCGCATTTATTAGCCATACGAGATTTGCCAGCTCCTCACAGTGTTCAAGATTTGCAGTCAGTCTTAGGGAAAATAAACTATTATATTCGGTTTGATGTGTTGACGGAAGAGCCAACACCGTGTTGCTAGAGGAGGCCGTAATGCACGCGTTTAAGCTCAAGCGGACTGGCGTGAGGTCTGGAACAAGGTAAAGTAATTATAGTAGCCAAAAATAGTACATAGCTTCTGGAATACTTAACTTTAATCCATAATTGGAGAACATCGCTCTTGATGATACATAATTACAATCTCAATATAAACTGGTAATGGCGCCTTGCTAGGTCGTAGCAAATGACATAGCTGAAGGCTATGCTAACTATCGTCTCGGCAAATGAGAGCGTATTTGTCAGCATATCATCGCTAGCAAAGTCGCCTGTACAACTGGGGCGAGTGCTAGGAAGTCTCTCTAGACCTGCCGTGTGGCGGCGCTCGGTCTGCAATCACTGATAGTGGCGACACGCGGGTCCGACGTATACTAACGGACCGCGGCCGATTTAAAGGCTACCACCTAGCAAGTGTGGTGTCTGGCGGTGACACCACACGGTTCATACCGAATGCTGTACAAATCGCAGCTCCACTGCATCGCTTGCATTGCAAGAGTGTCCCCTTCGTCTGAACAGATGAGTGCCAAATAGCTTTTGAAAAATTTAAAGATGCATTGCTCAGTGATCGATACTTAGTTCACTTTGATCCTGACAAATCACGTGTATCGCAAGTTGACGCTTCCTCTTACGGAATCCCTGCTTTCTATCAGAATTGGTGATAAAGACAGGCCTATTGCCTTCACATCAAAAGTATTGTCCGAAGCTCAATGTAACTATTCACAAACTGAGAAAGAGGCTTTGGCTATTGTGTATGGTGACACTAAATTCCTCCACTATATGTATGGCAGGAAATTCAACTTAGTAACGGATCACAAGCCTTTGCAGTCCTTATTTCAGCCGACGAAAGCGGTTCCTGTACGAACTGCCCAAAAGTTGCAAAGATGGGCTTTGTTGTTGTCTCAATACCAGTACGAGATTGTGTATCGTCCGACAGCTCCACATGGCAATGCGGACGCACTTTCACGTCATCCAATTGGCCCTGATGCAGACTTTGACGCTTCTGCTGCATCTTGTTGTCACATCGATGCTCACGATTCTGAATTGCTTCTATCGTTTCCGCTGCACTATAGGAAAATTGCTCAGGCCATGGTAGCTGATTCAGCTTTGAACATTTTGCTAACATACATTGGCACATCTTGGCCTCGTTCCTTGCATAGCATAAAGAACTCTGTAGTGCGCCGGTATTTTTCACGTCGGCATAGCCTCGGTATACAGAAAGGTCTGATTCTTGTTTAAAATGACAGTGGACAGTCACGTCTGTTGACCCCTAAAGATTTTGAAAAGAAGTGTTGCAGTTACTTCACCTAGGACACTGGAGGATTGTTCATACGAAACAGTTTGCGCGTAGACACCGTTCTTGGCAGGGTATGGACACCCAAATAGAACAGATGACGTCACAGTGCCACGCATGTGTGGAAAATCAGTTCGCTCCGCCACAAAAATTCTCTGCTTGGTATAAGTCGCAATCACCATGGCAACATGTGCACATAGACTTTGCGAGACCTTTTGGAACACTCGTTGGTTGATTGTGGTTGACTCGGATAGCAAGTTTCCTTTTGCTGTGCCAATGGACTCGACAACGTCACGTAGCACAATTCAGGTGTTGTCCTCTATCTTTTGCCTCGAAGGTTTACCAGAAGTCATAGTGTCGGACAACGGCCCTCAGTTCACGCCAAATGAATTTTAAACATTCTGTGAACGCAACGGCATAAGAATCTAACTAGTGCACAGTTACATCCACTTTCAAGCGGCGAAGCGGAACGCTTTATGAGATCCTTCAAGCAGCAGATGACCAAACTTCGCACCGCACACACTAGGGATCGAGCACTGCAACTGCTTTTTGCCTCCTATCGTTCGCATCCACGAGGTTGACCATCGCTGGCAGAATTGCTTCACAGCCGCCGCCATCGGACATAGTTCCACGTGTTCCAACCTCCTCAGCATCCGGCGCTGAAGGATGGCCGCAAGTATCTCTATGGGCCGCATGATACTGTATTTTTCAGCGTTTTTAGCGGCAGCAGACAGTGGGCGCGAAGCGACATCCTTCGTCGACATGGCGCATGCATGTATCTCTTTCAGGCCCAGACGGGCTGCAACGCCGACATCACAATGAAATTCGCCACTGTCGTGTTCACTGCGATCCTTCTGTGTCTCTCCCCCAGATTCGCGGAAGCCGAGGACAGCGCGACCACAGCAACCGCCAGAAAGTATCATCACGACACCGCGGGGCGGCCTCATCGAGACGGAGACGGAGCCGCCTCCACCTCCTTTCGTCCTACCGGTAGAGCTGGACCCACCCACACTGCAGCAGCGGCGCCTTCTAGATCTTGCAATGGGCCCCAGGAGGAGGACGCGTACCCTTATGACCGTTTTCCGGATGACGTTTCCCCCAGAGTGAAAGCTGGATGGTGGGCTAAGACTGGAGGTCTGCCGTCCACTGCAGCCACAGCTTCCAGTCCATCGCAGCATCCACGCTCCTGCATTCCCAGCCGTTATCGCGCTCCCTATACGACGAGGGTCGCCGCTTTGTGGGGGGGAAGAATGTTACGGCGTTAAGTCAAGCGCCGGCACGCGAGTCGGGAACGAGAGAGCAAAGAGGGCTGTGGCAAGACGTCAGCCAATTTCACGCCGACTGACCCCTCTCCAGGACGACAACGCGAGCGGAAAGGACATAAGCGCCGCGTCTGACTGGCCGCGGCCCAGTCGAAGAGAAGCATCAAGATTAGCGACTTGAATAGAAGCGTTGGAGCTCGTTGCTTGGTTGTACATTCTATGTAGCTCAATCATGGAATTGTTATACTGAAGAGACTTGTTTATTTCGTGTGTCGCCCTTTGCTTGCGACACATCTGTATTTCTCAAAGTTAAGTATTGTCATTTACTTTTCGTAATAAAACTCAGTAATTGCGATTTGTTTGAATGTTGTCTAGCAATCCGAGGAAGCAGGTTTGCTAGACACCAAATTAGACGATTAGGCAGGATTCAAGAGTAAACATCCTCTTTGATAATCTGCACCCATTCATATCCATTGTGCATTCCGACGGACGTTGGCAATTCCAGCAGGATAACGCGACACCCCATAAGTCCAGAATTGCTACAGAGTGCCCCCATGAACGTTCTTCTGAGTTTAAACACTTCCTCTGGCCACCAAGCTACCCAGACATGAACATTATGCTGTACACAAGAGATCCCCACCTCTTACGGATTTATGGATAGCCCTGCGGGATTCATGGTCTCAAATCTCTCCAGCACTAGTTTAGGCATTAGTCGAATCGATGCCACGTCGTGATGCGGCAATTCTGCGTGCTCCCGGGGACCCTACACGATATTAGGTAGGTGTACCAGTTTCTTTGGCTGTTCGCTGAATATCAGGCGGCAGTACTAAATATTTCGCCTCCTGATGAAACTGTTGTCTCATAATTTATTAGTTGTGTTGGATGTTCCCTTTGATTCAAGTTGCATATATACTGCGTTAGTTATATTGAAGAAAAAAACCTTATGAAAAAGAGTTAGGTCTGTTTTGTGGGAATTTTCGTAAATAACTGTCTCCTTCATTCACCAAATCCTGTACCACATAGCTATAGCGGGTTATACAAGCTCCAGAAAGATGTGTACAAAATATTTATTTTTAGTCGCTTGATCCTGTGGCTATTCATGTACAGTTGAAACCAAAATATCATATAAATAAAATTTTATTCATGAGGGGCCATTCCTTCACTAAGTTTGTTTTTCATTTGTCACTAGTATATTACTCCATTGAATGTGATAATTTTTTTCGAGGTACCTTCGCCAAAGAGTCTATCTGATAACATCTTTGACTCTGGCTACTAACGTTTCTGAATTACCTGTGTGCCGTTTTGATATCTCTCTGATTGCTTCTAGCTAAATAACCACCTCCTTCGCGTTCCGATAGGGAGCATGAGCGTTCTCTGTCGCGCCCACTTAATCGAGAACCAGATGAGCTCGCTCTGAGTCATTCACCGCCGATAATTGCTGGACGGCCATCAAACGGCAAGTGCTGCAGCTACGTGGGACATGGATGCTATAAGCAAACGCCGGAACTGCATATCACTTCGAGCGAGTGTGTCTGCTGCTAATCTGTCTGTGCTGTGCACGAAAGTATTCTGCCGAGGCACCGGCGATCGATCGATCGAGTGCCGCTTTCTGATTTTGGTCAGGGGATTTGCCGCGTTGAGAAGGCCGTGAGCTGTCAAAAACGCTGATCTAGAGGCTCGCGCAGCATTAGCAGAGCTGAGTTTTGTTTACATCTGGAGACAGTGTGGGGTCCCGTTGTAGTGTGTCAGGCAGGGGGACGTCGCTGCAGATATCGGCCGAGCAAGGTCGTAAAGGGGCGGCAGGTACTGGAATAGGCGGTAGTCGTGCCCTTGCAGTCACGTTGGACAGCCGTTTGAAATTGAGCAGACCCAGCTGAGCGTTAATTTCTCGATCATGTTACAGACTGGACTTTATGGTGAGCATCTCAGCGTCTGGTCATTAAGCAGACGCACTTGCGTTCTTTGGCTGGGCGCATTGAGGCCGGTGGATGTACCTGTTAGTTACCACAAGCCTACTGAACTTTTATACAGTGTGATCCGAATTAATGTGTGGGCAAATCACGCATGTTGTAATCTTATCCGATGAGCATTCGGATTTGTGTTTGGTAGTTATTATGATACAATAACGCTTAAAATAGTATTTTTGTCTCGTGGTGACCTTATTTCGAAAACGGGTTGGCTGATTTGTCAGTGGCAGTTCACAGACGATTCTTTTCACCTTGTGCATTCTGATTTGTATATTTTACTGTTGAAATTTAATGTTCTGCCTGTTTCTGCGTTAGACGATTTGGTGTGAAATTGTTCCTTTCGATGTTACAAAAGGGTACGGCTGTATTCTGAATATTTCGGTAATTTCTGTGTAGTGTGTTTCAGTTATGATCAAGTTGTTTTAAATGTAGTAAGGTGGGGTAAATCGGAGCGGGCGTAAAAATTGGCTCCATGACGTGCTATCTATGTGAAAACGGGTATTTGCGTCCACTATTTTAATCTCTGTATCAGCAAACTGTTTCGTTGTGTCCTGGGCGCAAAATTAATTGCTGTTGAGACTAGGTGCTTTTTCGTGTGCCCATTTGCTATGTTTAGATGGATCCCTCCATCGGTTAAGCACTTGTGGTTGTTAACTAATGAAATGAGCCGTTAACTCGCCAATTAGAATTGAATGGCTTGTCATGATTTTCGTTACTGAGTTGTAATTTTAAATGGTCTCATGGACCGAGCGTTGTAAAGTTTAAACAATTTCACATTCTTTGAATAATTGCCTTGGCGATGTTACCTGAAAAACGTAATTAGTATAAACTCTTATTATGAGCTCTTAGGCCTGAAGCAGCTGCTGTTGTCAAAACTTACTTGTATTTAGCGTCTCCCAATTGTTCCTTATGACATTTTGATTTTGTTTTTTCTCAACTAGTAAATCTTTTGCTATTGATTACTGTGTTAAAAATTTCTTGACTACAAGCCTGATGTAAATTTTGGAGCAACCGTCAACTGGGTATTTCTGAACGCTTTAAAATTTTCTAAGCTTGGTTTAGTTTCACTTAATGACTTTTTATTTATTTGACAAATTATTTCATTCTATTTCAACTTAACTGAATGCTTGTCTTGGTGTAAAGTTTAAACCAGCCGCTGCTGTTGATCCCGAAAGTTTGAGTAACTTTCCTTGACGACCTCAAAGTAATAAGTACAGTTAAATTTTGTTAAGTTTTGAATCGCTGCGAGTAGTGTGTCATGCACAATTGTTCAATCGTTGACCTCTGTAATCTGCCAAGATATCGAGTTTGTTTGATTCAATCGTATTGTGTACTAGATTGTTTCATTGGGGCACCAACACCTTATCGCTCCAACCCAGCTCCCTATGGCCTGACTGTCAATCAACATGCCTGGAAAACACGTCCGCTCCGATTTGGTGGGAGACGGCATTTGTATCGCCTGCTCTTTGGTAGCCACAGAAATCACGAACAAAGAGGAATGGCTGAGCACCTTACTGTGCAACTGTATAAAATGGTATCCAATATGCCGTAGGAGTGTTTATACTGTGTGTTTTAGGCCTGAGCTTATCCCAGTTTACCGGTTCTCTACACATGTTTTATCGTTACCCATTTGTTTTCCAGTGTTTTTATCACAACGCCTCGTTGCCTATTTTTATCTGACAAACGTTGTCTTATGTTGGATGTTTTATAGTGAAACGTTTGTTAATTGAAATGTTTACCTCTGTTTTAGGTCATACTGCGCTTTATGTAATCTACGTTGAACCAGAACTATGGAAGCGGGGTGAAACTCAACGATTTGATATGTCATGTTAAACTGCTCAATTTCTAATTCTAAAAATTGTTTTGTTCCTTTGCCGGCATTCCTTTGAGCTTTTCAGGTTTTGCAAAATGGCTCTGAGCACTATGGGACTTAACTTCTGAAGTCATCAGTCCCCTAGAACTTAGAACTCCTTAAACCTAACTAACCTAAGGACATCACACACATCCATGCCCGAGGCAGGATTCGAACCTGCAACCGTAGCGGGCGCGCGGTTCCAGACTGAAGGGCCTAGAACCACTCGGCCACTCCGGCCGGCTCAGGTTTTGCAAGTAAAATAAAATAAAGAACGATTTCGGGTATCCTTTTAAAAATAAAATTGTCTTTTCTGGTTCAAAAGTAACGATTTTGTGACCTTGCGCCTTACCACTGCCATTCCTCGCTTCTAAAACCATTTCACTGAACACTGAATATCCATCGTGCATGTGCTATCTTACTGACAGAGACTAAAAGCCCAGGCTATGGACGACAGTGATTATCAATCTTTTTTTAAAAAAATTTTGTCTGGGAAAACGTACAACATTGGCCCAGAAATAAGTTAAAAATAGTTCGAATATTCTGGTTCCGATCAAAGAATTCGCGATATATCCCTTGGTTGTAAGGCAAATGCCGAAAGTGATAATCACCTCCCATTTATTCCCAACTGGAAATGCCTGACCCATTATGAACTCCCAGCAACTTACTGAGAATAATCGTGAGCCTATAAAGAGCCCGCCATCTCAGATAGCCCGCCTTACTGAATAGACACAGAAATAGAAATACAAATGGTTCAAATGGCGCTGAGCACTATGGTACTTAACTTCTGAGGTCATCGGTCCCCTAGAACTTAGAACTTCTTAAACCTAACTAACCTAAGGACATCACACACATCCATGCACGAGGCAGGATTCGAACCAGCGACCGGAGCGGTCGCGCGGTTCCAGACTGAAGCGCCTAGAAATACAGATATAATTAACAAAAAGAAGTCAATGACAGCTAGTAGCAGCCGGAAAATTTTATTAACGTTGGATATTCTTTACAAGGAAACGCAATGCAGTCTCAAACTAGCAGGATACTACCATAGTCTGATATAAATATTTCTTTTTTCTCTTAGTTTTTTTCCCACAGAACTGCAATAGTTTTGTTTTGTGTGTCCTGGTATATACGTTCTGTAACTGTCATCTATGGAATTATTTCTTTTTAATTTGTACTGTTGTGTGATTACACATTTAGTAACATATGTCTTTTCAACAAATTTCTATGTGCACAAAAACGAATATTCGTGAGAAAGTTTAAAAGATTTTAATTTATGTAATATTTCAGCAGGTCGGTATGTGAAGTGGTAACAAAGAAATCTGGACATAGGTGAGGTAAATCATTATGGTCATCACTTAAAAGTGCACGGAACATAACAGCGCAAAAGAAAGTGCAACTATTTAGATGTGAAACACAGGATAAGAAGCAAATAATTGTGTTTATGCGTTATTCCTAGCACACAAATTTTCTGGAATTATTACTTAAAATACTAAGAACACACTGTGACATCAAAGCATTCTTTTTAATTGGACACTTCTCCGCAGTGCAACGAACTATGGTTTCAGTTTCTACTCTGGTTACGAATTTATAAGTTTCTGCTGAACTGACATATGGAGTGCCAAATACAGAGGGGTCCAAAAAAAATGTATCCACTGTTTAAAAGTCCACAACTGGCAAACTAATCGACGGAGTTGTCTCATCTTTGGTAGTGTAATAGTTTGTAGTTCCGGCAATCGCCACACAAGCGTCGTATTGCGTTGTTTCGTTTTGTCAGATGACAGTCGCCAGATAGTCAATGTTTTGTTCTTAGTTGCACCTAGTTACTCGAGTAAACATGGCTGGCGCAAGGTTTACATTCGATGAGCTTCAGAAGCTTCAGAACTCCATTTTACCTACCATCCGAGACCTGTATGGAGAAGGAAGTGTTTACCTTCAACAAGGTGGTGTCCCAGCCCACTACCAAAATCGTGTTAAGGCGTAGTTCGACGAAAATCTACCAGGAAGATGGTAGGCAGTAGAGGATCTGTGGAGTATCCTCCACATTCCCCAGACTCTGGACTTTTACCTGTGGGGAACACTAAAGATCGTCGTTTATCGACAACAGCCACGCACATTGGATGAACTTCGAGAATCCATCGTACATTCATTTGCAAATATCCAACTGAACACGTTGTAGTCAGTAGTTCGTGCTGCAGTTCGGCGGAATCGTTTGTGTGTGGATGTTAATGGTGACCATTTCGAACACCTACAGTGATATCTTTAAGTTCGACTTTAAGCTACACTTTAACCAAAAATGAGGCAACTCAGTTAATTAGTTTGCAAGTTATGGACTTTTAAACAGCGGGTACATTTTTTTGGACCTCTCTGTATAGTATGAAGACATACAAAATAAGTATTCATCTACTGTGCTGTGAACTAAAGATGAGAAACGGAGAGCGTGTGAGTCTGGTATTGAGGGTTGCATACACTAGAAATCAAGGCGTCACTCTTACGTCAGTGCTATAGCTGCTTGCTTGCTTCCTTCCCACTGCAGTTCTGCGATCATGACGAGTCTGAGAAGGATGGCATACGGTCGCTTCCTACTGGTAGACTGGTTGTCTCTGGAGTGTGCTGCAGTGAGGCTAGACGTGACAGTGCTGAAGTTGAGTGCACGACTATGCTGTTGTAAAGTAGCGCTGACACGGCGAAACAACAGACAGTTTCTAACGACGTTTTGTTTTGTGAGACTGTGGAGGATGTAAGAAGAAAACCAAGTAACGCACTGTATACTATTGCAGATGCGCTCTATTAAAGGATGTTGTATGGAAAAAGTTCGTTCCTACAGTCCACGCTTCAGACGATAAACATAAATTTCGTACAACGCAAACGAAACAGTTGTATTCTTTCTTATTCTGCTTCCACCAAGAGAAAACTTACGTGCTCCATACAACGAATACTAGGGATAGAGCAGTGTTGCTGTTACGTCCCTGAAACCAAAAAGAGAGTTTTTGCGTATTCTCCTGCTCAAGGCAACCAGCGTTTATGGACCAATAGCGAGTTGCGTAGCTTGTCATTCATTTCTGTAACTTTTTCGAAGACTGCTGTAAATTCATTTGGGTAATTTATCAGTATTTGGGGAGTACACTTGATCCTCGTGTCCCGAGTATCTAAATTATGTGCACATAGACATAATTGTTAGACATTACTTGGATAGAGATATACGTATATGTAAATACATACTTGTATAGACAAGCACACGCGCGTACACGGTCGCGAACTCATAAACTCTCTCTCTTTTCTACGCTGGTGCACCACTTGTACCCGACTGCAGACGCAAGAGATGAGTTTTCAGTAGGGGGAAGGGTGGGATTAATAGGATGCTTCTCTTTGAAAATTTCAAAAACTTAAATGCTCTGCGGGATATCTACTTTATTGTAGTGTTCATCTCAAGTCCGTCAGAAAGTTATCGAGTCACAAGGCGATTTGTGAGAAAGTGTCTCCGAAAATCACTCACAGCGGGAAATAAGTAGTCGATATTGCGGCCAGTCTGGGAGCATATGCTTTCAACGCCGGCCTGACAAGCGTTATAGAGAGTATGAACGTGTTCGAACCTGAGATCGGACCAGCTTGTTAAAACTCCTGCACAAAAGCGGAAGAAAAGCACATCGAGCGAGCAGAACAGCGGATTACAGAAGCTGCCAAAACCACAATGGCTACGAAGAAGATGGAGGAGGACCTCCTTTTGGATTTGGAAGGATTGCTGTACGGTTCAGGGATCGCTCACTAGATGGACCGCATGTTAAACGTAGCTACAAAAAATACAACTCAAAACTTCAAACGTGTTTTTCTCGAAATTGTATTTTTTCAAATTGGCAGGAAACGTAACTTGAGAAGGGTACATATGATTTTGATCAGAATTTGATTCCGGCATTCTAAATTGATATTTTCGGTGCGCTATTTTGGCTCTGAGCACTATGGGACTTAACTGCTGTGGTCATCAGTCCCCAAGAACTTCGAACTACTTAAACATAACTAACCTAAAGATATCACACACATTCATGCCCGAGGCAGGATTCGAACCTGCGACGTAGCGGTCGCGCGGTTCCAGACTGTAGCACCTAGAACCGCTCGGCCACTCCGGCCTCCTGCACCGTTTTGTTAGAATTTAATATTTTTCAATCATCCTATGTATGCTATTAGAAAATATATCGAAAATTACTAACAAAAATTATTTTGTTATGGGTCTGACTAATGTTCTAGTTGAAAGGGGTCCTTTCACCTAGTGCAGCGATTACAGGGAGCGGCTTATGTGGACACAAAAACGATTTTTTAAACGAAAAAGCGCGAGGAATAAATATATAGCATTAGTTTCAGTGTTACTTTTTATTTTGATTGAGAAGAAATGAAGAAAATAACCATTTTTCATGTCCTTAATGATGGTTACCCCTTTAAATGGACTAGTGGCGTAGACTAGCGAGCCGGTTCCCTGAGCTTACGGCGACAGAGAGTTCGGAGATGCTGTCGTGGAATCAGACGGTGAATTTGGAGGGAGTTTATGGAACTCATTTCTGATCGCTGCTGTGAACTGTGACTCACGCTGTCGCATCTGTTTCGTACACTGTTTGTTTACTGCTTACAGTTGAATAAATATGCAGGATGCCACAAAGAGTGGGTGAATTACAAGACGTTTTGCAATGAATTATTTCCTACGGTGCAACGAACTGTTAGCCGTACCCTTACACTTCGTACTATCCATTATTATTATTCTTTTATAACCTCATCTCTGTTACACTCATTATAATAACTGTGCACGAAGATAGTAAATCGCTGGTGTGAATTCGTCTTCCTGCTCTTGTTTTACTACGAGTACTTGTTGCCACTATTTTTATTTATTTATTTTATTTATTTATTTATTTTTTTTTTTTTTTGACGTGCTGGTTGGCAGTCCGTAATAACTACACAGATTACTTAGTATTATAGGTTGGATTGCTGACTAGGGGATTCTGCATTATACTCACTAACGTCCAAGTATAATTACTAATAAATAAGGTAAAATTTAAACAGTTTTCGTTTATGTGTAATGCATTATGTATAACCCATTGTCGTTCACGCATTTTCTGTTTTAAAGAAAAATCCTGTTATAGTGGCTCATAATACTGATGTCCATTGCTGCTGTGAGAAAAGTATGATAAGATTATCCTCGCATGTCAGCAAGATTAAGGCAAAGATCGGACCTGCAGTCAAAGCTTTTACTGAGAAAATAATAAATATTAGTAACCAGTACTTACATAGGACGCCACAAAGTGTTTTGTGTTTTGGTTGCTATTGCAAGTTTAATTAAGATGCACAACTTCACATACAGTCTGTGAACTAAATGACGTTTTCAGGTGAATACTCTCGTTCTTTACGTGATTCGTTTTGATATAATTTAATAAATATATGATTATTTTGTCGCATTTATAAGACCTCTCATTTTTATATCTTCATTCACATACTGTTTGTTGCATGACTGTGAATACCAGTTTCATTAATTTCAAACACTTTTCAGTCGTCGAAACTACTTCTGTAGTCAAAGATATTTTCGTAATAACGGTTAAATGCGACAAACGATTCAATATAACGGCGTTCTTCTTACGTCGTTTACTTTCTGGAAATTTCTTGCAGTATTCGTATCATATTTAGGTTTTTGCTATCTTTGTCTTCCCTTACATTTAAGAATAAATTTTCCATTGCTTAAAGATGTTACTCTTCTGTTTGTGTGTATATTCGCAAATGTCAGTAGTTTTATGTTTTCGCGAAATATTAATAGGATATTTGTGATGTACTGAATCAGACGTGGGGAGCGTTAGTTTCAGCCTATCAGAAGCTTGTTGCCTTTATTCCATTACTAGTGAATGATTTATATTCGTCGTTATGTTGGTTATTAATTTACACTCACGTTCAGAAAAAAAAACAGAACACAATGAACGACTAGGGATATGATGTTCTTATGCACAGGACATGTACATTAGTAATTTCTGCAGAAATCATCAGCATTTCAGTCACCTCGGTCCAGCATGTGTCCTGTTGTCTAGTACAGACAGGATCCGCCATGGGCCCTGATAACTTCTTCCATGCATGATGGTATCGACGCTATAAGGTGCGAATGGCGTCCTATGGTATACCCACCCAGTCTGCATTCATCCGGTTCCACAGTTCATCTATGCTGGTTGGCGTTTGGTCACAGAGCTGCATCGTATCCCAAACATTTTCGACTGGCAAGGCTGGTGAACTGGCGGGCCAGGGCAAAAGGCTGATTGTGACACCAAGAAAGCGTGAGTTTGTGCAGAAACATGTGATTGTGCATTGTCTTGCTGGAAAATCGTTTCAGGGGTGTTGTGCAGAAGGGGTCTGGCCACGGACGCAGGATGTCATACACGTAATTCACACTGGTAACAGAGCCCTGGATACGCACCAACTGTGATTTGTAGTTGTAAGTAATAGCACCCGACACCATAAGCCCTTGAGTTGGCGCTGTATGTCTTTTGCGAATGCAGTCACTATGATTCTGCTCTCTCAGTCTGTAGTGAATCAAAATACGGAATTTGATTCGCTAGAAAACACTACCTGATGCCATTTCTGTCCCCAGTGAGGTCGTTTCTTACACCACTGCCGTCTAGCATGTTTACACACATTCGTCAAAGATAGGCGGAAACTGAACGATGCGCACATAACCTATGCCGTTATCAACGGCGACGGACTGTCACCCCTGATAGTGTACGATGTATACCACGTCCGCAACAGTATCCACTGTCTGGTACCGCGCGCCGCGGAATTTGAGTCCGTGCCAGACGTCATGGACGTCGAAGACCCATAGAGGTCTCTCCACCATCGAGCCGTAAGCTGTGGCGGCCCGCTTTTAGTGTGAGGGCGCCACAGTGGAACACGTGGTTCCATGTGTTTCCAGCGGCCAATAGCGGCGTCCCCGATAGCGTACTTAAGCGCCTGCCTCTCGCTCAGCCAGTTTAACATTCGCACGCCGGAGATCATCGCCATCGGTTTTGGGTGTGTGCCGTCGTGTTTGGGCTTCAGTGTTTTCGCCGCCAACACTCCATTGTTCACGTGTGTCATCTATCATCAGTGTTCGTGTACAGTGCTGACAGTTTTTTTTATTTTTCTACGCCTTTGAACGGCTTCGTGTTTTTTAATTACTGTGTCTACTGTTTTTTTTTCCACCGTTATGTTCTGTTATTGTGTGTCTTCATTGTGTCTCTTTGTACTGCCTGTGGCTGAAGAGCGGCGTAATGTTGTCGCTACCAGCCCACCTTTTGCCTTTTTTATAAGGTGTAAAATCACAATGAAGAAAAAAAAAAGGCTCAACGCCAGCCAGTCTAATCTCGCCTACGTCTGTTGACACATCGCCTCGCGTTAGACAGCTTACTTTCTTGTTCTGTGTACGAGTGGACGCGTTTATTAGGTTTCCTTGTGACTCCGTTCTTGTTGTTGTTCGATCTGTCCTTCGTTGGTCGTGTCCGTCCTCTCCCGTTGTGTTGTTGTTCGCGGGCCTCTCCGCGGGTCCCACCGCGCTTTCCGTCACTTCAACCCCGCGACCGTCCCGGCCGCAGTTGCAACACACTGTTCCACTGTTGCACCAGCGCCGGCGAAGAGCCAGATCTGTCCTGCAAAGCCATTCGGATGATGTGTCAGTATTCGTCGTTCAAGGCGTTCTGTTTTTCCTTAACATGAGTGCATTTTATCTTAAAGGTCACTTGTGTAATCACGATCATTTTCTGGTCGAAATTTCTTTAGTTAGATGCCCGTTTTATCACAGACCGAACGAGCATAGAATTCGGGAGTTCTTCGAATGAAGTTCTGGCCGTCTGTCAGCCGCACTCGACGGCACCAAGGGTCGTTGGTGGATAGCTGTTCTGTTCCGCTATTTTGAGTGACCATGTCCTCATCTGAGACGAGGGGAGGGCCGATTTGGCCTGTGAGACAGCCCGGCGTGGCACAAGCGGCGGTGATTGCGCCTGTCACCAGAGGTGAGTTCATTAAGCGGCCCGCATTGCTCGCGAGCCTTTGCCACCGGCCATGCCGCAGCCATCCTTGACCCGGCTATTCAGCGAGTGACGTGCGTTCTGCTTCGCACGCAATCAGAGACTGATTCCAACTGACCCACGGTGTTTGCTCTAATAAGGACTAAAATCTACGACCGAGTCTGAAGGCCATGTTGACAGACTTTCCTTTACCTTAAGCGGTGTAGTTTGAATCCTACAGTACTGAGAAGCAGAAGATTCAGTTATTAGTAAGTATTCTGTTAACACTGGAATAAAAGCAAAAATAAGGAAAAATCACGCTTACTGAGGAATTATGCAAATATTTTTGGAGGAATATTGGTAATCCCAAATGGTTTACAGTGCCACGCTTATTTTTTTTTAAATAGGTGAAAATTTTAAAACCGCAGTGACTCAAAATTGCATGGCGCAATGGTTAAATTAAAAAGAGGATATTAACAGAACGTATACAAAGATAAAATTAAATAATTCTGAACGATTAGTTATGCTTCGGGAAGTGGTAGGGTTCCAGAAAAGTCAGTAATTCATTGCTCTTGTTAACGGGAAGAAGATTGAAGAAAAATAAAGACATCGTCAAAACCCGATAGGTCAGCCGGGCTTGTTAAGGCACCCGCTTCTGGGGCTCGAGGATGCTCGCCGGCCCCGGAGCAAATCCGCCCTGTGGATAAAAGACGAAGGCTGGTGTGTTGGCAAGCCTGGATGTCGTTCTTAGGCGGTTTCCACATCTGACTTGCTGAATGCTGGGCTGGTACCCAAGTCCCGTCTCAGTTACACGATTCTAAAGACATTCAGAGAACGTTCTTAGAGAAGCACCTGAGAACACTATACGCAAGCGACACGAGATACATAAAATTCCGTCCCAGGAACAAGCTGCCGCGTCAGGAAGAGCATCCGGCCGCCCCTTCCACTAACATTTTCAAATCCAGATTAACGCGCCGACCCTGTGCAGACACGGGATAAAGACTGGGAAGAAGAAGGAGCATTGTAAACCTGCGGAACGTCATTAAAAACCTAAGAGGTTTGAAATTCTTAGGTGTTTTGTAACCTACAAAGGCAAGTGCATAATTATAAAAGCTTAAAGCCTTGTCAGCAAGTGTGATAAGAAAAATTTTACGTTATCGAATCTATTGTTCAATTTATATGTCGGTAAAATAAGTAGGAAAAAATCAAGACAGAAGGAAAAGTGGAAGGGAAACACATACGTAATCTTCCTCGTCGAAAGCGATGTATGTTGAAGTTGAAGGTATCAATCCGGGCCAAGACAAGGAGCTTGTTCTTTGTCTATTGTGGACGCCACAGCCGGTATTTGGGGGAAAGGGAGGTTTTTATTCAGCCTGCTGATGATGGGCCGGTCTTTCCGTAATCATCCTAAAAGGCTTAAGGGGGAAGAACTTTCCCCTGACGACAGGTGTTTCCCAGCAGCTTTTGATACTTTTGTAAAGTCCTACCAGGAAATAGCACATTGTTGAGCACTGCTGTTAGGAGGAGCGGAAATGGCCAATTAATTGGCCTGCGTTATGCTCCTGAGTCTGGTTGGACGAAAGAGCTATAATTTCTTGAAGTGGTTTGGAACTTGCGAAATCGAGGAGTCGTCCAGTAACCCTTCCGGGTGCAGCAGGGACGTTGCGAGTCTTATGAGGGGAGGTGACGTTTTGATGGTGGTCAACAGTGAGGGAAGTTGTTCTGCCAGTAGAGAAACCTTTGTAAGAATTAGGAAGCGTGTTCCCGTATGCGGACGTGGTATCCGTCTTCGTCATTTTCCGGTTTTATCATTGAGCGTTAAGACTGAGTGAACGAACACGTGCTCGTAGGCAGAAGTCCCATATCAGATCGAACACGAACCGCTAAATTACATGTGCTTCTGCGGAAACTCGATGAGTTGTGTTCTTGTGCAGCCTTCCTTTTATATGGTTACGTAGTTTTCTCCTGTTCCAACATCTTCGTCTCACAGCAGTATTTGCACGCAGTGTCTTCAATTTTTTTCTTGGCTATATGCCAGTCTTTAGCTACAGATCTTTTGCTAACAAATTTAGAACCGATATTAAGTTATTTGGTCAGCAAACGTTTAATCTGCAGCGTATACACTTTAGCAATAGCACAAACGATAACACATGTGAATGTGTTTTCCGACCAACTGCCTCAGTTGTCATTTATACGGTGTGGACGAGAAATCGTTTGATGTAATTTGTGTCAAAGACGATAACAATTGCGACAGTTTGTTTAATTTATGTCAGTTTCATAATATACATAATATAGTTCCCGATTAACGTAGACGCATTCTTGCAGTCAAATACCCAATATATCGATATGAGGACGCCATGTACACATGTTATATATATCTCAAGGTTTTAACGTATGCCGTAGCACAATTTGAATAATAAGTTATTTCTGCATTGAAATTTATTGCGTAACTGCTACATGCATGGCAAGACATTGTATAACTGCAATATCTATGGCATTATGTAAGTGTCGTATTCTGTAACTGCCACGTGCATGGCCTGATCTAAGTGCCATACTATCTATACGGTGTTAAGGAAAGGTATTCACATTTTTGTCAAGAAAAGGTATTCACATTTTTGTGAAAGATGGTAGCATGGATCAAAACAAGACAAGAACGCCCAGTAAACTAGAGTTCTTCAATTCACACATTAAGAGCTATGAGGACTTGCTCATCTTCGCTACTGTGAACCACATCTCTTCCATTACAAGCTCTTTGGTGTTAGGATCTACAGAATGCAGTAAGCAAATGAGGATACATACCTCTGAGGTTATGAACTGGCAAAAGCAACGAACGTGAGGGCTAAATAAAAGTTGTGATCTATAGAGTAACATGGTGTTTACGTTCGCACGTATTTCACGCACTTCCCTACATTACAAGCTCTGCTGTTTTACAGTAAAAGAGTAATGTGTTCTCATTTGTTTACGTATTTGCTTACAGCATTCTGTAGGTTGTTCGTAATAGCAAAGAGCTTACACCACAAGCTTCACAGTAGAGAAGTTCTTAAAGTGTGCGTTTTAGACCCCTTATTTACTAGATATATTTCTTTTGTGTATAACCCATTCTTCAAAATATGGAATGCTTTTTAAAAAGCTGCATACGCTCTGTTTTATCAGTTCGCAGTGTTCCATTTGATATTGGCCACACGGCCGAAACTACAATAGTCGGTTTCATATATAAATAATTTTAAAGTCAAAGGTGACCATGAAGTGCCCATAAAGTCGAGTAAAAAACCTATAAGCCTGGGCCTAAGCTACGAGGAGCTTATTTCGAACTATCATCCAGTTTTGTTTTTGGTGGAGAGTCAGGTGAAGTTAATAGGAGGCAGAGGTATTAGCAAGGTACATTTTCCAGTCCTGTTACTGGATCACGGAATACATCTAAAAGTAAGTAGACTGCTACAGGATATTCATTAGTGCCATAGCAGTAGAGAGAATTGTAACCGTGTCTCGTGTTTCAAAGTAAGGTAGGTGAGCCTAACATCACTGGATTTAATACCGTAATAGTGCTCGGTAATTATTCCAGTCTGCTACTAACTGTTTCCGAGTAGATCAACGGAGGGTATTGTTGTTGTGGTCTTCAGTTCGAAGACTGGCTGGTGCAGATCTCCACGCTACTCACTCCTGTGGAAGCCTCCAAATTTCCGAATAACTACTGCAACCTAGATCCATTTGAACTTGCTTAAAGTATTCATCTCTCGGTCTCACTCTACACATTTTACCTCACACGCTTCCCCCTAATACTAAATTGATGATTCCTTGAAGTCTCAGAATGAATCCTTTCAACCAGTCCCTCCGTTTGGTCACGACAGAATATTCTCTTCCTTCCAGTTGCTTCAGTACTTCATTAGTTACGCGATTTATCCACCTATAGTACTCTTCTGCAGTGTATTCCAAACGCTTCCATTCTCCTCTTATCTGGACTGCTTATCGTTCACGTTTCATTTCCGCACAAGTCTACTCTCGGGGCATATAACTTCAGAAATGTCTTACTCCCACGTAATTTTACATTCCATTTAACAAATTTCTCCTCTTCAATAACGTTTTCCTTGCCTTTGCCAGTCTACGTATTACATACTCTCACTTCGGCCATCATCAATAATTTTGGGGCTCAAATAGGAGAACTCATCTGCCGCTTTAGTATCTCATTTCCTAATCCAATACCCTCGGCGTCGCCTGATTTAATTCGACCACATTCCATTACCCTTGTTTTGCTTTTATTGATGTTCATTTTATATCGTCCTTTCAAGACACTGTCCATTCCGTTAACTGCTCTTCGAAGTCCGTTGCTGTCTATGACACAATTACACGAGCTAGTGAAATGAAAACGAGTCAGATGGAGAAGAGCAAATAATTGTTTATTTAAAAAGTAGTCACCATAACTGTTGATACATTTATACCACTGTGAGACAAAACGGTCAATGTCTTCACGGAAAAAAGTCTGCGGTTGCCTACGGAACCATGGTTGTACCTAGGCGTGCAGCTCTTCGTCCGAACAAATCGATGGGACGAATTTCTTCACAGCTCCAAACATATTGAAATCGCAGGGGAGAGATCGGGACGTTATCGAGGAAGCGTAAGGGCAAAGGTTGTTTCGAGTGCGCTGTAGACTTTTTACTGGAAAGCTCGTACACAACTTCCATACAGTCCTGATCTCTCCCCATGTTATTACCATATTTCTGGCGCTCTGAAGAAAGATATTCCTGAATAAACTTGTTGTTGCTGGGATTCTCAGTCATAATAAATTAGCGATTTTGTCATATGATGACATGGCTGGAAACCGTGGCTGTTATTTGAAGACAAATGATGGTGTTGTGACAGCAATCGGGCACAAATTAATTTTCAGTTCCTTTATTCAAAAAGTACCGTTACCGGTTTCGAATCATTACGATTCATCGTCAGACGGCATTCATGCTTTCATTACATGTGCTGCGTTTTTTACTGATTAATTATCCTAAACTATAAATAATACATAATTACAAGCACGTCACAAAGATGTTTGAGTTACAGATTTGCATTGGGATGTGACTCACGTGAATTGTCGGTTTGGAGTACTTGTTTTGATAGTTTTCGTCCAGCATACAACGTTTGTAGTTTTCGCCGCTTTCACATCACTGCACACATAAACGTGCATAATTGAGCGCTTCAGATTTGTCACTGAATGTATTTTTACCACATTTCTATCGTTGTACACGTAAATTTGTATCACTGAGCACTTCAACTTAGTCACAGAACAGACTTCTAACATGCACCGCATGTTCTGATAGATACATAGTGTTTACAAACATATGAGTGTGAAAGATGCTATGACATATCGTAATATTACAAAGATGCTACGTGTTTGGAAAAAGTTCATATATTCACTTATGCAACTGAAACGCCTTTTACTCCAGTACAGGGAGATATTGATTTTGTGAATATTAGAGCGAATACTGCTACACTAATTATAAAGATGTTCCATGTTAAAGCTATATATATATATATATATGTTGTTGTTGTTGTGGTCTTCAGTCCTGAGACTGGTTTGATGCAGCTCTCCATGCTACTCTATCCTGTGCAAGCTTTTTCATCTCCCAGTACCTACTGCAACCTACATCCTTCTGAAATATATATATATATATATATATATATATATATATATATATATATATATATATATATATATGGGTAAGACAGTATTGTATTCATTTAATTTAGCACTATGAGAATTGTAGTAACAGAAAAATTTGCTGCTTGATATGCTAAATCAAGCAGCAATCAGATCAAGTAGCAAATTTATCTGTTACTACAATTATTAACTATAAAATTTTTGTATGTGTTGCCAAAAAAAAAAGAAAAAAAGTAACGATGAATAAAGTAACGATGGCATCAGGGTGCAAGTATTTAAAGTAACTGAAAATAAACGTTTGTTAACTAACAGCTACAGCTAAAAGACTTCATTTTGAATAAAAATACAGCTGCAGCCATATTGTTACTTTATCACACAAGCACGACTTTTTTCGTAGCGTTAGCTGCCATCATCAGGTGAAGTCCTGAATAGAAAGAAAACGTGAAATAATACCAGAAAATGACACCCTTGGATACACAGAAGGCCATTTCTCTTGCAAAAAGTGGCTGAATGTAAGTAATACAACAGAGCAACATTCAATATTTACAATTATAACATGATATTGCATCATGTTGTAAGTACTGATAGTTGCTACATTTCATATTACTTACATTCAGCCACTTCTGGCAAAAGAGATGACCTTCTCTGTATCCAAGGTTGTCACTTCGTGGTATTGTTTCAAGCTTGCTTTCTCTCCGGGATTCACCTGATGATGTACCTAACGTTATGAAACCGATCGTACTTTCGTAATAAAGTAAACATAAAGCTGCACCGGTGTTTTTATTCAGTTTCAAGTAACTATTCTTTCCTTACAAGTACACAGTCATCAAACTTAAAAAAGTACCCTTAAAAAAAAAACACACGTTAATTATGTTCAGTGCTCCAAACTTTTCACCACACTGGCGCTGCTGAAGGCGGTATATTTGAACTTAAACCAACGTACTGTCTGATGACTGAGACTGTTCTCTGAAAATTCATTGTGCATAATTCCGACAGATGCAATGTCTTATTGCGGTGTTTTATTTCAAGTACAATATGTAAAAATATATCTCATACATTCGAACTCCAGACTGTAGGATCCCTCAGCCTACAACTTCTACGAATCATCATACAATGATCGAAATGAATGTGTACTCCAAAAAATCCTATTTTTTAATGAACGACTCGAAAATCACTGCTTCTCGGCAACCACTGAACGTAGACTTTTTTTTTGGTTCCTCATTACTCCAAAATATTCTTAAGATTATTTTTATTTGTTAAACTGGGTGATTTTTACCACATAGTTAAGCTTTTAGCAGTGCCTTGAACAGCATTTAGATGAACACCAATTTACTCTTGAAATGTGAATTGGAAATTTACCGTTGCGCTTTGTAGTAGGTTTCTAACAGTGTTTCAGTATCAAACGGAGTACAGAACTTCAATTTATTTGTTGTGTGTATTACAGTGAAAACGTTATCCTTGAGTAGTCGATGTCTATAGCAATCTACAGGACATCAGTTGACTGAGGTGGCAACCAACGCACGTCGCATGACGTTTCATAGCGTGCCAGGAAGCTTTATTTTGTACGGAACGATTCTGACAGTTTCTCCCTCTCCTTCGAACGATATATATTGTACTTTACCATTCCGTATTTAAGGTTCCATAGAAGTGAAGTTTCCGAAAGTGAAAACGTAACGATTGGCTGTAACTCTTGTTGCATGTCTGAACTTTTGCGAGACGTACGACCATACCACAGCGAAGATAGCGAACCAACACAGTGCCATACGGCAGGAAGACTGGAGTGCAGGATCGATGATAATCGCCAGTCACGAAGTTACGGGCGCACTAGACTTTCATGCGCACTACGACGTATTTTTTTAAAAATCTCTTGCCATATTTAGAGAATATTTTCTGATACCAGTTTCAGATTTATTGCTTGCTGTATTACTACCTTCCGTCACTGGACCAAACCGGCGAGATATTAGCTTCAATAACGGTAAGGTGTTTGTCATCAACGTGGAAAATTTGTAGTCTTTCTGTTAGCGCCCTGTTTAAAGCACTTTAATCCTTTTTTGATTGTGTCTCTATTTTTCTCTGCATATTTGCGTAACGATTTCTCTTAGTGCAACTTTTGTCTACGTCATACTCCAAGACATACAAAAAATGGAGCACCACGAAGAAATTACCCGTCGTACATGTATTGAACATGTACAGAATAAAAAATGATTATAATTTTAGAAAAACTGGATGAGTTATTCAAGAAAAAGAGCTGCAAAAACGGAGCAAGTCAATAATGCGTTGGTCTACCTCTAGCCCTTATTCAAGCAGCTACCGGCATTCAGCTCGACATTAATTTCTAGAGTTGTTGGATGTCCACCTGAGGGATGTGCCAAATTCTGTCCAATTGGTGGGTTACACAGTCAAAATCTGGAGCTGGTTGGAAGTCCCTACACTTAATGTTCCAAATGTTCTCAATTGGGGCCGAGGTAAGGGTTTGAGAGCACGAAAACAAGCAGTACAAATTCTCGCTGTGTGATGACACGTCATCGCTCGTCATCGAGGCTCAGTTCCAAGCGGGACTCTTCACTGAAGACAATTCTACCCCATGATGATGATGATGATGATGATGATGTTTGGTTTGTGGGGCGCTCAACTGCGTGGTTATCAGCGCCCGTACAAATTCCCAACCTTTTCTCAGCCCAATCTCGCCACTTTCATGGCTTATGATAAAATGATGAGGGCAACACAAACACCCAGTCATCTCGAGGCAGGTGAAAATCCCTGACCCCGCCAGGAATCGAACCTGGGACCCCGTGCTCGGGAAGCGAGAACGTGACCGCGAGACCGCGAGACCACGAGACCACGAGCTGCGGACAAATTCTGTCAGTGAGATTTCAGACTGGAGACGTTTCTGGAGGTGGCCCGGACGGTGCTGGGATACCAACCCGAGTGTCGCCCGCCCTACAGCCAGACAACCAGGAGTGATGGTCTGGGGTGCCATTTCTTTCCACAGTAGGACTCCTTTGGTTGCCACCCGCAGCATCCTTACAGCACAGCCGCATGCCGATGATATTCTACGTCTCGTTTCGTCGTCCTTCATGCCAACTGATCCTGAGCTTACGTTTTAGCAAGATATAGGTAACACCCGTCTGCTCACGGCGAGGGCCACAGGTGGATCAACGTTCTTGTGACTTGCTCAATCTGTGAAGCTCTTGCTCTTGAACAAATTACCAATTTTTCCCGAAATACTGATTATTTGTTTGTGTGTTCATGTACACCTACTGATTTGTCCCATTTGGATAATTCCTTCGTGGCGCCTCGTTTTGTCTTAGAGTGCATTTTGTGATACAGAAATTATCGTTCCCGTTTTCCCAAAACGAAACTTTTGCCAGACGGTCATATCATCCTCCATGGGTTAGGTCATGGCAGTGATGTATGTTTAAACTGGACAGTAATTTCTGTGAGTGCAGGTTCATGTCAACAAGACTCCCAGCAAACTTCGCGAAGGGAACTACATGCAGTGAATATTTTGAGTGAGATATCTCGCAAAAGGTTATCGCTCACAGCCACACACAAAGCTTCGCGTCTCCAAATAAATTCGTTTGCCGCACTGCACGTCGCCAGGCGGCTGCTGTCCAGTTTGTGCGTCGGTGATCTACCGTTGCCCTTTTTCCGCGACGAGTCTCAGTTTCCAAGATGATAACAGCTGTGTTCACTGGGTTTTACGCATACTGGAGAAGACTGTGGCTATGACAGACACACTTCAGTATGTCGCGGTATTTTAACACTCTCAACCGGGTGCAAACCCGAGAGTTAGGTCGGTATTACACTATCAAATTTTTTTGTCCAATATCTTTGTTAAATATCTTTGTCAAAGAAATTTGATGGTGTAATAGGGAGCTTTGTCAAATGGCGTCAAATATTTGATCAAATCTAGGGACTCGCTGTAGATTTGATCAAAGAAGTCGCTTGTCTTCTGTTCACTGCAATGTGACATGTTACTACGTGGAACGCTAGCATCGCTGCAGCGTTCTGTCATCTGCAGTGCTTTTATAAACATTGCCGGTAAATACAATTGGTGTGTACCGACAACTACAAAAAGCTGAAGAGGCGCTTTACGACGTGAGGCACCCTGAATACAAAAATAGATTAAGAAGATTGGAGACCTAACCTAACTCTCTCCTGTAGCAAGGAATCGGAGTGTTACAGTGAGCCTGTCTTCTGCAGATATAGCAATTCTTAAGTGAATATTATGCTTTGTGATATGAGGATACACTTCACTGAGCACATACAGAAATCTATACTCATCCATTCTTAAGTAATTGATGTACGACTTGACGTCCTCCACTATGCTATTATTGTGTCGTCGTAAAACCCACGGCTTCACCCAGGTACGTTTCCATTTTTTTTCGCCGCTTCTCTTCCCCATGTGCACACTGTGCAATTGTGGTACATGCAACTGCTGCGGTTAATAACAAGTTGTTGTTGTCAGCCATCTTGAACTTTGACGAAAAATATGATGACAGTGTAATACCCCTTCTAGCGCTACGTCCAAGATCTTTGTCAAATATATTTTACGGAATATTTGATCACATCTTTGATCAAATCTTTGACAAAGAAATTTGATAGTGTAATACCGGCCTTACTCATCAGTAGTATACGCCGGGAATGTTACATTCTCACGTTACACCGTTGTTATCACTGCTCTAGTTGCTAGGATTGCAGTTCAGTGAGAATAATAGTCTGTAGGACTGTTCGGAGCAGTGGGTGAAGCGAGGCACCCTACACGCCCGTAATTTGGTAGCCCAAAGAGATCTGATAAGCCATCAGTGGTTTCAGCTGGATATGGTGTACCTGAATAAACTAGTGGAGCCTCCTCCACACCATACTTAGCTCATTATCTAAGTTAGGGATGGTTGTACACGGTATTAGCATAATGTGTCCCGATGGAGACAGAATTCTTTTTTCCAGTGCTCTTGCTTGATGCGCTCACCTCAAACACTTTTCAAGCCGTTAAAAATATTTGTAATCTCTTTCCACCTAAATGACTAACGACCAGCGGCCCACGAAACACATAGCATATTTACGCACTGTTAACCACACAAATTTTTAAAAGATGGAGCTACGGTAATCTTTGCTCCAGACCAGCAGGCTTTTATGAGAGAAATTCAATAATTTCTTATAGATCAGACAACATTTAGAAATAGAAAATGTAATGAATATAGGGATTTTAGTGTCTGCATTCGTCTGAACGGCAGTCCACACAGAACTGATGGAAACCAATGCCGACGACGTAATTGTTACGGGATCTTCCATCACCCTTTTTTGCCCCAGCCAATTTCTTTTTTATGCAATTCGTAATACTGCATGGGACCTTCAGAAACCAGGCTTGAGATTTTCATATTTTCCCGGCCGCTAAGCGCAAACAGTAGGTCCTACACCTTTTAGCAGGAAATTTAATGTTGTTAAATTTCGTACTGGGATACGTTCTCGCTGGAGGCCACCGTTTTCGAGTTTTTAAAGAAAAATGTACAGAAGTGAAATTCGTACGCACCCCATTACCACACTTGTCCTCCAGCAGTTAGGATTTTTAGTATGTTGTTCGTGACATCCCCTCGTATCACCGTACAAAAATTTCCAACTGCACGAACTATTCCCTATATTCGACATTTTTTGATCTCTATTGACTGAACTATTTTGCCACGAGAGCGTAGCCGGCTATTTCGTTAACATTACTGATTTAAACGTGCCCGTTAGGGTATTGAAAGAAAATAGACTTTTCTAAAAGGTGCGTTACAACCAGTTACGTTGGTTTAGATCGAAAGTTAACATTTACAAGCATAATAGTTTCGTAGTGAGAAGGCCTGACAAATACAGGGATGAAATTATTTATTTTGCGCCGTTAAAACTCGCAAAACTGTTAAGTAAAATTTACACAAACGTCAATTTTACAATTTGTACAATTTAAACCGGTGGCGTACTAGTGCCAGTCATTGATGACCGAAAATGTTCGGATATGGTAAATAATACGTGCAGTCGCAAACTTTTGTATAGTGGTAGGAGGGAGCGCCACGAACAGTATACTAACAATCCTGTGTGGTGAGCGATGAGATGTGTTTGGTCACTTTCATATGTTTTTCTTGAACAACTCAAAAACTACTAGTTCTAGTGGAAACGTATCACAACACAGAATTTAACAACTTTTAATTTTCTAAAGAAACGTGTGTTTATTCTTTCTATAGGACGAATAGTTGGCGTGTAGCAAACGAGACAGTACGAAAATCCCTTCCATGAATTTTTAACGTCAGATACAACATTGCAGGTTGCACAAAATGACATCACGTTGCACGTTGCACGTTGTCACGTTGCAAATGACGTGAAAAAGTTATAATCTTCACTACATGCACGTTACACGGAACAGCCAGAACATTGTGACCATCTAACCAACAGCCAGTATATCCGCCTTTGGCACGGATGACAGCGGCGAAGCATGGTGGCAAGGAAGCAATGAGGCCTCAGTAAGTCGGTGGAGGGAGCTGCATCACATCTGCTCGCACAAGTCAACCAATTTCCGTAAATTTCTGGGAGGTTCGTGATGGGCTCTGAGGACACGTCGTGTTCTATTGGGTTCAGATCTGGCGAGCTGGGGAGGCCAGCACATCAGTTTGAACCCGCCACTGAGTTCTTCGAATCACTCCACCACCCTCCTGGCCTCGTGACATTACCATTCTGATCGTCATAAAGGAGTGCACGTGGCCTGCAACCAGTGTACGATGCCCCTTGGCCGTCATGGTGCCTTTCACGAGCTCCACTAGACCAATGGATGCCCTCGTAAGTGTTCCTCAGAGCATAATGGAGCCTTCGCATCGTGTCTACGTCTTGCAGTACAGGTGTCCAGGAGCTGTTCCCCTGGAAGACGACGGATTTGGGCCCTCCCATCGGCATGTTGAAGGAGGAATCGGAATTCATGAGACCATGCAACGCTCTGCCACTGTGCTAACGTCCAGTGCCGATGGTCACGTGCCCATTTCAGTCATAGTCGCCGATGTCGCGGTGCTAACATTGGCACGTGCATGGGTCGTCGGCTGCGGAGGCCCATCTTTAGGAGTGTTCGGTGCACTGTATGTTCAGACACTCTTGTACTCTGCGAAGCACTAAAGTCTGATGTTAGTTCCACCTGTCCTGTTTTGGCAGTCTGCCTAGCCTACGACGCCCGACATCTGTAATGAAGGGTAGCGGCCCAACCACACGACGTCTGGATGTGGATTCACCTTGGTTTCGCCACGTGTTGAGGAGAATCACCACAGCACTCCTCGAAATCCTGACAAATCGTGTAGTTTCCGAAATGCTGGTACCGAGCCTCCGGACCATCACAGTCTGACCTCAGTCAAACTCAGGTAGATTGCGCGTCTTCACCATTCTACACACGGACAGCATGACCACTCATACTACACTGTGCGCGTGTCTGGCCAGTAGTCATTCCTAGCCAGGCGACGCTGATACTGCGTGGACGATTTGATATCGATAGCAGGTCTGTGGTCATTATAATCTGTAACGTTTTGCTTTACTTGTCGTGTAGTGACACATTCGTGACTTTCTGGTATTAATTACGGTACTTATGGCATATAAGGGGCAGTCAAATGAAAACAAGACAGAGGGAAAAGAAGTAAGTAAACTGTTTATTAATTCAGAAGTAACCACCAGACTGCTAATACACTACTGGTCATTAAAATTGCTACACTAAGAAGAAATGCAGATGATAAACGTGTATTCATTGGACAAATATATTATACTAGAACTGACATGTGATTACATTTTCACGAAATTTGGGTGCATAGATCCTGAGAAATCAGTACCCAGAGAACCACCTCTGGCCGTAATAACGGCCTTGATACGCCTGGGCATTGAGTCAGAGCTTGGATGGCGTGTGCAGGTACAGCTGCCCATGCAACTTCAACACGATACTACAGTTCATCAAGAGTAGTGGCTGGCGTATTGTGATGAGCCAGTTGCTCGGCCACCAATGACCAGACGTTTTCAGTTGGTGAGAGATCTGGAGAATGTGCTGGCCAGGGCAGCACTCGAACACGGATGCGACCATCATGATGCTGTAACCAGAACATGGATTCATCCGAAAAAATAACGTTTTGCTATTCGTGCACCCAGATTCGTCGTTGAGTACACCATCACAGGTGCTCCTATCTGTGATGCAGCGTCAAGAGTAACCGTAGCCATGGTCTCCGAGCTGATAGTCCATGCTGCTGCAAACGTCGTCGAACTGTTCCTGCAGATGGTTGTCTTGCAAACGTCCCCATCTGTTGACTCAGGGATCGAGACGTGGCTGCAACATCCGTTACAGCCATGCGAATAAGATGCCTGTCATCTCGACTGCTAGTGATGCGAGGCCGTTGGGATCCAGCACGGCGTTCCGTATTACCCTCCTGAACCCACCGATTCTATATTGTGCTAACAGTCATTGGATCTCGAACAACGCGAGTAGCAATGTCGCCATATGATAAACCTCATTCGCGATAGGCTACAATCCGACCTTTAAGAAAGTCGGAAACGTGATGGTACGCATTTCTCCTCCTTACATGAGGCATCAGAACAACGTTTCACCAGGCAACGCCGGTCAACTGTCGTCTGTGTATGAGAAATCGGTTGGAAACTTTCCACATGTCAGCACGTTGTAGGTGTCGCCACCGGCTCCAACATTGAGTGAATTCTCTGAAAAACTAATAATTTGCATATCGCAGCATCTTCTTCCTGTCGGTTAAATTTCGCTTCTGCAGCACGTCATCTTCGTGGTGTAGCAATTTTAATGGCCAGTAGTGTACATTTATCTCACACCGCCCGACATGATGGTCAATGCCCTCTTGTAAAAATGTTTGCGGTTACCTGTGGAACCAAGATTGTACCCATGCGTACACCTCATCATCCGAAGCAAATCAATGGCCACGAATGTCCGTCTTCAGGCCTCCAAAAAATTGGAAGGCGCAGGGGAGAGATCGAAACAGTATAGACGATGTGTAAGGGCTTCCCAGCGAAACTTCTGCAGCGCAGTCGAAACAACAGACACGCAAACTCCGGGGAAGTAACGAGGACCTTTTCCTTGACTGCAAGGACCCACTGCTAATTGTGTCTCTGGAACAAGGTTCAAATGGTTCAAATGGCTCAGAGCACTATGGGACTTAACATTTGAGGTCATCAGTCCCCAAGAACTTAGAACTACTTAAACCTAACTAACCTAAGGACATCACACACATCCATGCCCGAGGCAGGATTCGAACCTGCGACCGTAGCGGTCGCGCGGTCGCGCGGTCGCGCGGTCGCGCGGTTCAAGACCGACGTGCCTAGAACCGCTCGGCCACACCGCCCGGCTCTGGAACAAGGCACCACAATTAACCCACAACGCTACGAGGACACTTTGCAGAAATTGAAGCCCGCTATGAAGTCCAAATGCCCAGGAATGTTGACGGGCAGCATCATTCTGTTGCAGGGCAATGCACGCCCACATGTTGCCAAGGTTCCTCGAAGTATGCTGCAGAAGTTTCGCTGGGAAGCCATTACGCATCCCCCATACAGTCACGACCTCTCCCCGTGTGATTTGAATATTTCTGAAGCCTGGAAAAAATACATTCGTAGACGTCGATTTGCTTCGGAACAAGAGTTGCACGCCTGGGTGCTATCACGCCTCCGTTGGCACCCGCAAACAGTTTTACATGAAGGCACTGACCATCCTCACAACGGGATAAATATATTAACAGTTTTGGCGATTACCTTTAAAATAATAATCAGTTTACTTACTTTTTTCCCATCTGCCTCTTTTCAATTACTGCCTCTTGTAACATGCGATTCATATTTCCATGGCGACCGTAATGCAGTGGTTTTAAGTGATAGGATGCTGTTATGTTTGTTAATGATGGTAGAGGTGCAACTGCTGATACTATAGGTGGTTGTGGTTGTGGTTGTGGTGGTGGTGGTTGTGGTGGTGGTGGTGGTGGTGGTGGTGGCGGTGACGATGAAGACGATTGTGATGATGATGATGATGATGATGATGATGTTGCAGTTGATATTCTGCATTATGACAGTCATGGTCGTGCTGCGGGTACGGGAGAGTGATGCTGTTGGTCAGAGAGTAATACTGGTTTCAGATTTAGAACGTATGATGAATGTGGGAGGATGGAAGGGAAAAAGGACATAAGTGTACGACGGGACAGGGAGTATCATAATTAACAGAGAAAATTGACTATGGTGCTATCTTCTGAGCGCGCGCGTACACACACACACACACACACACACACACACACACACACACACACACGCACATACACATTCTGAAAATAGTTAAATTATTTGAAATGAACAAAGTGATAAATTTTCCGGTAACCGTCAAAGACGTCCTAAATTATATGGCAGGTGAGGTGCCACCCCAGCTCTGCTTTGCACCAAGAGCTTACTGTAGCAAGCACAGCAGGTTCGGCGGCTGCATGCGAAAGACGTCACCCAGCTGCCGCTGCCGCTGCCGCCGCCCGCCGTTGCCATCGCCTGAGAAATTGGGTGTAATCTTATCAGCCTCCATGTGCCATGAAAAGCGCACCCTCCGCATTGAATGAAACACCCCGCGACAGCGCTTTTCCAAAGACGCCAGTGAATGAGAAATGCCATTTCACTAGAAAGGAAGACGCCCTACCCAATACATTCTTTTCGCTTTTCCCTGTGACGCAAGGGCCATTTGTAAAATTAGTCCTGCTTTTCTGGAAAGCCTTTACGTAATGAAATGGAGTAGATCCAGACAATAAGTTCACAATGTCTAAAATCGCCCGAAGCAATAATTACAGCTCGTGAAGGAAAAAAGAAGAACGAATAAATCCGAGAAGAAAACTGTTTCTTTCCAGCATCGTACATTTTCGTGTGTAGTGCCTAGTGTGCTTTCCAAAATAACTTAGTGACTCATATTAGTTGGACACGGGAAATTTCGTATTTTTCTGACTGAAATGTCGTCTTGACAGCTGTATAGGGTAAGAAATAACGACGCTGCAATACCAAAAGATGGCTCTTAGTGATGTATCATATGATAGTGCACAACGCAAGGGATACTTACTACTATCTTAAATGGAGAGAAAGAGGGAATTTTATGCTTCGAGCCAAATGCCTTACAATCAACTGTAGGCAAAGTTTACGACGTTGTCATACAATTTATTGCAAACTGAATCTGCTACGTCCCAAATATCCCCTGCGCATGAGAAGAAAATCCAAACTATTTGCTAACTTTGCACTGACTGAAAGAATTAGAATCGTCATAAGTCCATACAGTCAAACATACAAAGCTGGTTGAACATTCCAAACTACATTGAGATGAGGAACTATTTGTCGAAAAAGAATATTTAGATTTTTGTTGACACAAGCAATATAGTAGCAACAAGCTCTTAGCAAATGTACAAACCAATGGCCGACAGACTCAGTCCATGCACTGCAACAGCGCATAAAGTTTTCCTCCTCTCTCCGTGAAATTTAGTTGCTGTAGAATCAAATGGCCCTGAGCACTATGGGACATCTGAGGTCATCAGTCCCCAAGACTCAGAACTACTTAAACCTAACTTAACCTAAGGACATAACACACATCCATGCCCAAGGCAGGATTCGAACCTGCGACCGTAGCAGCAGCGCGGTTCAGAACTGAAGCACCTAGAACCGCTCGGCCACAACGGCCGGCTGCTGTAGAGTCAGACAGGAGATGGGGACCTATAAACCAGTTCCTCTTCGCTTTATAGTTGGGTTTCGCATGCCAACGACAACAGCTAATGCTGTTGAAAAAATACGTACGGTCCAATATGCCGATTGCGCTAGTCATCGGGTGTGGGTGCTTGGTCACGGATGTGGGGTATCTGTTGATCACGTACTTGAGGAGAGTACTCAGCCGTGTTGAAATTACTTCCTCTCGTAATGAGCACCAGAGGAAGCACATCTCGCGTGAATCGTAGGTAACGTGCATCAGTTCGCAGGGTGATAGAACATAGGATTCCGTTAACTGATGTTGTACAGTGCCTGCGGAAGGGTTGACTGAGGACTGTTGCTGGCGTTCTGAGACGAGTGCAGCGGATTTGGAACATTCCAGGAACTGGCGTTGTGATAGTTTAAGACATGTGTGGAAAGACACCCCGTCTATGAGCTACACAAACTGTACGAACTTTTACACTTCAATACAGCACGGAATAATCCTCCGACTTGTGAGGCAGGTCCGAAACCATATTACCAAGTATCTATCTGCCTTGACGAAGTATGGTACAGAATCTAAATATTAGTAGTTATGATTTTAGTAGTGTTATTTGTTTAACATGTATTGCTTAATATGTTTCACGTTTACCAGCGGAGGCATGGGGAGTGCGGAAAACTAAGCACAGCTGGCCGACGGCCATCAGCTAAAAGAAAAGGTTGAAGGAAAACCAAATTTCCATGACGCTCCCCTGGACATTACAGAAGGAGGTACATGGTTCTTAATACGGTGTCCGATTACTAAGAACGGCAACGTATGCTCTGCAACCAGATCCCATGGTGGCCACAGGGTTGGTACAGACTTCCTGTGGTACTGCATTCCATCCCTTCACCAGCGAGGTTTACAACTGCTGTACGGTCGTTGATCCATGTGGACGAGCTGCAGTAGGCCTCCCAAAAGCATCCCATAAGTGTTCTGTGAGATTTAAGTCGGAGAAATGGGCAAGTTATTCCATTCACCGAATATCTTCTCATTCTAAGAGCTGCCCTACATGAGCTATTCGATGCGGTAGGGTAATCTCACCCATTAAAACTGAATTTACAGCCGAATGAACCAATGAAAAAACGTACATGCGAAAGGAGTACACTGCCACAATAACTTTGATCGGGGAGCGTACCGTATTGAAAAATTTGGAGGTCAGTACGCCCATCCAACATTATACCTCACCATACCATATACCTCTAAACGATTTAACGACAAAGGGCCTGTCCTCGCACCTTTCAGTCGGCAATATTCTTTCATTGTACCACTGTAATTACTACCGTTCACATAAAACAATTTCACTAACAACTCATGATCCCTCGCCTCGACAGCCATAGTGTTCACTCAAGTTACGGTTTTTCAAATGACAGCATGGTTGTCATACCGTCGTACAGACAGTGTTCAACAGCGGATGTGGACCTGGTTGCCGAAACTGGAACTAATTTTTTCCAGCTTAAATTGGTTCCTCACTAACGCATTAGCATAACTATGAAGTTTCGCTGTCGTGCAATCATTGGAGACCACACTGGACCTCATTCAGTAGCTGCTCTTTAATTATAACCACCTAATATAATGAGAATGCTTGGATTTATGACAAAGTAGAAGTAGACTGAAGTTGTAAATGGCATATGTAACAATTCTACCGTTCTCTTCTTTCTGTCACTTCTGGATTGGAAATATTGACAGAACATCTAATATAAGACCAACTTTCGGGTGGAATGAATGTGGCAGATTATTTTTCGGTATCTTGTCTTCCTCGTCATGTATAATTAAATGGTTCACATGGCTCTAAGCACTATGGGACTCAACATCTGAGGTCATCAGTCCCCTAGACTTAGAACTACTTTAACCTAACTTAACCTAAGGACATCACACACATCCATGCCCGAGGCAGGATTCGAACCTGCGACCGTAGCAGCAGCGCTGTTCTGGACTGAAGGGACTATAACTGCTCGGCCACAGCGGCTGACACGTATAATTAGGCGTAGCACTAAGCAAATAGTGATTTTTAAGTCAGTAAAACAGCAGCCGGCTAAGCAAACAAAACAGGAAACTAATAATTAGGATCTATACACATCACCTCGGTTCAGGGGGTTCCGGAACCTCTACAGAAAACTGCAACAGAGATCACCGCGCGGGATTAGCCGAGCAGTCTTAGGCGCTGCAGTCATGGACTGTGCGGCTGGTCCCCGCGGAGGTGCGAGTCCTCCCTCGGGCATGGATGTGTGTGTTTGTCCTTAGGATAATTTAGGTTAAGTAGTGTACAAGCTTCACACACATTTCTTAGCAATAGAGATCAACATAAACATCACTTCCGACCTTTTTATTGCTCATGAAAAGCACACATTGCATGTTGTACCACCATGCAGCGAGACTTCCAGAGGTGGTGGTCCAGATTCCTGTACACACTGGTACCTCTAATACCCTGTAGTACGTCCTCTTGCATTGACGCATACCTGTATTCGTCGCAGCATACTATCAAAAAGTTCATCAAGGCCTTGTTGGCCCCAAATGCCCCATTTCTCAACGGTGATTAGGCGTAGATCCCTCAGAGTAGTTGGTGGGTCACGTCGTCCATAAGCAGTCCCTTTCAGTCTATCCCAGGCATGCACGATAGGGTTCGTGTCTGGAGAACATGATGGCCACTCTAGTCGAGCGATGTCGTTATCCTGAAGAAAGTCATTCACAAGATGTGCACGATGGGGACGTGAATTGTCGTCCATGAAGACAAATGCCTCGCCAATACGCTGTCGATATGGTTGGACTATCGGTCGGAGGATGGCATTCACGTATCGAACAACCCTCACGGCGCCTTTCATGACCACTAGCGGCGTACGTCGGCCCCAGATAATGCCACCCCAAAACACCAGGGAATCTCCACCTTGCTGCACTCGCTGGAGAGTGTATCTATGGCGTTCAGCCTGACCGGGTTGCTTCCAAACATATCTCCGACAATTGTGTGGTTGAAGGCATATGTGACACTCATCGGTGAAGAGAACGTGATGCCAATCCTGAGCGGTACATCCGGTAGGCTGTTGGGCCCATCTGTACCGCGCTGCATGGTGTCTTGGTTGCAAAGATGGACATCGCCATGAACGTCGGGAGTGAAGTTGCGCATCATGCAGCCTATTGCGCTCAATTTGAGTCGTAACACGACGAGCTGTGGCTGCACGAAAACATTATTCAACGTGGTGGCGTTGCTGTCAGTGTTCCTCCGAGCTACAATCCGTAGGTAGCGGCCATCCACTGCAGTAATAGCCCTTGGGCAGCCTGAGTGCGGCGTGTCATCGACAGTTCCTCTCAGTATCTCCTCCATGTCCAAATAACATCGCTTTGGTTCAATCAGAGACGCCTGGACACTTCCCTTGTTGAGAGCCCCTCCTGGCACAAAGTAATAATGCGGAAGCGATCGAATCGCGGTATTGATCGTCTCGGCATGGTTGAACTACAGACAACACGAGCCGTGTACCTCCTTTCTGGTGGAATGACTGGAACTGATCGGCAGTCGGACCCCCTCCGTCTAATAAGCGCTGTTCGTGTATGGTTGTTTACATTTTTGGGCGGATTTTGTGACATCTCTGCATAGTCAAAGGGCTTGTGTCTGTAATACAATATCCACAGTCAACGTCTATCTTCAGGAGTTCTGGGAACCAGGGTGAAGCAAAACTTTTTTTGATGTGTGTATTTAATGTAGTCAAACACTATTAATATTTTTATATGATACGCACTTAGCTTGGACCCTGCAGTTGACGTACTTCATGGTATGCACAACGAGGAGCACCACTTAATACCACGATCCTCCGCGTTCCACACTGAACGTACCTGGAACAAACAACAGAAAACAGTAATATACCATTTTGAATAGGTTTAAAGGTATTTAAAATTAACTGTAATGCCGATTCCACAGTTCCCAAACAGAAACATTGGTGGCTTTATCATGAAGCATCTGATCAAGTCTAAGGCATCCAAATGAAATGGTATAATTCCGAACTTGGGTAGCAAATGAAGATCGTCATTAGCTCAAAAGTTTATGAGTGTATGTATGGTTCTGGCTGTGCGAAAAACATTGCCAGCAGTTCCAAATTTAGTGGAATTTATATCCAACAGAATATTAAGAAAAATTAACCCGAAAGTTATGCTACTGGTAAAATAGCTCGCATTTTTAAAGTGCTTAGGAAAGGCACCATAATCATATTCACAATGAACATGCAGTCCATCCCGTTCAAATAGAAACTCTAAAGTTACTCTCCTACCTTGTGCTACATCTCTTCTCCCAGTGAGCTTATAAAGCAAAGCATTTTGTAAGTGGTGTTCGTACCAACGGATTTTGTGTTCTATCATCTTTAATCCTTGTCTGATGTTTTATTTTGTCTTCCCTAGACACCTGAAGCACACAGCATTTAATACAGCTAAGAATGTTTAGAACTAAAAGTACTTTTCCGTGAATGCAAATACCCTCCGAGCAGAATAGTAAGGAAGGAATTTCAGAATTTAACATTCTGTCAAACTTAGCAGGAAAACTACACTAAGCCTAAAGTATATTCCGAATGCATATACGTAAACTAATACTGGTTACGATTAGACAAAGTTTTTGAGAAGAGGAATGAGGAGTAACGTACATGATTTACTGTCACCTACAAAGGTGTATAAACTAAGAAGGAACGATAGATTATATCAATAAAAAATTATGTTTTTGATCGTTTTATAGAAACGAGATAATACATGAATAGAAATAAATTAAGTTTTACGCGTTTCTTGCAAGGTGTACAACTTTCCTTCCACCGTTTTCCCCCAACATTTGAGGCTTTAATGAAAAAAATTGTTTACACAAGGATCATTCCAAGAATTTTCCATCGCTGACCACTACTTTCTCACATCTTTCGGGCAGTGTACGAATCCCGTGTCGAAAAAATTGTTCATCTTTTGATACGATCTACGAATAGATCCAATTTGTGACTTCTTCATGAGATCGTAACTGTTGGTCAGCCAGGCCATGCGCCATTGACCTAAACAGGTGATAGTCAGAGGGAGCAATGTCTGGAGAATAGGGCGGGTGGCGTTGGACATCCCAATTTAACGTTTCCTAGTACGTTTTGACCTCTTTTCCAACGTGGGGTCAAGCGTTGTCGTGCCGCAAAATCACTTCATCCTCCCTCTCGCTGTATTTCGGCCGTTTGTCTTTTAATGCTCTGCTCAAACGCATTAATTGCGTTAGATAACGAGCACTTGTGATGGATTCTCTTGGTTTTAACACCTCATAGTACACGACGCCGAGCTCATCCCACCAAATGCAGAGCATGATCATGGAGCAGTGAATATTCGGTTTGGCCGTCGACGTGGTAGCATGGCCGGCGCATCCCCATGATTTTTTGCGTTTAGGGTTATCGTAATGAACCCATTTTTCGTCCCCGTTCACTATGCGATGCAGAAATCCCTTGCGTTTTTGCCTCTGAAGTTACTGTTCACAAACACACAAACGCCATTCAACGTCTCTTGGTTTCAGCTCACATGGGACCCAAGTTCCTTCTTTCTGAATCATGCCCACAGCCTTGAGACGTTTTGAAACGGCTTGCTGTGTCACTCCCACTAATCGTGCCAATTCTTCTTGAGTTTGACGCTTCACTCAACAATGTCACCAATTCTGCATCTTCGAAAACATTCTTTCCTCCACCACTATGCCGGTCTACGACATTAAAATCACCGTTCTTGAAGCGTTGAAACCACTCACGACACGTTCTTTCACTAATAGCGTCCTTACCATACGCACTTGAGAGCACTCAATGAGACGCAGCTGCTATTTTATTCATACTGAAGCAAAACAGTAACATCTCCCGCAAATGACGAGAATTGATCTCGTAAACTGACATTTTCAATCAAGGTCAACTTTATGATGCAGACACAAATCGACTAATGTTTTAATGAGGTTATGTTGACCGATGTCCAAGCTAACTGCCTGACGTCTGCGATCTGTTTCTTTCGACAGCTACTTGCCGTTGTCGCCACCTATCGGCAAACGGCGGAAGCAAAGTTGTACATCTTGTAGATGGACAGTACATGGATAAAAACATTCAAGCTGGAAGTCGTCTCTTTTTTGGGTAATTGATTCTTTCCGAAAGTATGGACTTCGCAAGACTTCTTTCGAAAACTTCTAGGTATTTGCCTGATTAACTGACAAACTGCATCTGTCACCATGACTAAGGAGAAAGTAATTACACTACAGTATATGAAAGGTGATCCGCAGCATTTCTCGATAGCATTTTTCTGGTATTCTTGTATGAGTCTTGTACTACTCAGCAATTTGGAACAGTATAGAATAACAGTAAATTAGACGTATTCCTCTTGGCGGAGTTTATGCAGTGTTGATGGAGCAGAGCTAGTTCTTGAAGCCTGCACAGGTGTTAAACCGGAAGGGCAGCGGCCTCCAAAACTGGTATCAGGTGCAAGTCTCAAGCGGGCCCATGTTTTAACCTGTCACACGGTGACCAGCAGGTGAGACATTAATACTACACTACATCGATGTGAACTTATGTAGCAGGCCATTTAAGCCGAAACGGGATGGAAAATGTAAATCTTTAGCGAATGAAATCGATTTATTTACCTCTGATAATGCCTACATTGACGGACGAGTTACCTTGTTTACTTTCAGCTTAGCTAACCGATGCAGCATATACGAAGAAACCAAAACCAAAAAACACATATTTGTTGTAGAGTTATCTTAGACCGGTCTAACTTTACCTTGTAAATGCAGAAGGAAACATGAGACTCTATTTCCTTTGTGATAAAGGATATTTGAAAATATAGTCGATTTTACGAAAAGTATTGCTACCATTCATACATCTGATCAATCCATCAAAGATATTCACAGACACAGATTACATACCACGCCACGCGAATAATGTGTGTCTTATGTGAAATGCAGCAGAGTTTAAGAGTGAATTAAAGAACTTTCTTTTAGATAACAAATTCTGCTCCGTCAGGGAAGGAAGCTAGGAGTTTAACATTCCGTCTACTGTGAGGTCACTAGAGACAGATAAGCTCTGATTAGACAATGATGAGGAGAGAACTGGGCTGCATCCTTTTCAAACAAATCTTACTGTCATTCATCTTTAACTGAAACAACGGGAAAATTAAATCAGGGCATCCGACGGGAACCTCAACCTTTCTCTCTCTCTCTCTCTCTCTTTCTCCCCTCCCTCCCCCCGCTCCCTCCCCTCCCCACCGATTCGGGTCCAGTGTATTAAACACCCAAGCCACACGGAAGAAAACCCTTAAAGCAGGTCGAGGTTTGCACTTGGAAGCTACGCTAGTCGGGCTTCTATCGAGATTCACGAAGACTGACTTCTACATGGCATTAATAAAATCTCTGTCCCTATACAGAACAAAGACCTGGACTCTGATCCAAAAGATAAAGAGGAAACTATTGGTATTTGACAATTCTGTACTGAGACAAATGCTTGGACCAGTGAAGTGTAGAGACGACTGGTGGAAAAGGAAAAACTACGATCTGCAGAAGCCTACAAATCGTTGAATATTGTCGTGGTCATTTAAAGACAGGAGACTGAAGTTGTACTGGCAGGTAATAAGTCGAGAAGGCCAGATCACCAGGCAGTTGGTGGAAGAAGGCATCAGAAGCGACAGATGGAGGTGGCTCATTGACGAGGCCAAACACCGACTGCCGTTTGTTTGACAGACTAGTTGGTAAGCAAGCAAGTAATGCAACGT
This sequence comes from Schistocerca serialis cubense, assembly GCF_023864345.2. Lineage (NCBI taxonomy): Eukaryota > Metazoa > Arthropoda > Insecta > Orthoptera > Acrididae > Schistocerca > Schistocerca serialis. The sequence goes on along the minus strand of NC_064643.1, from coordinate 283,997,933 downwards.
TATACAGCGGTGTGCAAAACTTAAAGAAGAATGTAGCTTTCGTAAGCTACATTGCTCGATGAGCCTTCTACCATACACTGAAAGAACAACGACAGTGCCGGCCTCTGTGACTGAGCAGTTCTAGGCGCTTCAGTCCGGAACCGCGCTGGTGCTACCGTTGCAGGTTCGAATCCTGCCTCGGGCCTGGATATGTGTGATGTCCTTAGGTTAGTTAGGTTTAAGTAGCTCTAAGTCTAGGGGACTGATGACCTCAGATGTTAAGTCCCATAGTGCTTAGAGACATTTGAACCATTTGAACAACGACAGTACAGGTCAGAAAGTAACAGAGAAATACTCAATGAGAACAACAGAAATGACACTTTGATTCAAAGATGATTACACTGAAGCCACCGCGATTCATGATGATCCCCTGGGCATTACGAAAGACAGGGAATGGTTCTTAATAGGATGTGATCAGCAATGACGGCAGTGCATGTTCTATAACCTGCTCTCTTGATGGTCATGAGGTTGGAAAGGAGTACTTGTGGGATTCCGTTCCATTAAACAGCAGCAACAGTACGCTTATCATCTGCTGGATGGTCGCTGGTGTGTGTGTACGTGCCAAAATATGTCTCAGCAACACCTCCCATGTGTTGCTCGTTGACGTTAAAGTCTGGGGGAGAGGCAGGACAGTCGATTCGTCGAATGTTCTCTCCTTCCAAGACCTCTTCCACCTGTACTGTTCGACGAGGTCACGCTTTGCCAGTCATAAAAATTAAGTCAGTGTCGAAAGCATTCTGAAAATACGCACAGGGGGATGGTGTGCAGTGCCCAATAACTTTGAGAGTGAGTGTACCGTGTTCAAAGATTTGAACAACAGTACGCCATGCAACATTATACCTCTGAACAGTATAACGCCCGGACCCCAAAAACAATCATGTTCGACATGGGTACATTACGTGTTGCCACTTCTCGTCATATGAAGGTACATCCAGCATTGTCGTACATGATACTTTTGCTAGTCCAGGTGTTACGGTGTCGAGGGTCATAATGATGCATAGGCGTACTAATATCGACGTCTTTGAACACATTACACTCACCAGTCAGTGTTATTGAGGCGCTGTACTCCTTCCTCATGTTTGTCTTTTCAGGGCCCTTACTTCATTTTTAAGGATGGCAGTCCACGACCACACTGAAAGAGCAGTGGAGGAGCTTCTGGTATGAGAAGCTATTCAGCGAACGAACGAACTTGTCCGTTCCCCCCAACTTAAATTCTGTCTAGTATTTGTGATGCATTGGGGAGACGTATTGAAGCACGCCCATATTCATCAAAAACCTTCCAGCAGTTGTCAACCGAGCTGGTAGGAATGGAACACTCTACCATAATAACTCATTACAAACATTGCGACCATCATGGGAGCACGTTGCAAAGCATGCAATGGTGCCCGTGGACATCACACATCCTATCAAGAACTATGTTCCGCCTTCCTAATGTCCTGGGGATCATCACAACCGCGGTGACATCTATGTAATTACTGTCTTTCAATAGAAGTGTCATTTCTGTTCGCCTCATTGCGCATTTCTTTCAGTTTCCTTCTCTGCTCTCTTGCACTGTACTATACTACTATATTGTATGAGTTCCTCACATGCATGTCCCAAATTTCACCGAAATACGCTGCTTGGCAGTGACACACCATGCACCTTGTCCATAAGCTTGGCACACCGTGTTTATTTTCATAATTTTAATCCATTCTGTTGTTTTTCGCTTGAATAAAATTACTTCTTCGTATTCTTTCCGCATCCCCTAGACAACTCTCTACAGGACCCTTACAGTGCTACTCGTGCAATGCAATATTCAAGAAACTAAATCCCCTGCAAAATACTGCTTTTAACACACTAATCCGATGCATGAACCCGTTTCATCTATGAGCTTCAAAGAGAGTAGAGTAATGGAAGCACAAACACTGAAGAGCCAGAGCTAAATCCTGTTTGATTTTGTTCGAAAGGTTTCTCGACAAAAGCAGCGGAAGTAAAAAAAGTCTACAAGTGCCAGGAGCAAGGAAAAATTCTCTCGTGGAGCAGAACGGAGTAAATAAGAAGCCAAGTGCAAACAATCCCCGATAGAATTAACCCTGCTACGAGTAAATTCGTTTTTTTTATTTATTTTTTTTTTATTATTTTTTTTTTATTATTTTAATTTATACAGAATTTATACAGTAATTTATACAGAAACCAGATGGCAGTTATAAGAGTCGAGGGACATGAAAGGGAAGCAGTGGTTGGGAAGGGAGTAAGACAGGGTTGTAGCCTCTCCCCGATGTTGTTCAATCTGTATATTGAGCAAGCAGTAAAGGAAACAAAAGAAAAATTCGGAGTAGGTATTAAAATTCATGGAGAAGAAATAAAAACTTTGAGGTTCGCCGATGACATTGTAATTCTGTCAGAGACAGCAAAGGACTTGGAAGAGCAGTTGAATGGAATGGACAGTGTCTTGAAAGGAGGATATAAGATGAACATCAACAAAAGCAAAACAAGGATAATGGAATGTAGTCTAATTAAGTCGGGTGATGCTGAGGGAATTAGATTAGGAAATGAGGCACTTAAAGTAGTAAAGGAGTTTTGCTATTTGGGGAGCAAAATAACTGATGATGGTCGAAGTAGAGAGGATATAAAATGTAGACTGGCAATGGCAAGGAAAGCGTTTCTGAAGAAGAGAAATTTGTTAACATCCAGTATTGATTTAAGTGTCAGGAAGTCTATTCTGAAAGTATTTGTATGGAGTGTAGCCATGTATGGAAGTGAAACATGGACGATAAATAGTTTGGACAAGAAGAGAATAGAAGCTTTCGAAATGTGGTGCTACAGAAGAATGCTGAAGATTAGATGGGTAGATCACATAACTAATGAGGAAGTATTGAATAGGATTGGGGAGAAGAGAAGTTTGTGGCACAACTTGACCAGAAGAAGGGATCGGTTGGTAGGACATGTTTTGAGGCATCAAGGGATCACCAATTTAGCGTTGGAGGGCAGCGTGGAGGGTAAAAATCGTAGAGGGAGACCAAGGGATGAATACACTAAGCAGATTCAGAAGGATGTAGGTTGCAGTAGGTACTGGGAGATGAAAAAGCTTGCACAGGATAGAGTAGCATGGAGAGCTGCATCAAACCAGTCTCAGGACTGAAGACCACAACAACAACAACGAGTAAATTACATTATGAAAATATATAACAGTACTGAATACTGGAAAGCATAAATCTGAAATCACAACACACATATCTGATGTTCTCCAGTCTCTTTCAACAGCTACGCAAATAATTTGTACACTATGTGATCAAAAGTATCCGGAGACCTGGCTGAAAATGTCTTACAAATTCGTGGCGCCCTCCATCGGTAATGCTGGAATTCTATATGGTGTTGGCCCACCATTACCCTTGATGACAGCTTCCACTCTCGCAGCCATACGTTCAATCAGGTTCTGGAAGGTTTCTTGGGGAGTGGCAGCCGATTTTTCAGGGTGCTGAACTAAGGAGAGGTATCGATGTCGGTCGGTGAGGCCTGGCACGAAGTCGGTGTTCCAAAACATCCCAAAGGTGTTCTATAGGATTCAGGTCAGGACTCTGTGCAGGCCAGTCCATTACAGGTAAGTTATTGTCGAGTAACCACTCCGCCACAGGTCGTGCATTATGAACAGGTGCTCGGCCGTGTTGAAAAATGCAATTGCTATTCCCGAATTGCTCTTTAACAATGGGAAGCAAGAAAGTGTTTAAAACATCAATGTAGGCCGGTGCTGTGATAGTGTCACGCAAAGCAACAAGGGGTGCAAGCACCCTGCATGAAAAACACAACCACACCATAACACCACCGCCTCCGAATTTTACTGTTGGCACTACACACACTGGCAGATGACGTTCACCTGGCATTCGCCATACCCACACCCTGCCATCGCATCGCCACATTGTGTACCGTGATTCATCACTCCACATAACGTTTTTCCACTATTTAGTCGTCCAATGTTTATGCTCCTTACACCAAGCGAGGCGACATTTGGCATCTACCGGCGTTATGTGTGGCTTATAAGTAGACGCCCGACCACGAAATCTAAGTTTTCTCACCTCCCGCCTAACTCTCATAGTACTTTCAGTGGATCCTGATGCAATTTGGAATTCCTGTGTGATGCTCTAAATAGATGTCTGCCTATTACACATTACGACCTTCTTCAAATGTCGGAGGTCTCTGTCAGTCAACAGACGACGTCGGCCTATGCTCTTTTGTGCTGTACGTGTCCCTTCACGTTTTCACGTTTCCACTTCACTATCACATTGGAAACAGTAGACCAACGGATGTTTAGGAGTGTGGAAATCCCGGGTACAGACATATGACACCATCAAATGACCACGTTCGAAGTCCGTGAGTTCAGCGGAGTGATCCCTTTTTTGTTCTCTCAAGGTGTCTAATGACTGCTGAGGTCACTGATATGGAGTACCTGGCAGAAGGTGGCAGCACAATGTACCTAATATGAAAAACGTATGTTTTTGGGTGTGTCCGGATACTTTTTATCACATAGTGTACACAAATTTGCTGCTTCTGTTACTGAGGCACTGGAGAAATTTCCATTGCAGTAACATTCCTATTTTACCAATAGACAAAATTAGCAGGCGTTGGCAAGATTATTACTGTTAACTTAGAGTGTGTCGAATGCTGTAATTCAATAGTTGAACATAAGAACACATAGTCACATTCAATGACAAAGAGTTATCCCGTAATCAAATCCGGAGGTATTCGTCAGCGTCATAGTGTAAACGATATTTCACAGATCAGGTAGCAGTTGAAGCGCAAACTTCTCATGCGGACTGGGATGTGCCCCCGTTTAACAATTTAATCCTCGAACTCCTCTGCCAACTCGTTCACATTCATACTAGTGCTGGAATCACAGGGGGTTAAATCGTGTTTGCACTATTAACATTCTTGCGAAATCTACATGTCACTCTTGTGTGGTGGTATGGTGCGTGTGACACCACAGTCTTCATTACTATGTCTTCTCAATTTAGTATGATTCTGATAATATTTAGTAGAATTCTGGCTTTAAATAAAAGGACATCTTGGTAAAAAACCTAAATATTTTACGCGTACAACAACACTGGTGTCCAAAATTAAAGCAACAAACCACTGTTTTCCCGCGCTGTGTCTAATTTACGGCATAATCATACAAATTGTCAACAGATGTCCGTACAATAGTGTTCTGCATGGAAGGTGGCTTTCCGGTCAATGGACAACCATGTCAACGATGACGTCAGGGCACCTATCAAACGGGGTAGTGTTTGCCAGGTAGTCCCACAGCCACAATCGCTGTGTACACAGTTACAGATGGTGCAGTATGGTACACAGAAGACGCATACCAGACTCTCCGAGGAGGAGGGCCTTAAGAAAAATGGAAGCAGTACAGTCGCAGACTGATGCGGCCCGAAGGCTTAAAGTAAATAGTTCTGTTGTTTCTCGTATGTGACGATAATTTATATAGACCGAAACAGATCCCTAAGTGCATGGCAGGGCCGACAACGTGTGATATCAAAAAGAGATGACCGTTATTTGGCCGCAAGGGCGCCACAATACCGCCTTAAAACTGCACGCCAACTGGCATCTGACCTCGCAGCATCCACTAGACGTGTTGTATCGAGATAAACGGTGCACAGAAGGCTTTGGAAGAGTGACCTTTATAGTAGGGGACCTTCTGTATATGTGCCTCTGATGCGTCTTCACAGAAGAGAACTTCTAGAGTGGAGTTGTCAACTTGCCACCTGGACGGTCGAACAGTTGGCCAATGTTCTTTTCGCAGATGAGTCCCGATTTGGTCTGGAGAGTGATTTTCGACGCATTCACATCAGGAGGGAACGTGAAACACGATTTCAGAATCCAAACATTTGGGAAGGAGACCGATATCGAGGAGGTTTCAGCACGGATTATGTTGACCACTCGAACACCTATTCATGAAATTGTATGGGTGAATCGGCAAGGTTTAACTGTTGGCAGGTGTCGCGACGAGATCTTGGGGTCTCAAGTGCGGCTGTTGCGAGGTGGTGTGGGCCTAGACTTGGTCGTGATGGACGATAATGCTCGACCTTGTAGAGCACGGGTGGTTGACGTCCTCTTGGAAACGGAAGATACTGCGTGTTTGGGGTGGCCTGCTCGCTCTCACGAATCACATAGAGCATGTCTGGGATACACTAGGGAGACAGGTTGCATCACGTCAGCATCCATCAACAACTCTCCAAGAGCTGTAAGCAGTTCTGCAGGAAGAACGGGCATTATTGCCTCAACATGAGACTGAAGACATCACTCAAAGCATGCCCTGTGATTGTCAGGCGTGTATTGCTGCCAGAAGTGATCACACCCCATGCTGAGCACATTGACCAGTTGCCATTGACCAGTTGCTGGAATGTGTGTGCAAATCTGTTAAGTTGGAGGAAACGAAGAACATTTTTGTCTACCGTTATGCAAGCTACAGTTGTTTGCGTTCTGTGTTCTTTACATTGTTTCTACTTTACTATCACCTGTCTACACTGCTTTGTGGCAAAATAAACGCAATCTTGCAAAATTTCCTTTAGTTGCTTTAATTTTGGACACCAGTGTAGTACAGTGAAATAATAAATTTAAATTTTTTTCAGCTCATGCTGTATGATGTACAATAAAATATCATTCGTGAAATAATTCACTTAGGTTGGTTGGTTGGTTGGTTTGGGGAAGGAGACCAGACAGCGTGGTCATCGGTCTCATCGGATTAGGGAAGGATTGGGAAGGAAGTCGGCCGTGCCCTTTCAGAGGAACCATCCCGGCATTTGCCTGGAGTGATTTAGGGAAATCACGGAAAACCTAAATCAGGATGGCCGGACGCGGGATTGAACCGTCGTCCTCCCGAATGCGAGTCCAGTGTCTAACCACTGCGCCACCCCGCTCGGTAATTCACTTAGGCTCCTAACTGCAACTATTTACCAAATACGCAGTAGTGAAACCGTGTCTAAATTGAGAGCACTTTTTCTGAGGTAAGAGGCACTAGCAAAGAAAATGTCTGCATGTGACTGACATTTAATCCTTCATCTCGAAACTGATTTAAGGTTATTATTTATGCGTTATACTTTTCAAGACATAATACTCACAAAGTAACTATCATGTTCTAAATACCCGTCAAACACGAGTATGACGACAAAACAGATTGTTTTTGTATGAAAAAAAGTAAGCACACTGTATTTACTCTTAAGATGTTGAAAGAATTAGCCAGCCAGTTGCAAAACAAAGGTTTATTAGCCCTTGACCTAGATTTAGATATTTCTAAAAATATTTTCTTCAGAAGGAGTGGGCCTCGTTACACCACATAATGATAGATTAGCTTAGCTGAAGCCGAGTGGCTCTTGTCATCTGAAGAAGATAGTTTTAGAAACGTCAAAACCTAACTCAAGGGCTAATAAACCTTCGTTTTGCAGCTGGTCTACAGATTTTTTCAACTTCTTCAGATTTACACAGCTGCCGTTTCGCAGCCATGTTTAAGATTTTGTCTTTATTCATATTTTTGACATCCACATCCAACATTACTATCTGTTCATTTATTTGTTTACAGGAAGACAAAGAAATCCATAATCCTAACACCAATATTTTACTTCACATTATAACGAATGAAATTTAGAACGTGCATCAGTATCCTTTCTTGAACGCCATGCAGAGGACCCGGGCTCGATTTCCGATATTTTCGAGAATTTACCTTTAGCAGGACTGCTGCATCAATTCTACATGAACGTGAAATAGGCGTCACATTTTGGGGAAAGAGATATGAACGGCTGGAACGGGAGTATGCTAAGCACCCATCCCTCTGTACTGATCTGATGTCACAACCTTCTATCAGTACCACCGTCAAGATAACACATCACCGGACACTTTAGCAATTGGGTTTGAAACGTCCCCTTGGAAAAATTAATTAATTACTGTGCTGATAAACCTCTTACATTATTTGATTTTCAAACAGCTGAGCAGAACTGAACGCACTCAGACATTTCGCTCTTTACCTATTCTGATCAACACTAAACTGACACACAATATTTTTAGCGCAACGCAATCTGACTTTCAAAAATCCCTACAAAAGAATGGCCCTGACTAACAATAACCTATACCTTTCACAAATCACTTACCTCACCAAAAATCTTCGTTACTCGAACTACTGCAATACAGCGAGCGCCACTACTGGCAGCTAAATAAAAGATTCAAACTACTGAAGGCACTAACTACTGATAGGCATAGTTAGGAAACGAAAGATTTTGACAGAGAACAAACAATGTATTTACTTTAATAGTGTTCAAAAGTCATAATATATATAGCAGTTCATGACATCCAGTCTTACAAATTTCAAATCTCCGCCATTTCTCTCCCCACATCCACCACTGCTGGCGGCTCACCTCCAACTGCGCAACGCTACGCGCTGTTAACAGCCAACTGCCCAACACTACAATGGCCAACAACAATGCAAACCAGCCACAGACTGCACACAGCACAGCCAGTGATTTTCATACAGAGCGCTACGTGGCGTTACCAATATAAAAACCTAAATAGCCTACTTACGGTTTATCCCTGGGTGCACGTCAATATACGGCTGGAATTTAAACATTCGGAAAGTTCAGATCAAAACAGAATGAAAATTTCCTTATATTGCTTCCTTTCTTTCGCTTCTCAGTGGCCTGAGTTTGCTAGCAGAGTAGTTTATATCTCATGACCGGTATTTTCGCGATCCCTATATAGCGAAGAGTGTGTGTACGTCTCGTGTTCATGCTGGTGCTTTGCTGTTATCTAGTAGCGAGGAATGCTGTCATTGTAAACGGAATGCTGACGTATGTGTAATGAGGTACAGTCCTAGTGGCTGTGAAATTTTTCGAGATTAAAATTGTCAGTATCTTGTTAATCTACGTGCGCCATAAAGGGACAAACCACACCTTTACAATCAATTAAAGACACTTAACCATTATTCTTCGAATGCAGTTATTCTACTTCCGCTTCCTTAACAAAAGGTTGGAAAAACTTGGAGTACTTGCTTGTTACGCCCTAGTGATTGACATGTTTGAGATTTCCATTTCCTCGGCCTTCCTTATCGTCTCCTGCTCACTGAGTAATAATGCTTTTGTATGCCGCCTGGGAGACGGTGCGTGGGTAAGGAACAGGAAAAGGTACTAATCTCCCCCGGTACTGCAAATACGGTTTAAGCACCTTTACTAGTGGATAAACATATGCAAACATATTACATAACTTGCAAGGTGGTGCGAAGTTGAAGTGAAGTGTCCTGGCTGTCTGCACTTGATGAAATGGGGAGAATCTGGAGCGGAGCTCGTAGAGCTCTCCAGCGCCGGCTAGAGGGCGCTGTCATCGGTGTCGGTGTCGTGGTGCCAACTTAACTGGTACCTAAGCCGTGGCATCGTAGCTATCGATACCACAAATACACCATTACTTTTGGTATTATGTCGTCTTCCATTCTTGCGACATGGCCCTTCCACGTGTTTCTGTCTTCCTTGACCTGCTTATTTAAGGTTTTAACTACCAGTTATCCTCTGATGTCTGCATCCATCCTCTGTTGGACAGTGTGTACCAACCTACACTTCACATCTCAGATGTTTGTATTCTTCGCTCATTTCTCTTTGTTACAGCCCACGACTCACTTACATAATCATGGTTCGTTGTGACTCGTTTTGTAGAACTTATGTAAGGTATTCTGTCTTGGTTCGGTTCTGAATGTTCTACAGAATGGCGTTGGTGTAGTGGTGTGTGTGTGTGTGTGTGTGTGTGTGTGTGTGTGTGTGTGTGAAACCTTATGGGACTTAACTGCTAAGGCCGTCAGTCCCTAAGCTTACACACTACTTAACCTAAATTATCCTAAGGACAAACACACACACCCATGCCCGTGGGAGGACTCGAACTTCCGCCGGGACCAGCCGCACAGTCAATGACTGCAGCACTTAAGACCGCTCGGCTAATCCCGCTTTGCGTGTAGTGGTGGTCACAGCATAAGCCATGAAATGGAGAAGCCGTTTCCTTGCTTGTCACTGCTGCCTAGAGGGAAGGAATGTTATCGGCGACAGTAAGTGCGGGGTAAATTATTCATCTATGGGTTGTCTGCGTTGTGGTGGTTTGGTTGTTACGGTGTGCTCCATGACCGGTCTACTTCTAGTCCTCTCAGTTTGAACAGTCGTGTTCGCGGGGTTTTCGATCCTCGCTACCTGGTAAACGTCGTCGTTTCTGGTATTCAGATGCAGACGTGGTAGCTTAGAGAGCAATCGTCGCTGCGTGTGGAGAGGCCGGCCTGAGCTGTGTCTTTTGACGGCAATATGTTGCGAGGGGCGTGGCCCCACGCCACGTGCCGCAGTTGAGACCTCAGGCGCTATCGTGATCGCTGTGGCACTAGAGCTGAGCAGAGTCTACGGACACGGCGTCCCTTTTGCTGGTGACATCCAGGTACGGCTAAAACCTACACTCCGTAAAATGTGCTTTCATAGCATTATCTTAGTTCTTATGTCACTGTCGGTCGACTGTTGCTTGTGCTTCACCTTCGGCAAGATTTATTATCACTACCATCGAAAATGTGGATGCTGAAAGACTAAAATGCTAGTAAGAATATTACTGCTGAGAGCCCAGAAGTGAAGCCTCATTTCTCTCGCAAATGAAATGTGAATAATATCACACTACTGGCCATTAAAATTGCTACACCAAGAAGAAATTCAGAACGGGTATTCATTGGACAAATATATTATACTAGAACCGACGTGGGATTACGTTTTCACGCAATTTGGGTGCATATAGCCTGAGACATCAGTACCCAGAACAATCACCTCTGGCCGTAATAACGGCCTTGATACGCCTGGGCATTGAGTCAAACAGAGCTTGGATGGCGTGTACAGATACAGCTGCCCATGCCGATTCAACACAACACCACAGTTCATCAAGCCGGCCGGGATGGCCGAGCGGTTCTAGGCGCTATAGTCTGGAACCGTGCGACCGCTACGGTCGCAGGTTCGAATCCTGCCTCGGGTATGGATGTTTGTGATGCCCTTAGGTTAGTTAAGTTTAAGTAGTTCTAAGTTCTAGGTGACTGATGAGCTCAGATGCCCCATAGTGCTCAGAGCCATTTATTGAACAGTTCATCAAGAGTAGTGACTGACGTATTGTGACGAATCAGTTGCTCGGCCGTCATTGACCAGACATTTTCAATTGGTGAAATCTGGAGAATGTGCTGGCCAGGGCAGCAATCGAACATTTTCTGTATCCAGAAAGGTCCGTACAGGACTTGCAACATGCGGTCTTGCATTATCCTGCTGAAATATAGCATTTCACAGGGATCGAATGAAGGGTAGAGCCACGGGTCGTAACACATCTGAAATGTAACGTCCGCTGTTCAAAGTGCTGTCAGTGCGAACAAGAGGTGACCGAGACGTGTAACCAACGGCACCCCATACCAACACGCCGGGTGATACGCAAGTATGGCGATGACGAATACACGCTTCCAATGTGCGTTCACCGCGATGTCGCCAAACACGGATGTGACCATCATGATGCTGTAAACAGACCCTGGATTCATCCGAAAAAATGACGTTTTGCCATTCGTGCACCCAGGTTCGTCGTTGAGTACACCATCGCAGGCGCTCCTGTCTGTGATGAAGCGTCAAGGGTAACCGAAGCCATGGTCTCCGAGCTCTGATAGTCCATGCTGCTGCAAACGCCGTCGAACTGTTCGTTCAGATAGTAGTTGTCTTGCAAACGTCCCCATCTGTTGACTCAGGAATCGAGACGTGGCTGCACGATCCGTTACAGCCAGATGCCTGTCATCTCGACTGCTAGTGACACGAGGCCGTTGGGATCCAGCACGGCGTTCCGTATTACCCTCCTGAACCCACCGATTCCATATTCTGCTAACAGTTATTGGATCTCGACCAACGTGAGCAGCAATGTCGCGATGCGATAAACCGCAACCGCGATTGGATACAATCCGTGATGGTACGCATTTCTCCTCGTTACACGAGGCATCACAACAACGTTTCACCAGGCAACGCCGGTCAACTGCTGTTTGTGTATCAGAAATCGGTTGGCAACTTTCCTCATGTCAGCACGTTGTAGGTGTCGCCACCGGCGCCAGCCTTGTGTGAATGCTCTGAGAAGCTAGTCATTTGCATATCACAGCATCTTCTTCCTGTCGGTTAAATTTCGCGTCTGTAGCACGTCATCTTCGTGGTGTAGCAATTTTAATGTACAGTAGTGTAAAATACAGTTCTCGGTTGCAGGATACAATTTACCTCTTTTAATATTAATCACAATAGAAAGTTACTGCACACCATGTCACTATGGATTGAAATAAATTTTAATGAAATATGAATAAAAATTACGACTTGTAACGAGTGATTGAGAGTTTGATGTAGAAGATATTATTTGTTCTAACTTTTTCAAATTAAATTTTTAATTAATAATTCACACTAATTGGTGTGTTAATTTCCTGCTGTTGAAAGGATAAAAGTTCTACTGTCTTTATCAGGACGCTCCTTAATATCTGGAACACTGCGGTATAGGTTTATGTACAATCCCATTTCGCATTCAAATATTTAAGAGACTAACTAAGGTGTCGGAGAGCCCATTTCAAAAGCTCTGGGTTTGATGAGCATGCCGTAACTCGCAGAAACGGCCGTTGCACGGAGAGATCTCTTGGGAGATTTCTGTTGTAAAAGAATTGGCGTGAGGCCTTTAACGTATATGCCTCCGCCGTCGCTCGGTCTATTTTTTGTGTCGAACATATAAAAAAGAAGCAAGTGTGTCACGTCCTAGTATACGTCTGTTGTCTTGGCTTCGGAACGCGACTGAGAGGAGAACTGCTTACGTCACTCGTCTAGTTTGATCTGATTCTCTTTCATTTCGCTCATTTCAGCCCAGATTTCTCACGAGAATCTTATGATGCCGATCAGGTTTGTTTCCCGTACATTATTTCGTGTTAGCACCGTGATAGGCAACAGCCTTGGTATTCCCAAATAACAGGAGTATCTACAAACGATCGTAGCCACTAAATCGGAAAGCTTTCCGATTCACCACGTTCGTGCTCCGTTGGCAGCTGCCGCAGAGAGTGTACGCGGGGCTTTGCCCGTCGCGTTCGTAAAATGATCACAGGTTTCCAGTTCCCCTTCCCTCGAAATTCTGTTAACGCCAGCTTTAGGCAAATGGGTGAATAGAAGTGATAAGTAAGACAAAATCGCTGTAGTACTATAAGAAACAACATGCTGATGCAATGGATCAGTAAATTAAGTTTCTGTACTTATGATATCAAGGAAGGAATTATTCTTCGAAATTACTCTTTGCTGATGATCACATTGTGAATGCTGACAGCGAGAACACACTCCAAACGGCTGAATTTCACGATCTATTAATACCTCAAAAAAGTTTTGGTTTTCATGGGTCAGGGGCCAATTCCTAGTATAATAATAATAAATCAGAAAATAGGAAGAGTAACTCGTTCAACTTCTTAGGAAATATTATCTTATTTATGGTAGAAAGGGACATACAGAAGAAAATAGGGTTTAATTAACGGAACATTCTGTTGAACCTTCAGAATTAAACTGAAAGAATACCAGTGATTAATTGTCCATACTGAATTGTGTGTGTCGGGGCCAGGGTGGCCGAGCGGGTCTAGGCGCTTCAGTCTGGAACCGCGCGACCGCTACGGTCGCAGGTTCGAATCCTGCCTCCAACGTGGATGTGTGTGATGTCCTTAGATTAGTTAGGTTTAAGTAGTTCTAAGTTCTAGGGGACTGATGACCTCAGAAGTCCCATAGTGCTCAGAGCCATTTGAACAATTTGGGTGTGTCGCCTCGCCGAAGCATGGATGCTGGAACCCTGTAGAACCCCGTACCCGCTCCGGTGCAGGATGTCCTCATCACAAGCGACAGATCAAGACCAGTAACTCCAGACTGGCCCTATATGCCTACGATACGACGCTCCTGAGTCAGAGCAGGAGCCCCCACGTGCTGCAAACCGTCTGGCATACTCCAAATTGTCACGTGTACCATGCCACATCTTCGCGCAGCACCCCGTTCCGGTCGCTCTGCCAGTTGTTACGGTCAGTGGTACGCCAATATCATGGGCAAAAACCATGAAATTCTTGAAATGTGAAGTCAAAAACACCTTCAACCGTCTGTATTTCCAATTTTTCTACCAGTTTCTGCGTTACAATATTCCATCTTCAGGCACCTGTATAAAGACGACAATATTAACAGTGTAACATAACAAAAAGGGCGATGTAAAATTTAAGAAATAAAATTATTTGCCGGCCGCTGTGGACGAGCAGTTCTAGACGCTGTTGCTACGGTCGCAGGTTCGAATCCTCCCTCGGGCATGGGTGTGTGTGATGTCCTTAGGTTATTTAGCTTTAAGTAGTTCTACGTCTAGGGGACTGATGACCTCAGATGTCAAGTCTCATAGTGCTTGGAGCTACTTGAATTTTCAAATTATTTACAGTGGTTATATTCAGTAAGCAAGAAACAGAAATCAAAATGTAGAGGAATTGACATCAAAGTTAAAGGTAGGTTAAGGAATCAATGAGAGGACAGTCGAACACTGTATGAATACAGATCAGAGAATAAAATATATATACCATATAACAGTAAAGAGACACCACTAATCGGGGTCAAAATTACATCTGATGAATAGCAACTAGGGTGCTACATACCGACAAACAACTAGTATGCAGTGCCAATGTCAATGGCCGTGAATCAACTGAAGAAAAACAGTCAGTCATTACTGATGAATACAATCTCAAGGTAAAATATTTACTTATATGTTAAAATCACTTACTGGAGGTCGACCCCATACACTAATAACAACTAATAAAACAAGAATATAAAGCTATGCCAACGTAATCTATCAATCAAAGATTCATAAGGTAATACACATTTTAACGAAGCAAACAGTGAAGCAAGTTCCATAACCAACATTATCATGAACTTGGGATGTCTCCTGGCAGACAGGTGTCTGGCTAGGTGATGTACCAAACTATAAACTGCAATGGTTTCGAGGGGCTAACAGAAGTGGTAAAGGCTGCCAGTCCTGCTTGCGAGATGAAAACAGAACTGACCATTAGCAGCATAGTCGACAGGATCGATTGCTGACCTATGGTATAGAGCCGAGTGCAAGGTCTGACTCAGAGGCTCAAACGGTTCTGCGACCATGTAGGCTGCAGATTCCTCGACTCGACTTGCGCCTTAGGGTGGTTGGGTTACGGGTTCCGCTGCGTTTAATTGGAGGCGGTTACACGGGTAGCAGGGGCTGTGTGGCGTGGACTGGGTGGTTTTTTAGGTGGGGGGGGGGGCGGCTCGAGAAAACAGAAAAAGGACTTCGGTCACAAAAGATGCAGGCCGAACACAGGAAGAACGCAGATACAGGAACCATCAGTATAACAGTTGTAAATTGTCGTAGCTGTGTTGGGAAAGTACCAGAGCTCCAAGCGGTAGTAGAAAGCACTGATGCTCAAATCGTTATAGGCACTGAAAGCTGACTAAAGCCGGAGATAAGTTCGGCCGAAATTTTTGCGAAGAACCTAACCGTGTTCTGAAAGGATAGGCTAAAAACAGTTGGCGGTGGCGTGTTTGTTGCTTTTAGAAGTAGTTTACATTGTCGCGAAATTGAAGCGGATAGTTACTGTGGATTAGTATAGGCAGAGGTCATTCTTGGCAACCGGAACAAAATAATAATTGGACCCTTTTATCGACCTTCCAATTCAGATGATACAATCGCTGAAAGGTTCAAAGACAAATTGAGTTTAATTTCAAACATGTAACCGACTCACTCAATTATATTTATTGGTGCCTTTAATTTATCCTCTATATGCTGGCGAAAATACACTTTTAAGTCCGTAGGTATGTATAAAACATCATCCGAAATTGTGCTAAACGCGTTCTCTGAAAATTATTTCGAACAGTTAGTTCATGAGATCACGCGAATAGTAAACAGTTGTGAAAATACACTTGATCTCTTACCAACAAATAATCCTGAGCTAATAGCGAGCATCAAAACGGATACAGGGATTAGTGTACACAGGGTTATCGTACCGAGACTGAATATTGTAACTACCAAATCTCAAAAAAAATATACCTATTCAAAAAAGCAGATAAAAATTCACTTGACGACTTCCTGAGACACAATCTCCACTCCTTCCAATTAACAATGTAAGAGTAGACCAGATATGGAACTGAAAGAAATAGTATCGGCAACTATTGAGAGATTTATACCAAATAAATTAACAAACGAAGGAGCTGATCCTCCTTGGTACACAAAATGGGTCAAAACACTTGCAGAAGCAACGAAAAAACATGCCAAATTCAAACGGTCGCAAAATCTCCAAGATTGGAGATCTTCTACGAATGCTCGAAATTTAGAGCGGACTACAATGAGAGATGCTTATAATAGTTTCCACAACGAAACTTGATCTCGAAACCTGGCGTAAAACCCAAAGAGATTCTGGTCGCACGTGAAGAATGCTAGCGGCAAGTCAAATCAGTGCCTTCTCATTGCGATAGCAATGGAGATATTATTGAAGACAGTGCTGCGAAATCAGAGTTACTAAACCCAGACTTCCGATATTCCTACACCAAAGAAGACGAAGTAAATATTCAGGAATTTTAATCAAGAACAGCTGCCAACATGAGTAACGTTGAAGTAGATATCCTTGGAGTAGTGAAGCAACTTGAATTACTTATCAACAGCAAGTCTCCCGGTCCAAACTGTATACAAGTTAGGTTCCCCTCAGAGTATACTGACACAATAGCTCCATACTGAACAATCATATACAACCGTTCGCTCGACGAAAGATTCGTATCTAAAGATTGTAACGTTGCACAGCTCACACTAATATTCAAGAAAGGTAGTAGGAGTAATGCACTGAATTACAGGCCCATATCATTAACCTCGAAGAAAACGGTCTTTTGAGACACAGTCAACACTGATTTAGAGTGTTATTGACGAGGGATTTCAAATTAATTTAGTATTTCTGGATTTCAGGAAGGACACTGTACACACAAACGGCTTGTAGCGAAATTTCGTGCTTATGGAATATCAGTTTTGTGACTGGATTCGTGATTTCCTGCCAGAGAGGTTACGGTTCGTAGTAACTGACGGAAAGTCATAGAGCAAAATAGAGGCGATTTCTGGCGTTCCCCAAGGTAGTGTTACAGGCCCTTTGCTCTTCCACATATATATAAACGATTTGGGAGACAATCTGAGCAGCCGTCTTCGGTTGTTTGCATCTGATGCTGTCGTTTATCGGTTAGTAAAGACATCAAAGATCAAAACAAATTGCAGAACGATTGAGAAAAGATATCAGAATGGTGCGAGAACTGGCAATTGACCCTAAATAACGAATAGTGTGCTGTCATCGACATGAGTGCTAAAGGGAACCCGTTAAACTTCGGTTACACGATCAATCAGTCAAATCTAAAGGCCGTAAATTCAACCAAATACCTAGGAATTACGGTTACGAACAACTCAAATTGCAAAATGCACAGAGAAAATGTTGTGGGGAAGGCTAACCAAAGACTGCGTTTTATTGGCAGGACACTTAGAAAATTTAACAGATCTACTAAAGAGACTGTCTACACTACGCTTGTCTGTCCTCGTTTAGAATACTGCTGCGCGGTTGGGGTCCTTACCAGGTAGGACTGACGGAGTACATCGAAAAAGTTCAAAGAACGAAATTTCAATCACCAACTTTCTCCTCCGAATGTGAAAATTTTTTGTTGACGCCGACCTACATAGGGAGAAACGTTCACCATAATAAAATAAAGGAAGTCGGAGCTCGCTCGGAAAGATATAACTGTCCGTTTTTTCCGCGCGCTGTACGAGATTGATTGTGAACGTGGTTCGATGAACCCTCTGCCAGGCACTTACATGTGATTTGCGGAATATCGATGTAGATGTAAATGCAATGTTCTTCGGAAACTCGTTGGTCTGCTCGTCTTGTTGTCGACGCACAGCCAGGCGTATCTAATTTCGCTGGAATCTTCTACGAATTGTCATTGTACTGGATTCGGGTTCATTCAACGACGCTCCTGTACACATATTTGGCGCGAATAACAGCCCACTCATGACGTCATAACTGAGTCTTGGTGAAAGTCTTTAAAACATCGGCATCTTTCAGTTTCAAGATGTTAAATGAATGTAATTTTTTATGTAACAGTATCGACTGCGTTATAGTCATCTACTGTAAGCTATGCCTTGTAAATGCAAATATTCTTCTCTATTTTGTGTTCTTTTCTTCATTTCTTGATGATTTTTATATTTTATTATCATGAATCTACTCATTTCTTTGCTCTCCCGTTGCTTTCTTTCCCAAATTTTTGAACATCAAGTACATCTTTTAAAAATTTTACGTATAAAGAAAACTTCGTGTCACACTGAAGCGCGAAAGAAACTGGTATAGGCATGCGTATTCAAATAAAGAGATACGTAAACAGGCAGAATATGGCGCTGCGGTCTGCAACGCCTATATAAGAAAACAAGTGTCAGGCGCAGTTGTTAGATCGGTTACTGCTGCTTCAATGGCAGGTTATCAATATTTAAGTGAGTTTGAACGTGGTGTTACAGTCGGTGCACGAGCGATGGGACACAGTATCTCTGAGGTAGCGATGATGTGGGGATTGTCCCGTACGACCATTTCATAAGTGTACCATAAATATCAGGAATCGCTAAAACATAAAATCTGCGACATCACTACGGCCGGAAAAAGATCCGGCAAGAACGGGACCAACGACGATTGAAGAGAATCGTTCAACCTGTCATAACTGCTACCTTTCTGCAAATTGCTGCGGATTTCACTGCTGGGCCATCAACAAATGTCAGCCTGCGAACCTTTCAATGAAACATCATCGACAGGGGCTTTCGGAGCCGAAGGCCCACACGTATACCTCTGATGACGTGTACGGGTAAGGACCTTGCATGTCAGTAGGAGAGTGTTCCAGCTGGAGGCTCTGTAATGGTGTGGGGCGTGCGCAGTTGGAGTGAAATGGGACCCCTGATACGTCTAGATATGACTGACAGATGACACGTACGCAAACATCCTGTCTGATCACCTGTATCCATTCATGTCCATTGTGCGTTCCGATGGACTTGGGCAATGCGACACCCCACACGTCCAGAATTGCTACAGAGCGGCTCCAGGAACACTCTTCTGAGTTTAAACACTTCCGTTGGCCATCGAACTCCCCAAACATCAACATTATTGAGCATTTCTGGGATGCCTTGCAACGTGCTGTTCAGAAGAGATCTAACCTCCTCGTACTCTTACAGATTTATGAACAACCCTCCAGTACTACTTTAGACATTAGTCGAGTCCATGCCACACCGTACTGCAGCACTTCTGGGTGCTCGAGGGGGCTCTAGACGATATTAGGCAGGTGTACCTGTTTCTTTGGCTCTTCACTTAATATCTGTATCAACTGGTACTCGTTATTCTTCTTCAAAATCACTATTCCATTACCTCAAAGGACTTTTTCTCTTCAATATCGTGCAGTTTTCACAGACATACAGCAGCACATTCTAGTGAACGTCTTGACAAAGTGCTTCTTTTTTCTTTCAATCCTAAACGCCCTTCTGAAACAGTTGTTTTCTTTCAGTGAAAACACTTTTAACTGTAGCAATATTCTTTTTCTGGTTTCAATATGTTATGTTTTGTAATTGTTAAGCCTATGTAATTGAATTTCTTAATTTAGATGTTGCTATATCTTTAATTTTGTTCTTCTGTCTTTCCAGTCTAAGATCTTTCAGGTAGTAGTATCTAAGGTCTTTTCTGGACAAATAAAGACTATATAAGAATCACTATTTAAATACAACTTTTCTCTAGCAAATTTTTATATTTCAGTGCTTGCTTCAGCAGTCCGCAGCTTCAGACTAAAGCCAAGCTGACCATCTTGAAGTTCTAGTTTTATTTTATATGTTATTCTGTTTCTATAATTTGAGCAGTCTGCTGTACGATCTTTTTCATGAATGAGTGCATCAGTGGCCAACATCTGTAAATGGTTTTCGCAGGCTGCCTGTTGCAGCGACGTTGCATCTCCAACCATAAACTATCAACTTTAGTTACAGTGAAATAAATAAATGTTGTAAGGTAGATCTGTTGGAAGATCTAGAGATGTTTTCGCTCTAAAATATATGTGAACATAATATACCGAATGAAAAAGTCGGAAGTGGTTCAGTGAGTTTCTTCAGATTCTTCGACAGTATTCTTAAATACGCAGAATGAAATAGTGATTTACGGAAATAAGTACCCTTGTAATAACAAATGTATAAATACGTAATTTTTTAGATTATATGGGCTTAATCCCCTCCGCACTTAAGAGTAGCGTATACTGTATACTCTGTGGGCTACTTCGTATCTCCGCTGACAATACGTAACATATTTCTTTGTTTTAAACGTGATCTGTGGACTGTGAACTGCGTAAATGATGTATCATCTGTATGCGTTTCTAAACAAGAGAAGACCAACCTGTGGACTGTGAACTGCGTAAATGATGTATCATCTGTATGCGTTTCTAAACAAGAGAAGACCAAGAAATCTGTAAGAAAATTCAACTTCAAAAGTCTCCATTATTTATACGGTTAATCACAAAATTTCGCATGTTTACGTTACAGTACAATCACCAGGATAATGTAGTTGCTCACACATTGCAAAACATCATGCCTAAAAATGTCGTAGCATAAGACAAACGTAAGTGCCGAGGGAATTATTTCCAGAAGCGCCCCTTGTGGATAATAATTAATACATAAAACTTGTGACAGGCAATAGAAAAGTTAAATCATGAAACGTCAGAAAATCTTTAAGTGGATTACGTTCATAATCTTGAAGGCAGTATTTCACAATTTGAGTACAAACGAAACGGCAGAATTTGTAGAGCCAAAAGCTAAATTAACGTAGTAGAAGAATTAATTTAAAAAGAGAGTAAAATCTTAAAACAAGGAGAGAAGCTGGTATAGGGCTGCGTGCTCGGATTAAAAATGGTGCAAGACGGGACTGCAGTATTTCGACCCTACTGTTCAGTCTATACGTCGAAGAGGAAATGATGGAAGTAAAAGAAAATTTCAAGAGTGGGAATAAAACTCAGGGTGAAAGAAATCGCTGATGACATTTGCTATCAACAATGCAGGTGATAAAGAACTAAGGATCTACTGAATGGAATGAACAGCCTAAGGCGTACAAAATACGGACTGAGGGTAAACCGAAGAAAGACGAAAGTGATGGTAAGTTGCAGAAATGAGAATAGCGAGAAGCTGGTCATGAAGTAAACAAAGTTAAGAATTTCTGCTACCTTGGAAGCAAAATAACCTACGACGGACGAAGCAAGGAGAATATAAAAAGCAGACTAGCAAAGGCAAAGAGGGTGTTTCTGGCCAATAGAAGTCCACCCAGTATCAAACATAGGCTTTAATCTGACGAAGAGATTTCTAAGAACGTTCTTTAGGAGCACTACACAGTATGGTGGTGAATCATGGGCTGTGGGAAAACTGGAACAGAACTCAAGCATTTGAGAGGTAGTGCTACAGAAGAATGTTGAAAATTACGTGGACTGGTAGGGTAAGGAATGAGGAACATAGGGAAAAAGCTGACAGAAGAAAGCACATGCGTTAAGTCACCATGGAATAACTTCCATGGTGTTATAGGGAGCTGCAGAAGCTAAAAACTATGGAGGAAGAAAGAGACTGGAACACAAGCAACAAATAATTCAGGACGCAGGGTGCAACTGCTACTCTGAGATGAAGAGGTTGGCACTGGAGAGGAATTCGTGGCGGGCCGCATGAAACCAGTCAGAAGACAGATGAAAAATAAAGAAATGAAAGAAATAAAGTTGTGTCACTGTCGTCGTAATGGCCATTACAGTACATGCTGTAGCAGGAATAAGTTGTTTTACAACTGAGGCAGTACGTTACATAGAGTTACGCACTAACGTACGGGCAGGGCGTGGCGCTGCTGCTTCTGCGGCAGCAGAGTGTGTGTAACACTGGCCTGTGGCGTTGTAATGGCGCACGGTTTATGCGTGCTGGGAGAAGCCGCGCCCTGCCCCCTGCTGGTCGCACTAGGGGCTCCGTGTGACCCATCCATCTCAGCTAGACACGCCACGCCGTGTCCGCCGACACTAGCCTCAGCCGTTCCTGCATCCAGCACACGCTGCAGCACGTCGATAGACGCCCGTCAAAGCCAGAAACCACCAAGTACTGTATAAATATTCGGATGTATAAGGTCTCCATAATGCAGTCCGAACACACTCTAGGAGGACTCCCAAAGAAGGAAAAAAATAGATATTCTTCACGGGTTTGCAGCCGGATCATGTCGTCGTCCTGACACAATATTTCGGCGGACCAGCTGGCCGCCATCTTCAGGTGAGTTAATGCTAGTGCGCTGCCTCGCCGTAACTGAATTCCAGCCACAACGACGGAAACCTTTATACACCATGAAGAGAACACCGTGCGTGCGTGAGACGATGGGCAGCGCCTCCTGGCGGCAAGCAGACACGCAGCGCGCCGGTGGGAGAGGACGGCAGAAACGATAAATCGCAACAGCACTAGTTGGAAGTATCCAATGATCGAAAAGAAGACCGTTGTTGTTTAATGTCGGACAAAATCGGATTCCATATCTTACTTAGAGGAAAACCTTTATCCGTGTGAATAATATTACTGGATAATCTAATTTCAATCGATTTTGTAAGAACACATTCCCAACAGCGAGAAGCAGGAGAGATCAATTGTGTCTTGTCATACATCATCCTGTGTCCTTCGTTAGGGCAATGTTCCGCCACTGCCGACTTCTCAGGCTGGAACAACCGAGTGTGCCGATGATGTTCCACGCACCGGTCCTGAATAGTTCGAATAGTTTGACCAGTATACTTCTTTCCACAGTGACACGGAATTTCATAAACCCCGGGCCTCCTCAAGCCCAAATTATCTTTATCTGAGCCAAGAAGGGCTCCAGTCTTGGCCACCGGCGTAAAACACTTTTAATATTATGTTTTCTTAAAATTCTTGAAATTTTGGATGATATACTTCCCGCAAAGCGTAAATAAGCAACCGATTCAAAAGTATCCTATATTGGCTCGCGTGACGGACCTAACTGAAGAGCACGGCATATTTGTTGTTCAGTATATCCATTCTGTTCAAAAACAAACTTCAAATGATCAAGTTCTTCTTTCAAATGTTCGTCGTCCGAAATGGCATAAGCTCTTTTGACGAGAGTCCGCAAAACTCCACTACGTTGGTGTGGCGGATGACAGCTGGTCACATGAAGATAGCGGTCAGTATGAGTGGGTTTCCTATACACGCTATGTCCAAAAGTCCCATCATCCTTTCTTTGTTCTAAAACACCAAGAAATGGAAGTTTACCATCTCTTTCGATTTCCATAGTAAATTTAATACTTGGATGTAGACAATTAAAATGATCTAAGAAACGATTCAAAGCATCAGTTCCATGTGGCCAAACCATAAAAATGTCATCAACGTATCTCAAAAAACACTTTGGTTTAAGAAACGAAGTTTTGAGTGTCATGTCCTCAAAGTCTTCCATAAAAATATTGTGTCAGGACGACGACATGATCCGGCTGCAACCCCGTGAAGAATATCAGAAGTTTTTACGCCGGGAAAGTCTACGAAATCACAAGGAAAAAAACTGTTTTTTTATTTCAGCGACTATTCAGCAAAGTACGGGATGAATTCCTCACTTACTTTCTTTATATTCTTTTTTTTTCTTTTTACAAGTCGCCTTCGACTGGTTTGATTCTAACATCTTTTTCCTATCTTCAGTTAATTTTTTTCAACTACGTAACTTCACACCAAACTCCTCGACAGTCTATTTAGTAAATTATAGTTTTAATTTCCCTCAGTAGTTTTTCCCCTCTACTGTTCTCTCCAGTGCCAAGTATACTCTTGTATGTCGTTGTAGATGTCCTACTAACTTCTTTCTTCTAATAAAAGCCTTTCATAGACTTTTTTCCTCACTCACTGTTATTGGTACTTCTTCATTTTGTTCTTTATCTGTCCAACGCATTATCAACATTCTTTGACAGTAATTTTGAAGCTGCCCAGAACTATTGATAGTCTTCGTACTAACAGGTTGCTTGGTAATGCGCAAGGATGCGAAATTAGAAATGAGCTAAGGTAGGCTGTTGTAACGCTGTCCCATTGGCGCGGGCAGTGCCAGGAGCTCCTCAGCTCGCTCGCGGGCAGCTCGTATAGGCTACCCGATAAGTAACCCTATTACATTCATTCTAACAAAATGGTCAACAAATATTACAATCTTCTGGACTATTAGGCCGCGTCATGTTTCTTCTAAAATGATCGACGTTTCGACCCCTCTGCTGGAATCTTCCTCAGGATCTTCTGGTTTCTACTACTGCTAGAGTATTCTACTGAAGATACCTGAAGATACTGAGGAAGATCCCAGCAACGGGGTCGAAACGTCGATCATTTTCGAATAAACATGACGCGGCCTAATAAGCCAGAAGATTTTAACATTAGTGACAACGGCCACGAAAGTCTGCAGACTTACATAACATGGTCAGCGTTGCTAGAGATCGGAAGCGGAGCGAGTACGAGTCCAACATTGGAGGTTTCATACTCTGGAACTGAAGGCGCTGCTGTTACATCTCTCCTTACCGCTATAGTGTTGTGCATTTATACAGATGGCGGCACTATTACGTACACAATATACAAAAGGACGGTGCCTTGGCGCAGCTCTCATTTGTACTCCAGTGATGCGTGTGGAAAGGTTTCAGACGTTATTATAGCAGCACTACGGAAATTAACTATGAACATGGAATGGTAGTTGGAGCTACATGCATGGGACATTCCACTTTGGAAAACGTTAAGGAATTCAAATCAGAGACGCGTAGTGTCAAGAGAGTGCCTAGAATACCAAATTTTAGGCATTACCTCTCACTACGAACAACGCACTGCCCGACAATCTTCACTTAATGACCGAGAGTGGCAGTGCTTGTGTAGCGTCATCAGTGCTAAGAGACAAGAAACAATGCATGAAATAACCTCAGAAATCAATGTGGGACGTACGACGAATGTATCCGTTAGGACAGCGCGGCGAAATTCGGTGTTAATGAGCTGTGGCAACAGACGACCGATGCCAGCGCCTTTGCTAACAGCACGGCAGAGCCTCCAGCGCCTCTCCTGGGCTCGTGTTCAAATCGGTTGGACCCTCGAGAACTTGGAAATCGTGGCCTTTTCAGATGAGTCCCGATTTCAGTTGGCAAGATATGATGGTAGTGTTCGAGAGTCGCGCAGACCCCGCGAATACAAGCGCCCAAGTTGTCAACAAGGCGCTGGGCAAGCTGGTGGTGGTTCGATACTGATGTGAGCTGTGTTTACATGGAATAGACTGGGTCCTCTGGTCCAAAGAATCGATTATTGACTGGAAATGGTTACGTTTGGCTACTTCAAGGCTATTTTCTGCCATTCATGGACAGTCGAGGAACAATATTGTGTACAGCACTGTACAGCATGTCAGTAGGCACGGTGAGAAACTACCATTCGATGTTATCTTTCAGCATTCGTAATGAAGTCGGACGATCGCTGTAGACTTGTGATTTCAGTCAATCCCCACAATGATCACACGGATTGAGGTCTGAAGACATCGGAGGCCAAGCATGCGGCAGTGGCGGCTCAACTTGCGATCATTACCAAACGATGCGTGCAGGAGATCCCTGACACGTATGGTAATATGGGATGGAGAGCCATGCTGCATAAGAGTCGTACATTTCAGCAAGTGTTTATCGAGCAGGCTAGGGATGGTGCGTTTCTGTAATATACGAGAGTATTTCGCACCCGTCACGCCGACAGTTTGAAAAGCAGCACCCCCATTTCCTCGAATAAAAAGGGTTCGATCACGCCTGATGTGGTACATTCACACCACACTGTGCGGTTTCCACGACAGTTCTAGGACTTTCGTTAGCCAAATTCTGCAGTGTTGACGGACCCTTCGAGTGTGAAATCGGCTTCGATGGTCCACAACACGTTAGACTACCTACAGTAATATTCCCCATTTTTTGAAGGACTTACATTGCAAATGCTCTCCGCGTCTCAAAATCCGTAGCTAACAGTTCTTGATGAAGCTGCATTTTATGCGGATAACATTGGAGGGTACTCCTTAGTGCTCTCCAAACACTAGTTCCGGAAGTCTGGTGCGACCTACGACTTCACGAACACTGACTTAACCATGTGATGATGGACTCACTAAAGTCTCCGTTTCTTCCTGAACTATCTGAAAAGCAGAAGCACTTATGTTTGGTCACCCACTACGGGGTCGATCGTCTAAACAAACCGTGGCCTCCAACTTCGTGATCATTTTATTCACAAAGACACTTGTCAGAGGACTTCTTATGGCAGTAGTATCGTAAAGCCGCTGTAGCGTATTCCCCATTCTGGTAGTAAAGCTTTCCTACCAATGGTTTTTCCGGTGAAGTCAGTATGCCGCGACTGCTGGCGCAACTGTCTATCCTCTCTATCTTACGTGGCGTCGCCGACGTTTTGCTGTCTTGTGCCATCTGATGGCCGGATTTTGCACTCGTTTTTGATTTCAATAAAATCCTAAGTCATTTCAGGCTTCTGTGTCGCGTTTAATATATCCGTCTACATTATTCTGTGAATTAGTGCATTTGCAGGTGTTAATGGACTTTTGGGTTACTCTGAGTAAAAGCATTATCCGCGAACAGTCTCATGGAGTTCCATCGTTATCTTCCAGTATAGTAATCGACCTGTTATTCTCCCTTGAGCTACTGTACGATGTAGCTTCTTTTTAAGATTTCTCTCCGAGAAGAGTGAAACGTTGCGTTTCATACGCTAGGAACTCTTCAGTCGAAAAACATAGCTGATCTGATATTGAGTACGCTCGTATTTTGTTCATGAGACAACAATGTGAAACTGTTTGGAATGCCTTCCAGAAATCAAGGAGAGTATCTACTCCCTTCTCATCTCGTAGACGACTAAAGCGTGCCTCGTTGCAGATGACAGTTGTGCTCGGAATCCATTTTGATTCCTGCAGATTGGACTATTCGTTTCCAGGAAAAAAAGCCTACATAACGCGCGTGTTGTAAATTTCTATAACAAGCTGACATCGGTGATACTTGGACTTTTACGACGTCTTCCGTCAATCCTCTCTGATAAGGATCCCATACCTGGCCGGCCGAAGTGGCCGTGCGGTTAAAGGCGCTGCAGTCTGGAACCGCAAGACCGCTACGGTCGCAGGTTCGAATCCTGCCTCGGGCATGGATGTTTGTGATGTCCGTAGGTTAGTTAGGTTTAACTAGTTCTAAGTTCTAGGGGACTTATGACCTCAGCAGTTGAGTCCCATAGTGCTCAGAGCCATTTTTGAAGGATCCCATACCGCACAGCAACATTCTAATAGAGGACGAACAAGTGTAGTTTATAAAGTCTTTTTGTAGACCTGTTTAAATCTGCAGTGTAGCTCTCTTTGCTTTCGGAGTAGCTTCTTAACAAGGCTATTCTATCATGACAAGTATTTCCCATTCCTTAAAACTTGGCTGGACAGATATCTGTCGAAGTTGTACTGTACTTTGTAAACTTTGTCCACTCACAGTACATTTTTTTTCAGTTTCCGAGATCAATTTTCATATTGTCCGTTCAGGAAAATCTGTTTCTTGTCGCACTTTCTACCTTTGTTTACATTCTCATTAACACCCCCAGTCAGTGACGCCTGGATGCCTGTGCTAGGTGAAATTAGTCGAAACGTTTGAGCGTGTTTGTAACCAGCTGATCTAAAATATTGTACTCACGAGAGGGTTCTCTCATTAACTCCTGAAGGTAATTTTCGGTAAGGCATTTAGAACAGTTGCACACAGCTCACTGTCCTTACTAAGACCGTTTACAGTGTGGAACAAAGGAAACGCGACACCACCAAAATATTCCTGGATGAATTTGGAAATCACACTTAACTCACTTCGACGTGGTCAGACTTTCGATTACTCGTGTCCTGCGGAAGCGCAAGGATCCCGTGTTTAGCAAACACCAGTTGTCATGAATCACCCCTGAAGTCAGTCCCATTGTCCGCAAAACGACACACCTGACAGTTCTGGAATCGGCGTTCACACCTGCCAGTCACGGCCACTGTTCGCTTGCACAGAGCGACACGCTGCGTCATCGTCATGAGCGATCTTTACTCGTCTAATTATGCACCTCTGCAGTTGTGGAGCTGAGAAAACTGCTTCCATAAAGTTTCCGTCCGAGTTTCCACTAGAAAAGAAGAGAGGACAAAGTTATTTCGCCATTTCGTTGGAGTTTGTAGACGGTGCAAGAAAACCGTCGCTCTCCTTACGGTGTCGGAGGACGGAACTACGGGGAGTGCCGCATTCGTGATGTCTCGCTAGATAATTGTGACGTAAATGAACAATTATTACTCTTTCTTCTGATACGTTGTTTCCTGAAAGTATTCCGAAATACTGCTCTAAGGTCACCAGTGAAAGAAGCTCGTGGATATTGTACTGAAATCGTAGTGCTACAGGAAACGACAGACACTAGAATAGTCTCTGAAGGAACATTCTAGAAATTGGTGTACTTGATTGAGAAGATGAGCTGTTTCTGAACTAATGTTACGATACAGACAATGCGATTACTTTTTGGGAGACACCATCGTCGGAAGTACACTACTGGCCATTAAAAGTGCTACACCACGAAGATGACGTGCTACAGACGCGAAATTTAACCGACAGGAAGAAGATGCTGTGATATGCAAATGATTAGTTTTTCAGAGCATTCACACAAAGTTGGCGCCAGTGGCGACACCTACAACGTGCTGACATGACGAAAGTTTCCAACCGACTTCTCACACACAAACAGCAGTTGACCGGCGTTGCCTGGTGAAACGTTGTTGTGATGCCTCGTGTAAGGAGGAGAAATGCGTACCATCACGTTTCCGACTTTGATAAAGGTCGGATTGTAGCCTATGGCGATTGCGGTTTATCGTATCGCGACATTGCTGCTCGCGTTGGTCGAGATCCAATGACTGTTAGCAGAATATGGAATCGGTGGGTTCAGGAGGGTAATACAGAATGCCGTGATGGATCTCAACAGCCTCGTATCACTAGCAGTCGAGATGACAGGCATCTAATCCACATGGCTGCAACGGGTCGTGCAGCCACGTCTCGATCCCTGAGTCAACAGATGGGGACGTAAGCCAGACAACAACCATCTGCAGGAACAGTTCGACGACGTTTGCAGCAGCATGGACTATCAGCTCGGAGACCATGGCTGCGGTTACTCTTGACGCTGCATCACAGAGGGGAGCGCCTGCGATGGTGTACTCAACGGCGAACCTGGGTGCACGAATGGCAAAACGACATTTTTTCGGATTAATCAAGGTTCTGTTTACAGAATCAAGATGGTCGCATCTGTGTTTGGCGACAGTGCGGTGAACGCACATTGGAAGCGTGTATTCATCATCGCCATACTGGCGTATCACCCGGAGTGATGGTATAGGGTGCCATTGGTTACACGTCTCGGTCACCTCTTGTTCCCATTGACGGCACTTAGAACAGTGGACGTTACATTTCAGATGTGTTACGAAACCCTACATTTCAGCAGGCTAAAGCATGACCGCATGTTGCAAGTCCTGTACGGGCCTTTCTGGATACAGGAAATGTTCGACTGCTGCCCTGCCCAGCACTTTCTCCAGATCTCTCATCAACTGAAAACGTCTGTTCAATGGTGCCCGAGCAACTGGCTCGTCACAATAAGCCAGTCGCTACTCTTGATGAACTGTGGTATCGTGTTGAAGCTGCATGGGCAGCTGTACCTTTACACGCTATCCAACCTCTGTTTGACTCAATGCCCAGGCGTATCAAGGCCGTTATTACGGCCAGGGGTAGTTGTTCTGGATACTGATTTCTCAGGATCTATGCACCCAAATTGAGTGAAAATGTAATCACAAGTCAGATCTAGTATAATATATTTGTCCAATGAATACCCGTTTATCATCTGCATTTCTTCTTGGTGTAGCAATTTTAATGGCCAGTAGTGTATTAACTTATAAAATCCACTACTGCAGTCTTCGTCCTTTACCCATTTTTAGGTGGAATACAGCTTCAATTTTGTGCTTCAGCATATATCAGTCATTTTTAAAAATATCAGACAAATATATACACCTGTGAGCCAAGACATTATGACCACGCTCTTAGCAGCTTGTTTGTCCGTCTTTGGAACGAAATACATCACTGATTCTGTGTACCAGGGATCCGACAATTTTCTGATAGGTTTGTGGAGGTATTTGGCATTAGATGTCTGTGCACAGATCATGTAATTCGCGTAAATAACGGGCCGCTGATTTGCGTACGCGGTGATGGCGCCCGATAGCGACCCAGCGCAGGATTTACATCAGGCGAATTTCGTCGCCAAGACATCAACGCGGGCTCATTATAATATTCCTCAGACCACTGTGGCGCGGTTCTGGCTCCGAAACACGGACAATCATCTTGCTGAAAGATGACACCGCTGTCGGTGAAGACATCAAGCACGAAGGGATGCAGGTAGTTCGCAACCGTCAGACTGTCTTTGATTACTATCACAGGTCCCATGCAAGCACAGGAGAATGTCTCCAGTAGCATAATACTGTTCCCAACAGCCTGCGTCCGCGGCGGGCTGCCCATTTCAAGCTGCCGTTCATCTCGATGACGGCGTTTCTGGAGACGAGCAGCGACCTAGTACAGCAAAACGTAATTCACCCGAAGAGCCGACACGTTTCCATTGATCGACAGACAAATGACGATGGTCCCGTGCCCATGCAATATCACGGACCATAGAGTCCGGTCAACATGTGACCAAGTAGGGGTTACCTACTGTGGAGCTCCATGTTCAACAACGTAAGATGAACGGAGTGCTCCGTACACTTGTGCGTGTACCAGCAGTGTACTCTTTCGGCAGAGATGCCACAGATCACCATCTATCCTACTTCACAGAGCAGACAAGCTACCGACTCCCACTTGGACGTCCAATCATTTAGCGCCTGATGGTAGTTTCACTCCCCTACCTCTTTCCGTATATGCTCACGGCAGTAGCACGTGTACATTCGACCAGCTTTTCCGTTTCCGTTCACAGGCTCTGCGTAATAATAATCTGACCTTTGTCAATGTCGCTTATCACAACGGATATCCCCATTTGTAGTCCATATCTTTGCCTAGAGTGGTTCCCCGTTCGTGTCCGCACGACTTACATACTTTTGTTACCGCGTCACGTGCAAGCAATATCACCAGGCGGCATCCAACATCGTGGTAGGCAAGTGAATATTGTTTGTCTTATAAGTATATGTCACAATACAGGTCTGCTTGTTTCAAATTTTGACAAATTTTGACGCATACTGAAAAACGACATTTCCTCTGTATCCCAATTAATAATGCCAAAATGGACGAAATTACATTAGTGGGGTTTATAAACAAACAATTTCAACAGCTTCATATCCATTCCTGTCAACATATGTGTAGTCAGACTTGTCTCAAAAATTTCATCTTTGCCTTTTACATCAACTTGATCTGTCGTTTACAAATAGTCCAACGTTCACATTCTCATAACAGCGTTGGCACTGCCGTTACTTTACATATCTTAAAAATCATCCGTTCTATTTCTTTCTTTGTAATATATAAATAAGCTCAAAGACAAAATAAAGACACTCCACGAAGCGGTTATGCAGATTGGTCATAAAAAAGATGTTCATATAGCTATCGACACAAAATGAAAAACTGTAAATTTTGGCTGCATATAGCTGAATGTATGGCGGGTAGCAAGGTCTCTGGATCTCTCCTAATAAATCATCCAATTTTTCTGAAACTGTAATCATTTGTCAGTCTGCACATCTACCGCTTTTCGTCCCATTCGCATAATTCCTTTGCGCTGCGTCGTATTTTTTGTCATAGAGTGTATATAAGAGGAGGACGTACAAGAACAGTTTATGGCCTGAAACTACGCTGTTATTATCTATAGACACAAATGTTGCATGTGGATATGTTTTAAACCACTGAAGGAGGTTCACAATAATCTGAGACTGAATGCGTATGAAAGAACAAAAATTGCGTTTATTCAAATTTACGTACACGTAACAGCCAGTAGAGTGCTAGTATCAACTAACTCTTGGCACGCCACGCACTGAAAAGACGAATGTAAATTCATTTTAGACTTTGGCTGTGTTTTATTGAATATAAGAGACATGGGGATATTCGATTAATTTGATTTTCAATTTAATTACGCCACTCGATTCTTGAAGCGGTGCCGGACTGTTTCGGAAATTGACTGAATGCGTAATGTCATTTCCAGCAGACGGCCATTTTCAAATGACATAGCTTTTCAGTTTATTACCAAGTCTCTTGAGAGATGCAGTGAGCTAATTGTTGTTACAGTTCATAGCACACGTGTGGACGTGCTTTTGATTAAATACATTTCTAGTGCGTACACTGCGCCTTTAATCAGTGACTTTCATGTTTAACGAACAGTGATTGCACAACTGGTGCGAGGGGCTTTTCATACTGGCTTTGGTGGATGTCTCCGTGTTTTCTGTATGCTGGTTTACAAATCGGCAGCATGTCCCAATACATCTACCAGATCAATTACTCTGAATTCATGGCCCATGCTTACGATATGAGCCACTGAACGCAACTTTTTTAAACATATTGTACACACCATATATTCGTTTTTGTTATTGTTTGTCAAGACATCGGTTAGACTGTTTACATTTCGTGCCCCGCTACCAGGCAACCCCTCCATCAGTGGGTGTTGCTTCCTGTGTCACTTAACTGATGATTACTAATTTACACCTTAAAACAAACTTCCTGATATTACACTTGCAGAATCTAATAATAATAAATTTGATAACAACAGAATGGAACAATAATAAAAAAGAGAGAAAGAAAACGGGAGGTAAGCTGAAAAGGAATAAATAATATACGTAGACTTGTCTTCATTATTGGAAGATAGGGTCAGATATCATTAACTTCGTAAACACACGCACCATCTGTAGGTACGTAAGCGATTAAATTTCCTTTACTTAACGTCTATGGTCACAATCATTTTGTCATCAGACTACCGGTTTCAGTCTATAATGACAATCTTTAGAACTGTTTTATAAAGACATGTCCTAATATACTGGAGCCATAGTGACATTATGAAATGCTACACAAAATCAGTGCTAGCATCGTTAAATATATATAAATAATAGTATATACAAGAGTCATCTTAACAGAAGCACTACTGTTTAAAACTGTTTGAGATGGTTTTGAACAGTAGTGCTGCTGACAAGATGACTCTTGTGTACACTATTATTTATATACCGGTATATTTGACGATGCTGGCGCTGATTTTGTGTTTAGCATTTGACGATGTGACTTGGTTCCAGAATATTAAGACACGCTTTTATTAAACACTTCTAAAGATGGTCATTATAGACAGAAACCGGTAGTCTGATGAGAAAAAATTAGTGATCATAGACGTGATGTAAAGGAAATTGATTCTATATTCGAGTAACTGTTCAATTCATGACCAAATCGCAGCTTGTGGAAATAAATGATTGAAGTGGCAATACTCGGTGACACGCAGGACGGCCACAAGACTGCACTAGTCTCTTACATGTGTAATGTTGTTACCGGGCCTAGTAGGGTACATAAGGAGCGTGGACAATGTCAGATGTTGAGCGACCACTGTGAAGGTGATGCCGTGTACCCATGCGAGACATCATTATCGGCCCCTGACAGACTGGAAGGGGATTCATTGTTGGTCTCCATTTGGCCAAACTGTGAAATGTCCAGATTCGTGGGGCATTCGGAAGGAGCAGTAGCATGATACTGAACTGCGTGGGTCAAGGTTCGAATCGACCACGCCTAACCATCACAAGGGAGGATTGCTTTGTTGTTCTCCGAGCTCATCGTAACCCCTTGACATCCACAACTGACATCCGAGAACAAGTAATGGACTCGCTACCTCATTTTGTGCTACCCCGCACCTTTGCTGGCAGGCTAGCAGCAACAAGACTACGGAACTGCTATCCTGTGAGTGGACTGTCGGTAACACAACGGAAACGGCTGCGTCTTTAGAGGTGTCGTGAGAGTGTGAGCTGGACTGCTGATAAAGGGCGTCGAATTGTGTTCAGCAATGACTCACGGTTCTGGACTATGCCGTATGACTAATGTCGATGAATACCGCGGCGAGCTGTGGAGAATTCCCATTCTTCCCTCCAATGTTCCGGAGAGGCATAGCGGTGCTACTCCAGGCGTCCTGGTGAGGGAAGCCATCGGGTCACGCCTGGCAGTGACTAAGGGAACTCTTCGGCACAACGGTACGCCAAGGACACCCTCCGTCCTCACGTGATACTTCTCAAGTGACAGTACCGTAGTGCCATTTTTCAATAGGAGGATGCTAATCCACTCACAGCGCGTGTCTCTATGAACTGTCTGCGTTACGTACTCTCGTGGCCAGCAAGATCCAAGATCTGACGTCCATGGAACTTCGACCAGCTTGCACATCAACTACGTCGGAGCATTAGTATCCAGGATACTAAGGAACAGTTCACAACAACAGTTGTAGGCCAGTTTGCCTCATGAGAGGATACAACGACTTTATGACACCCTTCTCAACCGAATCAGTGCACGCATCCTGGCCAGAGTGGGAGGGTTGGGGGGGAGGGGGTCAGAATGATAAGTGGGCTCTTACTGCAAAGTTCTTTGTAACATTACCTCCATTTTGAAATCATCGAAATAACATCAAACATCTCGACAAAACCTGAAGTTTCATTTCGTCCCCTCCTCCCGTTGTGTGAGATTCAAGTTTTTGCCACTCTGTGTGTGTACATTAAGCGACAAGTTAATTATGCTGTTTATTTATTTAATCTTTCCTATTCTCGGCGGCCAGGATACTCAGCGACAAGTATTCACTTCAAACATGCTTCATAAACGTCGAGTATTTTCACGATGGGGGCAGGATGTCAATGCAGAGGTCCGTGAGCATGTTGTTTTGATAATTATTATCATTATTATAAAACTAGTCTCAGACGTTATGTCTGGTTAAAAATGGAAAGTGACGCGGACCTTGATCAAGAGTGACTTCCTCTTAACTGTACGGTATATGTTACATTGCATTTAGGAACTTTCGGGTAATTGAACATGTATCAATAATTACAGATTTCTGAAGTTGTATATAAACGTTTGGATGTAGCTGTATTGCGTTGATGTACTGGTGGATATTGTGTGGTATTACTCCCGCAGTTGACAGTATAATTGGTATAATGTCAACTTTATCCTGATGCCACATGTCCTTGACTTCCTCAGCCAGTTGGATGTATTTTTCAATTTTTTCTCCTGTTTTCTTCTCTATATTTGTTGTATTGGGTATGGATATTTCGATTAGTTGTGTTAATTTCGTCTTTTTATTGGTGAGTATGATGTCAGGTTTGTTATGTGGTGTTGTTTTATCTGTTATAATGGTTCTGTTCCAGTATAATTTGTGTTCATCATTCTCCAGTACATTTTGTGGTGCATACTTGTATGTGGGAACGTGTTGTTTTATTAGTTTATGTTCTATGGCATGTTGTTGATGTATTATTTTTGCTACATTGTCATGTCTTCTGGGGTATTCTGTGTTTGCTAGTATTGTACATCCGCTTGTGATGTGATCTACTGTTTCTATTTGTTATTTGCAAAGTCTGCATTTATCTGTTGTGGTATTGGTATCTTTAATAATATGCTTGCTGTAATATCTGGTGTTTATTGTTTGATCCTGTATTGCAATCATGAATCCTTCCGTCTCACTGTACATATTGCCTTTTCTTAGCCATGTGTTGGACGCGTCTTGATCGATGTGCGGCTGTGTTAGATGATACGGGTGCTTGCCCTGTAGTGTTTTCTTTTTCCAATTCACTTTCTTCGTATCTGTTGATGTTATGTGATCTAAAGGGTTGTAGAAGTGGTTATGAAATCGCAATGGTGTAGCCGATGCATTTATATGAGTGATTGCTTTGTGTATTTTGCTAGTTTCTCCTCGTTCTATAAAGAATTTTCTTAAATTGTCTACCTGTCCATAATGTAGGTTTTTTATGTCGATAAATCCCCTTCCTCCATCCTTTCTGCTTAATGTGAATCATTCTGTTGCTGAATGTATGTGATGTATTCTATATTTGTGGCATTGTGATCGTGTAAGTGTATTGAGTGCTTCTAGGTCTGTGTTACTCCATTTCACTACTCCAAATGAGTGGGTCAATATTGGTATAGCATAAGTATTTATTGCTTTTGTCTTGTTTCTTGCTGTCAATTCTGTTTTCAGTATTTTTGTTAGTCTTTGTCTATACTTTTCTTTTAGTTCTTCTTTGATATTTGTATTATCTATTCCTATTTTTTGTCTGTATCCTAGATATTTATAGGCATCTGTTCTTTCCATCGCTTCTATGGAGCCGCTGTGGTTATCCAATATGTAATCTTCTTGTTTAGTGTGGTTTCCCTTGCCTATGCTGTTTTTCTTACATTTGTCTGTCCCAAAACCCATATTTATATCATTGCTGAATACTTCTGTTATCTTTAGTAATTGGTTGAGTTGTTGATTTGTTGCTGACAGTAGTTTTAGGTCATCCATGTATAGCAAATGTGTGATTTTGTATGGGTATGTCCCAGTAATATTATATCCATAATCTGTATTATTTAGCATGTTGGATAGTGGGTTCACAGCAAGACAGAACCAGAAAGGACTTAATGAGTCTCCTTGGTATATTCCACGCTTAATCTGTATTGGCTGTGATGTGATATCATTTGAATTTGTCTGGATATTAATTGTGGTTTTCCAATTTTTCATTACTATGTTTAGGAACTGTATCAATTTAGGATCTACTTTGTATATTTCCAATATCTGTAGCAACCATGAGTGGGCTACACTATCAAAAGCTTTTTGGTAATCAATGTATGCGTAGTGCAGCGACCTTCGTTTAGTTTTAGCTTGATATGTCACCTCTGTATCTATTATCAGTTGCTCTTTACATCCTCGTGCTCCTTTGCAGCAGCCTTTTTGTTCTTCATTTATAATTTTGTTCTGTGTTGTACGTGTCATTAATTTCTGTTTAATGACTGAAGTTAATATTTTGTATATTGTATATTGTATAATTATTATTATTAGTAGTAGTAGTAGTAGTAGTACCGTATTTATTATTTAATTTACATCAACGGCAACAAAACATTTAGGCCTTCCCAACCTTTAATAACCAGTACCCAGAACAACCACCTCTGGCCGTAATAACGGCCGTGATACGCCTGGGCATTGAGTCAAACAGAGCTTGGATGGCGTGTACAGGTACAGCTGCCCATGCAGCTTTAACACGATACCACAGTTCATCAAGAGTAGTGACTGGCGTATTGTGACGAGCCAGGTGCTCGGCTACTATTGACCAGACGTTTTCAATTGGTGAGAAATCTGGAGAATGTGCTGGCCAGGTCAGCAGTCGAATATTTTCTGTATACAGAAAGGCCTGTACAGGACCCGCTACATGCGGTCGTGCATTAGTCTGCTGAAATGTAGGGTTTCGCAGGGATCGAATGAAGGGTAGAGCCACGGGTAGTAACTCATCTGAAATGTAACGTCAACTGTTGAAAGTGCCGTCAGTGAGAACAAGAGGTGACCGAGACGTGTAACCAATGGCCCCCCATACCATCACTCCGGGTGATACGCCATTATGGAGATGATGAATACACTCTTCCAATGTGCGTTCACCGCGGTGTCGCCAAACACAGATGCGACCATCATGATGCTGTAAACAGAACCTGGATTCATCTGAAAAAATGACGCTTTGCGATTCGTGCACCCAGGTTCGTCGTTGAGTACACCATCGCAGGCGCTCCTGTCTCTGACGCAGCGTCAAGGGTAACCGCAGCCATAGTCTCCGAGCTGATAGTCCATGCTGCTGCAAACGTCGTCTAACTGTTCGTGCAGATTGATGTTGTCTTGCAAACGTCCTCATCTGTTGACTCAGGGATCGACAGGTGGCTGCACGATCCGTTACAGCCATGTGGACGCGATGCTTGTCATCTCGACTGCTAGTGATACGAGGCCGTTGGTATCTAGCACGGTGTTCCGTATTACCCT
Source organism: Schistocerca serialis cubense (assembly GCF_023864345.2). Taxonomy (NCBI): domain Eukaryota; kingdom Metazoa; phylum Arthropoda; class Insecta; order Orthoptera; family Acrididae; genus Schistocerca; species Schistocerca serialis. The sequence goes on along the minus strand of NC_064643.1, from coordinate 283,959,809 downwards.
CCTGAACCCACCGATTCCATATTCTGCTAACAGTCATTGGATCTCGACCAACGTGAGCAGCAATGTCGCGATACGATAAACCCCAATCGCGATAGGCTACAATCCGACCTTTATCAAAGTCGGAAACGTGAGCGTAGGCATTTCTCCTCCTTACACGAGGCATTACAACAACGTTTCACCAAGCAATGCCGGTCAACTGCTATTTGTGTATGAGAAATCGGTTGGAAACTTTCCTCATGTCAGCAAGTTGTAGGTGTCGCCACCGGCGCCAACCTTGTGTGCATGCTCTGAAAAGCTAATCATTTGCATATCACAGCATCTTAAATTTCGCGCGTGTAGCACGTCATCTTCGTGATGTAGCAATTTTAATGGCCAGTTCACGATGAGGCATGCGCATGAAAAAAGGGAACTGACTGAAGACTATGTGGTTCAAGTATCTCACCTTGCTCGTGTACTATCTTCGGTTATTATGCGGTGTTGCGAAACTATTCGTTTAGATTAATACACAATGTGGAGGGGATCAAAACCAACATATTTAGTTGTAGTGCGTATGGTCCATGACGGAAATTTCTGGTGCTAGGGACGATTTACAGTTAAGTCGTTTAGCATGCTAATTACAGCAGTTGCGTTCAGAGTAACTGCTTGAACGTGCGACCAATGGTTTGCGAGCACGCCCTAAATCGTCGGACTACTGATTACTGCGTCCGTTTGAAAATTCCTGGCATGTTCGTAATGGTATCACCAACGACAGAAATGCTGGCGACGAGGTCATCTTCTGTTTCCGCAACTGTTTCATACACCAGCTGCTTCATATGCTTCCAGAGGAAGAAATCCACACACATCAGGTAGGTGTGCAGGCCAAAGGGCTACCTCGGCCTATCCATCGATTCCTCACGGCATTGCTTGCTCGCGAAAGCAAAGGTCCTGACTTCGAGTCTCGATCCGGCACACAGTTTTAATCTGCCAGGAAGTTTCATATCAGTGCACACTCCGCTGCAGAGTGAAAATCTCATTCTGGCAACATCGCCCAGGCTGTGGCCTAGTCATGTCTCCGCAATATCCTTTCTTTCGGGAGAGCTAGTTCTGCAAGGTTCGTAGGAGAGCTTCTGTAAAGTTTGGAAGGTAGGAGACGAGGTACTGGCAGAAGTAAAGCTGTGAGGACGGGGCGTGAGTCGTGCTTGGGTACCTCAGTTGGTAGAGCACTTGCCTGCGAAAGGCAAAGTTCCATAGTTCGAGTCTCGGTCCGGCACACAGTTTTAATCTGCCAGGAAGTTTCATATCAACGCACACTCCGCTGCAGAGTGAAAATCTCAATCTGATGTGAGATGTGTTTATCGATCACCATCTGAGATTAGCCGTTTTAGGACCCGGATAAGATGATCTTGGTTTGTCGTATTTCTTGCCGTTGTGGTTTTGTTACGTACTGGTCGGATCAACAGGAGCTTGTATTGAGCATAAGCATCGCACAGGCTTGGAACAGCCCAACAAATCTGCTACTACAGAACACTGCCTTGGCACCGGTCATCCTATGAAATACGACAACACTGAGGTTCTGACGTACACCTCCAGACGGAGTTTTTTCCTAAACTTTGCGTGGAATCCTGCTCTCTCCCTGGTAAGGCAACAGAAGGACATCGCTAATGCTATCTCACCGTTGGTTACTGGAGATATTCACTAACGATAACTTCTGAAGTTGGTCATCTTTGCTGAGTAGTGGTGCTGGTGTTTACTGTGTGTGTGTGTGTGTGTGTGTGTGTGTGTGTGTGTGTGTGATGTCTTTCGGCATATGCTCTCCATATCTAGGTTCTACATATCCTTGCACAGCGCTCTCGTTGCATTTGTGCATTTAAACTCACACCGTGTCCACATGCCGAAATATTGGCAGTTCTCGAAGAGTGCCCTTGGTTGAATTTCCGTAAGTTTAACAAATAGACAATACTTTGATTAAAACAATGTTCTACGTAATGTGGATCCTCCTGCGCTCAGCAAGTGAATACTTCTCTTCGAAGGTATTAGGTGACTATTCCCTGACGGCCAGTTGATTACTAAGCACTGTTATTCTCGCACTAGTACTGTGCCATACGTGTGGCGATTAATCTGTCGTTCATTTAGTGCTTGCCTAGTAATGATGACTTGACCAGTTATTTCCCTAACGTTTTCTACTTTGCATTTCTAAGCCAATACTCCCTCTGCAAGACGATCAGGTACATTCTACCGCAATCGTCTTCTAGCACAATCTGTCCTACTAAGTATAGTCCGCTGTATCCTTTGGAGCAAACGTCACATGAGAATGATAAGAGTGTCACATTAATCACTGGTAACCTCAACTGGATATTTTGTGGATCCTACAGACTTCTTACACACTTTAGAACTATGAGATTCCCTCGTCCAAATATGTTCTCAAATACCAGTTTATCTCTTTCCAACGAATCGAAACACCATCTGTTATAACAGGAAGATTCCACAGTCCTTGAGACATTTATGCAACCACAAAGCAATTTGGCTTCACAGGAAGGAATACGCAGCACCGATCTCTGCTAGCTGTGTCTTCCAGAATGACGAGTTCACCAAGGCAATGCTACGAAACATTCCCCAGACCGTAACGCTCGTTCATGGTAGCAGGGTGTTTGCTTTCACTCTTCTCAAGTCGTATACACCAATGGCCTTCTGCCAGATGGAGCATAAAACATGATTCATCTGCAAAGGCCACCTGTCGGTACTCAATGAACTTCCAGTTGTGGCAGTGGCGTTCAAATTCCAGCCTTTGTCTCCGATGAACAGCAGTCAGCATGGGTGGACGAACCAGGGTGCCTATTCTGTATCTTTCCGCCATTGTGCAGATCGTTTTGATACTCAAGGGCACCGAATGGTCTAGTACTGGAATTAGAGTCCCTGCGTTATTCAGTATGCATTTCGGTAGCGATACCGTTCGGGTCTAGAGAACCGAAGCGCTGTTGTCGGTTCGTGTCGTGCAAGCCAATCAAAAGCAAGCGGCCACAGATACACGCACGCGCACTGCAGCGCACACAGCGCCACAAACACAAAGTGGCTAGCAGACGACACAGGCGCACTATTCTTCCAAGTACCGAAAACTGCGTTTACGTTGCCATAACGAATGACGCCGCATTCCACCGAGCTGACGTGCCCGCCTTCATCGCCCTCGCCTCCTCCTTAACAGTATCAGGTGCAGTATATCCATTTCCATGAGTCTCAGCTGAAATGCATAAAATTTTTTACAGTTTATCTGACCGCATGTTTCCATGCATGCATAATAACGATGGCGTATTTGACTGTGTTCTGCAGATCGTCGTAAATGCCGCATTATGTCATCTTATTCTCATTTACACTGACATCGTATTTTGGATTTTACGTTTCGGGAAATGAGTTAGGAATAGTGTGTAGTACCACATTGTACTAATACATCTATAAAAATACCCGAAATATTTATTCTGAGAGTTTCAAAGAATAAGAAGATAAACAGAATGTGGTTATAACTCACTCCTAGAGACGCAAATGATGAAGTAGCCCCATTCCGTACACGATGTGTCAACGATTTGGGTCTTAAAAACAAAACTGCAGTTAGTCGAAGTTTATAACATGCATCTCATGAATGCAAATGTTTCGAATATGGTGCTACAGTCTAAAAATATTACGGCGGAGATCTTTCATCTCTGTCTACTGTGGATGAGGATTCGATCGCAGATAAATACTTGTGACAAGCAAGATTATGAAGATGACTGCTCCTAGTTACATTCCCAGTAATTTTTAGTTGTGCTCTTTGATTCCTGTCTAACCACATACTCGGAAATCGCTACATATTCGTCATTGTCGGTTGCTTCACTCACAGCAATTTCATCTCCAACGATTTCACATTTCGTATTTTAAACACATAGAAATCACGAAATCATTACTGAGGAAGTGCGCTCTTACATGTAAGTAACAACGAATATTGCAGAAAAATCTTAACTTACACGAATATCAATGTCGCAGAACGTGTTGCATATATGAAGAAGAAAAAAAATTTTTTTTTGCATCCATCCATGCGCGAAACCGAGTCCCCAAACAACAGAAACAAAATCCTCAATTCTTGTAGTATTGGTGAGAGGGACGTAGGCTGACTTCGTTGCCACACGGTGCTGCGTAAGTCATAAATGCGTGATAGTTTGGAAGGTTTCCAATATCAGGCTTCACATAATTGCTTTCCATTGTTACTTGAAAGTTGTAAACACGTTTCGATAGTCACTAAATAGCCCATTTGTGGGAGAAAGTACACAAGGGCACTAGTAACGTTAGTTCACAATCATGTAATATACGTAAGCAGAGCCGATGTCTTGATATTTAATGATCTTTAAACTCTCATTTGCATAAAAATTACACGTATTTTGAGAGAATATTGACCGAAAACTTTTTTCTTTTGATGTAATCATTCACAGTAACAACCTAACCTAACCATATTTCTAACAACGGAAAATAGTCTATTATGAACTCACTTTCCAACCAGATGCGTCCTCTGGTGATTCTTTAGTAACACAATCACTAAATCCAAAGCTAAAACCGCTAAATATGTTTAAAATAACAAATTATAGGTGTACATAAACCACAGCTCACCGATCGACAGGGCCAGACCGAAATCCAAAACCTCTCGGTACAATTGTCGTAAAATCGGTGGGAGAACTGTTCGGTAACAACTCTCAAAAGCTTACTGAATAGGATATTTCGATAAAGAACCGAAAATGACGTCACTACCGAGACTAACCTACTACACCGATAGGTATGAACGATACAGAATAGGGCCCCAGGCTCCTGCTGTGGAGGCCCATAAGCACCAACGTTCGCTGAATGGTCGTTGAGGAGACACTGTTGGTCGCCCCTTGGTTCATCTGGGCTGTCAGTTGCGCAACAGTTGCACGTCTGTTCGAGCGGTCACGTCTCCGCAGCTGTCGTTCACCCCTGTCATCTGTGGCCTATGGTGCATCGCAATTGCTTCGGCATTGGTTTTGGATAGCGGCGTTTTGCCCTCCATGGTATACTTTAACCACAGTGGCTCGCGAACAGTTAGAAACCTAGTCGCTTTGGAAATGTTTCCAGTCTTGGCCCGAAATCGAATGATCAAGCCTCTTGGATGTCAGATAAATCGCTCCGCTTCCACTTTACAACAACGACTGCACTGTTTTCAGCGTCCCTCCCCCCCCCCCCCCCCCCACCCCTCCCCAGACAAGCTTTACATTTCCTCCACTGCTAGTGCTGCCACTTGCCATCTGTGGGTGGTTACTGCACGTCGACGTCGAACATGGTGGTGTGACCAGACCGTACGTATATAGTTAGTCTACGCGACGAATGAATTGTTACCTTTTTTTGAACACATCATGAGAGCTGTACTATAAAATGCAAGGTGTGAAATAAAAATTTTATTACTAAAAATCATTGCCTACCAAGGTTTTACAACGCCATTAAAAGTAATCCGACTGCTCTGTCTTATTCTTTTTTTCTTATTTCATTTTGACGACGGTCACAAATCCAATTTCTTTTTATATGTTTCTTGTGACAGCCTCCAGTGCCTTCACACGGGATTTAGTAGGACGCCGTACTGTGAAGTTTTGTTTATGGGGTAATAGGAATAGAAAAGGCTCGACTGTTTCCGGATGCGGTGGCTCATAAATCACAAGCTTTATTACCTCCGAAAATTTACGAATGTACCCATAACCGCGACAGTACCGACAAATATAACAATAGTAATGATAATAATCGCAGAACGAGAAGATGTCATTTTGGAGTACTTCTTCATTTCCCTTCGGCTTTCGGTCGTATCCGCAAAATGTGAGTCGTTGAGTTTCTTAACTTATCCCATTAAAGGTATAGTGGCTTTTGAGAGGCAATAAATATTGGAATAAAGGAGATAAACACAATGCTTGAAAAAAACCGTGCACGGCACTTGGACTTATGCAAGTCTTACGTCTTTATAGGTACAGGACATTATATTTTATCTGGCAGGGCAAAGGAAAGCAGGCCTTGTAGCCTTGCTTTTAGTATTAGTCTCGAGTAAACAATAATGTACAACACTTCATTAATTATGACAATACAACACGAATTAGCAACTCTTCATTACACGTTCATTGTTCTGTAAGTAAACATGTGATCTGAGACTGAATAATGAGACTACATCATTAAAGTCATCCAGAGTACGTTCTTCACACTGCTGAAGCTTGTTCTAATTCAATATTTCAATTCGTCGTTAACTGTTTCGGCATGATTGCCTCCTTTTGGTCCTATCGCTGTTCACATCCTACTTGTACTTTCAACTCTATAACCAATCCCGCATGTTCACCGGCCGTACGAGTACCCCATATCCGCTGCCCAACTTCCTTTACACATAAATCTCCCCTTGCACAAGATTCATGCAATTCTCTACGTTTTCCACAAATATCTACAACGCACTGGTGTAGGCAAAACTACCTATCAATCAGTCCTGTCTTAAACCACGAAACAATCATGACACGATGCAACCGTCGATCCAACCCCTCGTTTTCCAGTTCACCATGCACAGCATGTTTGTGAAACTACAACACAGTATGTCACACTATCATACAACATTAATTTTGATTTATTGAATTCTATTCCCTTTTACGAATGGGATTTTTCTTTGTTTCCTTGTTAAACACGGTCAATTTCGATAACGTGTAAATTTTACTATAGAAAACACGAAAACTTAAATTGATATAGACGATTAAAGCAATTTTTGTAAGATTTATGTTGTGGACACACTGACAGTGACAAGGTTTGTATAAACTCAATGACAATATGTTGAAACATCCCTTTAGAAAATTTTTATATATGACAGTGCTGAAAACCACTAAGTTATTTGATTTTCAAACAGCTGAGCAAGACTGAACGTACTCAGACATTTCTCTCTTTACTTATTCTGATCATCACTAAACTGACACACAATATTTTTTTAGCGCAACGCAATCTGACTCTCAATAATCCCTACAAAAGAGTGGCCCTGACTAACAATAACCTATACCTTTCATGAATAACTTACAGAAATCCTCGTTACTCAATCTACTGCAATACTGCGTGCGCCAATACTGCCAGCTGAATAAAAGATTCTAACTACTGAAGGCACTAACTACTAGGCGTAGTTAGCAAATGAAAGATTTTGGTAGAGAACAAACAATGTATTTACCTTAATAATGATCAAAAGTCATTATATATATACATCAGTTCATGATATCCAATATTACAAACACACGTCCAGATCGTCCGCTCTCAAAATTCTGCCATCTCTCCACATCCACCACCGCTGGCGGCTCACCTCCAACTGCGCAACGCTACGCGCTGTTCACATCCAACTGCCCGACACTACAATAGCAAATATTCGAACAACGCATAGTCAGTGATTTTCATACAGAGCGCTACGTGGCGTTACCAACATAAAAACCTAAACAGCCTACTTACAATGTGAGTGGGTAAAATAAACTCTCTGGGGCACGCAGGCAGAGTAGTGAGGAGTAAAGCTAGCGCCATACCATTCTCACTGAGATTTGGCGTCAAACTGAGGTCACTTTCAGAACACTCAGCGCAACCGCGAAACTCGATTGCAGACAGCTAATGAAGAACTGATACAGTATAGTACGGCACATACGCAGTAAGATGGACAGAAATGACACTTTTATTCAAATTACTCTGAAGTCACCTGAGCCCTGCGTAGCTCGTGTTCCCGTCATCACGTATTTTACACCCTGTTTTTAACGTACTTCCACCTCACTACGTTAATTTAAATTTCTACTGTCACTGAGTTGCTGCTTTGCCTGACTGTGACCGGCGCTAGCACCGCGTATCGACAAATCCCCTCTCGCAGTATCTTTGCTTGACTGCTACTGCTTCCCGGTCGTTGACTGTCGTAACCAGTTCGGGTTGCGAGTTCGGGTCTGCCAGTCAGCTGGAACGCGTCTGGAGCCCAGTAATGACCTGCCTGTCAGGGAGTTGCAATGCGGCGCTAGTGCAGTCGGGTTGGAGCAGTGAGCTCTGCATCGACGTGGCTCGCCCGACCATTGCCGCCAAGCATCGCTTGAGCCGGGCCACGGTCTTGGTGCATCGTATGTCGGTCATCCCTCCGGACGACGCGTTTTGGTTCGCCGATCTTTGATGAGTCGGCTGTGTGTGTGTGCATCGACTCCCGATATGTCTTCGTGCGTCCTTAGTTACTGTTGGGTATCGTTCAGGTCTTCGTGCAAGTGTTTGTTGTGTGTAGTTGTACGATTATTTTAGATGTTGTCGGCATTCTGACGGAGTCGGTCGGTTGCTGCGGACCAGGGAAGTAATCTCCGCGCGGTGCAGTCGGCTGGATCCGCTGGCAGCCCCTGCGCAGTGTCGGAGCATGTTTGGAGCTGTCCGATTGCTTCGAGCTTCGTGGTTCACCGACCCAGGACGTCATAGCTGAGTAGCGGTTTCAACTACCCAATCCAGATCCTTTCATGTTGTGTGGTTCGTTTCCATGGTTCGCTGTTGGGGAGGTTTTGCTGTGAGCAACACCGAGTGTTTCTATTGCTGAAATTTAGCCCCCATGCGGTGCAATTACCTACATTGGTTTACTACAAGTGCACCAGCGGAATTTTCTGCCTTTAGGCAGTTAGTGTCTTGGTTACCTGCCCTGCCCACTGACGTAAATTCAGGCAGTGTCCCTTTTGGGTGAAGTTAACTATATTACTGTATTTCAAATTCAAGTGTACCAGCGGAATTTTCTTCCTTGTGGCCGTTAGTGTTCCGTTTACCTGCCCACTAACGTAATTTCAGGCAGCGTCCTTTCCTCATCTGTTGTCGCTGTCCAACATAGTGTATAGTTTGACAGCTAATACATATTTCACTGGGGATAATCACGTTCATAACTTTTGGTGTTTGAGTTCTCATGTACCGATTGGTGGCAAGCAAGTCGTTTTGTCGGTCGATCCGTGGCTGCCCCTAGCTGGATGCCGACGGAGCAAGTGTAGTTGGGCTCACCACCTGTCTCACCTAAGTGAACGAGGGAAGAACAACCTCCCTGGAGGCTTCTGAGAGCCGTTTTCTTTATTGTCCTACTCACCGGTGTTTAATTGTCTGTTTATAAAGAGAAATATTTAAAATACTCTTGCTTTTACTGGATTTTATGTATTTTTGAATTTTGGAAAATCAATTGTGGGCCTTCAGCCACTTAAATCCTCTTTCTAAAAAAAAATAGAAAAAGAAAAAAAAACATTGCGGCCTTCTGCCTTTGAAAGGGGCATCGTAATTTATTTTAAAATCTTGAAAATTTTATTGTGGGCCTTAGCTGTTTGTATTGCATCTTGTTTATGTTCGTCTATTCATCCTTGCCTTGAGGCTCTCAGCATATATATATTTGCTAATTTAACTGCATGTTTTTTTAACCATTTGAGATTTATCTTGTTGCTTTAAGATTTCAGCCATGAAATAATTGCCTCTTGAAATTCGTAGTTCTAAAGGTGCGTCTATGTGGCGTTTTGATTTTAAGGTGTTATTAAATTACAATAAATCACAATTTTGAGTGAACCTAACCTACACCTTATTTGGCCCTTTCCACAGTCCTAATCACCTGTTCTGCCCAGTGGGTTTAGCGGGCGTATCATCACCGCTACTAATGACGTTCCCCTGGACATTACAAAAGGTGGGATATGTTACTTAATAAAGTGTGTGAACACCACGGTCTGGAAAGCATGCTATGTAACGTGCTCCGTGCTGGCCAGAAGGTTGGTGAGGACTCCCTGTGGTAGTGTGTTCCATTGCTCCACCAGGTGGCTGACATGTGCTGGGGAGTTGTTGGTACATGTGGACGTGATGCGATACGTATCCACAATGCATCCCGATGTGCTCCATGACATTTAAGCCGGGTAGGCAGGCCAGACGATTTGCCCAACCTTTCTGTCATTCCAAGAGCTCCTCTACCTGCGCTGTTCCATGTGGTCGCGCAATGTCATCGGTAAACATGAAGTAAGGAACGAATGCACACCAGAAAGGACGCACGTCGGAGAGTAGTACAGTATCACAGTAACGCTGACCGCTAAGTGTACCGTGTTCAAAGATCTGGATGTCAGTGCGCCCATGCAACATTATGTCTCCTCACGCCATAACGCGTGCACCACCAAACGATCATGTTCGACAACGTTCCAAGGGGCATTACCTGTCCGCACCTCAGGGCTCTCTTACATCTCCCCCTCCCCTTCACCGTCGTCTTTCACGCACATTACCTCCGTAAAAATGGGAAGCAGTCACAAATTTATCTGGGCAAAAACACGTCGTTTCGATGACACAACCCAGTAACCTTCGATTGAAACTGGCTTCTCCCCTACGAACACCTTCAGAAGTCAAGGAACAGTATCGACGGACTTCCATGTCTCACGGACGAACCGAGAATTCTAACTTTCACAAGATCGCCATTTGTGGAATTCATTTTGACTGCTTTTCGACCTTCAGGAAGGTAATATTATGACAGTAGAAAATGTGTGCGGAGTTATACAACAGAATGACGTCAGTGATATTGGATCGTAGTTATGTGGACCGTCTCCAAAACGAAAATGACCTGTTTGTAACACTTTGTTGCTCTGACGATCAACAATAAATTGTTTGTACTGTTATGTGAGCTTCACTGCACTAATTTGTGCCTAATTTTATTCTGAGAATCTCAGTAATATATGTAAATACCGTAAATGTAAATTTGATTCAAAAAGTACTTGAAGTGAAGCGCAGCTGGACAGCAAGAAACTCTTTAGCGCGCAATCCCCGCAACGATAGTAGTTGTGAATCTTTGAGTATGCACTCTAAGAAAAAACATTTTTTTTTAAAAGAGGACTGTTAATCTGTATCTTGTGGAAAGGGGACGTGTTGCTAAGCCGTCTCTCAGAACGTATTGTTACATTTAATGAAAATTGATATTTTAGTGATAAAACCGAGTAAAGTATGTGTAAGAGTTACCAAACATTTATGTATACAAATTTTCTGGAAGTGAAAAATAGAAATATCTTTTTTATGGAAAAGGAGGTGATCTTCTTTGTCGTCGCTGGCTATCAATCGACAGAATTGTAAGTGTACAGAGTTCACTAAAATACACGCAAGGAAATGCATTCTCTATAGTTTTCGTTCAATACCTAACAACCTCTCATAATTTCTTAATTACAGTAATTGGATTATGTACTTGTATAATAGTATGGTGCTGAACTCCAATGACCAATTTTGATGTAGCAGGACGTGTAGTTTGAAGGAAGTTTGTGTGCCAAGAAATCTCCTTTTCTCACGAAAAGTAGATTGCTGTTTGATCTTATTTACCTACAACAGTGGTCCCTTAGCCATGAAAAGCTAAAATTATGCGTTTCACTTCTAATGTTCATATGTTGTTGTAAGCGAACACAAACATCGCGTAACAAAATAAAAATCTCAGCTTCCTTCTATGACCTTTCTTCCTGTCTGTTCCACCTCTGAAGCCCACTGTTCCTGGACATTTCTCTAACATTCATAGTGACGATCATTTCCTGACGCTCTAAAGTTTTTGGCATGGTCGTTTACAATAAAATACACGCCTTTTATCTAAAAACAATCTTCATTAGACGTTATGAATCACAATGTTTGAAATTTGGTGCTACAGAAAATGCTGAAAACAAGAATTTATGGCGCAGATTGTCTAAAAGATGGGATCGATTGACAGAACACATCATCTTCAGGCACGGAAGAATCGGTGACCTGGTAATGTAGGGAAATGTGTGTGTGTGTGTGTGTGTGTGTGTGTGTCGGTGACGGTGGGGGGGGGGGGGGGGGGAGTAAAAAGATGTAGAGGGAGTACAAGGGATGAACAAGCCAAAGGCTGAAATGAACGTCAGTAATTATTCGGAGATGAAGAACGTTGCAGCTTGCACAGGATAGAGCGGAGAGCTGCATAAAACCATCGAACTGAATACCGCAACAACAACATCTTTCAAAAAGTTTTTGAAGTGTTGGCAGAAGAGCCAACACTGTGTTGCTAGAGGATGCCGAAATGCACGCGTTTAATTACACGCTGACTGGCGCGAGGTCTGGAACAGTTAAGGGAATTAATAGTAGCAAATAAAGTACGTAGTTGATATAATACTTAACTTTAATCCACAATTAGTGTACATCGCTCTTGACGGTACATGTTATAATTTCAATATCAAATGCTATGGCGCCTTGCTAGGTCGTAGCAAATGACGTAGCTGAAGGCTATGCTAACTATCGTCTCGGCAACTGAGAGCGTAATTGTCAGTGTAGCATCGCTAGCAAAGTCGTCTGTACAACTGGGGCGAGTGCTAGGAAGTCTCTCTAGACCTGCAGTGTGGTGGCGCTCGGTTTGGAATCACTGACAGTGGCGACACGCGGGTCCGACGTATACTATCGGACCGCGGCCGATTTAAAGGCTACCACCTAGCAAGTGTGGTGTCTGGCGGTGACACCACAGTTTTGAAGCCAAAAGTAGCATAAAATTAATAGCCCAAATAGCTTTCAAAACACTCAACGACAACAGCTTTTAAACAAAACAGATAACAAATATTTGAGGCGTCTTAATTAATGATATCTACATTGTAGGATGGGGAAGGTATTTTGTGTATACATGTTTCGTGGTAGCTGCAGAAGATGACCGCTACAACAATACTTTGTCTAACATCTGATCCATCACACTCAAAGCGCCAAGCATGGGTAAGCCATGTAGTCTAACACCCTTTCAAAGTGTGAGATTGAGAAACTAACCTATGATTCAGTGATACTCCTGCGCCACACAAACATTTGCAGGACAAACACGGCGTACGATTGACGCGAAATTTAAAATAAAGCGTACACTGTAGTACGATGTAGCAGTATACAAGGGAGCCGTCTGACGGAGAACCGCTGGGAGAGCAGACAGGTGCGTCGTTCGTTAATTACCCAGCGCAGCCGGTGGAGAGCCACTCTCTCGCTCGGTGCGTGCCTCCAGAACAGCGCTAATATCTGTCGTCCGTCGTCCCTGAATATAAAGTCGCGGAGAAGCCACCTATTCAGCTTGAGAAGTAACACAGCTTCGCGAGCAAGTCTTTCTCGACAAGTGAGCCGTTTTACCCTCACCTGGAACTTGCTTGAACGGTTAAAAACGACGCGTCCTGCAACGTACATGGAAATTTCGAAACAGCAGTTTATGGTAACCAGTCAGTTTTCTTCCTTTTTCTTCTCTTTCTTCTTCTTCTTCATTTTCTTCTCCATTTAGCTTCAGGCTCTGGGCTCCATTGCGGCTTATATTTAGCATCCGCTATATCAATCATATAATCTGCAAAAATTTCTTCTGCATCTGCGTGCAGCTTTAGACAATCCCATATTTAATCTTTCATCCATTACCGTCTGCACGTCACCCAATGACACAGGTATTCTCATAGTTAATGCTTCATTTAAAATCCTATGACGTGGCCCCACCATTCTCGTCTAGAAAGCTCCAGATGTGCAGGTCCCACTTTATGCGCACGTTTCCCATTCACTCTCGTCTTGTGATACAGTCAGAAATGATCTTTATTCAAGCGTTTTTACCCGGGGCTTGATTCGAGTTGATATTTGCCAATCTAAAGGTTTACGAGGGCAAAAAATTTGATTTTCAAAAGTTATGAACTTACTGATCGAATTTAAAAATATTAAATGTTGACATAACCTGCTCATTAAGAGGTATAATCTTATGTTTAAAGTTGTAGTTTCTCGTAATGAGAAATGATTAAGAGCGATCTGTAAGCATATTAAAGAAATTTTCATGCATCTTAACTACTTTCAATCTTACACGGAATATTACGGAACTATTTAAAGTAGATAATCGTGGGAGTTCTGACTAACGTCTTGCTCGTTAACTACATTGTTTTTGTTAATGTCGTTTGTGTTGGCAAATAAGCTCGTGAGGCGACTACAGATTACAAGATCATCTTATTGCATGTTGTTAGAAGTAAATAAATTACCCATTTCATTTTTGAAGCTAAGGAATTACCCTCATAAGAAAACACCGTTAACTTGTGAGGCTGACCGAAACAGTAAGCTCCGCGTCCAGGTATTCTCTTTCAACCAACAGATTCTGATTCTAAAGCGTCAGAAAACTGAACATCTATTTCAATTATCAGCGAAACATAAAACTACATTTCTCCAGATCTGTGCGCTTTTCGCCCTCCAGGATGCATGAGCATAATTTAGTGGCAGAGGTGCAAATAAATCTCAAAGGTGTTTCCCAAGCTTTTATTGCGCTAAGATTTTTGTCAACAGCCGTCCGTTTAAACTGTGACATGTTAAAAAATAGAGTCACAGCCTTAATTAAGACGAACATTCGATTCACTGATTATTCGAAGCTTTTTCAAAACGTTAAGAAAAGAAAGTTATTGAAAATATGAAATTAAATCTTATTAAAACAGTTGGAAGTAATTTAATTTGGACCTTTCTGTCTACAGATTATCATCAAACACACAATATTACAAATTATATTCTTAAATCAAGAGTAACGTTCTAAATTTTTCGCAGATGGTTTAATTCGAAGAACCCCTATGACTGGTATTTACAAGTAAACCAAATCACATCTTCGGGCATACATCCAAAAAGTTCATTTCGACTATAAAAGTAAAATTCTATTTGTATTTGGTTCCTTAAGCGAACAATTCTCATAGTACTGGGAGAAATACAGCGTCGGAAACCTTAAGGGCCAAAATTATGTAGACGGTAGAAGATCCTAAAACTGGATACACTCAAATAAGGTATTAACAAACGAAAATAAATATTTAGTTTTTATTCACATGATAAACTTCTAAAGTTAAGAAGTTATACTACAGTTCGGCATTGGAGAGCTGCGTTGGATATCCGCTGATAGGCTACATCGTTTGCGTACGTAGTTTGTCATGCGGATGTAATTGCTGCTTCCAAAGTACTCTATGCCGTATTCTCTGACATGTGCATTCGACGCCCAAGATGACGGGTGCTTATTCTTCAGTCTTCTCTTATACAACACCATCTAATTAGATACTACCGTTCGAACAATTCTTTGTCAGCAGCTTTGGCTGGATCTCTGTTGCTTTAACGACCCACATTCTCTGAAGTTACTATCGACGGCGACACTTTACTACAGCTGCGAAACTTTTGTCTGTTCGTTCAGCTTTCCGGCCCTGTTGCAACATCCATTAAATACACCCTTGTACGTTCCTACAATGAGAAATGCTTCATCTTAGATAACACGTCATGAACTGTAAGCAATGGTAAACTCCACCTTGATGACATCATAGACAAATGTGTATTGTGTAAGTTTTCAGGTTTTCATGACCATTGCGAGTGATGGTAAAAATGGAGGTAGTTAGGCCATTTCATGTTCCTCTTCAAATGTCAACTTATACAATCAACTTTTCGACGCCTCTGTTTGGATTTTCTTCGGATCTGCTGATGTCTTTGGTCAGCTGGAGGGCTGAACACTTCTAACTGGGGATATCAAATTACCCTGGTGAACACCCCAGTAGAAAGAAGGAGAGAAGATTAGTGTCCAACGTTCTTCGACAACGAAGTCATTACAACACAACCTCCGATTAACCCAGTCGCATTATATGAATTTGAATCATATGACGAGTTCAACATGCAAATGCTCGCTTCGCTATTCGACCGAACGCAGTTCTGTTTCTAGCTAACAGATGACTCTTAGCGTATTTTAGAATGAAGCATTGGTCATGTGTGTCACGTGGGAGCTGATTTCAGTAAACATCCAATATGGAGAAGAGAGTAGTTGACAGTGACGTTGAGGAGGGTTTACACCAACTGCTAGAGTGTATCTAAGTACTCCATTCGCGGGCGACCATCAACGAATAGCAGCTCTATGAGACTTCAGGAAAAATCGTCGGCTCATTTCCCAATGCACATTCCACAACTGAGAAGAAAGAAAATGTCACAAAAACTGTCTTATGTGCTGCTTAAAAGGAAAAAAAAGTGAAAGCGAATTCCAGTGTAAAAAGTGTGATGTTGCCACATATTTAGAAAACTGTTCTAAGGTATACCATACTTAACAAGCATACTAGCTGATATGTAAACCAATCACACCACCTCATAGACATTAAATCTGATTTCACAGCTACCCGTAGGGTAATCGGCGCCCTGCACTCGCCAATTGGCGATTGACCGCACCACATTACATGCCTCCAGTCAGCTACAGCTCGGTTCGAATTGTGCAAATGGCTCTGAGCACTATGGGACTTAACTACTGAGATCATCAGTCCCCTAGAACTTAGAACTACTTAAACCTCACTAACCTAAGGTCATCACACACATCCATGCCCGAGGCAGGATTCGAACCTGCGACCGTAGCGGTCGCTGACTGTAGCGCCTAGAACCGCTCGGCCACCACGGCCGGCGCTACAGCTCGGTATCTATGGTTTTTGACCCACTCAGTACGAGCAGCCGTATGTGTCACTGTGAGTAATTGCCTTTTGCGGGATATCTGATTCCAGACGTTCATTGCAATCCTCGATCAGAAACTGCTTGAAATGTAGCTTCAGTCACTGATAGCAATTTTCCCTAATGGATTTGAAATCGATTTTCGTCGACAAAAGGTGACATTCGTTTCGGTTCTCTGTCGATTAGGATTTTATTACTAGTGTTCTTACAGCATGTTACATGACTACCAGTGATATACCGTTCCTTGAAGAAAGGCTAGGCAGTCCGTGCTGATAACAAATACGGCAACGTCATTCATAGATAGGCACGTCCAAAAACGATAAGATCCTGTCAACGTTAAAATATTTTTAATTTTAAGAAATTGCCCACTTTAGTAACAGCGCATCGTCACTTGCATAAAATGTGGAAAACTGAGTTGTAAGAAAACTCATGTCCATTGTAATTATCCGGGCTGTTATGCCGTGGTCGGTTGATGAATTCTGTGGTGATTCCCAACGTTTCGTCTCCGACTGCGGGAGACATCTTCAAGGGGGTCCGTAGCTTGATGGAAGGTCCAACACACACACTGGCTCGCTACGTGGACCTTCCATCAAGCTACGGACCCCCTTGAAGATGTCTCCCGCAGTCGGAGACGAAACGTTGGGAATCACCACAAAATTCATCAACCGACCACGGCATAACAGCCCGGATAATTATAATGGACATGATATTTCCGGCCGTGAAAGTTTACATTGTAAGAAAACTGCCGGCCGAGGTGGCCGAGCGGTTCTAGGCGCTACAGTCTGGAACCGAGTGACTGCTACCGTCGCAGGTTCGAATCCTGTCTCGGGCATGGATGTGTGTGATGTCCTTAGGTTAGTTAGGTTTAATTAGTTCTAAGTTCTAGGGGACTGATGACCTCAGAAGTTAAGTCCCATAGTAGAGCCATTTGAACCATTTTGTAAGAAAACTAATAGACTGGAAACTTCTTTACTTCTTACGCTTGATGAAAAAGGCCAAATTTGTTCCATGTGGACGGATATCCTTTCACACATTCTTTTCACATGTCGTGGAAACAGCAATACTTGCAGCAATCTTCTCTGAGAACACTTGACATACTTTCACATCAGTGATAGTCAAGTGCTTGTGCTTCACTTGTCACCGTAACAAAATTTATCTTCCTTGATAATGTCCTGCCGCACAGCCTCTAGATTACGTATCATCTTTTTGACTGCCAATGATTTGTAGTAGTCACCGTCGAATACATATTTTGTAAACAAAAACAAAGAAACTATATGTCGTGACGAAGCGAAACTACAATCACCCAGCTTTGATTACTCTGGGAGTTGACTCTTTTGAACTGTAACAAATTAAATATTATTTCACTTTATTACATGCATGACAAAAAGATTTACTTGATACATTTCTTTGCCAAAAGAATGCTTGAATATTTACAAATTCCGTTAACTATTAAAGTATCACATGGAGCACTAATTAACAAACTGCTGTCATGATGTCTAATTTTCAACATATACGATACTACATACCATTTGAGATTTTAAAAGTCCCACTCAGTAATGTTGACTGCTTCAACTGAGGTTACGAACTAGGCAGAGCGCTTCCGTGCTCAGCTCTATATTGACCTCCAAGTGAGGCCGCTGCTGTGCTCACAGAGAGGGTGTGTCTTCTTCAGCCTCTTCCATTCGGTCATCATTGCAAATTGCAGTGAGACATCGCTAACGTCTGTGATACTGATGTACGCTGCCGACTGTGATGTGGTACCGCGATCAATGGACAATAGCACACTATATGTCATGATATTTTGGGGATCCATTCCAGCTGCTGACGTAAGCCACAGGGTGCTTTAGTCTCCAGGTACCGTAACTTGACGGAGGTCCAACCCTGCGTTTTTTCCGTGACATTTTTATTACTGTACGTCTTCAATTTCATGGCTGTCAGATGATTATTTTATTCCATTTACACATAATGATACCGAAGTAGGACTGCTTTTCCATAAGTATGAAGCAAAGTTGGGCAGCAACAC
This sequence comes from Schistocerca serialis cubense, assembly GCF_023864345.2. Classification (NCBI taxonomy): domain Eukaryota; kingdom Metazoa; phylum Arthropoda; class Insecta; order Orthoptera; family Acrididae; genus Schistocerca; species Schistocerca serialis. Next base: position 283,941,370 of record NC_064643.1, on the reverse strand, counting down.
AGGCACTGGTCATAGATATTTATAATATGTGTTCAAGCATAGTGGCCTTATCCATAAAAGTGATCGCCTCCATATAATCCAACACTGCTTGCAGGAGTACGGAAAATGAGAGCTTATTTCCTGAACGGAACGCCAGTAGCATTACAAAATTTCACTAGTAGTATGGCAAGATACTTGGCGTATAACAGTACTGAAGTGCCTGGGCTAGCAGGCCAGAGCGGGTTAGGTTGTGGAAAGGGGCCAAAATGAGGTTGCTGTCAGTTGCACTCAACATAAAAACTTTATTTGTTCACACACAATATTACATAAGAATGCAAAACACTTAAAGTTGTAATGGATCTCCTTTGATTAACCTCGGATCGGCTGAAGGCCACACTCAAAATACAAGACGCAAGGCCTAAGTAAGAAATTGACGTAGAAGATTCTTCTGAGGTGTCCCCCAAAAATATTTTCTAAATCTTCAATCTAAACAGGCTGAAGGCGTTAGCACTTTAATTTTAATGGAACTCGGATGGAGGCCGGATATTAAGCAATAAGAATTGTTTCAGTCCAACGGCAGAAGGCCTAATCTTAAAACAACTGAAGCAAATTCGGCTGAAGGCCCCATACAAAAACATCACAACCGTATGACTTACGGGGCTAGACAAGAACATTAATTCAGGATATATAAAACTCGGATGAACGCCACACATCAACCAAAAAACTACAACTCAGAAAGGGAGGGTACTATGGAACAGACACGGAACGGCGCTCGGAAGTTCCAAGGGTCGGCCTGGATTTGTAACACTAACGCCCGTCTAGGCGAGACAGGCAGCCTGACCAACGATCTCTTAATCGGAAGGCAACCCAACCGACAGACAGCCGACCGACCAGTCAACCAAACCAGTTCCGCTCCACGCAACGAGTAAAAACGAAAACGACCACAAGATTTCAATACAACGACACAGAGAATATAGGCGCCCACAATAACCAACGAAAGCATCCTTCCACCTGCTGGTGCGTCTCCTACTCACTCACTTCCTTCGGACGGATGACGTCCCGGAGACACTGGCTCGCACTCAATCATGTAGAGGGAACACAACCGACATCTCTGCACAGGAAGAAACAGACGAAGAGGCGACCGACCGACCGATCAACCCAACGGTCGTCCCCGCTGGCATTGGCTGTGCGGACCTCACTGGGGCTCCGTCCCCGACTGCACTGCTGCAGCGTCCCGACCGCCCTCATGGTACGTCTCAAACTGAACTCCCGACACACGACGCCCGGGAAAGGTTTTAAGTCGCTCCAGAGGTGGTACGACAGTGCACTTATCGATACGCGCTGCTGCTGCCGCTCACGGGCAAGTAAGGCAGGAACTTAGTGACCCCAGTAAATGGAATAAGAAAACGAGGCGGCAGTACCCTAATAGAAGATGACAAACAATAACTGGCATGCACACGAGCCGTGCACGGCTCAAGTACCCGGATCATACAACAGAGGATTTATGCAAAGCTATACTTTTCAAAACAGATAAAAAAATTGGAACATAGCTGCTGATGCCGGAAATGGTTACTTCTACGAGAAGCATTCTACAGGTAGTGCAGACTTTTTATGAAAGTGGGTTGGTTTTATTCAGGATTCGAATACATCCTATTATTCCCCAGTCTTTTGACTACAAAATCCTATTTTTCAACATAATCAAAAGTGAGACGGTCTTATGCCACCGTTATTGGAGGGCCTGTATATTCACGTGGTACCACTCAACGTCGGAGCCATCGTCTTGCTGCGTCAGTAACCCCACCATCATCCACTTATTGCTTTCCGCGAAGTGCATCCTTCATTGGGCCAAACAGATGGAAGTCGCACGGTGCGAGATCCGAGCTGTAGGGCTGATGAGGCAGAACAGTCTAATAACTTTTCGTGAGCTCCTGTCGGTTGCACAGAGACCTTGCGTCCTCATGGAGAAGGAGATGTTGCTTTGCGCTTTTGTGGCGACGAACACGCTGCAATCGTTTCTCCGGTTTCCTGAGGATAGCACAATGCACTTTAGAGTTGATGGTTGCAACATGAGGGAGAACATCAAACAGATTAACCCCTTCAGAGTTACAGAAGACCATCACCATCACATTACCGGTTGTAGGTGTGGCTTTGAACTCTTTCTCTGGAAGAATCCACTCCATGGGTTGTGTTTCGCCTCTGGCTCGAATTGATGAGCAAATGTTTCATCGCCTGTGACGATGTTCGGACAAAAACTGTCACGATCAGCGTCGTAGCGCAGAAGCAGTTCCGCACAGATGGTCCTTCATTGTTCTTTATAGTCTTCTGTCAGGCGGCGAGCAACACAGCGGCCACACATATTTGAGTACCCCTACTGGTGTGTCAGCAGAGACGTCCAAGTCTGCAGCGAGGTGACTGATTGTAATCCATCGACCATCTCGAATGAGGGTGTCCGCAAGTTCCAACATCACAGGACTCACAGCTGTGTGCGATTGGGACGCGGGAGATGGGACTGGTTTGCGCGACCTTGTGGTGATCATGACAGACGCTTCGCACGACGACTCACCGTGTTTTTGTTCACTGCCAGGCTCCGTAGGCATTCCACAAGTGCCTATCAATATCTACGATGCTGTTGTTTTCCGCCAAAAGAAACTCAATGCAGCTTTCTGCTTGGAACTCACCTCCGTTACAGAAGCCATTTTGAAGGCTACTGTAGCGGCGCTACTTATCGGAGCTTATTGAAACTATACGGACTGAAGTGGGAATATTGCACAATGTCCCACAATAAATTCTACATTTTTTCACCCGAAACTGGCAGAGAAAGAAAATGTGTTGCAGTACTTACTGAATGCCGATTGACACAGAAAAAGTTTCAGCGTAAGTGAAATACTTATACTCATAAGTTGTATCATTCACCCTTGATACTGTAACGTCGTTTATATGCGACATGACCAAAGCAGGAGTTAGGAAAAATCTTTAGCTTAAAAAATGTCTGATGTCGCACTGATTCAATAGCGAATCGCGGTTTCAGACCACATAAAAAAACCCGTTCATCACTGAGAGAGAAACCTTTGCTGAGTTTGTCACAACAATATTACTATCCTTGAATATCTCTCTCTCTTTCTCTCTCGACGTCATTAAACATGTAAACATAAAATATTTCATTTAGCTTTAATTGGCTTGGCTGATAATTTTATGACCACGAATCTTCAAAATTGTAAGCTCGTCAATTTATGTTCTCGCTAATAGATCGAACTCTGTTAAGATAAAAGATGCAGGTTCTGCGTAATAAATGTTAATGACAATTATCTCATTAAGATAGCCACAGTGGCGGCTGTGGAAATCGCGAGAAAGCCGGCTAATACTTCTCACAAAAACTCACCAACTGATCCATGACATGAGCTACTATAAACAATAAATATTCAATACTTTGTGAGCGTGTTCTGGTATTGAGATAAAGAGATGTAATACATCTGGGTTTTTAAAAATTCTTTATCATTTATAAACGTTTACATGGATCTTCCATCCCAAAAGTTACAACCAAGAAGGAACAACTGAGGAAAACAAAACTTTTTTACTCAAGGAAACGAAAAATTAATCATCTTTATAGTGAGACTACATGACCGAGATTTACATATATTTATATACTGTGCCAGTTCTCCACTCGGTGGAAATATCATTTTCTGTTTGATTAAATACCACTGTTCACTCGAGATGAATTACACAGTCCAAGACTTAAAAAAGAAACAATGTGACGTTTCAATTCTGGCGTGACAAATCCTCTGTGAGGTGATCCAAAAGTTTTATTGGTACTTCATTCCATTTCGTAAAAGGAGATGAAAATAGTTCTGTAGGAGCACTTGTTGGCGGCGGAGATGCTGCATTCTGTCTCCAAAATGCATCCCAGACATTATTTACGGTATTGAAATTCAGAAATCTCACTAACGAGGTCCCCAAAGTGGATATCTTCCTCGGGGGGAAAGCTCACCAGCGCAGTTTGTTGCAGACGGGTGTTATTGTCGAGGAAGGTCTCGAGAGACTGAACTCCTCAAACTTCACTCACATCGTTGCAGTAACTTATCCACGGTGGATCGACCACCAAAGAAGATGTCCGTACGTCCGTGAAAAATGATAGCTTCTTACATTACGAACCAATGGTCACCAAAAATGATCAAGATGGCAGTTCTCCTTTAGTGTTGTAGCCTAACACAAACTATGCAGACCACTGTAAAGCGGTAATGTCACTATTGATGATGAGTCGATGGCAAAAAATATGGTAGACAGTGAACGTTACAACTAAAAGTAACGTGATAACGAAGCTATAATCGTCTTAACCAGCACGTATACATAGAAAATATCCAGGCGAAAAAAGCGAGGGAACGGCTGTCCTCGTGAATAGGTATAACGTACTGTTTACGAATTTTCGATCCACCCACCATGCCAAAACTTTGGCAGACAAACAGCTATAGCCATACGACAAGTTTGCGGGATCCCTGAAGTCACAGCAGCCCAAGGTGCCCCTACATGCCACGCAAATAATCTCAAAGAATATATCCGTAGCGCTGGAGTGATGTATCAGAGTTACTGGGATCGTACCGGCTTCTATTTCCCAGCAAGCGCGACGACACCCATTCTGAAATGGAGAGATTCATCTGAGATCATATTTTTTCTTCCATTCATGGTCTTATCGTGATGCTGCTGTCTTAGCATTGACCGGACCAACTTCAACAATGCCGCGATCGGCACCGATACTGTCGTATATTTCTCAGTCCAATCAACTATTGTGATATTCCTATACACAGTGTCAGGAAATTGCAGCGCAAAAGCTTTACGGATAGTTGGCTTGCAAGTACTATTGGTTGCAATAGTGAGTATAAAAACCAGATATAAGACCAGTTGTAGAGTGATTACTTTTCATTGACTTTGTACCCTCAGACGAAACTTGAAATGGCAGTTACAGAGACAGTGATCTGTACGTGTTCCAAGGCATCCGAGCATACTATCACACAAGCAATATCAAAATGATACTTTTGTAGCTTACATTGTAAAATTCTGAAAGGGTTTACATTTTACTCACAATGAAAGTGGAAACGTGAATACGACTTACACGTTTATTGCACTTCATTTCGTTATCTCTTATCGTTGTTGTAGTCTTCAGTTCTGAGACTGGTTTGATGCAGCTCTCCATGCTACTCTATCCTGTGCAAGCTTCTTCATCTCCCAGTACTTACTGCAACCTACATCCTTCTGAATATGCTTAGTGTATTCATCTCTTGGTCTCAATCTACGATTTTTACCCTCCACGCTGCCCTCCAATGTTAAATTTGTGATCCCTTGATGCCTCAGAACATGTCCTACCAACCGGTCCCTTCTTCTAGTCAAGTTGTGCCACAAACTCCTCTTCTCCCCAATTCTATTCAACACCTCCTCGTTAGTTATGTGATCTACCCATCTAATCTTCAGCATTCTTCTGTAGCACCACATTTCGAAAGCTTCTATTCTTTTCTTGTCCAAACTATTTATCGTCCATGTTTCACTTCCATACATGGCTACACTCCATACTAATACTTTCAGAAACGACTTCCTGACACTTAAATCTATACTCGATGTTAACAAATTTCTCTTCTTCAGAAACGCTTTCCTTGCCATTGCCAGTCTACATTTTATATCCTCTCTACTTCGACCATCATCAGTTATTTTGCTCCCCAAATAGCAAAACTCCTTTACTACTTTAAGTGTGTCATTTCGTAATCTAATTCCCTCAGCATCACTCGACTTAATTCGACTACATTCCATTATCCTCGTTTTGCTTTTGTTGATGTTCATCTTATATCCTCCTTTCAAGACACTGTCAATTCCGTTCAACTGCTATTCCAAGTCCTTTGCTGTCTCTGACAGAATTACAATGTCACCGGCGAACTTCAAAGTTTTTATTTCTTCTCCATGGACTTTAATACCTACTCCGAATTTTTCTTTTGTTTCCATTACTGCTTGCTCAATATACAGATTGAATAACATCGGGGACAGGCTACAACCCTGTCTCACTCCCTTCCCAACCGCTGCTTCCCTTTCACGCCCCTCGACTCTTATAACTACCATCTGATTTCTGTACAAATTGTAAATAGCCTTTCACTCCCTGTATTTTACCCCTGCCACCTTTAGAGTTTGAAAGAGAGTATTCCAGTCAACATTGTCAAAAGCTTTCTCTAAGTCTACAAATGCTAGAAACGTAGGTTTGCCTTTCCTTAATCTATTTTCTAAGATCAGTCGTTGGGTCAGTATTGCCTCACGTGTTCCAACATTTCTGCGGAATCCAAACTGATCTTCGCCAAGATCGGCTTCTACCAGTTTTTCCATTCGTCTGTAAAGTTTTCGCGTTAGCAGCAGTGACTTATTAAACTGATCTCAGATCATGAGCTCATTATCTATACACTCAACACTGTTTTTTGTACAAAAGTCTTAACAGTTGTTATAGGAATTGTCTTTTCTCTTTCCAGTTATCTGCATTTTCTAAGGACTCTCCCAATGAATCTCAACCTGGCACCCGCCTTAATTTTATGTGATCATTCTACTTCAAATCGTTCCGTACGCATACTCCCAGATATTTTACAGAAGTAACTGCTACCAGTGTTTATTCTGCTATCATATAATCATACAATAAAGGATCCTTCTTTCTATGTATTCGCAATACATTACATTTGTCTATGTCAAGGGTCAGTTGCCACACCATGCACCAAGTGCCTATCCGCTGCAGATCTTCCTGCATTTCGCTGCAATTATCTAATGCTGCAACTTCTCTGTATACTACAGCATCCTCCGAGAAAAGCCGCATGGAACTTCCGACACTATCTACTAGGTCATTTATACACATTGTGAAAAGCAATGGTCCCATAACACTGCCCTGTGGCACACAAGAAGTTACTTTAACGTCTGTAGACGTCTATCCATTGAGAAAAAACATGCTGTGTTCTGTTTGCTACAAACTCTTAAATCCAGCCACACAGCTGGTTTGATATTTCGTAGGCTCTTACTTCGTTCATCAAGCGACAGTGCGGAACTGTATCGAACGCCTTCCGGAAGTCATGGAATATGGCATCTACCTGGGAGCCTGTATCTAATATTTTCTGGGTCTCATGAACAAATAAGGCGAGTTGGGTCTCACAGGGTCGCTGTTTCCGGAATCCATGTTGATTTCTACAGAGGAGATTCTGGGTTTCCAGAAATGACATGATACGTGAGCAAAAAACGCTTTCTAAAATTCTACAACAGATCGATGTCAGAGATATAGGCCTATAGTTTTGCTCAGCTGCTCGACGACCCTTCTTGAAAACTGGAACTACCTGTGCTCTTTTCAAATTATTTGGAACCTTCCGTTCCTCTAGAGACTTGCGGTACACGGCTGTTAGAAGGGGGGCAAGTTATTTCGCGTACTCTGTGTAGAATCGAACTGGTATCCCTTCAGTTTCCTCTGTTGAGTGATTTCAGTTGCTTTTCTATTCCTTGGGCACTTATTTCGATGTCAGCCATTTTTTCGTTCGTGCGAGGATTTAGAGAAGGAACTGCAGTGCGGTCTTCCTCTGTGAAACAGCTTTGGAAAAAGGTGTTTAGTATAATAATGTCACCTGTGAGAGGTCAGGAGAAACGGGAGGACAGGGTCAATGTACTCTCGAAGTCGAGCAGGGGAGCGAGGGATGCAGGACACCACACAACCACAAAATCGCTATGCGGGCAGCACAATAGCCGCCAATGAACGCTGGCAGGCGACGTCCAGGCAATTTGCAGCAATTACTGTCCGGGCCCGGGCGAGATTAAGCGCCTCGGGCAGTGTTGCTGTCGCCGTTGCTCGCCTACAACCGGGAGCGCGCCGCGTCCGCAGCCGCAGGTAAATGGCTACGAGCTACGGCGCCGGCACCACCGGACAATCTCTGCAGCTGTAGCCTGCGCTACACGCCGTCTTTCTCACCCGGTACGAAATGTAACGACGTCAAGCCGTCGCCATGCTCGTAACACTTGTTTTAATTCAACGCAAACTACAGAGGCCGCAGTTGTGTTTCCACAACTACACTACTGGCCATTAAAATAGCTACACCACGATGATGACGTGCTACAGACGCGAAATTTAACCGACATGAAGAAGATGCTGTGATACGCAAATGATTAGCTTTTCAGAGCATTCACACAAGGTTGGCGTCGGTGGTGACACCTACAGCGTGCTGACGCGAGGGAAGTTTCCAAGCGATTTCTCATACACAAACAGCAGTTGACCGGCGTTGCCTGGTGAAACGTTGTTGTGATGCCTAGTGTAAGGAGGAGAAATGCGTACCATCATGTTTCCGACTTTGATAAAGGTCGGATTGTAGCCTACCGCTATTGCGGTTTATCGGATCGCGACATTGCTGCTCGCGGTGGTCAAAATCTAAAGACTGTTAGCAGAAAATGGAACCGATGGGTTCAGTAGAGTAATACGGTACGCCGTGCTGGATGCCAACGGCCTCGTATCACTAGCAGTCGAGATGACAGGCATCTTATCCGCATGACTGTAACGGATCGTGCAGCCATGTCTCGATCCCTGAGTCAACAGATGAGGACGTTTGCAAGACAACAACCACCTGCACGAACAGTTCGTCGACGTTTGCAGCAGCATGGACTATCAGCTCGGAGACCATGGCTGTGGTTACCCTTGACGCTGCATCACAGACAGGAGCGCATGCGATGGTGTACTCAACGGCGAACCTGGGTGCATGAATGGCAAAACATCATTTTTTCGGATGAATCCACGTTCTGTTTACAGCATCCGTGCTTGGCGACATTGCAGTGAACGCACATGGAAGCGTGTATTCGTCATCGCATACTGGCGTGTCACCCGGGCTGATGGTATGGGGTGCCATTGGTTACACGTCTCGGTCACCTCTTGTACGCATTGACGGCACCTTGAACAGTAGACGTTACATTTCGGATGTGTTACGACCCGTGTCTCTACCCTTCATTCGATCCCTGCGAAACCCTACATTTCAGCAGGATAAAGCACTACCGCATGTTGCAGATCCTGTACGGGGCTTTCTCGATACAGAAAATGTTCGACTGCTGCCCCGCCAGCACATTCTCCAGATCTCCCACCAATTGAAAACGTCTGGTCAATGGTGGCCGAGCAACTGGCTCGTCACAATACGCCAGTCACAACTCTTGATGAACTGTGGTATCGTGTTGAAGCTGCATGGGCAGCTGTACCTGTACACGTCATCCAGGCTCTGTTTGACTCAATGCCGAGGCGTATCAAGGCCGTTATTACGGCCAGAGGTGGTTGTTCTGGGTACTGATTTCTCAGGATCTATGACCCAAATTGCGTGAAAATGTAATCACATGTCCGTTCTAGTATAATATATTTGTCCAATGAATACCCGTTTATCCTCTGCATTTCTTCTTGGTGTAGCAATTTTAATGGCCAATAGTGTAACAAGAGAAACGTACAACATACGGATTACCTAGTTTGTGCATCTTTCGCACGGTTCTAAAGTGTATCCCATAAAGAGCGCAACTTTTGAAATGTCTTCCATTTCTGTGCTAGTAAGTTGGCAGCACTGGACGTTGCACGATTGTCACCTGTTTTCTTCGTTGATAGTAATGGAGTTCTTCATGACGGAACAGCGTGTAGCAGCGTAAACTCTTTACAAAATATGGTAAATGTTGTATAGAGCCTGTTCGCAAAATCCGTGGAATGCCTTTGCCCGCATCTCGTGGTCGTGCGGTAGCGTTCTCGCTTCCCACGCCCGGGTTCCCGGGTTCGATTCCCGGCGGGGTCAGGGATTTTCTCTGCCTCGTGATGGCTGGGTGTTGTGTGATGTCCTTAGGTTAGTTAGGTTTAAGTAGTTCTAAGTTCTAGGGGACTGATGACCATAGATGTTAAGTCCCATAGTGCTCAGAGCCATAGCCATAGTCCGTGGAATGTTTGGTCATCATAATGCATCGGGTAAGTCTACTGTGATGGGACAATCGCTAAATTTGAGAAAATCGGTTCGGATGTGGACACTGAATTCCCGGGGCGTCCCTATGTTAGCCATTCTGTGTAAAACGTCGCCATCGTATAGTGTAAATGTTGCTCTAAGTCCGGTGAAATCTGTTCGCCAACGTTCAAAACAACTTGACAAACGCAACTCGCCGACGTGGCGTCAACTCTAAAGACTTGCACCAGACGAACGGTCTACCGGACGGTAGGCCGTAGCACGCAACGAATTCTGTAAGAAAATCTGCATCTTTGGTACCACAAAATTCAGTTGACACAAAAACTAAATCCAAACGAAAGCGAAAAACTTATCATGTGCCCGTGGGTGGCTGCGAAACAATGAGCGGACAAGAATTTCGCCGCGCGGGATTAGCCGAGCGGTCTTAGGCGCTGCAGTCATGGACTGTGCGGCTGGTTCCGGCGGAGGTTCGAGTCCTCCCTCGGGCATGGGTGTGTGTGTTTGTCCTTAGGATAATTTAGTTTAGGTAGTGTGTAAGTTTAGGGACTGATGACCTTAGCAGTTAAGTCCCATAACATTTCACACACATTTGAACATTTTTGAACAAGAATTTCACCAAGAAAAGAACGATCACTCTCGAGGCCTACTTTCTGTTGAATGGCTTCACGAACGAGCAAACCTGCAGGATTTGAGTCCCAGAAAACCCTCGAGTAATCGCAAAGAACCCGTTACATCCCCGAAGATTCATTACGCACTGTATATTTTTGCTGGGGCGTATTTCCTCGAAGAAGACGGTGGAAACGCATTAAATGTGGACGGCAAACGCTACCGCAATGTGTTAGAGTTTTTTGGTCTGAACTGGATTGTATGGTTGCTGAAGCGGTTTAGTTTCAACAAAATGGTGGAACATGTCACATATCGATTTCAACCAGGGAAGTGTTACGAGAGAGGTACTCCGGCTGAATGATTTTCCGCAACAGTGACTTGATTTGCCAACCAGTTCTTGTGATTTGACATTATGTGATTCCTTTTTTGTGGTGGTATGTTACCATGAAAATGTCAAACCAATGCGTTGTATATAACGCCTTGGCATTGGACGGAGCACCTAGACTTTTATGTCAAGGTGTTTAATTTAATTTTAATTTAATACTTTTCCTAGGAAATGTATACGATGCCTAGGTATTTTATAAAATGCTTGTATGAAATGAAAGTTAAATTAGAACATGAAATCATGAAAATAACACACTTGTGTGTGTGTGTGTGTGTGTGTGTGTGTGTGTGTGTGTGTGATAATTGGCTTATTCTGAAGTAGGCGTATTTTAATAGTTTTTAACGTATTACTAATACGTAATGAACAACTGAAACAATTTTTTTTAATTTTTATATGCTTGGAAGCAGTACTTCGTTTATTGCAGGTGGCAGAACCGAAATGACATTTTGAATTGAAAATTTCTTTTTACCCACAAACATTTTTCGTTGAAAAAGGTAGGTAGAGACCCTGTTCCTGATGTTGATAAAGATCCTTGTAGCAATTTGGTTGCCGGGGCTGATGTGTCAAATGATAGTTTTTATAAACTGGGTAACAAAGAACGAATTCTAAAGCAGTTGAACACAAGTTCACATTTAGCAGCAAGCAAGAAATATCTGATTAAGTGTGAAGATCGTCGGGCAAAGTGTGCGCCAAGAGATGTAAAGGAGGCCTATGCGTGCTGCGGTGATTTTGAAGAACGGTGAAGCCGATACGAAATGTGACAAGTGAATCAGTGTATTGCACGGCGGGATCATGGTACGTAAGAGTCATGGCGCATATACTTTTTTGTACTGTGATCTAATTTATCATGGAAAGATTATTATTTCATCAGTGAATACTGATTATAAGCTATTCTGAATTGTGCAGCATTTCTCGTCCGTGTGGTAATTAGCTTTTTGCGTAGTTGTGTTGTCCGTTAGCATTGGTTTGGTAGATGACAGAGGTCGATTGTGGTATAAGATAAATCTTTCAATGCTTGTCTCAATTATTAAGCGTGTTTCTGTGTGCCAGCCTGCAGAATTATTATCAGCTGATACCGATTCTCTTTCATTGGTGTCCACTTGTAGAGTCACCTGGGCTGAACTAGATTCTTTAAGAAGTAGTTGTATTTGTTTAGAATACGTTACTGTGCCCATCTTGAAAGAATTTTTAATACCGGTATATATCTATCTCGGCATAATACTGTTATCAGTTTGGAGAGCCGGCCGAAGTGGCCGTGCGGTTAAAGGCGCTGCAGTCTGGAACCACAAGACCGCTCCGGTCGCAGGTTCGAATCCTGCCTCGGGCATGGATGTTTGTCATCTCCTTAGGTTAGTTAGGTTTAACTAGTTCTAAGTTCTAGGGGACTAATGACCTCAGCAGTTGCGTCCCATAGTGCTCAGAGCCATTTGAACCATTAGTTTGGAGATATTTTGTTTATCTAGCGCAAGGGTTACATTTTGCATGCGCTTACATGTTACGAGGTATGATTGTTAAGAAAATATTTTTGAGATAGTCTCACGCTCACAAAACTCCAGATCCAAACCCCGCTCCACCCATATCATGAGCAACAACAATATATGTATACGCATCCGTCGGTTCTACTTACAAGTTCGTCAGACCATCAATAAATCCTTTCTGTTTCTGTTGAACTGAACTTAATTCGTTGTTAAACTTTTTATGGATGCTGGCACAGAGAACATCTTTATGCACCAAATAAGTGAATTTCATTCTTTGTGAAGATTATTTTTACTTGTAGCTCTGATACCATAAACTGAGTTGTTGGTTTGAAAAAGAGATAAATTACTTACGACACAATTTCATTTAGAAATAAATATATTGGGATGCAGCTGTTAGTGACTTTCTGCTTGGTATAGGTCTTACTGTATTTTTCGTGTTTTTATGATAGTTACCACCCCGAATGCTGTCGGCCTACGAATGGCACCAAAGACATACTGGTCTAATGATGACAATGCGATAACTTTTTAACATGCGTTTGAATGTATCGATAAATAGATGTTCATTTCATCACAATTCCTTTTTACACATCGGTGATATCCCACCACGAATGTACTACTATGATTATCATTATTATTGCCCCTTTCCGAAGAATCCTGATTAGTTGTAACAGTAAAAATATTTGGTGGAAGACTTTTAAAAAAGTGGGCAAGACTTGCACATTACCGCCATATACTGTTGTGCTAATGCCGCTGTTTGACGGCCGGCGCTCACGTAACGCATTCAACAGACTCATGATTGCTCGAAAATCATCGTACTAGGCCAGCATTTGTCACGGCTAAGTAGGTACGACAAATGTGCGATAGATTAGCATAATCGTTTACTCGGGTGTATTCTTCCTCTGTAAGAGCAAATTCTATATGTAACTCGCCAACGATTTGAAATGTGTCTTTAAGACGCCAGTTTATCTTGCACTCGGCAATATTTCAGGAGGGACTGGTTGCCAGACACTCAAGAACACAGTTTACTTCAAAGTAATGTGTGGAACAATAATTAACTAACATCCAGAATATATTTATTTTTTCCACCCTTTAAGAAGAGTTCATAGATTAATGTTGTTGTTTCAGACGGGAGGCCCTCGTCACATGACATTTAGTACCGCTATCTGTCGTACCAGATATATTATTTTTCTCGCAGCCGGCTTCACAACTGTACTATATAATTTTCAACTATTGCAATGCATATGTAGTTTAAATTTGTCTTAGTAAATTAATGTCTCTCTAATTTTTGGTTTTAATCCGCAACCAACCCTAACGAAAAGGCAGATGACAGCCACTGTAACTGTGGAGTAGTATTTTACATTGGAGTGAAAAACATTTTAAATATAATCTTCGCGAAGCAAAACCGTATAGATATATATGAAGGCGAGCAATGGAGGCCAAAGACAAATGACTGTACAAAAACTAAAAGTCTGATGGGCATAGGAAATATGAGAGGATTAAGAGGTAAGGAACTAGAACACAGTGAGTCATTTAAGAAACAAAAGAGAAAGGGGCAAAAGATCTACACGAGTACATTATGATTTACAGTGGAGCACCACAAAATATGTGTAGTGGTTGAGCTCATAAGCAACGACAGCAAGAAGAGCTGTGCCTACGTATATGGAAGATTAATAACGATGAGATTTAAAATTGACCGGTTCCCTCTAAGTAACGTAGGTATATGCACAAGAAGAGGGAAGAAGAGAAAATACAGCCGCGTTCTATACCTACATCTACATGGCTATTCTGCAGTTCACATTGAAATGTCCAGCAGAGGGTCCGTCGAATCACCTTCAGACAATTTCTCTACCTTTCCACTGTCGAACAAGACTCGGGAAAAACGAACACTTAAATATTTCCGTGCGTTCTCCGATATCTTTTATTTTATTACGATGATCATTTCTGCCTGTGTAGGTGGCCGTCAATTCGGAGGAGAAAGATGGAGATTTAAATTTCGTGAAAAGATATCGCTGCAACGAAAAGATCTATGTTTTAATGATTGCCATCCCAACTCGTATATTACATCCGTGACATTTTCTCACCTATTTCACGATAAAGAAAACGAGTTACCCTTCTTGAAACTCTTTCGATGTCCCCCACCAATCCTATCTGGTAGGGATTTGCTACCGCGCAACAATAGTCCATAGGAGGATGGACAAGCGTAATGTAGTCTCTTCAGTAGGCTGGTTGCTTCTTTTACACGTTCTGCTAATAAAATTCAAGTTTTGGTCCACCTCACACACATCATTAACTGTGTTATCGTTCAAATTTAAGTTGTTCGTAATTGTAATCCCTAGATATTTGATTGATTTAACAGTGTTAAATTTGTATACTAGATCGTGCAACTGGATTCCTTTCAGTACACTTTGCATTATGTAGAGCCAACTGCCACTTTTCGCATCATACAGCTATCTTGTGCAATCATTTTGCAATTGCATTTGATTTTCTGGTGGCTTTACTAGACGGTAAACGGCAGCATCATCTGCAAACATTCTATAAGGGCTGCTCGTATTGCCTCCTAAATCGTTTACCCAGATTAGGAAGAGCAGAGGACTTGTAACACTTCCTTGCGGAATGCAAGATCTTTTCTATTTGATGAATTTCCGTCAGTTACTATTAACTTTGATCTTTCAGACCGAATATCACAAATGATAAAGTGCAAGAAACAGTCAGCAATATACCGTCCGAGGTGGCCGAGCGGTTCTAGGTGCTACAGTTTGGAACCGCGCGACCGCTACGGTCGCAGGTTAGAATCCTGCCTCGGGCAAAGATGTGTGTGATGTCCTTAGGTTAGTTAGGTTTAAGTAGTTCTAAGTTCTAGGGGACTGATGACCTCAGATGTTAAGTCCCATAGTGTACTCGTGTAGATCTTTTGTCCCATTCTCTTTGTTTTTGTTATGAGCCGGATATCTATCTTTTGTTTCTTAAATGACTCACTGTGTTCTAGTTCCTTACCTCTTAATCCTCTCACATTTCCTATGCCCATCAGAATTTTAGTTTTTGTACAGTCATTTGTCTTTGTCCTCCATAGTTCGCCTTCATATATATCTATACGGTTTTGCTTCGCGAAGATTATATTTAAAATGTTTTTCACTCCAATGTGAAATACTACTCCACAGCTACAGTGGCTGTCATCTGCCTTTTCGTTAGGTTTGGTTGCGGATTAAAACCAAAAATTAGAGAGAGATTAATTTACTAAGACTAATTTAAACGACATATGCATTGCAACAATTGAAAATTATATAGTCCTATAGTGCTCACAGCCATTTTTTGAACAAGCATATGAAGAGCTCCTGCAGAAGAGCACGCCAGAAGCTGAAAGCTGGTACAAACAAAAAAGAAATTATGCTTTAGTCTGTTCATAGTAAGAATAATCCTGATGTAAACATTACACAGCGTATTCTTCCGTGTTTGCTATTACCACATTGAATTTTAGTTTACACGGAGCTCGAGCGGTATAGTGGAGTACAATAATAACCTTGCGTTTTATGTGGCAGATTATCTGGACTGCACTAGTCAACGTAAATAACCCAATGCACAACGCTTTATCGGCAAATTTAAAGAGGGAAACCGGTCCAAAAAGTCCGATGTAGTGTGAACAACTGCAGATAATCGTGTGGAAGCTTATTTGTTTCTGTTCGACATTCCACAACTGAATGTTATTAACGTTTCCAAATAATTGATTTTCACACTTGTCACAGTTAGATATTTCTAAATGCTACGAAACTAAAACCATTCGCATCAAAAGTGTTAAAATAAAACTTTCGGAGACAGATTAGGCCAGACATTACACTTTCCGATAGTTAAAATGTCGACAAGCAGCAGAAAAATAATAAAACTTGAATGCCATTTAAACTTAAAAGAGATAAATTAATATACAGTAATGCTCCGGTAATACACTTCTGAAGGAACCAGGCAAAAACCAGAGTGTTGGTTTTCGCCCCTTTTTAGTAGTGTTCCTCTACTACGTTTCACAAAAGAACACGACATAGTTTCAGCCATCTTCACCGTGCACGTTAGACACATAGACACACGAACTCGTGAGAAGATCCACAATGACTGTCTGTGCAATCGTTGAGAAACAGTTTAGGGAGACTTACCGCTATTTTCTTCTATACTCAAAACGGGAGAAGTTTTTTTCACCCTATCACCTTCCAGATGTTTCTTCAGAATAACGTATATAGCTGCACTCTCTATTCAGGAAGATCACCACTCACAAACCGAGAAATTGTGAGCAGTGCATTGTCACATACAAGGTTGATGTTCCTCCGCACACTCCAGTTACTCTCAAAGAGTTCAACACAGAGTATCATTTCGACAATCATTTTAAAAAATTAACTTGGAGTGAAACCGAATCCACAACCTTGCGTATACATGTCAGTTACTACACCCACTACGCTGCCGCAACTATGTAGATTTGGTGATTTTTTGTAATGACACTATATCATGTTTCTCAAACTTATTGAAAAGAAGGAGAATACTTAAGCTTTTAGTCAGGTTCAAAGGAGAAATTTCGAGAGTATTTACGAATCAAGCCAACATGTACCGATCAGAACTGGCCATAACGTCGTGCACTAAATTGTTCAAAGAAAGTGAGTGCACACTCAGATTCGAAATAAGGAACACATGGCGTGAGCATTTAGAATACTGATCAGCAAAACCATTGCTGTCTGTTAATGCTTTACAACATCTTTTTCATTAGCGGTAGTATAACACAAAGTATGTAATATGCAGCTAGGGTCTATTCCAGTGGTGGAGCAACAGCCGTGAACGTAATATACTATTACCGCTGACAAATCGCCGTGCATGTGTTTGTTTACTTCATGGTCGTTCTTGCGATGAATAGAGTACACACAACATGACGACAGGCCCATCAAGAATCTTGGGACAAATTCATATACCACAGCGAACATAATAGGTAGACAAACTCTATAATAGAACGTAACGGGACGCATAAGCCAGTCAGGAAAACATACAGCAAAATAGAATACAATTAAAGAAGATCAGTGGATCAGACATTGTCAAAAGATATCGTGTAGAGAGGATAATGCTGGTAATGATCTACATTTCAATGAGGGAAACGAATTTATAAATGCTGACAATATAACAACGGATGGACTACAAAACACGCTCGGAAAAGCTCAAAACAGGAAAGCTGCAGGAATAGACGGAGTAAATGTAGAGTTAATCAAACACGCAGGAATTTCTTTTCATCTCAGATTCCTACATCTTATCAATAGGTGCTGGCGAAGGTGCAAACCTGAAGCTTGTGGAACACCGCGTAACTTGTCTCTGTTCAAAAAAGGCAATATAATGGAATATGAAAACTGTAGAGGCGTCAGTCCAAAATGAGTTTGACATACTTGCTGTTAATAAGGAAATAACTGGTTACAGAATAGTACAACATCGAAATACAATGAAAGATGATAGATTACCCAAGAAACTCCTGAACTATAACCCGAATAGAAGGAGACACGTAGGTGGACGAAGAAAACGATGGACATAAACTTTGTGAAAACGGGACGATCAGATTCCTAGCTCCCGATGTAAGATGACAGCGACAGAACTGAGTCGCAGCTGCGACAGATCGATGGACTCAGTGGCAGACATGGACAGTTTACGATTCAGTACTCCGCTGGAAAGCGAAACCAACAGAAGTACTATGTAATTTTGGGGCCTAATATTTTCCTAGCAATCTTTCTTTCTTTTTAGTTTCTTCAGTATCCCTCTTTCTATTTGAAATTAGAGTTTCTGCTCCATAAAGACATTCAGGTTTGATTACAGTGCTGAATGCCTAAGTTTACTGAATTTAGAAAGTGAATTGTCATTGTAAATACTTGGTGTTAAACTAAACGCAGTGGCCATTTCTGAGAGCGATCTTCGTTTGCAGTTTCATCCTAACCGTTTTCTTGTATAATTTCCACCAAGCATTTAAACTGAGAAACCCTTTCTATTTCTCCATATTTCGTGTTCAAAAACTTTAGAGTTTGTTTGTTGCAAGTTATATATTACGTTTGTTCGAATGATATTTATAGTCCTGCATTTTCCGCAACTTCTTTAAGAATTTCAATTTGTTTTTGGGTTGTGGTAATGTCCCTAGCTAAAATTTCCAGATCATCTGCAAATGCGAGACAATCTACTCTAATATTACTTTTACCTAACTTGATTGATTGATCTATATTTTGACTCTACTTTTGCTCTCGCCATTCTCTTATTACCTTTTCCAAAACACTGTTAAACCGTAGTGGGGAGACTCCATCTCCCTGTCTTAACATTAGTCTTTATATCAAATGGTTCAGAAATTTCTCCCATGAATTTAGCTTTAGAGCTAGTGTAGGTGAACGTTTCCTTAATCACTGTTAGAGTTTTATTATCTAGCCCTTGTTCCTTTAAAATCTGGAAAATACATTCACGATCAACTGAATCGTAGGCCTTTTTAAAATCCACAAACTTAATGCGATAATGTTACCAGAAATCATTTGGTGGTTAACGATAAGTTTTAAATTAAGAATTTGTTCCGGACAGGATCTGTTTGGTCTAAAGCCTGCTTGGTATTCACAAATTTTAGGTCCAAACTTTTCTTGGGCTCAATCAAGTAAACATTGCGAGAGAATTTTGTATGTGACCGTGAGAAGAGATATTCCTCGCTAATTATTAACATCGGTTCTATCCCCTTTTTCAAGCAATTGATGGATTGGGGCAGTTTTCCAGTCCTCAGGTATTTTCTCAGTTTGCCAGATGTATCCCATTAATTGAGTGATCTCTTTTATAGCGTTAGAGCCAGCTGATTTTAATAGTTCTGAAATTATACCATCTTCTCCGCATGCTTTATTAAGTCTCTTGATTTGGCCGGCCGCTGTGGCCGAGTGGCTCTAGGCAGCTCAGTCCGGAACCACGAGGCTATTACGGTCGCAGGTTCGAATCCTCAATCGGGCATGATTGTGTGCGATGTCCGTAGGTTAATTAGGTTTAAGCAGTTCTAAGTCTAGGGGACTGATGGCCTCAGATGTTAAGTCCGATAGTTCTCAGAGCCATTTGAACCATCTTAATTTGTTTAATTATTTCGATTTAGTCAGGTTCTTCAGATTTAGGATTGGTGTGGTTGGAATTCATTCGCTGATTCTGGACAGTTCAATAGTTTTTCAAAATAATTAGCAATAATTTTTTTCATAAAGCAACATAAATAAATAAACAACTTTCAAGTGCAAGCTCTTCTTCTTCTTCTTCTTCTTCTTCTTCATCATCATCCTTGCCTTGAACTTTGGTCTCAAAATTACTGGAAGCGTTGTCTGCAGATATTGATTGTGACGGGTGTTTAATTGATGCCCCACGAGTATTCTTCACACTACACTCTTTTAGTGTGTGTTTGACGGGCAAGTTCTTCTTCTTCTTCTTCTTTTTCCTTGCCTTGTCCTGTTCGACTGTGGGATGGATATTATCATTTCGGTTAAGGCAACGTCAGTGACTGTGTGGCCAGATGCCCCCTCCACCTTGAAGGAATGCGTATACCCAACCTATCTACGTCTAGAGTACAGCACTTCTTCGAGTGAGAGCTCGTCTTCTAAACGTTTTGTACACCGTGTAACTGAGGCAGAACACTCGTCCCAGCCTGATATTCACCAACTTCGTTAAATACCTCATCCTGGTTGAATGGGCATAGCGACTCTCGTCGTTTATCCGCCAAGCAGATTCCAACCGGCCGACGTGATTCCCCGTATCCCGGAAGCTCGGCGTTAACACGCTCCGGTATCCAGGACAAAGTGACAGATGCATATTGGTAAATGAACTGCTGCAATATCTAGGACCATCTCCTTGAATTCTACTGTACGAACAACTTGCTTCCAGTTATCTCGTATTTGAACTCTCGTAAGTTTCTATCTACGGCGATTTCATCTAGTTAGGTTGAGGTTCGTTGCGACTCTATTCTCTGTTTTTCTGCCGAGCTATTCCACCACTTTCTTAATATCTTATCCTTTCGCAGCATATATTAAACGCTCGGCTGCAAGTTTGTATAACGAGTGATGTCCAGTCTTCGACAAACAGTTATGAACTGTAGTTATAGATATAATGGAAAGACTTATTAAATGTATAACTCACGTAAGTTGTAAACTGAAATAAATGAATTTTTCTGCGCAGTGTTAAATTTCAGTACGTAACCTTTTTTACAGACCCAAGAAATTATACCCATCGCATTTCAGTTTAATGTACGAGGGCCGTTCAATAAGTAACACAACATCTTTACTGAATGATGTTTTTTTATTCAGGATTCAAACACACATTATTATTCCCCACTCCTTTAGCTAAAAAATCCTGATTTTCAACGTAATCTCCGTTGAATGCGACGGCCTTACCCCAACTTACTGGGACGGCCTAAATGTCCGTATAGTACCACTCTACTGACCGAAGCCGCAGCCAATGTCTTTTTGCATTAATAACCTCCTCATCACCCACGAACTGCTTCCCGTGGAGTGCATCTTTCGTGTGGCCAAACCGATGTAAGTCGGAAGGTGCAAGATGCGGGCTGTAGAACTGATGAGGAAGAACAGTCGAATGAACTTCTGTGAGCTCCTCTCCGGTGCACATACTTGAGTGAAGCTTTGCCATGGAGCAAGAGAATTTCGTTTGCATTTTTGTGGCGATGATCACGGTGAAATCATCTGTTCATTTTCCGGAGGTGAGCACAGTACACTTCAGAGTTGATCGTTGCAACATGAGGGACGACATCAAACAGAATTACCAACAGAGACGTCAAGTTGCGCAGCAAAGTTTTCGACTGTGATCCGTCGATCACCTCGAAAGAGAGTGTCCACACGTTCCACCATTGAAGGTGTGACAACTGTGTGCGGTCGGCAGGCACGCAGGAGACGGGATACGCTTGCGTGATCTTGTTACGATGACGACAGGTGCCTCGCCCAACGACTCACCGTTCTTTTGTTCAAAGTCGGGTCTCCTTACATATTCTGTAAGCGCCTATGAATATCTGCGATGCTCTGGTTTTTCCACTGCAAGAAGCTCAATGACTGCACTCTGTTCGGAGCGCAACTCAGTTACAGACGCCATTTTGAAAGCTACGTATAGCGCCGGCACATATCGGAACGTCATAAAACTATAGGAGCTGAAGCGAAAATATTCCTCGACGTCCCATAACAAATTATAAAGTTTTTCAGCCGAATTGCTTTACCCATTGAGCGCCCCTCGTTCATCTAACTATAATACACATGATGATGGCAGCATGCTGCCGACACGCATCGCACTAATAAATATTAGTAAAATAGATTGAAACAGTAACAAAATTATTTTATAAATTTAAAATTTCTTTTTTGAAAGAGGAAGATAGAGGACGAGATACAACCATGAGTTGTATACCATATACAAAGACCAACCCATCAGAAGGATAGTGAAATCATCCAGACTGAGGTGGGCGGGACATGTGGCTCGCATGAATGATAAATAAGTACCAAAAATAATATTACAGGAAAAGCCAGGAGGGCAGAGAGGACGTGGTCGACCAAGAGCCAGATGGGAAGATGGAGTAATCGAAGATCTTAGGAAGATGGGCTATAGAAACTGCAGAGTATTGGGAAAGGACCGAGAGAGATGGAAGGAAATTGTAGAAGAGGCCAAGGCTCATCATCAGCTGTAGAGCCAAGAAAGAAGAAGGAGAAACTTCATTACTTCCCGCGCTTGTAGTTCGAAGAGCCTACACTTCTCGCCTGATTCTTTCTGAGCTACATCCTTTATTCCGATGAATGCTAAAGCAGACCTCTTTTAATTGATTTGCCGTTGTCTCTGTTCTTTATGATAGGAATTCCAACGGCACTCAAAATTTACATGTGAATAACAAGGACATATGCGCGATGTAGCTCGTCGCGGCAGAGGGAGCCTACTTTTTGGTTCGGCAGTAAGACAATGTTATCTGCGTGACACGGAGCATTAATATGCAGATGGGCCAGTAAAGCGGACTACGTGACGAGTCTACGGCTGACGAACGTGATCTGCCGCCGAAGTAGCTGCCGACATGCCAAAAGCACTAACCTCCAAACGACTACACCTACTAATACTGCTCTTACTAAGGATTTACAGATGTGCCATGTGGAGAAACGGACTCCATAACGAACAAATGACAAATGGAAATTCATCTTTTCTCAAGATAAAGATCTTTTGTTCTTAACACACAGACGTGTTTCGAAACTACTTTATCATCTACTAGCTGAGTATCCTTCATTGTCCGGCGTATATTTACACCAAGCTTCGATTACTCCATCTCCTGCTTTCCCCCCTCTCTGTCCATCCCCTCCATCCCTTCCCCACTCAATCCACCTTCTCCTCCTCCTCCCTCCTATCATCTGCTCCCCACCCCCACCCCACTCGAAGTCCACCTCCCAGGCCCCTCTCTCTTTCCATCTCTTCACTTTCTCTGTCCATTGACCCTTCCCCCCTCTGGCTCTCTCCTCCTCTCCCCTATCTGTGTCTAACTCCTCCTTCCCCCTGCTTGGCCATTTTCTCCTCCCCCTGCTCTCTCCAAGTTGTCACCTCCACCCCTACAGGAACTAGCTAGTTCCTATCCCAATAGAATTTCTTTCCAGATAGTGAATAATGTGTCTACCAAATTTAGTTTTTACAGTTTCTAACTCACAATTCAACAAGAACCGATGTTTTGATCAGACAGAATGGGCACATTATAAGCGAGACGGAACAGTTCAAGTTCCTAGGTGTTCGGATAGATAATAAGCTGTTGTGGAAAGCCCATGTTCAGGACCTTGTTCAGAAACTAAATGCTGCTCTGTTTACCATTAGAACAGTATCTGAAATAAGTGACAGTTCAACATGAAAAGTAGTCTACTTCGCATATTTTTATATGCTTATGTCATACGGTATTTTTTTGGGTAATTCTTCTGATTCAAAAAGGGTATTTTTGGCTCAAAAACGGGCTGTTCGAGCTATGTGTGGTGTAAGTTCGAAAACCTCTTGTCGACCCCTATTCAATAGTCTGGGAATTCTGACATTGCCCTCACAGTATATATTTTCTTTAATGCCGTTTGTTGCTAGCAATATTAGCTTATTCCCAAGAGTTAGCAGCTTTCACTCAGTTAATACTAGACAGAAATCAAATCTGCATGTGGAATGCACTTCCTTGACTCTTATGCAGAAAGGAGTGCAGTATTCTGCTGCATCCATTTTCAATAAGCTACCACAAGAACTTAGCCAAAACACTTTTAAGTCTAAACTGAAGAGTTTCCTCACGGCTCACTCCTTCCATTCTGTCGAGGAGTTCCTGGAAGAGCTGAAAAATTAAGCAAATTCCAGTGTTACATTGTTCATTTTCTTTATTTAAACTTTAAACTTACGAATTGTCGCCTGAATATGTTACTTATATTTCATTTTATCTGTTTCTACTATCATGTTATAATTTCATGTATTGACTCGATCCATGACCATGGAGACTTCTCCTTAATTTGGTCCCACGGAACAATAAATAAATAAATGAATAGTTGAAATCGATCGAGAGTTTTAGAGGACCTTTCTACCCGTGGCTTTGCCTGGGTTCTCCTATGTCATACATATTATATTACGCGTATATTTAATATATTTCACAGATATTTGTTCACACACCACCTTTGCCTGTATCGAAAATCACCCGTAGTTTCGTTTGCACACACCTCAATGTTTATGACGTATGCAACCTTAATAATGTGTCGTGCATGGTAAAATTGTAATTGTTCATCACGTGGTACTTGTGAATACTGTCTGCGAAATGTGTTGCGAACAGAATTAGTTGTAAAGAAGTAATAAATTAAAACGCCATGCATGATGTGGAAGTTTATCTCGCAACTCAGCGCTTCTGACATCATATCTGCAGATCTATTCGTCGGACAATGATATAATTTTACTTGAACATTCAGTATGCGAATGCTCTCTGCAAAATGTGTCGTGAATACAGTTAGTAGTAAAGAAATAATAAATTAAAACGGCATGCCTGATGCGGTGGTGGTGGTAAGTTCCTATGGAACCAAACTGCTAAGGTCATCGGTCCCTAGGCTTACGCACTACTTAATCTAACTTAAACTAACTTAGGCTAAGGGCAACACATACACCCATGCCCGAGGGAGGACTCGAAGCTCCGACTGGGGTAGCCACGCGAACCGTGGCAAGGCCCCCTTAGAACGCACATCTACCTCGCACGGCGATGCGGCGGTTTTACTGCATGAGAAGCGAAAATGTAGTCAACTATAAACTTTTTCCTTTCATCATTTTGTGGGGTTGTCTGACAACCCCAGACAGAAAAAGTTTCGTAAAGGTATGAAATTATGTGTAAAAGTTGTTGAAAGTGAGTAAGTGTTTTCATTCTCAAATACTGCATGAATATAGTCTGGTCATTTGCGCATCGTGAGCTAAGCTACTTTTTCATCCCAGCTCCTGTCCCTTTGATAGGTGAGTGGTGCTTATTTCCACAGCGACTGTTTCCAGGAAGTAAGTGGAATGTGTAGCAAGTGCATAGTACATACATCCTTTCATGCATACGTATACCCACTTTTTATAATACATATCCATATGGATGTAGACTAATACTGGATCCTCCAGTAGATTTGGTACGATCATTGGAAAACAGCTAAGTTTTTGAAATTTTTGTACAAACAGACTAATATCGCTGTATGTATGTTTGCTGCAGCATCCCAGAACATACTGACAACATCTCTCGGAGGAAGAAAGGAAGGAAGGAAGCCAGGATTAGGGTTTAACATCACGTCGTCACGCAGTCATCAGCGACTTTGAACAAGCTCAGACTGGACGTGGAGAGCGATTGAGGACTTGCATGTCCCTTTCACAGAAACTATCTTCGCATCTACTTTAAGACAATTAGAGAATTCACGGAAAACCTAAATTAGGAATCTTGTTATAAGTATTAGCGACAGACTGGCTCCCAAAACATTTTTCTTAATTTTTTTGGCTTGTATAAATAGAATTAAAATGTATTAGCGTCCCCGTACTGTGTAATTTTAATCGAACCGAATGCTTTCCCATTTTCCATTTCGTTAGAGCCTGCGTCCAGCGGAGAAGAAACCAATTGGGACGACAACTATACATCTTAGGGTGGTCCAAGAGGATTTCAACCCCTCCCCATACGAGTCGAGGGTCTTACCACGTCGCAGCCCCTCTCAATAACAGTCCCAGAGAGAAACGAGAAAGGATTAATAAAGATTAATTTTCCATCTGTGAGATCGTTAGAAGCGGAGTATAGGCTCAGATTATGGAAGAGCGGGTAAAGATATCGTCCTTCCCCTTCTTAACGGAACCACTTGTCTCAAGTGATGTAGGAGAACCATGACCGGATAGGGGATTCGACTCCCAACCTTCCGAGTCCAATTTCTTATGAAAAATAAGCTTCTCTCACAGAACCAAAGAGCATACTTCAGACTGTTGACTCGTGTGAACAGGAGATTTTTCAACCTTCTGTGTTCCCAAAAGACACTGAACAGTGCCGCTCACTCTCGAATGACAACGAAGAAGTAAATGGTATTGCACAGAGGGCTTTTTTGTCTGTGTCATTAGCGCGAAAAGAAAATTACTTTTTACGCGTAACGCTTTTTACTCGAAGGATAATGTTCATCAGAAAAGAAAACAACCTCTAGCGTGCCAGTAGGAACCTCAATGGGACTTCTGACGTTCTCAGTATACGATTTGTTCGCTAACTATGACTTTGTCAAGATGAAAGTAATTGCACTTAATGTAAGCAAATTCTGAAGGACGTTAGCAGCAGGACAACTTCGCAGTCAGAATGGCTGCGCTGGCTACGGGAATACCTTTACAGCACGCAGACTGTTCATAGAGACAAGTGCCATTGGTGGACGAGCAATGTTGTGCTAAAAATTAGCATGACGACACTGTCGCATGGATGTCGCAGGATGTCCATGACTTGCCGTTGTGCTATCGGAGTTCCCTCAACAACCAGCAACCGTGACCCGAAGTCATACACGATGGTTCCCGACGCCGTGACGACAGGAGTAACTCTGCTGTGTCTCTCCCAAACACTGGAGAAATGTCTCCCCAGGTCGCTATCATTCTCCACGACGATCGTCATTTGGGATAGAGCAGAACCGCGATTCATCGCTGAACTCAGTGTGAAGCCATTCGTGAACAGTCCTTGCTCTCTTGGTCACGGCACCAAACGAAGCTGTGTCGAGATGCTGACTGCATCCTGCGTTTAAGATGATAATACCCTAGTCCGGCTGATGCTAATCTTCGAACAATGGAGCAGATGACACAAAGTCACGTAGGAGGGTCATTTGCTGTTGTGGAAAGGCAAACACAGATGTGAAGGGGCTACGATGTGCTTAGTGCACAATACGGTGATCCTCTCTTGTGGTGGTCAGACATGTTTGACTGGAACCTGTTCCCGTCAGCCTCTCACATCCAAATGCCCCACAAATATGGATATTGCACGATTCGGTCAGGCGACCAAATGGATATCCACAATGAGGCCGCTTTCGATGTCTGCCATGTGCTGAAACGCTGTCTCTCACGATTACGCGATATTTTCGTGCCCTTCACAGCGACCACTCAATACCCTGTGGTGTTCACGCTCCTTACACACCATAACAGACCTGGTAGCAATATTAAACACGAACAACAGGAATGCACTCAGTTCTGCCTGTAACAGAGAATTGCCACTCTAATCATTTACATAAGCGCCCATGTTGTGTACGTGCACGCAGTCACCTAGACATCCGACCATGTCCTCTTGGTGCTTCACGCTTTTGTAAAGCAGTGTACTTTTTTTCAGCTACCGACAAATATTCAATAAGCACGAAATGTTCTGTACTTGAGAGCAGTGAGAAATCTAATTTTTAAGCGCGATTTTTTTAGGGTTTTTCTGATAATTATGTCATATTGTTCTACGAAATTGATGATCGGGCACTGACTTATGAAAATAACGAAGTAGGTCAGAGCGTAACGTTCCCTTGTTGGATCAGGCGACAGAAAACTGGAGCGTTGCAGTGTATTTATTAAAAACATGGCATGCGAGCAAAATGTCACTGAGATCCAATCTGTCACCAGGCGAGGTGGCGCAGAGGTTGGCACGCTCGCACGCTATATTAGGATTCTAAAGGAGAGTTGTTGGAAATCTCATCCATCAATCTAGATAATGAGAAAAGCCGGTATGGATCCTTTAAAAAAGACACGACCGATATCCCAACCCATCTTTCCCTAATCCCTGCTTGAGCTCCGCCTATAACGAGCTCTTTGTCGACGCTGGGATCGTACAAGGCAGGTGCAATCCGTAGGAGGTGCTCTTGGAATATTTAATAAGTTGTGACCCTAAGGGAAGTTGCTCCCGCGAAACTCTCTTGTATAAATATAGAGAACCGGTGTTCGAGGTATGCTGCATAGCAGTTCTTCTGTCGGCATCGTTTGTGAATGACGAGTTTACAAAAAAAGGAGTATGACACTTTAGAAAAATACAGAAAGTTTGCCGAACCTGGGCCGGCCGCTCTGGCCGAGCGGTTCTAGGCGTTTCAGTCTGGAACCGCGGTGCTGCTACGGTCGCAGGTTCGAATCCTACCTCCCTGCCTCTGGCATGGGTGTGTGTGATGTCCTTAGGTTACTTAGGTTTAAGCAGTTCTAAGTCCAGGGGACTGATGACCTCTGATGTTAAGTCCCATTGTGCTTAGAGCCATTTGAAAATTTTTTTTTTTTGTTTGTTGTTGTTGCCGAACCCCCCCCTACCACTCACAGATGGAATAAGACCACCGAGTAGCTAATGACGGTACATAATTACTCTTCATCACGCTCTGTTTTGAGGTCTGTGGAGTATAAATGTCAACGGCGAACAAGCTGATGTCAAATTAAGTATCTCACAAAGATATAGATTTATTACTTTCACTTTAAAAATCTCCATTTATTATATGAGGGTATTCAATAATTAATCGATCTGGAGAAAATGTTAGTAGGGCAGGTTTGATACTCATATGGCTTTCAGTTGACATCACTGGGATGAGCCCTGCTCACCTGATGTATCAACATTGTTTTCTTTATAGCCCCAAAAATACGTTTGAAGATAGCGACTCCGCTTGAAACGTCCAGTTGGACAACTTTATGTTATTCGTTTTTCACTTGCTGAAGGCGAAAAACCAGTGACTATATATTGCAGAATGTCTGAAGTTTATGATGAAGCTTTTATGAATGGCGCAAGTTTTTACAAGTGGGTAGAGCAGTTCAAAAATGGTCGCGACTCAGTGACTAACAACGTTCAGGCCGACCAGTTGCAGTTTCAACTACCTCACTAGAAAGCCGAATTGATGACATTATTCGTGCCGAGCGCCATGTGACTGTGGAAATTATAGCTGATAGGGTTCAAGTTAATACTCGTACAGTTCATAACATTATCTGTAACAAGCTGAAGGACGGCAAAAAAATGTGCAAGATGGGTCCCAAAGGAGCTGATGCGGCTACGCAAGGAAACAAGGTTGAGAGTGTGCACAAAGCCATACGAAAGTTATGAAAGGGAAGGTGAGCACTTCCTCAACAAAATTCTAACTTGTGATGAAACTTGGGTTCACTATTATGCCAGAATCAAAAAGACAAAGTATGGAGTGGAAGCGCACCAACTCACCTGTCAAGAAAAAATTCAAAATCCAAGCATCAGCAGGAAAAGTCATGTTGACGGTGTTTTGGGGTGCTGAAGGTCCAGTTTTTTGTGATTATCTGGAAGAGCAGAGTACAATGAACAGCCAATACCACTCGGATTTGTTTTCAAACAAGGTAACCCAGCCATGAGAGAGAGAGACCTCTTGGATCTCAGACGAGAGGTGTGATTCTCCAGAAAGACAATGAACGTCCTCATATTTCTCAACAAACCCGTTAAACCATCGACAAAATGGACTGGGAAGTACTGCCTCATACCCCTCACAATCCTGATTTAGCATCTAGTGATTTCCAGTTGTCTGGTGCACTGAAGGAGGCATTACATGGTAAGAGATTCCAGCACAAAGAGGACGTGAAAAAGTTCATGGGAAATTGGTTCAAATATCAAGATAAAGAGTTGTTTGCAGCCAGAATAAAGAAAGTGTCTAGCCCATTAGAATAAGTGCATAAATGTTCATGGGATTGTGTTGAAAAGTAGAAAAAGTATTGTTTTGTAAAAATTAACGCTTTTTTCTCCAGACCAACTGGTCTCTTTAATTATTGAATGGCCCTCGCATATTAGCCTACACCAAATATCCTATTGAGAAATCTGTTGCACACACACTGCTTGACAAAAAAAAAAAAAAAGAAATGAAGCACCCAGAAGGGGAAGAGGAAACGAAATGAAACTCCGCGAGCTGAGAGGGTATGTGATGACATCTCAATGATTACAATATCGAGTCAAATTTAAGAACTTGGCAGTGTGAACCCACTTATAAATATCACGTTGCATCCGCTCTGGTGTAGATGTGTGCATTGATTAGTTTGGGAAGGCTGTCATACAGCTGTTGTATCCTCTTCTGAGACAACGTACCTCACAACTGCTGTAACTAATTCGTCGTTGATGTCCAGGATTCTACATCACGCTGATAGTCCTTGTAGTGGCACGCAACAATTATGAATATATTCACTGGAATGAATTTAAAATAGTTGTGCGGTTGCCTAAAAACAGTCTTTCGATTTCTGCTCTTGTGTATTAATAATAAGCATTAATTGTTAATATACAATAGCAGAAGAACGAAAAAACCAGCGACCGTTTTTAAGCAACCACACAGCCTTTTTAAATTCTTTTCAACAATGATGTCCAAGATATTGACACTGAAACGTCCGTGCTGGCTCCACAAATGTTCTGCTGGGAACAGATCTGGCGCTTCGCTGGCCACATGAGTATCACAACATCCCGCATACGGTTCACAGGGACAAGTACCATGTGTGGATGGGCATTGTTCTGTTGAAAATTGGAACCAAAATGCTGTCGCATGAGTGGTAGCACACGAGGACACAGCATGTCCGTGACGTCCCGTTGTGCTATTAGAGCTCCGTCGGTCACTTCCAGCCGTGACCTGAAGTCACCCCTGACTGCTCTCCACGCTATGACTCCAAGACTGACACCGCTGTGCCTCACCAAAACATTAGAAGAGTGGGACCTCTTGCCTGATCATCGCCATACTAGCCAACGATGGTCGTTCGGAGTAGCACAGCAGCGCGCCTCTCTGAACCCAAAGCGACGCCATTCACCAGCAGTCAGTGCGTCCTGGTCAGGGTACTACGCCAAATGCAGCTGTTTGTCTTCCCAAATGCGTTTCCTGCACTGTCTAGATTTCGGCCTTGGGCCATTTTCAAGTGATGCAGCGTCAAAATCATCCGACTTCTTCGAAACATATAAAAAAATTGGAAACTTCCATGTCCGGCATATGAAATGAAGCTGTGAAGATGGCACGCATAAGCTTCAATCCACTGTATCCAAACAATGATCTTCAATAGTGCGGGACGACACAAAAGCTGCAGGGAGTTCATTGTTCTCAGAGGGCAGGCTCAGATATGAAGGGGTTACGACGATCATCCCTTGTGGTGACGACAAGTATGCCTGCTGTCCCGTTCCCATTCAGTCTAAAATTGGGCCACTGTCACATTCGAATGCCTCAGCAATCTGGATACTTAACGATTCGACCAGCTGGCAGAGTAGATGATGATGATGATGATGATGGTGATGATGATGTTTAGTTTGTAGGGCACTCAACTACGCGGTTATCAGCGCCCGTACAAATTCCCAACCTTTGATCAGTCCAGTCTCGCCACTTTCATGAATGATGATGAAATGATGAGGACAACACAAACACCCAGTCATCTCGAGGCAGATGAAAATCCCTGACCCCGCCGAATATCGAACCCGGGAACCCGTGCTCGAGAAGCGAGAACGCGACAGCAAGACCAAGAGCTGCGGAGATGGCAGAGTAGAGACTTCACAATGAAGTTCCTTTGAACCTTTTTCAGGTGCTGATAACGCTGTCTCAAATGAGGTCGCGGCATCTCCTTGTCCTCCACAATGAGCATTCAACATCTGAGACTGTTCTCACCGGTTATACAGAGTGTTCGCAAATTCAGTTACAAACTTCTGGGACATATAGAGCGGAGTACATAATACTTTGAATAGCAGCCTTTGTCCGGCCGTCTGAATAGATGTTAGGTAGGCAGGTATGCAAAGGGGTAGTCGTGATGGGGTGCTTTCATCGGATCCGCTGATGTCATTTGACGGCTATCCCACTTCTCTGACCTGATTCGAGCCTCATTCACGTGTTCAAAATGTTCAAATGTGTGTGAAATCTTATGGGACTTAACTGCTAAGGTCATCAGTCCCTAAGCTTACACACTACTTAACCTAAATTATCCTAAGGACAAACACACCCACCCATGCCCGAGGGAGGACTCGAACGTCCGCCGGGACCATTGCACAGTCCATGAGTGCAGCGCTTGAGACCGCTCGGCTAATCCCGCACGGCCATTCACGTATCTGTGAGTTTGAGAGCAATATGGTTGGGTACACGTTTGCGGGATATACCGCCACGATCCTTCTGAATGGCGAAGCTCACGAATGGAGGAGCTGCTTGTCGCCTTTATCGAGATCTTTCTTGACAGTGTCTGACTCTTTCGCACATCATCTTCGCCACAATTACGCAACGGTTTCGAGAAAGGGCACCTTCACCGTCAGCAGGCATGACTGTGGTGCTCCAAAGAAACGCCTCAGACCGAATTTAAGGTCGCACTGCATCACCTTGTAGAGAACCCGTCAACGAGTACATCAGCAATTTATTTGGTTGTTAACGAGTGGAACTGTAAGACAAGCAATGTACTGGGTCACGCCTAATCAACTACTCGTAAAAGAGCTCGCGTTACCAGCATATTTTCAAATAGTTGTAGCACGGAAACGGTACGTTTCCTGACATGGGTTCGAATTCAAAATATTATCTACTCACTCCAGAGCTAGAACTTTGTTCAAATTCAAATTCAAATGGCTCTAAGCACTATCGGACTTAACATCTAATCCAAGGACATCACACACATCCATACCAGAGGCAGGATTCGAACCTGCGACCGTAGCAGCAGCGCGGTTCCGGACTGAAGGGCCTAGTACCGCTCGGCCACATCGGCCGGCTAGAACTTTGTAATGGAAATTTCCGAACACCATGTATACTCTATCATGTTAGGTAACACCACTAAACACGAAGAACACTAACGTACTCTGATGGCTGTCCTACCTGTCACAGAGAATTCTAACACTAGTTTCATACCGGCCGATGGTCGTACATGTAAGAATTTACACTTAATCCATCTACGGTTTCTGCGTGATCCTTTTTTTTGGTCAGGCTGTGTATTTAGTACATTTCATACTAGTTTGACGTTAGTTGCAAGCCACCTTCGTGGTGCCGCAATTTTAACGACTAACTGTGTATACAGAGCCATGTGAAAGTGCCGTACTGACTACTAAAAGATTTGGTTGTGTGTCTGACAGAACTGTTTGTTATCATTAGCTACACACGGTCAACACATGCGAACGCCCAGTGATTCGGATCTTGGTTTGTGGGGAACCGTGTTGAGGCGTTAGTGAGCAACAGCGGGCGGGTCTGCAACAGGTGAAATTTGGAGAGGGCGAATAGAAGGGGGGAGGGTTGAGCTTTTGGTGGGTCGGTGGATGGGGAGGCTGCTTGTTATCAGCCCCAGGCGAGCGGACACTCGCAGCTGGGGCTGCCAAGCACTAGCAACAGGTCCGCCCGCGGGAGCAGTCTGTTTGCATCCCCCCCCTGTCTGTCTGTCTGCCCGCCTGCCTGTGGAAAGCGGAGCTCGCCGCGGCTGCCTGCGACTGGCGGGCGCTACAGGCTGCGTTACTGCCTCGGCTATAATTAGTTGCACGTATTCTAAAAGTTTCAGGAAGATAACCTAAGGCCGGCCGGAGTGGCCGAGCGGTTCTAGGTGCTACAGTCTGGAACCGCGCGACCGCTACGGTCGCAGGTTCGAATCCTGCCTCGGGCATGGATGTGTGTGATGTCCTTAGGTTAGTTAGTTTTAAGTAGTTCTAAGTTCTAGGGGACTGATGACCTCAGCTGTTAAATCCCATAGTGCTCAGAGCCATTTGAACCATTTTGAACATCGCTGTTTGGTCTCTTTCCCCCAAACAACCCAACCCAACTTAACCTCTTCCGCATATACCTCTCGATATAGAACATGTGCGTCCAACCTTTGGGCCCCACTGGAAGAAGACTAGCGCGTCTGGGCCGTACAAAGTGTACTTAACACTATGCTGCGTTTATGCTGTAACATGGCCCTAGTTTATTACATTTTTACTGCTATGTTTTAATGCACAGTATTGGAAGATTTTATTACGGGAGGAAAGTGAGCAGATAGACTCGATAAAAAGGCATATCGTAGAACGGCGCGCCAGATGGTCGCATAGCGTCAGAACGGTAGGGCGAGCAAGAGCCGTATTCTGCTGGAGCAGAGAAAGTGTGGGTTTACCCACCACGCTGGGCGCCAAGAAGCGAATCATTTATTATTTATATTTACTGTTTGAATATTAAAATACAGCTCTAACAGCGCTGTTGACATTACTTGCACTCAGAATTTGTTAATAATAATTTCAGCATCACATAGTTCATCAGGAAATGCTACTTCTTCCAGTTAGTCATAGTGTAACAGTACACGTTCAGCGCCTTATCACACTAACGGTTCAAATGGTTCAAATCGCTCTGAGCTTTACGGGACTCAACATCTGAGGTCATCAGTCACGTAGAACTTAGAACTACTTAAACCTAACTAACCTAAGAACATCACACACATCCATGCCCGAGGCAGGATTCGAATCGGCGACCGTAGCGGTCGCGCGGTTCCAGACTGAAGCGCCTAGAACCGCTCGGCCACACCGGCTGGCAAATCCTACTTAAAGACTGTTTTAGCTACTTTCAGTGTTTGACAATGGAAAGGTTGAACCAATTACAAGTGCACCCTGAAAGGGAAGGCGCCGATCTGTTAAGATGGCTCCCTAGGCAGTCCACAATTGGTTTTCAAGGTGGCAACACGCGAGCTGGTGTGCAAGTGCAACTCACATAAAGACGGAATTAATTGATAAATTTGCTTTGGAAGACTTAATTTTTCGGTCTCATGTTGATTCTATCATGATGTGAAGTATTTTTGTGACTTTTTGCTGCACTTGGAAACTAATGTTTCAAGACCGGGTGTCTTTTTATAAGTATTACCAACAGACTGGCTCCCAAAACCTTTTTCTTGATTTTTTTGGCTTCTATAAATAGAAATAAAATTTATTAGCGTCCTAGTACCGCGTAATTTCAATTTTAATAGGACCGAATGCTTTCCCATTTGCCATTTCGTTGTGCACCGTTTACTACGCGCACATTGGAGCCTGTGGCCAGCGGAGAAGAATCCAATTGTGACGACAGCTATACTTCTTTACAAAACGACAGGTAAGTAGATTGCTTCCAGTTACGCTAGGGATAATGAGCATGGACCTTATTTCCTGAAACCACCGTGTTAGTTAATCCTGGCACATCTTTTTCGTGGTAAGTGTTGTGTTCTGGAGTCTGCTGTGTAGTATTTGAGAGTAAGAATTTGCGTCTTTTGGGAACAAGTGCTTTTGTTACTCTCATGAATACTTTTACTTGGCATCCCTTGTGTGGGGAAACTTACCTTTAAACGGCGGTAAGTTTTAATAGGATGCGTTAAATACTCAGTATACTTTACAAGTAACAAAAATCGCTCAGAAAAAAAGAAATAAAGAAAGAAAGGGACGGGATAGTCGAAGGTACACAGTTAACAACACATTTAAGTAATTTAGAATTTATGATTCTTTATTTTAAAAAAGGAAGATGGAATTAATTTGACATTTTATATGCGA
This sequence comes from Schistocerca serialis cubense, assembly GCF_023864345.2. Taxonomy (NCBI): domain Eukaryota; kingdom Metazoa; phylum Arthropoda; class Insecta; order Orthoptera; family Acrididae; genus Schistocerca; species Schistocerca serialis. The sequence continues at coordinate 283,906,060 of NC_064643.1, read as the reverse complement.
GATTTTATTAATAATTTTTATATCAGTAATTACAAACCATAAAAAATGTCACATTTGACTCTGAGTTTGGAAAACTAACGTTATTAGTATCACACTCGATCGAAGTGTTTGCAAATTCTCAGGGTGTTCTCAAAGTGGTAGTCTCAGATTCTGGTTATGTTTTTACTCTTTGTGTCCTTTACTTTTGAAACTAACTGTTCACAAACGTACGTGCTTCCAAAGAAAGATGGCGTGTATAACGTACGACTGTGCGGCAAGTGATACCTGCGTCTAAATGGTTCAAATGGCTCTGAGCACTATGGGACTTAACTGCTGAGGTCATCAGTCGCCTAGACTTAGAACTACTTAAACCTAACTAACCTAAGGACATCACACACATCCATGCCCGAGGCAGGATTCGAACCTGCGACTGCAGCAGGAGCGCGGATCTGGACTGAAGCGCCTAGAACCGCTTGGCCACAAAGGCCGACGTTGACAAAGGAACACAACACACAAAACTTATAGCTATGTACTGTGATTGAGTGATGCCTTCTGCCTGAATACGAAAGTCTAGAACGCAGTAAAACACTCTGCTATGCACCACGGCCTACGCTTTGCAGTATGGGTTTCGCATTTTGTAATTGATACACCGTGTTTGAAAATACAAAAGGCATCGGCTGTCTTCACTACGTTCGGGACCCATCGCGCACTAACTGCATTCTGAAAAAACTTGTCGGTCGCAGAGCTACACAGGGTGCTCGGAAATTCCCGTTGTAAACTTGTAGAACATATAGAGGGCAGTGATAACATAACATTTTGAATAGAAACCCATGTCCGTAAACGTACCGTATCCGTGCTAAGCCGTTCGAATACTTGTTTGTTAGGAGGGTACGCAACAGGGTAGTCATAGTAGGGAGTGGGTAAGTCAGATCGGCTGATGTCATTTGACGTCTGTCCTACCTATATAACCTGGTTCGAGCCTCATTGACGTCTCGGAGAGTGTGAGAGCAACATGGCTGAGAACACGTTTTCAGAATACATCAGCATAATCCTTATGAACCGCGAAGCTAGCAGTAAAGGAAAATCTGCTCGTCGCCTTTATCAAGATCGTTCTCCAAAACGCCCAACTTCATCGCGTGCCCATTTGGCCACAACTACGCAACGGCTTCGAGGAAGAGTTCCTTCGCCGTCAGCAGGAGTAACTGTGGAGCTCCAAGGAGACGCCGCACATCCGAATTGGAAGAGGCCGTACTGCACCACGTTGAAGCCAACCCTTCAACGAGTACACGAGCAATTTTCTTTGGCTACTGAAGGGTGTAACTGTAAAATAGTGGTGTGATGGGTCAATTAATTGTAAAAAGTGGTTTGCGTTACCAACATTTTTTTCAAATGCTTGTAGTAAGAAACCCCCTCTACAACTCCTAGATGTTTGTAATGGGAATTGCCACCCACACTGTAGATGTAGGTCATGAAAGCACAGCACTTGGTAGTATTAATTTTATCCATATTTTGCAGCTTCAAGCGTGACTGTACTCAATACACTCGAGGTATGAACTAAAAAACGCCTTCAGTCACAATTTTTCGTGTTTTATTTAGTACGCGAGGCATTTCGGGCCCTGTGGGTCCATCTTCAGGTGTAATTAGTCTTACTACATGATTTATTTGTTCTCTTGAATGAGATGAAATTCATATTCCTAAATCTTTTAGATCAGTTGGAGATATATCTCCGCAAAGACAAAAAACTAGAATCGATGTTAAATGAACGAACAGATTTCACAAGCCATAGCTATTTCAGTAATTTTAAAGAACTGTTCTAAAGTTATTTCCTGCATATGTCAATTGTTTCCTGCATATGTCAATTGTTCAAATGGTTCAAATGGCTCTGAGCACTATGGGACTTAACATCTGAGGTCACCAGTCCTCTAGAACTTAGAACTATGTAAACCTAACTAACCTAAGGACATCACACACTTCCATGCCCCAGGCGGAATTCGAACCTGCGACCGTAGCAGTCGCGCCGTTCCAGACTGAAGCGCCTAGAACCACTCGGGTACCGCGACCGGCTGTCAGTTGTTTAATAATTATATTTTTAGCACTATGAAAAATTCATCTTTGACAATACAATGTACAAAAACGTCTGTGAAGTGTTTACAAACATGTGCTTGCGAATGTGCCTCTTGAATGAAGTTATATGCTTGAAAACGATGGAAGAAAAAACTTATACAGTTACTAAAACGCTAAAAATGCTTTTCTTGGATTATTTGGTAAGTGTATAAGTTTACACTATTCATCTTTTCCACTATTTCACACATATTTTCCGCGTCTGACTTACGAAGTTCGTAACGTAACATCAAACCTTTTCGTGACAGGAATATGCATTTCATCTCATTCAAGAGAACAAATAAATCATGTATTAAGACGAATTACACCTGAAGATGGACCCTCAGGGACCGAAATGCATCGTGTACTAAACAAAACAAGGAACAAGGAAAATTGTGACTGAATGCGTGACTGAAGGCGTTTTATAATTTATACCTCGAGTGTATTTGCTACTTTGTATACATCTGCAATAACTGAACTTTTCACCGTCCCTCGCCACTGGCTGTGGGCTGCCGTCTTCTTCTCAATTCCGTCTGCTGTCCAAGTAGGCAATGCAACCTACAGCTTGGCCACGACCCGCTTAAATCCTTATGACCATCCACACGGTTCCCAATTTCATATCATACACGTTCAGTCTCTTATCCTTTCTGTCTCGCTTGCTGGCTATCAACAAGCTTCTCTCTCCTACGAACTGCGGACCGCGGCGACTACTTGGGTCAGCAACGCCGAACCCAAAACAAGAGGTGTCAACGCCCCAGGATTGCCCGGCGCCGCCGCCACCGGCACTGAATCAAGGATTGTCTCTGCGTCAGCCCCGTACCGCTTAACAGCACATTCAGCGACACCCGCCGAGAAACAACCCCGGCCAATGCGTTGTCCATGGCGACGCGCCGCAGGACTGTCAGCCATTTGGAAACAACAGCCACGCCGCTGACCTCCAGATAAGGTGGAAGTTACTTCATCGTATAGTAGACAGCACTTCTGGTCTGTCGCACTGAAGCCTCGAAGTTGGGATGCCGCAGACCGCACTTCACCCACGAAGGCGCGACCGCCTGCGGTCCTAGGAAGACTAGAGTGCACGAAATTTTAATTTCACAGCACAGTCTATAATCATGCTCCGGAAGCCACACTATGCTGTGTGAGATGCGTACTTTGTGTGTATATTGTCTCCCGTGCCAGTTGCGCACGTTGCGCGCAGAGAACGATTCTTGGTAGTCTCTGCGTGAGCTATAAACACTTTATTTTACTTACTTTCGTTGTCTTTTTGCAAGATAAACGTAGCAGGAAGCAATGCATTATCTGTATTGGCTGTTCTATACTTGTACGCTGTCGGAATTTCAGCAGTAAACCATTCCCAGCCGCGCAGCTCTTGCAGCGTTCGCCACTTCAGTTAAAAGAGCGCCTCACTGACGTTTTAGTGCTTACCAAAGCCGTGACGAAACGTACTGCTCTTCACTCAATCTTCTAGGTTTCCTCTATCAGGCCTGGTGAGGATCACACACTGACCAGAAATATTAAGGATAGGTCGAACGACAGATTTGTAAACTACTATTTTCCACTGAATCTGTTCAAAATGGCTCTGAGCACTATGGGACTTAACATCTATGGTCATCAGTCCCCTATAACTTAGAACTACTTAAACCTAACTAACCTAAGAACATCACACAACACCCAGCCATCACGAGGCAGAGAAAATCCCTGACCCCGCCGGGAATCGAACCCGGGAACCCGGGCGTGGGAAGCGAGAACGCTACCACACGACCACGAGATACGGGCCACTGAATCTGTCTGGCAACAGCCTTTTCTATGATTAGCTTAATGAGGCCGTTCGCTTTAATCACTCGGTGCGCATGCTCCATGATATTTAATGGGTGTGGCTACCTTAAGTGACTATTCGGCAGTTGTGTAATTATACACTAATGGCCATTAAAATTGCTACACCAAGAAGAAATGCAGATGATAAACGGGTATTCATTGGACAAATATATTATACTGGAACTGACATGTGATTACATTTTCACGCAATTTGGGTGCATAGATCCTGAGAAATCAGTACCCAGAACAACCACCTCTGGCCGTAATAACGGCCTTGATACGCCTGGGCATTGAATCAAACAGAGCTTGGATGGCGTGTACAGGTACAGCTGCCTATGCAGCTTCAACACGATACCACAGTTCATCAAGAGTAGTGACTGGCGTATTGTGACGAGCCAGTTGCTCGGCCACCATTGACGAGATGTTTTCAATTGGTGAATTCTCCAGAATGTGCTGGCCAGGGCAGCTGTCGAACATTTTCTGTATCCGCAAAGGCCCGACAGGACCTGCAACATGCGGTCGTGCATTATCCTGCTGAAATGTAGGGTTTCGCAGGGATCGAATGAAGGGTAGAGCCCAGGGTCGTAACACGTCTGAAATGTAACGTCCACTGTTCAAAGTGCCGTCAATGCGAACAAGAGATGACCGAGACGTGTAAGCAATGGCACCCCATACCATCAAGCCGGGTGATACGCCAGTATGGCGATGACGAATACATGCTTCCAATGTGCGTTCACCGCGCAGTATTCAGGCAGCTTTCTCCTTTCAACACTGACGGAAGAAATATCGCAACTCCAAGAAGGAGTTGTGTGGCGTAAACGAAGTTGACAGGAATGTTTGTACACCTGAAAGGTGGCCGAACGGTTCTAGACGATTCAGTCTGGAACCGCGCGACCGCTACGGTCGCAGGTTCGAATCCTGCCGCGGGCATGGATGTGTGTGATGTCCTTAGGTTAGTTAGGTTTAAGTAGTGCTAAGTTCTCGGGGACTGATGATCTCAGCTGTTAAGTCCTATAGTGCTCAGAGCCATTTGAACCAATTTGAACACCTGAAAGTAATGTCTATTCAGGTTTCACGCCAATCGCATAAGAGTGGTACTAGGAGCGCCACTCTGAGGATGCAAATCAGGTTCCCTTTAAATATGCGCCGTAATGGTCGTGAGCGTTAGTTACCTTTGAGACTAGACGTGGTGAGCTGATGTTAGTCTAGAACGTCTTTAAGGCCATTATCAGCACCCAACTGAGACTGAACGAGGTCGTGTAATAGGACTACGAGAAGCTGGATGTTCCCTCTACGATGCTGCAGAAAAACTTTGCACGAATGTAACCACGGTACATGACTGCTGGCAGTGGTGGTCACGATGATATACGATCGCAAGAAGACCGGGCCTTGGACGGCCACGTGGCAAGACCATCGTGTTCGGCTTATGGTTCTGGTGCACCATGCTCCATCTGCAGCAGTTTGAGCAGCAGTTGGCACCACAGTGTGTGTCACTGTCTCACGAACTGTTACAAATCGGTTACATAAGGGGTTGATAACTATCTTTGTCCCGAAAAAAGAATGTTTTTTGAGAATTTTTTTCTCGGTATATGTTATAGATATAAATGTCAAATTTGGTCAAAGTATTTATTGATATTTCCTCTACAAACTGGAATTTTTTCGACCGGAAATGTCGAGCAGCAAAGGTGGAAGTGCCGTCGGAACGAAACAAAATTGATGCAGACCTCCACGCGCTTTATGTCATAGGTCAGCTGGCTGGAGTGGCCGTGCGGTTCTAGGCGCTACAGTTTGGAACCGCGAGACCGCTACGGTCGCAGGTTCGAATCCTGCCTCGGGCATGGATGTGTGTGATGTTCTTAGGTTAGTTAGGTTTAATTAGTTCTAAGTTCTAGGGGACATACTTATGTCGATTTGGGAAGAGGGCTACACCAGCGTGTGACTGTGGCGTGTCAGAACGTACGCCAGACCGTGTAGTTTACGAGTGCCCCCTCTTCAATGATGTTGCGCCTACTCTTCGAGACAGACTTCCAAACCACGACACATAGCAACCACTTAGACGTGAGGACACTTTCCAAATATTAAACACATTGGCCAACGAGGTATCACGGAAAGTTTTAACAGAATACTTGAGGGGCATAAACTGAAAACAAAGACAACCAACACTGATTGCGTCCAGAGCCTTATTCCCCTACCGCCTGTGCGTGGACTGGCCGACTTTCCATCATAGTTGCAATCCGCCACGTGCAGGATTAGGGGGACTGGGGGTCAATACTACCGATAAGGACATGCACCGGAAATGACGTAGGATAAGTTAGTTTGTAGGACTTAGTTTTTAGGAAAATTATGCTAGGGAATTGCAGCGAATCAACATCGTGGCCTGCGCAGTGCCAGGGGCACGCTCTTCGGGTTTAGCTCGATGAGCAAGGCTATCAAAAGTAGGTTTATATCTCAGTGGCACACACGTGACGCTGCAGGCGATAGGAATTAGTTATAAGTAATAGATATAAGCCGTAGATATTAGAAATTAAATGCCCATTGTATGAAAAACTAACTGACAGAAGACTGAAAAATTAATAAACATGATTAGTTTAAGTAAGTAGAAGAAATTAAATGCGGGAATGGGACGGCACAGAAAATGACTGAAACTGATATGGTATGCCGTTCACCATTCACTGTTCCCTGTCTTTGGAGGATGTATGTAGATGTAAACAAAGAAACCTAAAAAGCATGAGTTGTGAAAGTGGAAGTAATATACTAACTGTAGGTATAACGTCCACAGTAAGGCACTATAACATGGGTTTCAAGAAAAAATGCATGGAACTATTAAAAGTGGGGACAGACAATTCCGATTCAGTGCAAGTTGAAATCTTTACGAAAACTATGTCTTACGCTATAATAAAAAAGCGAGGTATTTTAGATATGTTATTACTGGTCAACTGTAGCCTCACCAAAATTTTTTTCAATCACCTGTACGTGAGTGAAAAGTCAACCAATGAATATAAAAAATGTATGAAACGTGATACAAAATTAAATATATTTGGAAATGTGGCTCAAAATTTCAAAGGTTATTAGAAGGAACGAAAAAAGAACAATTGCTTGATGAAGGAAGGGGAAGAATGGAGAGCTATTTATCAAGTGGAAAACGGACAAAAACAAATTTTTTGGTTTTCATAATTCGTAGGTGGCTAAAAATCGAAAGAAGAGGAATAATGATGATACTTGAAAGTTGTAACTAGCTGCAAATTAAGTATTAGCTGTATTATTACTATGACCCACTAATGAGATAAGGAAGTGGGTTAATTTTGTATAATTATTATGGTTTTGTTAATAAAGACTTCTTTTTTAAAAAAAAAAAGGTGTAGGTGACTGATGACCTCAGAAGTTAAGTCGCATAGAGCTCAGAGCCATGTGAACCATTTTTTTTTTTTTTTTTTTGTCACAGGTCAGCCGGCTCGTCTGAAATCAAAATGGAGTTGACGTTAGCGAGTTATGTAAGATTCTTTATACCTCGCTTATGTTATTTGGACCATAGGAAACAAAATGGCGGTCATTTGAAAAAATAAAGTTTTTTCACTGATTTTTCGGCCAAGTAAATATTTATTTTATTTTATAGTTGATGGATCGGAATAAAAGTGGTACAACTCCTAGATAACTTAGTTAGCTTCGTCGGAAACAAAGAATCATGCCAATCGCTTCAGTAGATTTGAAGTTATCATTCCGCGCGATAAAAAAAAAAAAAAAAAAAAAAAAAAAAACTGCGCTGCTCCAGTTCCGCCCATGCGGCCGGTGACAACCGGTTTTCGGCCGCTTGAATCCGGTGGTCGTTCGAATGCTTGGCGGACTGCGTCGAATAGAGTCCCAGGGTGACGTCCATCGTTGTCATGGTCTTCAAAATTGCTGAATACCCTTCGTTGAAGCTGTTCACTGCCAGGAAAGTCGCAATCTCCACAGTCTTTGCACCAGAAGGCAAATGCTTGGGGGCTAACTTCCAAATACACGAGTTTAAACTTTCATTTGAATTTTGTGTGTTTCCTCCCAAGCACAGGTACAATAACTCGTCCTCCGAAAGAAAATAAAAACTGGTGCTTGAAAAAAACCGATTTCAGGCAGGTGCATTTTTTTGTTCATCCGCGAATAAGAAATATTTCTGTTCCTTGTTTGGAAAACCGTTTCAGGGGTGGATTCTAAACATTTTTATGGACCCAAAAATGCAATTCGAAAAAAAACGAGTTTTTGAACCAAAAGATAGTAAACTTTCTCCTTAAATGACAGCTCCGTGACAGTTCCGTGCATTCAACTGACATCAGACAATCGCCATATGCTGCTCCAGTGGCGTCAAGCGAGAGCTCATTGGAGGTCTGTCGTATTTTCTGATGAAAGCTGGCTCTTCCTCGGTGCCAGTGATTGCCGTAGTTGTGGTGTAGAGTGCGATTTCGAATGCCAGCAGGAGCACTCTCGCGGTTATCCCGGGCATCCTGAGTGCAGATTTGTATTTCAGTCTGGTAGCTCGTCCTGTTGTGCTGCCATCCATGAACAGCAATCCATGGGGTCATACAATGAAGGCTTTCACGACCAGATGGTACTGTTGTTGATAATTCTTCCGGGTTATCCATGGGGTGTGTTCCAACAGGATAACGCTCGCTCACATATCACTGTCGTAATGCTACGTACTGGCTATGCGGTGTGTCGACATGTTTCCTTGGCCGGCTTAATCACCAAATCTGTCTCCAATAGAGTACATATGCGACATCATCGGATGAGAACTTCAGCGCCATCCACAACCAGCATTAAACAGTCCCTGTATTCACCGACCTAGTGTAACAGGCACGGAGCTCCATCCCATAAACTGGCATCCGGCACCTGCACAATACAATTGTGGTATGCCTACAGTAAGACCTTCGGTACACACACCATCAGATTATTTGACTTGTCGCTCTAACGAAGTAGGCGAGTGTCAGCAATATGTCTCGTGGTCTTATCGTGGCGTGTTTATCTTCTGCCGTTAGGTCAGACGATAGAAATGCCACTTGCACGCTTAGAGTAGCAGATTGACGGTGACCAACTTTAAACACAACTTGATTAATTTTCACATACATTTATTAAAATAATAACAATCATAAATCTTACTTAACTTGATTCTGGATGCTATTTACAATTGACAATCTGAAGTTCCTTTGGTCTTGGTATGTTAATCTTATTCTCACATATCTCTGATACTTGACGAAGTGTCTATATATTTCTCTTCATGGCTATGTACAGGAATATGTTAATATTATTAGGCGCAGACTGAAACTTGCCTATAGACTGGTACAGACAAATGCAGACTAATGCAGACAAAGGCAGACTGACTAATCAAAGGTCTGTACACTCGTTATAATACCTCGAGCGTTCAGGTATCACTGCGCGAGTGTGATCCGCGGGGAGAAAAGGTTCTACGTTAGCAGCAATCTCATTGGCTGCGGGACATATTAATACGCGGATCGGCGGAAGCAGAATTTGGTCTGTCTCTAAGACAGCGCCATCTCGTAGTGCGGAGACGGACGAGCGCTGCGCCTGCGCTGTTGTGCTTAGTGGGGCGCGCTCTATTGGGAAAGTTGTGTACGCACTGACTACGTGGAACTATGTACACAACAACAATGCATGCACGTTTGTATGCTTGCATTCAACATTCTGGCAATTTCACCAGTTCTTAATGCATCAGCATTTCACATTTTCAATGGCTTATCTCGCGCCTACATTACCTGTGATGTTGCACTGTTAATCAATTAATATGTTACCTAGACAAACATATTTCAGAAATTTCATTACTCTACATTAATAATTTTTTATCGTTGCGATTTTTTTCTGTACATACCTTTTTTGCATTAAGAAAACTGTTTCTGTCCCGATTCTGTCCATAATTCTTGTTTCATCTTGCTAATGTACTGATCATAGAGCCCAACTACTTCAATTTAAAAACTTGTTCTAGCGGCGTTCCTTCAATTGTGATATTGCGCCTTTCTCTCCTGTGTTAATGTTAATGACTTTTGTTTTCTCAAAATTTATTCTCATTCTCTTCTTCTTCATCATCTCTTCTACCCAAACATTAATGTTAGAGGATATCTCTAGATGTTATTATGACGAGGTCGTCTGCATGGATTCCTCCTGGTAACTTACGCTTTTCAGGTTTATTGTTACAATCTCTAATTATCCGGTAAGGCATACACCAAAGAAAGGGGGGTAAGATTCCTTTCCGTATTCATTTCCTCGTAATGAATTCAGCAGATATACGATTTTCTTTTCTCACGTATTTCTTTCCATCCGAGTACATATTCCTCTAGGCTCCTCTTAAAACCAAACTTAGATCACGTTGTTCAAAATAATTACATAGTTCAGCTTTATATAATTTACAGGAGTAATGTAGACATTTAATAGCAAGGGCCTGGGAAAACGCAAGACGTCTCTATGCGAATGGGTCACGCACATCTGAAAACGTGCTTACTGTGACACAAAAAAAAACATAATAGTTTGCACGATTCAGACGTCCCACAGAGGACACTGGGATAAGAGCAAAACTTGTGGCGAACGTAGATGAGGAAACAATCTTAATTCCACCCGACGGGCGTATTGCTTTGACGCCATTAAATAAACTTGAGCCAGCAAAACCAGCAATTACTTGATATGTAAACTACTACGATAGTCGGCAGAATTATTTTGTCGTGGTACTGTGCATTAAGGAACATTGCTACGTAACAGGCAATGAGATTTTCGACAGTTTTACGAAGAAAGCAGTTTGAAATAGGACGAAAAAATATGATCAATTTCACAAATTAAAGCCATCTGGCACAGCAGACCGCGTTTTTCATAGCAATACGGCAATGTTCACGAACATTCAGCCTCGGCCGTTATACGATTCTGGTATGTTTCACAGGAAGTTTTCATGACAATATCCCGCCTCCATAAAACCACAGAAGGTTTGTGCAACAGTTTCATCGATTGCCATGTCCGCCCCCATAGCTGAGTGGTCAGCGTGACGGATTGCCGTCCTACGGGCCTGGGTTCGATTCCCGGCTGGGTCGGGGATTTTCTCCGCTCAGGGTTGTGCTGTCTTCATCATCATTTCATCACCATCCGGCCCGCAGGTCGCCCAGTGTGGCGGCGAATGTAATAAGACCTGCACCAAGGCGGCCGGACCTGCCCCGCAAGGGGCCTCCCGGCCAATGACGCCAAACGCTCATTTCAATTTCCACCGTTTGCTATTCACTAAAATATCCTTGTGCCGGTGCAGCTCAGAGGAGGACGTTGATAATATAATTATCGTCCGTTCTTCGCGACCCCAACGAATAACTTCATTGCTACAGCATCTATTCTGTTATGTAGGCAACAATTACACAACAACGTGAAGAATTTTTTAGTAACAAATGATGTGTTGATATAGAAGCACAAAACACCTTTTTAGCGAACGGAAAAATAATAATTATTTAAAAGTGTTGTAGCTAGCACTTAAGGTTATTCGGTACAAGTTTTTTATGTGCATACGTGTGTTTGCTGCGCGCTCTCCTGATTGCTGATTAAAGTTTAATTTCTGCATTACGTTGTTTCGGATCTTTGTGGGGATAATTGAACGAATAAGTCTAAATCTTCATAAGTCACATCTGCATGTATGTTATCTTGTGTTGTTACGCAGGTACTAAGCTGAATGTCGCTATATAACAACAGGAATTAATTCATTCGCTAAAAAACTGCGTTCTCCGGGACTTGCCTTACCGAATTTGAATAACGTCGGCGATATGACTGCTTAATGTCCTTCACGTGCGCAAATAGCAGTGGAATAGAATGGTGATGCCTAAACAGATAATGGTGATGATTATTATTATTAAAAGATGCAGACATCCTCTGCATGGAACACAGCGACCGTTAGCAACTTACAGGTCACGTGTTATTTGCTTCAGTACTAGTTTCACTCTGAAGGCAAGAGCATCTTAGATATTCATTGCCTTGATGGCAGTGCGTTAAATATTCAAAGCTTCGGTCAGCTCCCTTCTAGTCAGACAAAGTAGCGTATTGCGATGTCGGTGTTCCTGAACGGAACTATGAACTTTAACGTGATGCCAATAGGGCGACGAAAATCTCAAGATGCTCTCAACAACGCAGTAGCAAATAATACGCGAACTTCGGCGGTTTATCTGTACGTTAAGTATCATCATTATTCCTCTTCTTTCGATTTTTAGCCACCTACGAATTATGAAAACCAAAAAATTTGTTTTTGTCCGTTTTCCACTTGATAAATAGCTCTCCATTCTTCCCCTTCCTTCATCAAGCAATTGTTCTTTTTTCGTTCCTTCTAATAACCTTTGAAATTTTGAGCCACATTTCCAAATATATTTAATTTTGTATCACGTTTCATACATTTTTTATATTCATTGGTTGACTTTTCACTCACGTACAGGTGATTGAAAAAAATTTTGGTGAGGCTACAGTTGACCAGTAATAACATATCTAAAATACCTCGCTTTTTTATTATAGCGTAAGACATAGTTTTCGTAAAGATTTCAACTTGCACTGAATCGGAATTGTCTGTCCCCACTTTTAATAGTTCCATGCATTTTTTCTTGAAACCCATGTTATAGTGCCTTACTGTGGACGTTATACCTACAGTTAGTATATTACTTCCACTTTCACAACTCATGCTTTTTAGGTTTCTTTGTTTACATCTACATACATCCTCCAAAGACAGGGAACAGTGAATGGTGAACGGCATACCATATCAGTTTCAGTCATTTTCTGTGCCGTCCCATTCCCGCATTTAATTTCTTCTACTTACTTAAACTAATCATGTTTATTAATTTTTCAGTCTTCTGTCACCAATAGTTTATTTATTACTGTTATTATTATTCTCATAGGCAAACAATTTTGATCACCTCAGCAGTTAAGTCCCGTTTTAAGCTCAGTTTTTCCGAGAAGTCAGACACACAGAATTATATTACTTGTAGGTTAATGAAAAGAAGAAAAAGTTTGGAAAACAGAAGATGATTTGACTTGGGATATGATAGAGATCAAGGTATTCATTTTAACACATTTATTTGTCTGTCTACTATTCAGGGGATCAACTTCACGCATTTTGGAAGCGCGTGGCATGACAATTTTATCGGAATATATACTACAATAGTTGTTCATTTTATATGCTAGTGCTAATGAGAAAGTGATGGGGACTTCGATGATTCCATGGAGTCTAATAAGAGGCATGGTAACGGCGTTTCGTAATTGAATCGTTCGCGTGTGGATGTATGATCGTCAAAAGCACAACTGTCAGTCGGAAATAAATTTCGTGAACAAAAAAATGGAAGCGAATAATATTACATGTGAGTAGCTCTAATCTGTCTTTCAAATGAGTACTAATTATATCGCTATAATCTATAGATGGGTTCACTAGAAAGTGAAAGTTTATCGGTAAAATGGTACATAATGTTCTTCAAAAAAAAAGTTCAAATGTGTGTGAAATCGTACGGGACTTAACTGCTACGGTCATTGTCTCTAAGCTTACACACTACTTAACCTAAATTATACTAAGGACAAACGCACACACCCATGCCCGAGGGAGGACTCGAACCTCCGCCGGGACCAGCCGCACAGTCCATGACTGCAGCGCCTGAGACCGCACTCATGTTCTTCAATAGATTATCCACGTATTTTGGTACAGGCTGTATAATGAACACTATCCTCAACTGCCTTTGAAATGGCAAAGGAATATTTACAATTCACGTCGCGATCAGTTCACACTCTGGAAGGCCGTGTTTTGAAAGCATATTTTATTTTGAGTGTATAGTAGCATCATTTATATGCCAACTATACAAGAAAGATAAAAATTCACTGTATTCAAAATACAGAGGAATAAGCCTAAAATCGTGATGTTGGCAAGACTGTTTTTACACTTACACAGACAACCGAAAAAAGAAGAGTGGTTAGTTTACCCACTTATTACGTGTTCATACTCTACGAGAAGATATTTGACTGTATGAAATTTATTATGGTAAACTCTAGAAAATAAAGGAATCCCAGCGCCCTTAAGCTCAGCTGTTCAACCCCTATACCCCAACAATGTAAGGATTCATCCTCTGAAACGTGAATAAACTCCAGCAAATATTAAAGTAGTCAGCCAAGAAAGTCCACTTTCACCAAAGCTTTTTCATGTTTATATTGACGCGTGCATAAAAAATCGCTTAATACAGTAAGCTACACTGTCATTATGAACAATGTAAATCTTACAACTGTTCTATTTACTGACGACCAGGTCACAATAGACAGTGCTGAAAATGAGTCGCTTCCTGCCACGTATGGTACGACCATTTCCACTAGTAAAACCGGGGTGATTACTTTCCGAGGATTAGGAATAATAAGATTTCCTGCAAGATTCATTCACAGCTGTGCACGTCTAAGCATATTCAGATACACCTGGCGTAAAGTTCGTATATCGATGTTGACAATTTCACGTCTTATGCTGTCTTTCAGTTCCTGCACTGTGTGGGATTTGTTATCACACTCCTTGCTCTTTCATGAGCCCCCACAGGAAAAAAAATCACACGATGTTAGATGCGGGGAACGAGGTGGCCGCATATGTTTGCTGACAGTTTGTTCCTCAGTGTAGACATCATAGACTCGTTCCAGGAAGAGCTCAGACGCGTGGCATGTTGCCTCATCTTGCTGGAAGAAGCAGTATTGTCTTTCATATTCAGTGAGTTGAACACATAATGTATCATAACTTGCAATATTTATGCAACCTTGCTGAGGGTAGTGTCAAAAAATATCGGTCCAATGATGCGCGTTCGTGATACACTGCACCAAACACCGAGTTTTTCATCACGGAGTTATTGCTAATACACAATTTTAGGTTTCTCTGTTGACCGGTACCTTGTGTGCCGTGAATTCACACGACGGGAAAAAAGAAACCATCCTTCGTCACTCATGATGCAATGAAAAGGTTTTAACAAACCATCGTTGATGTTACTCAAAAACCACGTGCAGTAATCTACACGTTTCTGACTGTCGTCGTCCGGTAACTGCTGCACAATCTCACACGATATGGCTTCAAAATGAAGAGTTTTCAATATCCGCTGGCAACTCCTCCTACTTATACATGCGCCTGTTCCGCCAATTTACGTGTAGACTTCTTTGGGTTCTGAATAATTCTACGGCAAACGCCTGCAATAACTGCTAATGAGCGAAACGAAGGAATTCTTTAACGCATTACATTTTGCGCAGATCCCTAGGTGCACCAATTTTTACACACACTATGTACTGCTCTCTTTCCTGTAATTTGTCCGAATACTTGAGCCCTAAAATTTCATGAGTTTTCTTAATCGAACCTGTTGTCAAACTTCACAACTTCAATTCTTTCTTCTATCAACAATGTCGTTTTGCACACCGCAAATACAACTTCACTGATGAAATAAACTGAAATGCTGGAAGAAGAATGCTAACAATTGATTATTGCCTAAAACTGTGCAGAGTTGTAGCTGTTTGCTCCGTTTCAGAAGTCGAAATTTTGCATTCGCGTTCAAAAGGGAGCGGGCTTATTTTAACTGTGCCATCCAGTACTACACGCTCTAGGAATAAGCCTGGTTTTATCTAAATAGCTTGTTGGTTGGACTAACATTGTAAAATTCTCTATGTAACAGCTTTGACCCTTGATCATACCTTATGAATATTGTTTGAGTTGCTTCAGTAGTTTACTGGGTACTCAGAATAACGCGAAGTTCGGTTTTATTGCCTGCTGTTTTAGTTGAAGCAATGTCGGCGTACTCGTCCAGATTTTATTTATACATTATTTCATGTATCGACCCGCAATAAAAACTTAAAATCAAGAAATGTACATGTACATTGAGTCCTGTTTGTAATTTATCAGTCTTATTTGTCCTGGCTTTGTGTAATATGTTTTAGTACTCAGTGTTAAATGTACTGTTTGTTGAAACTAGAAATGTGTTGTTCTTTTTTATTTACCGTTAACCATTTGTTTCACATTGTTTTTAGAGTGGCTTATTGCCTTTTCTGATCTGCTAACTTAATGTTTATTACCGCAGGATTTATTATTATCAAGCATTTGTTAAGTAAAACGTTTTTCTCTGTGTTCTAGTAATACCTGAATTAATATTGCGCTTTATTTAATTTATTCTGAGACAGAACCATCGGAATGGGGTGAAACTCTACACAATGTTATGATTTTGAATCTCAAGTTAAACTGTTCAATTTCTAATCCATAATCCGTATTGTTACTTTGATAGCAAACATTTGAGTTTTTCACACATAACGTGTTAAAGATATACATAATAACCATTTGGAGTATCTTTTAAAATAAATTTGTTTTTTCTGGATGAAGTGTCACATTGTGTGTGTGTGTGTGTGTGTTCAAAAATGGCTCTGAGCTCTATGGGACTCAACATCTGAGGTCATCAGTCCCCTAGAACTTAGAGCTACTTAAACCTAACTGACCTAAGGACATAACACACATCCATGCCTGAGGCAGGATTCGAACCTGCGACCGTAGCGGTCACGCGGTTCCAGACTGAAACGCCTAGAACCGCACGCCCACCACGGCCGGCTTGTGTGTGTGTGTGTGTGTGTGTGTGTGTGTGTGTGTGTGTGTGTGTGTGTGTGTGTGAACTAATACTTTATCACTTCCAGATCCTCGCAAGATAAAGTATTTCGGAAATGAAGCGTTAAAGACTTCACATTTCTATGTCACAATACGACAAACATGCAAATGTAACGTTCAAAAGGGCACCATACTCGAGCTATTCATAGTTACAGCTCTTCCCTTATTGTTGCACACATGTGAAATCTGGACTACGACGCTTGACCAAATAAGACAGAATGAATCATCCGAAATGAGTTTCTCCGCTATTTAGCGGGATAATCCCTAAATCATAAGGTGGAGATTGATCTTAGATACGAATTAAACGTAGGATTTCGATGTGTTATAAATAAATAAATACGGAACAAAATGGAGGAATCTCGTTCAAGTATGGCTGAGGACAGAATCACTAATATTACTTTTTAATATAACCCCAGAGGAGAACGAAATGTAGGCCACACTTAAAAAAAATTGGCATGAATATTTGTGAACCAGAACAGGACAATAGGTATATTTTTTACAATGATGATGATGATGCCGACTGAAGATAATGAATTATGATGACTTAATGTAGCAATTTGTGTGATTTCTAAGCCCAGGACGACCTGTGCACTCCAGAGGAGTTGCGAAACTCGTGAGACTTCGTTTTAGTGAGCTACAATCCAGGATTATGTAGTTGTTCACAGCTGAATACGAAACCGTCCTAGCAGACTTTCCTAGTAACGACCACGCTGATGTACCGAGATTATCTACACTCATTTCACTCTAAAGCACGGGAGGAACAAAAAGTAACAGGTTTTCAAGCCCTCTCTGCGATCTCCACTGAAGAAACTACGACTAGCCTGGTTTTGCTGCCACGTATGAAGTACTAGCCTATTAAACTCTCGCATTTCCTTTTAGCAAGACCATTTCTGTTGCAGGTCAACTCTGCATTCAAATACACACAGAACCGGATTATCGAACTAACAAGATTCCTTTTTGGGTGTGACAAGTCACCAAATAAATAAACGATCCGCCACTATCCACGCCCCGCGTGTGTGCGAGATTCAAGAATCATGGGTGCAGTAATGGTATTGTGGACTGTTATCGCATACGTTGCTCGCATTTTAATACAAATTACGCCGTATAATTTAGCTAAAGGCTTAATGGAGATAGAAAGGACTGCATAACTGACGACCTATTTCCCACAGCAGCCGTTGAACTCGGTTAAGATATTCCAACTAAATTGCAAGTTAATGGCTATTGCAATTAGCTTCGGCGTGTAACTCTTCGTGGTTATGGCGCAGTAAAGAAAATTTCTGTAGTTACAAACTTGACGCATGAATGAAGCGAAGAAACACTATTTTGAATAAATATGAAGCTTCCCCAGCAAAAATTTTGCTTTCCTACTTCAACAGTAATACTTAGTATAAAAATCTTAAAGTTCAGCTCCACTTCTTTTATAGAAGCCATTTTTATGTGTAGCACGACAAAGCTGCTAAAATCTGTACATACTACAATTAGTTTCGACAATTTGTCTCATCGTCTGTCGTACCTGGACACAGAGGATAATATGAGCATACAATTTTCTGAAGGAAGGACAACTGTAATAATACTGTATCATTAACAATTTACTGGACAGTTTGAAATGGTGTATACCACATGTCCATATACTGCGGAACCTCGCAACAACCAGTGATTTCAGGCACCACTCAGCATCATCATCAACTCTAAGACTTCATGTTGACGATACTGCAGAGCGCTGCTTGACAGCTCGAACACGTTGCGCAAGCGCAATGAACATCTCAAAATGTTCACGATTGATGAGGGACATTAGACAGATAAATCAAATTATACGAAACCTGTTTCGGTCTATCTTTACACAGTGTCCCCTGCAGGCGATGCCTGCGCTTGCTAAGATCCATATGGAGCAGACTACCTGATCAAAAGCATTCGGATTTTAATATGGGATGTGTCCACTCTTAGCCTTTATGATGGCTTGATCACTGCTGAGGACACTTTCAGTGAGGTGTTTGAATGTCTGTAGAGGAATGGTACCCCAGTCTTGATCAGGAGCTGAAACCAGAGAATGTAGTGATGTTCGACTTAGGGTCTGAAGGGAAGCTGACAAAGGAGATCCACTGGGTTCAGATTATAGTTGTTGATAAAATATCGATACACTGACAAATGGACATATCGATATTTTACTAGAAATATCGATGTAGCAGGCTTTATTTTCTACACTAGTACATAATATATCGATATCCAAATGGAAATATCGAGTGCCGATATTTTTATTTTATATTACATTTTTTCACAATTTTCGGTAAATATTTGAAATTGTTCTTTTGAAAGTGTAGTAGAACATAATTTTACTTTCACTGTGTAAAGGAGTCTTACTAATATTTGGGCTTTCATTAGGTCCTGTTCATCTCCTTGACTGTGTGAAGCGAGGACAGGTGGCACAAAAGGTAATCCGACTGCTTTGGGGGGTGAGGAAGAGGGGGTGGGGGTGGCGGTGTGAATAGACTAACAAGATTTCCGATTTGAATGCATAGGACAGCAGTGGCGTTAAAAAAAAAGTAACGCAACTAGTGTGCTATTTCTTCACATCGGCATTCTTCAAAAATAGTTGCTGAAAATGATGAACAAATAGCGAAGTGACAAGATTGGTCTTTGCGGTAGGCGGAGAAGTGTGAGGGTAATGCTGACGTAATGGGCACACAGTGCTACCAACAGAAACTGCAACGTTTAACTTCTATACACTATTTTCGTTGGCGTTTGCAGGAATGAGAAAACAGGAAAGTCGACATGAAATGTTTCGGGCAAATCTGGTGTGCGACGAAACCTAAGGAAGGAACCATCGGACACCTCTTATAGTGCCACTTACACACTTTCATGCGGTTACCATTGTTAGCAAAGTGGTTACCGCCGAGCATGAACGAGCATCGTTTTCCTTCCAATTCATGCTTTAAGAGGGATAAACAGGCTGCTAACTTGTTGACGTGCAGAGTATCTAATAATAAATCAGTACTTAAATATACAGCTCTCAAAGCGGCAGTATGTTTACATTGTTGCACCAGATATTTTTATAGACCGGTAAGTCGATATCTTGTCCGACGATATATCGATACATTTATTCGGTTTATCGATGCCCAGTGATGATACCTTTTTCAATATCGATACGTTGGATAGCCGGTATTTTTAGAAGTATAAACAGTTCGAGACTCAGGACAGGCCAGTCCATTTTAGAAAGTTATCGTCTAGAAAGTATTGTCTCACAGATGCTGCTTCATGAGAGGGTGGATCTCATGCTGATAAAATAATGGTATCAGAGCTTTTCATCTACTGCACGCGGTACCTAATGCTGTAAAGTGGGTTCATATATTTCTGCCTTTAGCGTTTTGCCAAGCGCTGTAAGGAGACCACACCTGAAACACAAAAGCATCTCCATATCGCAATACCACCTGTTTCGTACTTCACTATTGGCCCAACACAAGATGGCAGGTGACGTTCTCCAGAAATTCGCCAGACCTAAATGCTTCTAAAGGAATACCAAAGGATATAGCGTGATTCAAGGCCCCAAATCACACATTTCCAGTCAACCACTATCTTGTGCCTTCACTGTTTACACCACTGGAAGCGTCGTTTAGTATATCTACTGAAACGTGTGGCTTATAAGCGTCGTATCACATTCCTTTTAACTCCCTACGCACAGTCATTGTGCTACCTGAGCCACTGGTAGCAGTGTGGAGCTCTCGATTGTCTCCTTCCGCCGATATGTGATTCTTACCGTGCTGGAAGGTCCCCGTCCGTCAGATGCGGAGCTCTGCGTGGTCTTGGTTTAGCTGTGATTGTTTTTTCGCGTTCCAATTTAGAATCACATTACGAATAGTCGACAAGAACAGCTTTAGAAGTGTTGAATATCCTTGAAGCATGTGTTAGGTGACATCCTATGACCCGTCCACTTTCACTCTCCTGAGCGATCCACTCTGCTTTACTGCTTCTCTTCTGACAACACAATGCTTCCTGCACTGGCGAATCCCCCTCTCTTGACATCCAGTGGTCAAATTCGCATAACGTATGGATGTCCGGATATTTATGATTAGATAGTGTACAGCCATAACCAGCGAGAGCCGCTGCGTCGTAGAGACAGCGCCCTTTCGCAACGGCAAATGGAATATTTCGGCATCTCGTGTGGCTGCTACTCTTCGATAGCACGATGTACGGGCATAAACGTTATTCGAGTGTCATTCTGAAAGTATGCTACATTTTATGTAGTCGCCACTGAAATTCAGTCATTATCGTAACGGTTCAGTTTCCACCAGGTTGTTAAACCGGTTACTAATGTCCTCTTTCAAATCGTCATTCCCGTAGTGTTTTCCGCCCAAAAAAATGCTTCAGTGTGGGAAAAATCACTCGGAGCCAAGTCCGTGTTCTAAGGAGGATATTCAAGAAGTTGAAAGTTGTGTGTGTGTGTGTAAATTTTTGTAGGATTTTTTCTTTTTTTTTTTTTTTTTATTTCTGGAATCGCTGAGACATGCGCACGCAGTCTCGTCAGAGAAGCTGCGCTGCACAGAGATGAGATAGAGGCGATCTTTGCACTGCGAAGATGCAGCCCAGATTTATCTGCTGATCGCGAGGTGAGGTGAGCAGATAGCCAGTGAGCTTTGCTCTTAGATAGAGTTTTGGTTTAGTGGCAGTAAGCAGCAAACAACGGAGATTTTTGGTAATTATATTATGGATTAATGGAAGATTTATTTTTGAGAGAAAAAGAACTGAATTTTACGTTGATACGGTTATAGTCTTTGTGAATAATGGATTACAGGTAATGATAAAGTTTGTTTTATTTGCGGCAGCGGATTGATAATGTAGCTTTCTAGGTTCGTCAGACATCCAGATCAGGAGTCTTTTGATTTTCACTTTTGTTTTTTGTTAGGATTTATCAATCATTGGGAGATAAATGGATTTAAGAATTAGATGGTTGACCGAGCGAGGTGGCGCAGTGGCTAGCACTCTGGAATCGCATTCGGGAGGATGACGGTTTAATCCTGCGTCCGGCCATCCTGATTTATGTTTTCCGTGATTTCCCTTAATCGCTTCAGGTAAATGCCGGGATGGTTCCTTTGAAAAGGCACCGTCGACTTCCTTCCCTAATCCGATGAGACCGATGACTACTCTGTCTGGTCTCCTTCCCCAAACAACCCAACCCCAATCTGTAGTAACAATATGGTTCGAAAACTCCTCGCCATCCTTGCCGTACCGAGTGAGAAAAAGTTATTGCAGCTCGAATTCATTGTTTTTTTTTGTGTCCATCTGCCAAAAATCGAAGAAACCCCTTGTACAAACTTTTCTATGGGACAAGTCATCATATTTTGATGAAAATTGTGAAATTTCAGGAATGTACAAGCTCGTCTACAGAGAAATTTCCCTCCTGTGGAAATTTTTCCTTAGTTCCTGTTTTGAGTTCGTCTATCAGAACTGAAGGCCAGCCTGATCGTTCTTCATCAGGAATATTCGCTCATCCGCTAGTAAACATGGAGCACCGTTTTCGAACCGAAGCTTCATTCGTCACATTTCGATAATCTTCGTTTAACTGTAAATTTCGAGAGGGTGAAAATTTTCTTGCACTTAGAAACCGTATTACATAACTTATCTCACACTTGGTGGGACTGTGAAGTTTGTCACACGCTTTAAAATCGCACGATCGACTCGACCACCATTGGGCTTTTCAGTACCATCTCGTCAATGGTGTACCAGGAGTCAGTAGTTCTCAACTTGTGCGAATAGGGGAAAAGTCAGTTTCACCCCTCGAGAGAAGTGTGGATCGAAAACGAGGCCTCTTTCTAACGAAAACTGGCACCGGGGGGAGGGGGGAGGGTCGAAATGTTCCTTCAGCTACAAAGAAAACAAATTTACGTGAAAACACAAGTATTGGTACGATGGTACATGAGTATTGAAACTAATACCGTTGATTAAAATGATATTGCCTTTACTAGTTGGTTTAAAATTGCCACCACAGTAACAAGAAAGGACGTATGAATACAAAAAGCTTTTAAACATATCTGTCTAACAATTTAAATTTTAATTTCTACAAGCTGCTATAACGTCAGCAGGTGTTTCCTGTTGCAGTTAGTACGAACGTAAGAAATGGACGAGCTCCAAGACAGGCTTAGCTGCGACTAAGGAATTCCACGAACCGACTTGGCACTGGCCACCCTTTTTCAACAGCGACGTATTGGTGTTGAGACTACTGAAGCGGCGTGTATGCTGTGGTACATTTTGACCACGTTCAGAAGAGACCAGTGAATAACTATGGCTTCTAGTCAGTCTCATAACCAGAGCATGTTGGAAGCATATTGCCTCAAACCGGCTGAAGAAGTGTTCCCACTATTCGAATGAAAACTTGAAATATGTTAGAGAGGAAACTTTTCTGCCTTAATTGTTATTAAATGTATTTATTTATCACGATCGTAGTTTCCGTCCATTATTAACAAGTGGCAGCTCATTATGAGGTGCGTCATGCATCGTTCCTTTTAAGAGGAAGCGCTTGCCTCGTCTCAAATACGTTCACATATTGTATGCGAGACGTTATAGGCATGTAGTGAAAATAATGTAAGCTGTTAACGTGAGTTCGATAGCACTTGTTGCATGAAGTGCTACATTCTTCTATTTAATGACGATGGACTCTTGTCTCATTATAGTCACGCAATACGTGGCATACGAAAACATGTCTACGATGAGGACAGTGTTCTTTTAAAAGGAATAATATAATGACGCAGTTCATAGTGAGCTGAGTCTTGAAAGTGGCATAGTAGGACGAAATCACGACCGTGATGTATAAATATATACTAGTATGTAAGTTGAAAGACGAAAGTAGCTTTCACTTGATGAGTCACCGCCAAGTGAAATAGCTTGATGAAACTGGTCCATACATAGAAAGAACTGCTGCAGTACTCGACAGAAGGCAACTGAATAAACACACAATGAGGAAAGACAATAATTACACTGAAGTCACCGCAATTCATGGAATATTGCAAAAAGTCAGAGACGGCTCTTATTAGGGTGTGCGATTACCACGAACGGCAAAGCATGCTCTGCAATGAGCTCCCATGCCGGCCACGGGGTTGAAAAGGACCTCTTGTGGTACACATACACGCACGCACATAACAAATATGCATACACATACAGTTGCATTAGATTTACAACGTAGTCCCAGAAATAAATTAAAATAGTTCCAACAATTCACTCCTGGGGTAGCCTTTAGGCAGACTTTCCTGCGTTACGAGGAGACTGCCGGAACTACTAATCGCCTCCCAAATATCCCCAATGTAGGTTCCCACTTTCCCCTACCAGATCGCCTGGTTATTGGTCGAAAAGAAGAAAGACTGGGTAAGGGGATAGAGTTTAGCCTACAGCTAGTCCTGATTTTTGGAGAAGTAAAGAAAAAAAAGAAGAAAACGAAAAAGTAGAAACATAATCGACCGGCTAAACAGATCGTAGTTTTCCCAACCAAAAAGAATTAATAATGATCTCGATAACGAAATAATTTTGAGTTTGGTGGCGCTGTGACATGCCGGGGAAGCCAGCTGGAATGAGGAGCAGAAAAAAATTGTTCAAATGGCTCTAAGCACTATGGGGCTTAACATCTGAGGTCATCAGTCCCCTAGACTTAGAACTACTTAAACCTAACTAACCTAAGGACATCACACACATCCATGCCCGAGGCAGGATTCGAACCTGCAACCGTAGCAGCAGCGCGGTTCCAGACTGAAGCCCCTAGAACCGCTCGGCCACAGCGGTTGGCGAATGAGGTGCAGAGTTGGACAAACATTTTTATATTAGGTTACTATTTTAGGCCAGTAACAACCATCTTCAGACCTGATAAGTGACACTCAAGACGGTAGCTAACGATGTTTTGATTGAGTTAATGTCAAGTGTTATTTTCATGGACTGAGTAACTTAATCGATATAGCCAGAGATAACAAGCGACAGCGGGAGGCATCAAGCCCGGATATTAGTTTTTCGGCTGACAGATACGAGATTACTGAACGCTGCCTATACATATGAGCTGAATGCAGCATGGAGTGTACAACTGTGAAAAGCAGTGCATCTTTAGTATCTAAAGTACAAAAACAAAATAAAAAAGAGAATAAATTATTTTTCCTTTCCACATACTACTTGCATACCAGGTATTTAGACCTAAATACATAATCCAACAGACTTTCATAAATGAAATGGTACCCTCTGTGCCAATGTCATAACAAATCACCACATAAAATAAATTTTCAATAGTTGTAATACTTTTGGCAAAAAATCACATTCGCAGTTACTTATTTTTACACATTTTTCCCTGTCAGATTAGAGCTTCTAGGCTGTCTTAATCTCATAAATTTTCGGTAAAATATTCAAATATGTGAGAATTCCTAAGGGACCAAAATGCTGAGGACATCGGTCCCTAGGCTTCCACACTACTTAAACTAATTTAAACCAACTTACGCTAAGAACTACACACACACCCATGCCCGAGGGAGGACTCGAACCTCCGGCGGGAGGGGCCGGGCAATTCGTGACATGGCGGCTCAAACCGCTTGGCCACTCCGCGCGGTGGTACAGTATTAAACGCCGAAGTTCAGATCGGCAATATGTTTGCCTTCAAATTCATATCTCCTTTCTATTATACGTTTCAATTCCTGTCTTAACTCATTCATTCATCGTCTTCCGCGAAGACATTACAGTCGCTGTTGCCGGACCTTTTGACCGATCGGTTCTAGGCGCTTCACTCTGGAACTGCGTGACCGCTATTGTCGCAGGTTCGAATCCTGCCTCGGGCAAGGATGTGTGTGATGTCCTTAGGTTAGTTAGGTATAAGTAGTTCTAAGTTCTAGGAGACTGATGACCTCAGATGTTAAGTCCCATAGTGCTCAGAGGCATTTGAACCATTTGAACCTATACTATTACTGAATTAAAGTCCTCCTCCACGTTTTTCTGTCTGTGTGGGAAGGCTAATTTCAAGGTCTACTCTAGAGATTTTTATACGGTTTTCACTGACATAATTACGGGGATGACTCGTGTATGTAAGTTTTTACCATTACGCCAAACAATTCGTCCCGTCGTAGATACCTTGAGTCACCCGTACCAAACCAGGAAAGAGTGGCGGGTCGCTAGGTTCCTCTTGTTTTCACAGACGCTCATGGAATGTATGTACATACCTCAAACTACGGCCGGCCGAAGTGGCCGTGCGGTTAAAGGCGCTGCAGTCTGGAACCGCAAGACCGCTACGGTCGCAGGTTCGAATCCTGCCTCGGGCATGGATGTTTGTGATGTCCTTAGGTTGGTTAGGTTTAACTAGTTCTAAGTTCTAGGGGACTAATGACCTCAGCAGTTGAGTCCCATAATGCTCAGAGCCATTTTTGAACCTCAAACTACTTCCTATTACTTTCATCTACATCTGCGTCTACATGGTTACACTGCAAATCACAATTAAGTACCTGCAGAGGGTCCATCGAGCCCCATTCAAAATAATTGTCTATTATTCCACTCTGGAACAGCGCGCGGGAGAAACGAACACCTATATCTTTCCGTGCGAGCTCTGTTGTCTCTTATCTTATTACTATATATCGTTTCTCCCTACTTAGATCGGCGTCAACAAAATATTTTGCCTTCGGAGGAGAATACTGGTGATTGAAACTTCATGAAGTTCCCGCTGCAACGAGAAAGGTCTTTTTTTATGATTTCCACTTCAAATCCCGTATCATGTCCTTGACACTCCCTGCCCTATTTCTCGATAATGCAAAACTTGCTCGATGCACTCCGTTATCCGTATCTGGTAAGGATCCCACACCGCGCACCAGTACTCCAAAAGAGGACGGACAACCATTGTAGAGGCAGTCTCTTTAATAGAGCTGTTGCATATTCTAAGTGTTCTGCCAATAAAACAAATCATTGGTTTGTCTTCCCCACATATTTGCTATGTGTCCTTTCCAAAATTAAGTTGTTCGTAATTGTAATACGTAGGTATTTAGTTGAATTTGACTGATTTATCGTGTAACCAAAGTTTAACGGATTCCTGTTAGCATTCATGTGGATGACCTCACTTTTCATTATTTACGGTTAATGTCCAAGTTTCGCATCATACAGATATCTTTCGAAATGGTTTTTTATTTTTTTATCGTCTGATGACTTAACTAGATGATAAACGACAGCATCATCTGCAAACAAAGATGGCCACTCAGACTGTTTCCCAAATCGTGTAAATAGATAAGAAACAGCAGAGGACCTACAAAACAAAACTACCTTGGGGAACGTCAGAAACCACTTCTGTTTCACTTGATGACTTTTCGTCAGTTACTGTGAACTTCGATGTCTCTTACAGGTAACCACGAATCCACCACGTAACTGAAACGATATTCCATAATATCCGGTGTCAAAAGGCTTGTGGAAATCTAGAAATACGGAATCAGTTTTGAATCCCTCGTCGTTGGCACTCAACACACCGTGCGAGTAAAGAGCCAGTTGTGTTTTTTACCTAATTGAGGAACTACTGCAAAATATAGCTGAGAAGGTCACACATAAATGAAAAGCATAATAACTTACTTTGTTTGTTCCCAAGGCTAGGTAAACGCTCTTCTACCAAATTTAGCGCAAGCCGAACATTTCAACTGTTCTACTATTGGTTTTCTATTTGAAGTTTTCTGCAATACGCCATATCAAGAAATTTGAAATTTCCATCCTGTTTATTCTAAACTGGACGAGTCATGTTTTCTTTTTCACAAAAGCATTTATTGTTTTCCTCTGTTTACACTTCTTACTTGGTCTAATTTTATTGCGTGCTTAAGAGAAAAAAATTCTACCTTATTATTCAGTTGAAATGGAACATATTTAAAAAGATAATGTGAACAGGGGATCAAAAATTGTGGAATACCCGTTGTACAGGTAGTTTCTCCCCAAGAAGATGGTGCTCCGTCCTCCTATGAATTAGCGTAACAGCCTGTTGTTTCCCAAATATGAAATAAACAAAGCTTCTGTTGAAGCAAGTATTTGATGAAATATTACTTTTGCAATATAGTGTAGTGGCTGACACCGTCAAACGCATTCACTTAGTCGCAGAAGACCTAAACTGGTGATATCGCATAGTTTAATGTCATTAATGTGTGCTCAGTGAAAGTATATATAGAGGTGATGGTAGAGAGACCCTCCTGAAAACCAAACTTTATAGGCAGTTCTAGTTTCAGTCTTCTTACGCAATGTAAACAGTTTGAAACAGCAGTGAGATCACAGGTGTGGTGACCACTGTAAGGAAAACTGCCACTTCCGTCTTGCAAAAACTTCTACTCCGAACAATAATGAGCAATGTTTTACTGCACTCCGCTAATCGGTGGATATCAACTGCAAAAAGAAGTTTTCTGCGGGCACAGCCGGTATTCTCAGTTTTAAACGGTAACGTTCTTTATCTGTGAATTTGTAAACAGAGACTATTTTAAATGGAGAAATATACACGTAATCTATGCATAAAAAAGTGCGCTGTACCAGGCAAAAATTATGTTAGTGCATTAATTCATAAAATGAAAAGAATATCAGAATTCCAAATATTTACGAATGAAATAAAAAAATGTTAATTAACAATAACTCTCTTATTGCTGCAGAGCTCATGAATCATCAGCATTGAAAGTGGAGTGATTTTTTCCTTTCATTATATGGAACCGTAGTGCTTATGTTAAAATATTTGCGTAAGTACAATAAAATTTCTTTTAATATTCTAATTTATATTGTAACTTATGTGTTTGGATTCGCATTATACGCAACAATACTTTCTTAAATCAGATGTAATTAGAGTATGGTTTCATGTAGTATTGTCTTTGACAAATCTTTGTACCACTGTAAATAATGAAATTAAAGGACGCTAATGAATTTGAAATTATGTTTGTTGTTCATACGGGAAATTAACTGCTATCTGCTGTTAACATGTCGCCTCGCACCATTCATGAATAAAGCTTTATTAGGAATGCCCAATAAAATATTAAAACTATGATTCCATCAGAATGCTAGCATATCTCTGGAATCTAGCATTCTAGAACATCTCTGAATGACAGTCGTGGTCAACAACATAACGTTTTACAAGAGTGAGGAATTTTGATGTATGGTTCAGAGCAACATCTTTAAGTACGAGAAATTTTTGCACCGATAAATTCTAATTACCACGGCACAGTTTCATAGTACGTGTATCAGTTTGTCGATGATGTTTTTAAGCTGTATCTCTTCCTCTTTTAAGACTACCTGACAATCACGGTCAAAAACATTAACTTCACTCCACTACAGCAACCGTAATTTCTACAGTATAATATAGACGGTTATTTCGTAGCCAGTGGTTTAATGCAGCGCACAATTACACTCAAAGTTTATGAGTCAGAGATCAACAGTCAGTCTCATACCAGTTTCAGTAAGGTGCTAAATGCTTGGAAATATTGCAATACAACTGCAGTGCTCTTGCCTGTCCCACAACCGGAGATACGAGGCTATAAGACGATAGTAAGGATATCTGTGCCCGAGTACGGCCACCTGTTTCTCCGCTTTGTTAGTTCCAACAAGAGCAAATTCTATCATTACTCAGATAAAATCTAACTTGTTAAGCATAAAACATGTACTACTATTCCTTGTAATGGACAGAGCTGACAAAAATCCATCGCGTCAAAATTGCTGTCATAACCAACGGATGATAGATCACTGGGAAATGAAGCATGTCCCAAAACTAACCTTCAATATGAATAAAACCTTAAAACGCAAAAGTGAAAGAAACAAAACGCTAATTTTAAAAATCTATGACAGTTCCAACGCAACGCTTAGTTTACGAAATACGACTCTGTTGCAAAGGTGATGAGAACAAAGTAAAAAACTCAGAACTGGGTATTATAAGGAATGTCGTAGGATGGAATCTTTTACACTGAAGGGTCAAAGAGATTGGTACCCTGCCTAATAATGTGTAGGACCCCCGCGAGCACGCAGAAGTGCCACATCACGACGTGGTATGGAATCGATTAATGTCTGGAGAAATGCTGGAGAGAATTGACACCTCAGTCCTGCAGAGCTGTCCATACATCCGTAAGAGTACGAGGGGGTGGAGATCTCTTCTGAGCAGCACGTTGCAAGGCGTCCTATAATGTTCATGCCTGGGGAGTTTGGTGGCCAGCGGAAGTGTTTAAACTCAGAATAGTGCTCCTGCAGCCATTCTGTAGCAGTTCTCGACGTGTGGGCTGTCGCATTCTCCTGCTGGAATTGCCCAAGTCCGTCGGAATGCACACTGGACGTGAATGGATGCAGGTGATCAGACAGGATGCTTACGTAAGTGTCACCTGTCAGAGTCGTATCTAGACGTATCAGGTGTCCCATATCACTCCAACCGCACACGCCCCACACCATTACAGAGCCTCCAATAACTTTAATAGTCCCCTGCTGACATGCAAGATCCATGGATTCATGAGATTGTCTCCATACCCGTACACAACCACCCACTCGATACAATTTTAAACGAGACTTGTCCTACCAGGCATCGTTTCCTGTCATCAACAGTCCAATGTCGGTGTCGTCGGGCCCAGGCGAGGCGCAAAGCTTTGTGTCGTGCAGTCATCAAGGGTACACTAGTGGGCCTTCGGCTCAGAAAGCCCATATCGATGATGGTTCACTGAATGGCTCGCACTCTGACACTTGTTGGTGGCCCTGCCTTGAAATCTGCAGCAATTTGCGGAAGTGTTGCATTTCTGTCACGTTGAACGAGTCTCTTCACTCATCGTTGGTCACCTTCTTGCAGGAGCTTTTTCGGCCGCAGAGATGTGGGAGATTTGATATTGTACCGAATTCCTGATATTCACGGTACACTCGTGAAATAGTCGTAAGGGAAAATCCCCACTTCGTCGCTAACTCGGAGATGTTGTGTCCCATCGCTCGTGCCCCGACTACAACACCACGTTCAAACTCACTTAAATCTTCATAGCCTGTCATTCTAACAGCTGTAACCATCTAACAACTGCGCCAGACACTTGTCTTATGTGTTGCCGACCGCACCGTCGTATTCTGCCTGTTTACATATATCTGTATTTGAATACGCACGCCTATAGCAGTTTCTTTGGCGCTTAACTGTATATCACATCCCGGAAAATGTGAAGAAAGTATGCTGCTTTTCGTTTCTAACAGGTCTTGTTCTCAATCGGCGCTGTAATGAAATGGTACTAATCTGTGTCAACCCCTGTAACACTCTCCTCAAATGCTCTTCTTAACAGCAGATACCCATCAACTTGTGCCTTCTATTGCTGAAGATTTTCCTAAGACTTCTGTCCTAATCCGTTCCTTAAAGCATTTATTTTTAATTATTAGTTACGAATGAAGGCATAGTGCTTGTAGAAAAAGTAATCATATTTTTAACATATACGTTTTATTTTTTCTCAGTCACTTCGGTTATAAAAGTGCAAAGGCTGGAGAAACAAAGATTTCCACAGGTAACAAAAGCATATCGATCAAATGAAGAGAGTGGTGCAAGTACCAGTCTGACTCTTGAAACTGGAGCAAGCTGGGCAGATGATGGCTGTGTTCCTATCCCACGCTCAATACTAGGAATATTCGAGCCACAGATACTACTGTCCCATTTTCTTCTGCTCTATAATTGATGAATGCACATCAAAAATGGACCACGTTCCAAAACAAAACAAAAAAAGAGTTAAATCTAAAAAATAAACCTAAATGCCATTTCGAACAACCTTAAAAGCAGGCTAAATGCCACGACCATTGATATTTGTACACTGGTGAGTATAATCTAAGGACGAAAGTAACTTCCGAATTATGTGTCACTGCCGAGTAACATAGCTCGATGATACTAGTAGCATACCGTTACGTTATAGCACAGATCATCACTGAAAGAAATACGTGATCACATGAAGAGAAACGCCACCTTTATTCAAAGACGATGGTTACACTGAAGTCATCGAGGTTAATGATGGTCTCCTGGACATTACAAGCGGGGAGACACGATTCTTGATGGAGTCTGTGATCACCACTGACGGTGTTGCATGCTGTTCACACGGTTGCTAAGGAGTTCTTGCGGCAGCGCATACCATCCTCCACCAGAGCTGTTCTCCAGTGCCATATGGTCGTCGGTGCATATGGACGTGCTGCAATACGTCTGCCTAACTTATTCAACACGTCCTCTTTGGGATTTAAGTCGGGGTACGGGCAGGCCAGTCAATCCGCCGAATATCCTCTCATTCCAAGAGCTCATTCAACTGAGATGTTCGATGCGCTCATTCACTATAATCCACTAATAATGAAGTCAGCACCCTTGAAAAGATGCATATGGGGAAGATGTACAGTGTTACAGTAACTATGAAATCTGAATGTGTCGTGTTCAAAGATGTGAAAGCCAGTACACCTATGTAACTTTATGCCTCCCCACGTCATAACACTGGCACTACCAAATGATCATGTTCGATAATGTTCCAGAGAGAATTACACGTCTCGACCTCACGCCATATGAGAGTACGTCTGAGATTGTCTAACGTGGTCGTTTTGGTGGTCTAGGTGTTTATGTTGTGTCTTTAGTATTCTTATTCATATTGTTACAGCTTTTACCGTTTTTTTAAAATTTGACATTTCGTGGATAAGCGTTACAGTATTATAGTATCGAGTTTTTTGCATTAATAAGGTGTAATTTATTGAGATGCCTTGCCTCATTGATACAGAGGTCGATTTCAATTAAGAGTAATTGTATGAACACAAGACAGGACGAAATAGAGGAGAACATCGAACTGGTAGAAAAACTGTCGACTTCTTCAAAAAAAATTACTAATTGGTGGGGCGTTATGGGAGAGAGATGATGATAGAAAAAAAGACGGCTTAGACAACAGCATTTGAATTATTTTTTCTGATAATAAACAAGTCGGTTTACAAGTAAGAAAAGAAAAATAAATGTTCAAAATAGTTCAAATGATTCTAATCACTATGGGACTTAAAATCTGAGGTCATCAGTCCCCTAGACTTAGACCTACTTAAACCTAACTAACCTAAGGACATCACACACGTACATGCCCGAGGCAGGATTCCAACCTGCGTCCGTAGCAGCAGCGCAGTTCCGGACTGAAGCGCCTAGAACCACTCGGCCACAGCGGCCGGTCAATAAAAATGAAAACAGTGAACTAGGAGCGTTTCACTAAATTAACTTAATCATAAGAAAAAACGGAAAAGCAAAATGATAGAAGGAAATCTTGACGGGAATACAGATGACTAATGATCACTCTTCGAAATCTCTCACGTCCGTCTACATCATGCACTGGAACATTTGTCAGTTCGTCTGTTGAACTCACTCCGTTGCAAGAACGGCACTGACTCAGCAGAATGCCGTTGGCAGTACTCCTAGACAAACATCCATTAGCTGCTGTGCGTGGACCGGCGCTTGTTTTGACACTCTGCAAGCCCCCGAGGGCCAATGGAGACGTGCTTCACGGACGATAGCGTGGCTTGGTGAAACTGTTTGGAACCAGCCGCACTCACACAGGGCAACGAAACGTGTCTGCGAAAAAGTCTGCGCGCTTTCAGGTGGTCTCTCCTCTCATCGGTTGCTTGATTTGCTTACGGCCATTCACCTGGCGGCATGTCCCATCATCCTGTCCCTTTCGCTCATCAGTGTTTCCCACATGTTCCTTTCCTCTCCGATTCCGCGCAGAACCACCTCTCTCCTTACCTTATCAGCCCATCCAATTTTCAACATTCGTCT
The DNA here is from genome assembly GCF_023864345.2 of Schistocerca serialis cubense. Taxonomy (NCBI): domain Eukaryota; kingdom Metazoa; phylum Arthropoda; class Insecta; order Orthoptera; family Acrididae; genus Schistocerca; species Schistocerca serialis. The sequence goes on along the minus strand of NC_064643.1, from coordinate 283,872,824 downwards.
GTAGCACCACATCTCAAATGCTTCGGTTAGGCCGGCCGCGGTGGTCTAGCGGTTCTAGGTGCGCAGTCCGGAACCGCGCGACTGCTACGGTCGCAGGTTCGAATCCTGCCTCGGGCATAGATGTGTGTGATGTCCTTAGGTTAGTTAGGTTTAAGTAGTTCTCAGTTCTAGGGGACTGATGTTAAGTCCCATAGTGCTCAGAGCCATTTGAACTATTTTTGGTTCGGTTATCTTCTGTTCCAGTTTTCCCGCAGTCCATGTTTCATTACCATTCAATGCTGTATTCCAGACGTACATTCCTAGAAATTACTTCCTCAGATTCAGGCCTATGTTTGATACTAGTACATTTGTCTTAGCCAGGAATACCGTCTTTGCCAGTGCTAGTCTGCTTTTGATGTCCTCCTTGCTCCATCAGTCATTGGTTATTTTGCCGCCTAGGCAGGAGAATTCTTTAACTTCATCCACTACGTGACTATCAATCCTGATATTAAGTTTCTCACTGTTCTCATTTCTACTAATTCTCATTGCCTTTTTCTTTCTTCGATTTACTATCAATCCATACTCTGTACTCATTAGACAGTTCATTTCATTCAGCACATCATGCAATTCTCCTTCACTTACACTCAGGATAGCAATGTCACCAGCTAATCGTGTTAGTGATGTCCTTTGACCTCGAATTTTTATTCCACTCCTGAACCTTTCTTCTATTTCCATCATTGCTTCTTCGATGTACAGTTTGAACAGTAGGGGAGAAATGCTACATCCTTGTCTTACACCCATTTTAATCCGAGCACTTCGTCCTTGGTCGTCCATTCGTATTATTATTACCTCGTGCCTTTTCTGTTACATACATATTGCTAAACGACTAAGGTTAAGTTCAAAGTGGCACCGACTACAGTCGTCAGACACCGTCGCCGAACGTAGGCTGATAATGTGGTGTCACGGCCAGACACCACACTTGCTAGGTGGTAGCCTTTAAATCGGCAGCGGTCCATTAGTATACGTCGGACCCGCGTGTCGCCACTGTCTGTGATTGCAGACCGAGCGCCGCCACGCGGCAGGTCTAGAGAGACGTCCTAGCACTCGCCCCAGTTGTACAGCAGACTTTGCCAGAGATGGATCACTAACAATTACGCTCTCATTTGCCGAGACGATAGTTAGCATAGCCTTCAGCTACGTCATTTGCTACGACCTAGCAAGGCGCCATTACCAGTTTATATTGAGATTGTCATTATTGTATCAACAAGAGCGATGTTCTCCAATTATGGATTAAAGTTAAGTATTCAAAGAGCTTCGTACTTTATTTATTGGACTCAACTCCTTTAATTGTTCCAGACCTCACGCCAGTCTGCGTGAGCTTAAACGCGTGCATTTCGGCCTCCTCTGGCAACACGGTGTTGGCTCTTCTGCCAACACATCAGATAACACGGTCACAGTGCGTCCCGTCTCCTCCTTCAGTTTGTGGCAGGATCATGGAGATTAGGTCAGATTACAATCTATTCTATGTATGAAGAGATTAGATTTTAACCTCCAACGAGGTTATGAATACCGTGATGCCTCTGTGCTTGGACACAAGTGCTACAGTGCGGCGTTCACTATTAAAAAGGTGCTGAATGCATATAATAAGCTATACCTGTGTCTAAAAGAAAGTGGCGAGTAATGTATACTCTGTCATCAATTACCAGAAGAGTTTTACGAACATATGAAAGGAAGGGAAAAACACCATGCTACAAAAGTTAAAAACACTTTAACTTCGTGACACAACTTTCATTCTCCCACAACCAATTACCGTCAGAAGGAGCCGCTACCACTGAACCCGATACGGCTCTCTGGATATTTTTCATACTTATACGTGCAATCACGAAAATATGTAGTTTCAATGATACACCACATTAAGGATCTCTCCCAAACACGTTGTTCCGAATACGGTTTATCAGGCTACGGTCGTAAGCTGAGCAACTTTGGTGTATAAAATGTTTGTCAATGATATAATGATCACATATTGGTTAAATTACGTGGTGAAAGTAGTGTTTCTGTTATATGATGCATTGATAAAATTTGTGTATGAGTAAGCAAGTATTATTTAATTAATGAAAGACAGATTTATGGTTTCACAGCACTTCACTTTATTCTAAAAATGGTTAAGGCACTACTGACAGAAAATTCAGATAATAAGATTCACTGGAAACTTCAAAACTCATTGGATTTGAGAAATGAAGTGACAAGGTTTCTGTGGGCAGTATTACTTCAGACTGCACAAACCATAGCTTCAGCACGCGGTATACATTAAATTTAACACTTCGCAGTATTTGGGACGCAGGATTGAAGGTATTAGCTTCTAAATTAGTCTTTAGGGCATCGAAATAGCATCCAACATATAATAGCATCCAACATATCACAGAAAAACTTTGAAATTGTAATTTTCAGAACTTGGTACAGGCCTGAATATTGGAAAGATGTAATCGCCAGTTGCCAAATATCGAAGTGTATCGTCTGGTTTTACGTGAACCAGAACTGTATCTTTAATGTGAATACCGGAATTGTTAATAGAGCTCGATTCACACCTCTACTAGTACTCGAAAGTGTATCGCGTATGAGTCTTCGGCTTTACATACTCAAGATGATCAGTGATGATGATGAGAAGCAAGATTACAAACAGTATGCAGCTAAGGGCATTCATTTCATTGTGATTTCATTCTAACGAGCTGCATGGTCACCGATGGTATCTGTTCTTTGGGACATGTCCGAAAGAACAGATACCATCTTCATATCTTCTTCTGCGCGGATGCACAAACAGTGCACGAACTCTTACGGGAATCGGCGGTAAGGCCGTGAGTAATGATTACGATGGGCAGGGGCACTATGAATATAGTGCGGGACAATAAGTTGCGAATGTGGGTCTCATGGGAGGCGTGCCAGAGATAAGTCCCTACAGTGGCACTATTCTCTGTGTCGTTGGTGGCTCAGATGAATAGACCGTCTACCATGTAAGTAGAAGATCCTGGGTTCGACTCCATCTCTACATCTACATCTACATCTACATTTATACTCCTCAAGCCACCCAACGGTTTGCGGCGGAGGGCACTTTACGTGCCACTGTCATTACCTCCGTTTCCTGTTCCAGTCGCGTATGGTTCGCGGGAAGAACGACTGTCTGAAAGCCTCCGTGCGCGCTCTAATCTCTCTAATTTTACATTCGTGATCTCCTCGGGAGGTATAAGTAGGGGGAAGCAATATATTCGATACCTCATCCAGAAACGCACCCTCTCGAAACCTGGCGAGCAAGCTACACCGCGATGCAGAGCGCCTCTCTTGCAGAGTCTGCCACTTGAGTTTGTTAAACATCTCCGTAACGCTATCACGGTTACCAAATAACCTTGTGACGAAACGCGCCGCTCTTCTTTGGATCTTCTCTATCTCCTCCGTCAACCCGATCTGGTACGGATCCCACACTGATGAGCAATACTCAAGTATAGGTCGAACGAGTGATTTGTAAGCCACCTCCTTTGTTGATGGACTACATTTTCTAAGGACTCTCCCAATGAATCTCAACCTGGTACCCGCCTTACCAACAATTAATTTTATATGATCATTCCACTTCAAATCGTTCCGCACGCGTACTCCCAGATATTTTACAGAAGTAACTGCTACCAGTGTTTGTTCCGCTATCATATAATCATACAATAATACAATGTGTCGGGGGACACATTTTCAGCTGTCCCCGTTGACTTATATCTACGCCTGTATGGAGCTAAGAGTATTCATTGCATTGTAATTTCATGCTAACGAGGTGCATGGTCACCGATGGTATCTGTTCTTTCGAACATGTCCGAAAGACCAGATACCATCTTTATATATATATATATATATATATATATATATATATATATATATATATATATATATATATATATATAGCACTCAACTACTTTAAACAAACATTACGCATAATTTCAGCTGATACGTGGCGCAACTGGCGCCAGTCGCTTCTCTGTATTCATTTAATATCTCTGCGATCGAATCTGTATCGCTTGGCCGCGGTTTTCCTCTTTGGTCGTTTTTTCGGCTATTTAAGCGCACGACGCTGTGGGAAGAGGACTGCTTTTGGCCGCTTAGTTGGCGCTCCGGGTTGCAGTGTGGTTGTCGGCGGTCGCTCTTTGCGTATGCTCTGCCTCTTTCTGTCACGTAGCCAGTGGGGCTGCGGAGAGACACATGCGTGCGGTAGACGAGTGTGTGCTGCGTCTAGTGAGAGGGCGATGGTCTCGTCTGTGCTGCTAAACGATGTGATCATGTGAAAGTGGCTTTGGAATGTATCAGCGTGCAATCGGATTCGCTACAGAATCAAACGGTGGGAATTATTCAGGCTCTTAAGGTTCTGCTGTCTGTATGTATGTATATTGTACACTCCTGGAAATTGAAATAAGAACACCGTGAATTCATTGTCCCAGGAAGGGGAAACTTTATTGACACATTCCTGGGGTCAGATACATCACATGATCACACTGACAGAACCACAGGCACATAGACACAGGCAACAGAGCATGCACAATGTCGGCACTAGTACAGTGTATATCCACCTTTCGCAGCAATGCAGGCTGCTATTCTCCCATGGAGACGATCGTAGAGATGCTGGATGTAGTCCTGTGGAACGGCTTGCCATGCCATTTCCACCTGGCGCCTCAGTTGGACCAGCGTTCGTGCTGGACGTGCAGACCGCGTGAGACGACGCTTCATCCAGTCCCAAACATGCTCAATGGGGGACAGATCCGGAGATCTTGCTGGCCAGGGTAGTTGACTTACACCTTCTAGAGCACGTTGGGTGGCACGGGATACATGCGGACGTGCATTGTCCTGTTGGAACAGCAAGTTCCCTTGCCCGTCTAGGAATGGTAGAACGATGGGTTCGATGACGGTTTGGATGTACCGTGCACTATTCAGTGTCCCCTCGACGATCACCAGTGGTGTACGGCCAGTGTAGGAGATCGCTCCCCACACCATGATGCCGGGTGTTGGCCCTGTGTGCCTCGGTCGTATGCAGTCCTGATTGTGGCGCTCACCTGCACGGCGCCAAACACGCATACGACCATCATTGGCACCAAGGCAGAAGCGACTCTCATCGCTGAAGACGACACGTCTCCATTCGTCCCTCCATTCACGCCTGTCGCGACACCACTGGAGGCGGGCTGCACGATGTTGGGGCGCGAGCGGAAGACGGCCAAACGGTGTGCGAGACCGTAGCCCAGCTTCATGGAGACGGTTGCGAATGGTCCTCGCCGATACCCCAAGAGCAACAGTGTCCCTAATTTGCTGGGAAGTGGCGGTGCGGTCCCCTACGGCACTGCGTAGGATCCTACGGTCTTGGCGTGCATCCGTGGGTCGCTGCGGTCCGGTCCCAGGTCGACGGGCACGTGCACCTTCCGCCGACCACTGGCGACAACATCGATGTACTGTGGAGACCTCACGCCCCACGTGTTGAGCAATTCGGCGGAACGTCCACCCGGCCTCCCGCATGCCCACTTACGCCCTCCCTCAAAGTCCGTCAACTGCACATACGGTTCACGTCCACGCTGTCGCGGCATGCTACCAGTGTTAAAGACTGCGATGGAGCTCCGTATGCCACGGCAAACTGGTTGACACTGACGGCGGCGGTGCACAAATGCTGCGCAGCTAGCGCCATTCGACGGCCAACACCGCGGTTCCTGGTGTGTCCGTTGTGCCGTGCGTGTGATCATTGGTTGTACAGCCCTTTCGCAGTGTCCGGAGCAAGTATGGTGGGTCTGACACACCGGTGTCAATGTGTTCTTTTTTCCATTTCCAGGAGTGTATTTCGTGCTGTTTCCAGTTAACGGCTGTCCCAGTGTTGCCGGCCGTGGTGGTCTAGCGGTTCTAGGCGCTCAGTCCGGAACCGCGCGACTGCTACGGTCGCAGGTTCGAATCCTGCCTCGGGCATGGATGTGTGTGATGTCTTTAGGTTAGTTAGGTTTAAGTAGTTCTAAGTTCTAGGGGACTGATGACCACAGATGTTAAGTCCCATAGTGCTCAGAGCCATTTGAACCATTTTGTCCCAGTGTTTGGACGCCCATGTTACCTGTTTCGTATTGCCCACTGGTGCATACCTTATTAAACAGTGGTTATCTGCGTGAAATGATGGATTTGGGGAGGACTGCATATTGGAAACTTCGCCACCCCGACATCAAATCTGGAGCAAGTGGAAGTTCTTATTATTGAGTATTTTGAGAACATAGCCAGCATCAGGAAGGTGAAGGATGAGCAGGTGATGGTATGGAGGTGATGAGAAAGGAGCAGGAATAAATTAAGCTGTTTGTGAGAAACAGATTGTCTACTCCTACTAAAGACTAATTTCTTGATAATGTTTTGCGTCTGATATACTGTTTCAGTGTGGATTAAGCTGAAAAATAAGAAAGCTTGAGGGTCCCTTGTAGCCGTATTCCTGTTCTGAAATTTTTCTAATATTTAGAAGACTGTGTTACTCTGGACACTGCCCAGTTACTGTGTGGTTCTATGTTGTTGCTTCAGCGGTATAATCAGCGGCGCGCGTCGTCCGTTGTAGCCGGTCGTTTAACTGAGGGACGACGACTTGGTGGCGGCCAGTTTGAATTGTAACCGATAGCGCGGTCGCTGTGTTTATTCAGATTTCAGTTCGTAGGCGAATTTAAGCTGAGTATTTTATTTTTTGTTCCTGGTGACGCCAAAGCGTCCGTCTTTCCTTCCACCGTTTCTTTCAGTTGTCATTCAGGCTCAATCTGAGTTGTAGTTTCCAAGCACCTCTGATGTGCCACTGAAATTTTGTAATACCTGAAAGATGCCTCTCATTGGTTGGTTGGTTGGTTGTTTCGGGGAAGGAGACCAGACAGCGAGGTCATCGGTCTCATCGGATTAGGGAAGGACGGGGAAGGAAGTCGGCCGTGCCCTTTGAAAGGAACCACCCCGGCATTTGCCTGGAGCGATTTAGGGAAATCACGTAAAACCTAAATCGGGATGGCCGGACGCGGGATTGAACCGTCGTCCTCCCGAATGCGAGTCCAGTGTCTAACCACTGCGCCACCTCGCTCGGTCTGCCTCTCATTATACTGGGTTTTTAATATTGAAGGTAATTGGTGGTACAGTCCGGTCTACACTTACTTGCTGGCTGCCAGTGCTTTCAAACATCTGTCCACCAGACCACCGTCGAAAGGCTGCTCTTTACAACCTCTGTCAGCAAGTTTCTGAAAACAACTCGATCCCTCTTCATGACGATTTGCTATCACTGCCCAGGAAACGCCTCAAATCTAAGAAGACCAGCATATGGAATGGGAGTCCAAATGCTGTCCACAGGATTCGACCAGGACGCAGAGTGGAATCGTGAGTGGCAAGCTACAAGAATCCGAAACCACGAACTTGTAGACAATCCAACAGTTCCAATTCCAGGCTTCCACCAACCAAGAGAGGTGTGGGTGCAGTTAAACAGATATCGGACTGAAGAGGGTAGGTGCAAATACAACATGCACAAGTGGGGCTTTTCAAGTGACAGTGTGTGTGACTGTGGTGACACCCAAACAACGAGCCACATTGTGAATGGCTGTCCAGTCAGACGCTTCCCTGGTGGCATTGAGAAGCTCCATCAAGCATCCCACGATGGACTCCGCTGGATCGAGTCCATCAACATCCGTGTGTAATCTGAGCCGTTTTAAAATCTGTGTACTATATATAATTTCACATGTTCATTTTTATATATATTTCTTTGTTTTGCTAAATGTGTATTACTGTAATTGGTGCATACGATAATAATACTAATAATAATATCTTATTCAGAAAGAGAAATTGTGAGTTGTTTCTGCTGTTATATCTTGAAAGGTGTCCTGCTTTCGTGGAATTTTTCTCAGTAAACCATTTATCATTTGTGTTGTTCTTAAGGTTTATGTAAAGAGGGTTTTAAAATTATTTATTGTTTGGGTGGAGTTTGACGCCCTTAGACATTTTGTCTCTTTAGTAATGTTTCAGATTCCAGGGCAATTATGTATGTTATTCTGGGGTAACAGCAGTTTGCTGCTGTCATACAACTGTTACATAAAATCTGTTGGAAATTGCAAGCCACAGTTGGTGTTTGATTGGTAATTATTGCCTTGTCTTTATTGAGTTGAAGTACCCTTGAGCGTGTGTCCCACGTCTCACCAACCCTTAGCAACTTTTTTTCGCTGATCACCCCACACAAAATGAAAGGATATGAGTTTATCGTTTACTAAATTTTCGCTTTTCATGCAATAACTTCAGCATCAGGCATGACTTTAAATTTATTACTTTTTTACTGCTACCGCTATTTGCAACTCTATTGCAGACGATATCCACGTATCCCACTAAATGTAACTGCAATCTTATATCGTTGTACGATATATACTTCAGGAGTTACGACGTAATAAGCATAAAGATTGGTTAAAGCGGAACGCTAATTATCCAGACTATATTCATAGAGTGTTTCATAATGAGAGTACTCAGCGATTTCCAACCTTAAATATAATTTCAAACCTTTTCTCGTGTATATGTCTAACATCAAATATTTGACACATTAGCTCATTTGTCAGGTACAACAGAGCGTAGTTTATCCGAATGTTGGTCACCCCAGTGGCCTATTAACCGAGCTGTTACTCGCTCGGTTCTACCGCCTTCCCCCGCGAGTAATCGAGTTCTGTTACGTTTAGTTACGCCAAATTTGCCGCGTAATGTAATTTGCTATATAAAGTGCCTCAACGTAAACGTTTCTATGGGACGTAAATACGAGATTAATGGAAGGTTAGGGGAAGGTGAATCTCCAATGAAGTTACCTAATGAGTACAAAATTGGCAAGTCGACATTTACGGATGCAAAAGAAAAAAAAAAGACGAGCATCACAAATTTTATATCTACGTTTGATTGTACTGATGGACCGACAAGTCATAAAACTATGAAGCTTGCCAGAATACGGATGTAGGGGATTATGCTTACAGGAAGAAAAAACGCAAGGAAAATCTATTTCCGGTTCCATTACAAGTGAAAAGGCATTTCAGTTTAATGAAAATCTTAGAGGGTCGTCGAGTTTTAAAGGAAGTATGGCATTCTGTGAGCATCAAATACAAGGAGAAAAACTATCCGATGATTCTTCAGCAGCTCATTCTTTGAATATCGAACTAAGGGGCTTATTGAGGAAAGAAGATTATGCTCTCGAAAACGTTTACAATCCTGACGAAAGTGGACTCAATTGGAACGCTTTGCCAAGAGAAACTCTTGCTTCACGTCGTGAATTAGCAGCTCCTGGTACTAAAATAAGCAAGGATCGCATTTCACTTTTAGCTTGTGCTAATGCTACTGGTAACCACCGATTCCCTACACTCGTCACTGGTTGAAGTAAGAAACCACATTCTTTCAAACACGTTAACATGTCCGCGATGCCTACGTGTACACTTCACAAAAGAGCGCCGAGATGGATAGTACGAGTTTCACTGAGTAGTTTATGGAAAAGTACCCTGTATAACAGCTCATCCGTTAAGGAATGACGAAAGTGAGAAAACATTATTGTTCTTTGATAACGCACCAACTCATCCATCAGGTGACATTTTAAACGAAAAGGATGTGTTCATAAAAGTTATGTTTCATCCACTTAACATAACCTCCTTATTACGGCCCAAGGATCAAGGCGTTATTGAAACTAACACGATACTACAGAAAATTTTTTTACGTAGGCTATCGTTAGAAAAAGAACAGGAAGGTGAAGAAAGTCTGTTAAGAAATAATAAGAATAGTAATTTAAAAGATGTGTCCTGAAGGATCGGGACATTGGAACAGAATGTGAAAAAAGTCTGGTGCAAAATTTTGAGCATTTCGGGAAGTTCTCAAAGTCTAATTGAAAAAATGGTTCAAATGGCTCTGAGCACTATGCGACTTGACTTCTGAGATCATCAGTCGCCTAGAACTTAGAACTAATTAAACCTAACTAACCTAAGGACATCACACACATCCATGCCCGAGGCAGGATTCGAACCTGCGACCGTAGCGGTCGCTCGGCTCCAGACTGTAGTGCCTAGAACCGCACGGCCGCTCCGACCGGCGTCTAATTGAAAATGATGTGTAGAATGATATGTCCAGATGCTTCATATTCTTAAAGAACTCAATTGCCACGAATATGATGATGGAGACGTTCAAGTACGGATAAGTATCGACGATGCAAATCCAGGGCACCACATCATGCACCATAGTGAAACTGTAAGCTTCGGCTCTGATAAAGTTCACAGCGCTAGCATCTCGTCAACTAGTGGTCGAGAAACTGAAGATGAAAGTATACCGCATGCTTCTGAAGCGTTTACACGTACCGACACTGCCCTGTGATGGTTTTAAGCTCAAGATGAATGCGACCAGTATCAGATACCTGTCCTGAAAAAGGAGTGTAACTTAGTTACTCGTAAGCGGGTAGGTTTTCTTAGACAGGCCAAAATTAAGGACTTTTGTAAGCGAGAATTCTATATATACAACGTACTGTACATGCAAAACAATATGTATTACACATCTTTTGTTTACTAGGCTGTACTACGTACACTCCTATTGTACTTGCTTTTGTAATAACAAAAGAAATTCATGTCATTGTAAACACATGTAATTTTAATTGATAAATTGGTAAGTAGAAGTATACAGTTCGATTATCCGAATAAATTGGTTTTCCGAACACCCATGTACTCCAATTAGTTCGGATAACCGGCGCTCTATTGTAACCAGAAGTTTGGAGCTGTTTTATACATGAGAGTTCGAGTCTTTAAGGAATCGGAGGTTTACCAGTTATGTTAGTACATGGCTAAAACGTCAGTAGCCCTAGCTGCATTCTGCCTATCTAACGGCTTCCAGGGGAACAAAAGGTTGATTATCGAACTTTCGTATATTGACATAATGTAAAAATTTAAAATGTTGTCACTGGTACGTCACGCAGCTGGCGCCAGTACTTCTGTCCCGCTAGTGCCATCTTTTCTTTCGATTTTTCTTTGGCGGGCGAGTGCTGTTGGGTTCATATTGTAATGGTTCGGTGGTAAATGTAAAAATGCAGCGTTTGTACGGTGTGCTCGATATTGTAAAACTGATTGTTTTTCATGTTTCTGTGACACTTATTACACTGGTTCGTGTGAGACTACATCTGTGGTATAAGAGAATGGACATAGGCCAAAAAAGAGTATTTGGTTTTTCATTTTTGCGCTAAAAAATCAAACAGTTATGTTTTCTTAATTTAAGCAACCTTTCTTAACAATCATAAAATTTCGATACGTAAGAATGTCTATTTGAAATGAAAACAGGAATTTATATTGCCATATGTAGTTAGAAACTAGAAGACATTTATTATTTATAAGAAATGATGACGAACTTTACAAATACGAGACGAAGGTGTTCAGAATTGAGCGAGAAAACATGGCTAAGGCGAGACTTGAACCAACGACCAAGAACTGCACTAGGTAAACAATCTAGCGATTCCGTTATAAAATCCAGTGTGTATCTGTACCTCAACTGTATCATATATAGTTCCTCGAAAAACTTCAAAGCCAATTTTTTCTGTGAATTTGTGAAAAACGTTAAGAAGAACCTATTTCTCGTCCCTTTTTAACCGTGTGCCACACTCGAGTTTCACTACCGAACACGAAGCAACCTTAGCAACCTTAGCCATTATCATACTCCGTATTAACAGCGCGGCAATCGGAGCACAACAGTACAGATACTGTGAGTGTACATGATCTTTGAAATAAAAACTACATACCTAAAGTGTGAATAAGTAAACGTTGATGGCTGTTAATACATTAGAATGTCTTAAAGTTTCTATTAACGTAACTTAGTAATAATATATCTAATACATATGTAGGACCTACTTCCAAGAGCGTAACAACACTAGTGTACCTTTGCTACCGCTTCTGACCAAAGGAAAACAGTTCCGGTTTCGACTTTTTCTTTAACTGCGGGTGAATAATCCGAAACTAATAAAACAAACATAGCCCGGGTTTTGTATTTCCAACCATAAGGATTTAACATTCTTAACGTCCAATATTGAACACGTTAAATGATTTGTGAAACAATGTGACGTTAGCTGTTTTATAACTGGGAGTACGATTCTTTAAAGACTAGAAGACTGGGAAGGGGGTAGAAGGGACTGAGGGGCCGTTACTATTAGCTGACTAAATCATGCTTATGCGAATATATTCGGCTAGTAAACAGCGTGTTGTAACCTGCCAACGTGGAATTTATGTACACATCTGGAATTCGCGCTAGGGGAAGCATAGTGTAGGGGTACGTTCTGTTGACCTCACTGTGCCAGTGCTGTGGCTACAGATCATGGTGTCTTGACAAAGTGAAATCATGGGTCATTTTTGATAGTGTTCTGTGCTTGGGATGAGGCAATTAAACCGCGCGACTCTTGGGTGGTATAGGAAATCAGTTAGCTATCCTCAGAATGAATTTTCACTCTGTAACGGAGCGTGCACTGCTTGCAGGACCAGGTGGTGACGAGATTTATTTTTCTGTCATCGAAAGGCTATGAACGAAGTCTATATAACTTTGCATGGAACTGGAGACTATTTGGATAAAGAAACAGGGACAATGGCGCGGACTGATTAATGCTAATTATAAAATTAATTTTTGGATAAATAACTTAAAGATATCCTAAGACCTTTCTTTGATTTTTATTTTCTTTTCACCTTTGCTACTAGCTTTTTTCGCTTAGGCTGCTTATCATATTATATAAAGTCTGCAAAATTTTGATCATGTTTAGTTCGCACAATCCATGTCATCTTAATTATCCATGTCACTTTCCTTATTCTTCTTTTAATGAGGATCAGATATTTGTTTCTTCAGTCTACATTTAATATGGAGAGCCATCCTGTTCTCTCGATTCGATTTACCAGACTTGTTTCGTCAAAGTACCGGGTGATCAAAAAGTCAGTATAAATTTGAAAACATAATAAACCACGGAATAATGTAGATAGAAAGGTAAAAATTGACACACGTGCTTTGAATGACATGGGGTTTTATTAGAGCAAAAAAAAAAAAAAAAAAAAAAAAACAAAAAAAAACACCCCATATTGCTAGATTTGTGAAAGATCTCTTGCGCGCGTCGTTTGGTGATGGTCGTGTTCTCAGCCGCCACGTTCGTCATGCTTGGCCTCCCAGGTCCCCAGATCTCAGTCCGTGCGATTATTGGCTTTGGGGTTACCTGAGTCGCAAGTGTATCGTGATCGACCGACATCTCTAGGGATACTGAAAGACAACATCTGACGCCAATGCCTCACCATAACTCCAGATATGCTTTACAGTGCTGTTCACAACATTATTCAAATGGTTCAAATGGCTCTAAGCACTATGGGACTTAACTTCTGAGGTCATCAGTCCCCTGGAACTTAGAACTAATTAAACCTAACTAACCTAAGGACATCACACACATCCCTGCCCGAGGCAGGATCAACATTATTCCTCGACTACAGCTATTGTTGAGGAATGATGGTGGACATATTGAGCATTTCCTGTAAAGAACATCATCTTTGCTTTGTCTTACTTTTTTATGCTAATTATTGCTATTCTGATCAGATGAAGCGGCATTTGTCGGACATTTTTTGAACTTTTGTATTTTTTGGTTCTAATAAATCCCCATGTCATTTCAAGCACGTGTGTCAATTTGTACCTCTCTATCTACATCATTTCGTGATTTATTCAGTTTCCATATTTATACTGACTTTTTGATCACCCGGTACTTAAGTAGCGATGTATTAAACTTTCTGATGAAATTTGTGTATTATTATTATTGTTATTGTTACTGTTATTATTAATATTGATATTCCCATTACCGTTAACTACAGCACATCTACTTCACCACAACTGAGAAGCACTCACAAATAATCATTGCTGTGTATAGCTTCAAGTGTAACTCCATACAAACTTACAAGATAGGTAACGGTACTGCATTCCAACGTACCCAATACTTGCATAGCAAAAATTTAACCTAGTTGTCTTTTTCTTGTACATCTTCTTTACCTTAATTTCAATTTTATTAAGTAGGAACTATTTTTAATATTTTCCACTATTTTTCTTCCTTTTTTCAGATCAGCTTGGCTTTTTTTTACATACGTTCGAAGCAGGTGTTCAAAACTGCTCTGAACACTATGGGACTCAACTGCTGAGGTCATTAGTCCCCTAGAACTTAGAAATAGTTAAACCTAACTAACCTAAGGACATCACAAACATCCATGCCCGAGGCAGGATTCGAACCTGCGACCGTAGCGGTCTTGCGGTTCCAGACTGCAGCGCCTTTAACCGCACGGCCACTTCGGCCGGCGAAGCAAGTGTCTTTGCGTCATTGACACTCTGCACTCCTCCTTTTCCTCACGTCCAACCGGTCATACAATTCCTTGACTTCATTTATATTTTTCTGTCATCTAATCTATCAATTACTGTCTCCCTTCTTACACTTCTTTCCGCTAAGTACTTTGTTATTTTCTTCAGGCAGTTAATTTGTATCTTATTTCCTTTAAGTATGCAAGCATTCCCGTACATAACTTCTGTTGTCTATGAAGTGTCCACAGTAATTCGATATTGTTCTTTTTAGGCAGTCATCCTTCGCAGTTTTCTCGTGGACTTCCTCGTTTCGTTGAATTGTACATTATTGTCTTACTTTCAGATGTTCTGTAATAGACGATTCGGATGTTCAGTGGGATGCTCTGGCTTGCAAACAGCCTATCTGACACTATCACGTGGGTGGAATGGCCGAGAATGGCACTGCTGGAATCAGTTTATTGTTATAGATCTGTTATGATATTAGTAAGAGTACTACAGTACGTAATTCTAAAGAACTGCCTCTTGCTGGTATTATTCAAAATGTCGAACACAATATTTACGGCAAAGTATACAGCGCCTGATAACGTACAAACCAACACTGGTGGAAAAACTCGAGACAAAACCGAGAACTACTTAGTGCAAGCTTGAGGGCCAAGAGTACAGTGGTCGCCGCGCGGGATTAGCCTAGCGGTCTAAGGGCACTGCAGTCATGGACTGTGCGGCTGGTCCCGGAGGAGGTTCGAGTCCTCCCTCGGGCATGGGTGTGTGTGTTTGTCCTTAGCATAATTTAGGTTAAGTAGTGTGTAAGCTTAGGGACTGATGACCTTAGCAGTTAAGTCCCATGCCGGCCGCGGCGGCCGTGCGGTTCTAAGCGGTTCAGTCCGGAACCGCGTGACTGCTACGGTCGCAGGTTCGAATCCTGCCTCGGGCATGGATGTGTGTGATGTGCTTAGGTTGGTCGGGTTTAAGTAGTTCTAAGTTCTAGGGGACTGATGACCTCAGATGTTAAGTCCCGTAGCGCTCAGAGCCATTTAAACCAAGTTAAGTCCCATAAGATTTCACACACATTTAAACATTTAGTACAGTGGTCGTTAAAGTTGCCGCAGCGAGTTAGTGGAACTAATTTGTTTCCATACATGAAACACAGAGCGTACCGTCAACATTTATACTGTTGTGCATATATTTTCGGAGCAGTACAGATATAAAGATAAATAGCGGAAAGAAATCAAACGCAATGCAGGTTCTTTCTAACGAATCACCAGAGACCATGGATCTCTTATACCAGACTACTCGGAAAATATACCAGAAAAAAATTTTAAAATTTTGTCGCTGGAGGTCTAGTTCACCCTGTATGTGTAACTCTAACCTCGCTAGGTAAATAAATACGTAGAAGGTCTATATTATTACGACAGTAGTTAGCAATAAAGCTGAAGCAAACTGCTCGTTCACGGTTTCAATGTAATGTTTTATTTGTGTGTGTGTACCTGAACGCACACAAAGGGACGGAGTGGATGAAAAGCCAAACCGTGTTTTTTGTGCTGCATGAACCGAAAACATTTTGCCTCGGATACGCTGACAGGCGACTGCCGGAGGAAAACCAATCAGATACGCTTGTTAAGAGTCACAATAGCTCCAGATTTCTCTCTCGCGAACTCACTCACACACACACACACACACACACACACATACTTACGCGCGCGACAGGACAGATGGACTGTACGTATCGCAGTGAATACGATCAAAGCCCCCCCCCCCCCCCCCAACAGACGCTGTATACGCACAGAGTGCAACTTTGCAGTGTGTCCTCTCTCTGGTGCTTTTTACGTAAGTGAAATTTCCCACTGATTCCAAACAAGAAATTTCAATTACTTTACGGATTTGTTGTTTATTTCTTATAATGAGAAGCAAACACGCGGAAAAGTGCCTGGGTGAGAAGAGGCTTCATTTCCTTTGACCGCAAACGACATAATTAACATCAAACAGAAGTACATTCTCAAATTTTACGGTAAATCCATGCTGTACAGCTGGATGTAGTTTCCCGCTTATACTTTGTCACACTGACACAGAGAACCAGAGTATGTATCTGTAACGAAAGAGGTCTGAATTCCATCGGGCAGGTTATCTAGTTACGCATATTATGTGTCTTCTTTTTTTATTTCACCTTCTCATATGTTTATGAATATTATTGTTCACTCGTTAATGAAAGCGTTACCACAGTTGCTTGGAGTGACTGTGTATCTTCAGATGTTTTATTTGGTTTCATGTTCCTTTCTGTTTGGTAAGATGGTTGCCAGACTCAGACCTTTACTAACTGCAATATTAATAACATAATCAATCCCTCATCTTTTGACAAAGATCTACACGCCTCACACAATCAACTGAGGTGTTTACGGCCCCTGTGGTTAATTTTTAGGAAGGCTAAAGCGTAAGAGGGAGACGATATGTTTATGTACAGATACAGATGTGATTTCGACTTGTCATTCATTTTTCTGGCTTACTTACACGTATTGCAGGTACGCTTTTCACTCGTAGATATGTTTATAGATGACATGGCAATGACAAATATGCACCAGAGTTAATTTTTTAAATGCTTGTCTGAGTACAGGGTCGCTTAAAAGTGGCCCTAAAGGCTGATATACTACGACTGCGTGAGACGTATCGACTATTGTGGAACAATTACAGACAAGAAAACGAAAATTGTTATTATTACTATTATAATAATTGTTGTTGTTGTTAGTTTTACAAGCCATGCAAGCTCTTCGCAGCACAATGAAGGATACTGAGCTACTTTGCTCTGTCCTTACAGACGGACAGCGCCTAAATTATGTTTAATATGTCAGAGTTTCATTTAAGTGGGCGTCCGAGACGTCATCTTTCAGTGGGACATCGATCTGTCTTTCTAAAATTTGTGCTATCACTTTCCAGTGCATTACTATTTTATTAGTGGTGACTTAAGAAATGTACGTAGTTTGTCTTTATTCGGTCTGAAGACCTGTGCCTCTCGTAGTAAAAGTAACGGAGAAAGGTTAAGGTTTAACTTCGCGTGGACTTCGATGTCAGAGCACAATATCTGGTTGGGGAAGCATGCAGAAGGAACTGAGGGGTGCTGGTTCCGGCATTTGCCTTAAGATTTAGGGAAAACAGAAAGAAAACCTAAATTTGGTTGGCAGGACTGGGATTTGAACCGTCGTACTCCCGAATTCCACTCACTGCGCCAACTCATTCGTTCCTTTCGTAGCCTTTATTACCTGTGTTGTAAGAACTCTTAGTTCATTTTTCATTGTCAACTAACAGAGCAATGGCGTCAGCGTTCAAAGGGTACCTTTAAATACGTGTGTTTTTACTTAGGCTTCACCGTGACTTGATGATTAAACGGACACCCTAGCTACAAACAGACGTTGATATACTTCATTGGGGACATGTTGAAAATGTGTGCCCCGACCGGGACTCGAACCCGGGATCTCCTGCTTACAAGGCAGACGCTCTATCCACTTGAGCCACCGTTGGCACAGAGGATAGTGCGCCTGCAGGGACTTATCCCATGCACGCTCCCGTGCTCTAATGAAGTATATCAACGCCTGTTTGCAGCTAGGGTGACCATTTAATTATCATTTCATTCTAATAAAGCTGCATGGTCATCAACGGTAACTGTTCTTTCAGGAACAGATACTACCATCATATATAGTTCACCGTGACTGTTCCTGATATCAAATGAAATAACAAGTTTACTGTTACCAGTTACTGTTCATATGTTTACATAACGCGCTTCGAAGGTTCAAACTTCCATCATCAGATGGATTTATATGGATTAATACGACATTTGGGTGTTGTACTACGGCTTAGGAGTGACCTGTGGCACTGTCTAGAAAAGGAAAGCAAACACTATTTCAACAGGTGGCTCATATTTTTATGTAGGTCATGATTAAAGGATGTACGAAAACATAAATCTGAAAGAAAAGTAAATAAAATGCCTCCAATGATCACAGTCTGCTTTCTCCCGTCGTGATACATCGAAAACAACGTCACCCTTCGTAAACACATGGAAAAAAGATGGCATCTGGAAAGTAATAAGTGAAAGAACATACGGCAAATCAAAACTCCTATTTCAGACTGCAAAGGAAATGTAGGAAAAAAGAAACATTATTTCGGAGGAAATCTCAAAGCAGCGCGAAGATCTTTCTTTGCTTAGATGAGTAAAAAGGAAAGCGTAAAAATAATTATTTTTTCTTTACTAGACAGAGCCACAAGTTACTCCAAAGTCGTCACGCAGCACATACATGCCTTATTAATCCACATATATCCATGTGATGATGGAGGTTTAAAACTTCTAAACGCGTTGTGGAATTAAATAAACAGTGACCTGTTCCGATAGAGTCGTTGTTTCATCTGATATGAAGGACATTAATTTTACTCTTCCTCTCAATCACGATACCGAAATAGCTCCACAAAAGTCACATGAAATTATTAAAACATAGATTATATATAATCATCTATCGAAAAGACAGCAGCTGTGTTAGAGAGCAGATCAGGTCACTACAGGAATTGCAATAGCCGAACGCCACACGTGAAGGGCAAGTCGTCGAGACTTGTGCTGGTTGCCAGCGTTCCAGTGTAGTGCAGCGAGGCCAACACGCACATCAGCGAGTCTGATCTCGGTTAGATAGTGGTTCTCCGACGCACGGACCACTCCATCTCCGAGGCCTGCAGCCACTGGGATCTACACGAGCGACCGTATCAGAATTGTAACGCGGTTCGGAGACAACTACCATCGCCAGAATCATCAGCCAGGTAGACTGTTGCCGACGAATATCGTGGACTGTAACAGCAGACAGACGAGGGCAAGTCAGTCCCCAGTTAAATGGCGGACGACAACAACAATTACCTGTTTGAAACCGTACCGTGCAAAGGTACTCTTACGCTACGGCTTACAGAACACGTCACCCTCATATGTGAATCTCTGTTCACCACATGTCACAGGTCACATAGTTTAGCTAGGCCGCAGTAATATCGCTGTTGAACGTTTAAACTATGTAAAATAGTCGACTGAACATGCGTGTCGCGTTACACTTTGATATACGTCTGTGGAAGGGTGCGAATACATTGAAAACCACATGAGAGGATGTACATCGTTTGCCAAATTGACACCGTTCGCATGGTTTTTTTTTTTTTTTTTTTTTTTTTTTTTTGTCATCGTTCTTCTCATTGATTTGATGCGGGAGCCACAAATTCATCGCCTGTGTCAACCTCTTCATCTCAGAGTAGCACTTGCAACCAACGTCCTCAATTATTTGCTGGATGTATTCCCATCTCTGTCTTCCTGCCCTCTACAGTTCCCTCTAGTACCTTGGAAGTCATTCCCTGATGTCTTTACAGATGCACTATCATCCTGTCCCTTCTCTTTGTCAGTGTTTTCCACATATCCCTTTCCTCTTCGCTTCTGCACAGAATTTTCTCATTCCTTAACTTATCAGTCCACCTAATTTTCAACATCTCAAATGCCTCGATTCTCTTCTGTTCCTGTTTTCCCACAGTTCATGTTTCATTACCACACAATGCTGTGCTCCAGACATACAATCTCAGAAATTTCTTCCTTAAATTAAGGCCTATTTTGATACTAGTACACTTCTCGTAGACAAGAATACCTTCTTTGTCAGTGCTAGTCTGCTTTTGATGTCATCCATGCTTCACCCGTCATTGATTATTTTGCTGCCTAAGTAGCTGAGTTCCTTAACTTCATCTACTCCGTAACCATCAATCCTGATGTTAATTTTCTCACTGTTCTCATTTCTGCTACTTCTCATTACTTTCGTTTTTCTTCGATTTACTCTGTCCATATTCTGTACTCATTAGATTGTTCATTCCGTTCAGCAGATCATGTAATTCTCCTTCACTTTCAGTCAGGATAGCAATGACATCAGCAAATTGTATCATTAATGTCCTTTCACCATGAATTTTTCATTCCACTCCTGAAGCTTTCTTCTATTTCCATCACTCCTTCTTCGTTGTACAGATTGAACAGTAAGGGGAGGAGGGAAGACTGTATCCCTGTCTGTAAACATGATGTTTAAAGGGATGAAATGAGGCACTTGATACGCATGTTATTGTATTTCACGGGCGATGGCGTACAGTAACTCGAACGTTAACTGAATCATCAGCAAAATAATACGCTATTCTGTCCCACCCGATTACTATAAGAATGCATTGGGGAGCAAACAGCTATGTTTTTGTGGTGATCGTAAAGTTGAAAACAATGAAAATTATCAGCATATAACAGCAGTTGGTAGTTTTAAAATGTTTACTCTGAATCATTTAGGAGCTGTGGAGCAAAGCTTGCATATTTCTCTTCGTTTGGTGAGAGATTTCAATCATAAGAAGAAGAATCTATTAAAAGTGAAGTCAACATTAATGAAAGATTCAACGACTTTCGGTACACAAAAGTTTTAATTCATGTCATATTATGATGTTCAGAAGCCAGCATTACTATACACGAATTTACTTACAAGATACTAAGAGACAAGCATTTCAGTAAAAGAGTTATGATATAAAATTGTGTTATTTTGATTATGAGTTCAATTTTGATTTCTTTAAGTTTCTATTTAATTTTACATTTATTGGTCACCTTCAGACACGGTTTTAACGTCAATTAACGAAAACTTGTCAGATCGTTATTGTTTCTAGCTCTCTACTCGACACGCGAGAAACTCTTACAGTCAACATAACACATCAAATATCGTACAATATAGACATTAAATATGCCTAAGTTTTGTTTGCTTAAATTAAATTTTTCGCTTGAATAGCATTTTGCACCAGTTTCAGTAGCTGAGGCAGAGCTCTAGTTCACATCTGCCAAACATACTCCACTGAAACTTTCCACAGGTAATGATATCGCTGGAATCTAGAAGTATCAAACGACACGAAACTTGGTGCGTCCAACGTCTCCCGTCTTTTATTTTGTTTGCAGTAAATCAGCTCCAGCTCACGAACAGCTCTCTGCTGCTGAGCAAGAAGTTACATAAAGACCGAGCGCTGAGTCTGTAATGAGGAGCTCTGTCTCCCTCGGATGGAATACGTCTGCCGCGTCTCGTATTTCAGTAGCAGATGAAGACACGAGATGGTCCATTATTTTCTGCTGTTTCCATTTAACTGAAGACATTTCAAATGATTATCATATTCATCACCTTGTTTGGTGCTACTGCTCTAGACGAAGAATTATAAAAGTACGAATTTCTGGCGTTCTCCACATAACCTGAAATCATCAGATATTGCAACAAGTGTTTCACCAATTAAAAGAATTTCGCATATGGGCACATAACATCGAACGACATCTCAGGACTCGTGAAGGTGAAAGACTGCCTTCCGAGCGCTGTGTTAAGGTTGTTTCATTTAAGTTGCCAGCAGCAGATATTTTAACACGCTGCTTGGCCACTGCAGTACTTTCATGAACCCGAGTTACTCTAAATTTGCGCTGTACCCACTTCAACGTGTTTGTTTTCGCAGCTAAGAGTTTGATGAAATGCTTCTGAACCTTATCTACTTCACAGCCTTATCTTTATAAGTACCGGCTCAGAACGGGCACTTGCTGTGTTGGCCAAGTAACTACGTGATTCCACTGGTAATCTTGGGAAGATCGGTTCCAACCCCATTCGGATCTTCCCGCAACAACATCGAACCAAAGCCATGCTATTTCCTTTAAAGCCAAAGCTAATTCTTTCTTTCATAGAATCCAGCATCTAGTAACTACGTACTTATGAGACCTTCTTGTGTAGGTTGCTCTAGAGACTTCAAATGTGTGCATACATAAACCCCGTACGAGACAGCTTCTTGCATAGTAGTAAACATTCTCTGCTACTACCGACTGGTATGTCCCAAATTCTATCTGAGGTGAAACCTATAGATAAGAGGCGTCATGGCTGTCTACTTTCAGTACAATGTTTTATTTCTCACAATTGAAAAATTTCGACCAAGTCATTATCAAGCTATATGCTAACAGTGGATAGTACCTACCGTGAGCCCAAATGTAAAGAAGGGAGTTAGAACTTATAATCTTACGAACTCCAACGATAAGACCTAACAGGAAATGTTAGTTACACTTGTCACTAAATAAAAGTAAAAAAATTCGAGGGCGTTGGGCCACAGTCAAGCTATACTTTTTAAAAGAGTAAATCGCCAATTGTGTATTCTTATCTTATGTACTATCCAGATTTCGGCTTTTACGCCATTATCAAGCACAACGCCAGACATTGCTAGACCATTATTAAGGCTCTTCTATAGTCCACATTCTTTGACAGTTACATCTTGAAGACAAGTGTTAGCCTTGTTTGCTGCTTTGGGCAGTCTTAACAAATATTAGTTAATAATTGTCTAAGAACTGTTAACATTGTACTTGATGATGACATAAAAGCTGAAATCTAGACAGTAAAAAAGATAATAATACACAGTCAAATGGCGCGGGCGGAGAGAGCTAAACTGTATGGTTGATGTACAAACTTCTGCAATGTAGTCAAAAAAAGACACGCCAGATCCGGAAAAATCACGATGATGTTTCTCTTTGACTGCAAGGGTCCGCTGCTCATTGACTCTCTAGAACACGGCGCCACAATTAACGCACAGCTGTACGCGGACACTTTGCAAAACTTCAAGCTTGCCATTAAGTCCAGACGCCCAGAAATGACGGACTGCATCATTCTGCTTCAGGATAACGTCCGCTAACATGTTGCCTATGTTGCAGAAGTTTCGGTGGAAAGCCCTTGCACTTCCTTCACACTCGGACGAAGAGTTGTAGACGTGAGTACATTCATAGCTCCGTAGGCAATCGCAAACATTTGTCCATGAAGACATTAACCCTCTGGCCTCACAATGGGTTATATGTATTGTGATTATTTTCGAAATCATAAACCGTTTACATACTTTTGTCATGTGCTTCGTTTGACTGCAGCTTATAGTTAAAGCACCACATATAAACATATACTTGCTACACTGAAGCACCAAAACTGTTATAGGCACGCGTTTACAAATAAAGAGATATGTAAACAGGCAGAATACGGTGCTGCGGTCGGCAACGCCTATATAAGACAACAAGTGTCTGGCGCAGTTGTTAGAGCGGTTATTGCTGCTACAATGGCGGCTATCAAGATTTAAGTTAGTTTGAACGAGGTGTTATAGTCGGCGCACGAGCGATGGGACACAGCATAACCTGGGTAGTGATGAAGTGGGGATTTTCCCGTACGGCCATTTTACGGGTGTACCGTTAATATCAGGAATCCGGTAAAACATCAAGCCTCCGACATCGTTGCTGCCGGAAAAAGACCCTGCAAGAACGGGACCAACGACGACTGAAGACAATCGTTCAAAGTGACAGAAGTGCAACACTTCCGCAAACAGCCGCAGATTTCAATGCTGGGCCACCAACAGTGTCAGCGTGCGAACCGTTCAACGAAGCATTATCGATATGGGTTTTCGGAGCCGAAGGCCCACTCGTGTACCCTTGATGACTTCACGACACAAGGATTTACGTCTCGCCTGGGCCCGTCAACACCGATGCTGGGCTGTTAATGTCTCGAAGCATGTTGTTTGGTTGGACGAGTCTCGGTTCAAATTGTATCGAGCGGATGGATGTGTACGGGTATGGAGACAACCTCATGACCTCATGGACCCTGCATGTCAGCAGGGAACTGTTCAAGCTGGTGGAGACTCTGTAATGGTGTGGTGCATGTGAAAATGGAGTGATATGGGACCCTTGACGCCTCTAGATACGACTCTGACAGGTGACACGCAAGTAAGCATCCTGTCTGATCAACTGCATCCATTCATGTCCATTGTGCATTCCGACAAACTTGAGCAATTCCAGCAGGACAATGCGACTCCACACACGTCCGGAGTTGCTACAGAGTGGCTCCAGAAATCCTCTTATAGGTTTAAACACTTCCGCTGACTATCAAACTTCCCAGACATGAACATTATGGAGTATGTCTATGATGGCTCTGAGCACTATGGGACTCAACTGCTGAGGTCATTAGTCCCCTAGAACTTAGAACTAGTTAAACCTAACTAACCTAAGGACATCACAAACATCCATGCCCGAGGCAGGATTCGAAGCTGCGAGCGTAGCGGCCGCTCGGTTCCAGACTGTGGCGCCTAGAACCGCTCGCCCACCCGGGCCGGCTTCAGAAGAGATCTCCACTCCGTCGTACTCTTATGGATTTATGGACATCCGTGCAGAGTTTATGGTGTCAGTTCCCTCCAGCACTACTTCAGACATTAGTCGAGTCCATGCCACATCTTGTTGCGGCGCTTTTGCTTGCTTGCGAGGCTCTACACTATTTAAGCATGTGTACCAGTTGCTTTGGCTCTTTAGTGTGTAACTGTACATTAGCAATTTTAGAGAATGGTACTTTATTCCGTTTTATATTGTTGCCAAAATCTCGAATGCCTTTTAAGTCTATGTATCCAGTAGTCCATTGTGCTTGCCACCCTTCACTCTCGCCTGTGTGTGTGTGTGTGTGTGTGTGTGTGTGTGTGAGAGAGAGAGAGAGAGAGAGAGAGAGAGAGAGAGAGAGAGCCAACGCGATATAATGCCTCCCCACGCCACAACATCTGAAGCACCAAAATGGCCATGTCGGACAATTGCCCCGGGGTTGAATTACGTGTCCCCACTTATCTCTATCTGAGGGTGCGCCAACGTGGTAACGTGGTAACCAAGAGAGGAAACATGTATGGAAGACTACGGTGAAAGAAGGGAAGAGAAAGGAGAGACGAGAGGTGGGAACACGTAATGTATCCTGGAACATTGTCAGACGTCATCGTTTTGTTGGTCCAGGTGTTATGGTGAGGGGAAGCATAATGTTACTTGTGCGTACTGAGCACTAAATCCTGGAACAAAGTTTACTCAACAGTCATCGTTATTATGACAGCAGAGCATTTGGCCCAGACATCATTTTTATGGATGAGAATGCGAGACTACACCGAACGACGCAGTTGTATGAACTGCCGCAACGAGACGATATTCGGCCCGCCCGTCTCCACGACCTACACTACTGGCCATTAAAATTGCTACACCAAGAAGAAATGCAGGTCATAAACGGGTATTCATAGGACAAATATATTGCACTAGAACTTAAATGTGATTACATTTTCACGCAATTTGGGTGCATAGATCCTGAGAAATCAGTACCCAGAACAACCACCTCTTGCCGTAACATCGGCCTTGATACGTCTGGGCATTGAGTCAAACAGAGCTTGGATGGCGTGTACAGGTACAGCTGCCCATGCAGCTTCAACACGATACTACAGTTCATCAAGAGTAGTGACTGGCGTACTGTGACGAGCCAGTTGCTCGGCCACCATTGACCAGACGTTTTCAGTTGTGAGAGATCTGGAGAATGTGCTGGCCAGGGCAGCAGTCGAACATTTTTTGTACCCAGAAAGGCCCTTACAGGACCTGCAACATGCGGTCGTGCATTATCCTGCTGAAATGTAGGGTTTCGCAGGGATCGAATGAAGGGTAGAGCCACGGGTCATAACACATCTGAAATGTAACGTCCACTGTTCAAAGTGCCGTCAATGCGAACAAGAGGTGACCGAGACGTGTAACCAATGGCACCCCATACCATCGCGCCGGGTGATGCGCCAGTATGGCGATGGCGAATACACGCTTCCAATGTGCGTTCACCACGATGTCGCCAAACAAGGATCCGACCATCATGATGCTGTAAACAGAACCTGGATTCATCCGCAAAAATGACGTTTTGCTATTCGTGCACCCAGGTTCGTCGCTGAGTACAACATCACAGGCGCTCCTGTCTGTGATGCAGCGTCAAGGGTAACCGCAGCCATGGTATCCGACCTGATAGCCCATGCTGCTGCAAACTGTTCGTGCAGATGGTCGTTATCTTGCAAACGTCCCCATCTGTTGACTCAGGGATCGAGACGTGGCTGCACGATCCGTTACAGCCATGCGACTAACATGCCTGTCATCTCGATTGCTAGTGATACGAGGCCGTTGGGATCCAGCACGGCGTTCCGTATTACCCTCCTGAATCCACCGATTCCATATTCTGCTAACAGTCATTGGATCTCGTCCAACGCTAGCAGCAATGCGACATCACGATAAACCGCAATCGCGATAGGCTACAATCCGACCTTTATCAGAGTCGGAAACGTGATGGTACGCATTTCTCCTCCTTACACGAGGCATCACAATAACGTTTCATCAGGCAACGTCGCTCAACTGCTGTTTGCGTATGAGAAATCGGTTGGAAACTTTCCTCATGTCAGCACGTTGTAGGTGTCACCACCGGCGCCAACCTTGTGTGAATGCTGTGAGAAGCTAATCATTTGCATATCACAGCACCTTCTTCCTGTCGGTTAAATTCACGTCTGTAGCACCTCATCTTCGTGGTGTAGCAATTTTAATGGCCAGTAGTGTAAATCCCATCGAGCACGTGTGGAATGCGTTGGGAAGTACTGCAGCACGTCCACATCCACCAATGACCACCCGGCAGTTGTCAACCGAGCTGGTGGAAGAAACGATGGCCCCACTATAATAACGCCTTGCCTACCCTGTGGCCAGCATGGGAGCACGTTGTGGAACTCACAATGCCACTCGCGGGGACCGCGCACCCTCTTACGAGCCATGTCCCACCTTCGTAATGTCCAGGGTGGCTTCGGTGTAATTATTGTCTCTGAATGAAAGTGTTATTTCTGATCGTCCCGTTGGGTATTTCTTTCTGCTAT
The DNA here is from genome assembly GCF_023864345.2 of Schistocerca serialis cubense. Lineage (NCBI taxonomy): Eukaryota > Metazoa > Arthropoda > Insecta > Orthoptera > Acrididae > Schistocerca > Schistocerca serialis. The sequence continues at coordinate 283,845,770 of NC_064643.1, read as the reverse complement.
ATCCCGTACTAATCCGTAGCAGTTCTTTCTACGTATGGTCCAAGTTACATCGAGCTATGTTACTTAGCAGTGACACATCATTCGAAAGTTACTGTAGTCTTAGGTTTAGTACACCTGTGCATCCTCGGATTTCGGTGTGTAGCGTATCGGTTTTAGTCGCTTCTTCTGCTTTTCCTTCTTCTACATTTCTGAAGTGTATCAAACGAGACGAAACGACGTTGACTAGAACAACTGAAGGACCTGACGACTTGCTGCTGAAGAATATGCAGAGGTCAAAATAAATGTTGCCTGTTGCTTATTCTCAGTACTGGACATAATACGAAACAAAACTAGTTTTGCTGTGTCAGATACAGTAACAATAAAACGAAAATAAAGAAGATATCAATTTTCCACTTGACAAACACAAACAAATATAAGTTACAAAAGATCCTACTGCTGACATGACAGTTTCTCCTCGCTGTCATCTTGCGTTCAAGATGGTGCAAATGGCTCTAAGCACTATGAGACTTAACATTTGAGGTAGCCAGTCCCCTAGACTTAGAACTACTTAAACCTAACCTAAGGACATCACACATATCCACGCTCGAGGCAGGATTCGAACCTGCGACCAAAGCAGCAGCGCGGTTCCGGACTGAAGCGCCTAGAACCGCTCGGTCACAGCGGCCGGCTCATCTTGCTTAACACATTGTTTATCAACCAATTGGTCCTCCTCGTAACTGGAGACACTTTTGAATGCGGTTAGGCATACCCGTTACCATTTGTCCAACCAAATAAGCCTGTAGGATTTTGTTCCGTTCCTCCACACCGGCGTCTAAGTGGTTTCTAGTGGGACGAGGCGATTGCCAACCGCTCGTTTTAGCAACGCCCATTCACTTGCAATGCACTTGAGACCTGGAGAATATAGGGGTCATTCCATCCAACTGTTCGTATACTCTATTAGGAAGGCCTTCACAAGATCGTGACGATGGGGGCGTGGACTGTCGTCCATCAGCATGGGTTGGGTTGAGTTGTTTGGGGAAGGAGACCAGACAGCGAGGTCATCGGTCTCATCGGATTAGGGAAGGACGGGGAAGGAAGTCGGCCGTGCCCTTTCAAAGGAAACATCCCGATATGTACCTGAAGTGATTTAGGGAAATCACGGAAAACCTAAATCAAGATGTCCGGATGCAGAATTGAACCGTCGTCCTCCCGAATGCGAGTACAGTGTGCTAGCCACTGCGCCACGTCGCTCCGTCCCATCAGCATGAATCCTGTTCGAACATGTTCTTCAAATGGAGCCACGATGCATGCAAGAATGGCATCGCGGTACGTCATACCAATGTTCTTCCCATGTATTGGTACAAAGGGTGGCTTACGGCCATACGTAATTTCACCCTAATGCACGACTGAACAGCCTTGATAAGGATGGCCATCTACGTAACATTTGGGGTGTAACGATTATCCTCCTTGCCTCCATACACGAATATAAGTACTGTCAAGGTGGAGACTGGTACAGCCCACAAAGTATGGTCTCGTGCCCATTCGACACAATCCCTCTCCGAGTCCCTGAAAGACCTTCTGGCACTAATCCCTGCTCATGGAGCATATTTCGTATCGTTTGTGTTGATACCACACTTCTGTAGCTGTTTGGAACTACATCCTTAAACATGTCGCATAGCGTCGAGTGCATCTTCTTGCTGTTATACGGAGATATCGGTCCTGCACACATATTCTTTTTCTTCCGTGGCCACTACTGTGGCGATCCTCAACTGATCGTTTCACTAGAATCTTGTTTTACATTCTAGAAACATTACTTTGACTCATAGCGACATTCTCTGTGGCGTCCGCTAGTCTCATTCGCTGCCCCATTGGAGTGACTATATTGAGCCTCTGATCGTACTTTACTGCTGTCCAAACAATTCTGAAATAAGACTCGTAATGATAAACAGCACAAGTACTGTAATGTTGACAGGTGAGACGGTTCCCACAGACTGCCCCATCAAGGTAGTAATGTGAAATATTTCCGCTTTAGTTACGTTACAAACAAAGCAATGTATTGAAATCATAAAGTGTTTAAAGTTTCGTCAATATGCTACATTTACTTTGACCACTGTACGAGTGGACATAAAACAAGTGACAATGATACAGGACACTATTTTTCAACCTAGTCACCACCAGTCTGTAAACAACGACCTAGATTTCCACCAGTCGTTCAGTTCTTCGACGACAGAAATCCACACTTTGATCACAGAGCCATTCGAGAACCACTGCTTGAAGGTTCTGCGGTTGCTACGAATCAGTTCCTCGATTGCCTGTATATTGTTGTTTGAGGCCGATGTCGGTGTCCTTCCTTCCCGATCAGCATCACCAAGGTCTGTGCGGCCTTGGTCAAACAGTTGGCAGCATGTCAAAAAATGGTTCAAATGGCTCTGAGCACTATGAGACTTAACATATGTGGTCATCAGTCCCGTAGAACTTAGAACTACTTAAACCTAACTAACCTAGGGACATCACACACATCCATGCCCGAGGCAGGATTCGAACCTGCGACCGTAGCGGTCACGCGGTTCCAGACTGAAGCGTCTAGAACCGCACGGCCACACCGGCCGGCCGCAGCATGTCACTATACCGCGAGAATTTCACGGTGAATGTGTGCAGTTTAGACGTTTCACCCATAATAATCGTACTGTCCATTATGCTCCAGCTTGGCAGTAGATTTCCAGTTGCCGTGACATTTCACTCCAAAAATGTGATGCATCCGTTCTCCGTACCGCGTAAGGCGTCTGCAGGAAATGCAGAGCATGTACTCTGTTCTGACAATGTGCCGTTTTTTGTGCAGGTGTCTTGGCATGGCACGTCTCATGTGACTTACATTTTGAAGTCACCTCCTAATTCAGTAATTAACCAAGTGCAGCCATCTGAAGATGGGTGTGATTGCCTGAAACCGATAATGGCAGTGATATAAAACTTTTTTCTAAAAAAAAAAAGGTATTTGTGGTTGGCTGCGCTTCGCATCAACAACCCTTAACTGAAAAACAGCCATCGAGTACTGACGCCATAGTTTTGAGGATGAGAATTCTTTTTACCAAAACTGGCAAAAATGTGGTACGCCAGAATTTGATCAAAACGTGTATACCATGTTGTTCCACAGTCACATAAAAATCGCATAAGCTCCTCAACTCCTTCTCAGAATTATGCAGCATGGAAAATGTAGCAGATTAACATTATTCCACAGCAGTTTCAGCTGTTCCCAAGACAACACTTACGAATATCCGTTGCATTCATTTTAAAAAATCAATAGAGACAAACAAGATGCATCATACTAGTCAGCTTCTAGTTCAGTAATTTCGAGAACTTTTCTCGTGCAGAAAACCAACGGTCTAGCTAACATACTCTAAAAATGCATTAAAAACACGCTTGACCGCAACAAAATATTTATTTGCAATTGTAATCGGTTTCGGTCAAAATATGGCAATCTTCATTTATACCATGATGGTAGGCGGTGGAGTTCTCAAAAGAATCTGATGCTCGTAGAGACACGACACCTACTCCGTTCACCGCCACCGTTTACCATCATTGTATAAATGGTCTGAAGATGCGCACATTCTGACCGAAACGGGTTACCATTGCAAATAAATATTTGATTGCGGTCAAAAACTGTTTTTAATACAATTTTAAAGCTTCTGGTTCACTTCCATGCAAGTGTACGATAAGTTAGCTTTGATTCATTCCTTACAACAAGCTCTATAAAGGCCTGTGAAGACCATATCCTAATTCCGAACTGATTTAAGTTTTGCTAAAGGTGTATTGGAGTTTTGTTCTAAACCACCGATTCTGTTTCACACATTTCCTTCAGTAAATGTAGTACAGCTTTAGCTTGAACAGTCTCATACGAGGAAGTCCAGTGTTAAGAAATTGTTCATCACTGATGGCTAAATAACGTGCCTACTCTCGCAGACATACATCATGCCTACTGGTGAACGGAATTGCTGTTCCTAGACTTGGTTTTACCATAGTCTCCGCTGGTTAAGGGTACAAACTGAGCTATATTCCCTCAATCAGAAATTGTGTTGGAAATTCTGAGACTCATAACAAGAAAGAAGAAATGTAGACAACATTATAGCGTAAATTCGGGCGACATGTGCTGATAAATAATGAAATCTATGTAGACGTGATAAGCGAAAGCGAATCGCTGCAGAAGGCAGCTTAGCATGTACGAGTCGATAAACGGTGTACTTTACCTTTAAACTACTGATATAAATATTAACATACAATGAAATTTCACTATGGCGTTACGATTCAGCAGTTACATAACTTTCCGGGTGCTGTTTATGACATGCCATCCGTGGACCTGTTGCCAAGAATACTTAACGTGTTGGACGCCTCTCTGGTATTTGCTGGCACTCGCATCTGTCAATCAGCACACCTATAAAAAATGTAGCTATCCGTCACAAATACAATATAACTGCCGAAGAGAGTCATGGACTGAACAAATGTACATTGTCATGAAGTAATGTTGTTGCTTTCGTTTCTAACTCAGACTGATTTAGATATAGGGTTGATGAGGAAAATTGTATTTCAGAGCTGTTTTCGATGGAGAAAGGAAGATTCCATATTCAGATAGTAAAAAAAACTTGCTGACAAATCTGTGCCTCATTTTCGAGCGCTCGCCTCTCTTAGAATGGTGCCCAGAAGAAAAGAAATCTCTGAACATAAAGGAAGTGTTTAACTTTGCCTCGTCTGAATTACCAAACGGTACAAAACAAATGGAACCTTCGGTCCAATGCGCGTAAATCTCTGAGCTGATCTTAATTTATGTGACTGGAGCAGATATGTCTTCCACCTAAGATTGAATGACTGAAAACGTAGGTATCTACCTGAAATGTCGGAGTATCACGGAACAGATCGTGACGTGAAAGGGGTTAATTAGTCACTATGTACCATATTAGTGATTCATTCGGTTCTATTAATAAATCTGACGGCTGTCAATTCTGGTTTAGGCAAACATATAGTTACCTGCAGTTGCTGCTATGGTCATACTAGGAGGAGTGGTAAATGGTCATACATACAAAATCATTTTGAGAATTTATGTTTAGTCAGTAGCAGTCTTCCACAGTCAATTGAGGTGATATACAATATCTCGACACACATCTTGGAAATGAAAATAAATCTCCTTGCTTTCATTATGGAAAGTATACCGAGTCTGAAAAGTACACAATCTACACAGAGTGTTCAGGATCAAGTTACGCATAACTTGTTATATTTACAAAATCAAGTTCAAGGCACCCATGTTATTGTTGTGGTCTTCAGTCCTGAGACTGGTTTGCTGCAGCTCTCCGTGCTACTCTATCCTGTGCTAGCTTCTTCATCTCCCAGTACGTACTGCAGCCTACATCCTTCTGAATCTGCGTAGTGTATTCATCTCTTGGTCTCCCTCTACGATTTTTACCCTCCACGCTGCCCTCCAATACTAAATCGGTGATCCCTTGATGCCTCAGAACATGTCCTACCAACCGATCCATTCTTCTTCTCAAGTTGTGCCACAAAGTCCTCTTCTCCCCAATCCTATTCAGTACCTCCTCATTAGTTATGTGATCTACCCATCTAATCTTCAGCATTCTTCTGTAGCACCAAATTTCGAAAGCTTCTATTCTCTTCTTGTCCAAACTATTTATTGCCCATGTTTCACTTACATACATGGCTACACTTCATACAAATACTTTCAGAAACGACTTCCTGCCACTTACATCTATACTCGATGTTAACAAATTTCTTTTCTTCAGAAACGCTTTCCTTGCCATTGCCAGTCTACATTTTATATCCTCTCTACTTCGACCATCATCAGTTATTTTGCTCCCGAAATAGCAAAACTCATTTACTACTTTAAGTGTCTCATTTCCTAATTTAATTCCCTCAGCATCACCCGACTTAATTAGACTACATTCCATTATCCTCGTTTCGCTTTTGTTGATGTTCATCTTGTATCCTCCTTTCAAGACAATGTCCGTTCCGTTCAACTGCTCTTCCAAGTCTTTTGCTGTCTCTGCCAGAATTACAATGTCATCGGCGAATCTTAAAGTTTTTATTTCTTCTCCATGGATGTTAATACCTACTCCGAATTTTTCTTTTGTTCCCTTTACTGCTTGCTCAATATACAGATTGAATAACATCGGGGAGAGGCTACAACCCTGTCTCACGCCCTTCCCAACCACTGCTTCAAAAATGGCTCTGAGCACTGTGGTCATAAGTCCCCTAGAACTTAGAACTACTTAAACCTAACTAACCTAAGGACACCACACACATCCAAGCCCGAGGCAGGATTCGAACCTGCGACCGTAGCGGTCGTGCGGTTCCAGACTGTAGCGCCTTTAACCGCTCGGCCACTCCGGCCGGCAACCACTGCTTCCCTTTCATGCCCCTCGACTCTTATAACTGCCATCTGGTTTCTGTACAAATTGTAAATAGCCTTTCGCTCCCTGTATTTTACCCCTGCCACCTTCAGAATTTGACAGTATTCCAGTCAACGTTGTCAACAGCTTTCACTAAGTCTACAAATGGTAGAAACGTAGGTTTGCATTTTCTTAATCTAGCTTCTAAAATAAGTCTTAGGGTCAGTATTGCCTCACGTGTTCCCATATTTCTACGGAATCCAAACTGATCTTCCCCGAGGTCGGCTTCTACCTGTTTTTCCATTCGTCTGTAAAGAATTCGCGTTAGTATTTTGCTGCCGTGACTTATCAAACTGATAGTTTTTGACTATTAGTCAACATACAGTGTTTAACTGACATTGGAGAACTAGTATATATCATCAGCCTGACAGACACATTGACGAACTGCTGAGATTTTTTTTTTATTTACTCGTCAAGCTCCGTAGGACCAAATTGAGGAGCAAATCTCCAAGGTCATGGAACGTGTCAGTCCATGAAATTACAACATAAACGCAATAAGATATAAAAATAAATGTTCATGAACCTTAAAAAAGTCATTCCATAATTTTAAGAAAACCCTATGAGCAATACAATAAAAATCAGCTTAATTTTTCAAGGAACTCCTTGACAGAATAGGAGTGACCCATGAGGAAACTCTTCAGTGGATTACTGCTTTTTGAATTCGAGTGGCAGCTTACTGAAAATGGATGCAGTAGTGTACTGCACACCCTTTTGCACAAGAGTTAAGGAAGTCCGATCCAAATGCAGGTTTGATTTCTGCCGAATATGAACCGAGTGAAAGCTGCTTATTCTTGAGAGTAAACTAATATTGGTAACAAGAAACGACAAACAGGAATATTCGTATTGAGAGGCCAATGTCAATATACCCAGACTCGTGAACGGGGGTCGACAAGAGGTTCGTGAACTAACACCACTTATTGCCTGAACCGCCCGTTTCTGGGCCAAAAATATCCTTTTAGAACGAGAAGAGTTACCCCAAAATATAATACTATACGACAATAGCGAATGAAAATACGCAAAGGAGACTAATTTTCGTGTCGAACGATCACTCACTTCTGATACCGTTCGAATAGTAAAAATGGCAGTATTAAGTCTTTGAACAAGATCCTGAACGTGGGCTTTCCACGACAGCTTAGTATCTATCTGAACACCTAGAAATTTGAGCTGTTCAGTTTCACCAATCATATGCCCATTCTGTGAAATTAAAACGTCAGGTTTTGTTGAATTGTGTGTTAGAAACTGTAAAAACTGAGTCTTACTGTGATTTAGCGTTAGTTTATTTTCTACAAGCCATGAACTGAGGTCATGTACTGCACTATTTGAAACCGAGCCAATGTTGCACACAACATCCATTACTACGAAGCTAGTGTCAGCAGCAAACAGAAATATTTTAGAGTTACCCGTAATACTAGAGGGCATATCATTTATATAAATAAGGAACAGGAGTGGCCCCAACACTGATCCCTGGGGCATCCCCCACTTGACAGCCACTATCAACATTGTGAATAATAACCTTTTGCTGCCTGTTGCTAAAGTAAGAGGTGAACCAATTGTGAGCTACTTCCCGTATTCCGTATCGGCATATTTCACACCCACTTCTCATACCTAAAGGACTGGTGTGTTATCGATGAAGCCGAATACAGACATTCTCAGAACGTCGATTAAGGACCAACAGGTGGATAGCGTACGGCACTTATTCAAAAGACCGACTACTATATAACATCAACATCCAAGTCCGCTAGCCACAGTAAGGTGTGTGGTAGAGAGTATATAGCGTACCAGTATCATTTTCCATCCCTCCTCACAGCCCCTCGCCCATTCTTACCCCACCTCTCCCTACTTCATTCATGAATGTGAATGCGTTTTAATTTAGATCGTATCTGGGTATGACTTAAAATAATGTCACCATGAATTGTCGAAAACAGTTGTGCTTTAACGTTTCCTGTGTTGAATGACACGTTCAGAAAGCTAATATATTTTTAAAAAATGAATTTTGATTTCTCTAATTTTAGCATAGTGGTCATTACACAACATGTATTTTTGTGTTGGAGCAGCTAGCGTTATTTTCTTTCAAACGTCTGCTGCCTCTGTAGATTCTTTCTACACCTACATCTGCACCCTGCACAGCAATGAGCGTGACAGACGGTAGTTTCATGGCATTGTATGTAATAGATTTTAACCATTGCAAATTCTAATGGATGTTGGGAAGAATCTCCTTAGTAGCTGAGCTACATTTTCTCAGTGCGCTATGTATAAATCTATCCCTAGGAATGGTATTCCTACATACTTTAACGACTCATTAAGCGTCTAGTTAAAGGCTGTTACATTACTTCCTTTGCAAGATGAACAACTTTACATTCCTTGTAAAATGAAATGTTCAATATTTGTCTAGGAAACATGGGCTCTGAAATGCATGCCTTAAGAGTCACGATCATTTGTTCATCTTCGCTAGTGTGAAACGTATCTTATCCACTGAACAAATTCCCATAGCTCTTGTGGTATGCTGTTTAGAGTCTATGTTTGCTAGACTTTTTATTGTTTTGGTCCGCACTATCTCCTCCAAAACTATGGAACCCGAAGAGCTAGTCATACAAAAGATGTGTTTCGTATTATTGAAGATTAACAAGTGCTCATAACTCTTCCTTCAGCTATGCGTTTTAGAGCCCATGATTATCAGGCATTTTTTCTCTTGTTTTGGTCCATCTCTACACGTTGCCTACCCTACAATCTTAGCAACACCACCGGTACATGTACTCCACTGAAGCTTCCTGGCAGATTAAAACTGTATGCCGGACCGAGACTCGAACTCGGGACCTTTGCCTTTCGCGGGCAAGTACTCTACCAACTGAGCTACCCAAGCACGACTCACGCCCCGTCCTCACAGCTCTATTTCTGCCAGTACATCGTCTCCTACCTTCCAAACTTTACAGAAGCTCTCCTGCGAACCTTGCAGAATTAGCACCCCTGAAAGAAAGGATATAGCGGAGACATGGCTTAGCCACAGCCTGGGGGTTGTTTCCAGAATGAGTGTGCGCTGATATGAAACTTCCTGGCAGATTAAAACTGTGTGCCGGACCGAGACTCGAACAGAACAAAAGTAGAGCTGTGAGGACGGGGGATGAGTCGTGCTTGGGTAGCTCAGTTGGTAGAGCACTTGCCTGCGAAAGGCACACAGTTTTCATCTGCCAGGAAGTTTCATATCAGCGCACACTCCGCTGCATTTGAAAATCTCATTATGTACTCCACTGTTAGACGTGTCAGAGAAGGCTTCGCCTATACGTCTACGGTCCAGGGTCCCTTACCTCAAATGGAAACATTTATCTTTCTCCAACACCCCTGAAAGTTTTTAACACCATCACCGACTCACTCCATATATTATAAAGAGTGAGGGTTCTGTAACACTCCCTTGGGATAATCCCGAAATTAGCCTTACATACATCGGTTTCGTCCCGCTGAGAACAACCTGTTGAGCTATATGTGTTAGGTAGTCCTGAACCCGGTCGCTAAATCTCTTCCATTACTCGATAAGCTCGTATTTCGCTCCATTACAGACTATGTGAAACTGTACCGAACGCCTACCGTCAAGAAACAGAGCATCAACCCGGGCGCCCGAGTCATCACCGCTCTCAGTTTCACTGACAAACGAAATGAGGTGTGTTTTGCATGATCTATGAATCCACACTTATTTTATCCAGCAGATTTTCGTTCCGTGAAAAGTCACAATGCGTGAGCATAAACATTTCCCACAATTCTACAACAGATTGATGTCAGCGATATAAACCTCTAATTATGCGTACGTATCCTTCGCCACAAACAAGACTTGTTTCTCCTGTGATGTCGGTCTGTTTGATATAAGATATGACTGTCCGTATTCTAAGACAAATTGTTTGTACAGTTTCACTGGATAATCTCGATATTGTTCAGCTTCAAATGAATATGGGATGCTTTTAACTAATCTATTGTACCCTACATCGTAGATGATGGTTAATAACTGAAACCGGTAGATGACTAATGGGACAAATAAACAGTTGACGGTTAAATGCATTTTATAAAATACTTTACAGCGGGCTAACCTCACCTTATGGAAACATTACACGTAAAAAATACTAGAAAATGGCATAAGAGGTCGAAATCTGGGTTGTACTTCAATAACAATAAGACAGTCAAATGGCGGAGTGTTCAACTGGTTCAATTGGCTCTGAGCACTATGGGACTTAACATCCGAGGTCATCAGTCCCCTAGAACTTAGAACTACTTAAACCTAACTAACCTAAGGACATCACAAACATCCGTGCCCGAGGCAGGATTCGAACCTACGACCGTAGCGGTCGCGCGGCTCCAGACTGCAGCGCCTAGAACTGGCGGAGTGTTCCTTCAAAAAATATTTTATGACCGTTGCTCAGCAATATCAAAAACTTTATAAAAGATATCTAGCCCCTTTGACTATACATTACACTTACCCTGTTCTACACCTTCACCATCACTATTTAATATGTCTAACGTCACTGCTCAGTAACTTACTTGTCCGTACTAATTTCAGCAGTGCTATGCTTATCTCTAAGCAGATATTTGTCGGTAAATGCGCCCACCATCCTCGATGGTAGGGAGTATGTAGCATGTTGTCTCGGATGGATGATCTTCGACAAACGTGAAAGTGAGTTGACATAAGCACCCACAGAAGTGGGGGAACTCTCACTCTTCATGTTCATGTTCTTGCAGACAACATTAGAAGTAACTAGAATTTCCACAGATGATGCGTTAACTATAATGAAGTAATATCTGAAAAACGTTGTGCACATTTTCAGGCGTATCTTGATAAAATTTAAAGTTGTGCAGACATTTCAAACTTCCTTTAAATGTTCGGAAATGTGAAACAGTACACTTCATAAAACGAAAAAACTTGATACTCTAAGAGGACGATGTCAGTGATTAACAAAGTAAGTTCGTCAACTCATACAAAAATAACTGGGTATAACAATTTATAGAGACCAATAGTTGCAGATCGTTATTATTTTATGACTAGTGAACTAGTTCCGGCCTCCAGATCATCATCCAACATAACTTTCAAAATTTTTCATTGACAAAGTCGCATGTCTACATTCCCAAAATTTAATTCATAATTATAATACTGCTTGCGTGTGACACTCTACCTAGGGCCACGTGCACGCATAATCATAAATAAGTATGTCTTTTTAAACTTATAGTCATTTTGGGATTCATGTTACACGATTACTGCATGGCCAAAACTACTGTAGTTCAGAGTAATAAAATAATAACTTTTAGCAGCTTGTGGTTGTTATTTTTATAAAATAAACGTCTCATACGAAGACTGTGATGCAAAACTTTAAAAAGACACTCGCAGTCATAGGTAAATCAGGTGACAGACTCTAGTTCATTGGTAAGGTACCAGAAAAATCCCGTAAAGCTAGAAATGAAACTGCTTACAAAACACTTAGGCGACCTGTCATAGAATACTGATCTAGTGTGTGGGACCCACGTCAGATAGTGTCAACAGGGGTAATGAGCATATGTGAAGAAGGCCAAGTTTATATGAATAATGTGACAGCGTCACCGAGATGCTGAACAACTGGTAGACGCTTGAATATAGAAACAAACTACACCGTGGATACCTACTAAGAAACCTTCAAGAACTAACTCCAAGTAGTGACTGTAGTAATATCGCCAAATGAGGGCGAATGGATCTACGGAGGAGACCGGCAACCTTGCTATCTGCTTATATTATAAGGGTAAGAGTCGAGGTCAGGTTTGTTTATCGGTTTCGGCTTTGCAGCCATCATCAGATTTAATGATCACAGCAACGACACTTCTAGACACGTGGTCAGAACATAGTATCGACTACGCACCTACGTGTCAATGCTGTAGTCGTTAAATGTGATGTTTGATTTTGGGCTCTCCTAGCGTATGATGCTTTCTAAATCTTCTCGGGTTGCTGACCCAAATAACGCAACATTTCGGCACGCAGACTTGTTGCCATCTTCAAGCATTTCTGATGACGACGCCATCCTAAAGAACCATAAAAATTAGGTCTGATGATGGCTGCAAAGCTGAGAGCAGTAATCAATGTTAATAAAGTTGAATGTTGAAGACCACTGTAATGGTTCCACATCGGACTCTGCTACCACACATTTTTTTTATTTAGTCTCGTACGACGACCAATTTTGATCTTACAGGCTGTTCTCAATTGCTACAGGCGCCAACATGCAATATATCCGACTTCTCGAAGTGTCAAATTCGCTGCAAAAGGGAAACATTAGATGTTGACACCTGTAGCATATGAGAATGGTTTTAAGGCCGAAAATGGTCAGTTGTCGAAAATAAATCAAGAAACTGCCAATGAGCAACAGCCACGGTGGAACCGTTACAATGTCGTTTAGCAAATTTGAGGCTGTGGTAAGCCACATGAAGGAAATGATATAGCTGAATGTGACCAAAACGTTGACTTTCATCTAGGAATATGTAAAGGGCTATCAAATGAAAATGGTGGAGATGGAAGAAACTCAAGTAAGTTGTTTGTTACTTGAAAAGTAATCGCAATACTGTTAAATTTGCACCAATGCGAGATAAGACTGTCAGTGCCTTCAAGAAAAACTATTTACTGTTTCTTATGTAACATGAATATACCCAGGCATCCATCTCTTCGCCCACGAATGTCTTTCTTCAGGGCTCCAAAAGTACGGAGATCGCATGGGGAGAGATAGAGGCGGCATAGAGGATGTGTCAACGCTTCCCAGCGAAACTTCAGTAGCGTAGCCGAAACAATAGGCTCTCCAGCTCCGGGAAAGTCAATATGACCTTTTTCTTTGACTGCTCATTGGCTTTCTGGAACACGGCGCCACAATTAACGCACAGCGGTACGTGGACACTCTGCAAAAATTGAAGTGCGCTTTCAGCACCGAACGCCCAGGAATGTTGACGGACGGGATCATTCTGTTGCAGGATAATGGCGGCCCACATGTTGCCAAGATTGTTTCTACTACACTGGGGAAACTTTACACATCCTCCGTGCTGTCCCGACCTCCCTCCCCTCCCCCCCCCCCCCCCCCCCATGCGATTTCCATATTTTTTAAGCCATGAAGAATGCCAATCGTAGCCGACGATTTGATTCGGTGCACGCCTTTGTGCAATCATGTTTCCGTGGGCAAACGTGAATATTTTGCCATGAAGGCACTGAGCGACTTGTTTTACAGTGTGATAAATTTATTAACAGTTATGGCAATTACTTTGAAATAATAAATAGTTGACTTAGTCTCGTTTTCTTTTGACTGTCCGTTATGTTGCAATCTCCCACGTCATGCTAACGCAGGGATCACGAAGCTAAGGTTAGGCTTTTCACAGAGTGCAGAGGAATATAAGCTGTCATTATTTGCGAGCTACATATGTGTACAGGACAGGAAGAAGCGCTAATTATTAGTTTGGTGCCAAACTTTGTGCTGGTATTCAGGTTGCTATGCTTTTATTTATCGATTGCCATTTTTTATTTAAAACTCACTGTTGCTAACTGAGCTTACATGTTATCATTTTGTCGTTTGGAGATAGTGAGTAGTGCTGTGGACGCTAGAAAATGGAGAGGCAAGTGGAGAAATCGGAACATTTCCGACATTTCTTCTGTTTCAGTTCAACAGATGGGTGACTGCAGCGGAGGCAGCTAGAAACATTTGCACCATGTATTAGTATAAGGCCAATGGACGGAGCACGGCAAGAGAAATTGTATTCTCATTTTGAGGAGAATCGTTTTGCATTAGTGACTCTCGAAGTTCAGGTAGACCTTCGGCGTTTGATGACGATCGTATAAAAGTATTAATTAACAATGATCCGCGTCAGTGTACTCGAGAAGTCAATTATTCAAAAACATAAAGGTAGGAAACTATGTAGACAGGAGTGACACCACCAGCAGTCGACCAATGGTGTAAATGCCCAGAAGATGACCCCTACGTCGGGTTGAAACCGGTTGGCGGTATAAGAATAATAAATGCGATTAATGCTGTGTTTGAATAATTGATTAATCAAACTAATCGCTGCTTCATCTCCACAACCATGTTGTCCAAAAATACTCGAGAAGTGGCAAATGTGATGAAATGTGAGCATTGCACCATTGTGCGGCATTTGCACGCAGTGGGGAATATTCAAAAATAGCGTGTATGGGTACCGCACGCTCTAATCCAGAATCACAAAAATCAGATGGTGGCCTTTGTGTACCTCCGCTTGCTCGTCAGCAGTTGGCTCGTGAACAATACCGACCATTCTTATCATGAAGCATTACTGGTGATCAGAAATGGCGTGTTTATGCTAATATAAAAAAAGAGAAACGAATGATTGAGCCCTAACATAGGAGCAATCCCCCGTACAAAAACATGACCTCATCCACAAAGGTAATGCTACGCATCCGGTGGAGCAGCGATAGTGTGGTGTCCTACGAATTGCTTCCGCGAGGCGTAACCCTCCCTGCTGACACTGTCAACAACTGAGACGTGTAACAGACACATTCCAAGGACAACGACGAGAAAGACTGCGTGGAGTGATGCTATTCCAATGTAACGCCTACCCGAATTACGCTTGACTGACACAGAACAGGAGTTGGGATGGGAAGTCATTCCGCACCCACCTTATTCATCTGATTTTGCGCCCTGAGATTTTCACCTTCTCCACTGTCTATCGGAAAGCCTTCAACGAACTTCCTTTCCGGACAGAAATGCGCACAGAACAAGGCTCGACGAGTTCTACGCCTGAAAAGCATGTGATTTCTACAGTCACGGAATCTAAAAGTTCGGCGTTGGCAGGTTGTAGTCGGTAGTGAAGGAGAATACAGGGTGGGGCACGCAATATCTTACCAATTGTTCCTTTCACAATTTGCGACGCACATTAGATATCCCGCTGGGATCCCTACAGCAGTACCAACACAACTTGGAAAAACAAATGAGTTACGAAATGACGTGTAATTCACGATACTGCCGCTAGGAGACTAGTAAGCAGCAGTGGCTGACAATGGAAGACTGACGACACAGCAACGATCGGCAATTGTGTTACTTTCTCATGAAGCGAAAAGCCTTGTTGTGACTCAGAGGCGTTTTCGACAACAGTTTAACACACGATGGGTCCCTTGCAAGAAGACCATCCACAGGTTGTATGATAAATCTGTACAGGAAGGAACAGTATTGGAAGCGAAGCGACTTCGGCCTAAGACTGTTTGTTCGCCGGCGAATATTGAAGCGGTACGAGTTGCTGTACAGAGAAGTCTCAGGAAATCGTGTGGAAAGGCAGCAGTGCAACTGGGAATATCCAGATGCTCCATTCAAAGCATTCTTAAAAGTGACCTCCATATGTACCCATACAAGATGACCTGTGCACAGAAGCTCACTGAAGAACACAAGCAGAAGAGACTACTGTTTGCTCAGTGGGAGGAGGATAGGGAAGAAACTCTCACCAACGTTCGGTTTTCAGACGATGCGCATTTTCATTTAGACGGTGTGGTTAACAAACAAAATGTATGCTTTTGGGCCACTGAAAACCCACAAGTGCTTCATGAACGACAAAATTATGATCCGAGGATTACAGCGTGGGCAATAATTTCCAGTCACGGGCTTCTTGGACCCTTTTTTTTTTTTTTGAAGAAACTGTGAACAGCGGGCGTTATTTGAGCATGCTTCGCAATAGCTTCATTCCACAGCTTCTTGCTACTGCCTTGTCCTTCAACACGCAGTGGTTCATGCAAGATGGAGCAAGACCACATACTGCAAACACTGTGTTGGAGTTTTTAGACAAGTACTTCGACATGCGGATCTTTTCACTCAGGTTTCCAGGTCGCTTCAATGACGGACAAAATTGGCCCCCCAATAGTCCAGACCTCAATCCGTGTGACTTTTTTCATTGGGGGTACCTAAAGGAAAAATTTTTCCCGAAACGTCCACGTGATTTAACGGAGCTCAGAAGACTTATTCTTCAAGCTTGTAGTGAAATTACGGAATACATGTGCCGTAGGGTAATCATTAACTTCAGTGTTCGTTTTAAGGAAGTTAGGAAACGAAATGGTGGACATATTGAGCATGTGCAAGGACGGCTCTTCATTGTAGTATATGTTCAAATGGTTCAAATGGCCCTGAGCACTACGGGACTTAAATTCTAAGGTCATTAGTCCCCTAGAACTTAGAACTACTTAAACCTAACTAACCTAAGGACATCACAAACATCCATGCCCGAGGCAGGATTCGAACCTGCGACCGTAACGGTCGCGCAGTTCCAGACTGTAGCGCCTATAACCGCACGGCCACCCCGGCCGGCTAGTATACGATCCTTTCATATTGTATTGACAGTAAAGTTTATATTCAAAAACAAAATGGTAACACATTTCGTTCGCCACCCTATACAGGGTGTTACAAAAAGGTACGGCCAAACTTTCAGGAAACATTCATCACACCCAAAGAAAGAAAATATGTTATGTGGACATGCGTCCGGAAACGCTTACTTTCCATGTTAGAGCTCATTTTATTACTTCTCTTCAAATCACATTAATCATGGAATGGAAACACACAGCAACAGAACGTACCAGCGTGACGTCAAACACTTTGTTACAGGAAATGTTCAAAATGTCCTCCGTTAGCGAGGATACATGCATCCACCCTCCGTCGCTTGGAATCCCTGATGCACTGATGCAGCCCTGGAGAATGGCGTATTGTAAAACAGCCGTCCACAATACGAGCACGAAGAGTCTCTACATTTGGTACCGGGGTTGCGTAGACAAGAGCTTTCAAATGCCCCCATAAATGAAAGTCAAGAGGGCTGAGATCAGGAGAGCGTGGAGGCCATGGAATTGGTCCGCCTCTACCAATCCATCGGTCACCGAATCTGTTGTTGAGAAGCGTACGAACACTTCGACTGAAATGTGCAGGAGCTCCATCGTGCACGAACCACATGTTGTGTCGTACTTGTAAAGGCACATGTTCTAGCAGCACAGGTAGAGTATCCCGTATGAAATCATGATAACGTGCTCCATTGAGCTTAGGTGGAAGAACATGGGGCCCCCTCAAGACATCACCAACAATGCCTGCGCAAACGTTCACAGAAAATCTGTGTCGATGACGTGATTGCACAATTGCGTGCGGATTCTCGCCAGCCCACACATGTTGATAGTGAAAATTTACAATTTTATCACGTTGGAATGAAGCCTCATCCGTAAAGAGAACATTTGCACTGATATAAGGATTGAGACATTGTTGGATGAACCATCGCGGATGTGTACCCGTGCAGGGCAATCAGCTGCTGATAGTGCCTGCACACACTGTTCATGGTACGGAAACAACTGGTTCTCCCATAGCACTCTCCACACAGTGACGTGGTCAACGTTACCTTGTACAGCAGCAACGTCTCTGACGCTGACATTAGGGTTCTCGTCAACTGCACGAAGAATTGTCTCGTCGATTGCAGGTGTCGTCGTCGTTCTAGGTCTTCCCCAGTCGCGAGTCATAGGCTGGAATGTTCCGTGCTCCCTAAGACGCCGATCAATTGCTTCGACCGTCTTCCTGTCGGGACACCCTCGTTCTGGAAATCTGTGTCACGATACACACGTACCGCGCCACGGCTATTGCACCGCGCTAATCCATACATTCTAATCAGAATCGACAGCAGACCAACTCTCACAACGATAGTTCAGGTATACATGCCAACGTCGCAAGCTGAAGATGAACAGATAGAGAAAGTATATGAGGATATTGAAAGGATAATGCAGTATGTAAAGGGGGACGAAAATCTAATAGTCATGGGCGACTGGAATGCAGTTGTAGGGGAAGGTGTAGAAGAAAAGGTTACAAGAGAATATGGGCTTGGGACAAGGAATGAAAGAGGAGAAAGACTAATTGAGTTCTGTAACAAGTTTCATCTAGTAATAGCGAATACCCTGTTCAAGAATCACAAGAGGAGGAGGTACACTTGGAATAGGCCGGGAGATACGGGAAGATTTCAATTAGATTACATCATGGTCAGACAGAGATTCCGAGATCAGATACTGGATTGTAAGGCGTACACAGGAGCAGATATAGACTCAGATCACAATATAGTAGTGATGAAGAGTAGGCTGAAGTTCAAGACATTAGTCAGGAAGAATCAATACGCAAAGAAGTGGGATACGGAAGTACTAAGGAATGACGAGATACGTTTGAAGTTCTCTAATGCTATAGATACAGCAATAAGGAATACCTCAGTAGGCAGTACAGTTGAAGAGGAAAGGACATCTCTAAAAAGGACCATCACAGAAGTTGGGAAGGAAAACATAGGTACAAAGAAGGTAGCTGCGAAGAAACCATGGGTAGCAGAAGAAATACTTCAGTTGATTGATGAAAGGAGGAAGTACAAACATATTCCGGGAAAATCAGGAATACAGAAGTACAAGTCGCTGATGAATTAAATAAATAGGAAGTGCAGGGAAGCTAAGACGAAATGGCTGCAGGAAAAATGTGAAGACATCGAAAAAGATATGATTGTCGGAAGGACAGATTCAGCATACAGGAAAGTCAAAACAACCTTTGGTGACATTAAAAGCAACGGTGGTAACATTAAGAGTACAACGGGAATTCCACTGTTAAATGCAGAGGAGAGAGCAGATAGGTGGAAAGAATACATTGAAAGCCTCTATGAGGGTGAAGATTTGTCTGATGTGATAGAAGAAGAAACAGGAGTCGATTTAGAAGAGATAGGGGATCCAGTATTAGAATCGGAATTTAAAAGAGCTTTGGAGGACTTACGGTCAAATAAGGTAGAAGGGATACATAACATTCCATCAGAATTTCTAAAATCATTGGGGGAAGTGGCAACAAAACGACTATTCACGTTGGTGCGTAGAATATATGAGTCTGGCGATATACCATCTGACTTTCGGAAAAGCATCATCCACACAATTCCGAAGACGGCAGGAGCTGACAAGTGCAAGAGTTATCGCACAATCAGCTTAACAGCTCATGCATCGAAGCTGCTTACAAGAATAATATACAGAAGAATGGAAAAGAAAATTGAGAATGCGCTAGGTGACGATCAGTTTGGCTTTAGGAAAAGTAAAGGGACGAGAGAGGCAATTCTGACGTTACGGCTAATAATGGAAGCAAGGCTAAAGAAAAATCAAGACACTTTCATAGGATCTGTCAACCTGGAAAAAGCGTTCAACAAAATAAAATGGTGCAAGCTGTTCGAGATTCTGAAAAAAGTAGGGGTAAGCTATAGGGAGAGACAGGTCATATACAATATGTATAACAACCAAGAGGGAATAATAAGAGTGGACGATCAAGAACGAAGTGCTCGTATTAAGAAGTGTGTAACACAAGGCTGTAGCCTTTCGCTTCTACTCTTCAATCTGTACATCGAGGAAGCAATGATGGAAATAAAAGAAAGATTCAGGAGTGGAATTAAAATACAAGGTGAAAGGATATCAATGATACGATTCGCTGATGACATTGCTATCCTGAGTGAAAGTGAAGAACAATTAAATGATCTGCTGAACGGAATGAACAGTCTAATGAGTACACAGTATGGTTTGAGAGTAAATCGCAGAAAGAAGAAGGAAATGATAAGTAGTAGAAATGAGAACAGCGAGAAACTTAACATCAGGATTGATGGTCACGAAGTCAATGAAGTTAAAGAATTCTGCTACATAGGCAGTAAAATAACCAATGACGGACGGAGCAAGGAGGACATCAAAAGCAGACTCACTATGGCAAAAAAAGGCATTTCTGGCCAAGAGAAGTCTACTAATATCAAATACCGGCCTTAATTTGAGGAAGAAATTTCTGAAGATGTGCGTCTGGAGTACAGCATTGTATGGTAGTGAAACATGGACTGTGGGAAAACCGGAACAGAAGAGAATCGAAGCATTTGAGATGTGGTACTACAGACGAATGTTGAAAATTGGGTGGACTGATAAGGTAAGGAATGAGGAGGTTCTACGCAGAATCAGAGAGGAAAGGAATATGTGGAAAACACTGATAAGGAGAAGGGACAGGATGATAGGACATCTGCTAAGACAAGAGGGAATGACTTCCACAGTACTAGAGGGAGCTGTAGAGAGCAAAAACTGTAGAGGAAGACAGAGATTGGAATACGTCAAGCAGGTAATTGAGGACGTAGGTTGCTACTCTGAGATAAAGAGGTTAGCACAGGAAAGGAATTTGTGGCGAGCCGGATCAAACCAGTCAGTAGACTGATGCCCAAAAAAAAAAAAAAAATAATCCATACATCAAATGGGCATCTGCCAACTCCGCATTTGAAAGCATTGCACGGACTGCAAAACCACGTTCGTGATGATACTACGTACTGATGTGCTTGATGCTAGTACTGTAGAACAATGAGTCGCATGTCAACACAAGCACCGAAGTCAACATTACCTTCCTTCAGTTGGGCCAACTGGCGGTGAGTCGAGGAAGTACGGTACATACTGACGAAACTAAAATGAGCTCTAACATGGAAATTGAGCGTTTCCGGACACATGTCCACATAATATCTTTTCTTTATTTGTGTGTGAGGGATGTTTCCTGAAAGTTTGGCCGTACCTTTTTGTAACACACTGTGTACTGTTGATTACTAAATTCTCTGTTACAAGTGCCAGTTGCGTTTAATAAACTTACGGAAAAACGCTACCAATAGTTGCACCGACCCAGCAGCAGTAGAATGGGATGCACTCTCTTCCGTGCACCTCGTAATGGTTTGCCTAGATCTTGATGTAGACAGTTGGGATGGGGGGATTAGTGGAGCCTCCATCGATCTTTTCTGCACATAAAGAAGTAGCTGTGTGATTCCGGCAGCCTGCTTGTTGCTATGGAGGAGGTCGGTCTGCAGAGCAGCAGGTAGGTCATTAGACAGTAGGCTGGCCGCTCCAGAGCAGCGCGCGGCGCGCGGACCGGCGCAGAGAGAAAATACCTGTTGCACGCGCGCCACGGCCGGCCGCCTGTCCGGGTATGGGCATGAGTGCGGCCCGCGATCGCCCACACCGCCGCCCGGCGCCGCCTGTTGGCAAAAGTAATTCGCGCCCAATTCCGCGGGCGCCGGCGCGTCACTCCACCAATTTAGCGCGTTAGGGCGCCCGAGGAGCGTCTGCCCGCCCGCTATTTCCATATCTCAGCGGCCGTCGCTCGAGTGGACTCCGTTGGCGACCGGGGGCGCTCTCCCCACCGTCTGACTGTCACTTCTGTAGAGTTCCGAGCTCGGTAATAAGACTGCGGGAAAGTATTTCGTCACAGAGTGGTGGTGACTGCGTAGGATTTATTTTTCTGCTGGCCATGCGAGTGCCGACGGCGACGCTGCCCTCGGGTCATACCGCTAGACCTCTGGCGAGAGACTGACAGCTGTCAAAACACCTGGCAGTCTGTCAACAGCGACGCACCACCTCTGGCGAGAGCGGCGATGCGCCGTTACGCAACGGTTAGTGCGTCGGGAACCAGAAGCGGAGCGACAGCCGCGGTGACACGGCCCCAGCCGCGGTTGTGCAACGTGTTTACACTCGGCGAGGTTTTTCCGCGGCAATGCGACGCTCTCCGCCTCGTCGCCAGGAGTAACGAGGCTATTACTTTAGGTTTTTTTTATTTTCTTTTTTACCTTTCATGCGCGGGTGCGTGGCTGTCGCTGCCGGTCCGTTGCGCGCGCCGCCCGTCGGATTGCCCCCTGCGTGTCGATCTCCCGCTCGCACAGAAACCTCTTCTCAGCTAGCGGCCGCCTATACCCCGTGCGGAGCAGCTACGTCGTGGCTGATCGCCGCGGACAGACTGGCGGCAGCCACCGGCCCGAGACCGCAGCTCCGCGAAGCGCGCGCGCTCTCGCGGCCGGCCAGCTCCCTCGCGCGCGCTCTCGCGGTTGAACGCCGGAACCACTCCCCTTTGCCGGGCAGAAGGCTTCGAGGCTTCGTCACCTTAAGCCGTCGGCACACGGACCGTGCTGTCGAACGTTAACGTTGAGCGTGCCAATTTCAATGTGCTGCTGAACGCTCAGGAACGATGCGACTTGTGCATACGGTACGTGGGCCCCAACGTGGTATACGCGATCGCAACCCACTCCAGCGGCAGTTTGAGGGATGTTTCTAGTTCGTAAATCTCATTTTACTCAACGGGCGCGTGTAAATTTCCCACGTTAGCTCTATTAAAACGCACATTTCCTCCATCGTCCACGAAAAGGGAAGTACCATGTCCAATCAATAAGGACACAGGCTTATAAAAGTTCCATTACAAACAGTGCGTTACAAATTTGGAATACTTCTTCGCATATGATAAACATTATTTCATCATTTCCACATTTTAGTAAAACCCCCAGGTCAGCCTTACTTGATCACTGTTCCTATCCGGTAGCAGAATCTTTGCAACATGTGAATTACGAAGCGTAAAAGAAAAAGGAGCAAAATATCTTTATACAAGTAGCGCAAGCTGTCCTGTAGATTAAGTCAATCGAACCAAGCCACCCCTCAAAAAAAGGTCAACTTATATTTACGTAACATCAAATATAATTGCATATAATTATATTAAACTAATAATAAAGTATCAGAACCTAATAAAAACGCGAATGTTAGAAAAAGAATTTGGAAGTGTTATAACGCGAACCACCGCCCCAACACAAACTCATAGCCGCGCAAGGACGCTAGTCATTACACTTTTTTTTTTTTCATTTAGTCGTTGCTGATAGTTGTGTTTGATCGCTGCGGACGTCAAATGACATCCGTTCAAGTTCGTTGGTGATGCTTTCGCTCAGTTCTTTTATTACGGAGGCCAACCAGCTCTCTGACCGAACACGCTGAGCTACCGTGCCGGCACTAGACCAGTACCGCACGCCATGTGTTTATTGAGATTATGTTACCCCTTGCAAAAAACGTTAATCGTAGATAATTATGTTACTAATTGAAATTTAATTATAACAAATTGTATCAAGAACAATGCATTTTGGGTGGATCTTCAGTGTGTCACTGCATTCAAATAGCCTACTCTCACAATAAGCAAGTTACAATAATTCTTTTGCCACAAATATGTTATTTCTCATTATTTTATTGGAACGAATCACACCACTAAGAACGGGTTTTCCAGTAATTCTCAATTTGCTGGTGTTCAGTCAGAAACGGCAATCGTTGATAATTATGTTACTGATTGAAATTTAACTATAACAAATTGTACCAAGAACAATGCATTTTGGATGGATCTTCAGTGCAGTGTGTCGCTGCTTTCAAATAGCCTACTCTCACAATAAGCAAGTTACAATAATTCTTTTGCCACGAATATGTTATTTCTCATTATTTTATTGGAACGAATCACACAACTAAGAACGGGTTTTCCAGTAATTCTCAATTTGCTGGTGCTCAGTCAGAAACGGCATATCTGCATATAGGCTTCAAATGAATGCCAATATGGTGCCTCACAACTCTGTACTGAAGGGAGACGGCGTCCGTGTGACGTAGGTGGCGATGTGCCATCTCATTGGTCAACGCTCAAACACACGCTCAGAATATCTGACATGCCAGATATTGCTCTGCACATTCGGAAAGACTCCTGAACGTGATGTTCCACGCTATAACGTCAGAAACTCGGCATGCTCAACGCTCAACGTTCGGATGCACGGTCTGTGTGCCGACGGCTTTACGTCGCTGCACTTACACGTACCAACTGAAAGTGGTTAATCGCAATGGAGAGAAGTCTTCCGAAGTAAGAGTGATTTCAGGTGTGCAGCAGGGGAGTGCCGTAGGACAGTTACTATTCACAAGATATATAAATGACCTTGTGGATAACATCGGAAGTTCACTGGGGCTTTTTTGGATGATGCTGTAGTATGTCGAGAGCTTGCAACAATGGAAAATTGTACTGAAATGCAGGAGGATCTGTAACGAAATGACAAATGGTGCAGGGAATGGCAACTGAATCTCAATGTTGTTGTTGTTGTTGTTGTTGTGGTCTTCAGTCCTGACATTGGTTTGATGCAGCTCTCCATGCTACTCTATTCTGTGCAAACTTCTTCATCTCCCAGTACCTACTGCAGCCTACATCCTTCTGAATCTGCTTAGTGAATTCATCTCATGGTCGCCCTCTACGATTTTTACCCTCCACGCTGCCCTCCAATGCTAAATTTGTGATCCCTTGATGCCTCAGAACATGTCCTACCAACCGGTCCCTTCTTCTAGTCAAGTTGTGCCACAAACTCCTCTTCTCCCCAATTCTATACAATACCTCCTCATTAGTTATGTGGTCTACCCATCTATTCTTCAGTATTATTCTGTAGCACCACTGTAACCTCCCTACAAAATTACAATAAATAATATGAGTATGATTCTAATTTAGTGTAACCTCCCCACAAAATTCTTTCTCATTTGTAACCTCCCTACATAATTCTTTCTCATTTAATCTAAGCTCAAAATTCATTCACATTTAGCGTAACCTCAAAACAGAAAAATTCCTAAACCTCTCAACAGTAAAAATTATAATTATGTCGTTCACATTCAGTATAACATTCCAATAAAAAAATAAATTCAGTAACCTGGTAATAAAACAATGTAACTAACCTCTCAATTACATTGTCGCTCACTTATGACTTTTCAATAATTCACTGTGAATTTAACACGGTAAATTTTGGACGACAGCAGTGCTGCGTCATGGCCCTGAAAGATCATTCCGAATAAAAAAAGGAAAAATTCTTACCTCAATGAAGTCGCCGGAAATATCTGCTCTTACAATAAATTTTTCCGGGACAGCTCTGTGCAATGCTGGCCGACCTATCTGTCATTTATGAAAGGAAGCAACTGATTTTTCTATTGCAATAAACGGGATGATCATGGATGGCAGAAATTAGTAAATTCTTTAAATTGAAATGAATGGTTGTTAAAAGTTACTTTTTATGAGGAAGATTATTATTACAAGAGTTTTAAAACATTTACATGGGACTTGAGATAACATTACTACATATGCGCGAGGCTGCTTTTTTTACCCTATACATTAATACTCAGGCTCCGACATCGCTGCACCGCGACTAGGCCAGCCAACACGGTACACCATACCAGACCAGAGCTGTCAGTATAAAACATATTAATAAATGACATAAAGTGCACACGCACTGTATATGTCTCTACCATTTTACAAGAACTAGGAAGGAAAGGGAAGGATTGCATCATGGTTGTAGCACAGTAGGTTGCACGTAGCTGCACTGAAAGTCCATATCTTTCTACAGAAGCATAACACCAAGTGAGACAATCTGAAGTTCTCTTCCCTGAAGTATTAATCAGTGTAGCCAAGACACTGAAATGTCGTATTAATATTCAATGTTATAATTTTGGTAGTACATTAGGTACACCAAACAGTGGGACCATAATAACATCTCCATCGTTCAAGGTGGTGGACAGCATGATGTGTCAACACCACGCTCCTGCAGAATTGATACTTTTTCACCAACGTAGAATTAGTGCTCCATGATCATGAGGATGGACAGGACAAACGGATATTGCAGTAATTTCTGATAATTAGGTCAGAAGGTGAAGGATATTAAGTCTTATGCTAGTCATCATTGAGAATTACACTAGTCTATCAACTGATTTGAGTAATTGTTGGCACTCATTGCCTAGTTACTAAACATGTCTGTACTATGTATGGAGTATTACAGAACATTATTCATAAGTCATCTTATTACAGCCAACATTGGCACTCATTGGCCAGCTACAAACCATTTTTATGCATTATTCATAAGTGATCATTCAAAGCAAGAGCTAATTAATGGCATAGCATTTACATAATTCATCTAATTATAGTAATCATTGGCATTCATTGGACAGTTACTAAACATGTAGCAAGTATTGAATATTGCAAAACACTATTCATAGCTCATCTGATTGTGGTAATTATTGGCACTCATTGGCCAGTTACAAACCATTTCTTATGCATTATTCAGAAGTCATCATTCAAAACAGGAGCTAATGAGTGTAGCATCAAGCTACTGGTATTCATATATAATATCATGTAAGTGACATAAGACAAATTTAAAATACAAGAAACAGTGGCATTCATTGGCCAGTTATTAAACATATAGCATATAGCAAGTATTGAATATTACAAAACACTTTTCATAACTCATCTGATTGCGATAATTATTGGCACTCATTGGCCAGTTACATATAGTTTTATAAAACATTATTCAGTATTATTCAGAAGTCATCAATCAAAATAAGAGTTAGTTATTGGCATAGCATTTATAGAGCATAACAAAAATATTATTTACAGAAATTATTGGCATAGCATTTATACATTATTACAAAACATCATTCAGTATTACTCAGAACTCATCATTCAAGTGACGTAGGACACATTTAAAATGTAACACACTGTAACTATTACTCAAGGTCCATGGTCCAATAATACATAGATATAATGGATTCAATACTTCTGACAAATCTGCATTATATTTAGTACTATAAATATCTCATAAACTAGTAGCATTATTTGGGACTGGTTATACTTTTTTTTGTGTGTGCTAGCAATGCATTGCGTTGGGATCGATAATTAATTGCTGGGGCATGAAAATATTTGCTTTTGACTTATTGCTGCAAACAAGGATTAGTAACATCATTCGTCATGAGTCAGCTGTAGCAAGGTTATGAAACAAGTAGAGTATATGTGATCACATTCATAAATGACACACACAAATGGGTAAAACAATGCAAGTACTAGAACAGGTTTAATAACTAACTGCTTATAGCACATTAATTTCATGAATAGCTTCTCCTGGAAAAAATACAAAATGGATTATTAAGCTGAAAGAAGAAACGCATATTATGCTGAAAAGTAGTGAACTTCGAATTAACAGGTAATGAAACGTGTACTCAATATGTATGTACTCTAGCTGTCCTTTCCAAAACATTCAGTCATTATACCATGCGATATAAGACATACTGTCAAAACAAACTGCAACAAATACTTAAATAACTACATAGCATTTCTTAACTAGCAGTAAATATATAAACTTCATCATTATCCTCATCTGCAAAGAAAAACTTCATTATTCATATTACCATAACTTCATCACTATAATCAGCTGCAAAGAAAAACCTCATTATTCATATTAGCATATTCTTCATATAACTATTCATCGTCATTCATTATCATCTGCAAAAATAGACACTTCATTATTCATATTACCATTTACTTCACACAACTATTCATAGTATAAAGTTTCTTATTTCTAGCATATTTCATCACTAAAACTAAGATGTGTAGTTCTGTCTGACAGCCTACATCAATTGCCTCGTATTCTGAAAGAAAAATAATTAGTTAAGACTGCTATCATACGATGTGTATAGTATATTCTTGTTAATTCTGATCCATTTACTCTTCACCACAAGGTATTCCATTTTCTTTCGTTCATTCCGAAGGTCAAATTCCCATTTCATAGTAATCCACTGTGGTTTGTTTAAGTTATTTCTTTTACACGTTATTGCTTTCTGAAAACGATGAAAAAGGATTAATGTCTTGCATTTAAATCATATACCCATTAAATAAAAACTTGTTTCTAGTAATATAATTAAGCATACAGCATAGCATGACAGAAAAAGTATTATGTCAAAAACGTAGACAGTGTTCAGGTGCAAAAATGTACACAGAGTATCATAATGTAGTAGCAAAAAAATGCAAAATAGTCACGATGTTGAGATATCATAAGGCAAAGTGTCAAAGTCAACTGGTGTTTGTTATATCTTAAAGATTACATAGTGCATACAAACAAAACAGGAAAACAATCTTACATACACGAAAAATGGAAAATGTGCACGGTATGATATATAACGACAAGAAATGACTTTCTTTGTGTTCAGCTTGTATGTTGTGTAGTTGATAGAGGCAAGAGTTGAAGACTTTAATGGAGAAAGAATTTGATAAAATTAATATATCACTAGATAAATTGTGTAATTGGTCATAAAATATGTAAGTTTATCTGTAAAAATGTGCACCGTCTGATGTGTAACGACAAGAAAAGCGACCTGCTAACCTTATCTTGCCGGGCACTTGCCAAGAAAAAATATGATAATCATCAGTAAGTAGTCATATAAATATAATTGCACAAGTGGTCATAAAAATATGTAAGTTTATCTCGAAAAATGTGCACGGTCTGATGTGTAACGACAAGAAAAGCGACCTGCTAGCCTTACCTTGCCGGGCATTTGCCAAGAGAAAATATGATAATAATGAGCAAGTAGTCACATAAATATAATTGCATCATTGGTCATATAAAAATCAGAAAATGGCATTACAGTGTGATAAATCATAAAGTATGTTCATTCAATACAGGGTTTAATATTACAGACATGGTGATTGCCTTTACTTTTTCTGGTTCTCAGAGTTTCGACGTGTACTACATTGGGGTGAGGAATGCTGCGAATTCTGTATGGACCTGCATATAGAAGCTCAAATTTACTACATCTATTCTTTCCTCTGTTGGATAAATAATGTGTGCATACTAATATCTTCTGCCCAATGCGAAAGTCACGGCGTGTACAAACCTGTTTTTGCTGTCCTCTTCGGCGCTCTGCGGCACGTTTGATGTTGTTGAGTGCAATGTCAATTATTTCATGGTGGCGTAGTCGACGAGATGTAGGAAAGGATACTAATTCTTTAATTTTGTTAGGTGGTTCAACATTTTTCAGTATAACAGTCGGAGATAGCATAGTAGATTCATTTGGTATTGAGTTAATTACATCCTGGAATGAGAGTATGTGTGTGTCCCAATCAACATGTTTTTTATGTCAGTATATTCTACATAGTTTACCAATTTCTTTCATTAGACGTTCACAAGGGTTCGAAGAAGCGTGGTACCTGGATATATAGATTGGAGGAATGTTTCTTGATCGTAACATACGTGTCCATATAGCAGATCGAAACTGTGGTCCATTGTCGGAAATTACTTTCAATAAATGCCCTACATGAAACAGAAAATGTTTTATAAATGCTTTCGAAACAGATTTAGCAGTAGCTTTGCGTAGCGGAGTGAAGGTAACAAATTTCGAAGTGAGTTCAACAGCGACAAAGATGTAACAAAAACCTCTATTAGATCTGGGAATCGGACCAAAAATGTCTACAGCGGCCATGTGTCTCAATTTAACAGGTACAATGGGATGTAATGGAGGAATATGTGAAGTCGTGTCTGACTTAGCTTTCTGGCAGATTTTACATGACGCTAAAACTCGTCGAATACGTTTCTCCATGTTGGCAAAATAACAGTTCTGTCTGAGTATAAGAAAACATTTTCTGGCTCCGTAATGTGCGTAACTTAAATGAGTATACCAAATTAATTTGTTAACAAGCTCGTCAGGAATACATAGTAACCAATTGTTGCTGTCAGGGTGAGAGCGGCGAAACAGAATATTATTGCGTACAGTGTAATAGTTTCTGATGGTAAGATTATTCCTATCTTGCCAAAGGTGTTTAATTTCTTTCCATACGTTGTCTTTACTCTGCTCTTGTGCTATGTCTCGTAATGACGCCGAAATAAAATTTTCGAATACAACTTGTTGAATACACATGACGTTGAAACTTGCTTGGCAGAAGTTGGTTGCGATGTCTTGCTGATTTTTGCTGAGAGAACGGGATAGTGCGTCTGCTACAATATTTTGTGTACCGGGAATGTGAACAACTGTAAAATTAAATTCCTGTAAATAAAGTTTCCATCTGCTTAATCTGTCATGTGTAAATTTTGCGGAAAGTAAAATCTGTATCGCTCTATGATCTGTGTAAACGGTCGTATGTCTTCCATAAAGAAAATGCCGAAATCTCGTAAATGCCCATACAACACATAATGTTTCAAGTTCTGTAACAGAATAATTGCGTTCAGCAGGTGACAGAATGCGACTCGCAAAGGCGATGTTTTTAATTACTGTAGTACCGTCTTCTTCAATTTCCTGAAAAATGTGTACGCCTAAAGCGGTGTTAGAACTGTCGGTGGCAATGGAAAAATTTCTGGTAAGATCTGGATGTGATAAAAGTGGTGCATTCAACAAAGCTTGTTTCAGATTAGCAAATTCAGACTACTGGTTTTTCATGTAAAAGTGTGTCTCAGATGTCGTCAAAAGTAATAACATTTTCGTGAACAAGATTCTCTGTGTCAAAAATATTGCTTGCGTTGCTGGAAGATTCATTCTGCACTGTATCTAGTCAAATTCTTTCTGACGTGCTATTATTTGCGGGAGGATGCTGTGGCATCTCGACTATTTGTACTGTTTTGTTATTTCGTCCTGACGTATTACGTTCGGGATGATGCCGACTGTCTGGTTCATTCATGATAATCTGTTGTTGCGGATGATTCTGTTGCTGGTAAGACCGGTTACGCTGAAAATTGTGCTCATTACTTTTATGTCTGTCATGATAGTCATTACTATACGGCGCGTTGCGGTACGAGTTAAAATGATGTGTTTTCTGTACGTAGTTATTTCCTTGTTGCTGTGCGTTATTATTTGGCGGAGCCGACGCTATACGTGTAGGCGGTGAAACATTAAAGTTTGGTTGACCTTGCAGACTACATTGTTGGTTAGGTATGCTAACCGGCTGGCTTTGATGCTGTTGCGGGGAAAACCCTCTATTGTTCCCAAAAATGCGTCTGCGATAGCTGAAAATTTTGTACATACTGCTGATTACACTTCTGTCTTTCATTAAAATTACACTGATAGTTCTGGAGTGTCTAATGAAAATGGTCACTTTCGATAAAACTTGTCATACCGGGTTTTCTTCATTCATTCTTAATCCTAGATAGATCGATAGTTGAAGAGCTGTTTTGATAGATATAAAGGATAGTAAAAGAGAAGGCAGCAGTGCAGAAAACTAAAGATGAAATAGCACTACTACAGCTCGGGGTCCTGTGCACGCTACGGCACATATTCATTGAAGCGTAATGAATCCCCTGAGGTCAATTACGCGCTACAAATAAATTTTAGTTTCTGCGTTACAGGCAATGCCGGTGAAAATTCAAAAACAAATTGTTGTATCCAGGCCAATTCTAGTTTCTGCATTACAGGCCAAGCTGATGAAAATACAAAAGCAAATTGTCGTATCCAGTCCAAAGCGTGAACCTGTGTTCTGTCATTATTAAGCACTTTAAATTTCCTAACAGATGGAAAGTGTTTGTAATAAAAATTATCGTCTCTGTATGTCTGAGCAGGTTCAGGATTGCATGATAATCTATTTGCCTGTGACTGTCCGGAATCTAAGTCACGTAGTCTCTGTAAATTACCTAAGTTACACTGGCTGTGTGAGTGTGAGAAATGTTCAGAATTTGGCGTATGCTGTGACGTGTTAGAGACTGAAATATTTTTCATCTCCGTCACTTCTTGCTAAAGATGACAATTTTCTACGTAATGTATTATTGGACGAACCTATCTCACTGATCGTCTGCTGTAAATTTTGGAATTCGGGTGTTTGACTAAACGAAACAGGTGACGTATCGTCTGATTTGGTGTCATTATTACTTTCGATAACGTCAATACGACTGGCCAATTCATCATATTTTTCAGTCAGTGCTTTTACGTGATCGTCGTTTTTAGTGTCACAAGCATTAATTTGTTTTTGTATTTTACGTGTGGTTTTGTTCAATTTCTTAACATCTCCTTTGATGGCATCGGGATCCTGTATTAGTTCCAACTTTTCAGGTCTGTTGGTCATTGTCTGAAAGTCTAATGTGTGTGTGTCTGTTTTTGTTTTAAGATCGGAGATTTCATCATGCAATTCGGTGTTCAACTGTTTGATAGTATTAATTTCGTCTGATACTGTAGCAATATTGTTGTTTACGTATGGTTTTGCTTTCGTAAACAATTTACGCTTATCTTCCTGTCTTTGTGCAGTAATTGTTTCCATGACTTGTTGCTTTACTTTATTCTGTTGCTGTATAAATTTACGGTAACGCGTTTCACTGTTTTGTAGGTGGTGATTGAAACGTTCGTCAATTTGGCTGTTCTGTTGGTCAAATTTCGCGCCTACTTTCGCATCCAGTGTGCGTGAAAGTTCTGCTGACATTAATTTAAACTCGTCGCGTAACTGTGTTGCGTTCTCAGAACATTGTTTAGCGACTGCACTAATTTCGTCTCTAAGTAATTTAGTTTTGGCTGCATGTGTATTACTTAATTCTTGAACCACAGATCTAATTTCTTCACTACTACACCTAGCACAAGCCTTAATTTCCTCACGTAATTGTTCTTTACTATCATGACATTGCGCGGCAACGGCTGTAATCTGTTCACTAAGTTGTTTGTTCTGTTCATTAAGTTGTTTGAAATTGTTATCTTGCTTATCATTTGACTGTTTGTGACTTTCATTCAACTGTTTGGAATTGTTATCTTGTTTTTCACTATGTTCATTAATTTGTTGTTTGAGATTTTCATTAAGTTTTAGCATTAATGCTATAACTCGATCCATGCCAAAATTAGCTACTGTATTCTCTGTGCTGTGTGATGGTGTATCTGCTTTTGTCGCGTTTTGTGTAACCATTTGGTCATTCTCTGATTCTTGAACAGGTTCGCCAATTGGATGTGCATTATTAGTCACTACCTCGGAATCAAATACATCTGACGTACTTTGAGTACATTGTTCTCCTTCGTTAGAAACAATTATCTGTTCGCTACGTAAATTTTGCAAATTAGGCGTGTCAAACTGGGCAGCGTTCATTGTAACGCAACGTGCCGCGTCATCAATTGTTACATTAACTGCGGACATAACTGAATTTGTTTGTTCATCATTAGGATCAAAATCATTACTAGTGATCGGTAGCCATTGATTATCTGTAATTAGAGGATTATCACTATTACACTGAGTGTCGCAAGTTTCATCGGTCAAATTATTCGAGTCGGCTATTTCACTCATTGCACATCGCGATGTAATGTTAACAGTTTTACGCGGCATTTTTCACAAATCAAAATTAAGCACAAAATGAAACAAAGTCAAAGCAAAAATGGAACAAACACAATTACAATAAAGAGCAATAAATTGCCGATGATCTGTGAAAGAAAGCGTGACAAATTAGTAAATGCGTTGCGCCAGATGCAAACTACATTTAAGTAAATAAGAGCAGATATATGACTACTTCTCAGAGATTCACAAAGAAATACGATCCTGGCCGGTTGTCGCCAAGTGTAACCTCCCCACAAAATTTTAAATAAATAATAATAATATGAGTATGATTCTAATTTAGTGTAACCTCCCCACAAAATTCTTTCTCATTTAATCTAAACTCAAAATTCATTCACATTTAGCTTAACCTCAAAACAGAAAAATTCCTAAACCTCTCAACAGTGAAAATTATAATTATATCGTTCACATTCAGTATAACATCCCAATAAAAAAATAAATTCAGTAACCTGGTAATAAAACAATGTAACTAACCTCTCAGTTAAATTGTCGCTCACTTACGACTTTACAAATATTCACTGTGAATTTAACACGGTAAATTTTGGACGACAGCAGTGCTGCGTCATGGCCCTGAAAGATCATTCCGAATAAAAAAAGGAATAATTCTTACCTCAATGAAGTCGCCGGAAATATCTGCTCTTACAATAAATTTTTCCGGGACAGCTCTGTGCAATGCTGGCCGACCTATCTGTCATTTATGAAAGGAAGCAACTGACTTTTCTATTGCAATAATCGGGATCATCATGGATGGCAGAAATTAGTAAATTCTTTAAATTGAAATGAATGGTTGTTAAAAGTTACTTTTTATGAGGAAGATTATTATTACTAGAGTTTTAAACCATTTACATGGGACTTGAGATAACATTACTACATATGCGCCAGGCTGCTTTTTTTACCTTATACATTAATACTCAGGCTCCGACATCGCTGCACCGCGACCGGGCCAGCCAACACGATACACCATACCAGACCACGTTTCACTTCCATGCATGGCTACACTCCATACAAATACTTTCAGAAACGACTTCCTGACACTTAAATCAATACTCGATGCTAACAAATTTCTCTTCTTCAGAAACGCTTTCCTTGCCATTGCCAGTCAACATTTTATATCCTCTCTACTTCGACCAACATCAGTTATTTTGCTCCCCAAATTGCAAAACTCATTTACTACTTTAAGTGTCTCATTTCCTAAACTAATTCCCTCAGCATCACCCAACTTAATTCGACTACAGTCCATTATCCTCGTCCACAGCTCGTGGTCGTGCGGTAGCGTTCTCGCTTCCCACGCCCGGGTTCCCGGGTCGATTCCCGGCGGGATCTGGAATTTTCTCCGCCTCGTGATGACTGGGTGTTGTGTGATGTCCTTAGGTTAGTTAGGTTTAAGTAGTTCTAAGTTGTAGGGGACTGATGACCATAGATGTTAAGTCCCATAGTGCTCAGAGCCATTTGAACCATTTTTCCATTATCCTCGTTTTGTTTTTGTTGGGGTTCATCTTATATCCTCCTTTCAAGACACTCTCCATTCCGTTCAACTGCTCTTCCATTTCCTTTGCTGTCTCTGACAGAATTATAATGTCATCGGCGAACCTCAAACTTTTTATTTCTTCTCCATGGAATTCCTACTCCGAATTTTTCTTTTGTTTCCTTTACTGCTTGCTCAATATACAGATTGAATAACATCGGGGAGAGGCTACAACCCTGTCTCATTCCCTTACCAACCACTGCTTCCCTTTCATGCCCCTCGACTCTTATAACTACCATCTGGTTTCTGTACAAATTGTAAATAACCTTTCACTCCCTGTATTTCACCCCTGCCACCTTCAGAATTTGAAAGAGAGTATTCCAGCCAACGTTGTCAAAAGCTTTCTCTAAGTCTACAAATGCTAGAAACGTAGGTTTGCCTTTCCTTAATCTTTCCTCTAAGGTACGTCGTAGAGTCAGTATTGCCTCACGTGTTCCAATATTTCTACGGAATCCAAACTGATCTTCCCCGAGGTCAGCTTCTACCAGTTTTTCCATTCGTCTGTAAATAATTCGCGTTAGTATTTTGCGGCTGTGACTTATTAAACTGATAGTTCGGTAATTTTCACATCTGTCAACACCTGCTTTCTTTGGGATTGGAATTATTATATTCTTCTTGAAGTCTGAGTGTATTTCGCCTGTCTCATACATCTTACTCACCAGATGGTAGATTTTTGTCAGGACTGGCTCTCCCAAGGCCTTGTTTCGACTCAGACCTTGTTTCGACTCAGGTCTTTCAGTGTTCTGTCAAACTCTTCACGCAGTATCGTATCTCCCATTTCATCTTCATCTACTCTCTCTTCCATTTCCATAAGATTGTCCTCAAGTACATCGCCCTTGTATAGACCCTCTATATACTCCTTCCACCTTTCTGCTTTCCCTTCTTTGCTTAGAACTGGGTTTCCATCTGATATTCATACAAGTGGTTCTCTTTTCTCTAAAGGTCTAATTTTCCTGTGGGCAATATCTATCTTACCCCTAGTGAGATAAGCCTCTACATCCTTACATTTGTCCTCTAGCCATCCCTGCTTAGCCATTTTGCACTTGCTGTCGATCTCATTTTTGAGACGTTTGTCAATATAGACAAGCGTAATGTGCTGCAAATACACAGGAAGAAAGATCCTTTATCATTTAGCAACAATATAGCAGGTCAACAACTGGAAGCAGTTAATTCCATAAATTACCTGGGAGTAGGTATTAGGAGTAATTTAAAATGGATTGATCATATAAAATTAATCGTCGGTAAAGCAGATGCCAGACTGAGATTCATTGGAAGAATCCTAAGGAAATTCTTGAATACGGCTCACCAGTGTCGGATCCGTACCAGATGGAAGAGATAGATAAGATCCAACGGAGAGCAGCGCGCTTCGTTACAGGATCATTTAGTTATCGCGAAAGCGTTACGGAGATGATGGATAAACTCCAGTGGAAGACTCTGCAGGAGAGACGCACAGCAGCTCGGTACGGTCTTTTGTTTAAGTTTCGAGAACATACCTTCACCGAGGAGTCAAGCAGTATATTGGTCTCGCGAAGAGACCATGAGGATAAAGTCAGACAGATTAGAGCCCACACAGAGGCATATCGACAATCTTTCTTTCCACGAACAATACGAGACTGGAATATAAGGGAGAACCATTAGAGGTACTCAAGGTACCCTCCGCCACACACCGTCAGGCGGCTTGCGGAGTATGAATGTAGATGTAGATGAAGATATCTACAGCAGTGGAAATCAATATGAAGGCTGGGTTCCTACAATAGTAATATACAACTTCTGAATCATACATGTATCGAATTTATTATGAAAGTAGTAGATACGCGTAAGTCATAAACAACCATGACGAAATTGCATAGTTTCTTCCGTAACACAAGTAAGGAAATAAGGCGTTTGCATTTCGTGGATGGAAACTGGTATAAAGGCAATCACTGTCCTTTAGTGTGATTGCATTGTTAGTAGTTTGTCGAAGCTCCGTTCTTCACACTTACTTCAAAAATTCTCTTCGGCATTGATCTTGTTAGGGTTTGTAGTTCTAGCAGCGAAATATCCACCTACTCTTCTCGTACCGGTCTTTCCAGCTCACATGCGGTCTCAAATTGCTTTCCATTGCGATAAACATGTCTTGCAAGTACTCCTTAAATGTTTTCCACTCCGTTCAAATTAAGGCTACGTGCAGGGCCGGGCAAGATATCAACATATTTATCTATAAACCACTTTTCTGATGTGCAGAAACCTGCACAGATAGATTATCTTGTTGAAACATTAGACTTTAGTTCCATAGGTAGTCACACATTCTAATCAGTTTTGTCTATAGCGTCTTAGTCTACATGTTAGAGTTCATTCTAGCGTTCAGCAAAGCAATGCATGATTTATCTTCAGCGCAAGAGATTGTCCAAATCATAACACTTCCACCACAAAAATTTCTGCTTATTCTTACCAGCTGGTCTGTTCTCAGATCATGCCAATAATATCGATTCTGCCCATTTAAACTGAAACTTCTTCTCGTCAGTGAAAATCACTATATCCCATTCTGACGCCCATATGTTTTTCAGCAAACTCCAATGTAGCGTTTTATGTTTGAGTGTGAGAGCAGGCTTCTGCAATCTTTTCTTGAATGCAAGATGTTCTTCATCCGATAAAATTTGCAGTATATATCTGGAAGTTACTGACAACCCTAAGTCAGCAGCAATTTGTAGGGAATAACAGTTTGTTACCACTGCTTTGCGTAAAACGAAGCGTTTAGATTGTTCAAAGAATTTTCTGCTTAACCCATATTCTCTATTCTGTCCCTCTTGTGCGCCCAATTTAATGAACTTGTCAGGTACTATACCTGAATGGTTCATCTTGGAGATTTGAAGATTACAGAATTCGTCGCACGGTATTAGCCGAGCGGTCTAAGGTACTGCAGTCATGGACTGTCCGGCTGGTCCTGGCGGAGGTTCGAGTCCTCCCTCGGGCATGGGTGTGTGTCTTTGTCCTTACGATAATTTAGGTTAAGTAGTCTAAGCATAGGGACTGATGACCTTAGCAGTTAAGTCCCGTAAGATTACACACATATTTTAACCATTTTTTTTTTTACAGAATTCCATTTCCTTGTACGCACAAATTTTTGCTTTTACATCTCATAACAACTGTTTTCTGCGCGGTGCTGTCACACGTGTTGTTTATGTATACAACATGCACTCTCACTAATAGTGTGTTTCCCATCTGCAGTAAAGGCACATACGAACACACTAACACCACTGCCTTCATAAAGAGTTCACCTTCTAGCACCTTCGTCGCCGATGTCTTGTTACATACTGTACCAGTGACATCAAATGCTATACCATCTGACTGCATTCGTCAGTATACTGGATCTCATACTATATATACTGTGCACAACTATTTTCGCTGACAGTGTTAATTTTCCTAGAAAGATCCACGCCTTTATGCTGATTTCCACTACTGTATGTACCTATTCCGTTCCAGATTCTGGAAAAAAAAGTTTCTTTGCGTGCAGCTCGGATCCGCGCCGTAGACTTCTCGTGAAAATGTCGGGATAAAACCATAATAAGTGTTTCGTACTAATACTTAACATAATTATCAACTTCTTTAACGCAATAGTTATATGGAGTAGGACACCCGGTGGACCAGCTACATAATCACTCACTATGTTTACATGCGTCACAAGTTCCGAAAGACAAAAGCCAAATTACGGTAACCGTTTTTCGCTGTCGTGTTTACATGTTAAGACTTGTACCCACATCCCACAGGGTGTTCCAACACAGCGATTACAAATTTTCGGGAGACAGTACAGACAATGGAAAATCACCTAGAAATGCACAGTCGGAAACGCCTTCCTGAAGCGGTAGTGGCGACACAAAACACAAGAAAGAAAATATACAGGCAGGTCGAGAAAATATGTTTATTACGCTTAGCGCAGCACAAACCAAAAAGTAAGGAAAAAAAAAACAGACACGATCGTCATCAAAGATGATATCAGAAATTACGACACCGTACAGTGATGCAACTCACATATCGGACGCATGAAAGCCCATATGAGGGATGTGACAGGAAGAATCATTTATAGCAAAAAAACTTCGTGTGGATATATGCCCAATTCCGAATGTGTTCCGAGACAGAACACATTTAATGTACATTGTTATTTATTTTATGTATTATTTAATACGTTGTTAAATTCACACATGTACACCAGTTAGTAAACTATTCTTTCTTTTTCTTTTCTGACTGGTCTGATGCGGTCCGCCACGTATGACTCTCCCGTGCCAACCTCTTCATCTCAGAGTAGCGCTTGCAAGTTAGACCCACAAATATTTGCTGGATGTATTCCAATCTCTGTCTCCTTCTACTGTTTTTACCCTCCACAACTCATTCTAGTACCATAGAAGTTACACTATGTGATCAAAAGTATCCGGACGCCTGGCTGAAAATGACTTACAAGTTCTTGGCACCCCCCATCGGTGATGCTGGAATTCAATATGGTGTTGCCCCACCCTTAGCCTTGATGACAGCTTCCACAGACGCACACATACGTTCAATCAGGTGCTGGAAGGTTTCTTGGGGAATGGCAACTCATTCTTCACGGTGTGCTGCTCTGAGGAGAGGTGTCGATGTCGGTCGGTGAGGCCTGGCACGAATTCGGCGTTACAAAACATCCCAAAGGTGTTCTATAGGATTCAGGTTAGGACTCTGTGCAGGCCAGTCCAATATAGGGATGTTATTGTCGTGTAACCACTCCGCCACAGAGCGTGCATTATGGACAGGTGCTCGATGATGCAGAAAGATGCAATCGCCATCCCCGAATTGCTCTTCAACAGCGGGAAGCAAGCAGTTGCTTAAAAAACCAATGTAGGCCTGTGCTGTGATGGTGCCACGCAAAACAACAAGGGGTGCAAGCCCCCTCCATGAAAAACACGACCACACCATAACACCACCGCCTCAGAATTTTACTGTTGACACTACACACACTGGCAGATGACGTCCACTGGGAATTCGCCATACACACACCCTGCCATCCGATCGCAATATTGTGTACCGTGATTCTTCACTACACAAAGTTTTTCCTCTGTTCAGTCGTCCATTGTTTACGGTCCTTACACCAAGCGAGGCGTCATTTAGCATTTACCAGCATGATGTGAGGCTTATGAGCAGCCGCTCGGCCATGAAATCCAAGTCTTCTCATCTTCCGCCTAACTGTCATAGTACTTGCAGTGGTTCCTGATGCAGTTTGGAATTCCTGTCTGATGGTCTGGATAGATGTATGCCTATTACACAATACGACCCTCTTCAACTGTCGGCAGTCTCTGGCAATCAACAGACGAGGTCGGCCTGTACGCTTTTGTGCTGTGCGCGTCCCTTCACGTTTCCACTTCACAATCATATCGGAAACAGTGGACCTAGGGATGTTTAGGAGTGTGGAAATCTCGCGTGCGGAAGTATGACACAAGTGACTCCCAGTCACCTGACCACGTTCGAAGTCCGTCGGTTCTGCGGAGCACCCCAATTTGCTCTCCCACGACGTCTAATATCTACTGATGACACTGATATGGAGTACCTGGCAGTAGGTGGCAGCACAATGCACCTAATATGAAAAACGTATGTTTTTGGGGGTGTGCGGATACATTTGATCACATAGTGTATTGTTTGATGTCTTAAAAAGTGGTCCTATCATCTTGACGCTTCTTCTTGTCACCGTTTTCCAAATATCCCTTTCCTCACCGATTTTTCGGAGGGCTCCCTCTTTCCTTACCTTATCAGTTCACTTAAATTTCAAAATTCTTTTGTAGCACCACATCTCAAGTGCTTCGATTTTCTTCTGTTCCGGTTTTCCCACAGTCCATGTTTCACTACCATACAATGCTGTGCTCGAAACGCACGTTTTCAAAAATTTCTTCCTCAAATTAAGGCCCATACTTGATATTAGTAGACTTCTTTTGCCCAAGAATGCCCTTTTTCCGGTGCTAGTCTGCTTTTTATATCCTCTTGCCCCGTCCGTCGTGGGTTATTTTGCTCCCAAGTTAGGAGAATCCCTTAACTTCGATTGCTTCATGATCACCAAGTCTGATGTTAAAATACTCGCGCTACTCATTTCTGCCACATCTCATTTATTTCGTCGATTTACTCTCGATCCATGTTCTGTGCTCATCAGATTGTTCATTCCATTCAACAGATCCTGTAATTCTCCTTTACTTTCAGTGGGGATGGCAATGTTATCAGCGAATCATATCACTGATGTCCTTTCATCTTGAATTTTAATTCCGCTTTTGAACCTTCCGTCGTTGCTTCTTCGATGTACAGATTGAACAGTAGGGCCGAAAGGCTACATCCCTGTCTTACACAGTTTTTAATCCGAGTACTTCGTTCTTGGTCTTCCACTCTTACTATTCCCTCATGGCTCTTGCAGATATTGTTTATTACCCTCTTTCCCTAAAGCTTACACGTATTTTTCTCAGAATTTCGAACAGCCTGCACCATTCGACATAATCTAATGGCATAAAGTCCGTCGATCTTGGTGGCCAGTTAATTGTACTGCCATGACCAATCCACCAATAAGGATAAGTGTTTCTGATAAAATGTCGACGGTACCGTCACGATGGAAGTCCATTGAATTCCAAAAGGCCAAAGAAACGTCCTCAAGGTATTCAACAAACGAATTTTCCAAAAAAATGCCACTAATTCTGTCCCCCCACTCCCTCTTTTAAAACGACTGGACCTATTAACGTGTTACTGACCATTACAAACCAAAAATTGATTGAAAAACGAATTTGTTAATTGGTTTCCACTGTGGAGTGTGGGCCGCGCGGGATAGCCGTGCTGTCTAAGGTGCCTTGTTACCATCCAGGCGGCTCCCCCCGTCGGAGGTTCGAGTTCTCCCTTGGGCGTGGGTGTGGGTGTTGTCCATAGCATAAGTTACTTTACGTTAGATTAAGTAGTGTGTTAGCCTAGGGACCAATGACCTCAGCAGTTTGGTCCCATGGAACTTACCATAAATTTCAAAATTTGTAGAGTGTCGATTTTCCTGCGACCATCGACGATTATTACGTGTGTTGTTGATTCCGTTCAGTGTAAACGCAGCGTCACCTGTGAGTAATATTAACAGCAAGAAAGGACGACTGTCTATTAGCCAGTGAAAAAATTAATTTCATGTGACATTGTCGCCTATATGGAGATAATGGTCACGCTGTACGTGAAAAGGGTACAATTCTTCGACATGTAATGTTCGCCATACACGTATTCGTGGGACACTAATAAATGCAGAAAGTCGCCGTGTGCTGGTAGTAAGACCACGTCGCACCATGTCAATAATGTGTTGCTGTTTCCTCATGAGTTGTTGAGCTACTCGTTCTGATGAAAAATGGGAGCTTAGAATAATCCCCGTTTCATGGAATGTGCTGAAAACTATGGTAAAAATTACGATCAGCAATTCGGCGTGTCGAAAAGCGCCGACGGTACTCTTCGACTGTGGCAGGAATACTGCCATCGCAGAAGCCATAAACATGCACCATATCTGCATATACCTCATTAGTGTAGATATGTGTCCTTTTAGCCAGTTCATGTATAAACACAGTTAACCCATGCTTCTCGCTAATACACTCTGGACCCCTCCCATTACTTCACTCATAACACCCCATGGACAACAGCACGTTTAACGGGCTAGTACGAGGGTAACTCCAAAAGAAATGCACACTATTTTTTTTAAATCCATCTTTTATTCTACACTATTTTTTTTTAATCCATCTTTTATTCTACATGTGTGTGTGTGTGTGTGAAATCTTATGGGACTTAACTGCTAAGGTCATCAGTCCCTAAGCTTACACACTACTTAACCTAAATTATCCTAAGGACAAACACACACACCCATGCCCGAGGGAGGACTCGAACCTCCGCCGGGACCAGCCGCACAGTCCATGACTGCAGCGCCTAGACCGCTCGGCTAATCCCACGCGGCTATTCTACATGTTTGAAAGTTTTACAGTGTGTAGGTACATCCTTTAGGAACAATATTTTCAATTCTCTACATAATTTCCATCCCTCTCAACTGCCTTACGCCATCTTGGAGCCAGCCCCTGTATACCTGCACGGTTAAATTCTGGACCAAACTTTTGGAGGCCCTGTTTGGCAGCGTGCACAAGGAAGTCATCATCTTCACACCTTGTTCCACGAAGAGAGTCTTTCAGTTTCTCAAAGAGATAATAGTCACATGGAGCCAGGTCAGGACTGTAAGGCGGGTGTTTCAGTGTTGTCCATCCGGGTTTTGTGAGCGCTTCCATCGTTTTTTGACTGACATGTGGCCATGCATTGTGCAATAGCAAAACATCCTTCTTTAGCCGATGTGGTCGAACACGCCTCAGTCGAGCCTGAAGTTTCTTCAGAGTCGTCACATATGCATCAGAATTTATGGTGGCTGCACTTGGCGTGATGTCCACAAGCAAGAGTCCTTCGGAATCGAAAAACACAGTAGCCATAACTTTTCCAGCAGAAGGTGTGGTTTTGAATTTTTTTTCTTGGGTGATTTTGCATGATGCCACTCCATTGATTGCCTCTTCGTCTCTGGTGAAAAATGATGGAGCCATGTTTCATCACCTGCCACAATTCTTCCAAGAAATTCATCTCCACCATTCTCATACTGCTCCAAAAGTTTGCTGCATACCGTTTTCCTTGTTTCTTTGTGAGCCACTGTCAACATCCTGGGAACCCACCTGGCACAAACCTTTTTTAACGCCAATACTTCCACTATTCTGCAAACACTTCCTTCCCTGTCCCAACGCAGCGTGACAATTCGTTCACTGTGATGCGTCTGTCAGCAGCCGCCAATTCGTTAACTCTCTGCACATTGTCTGGAGTGTGTGCAGTACGAGGCCTGCCGCTACCAGGACAATCCTCAATATTGCCGTGCCCAATTTCATCACGTAAACTGCTTGTCCATCGACTAACTGTACTGCGATCGACAGCAGTATCTCCATACACCTTTTTCAACCTCTTGTGGATGTTTCCCACTGTCTCGTTGTCACAGCACAGGAATTCCATGACAAGACGTTGCTTATGACGGACGTCAAGCGTAGCAGTCATCTTGAAGACATGCTGTGACGGCGCCACTCACGGAAACAGGTTTAACTAAGTTTGAAAACAAGCGGGGAGGATGTATCTACACACTGTAAAACTTTTACACAAGCAGAATGAAAACTGTATTTTTACAAAAAGAGTGTACATTTCTTTTGGAGTGACCCTCGTATAATAGCAGAAAATATCTCGAGAAAAGAGGTAAGTAACGACGGGGGTTGGGCTAGGGCAAAAGAAATGTATGTTACATGTGTTCTGTAAGGGACTTATGTCCACGTCAACTTTTTTCCTTCAAATTAACTTTCCTGTCATATCCCCGATTATTGACCATTCCTCTGGTGCACTCTGTATTTGGTGAA
Organism: Schistocerca serialis cubense; assembly: GCF_023864345.2. NCBI lineage: Eukaryota > Metazoa > Arthropoda > Insecta > Orthoptera > Acrididae > Schistocerca > Schistocerca serialis. Next base: position 283,801,522 of record NC_064643.1, on the reverse strand, counting down.
TCACTTCTACCGACAACCACTTCTTTTTCGAATTCTTCTAATTTTTCTAGCAACCCTTTCAGTTTAGCTTCTTAACAATTCCTGTTTGTTTTTTTCCTAATAACCGTATTTTGATGTACTCCAGTTTTTCCCTGAACATTTTTGCATTCTGTTCTTTCTTCGAGCAACTGAAGTACATTGGTCAGCCAGAACATTATGACCACTAAGGTACTATCGGTATAAACCCGTCCGGGCGGTAGCAGTGTCATCTGGCGAGGAATGATTGCTGGTCAGATATACGCACAGTGCACATGGTACCAGTGAGCGAGCTGTCCGTGTGCAAAATGGGGAAGGGCGTGCGATCTATCTTCGTTTGACCAGGAGCAGATTGTGATGACCCGGAGGCTCGGCACGAGTATTCTGAAAACGGCACGACTTGGTCGGGGGTTCGAGGGGTATTGTAGTGAGCGTCTTCAACACGCGGCGATACCAACGTTAAACCATGTCCAGACGTCGTGAGGTTGGGTGGTTGGTTGGTTGGTTGGTTGTTTTGGGGAAGGAGACCAGACAGCGACGTCATCGGTCTCATCGGGTTAGAGAAGGACGGAGAATGAAGTCGGCCGTGCTCTTTGAAAGGAACCATCCCGGCATTTGCCTGGAGCGATTTAGGGAAATCACGGAAAACCTAAATCAGGATGGCCGGACGCGGGATTGAACCGTCGTCCTCCCGAATGCGAGTCCAGTGTCTAACCACTGCGCCACCTCGCTCGGTAAGGTTTGGTGGCCACCCCGAATTATACATGTCAGACATCGTAGGCTGGACGGACTGGTAAAACAGAGCAGGCGGCGAACTGTGGCGGAACTAACGTAAGTCCCTAATGCTGGGCAGGGTACAAGTGTGTCTGAACATACAGTGCACCGAACACTCCTAACGATGGGCCTCCGCAACCGACGACCCATTCATGTGCCAATCTTAACAGCACGACATTGGCAACTATGACTGAAATGGGCACGTGAACATCGGGCTGGACGTTGGCGCAGTGACAGAGTGTTGCATATTATGATGAATCCCGATACCTTTTCATCGTGCCGATGGGAGAGCGCGAATCCGTCGTGTTCTTGGAGCACTGCACTTTGAAACCTGCACTGAGGGACGGAGGCAAGCTGGCGGCGGCTCCATTATGCTCTGGGAAGCGTTGACGTGGGCCTTCATGGGTCCACTGGAGCTCTTGCAAGGCATCATGACGACCAAGGAGTATCGTACACTGGTTGCAAACTACGTACAGCAGTTCATGACGATCATGCTTCCCGACAGTAGTGGTACTTTCCAAAAGATCATGCGCCATGTCCCAAGGCGATGGAGTAGTTCGAGGAACACAGTGGTGAGTTCCAATTGACGTGCTGGCCCCCAATCGCCAGATCTGAACCCGATCGAACACATCTCGGATGTGACTGAACATGGCGTCAAAGCTCATCATCCTCCTCCCCGGAATGTTCGGGACTCAGGTGACTGTGTCCAAATGTGATGCCAGGGCCATACCAAGGCCTCATTGCTTCCATTCCACGACAGGTCGCCGCTGTTACCCGTGCCAAAGATGGACATACCGGCTAATAGTAAGTGGTCATAATGTTCTGGATGATCAGTGTATTTCATTAATTATCCAAGGTTTTTTCGCAGTTACCGGCCTTATATTTCTTCTGTGATTTCTTCTTTTAGAGATCATCGTGCTTCTTCAACTGAACTGCGTACCGTGGTGTCCGTTATCGCAGTATCTGTAGCCTCGGAGACCTTAGAACGCCCAATTGCATTCATCAGTAGTTCAGTATCTCACTTCTGTCCACATCCATTCATTTTACTGAATTGTGATCTGAATCTGTAAATGTTCCTGGGTACGCCCTACAACCCACCATCTGATTTCCGAATCTCTACTTCATCGTGCTGTAAGGTGGGATTTTCCCGTGTCTCCAAGCTATCTACGTATACTTTCTCCTCTTGTGATTTTTGAACAATGTATTCACTATGACTAGCTGCAATTTATTGCACAACTCAGTCTCTTTCCTCTCTCATCTCTACTACTAAGCCCATACTATCCGGCAACTCTGTTTCCTATTACCCCATACAACAGCCTTCAGTCCCCCATAGTTATTAGATTTTCATAAAGACAGGGAACACTGCTTATTTCAGTACAGTCCTCTTACCCCATGATGTTATTTCATTTAAACGTAGTCTTATTGAAAGAGAAGAAAAAAGAACAATTGAGATAAGAAATCTAAATTGAAAATGATAAACTTTTCAAAGCGCAGTTTTTAAGGGTTTACGCATTCTACGTGATATAATCTTTGCGGAATTGCTACAGTTCCCAGTATATATGTTTTTTCATGAATGAGCAAATGAGCAAAAGTACAGATGAAGCAGAAATGATTTTTGTCAGACGAACATGTCCTGAATCCAACACGTTTTAGCACGTATCGGCATTTCACATTTACAAGTGTTGAAACTATTATGTCAGTATGGCTTGTACAGCATTTCCATCAGTTTATGGGACTCGTTACACAGTGATCGTGCTCGGCAATTGGAAGTTCGACAAAGGGTAATTGCTAATTGCAGATTAATGTCATACAGTTTACTGTTTCACGATTAACGCATTTAGCAACACCCTTAACTCACATCGTTGATGTGAAGTACAAACACTGTGTATATGTATTTTCCACATCAGTATCAGAGTTTCTATTCATCCCATTAATTTTTACCAACTATATTTAAGAATGATTAATATGCACTAAAGGAGTGCTACCGTTTCTCATCTGATGTTTCGGCGTATAACCAGCGGATGCGGTGGCTAGTCTCTTTGTGAATCTCTGGTCCTCACTTGGCAAGGGGAGGCACCCGTAGACAGACACTAGTTGGATGATCGAGTGGAACTAGTTGCAGACAGAAACGTAGCAGAAGCCTCATAATGCCAAGTAGGTTAATTTTTTAATCAAATAATTAAAATAGCCGAGCAAAACAGTAAATTTATAGGACGCGAAGTTTGATGGGTACAGTCGACAATGCACGATTAACTGATTTTGACGTATCCCGTCCTGAAGGCAGCCAAATTGCGTTTTAATGTTAAGAAACCACTCATTTTGTAAAATGTTTGAACGTTTAAGTTTAGTTCAGTTATCTCTAAGCCTTTCTGGAATTCGTCACTAATGATCTGGCAAACAATAATTACAGATTGCGAATGGTTTATTCTCTTTTGAAAATATTAAAGATTGGTACGAATGTAGTTACCCGTATTGATAAGAACTTCATGAAGATAAACAAAAGCTTTAAAACATCCCTAGTTTATATGAATAATTCTATCTTTCTCCACGTACTATTTAAAAAGTCATCCATGAAAGATTTTTCTCAATGCTCTCTACTCTATCGGAAATCAGCCTGTGCCTGGTGTTTTATAAGCGCTTTTTGTGCCTGGCTGTGCTGGTGATGGTGAGTTTCCTGTACAAACAAAATTGATGTTGGTTGTTGGTTCTGTGTACTGTTATTTCCAATAAATTTAACTTTTTGTCATTTCCTGATTCGACGGTGAATTTAATCTGTGGATGGACTGCATTTGTCATTTTGGACTTATTGTATGATATAGGGTGTTTAATCTGGAAAACATGTGAAATCATATGCTTTACGAAACGAGTTTATTATTTTGTAATGTTTGCGTTTCACTACGGTTTCAAAAAATACAGAATAATGTGCTGGCATTGTTATGTGAATGACGTCGTATGTCATTTAGATAAAACAACTGATCAATAAAAATGTTCAAATGTGTGTGAAATCTTACGGGACTTAACTGCTAAGGACATCAATCCCTAAGCTTACACACTACTTAACCTAAATTATCCTAAGGACAAACACACACACACCCATGCCCGAGGGAGGACTCGAACCTCCGCCGGGACCAGCCGGACAGCCCATGACTGCAGCGCCTCAGACCGCTTGGCTAATCCCGCGCGGTTCTGTTAGTCATATCGCTATTCTAAAGAGAATAATCCTGTCACTGAACTGTTCGTGGTAACTCGTCCTCTGACTTAAGTTCCTAAAAATGAGCAATCCCACTCCATTTACACCATTTTCTGCTGCTTTTGATCATACACTGAAGATCCATAGAAACTGGTACACCTGCCTAATAACGTGTAGGGCCTCCAATAGCACGCAGAAATGCCTCAGTACGACGTGGCATGGACTCGCCTAATGCCTGAAGTAGTGCTCAAGGGAACTGACACCATGAATCCTGCTGCGCTTTCCATAAATCCGTAAGGGTACGAGGGGGTAGAGATCTCTGCTGAACAGCACGTTGCAAGGCATCCAGATATGCTCAATAATGTCCATATCTGGGGAGTTTGGTGGCCAGCGCAAGTGATTAAACTCAGACGAGTGTTCCTGGAGCCACTCTGTAACAAATCTGGACGTGTGGGGTGTTGCATTGTCCTGCTGAAATTGCCCCAGACCGTCGGAATGCAGAATGGACATGAATGGATGCGGGTATCAGACAGGATGCTTACGTACGTGTCACTTGTCAGAGTCATATCTAGAAGTAGCAGGCGTCCCATATGACTCCAACTCCACACGCCCCCCAGCCTCCACCAGCTTAAACAGTCCCGTGCTGAATTGCAGGTCCATGGATTCATGGGGTTGTCTCCATAGGCGTACACGTCCATCCACTCGATACAATTTGAATCGAGAATCGTACGACCTGGCAACATGTTTCCAGGCATCAACAGTCCAATATCGGAGTTGACGGGTCCAGGCGAGGAGTAAAGGCTTGTGTCGTGCAAGCATCAAGGGTATACGAGGGGGCATTCGGCTCCGAACGCTCATATCGATGATGTTTCATTGACTGGTTTGCACGCTGACACTTGTTGATGGCCCAGCATTGAAATCTGTAGCAATTTGCGGAAGGATTGCATTTCTGTAACGTTGAACGATTCTCTTCAGTTGTCGTTCGTCGGGTTCTTGCAGGATCTTTTTCCGGCCGCTGTGATGTTGGCGGTTTGTTTCATCGGATTCCTGTTATTCATGGTGCACTTGTGAAGTGACCGTACGGGAAAATCTCCACTTCATCGCTATCTCGGAGATGCTGTGTCCCATCGTTCGTGCGCCTACGCTAACACCACGTTCAAACCCACTTAAATCTTGATAACCTGCCATTGTAGCAGCAGTAACCAATCTGACAACTGCGCCAGACACTTGTTGTATTATATAGGGGCTGCCAAGAGCAGCGCCGTATTCTGCCTGTTTACATATTTCTGTATTTGAATACACACGCCTATACTAGTTTCTTGGGCGCTTCAGGTTAGCTTATACTCCTCTGTAGAGAAATCCTTATTCAGTCCCCACCTCCACCTCACTGTATGTCTAGACCTGGCTTTGCAGTTAACTTTTAAAATCTTGTAGCTTCCCTTCATTTACCTTTTCAGATTTTGTAGCTTGCATAGCACATACAGAATTCCGACATGTTGCGTACCAACTCGTAGAATGTTACCCACAGTCGTTTCCAACTTGTGCCGTTTCATTCTATCACAAGCCTGATACAATTTGGATGCACAAAAACTCCCATTAAGAAAATGGTGGATTATGCGGTCGCGGCGCAGCGTATTGCTGAACTGGTTTATTGACAGTTGCAGACATCACGGCCAACGACGATTTTGTCAGAAGTACGACAGAAACACGATCATGATGGACTCTAACCGCAGACTTAGGCACAGGCCCATGCTTAATATCCGATTCCTCTACAAGGTAGGAATTCTTACAGGACGTCAGTGCTGTTCTTTCTAGTCCCTTTCATCTACATCTACATAAACACTCCGCAAGCCACCATAAGGTACGTGACGGAGGGTAACCTGTACCACTACTTATCGTCTCCCCTTCTGTTCCACTAGCAAATAGAGCGAGGGAAAGACTACTGTTTGTACGCCTCCGTATGAGCCCTAATTTCTCGTACCTTATTTTCGTAGTCGTTACGCGCGATGTATGTTGGCGGGAATAGATACACTCGGCAGTCAACTTCAAATGCCGGTTCTCTAATTTTTCTCAGCAGTGTTTCTCGGAAAGAACTCCGTCTTTCCTCCAGGGATTCCTAGTCGATTTCCCGAAGCATTTCCGTAACACTTACGTTTTTTCCGAACCTGCCGGTAACAAATCTAGCAACCCTTCTCCGAACAGCACGAAATGAATTGCACCACGTGAACATTTGGACCACAAATGAACTTAAAATGTACCCGACTGCTCGTTCCGTCATACTACCTTAACAAAGAAACACCAGTAGCGGAGAAGTTAAACGGAGAAGTTAAACGGTATTATCTGCTCAAATGAATTCGTCTAGTAAGACTTTTTCTAGGCAAGGAAACGCTAATATTCTGGTATTACCGCTAATATTATGGTAGTTACCGTGATGAAATATTCTTGTATCGTTTTAGTTATGTGGCAATGGGTCCTTCATTTGAGGTGACCGAAAGTTTCAGTAAGACAGCTACATCAATGTGAAGGACCACCGATATTTTTTCCTATGCCCGTTTTCTCAATGCGGACCGGAATCTTTTCATCTTTGGATTTAAAGGACAATTTTCACGCCCATAGTTTTAAAACATTTATCACGTGTGACGAAACGTTCAGGAGGATGCATAAGTCTGAACTATCCCGGAAAGTTTCCGGATGTAGTGCCCCACTGAAAATCTTTGAGACTGTCTGAGGAAATGAGTTAAACAAAACGGGGGGCATCAGTGTAGTCATAGAGGTCCGAAATTTAGCGAGACGTAATATAGGGCACTGATGTCTCCTCCTTACAGATTCCTCTTCATTCCATATGAAACTGCAGCCCATTATCAAGGTACGTAGGGTGTGCACTCCTTCTAGCAGTGAAAGGATAAAATTTTCTGTCCAGTGAGGTGTACCATAAATCTAGTGTGTGATCCTGACAGACGAAACAAGCTGTGTGAGACGGATATCACTTCACGTGTTCTAAGACCAGGTTCAAATGGTTCAAATGGCTCTGAGCACTATGGGACTTAACATCTGAGGTCATCAGTCCCATAGAGCTTAGAACTACTTAAAGCTAACTAACCTAAGGACATCACACACATCCATGCCCGAGGCAGGATTCGAACCTGCGGTCGTAGCGGTCGCGGGGTTCCAGACTGAAGCGCCTAGAACCGCTCGGCCACAACGGCTGGCTCTATGACCAGGATGAGGTTTAAGAGACGCGTGCAGAAGAATCAATGTATAAAGCAGTGAGACTCTGAAGTACTTAGAAAAGATAAGGACTACTGCACAATCATGCATTCACGTTGCTGCCAGGAATAGGAATGGAAACTTACATTGAGAATCTGTTATATGATGGTTAATTTGGATTTTGGATGGGTAAGGACACCAGAGAAGCACTTCTGACGTTGCGATTTATAATGGAAGCAAGATTTAAGAAAAACCAACACAAAGATGTAGCGTTCGTGTACCTGGAAAAAGTTTACGGCAGTGAAAAAAAAACAAAAAAACAAAAAATGTAAACTATAAGGAAAGACGGATAAACTACAGTACGTGCAGAAAGAGAGAGTGCAAATAAGACTGGAAGGATCGACAACGAAAAATTTGGAATAAAAAGGATGTAACTCGGGATTGCAGTCTTTCGTCTCTAATGTTCAATCTGTTCATTGACGAATCAATTACGAAATTAAAACTAAGTTTAAACAGTGGGATTATAATTCAGTGTGCAAGAATATCACTGATAAGATTCGCTGTTGACCCTGCTATACTCACTGAGTGTGAACTGGAATTACAGGATCTGTTGAATGGAATGAACAGTCTTAGGAGTACCGAACATGGACTGGGAGTTAACCGAGTAAAGAAGAAAGTCATGAGATGCAGCAGAAATGAGAACTATGAGAAACTTAAAATAGATATTACTTCAAATGGATATTACGAAGTAGACAAGGATACGAAATTTTGTTACTTTGAGAGCAAAACAACACATCATAGATGAAGCAAGGAGGACATAAAAATCAGATTAGCACAGGCAAAGAGAGTATTCCTTGGCAAGAGAATTCTGCTAGTATCAATTATCGTCCATAATTTGAGGAAGCAATTTATGAGCATGTACGTTTGTAACAGAGCATTGTATGGCGGGGTATCATGCAATGTGGGAAAACCGGTATATCGTCTCTCTCTCTCTCTCTCTCTCTCTCTCTCTCTCTCTCTCTCTCTATCTCCCTCTCTCCTCTTTTTACCTTTTTTATGAAAATAAAATTATCAGTTTGATTCTTTTTTAATTGTGGATCAAAATATTTAAAAGTCGTGACGTCACGTATATTTCGTACACTCGTGTTAGTGCTAAATTATACGCTAATAATCATCAGTGATGCTACGTAGGCAAATAATTCTGAGAAAATTACTAGCTCGGGTTGTAACAACACACATGACTAGTTCAAAAACACGCGTGGTTTGTTTAAAACGGTAGTAGTCAATGCCCGATAAATAAATATTGTTGCAGAGAGGGACACGATTTAATCATCTACGTAGCTGCACTATTATTCTCAATGTTACGTAAATTATTAGTTAAACACTGAACTTTTATACTGTTAATTATGATTTGAATAATATTTACGCCAGTGGAAGCAAGATATTTTACCCGTCAACAAATTACTCGTAAGCAGGGCTGAGCTTCATCTTATTATTTATTATCGTTGCGTTCGTCGTGTACATTTAATGAAAACTTTTCTGCAAAAAATAGTTTCTTTCCCTGACAGCAACATATTTAAAGTGTGTTTTTGTTATTTTGTGGGTCTAGCTCGAAAATCATGTGATTAATTTTATTTCAGGTAAGAATTGCCAATGCGCCATTTGCGCCATTACAACAAAACAGTGGCAGATGGTCAGTGACAAAACTTGAATTCCAGCGATAATCAAGTATTTCCAGTTATTTATATTCACATGGAGGGAGAGATATTAAATGTGATGAAAAGGACAAACACTGTCTATACGCATATTGTGAAAAAACTTACGTACAAATAACAAAATCGTACAGTCGGAAGCAACCTCTTACAAAAGCGTCTGATAACTTCGAGAGCTGACACCAGAGTGATCATATTATCCATCCCAGTCTTTGGAACACACATATGCAGAAATTCCATGACATGACATGCTCATAGTCTTTCTTGTTCTTAGTATTTATTACACAGAATTATATTGATTATTAATATTCTTATGTTCAAAACATGTAACGGTAGAAAGTTTTCTCGTTCCAAAATAATATTTCATCACTGATAGCACATTTACACACAAGAACACGCATAGCTTCATCCGTTATTGACATAGTTTACCTGAGATTATCATAATATTTTACTACGATTTTTACTAGGCTTTCCAGGAGGCGGTACAATGCCCCTTGAAAGTTAAAAGCATGCTTGTCGCACTAGTCCTGCTTTTAATTTCCTCTCAAGAGTCACTTCATAAAGTTTATGCAGGATCAATAAGTCATTATAAATATTTCATATTTTTCTGAAGGCCATTCAGACTTATTATGTTAGATTTTGTGACTTACTATTCCCTTACTAGTACCGTAAAACCTGTGCAGAAGCCTTCGGTCTAATTGTATCTGAATTTTGCAAAAAAGTATTTAAAATCAGTCATACATATGAGAATACATTAATTTCCAAAGCTACAGCAATGTACAATTGCGTTTCCATGAAGGATTCATTAAAATCGTTAACTTGTTCCGAGCCCTTGGCACAGTATGTAATCCATGTGCACGGTAATGGATAATTATGGTTTGATTGATGAGTCAAAAAAGGTATTAAATTGTTTTTTGCACAACAGCAAGGTATAGTTCATTTTAAAAGTTTTGTCGTCGTTATATTTTTGACGTGACAGTAATGTTCAAGTCGTTACACAATCTAACACGTTGTTCTAAGTTCGTGATATGCTAGATTTATACATTAAACAAGTTTTCAAATCTCGTCGCCCGCTTGTGTCGTCGGCATGGAACATCGATGATCTGGAAGTAGTCGTCTGCCCATGCCTGTGGTTGAGCGCACAGGGCAGCCGTTGGCGGTGAGTGTGGAGTCAGGAACACAGCATCCGGACCTGCCGCATGAGCTCATCACTGCTTCCCGCTGACCTTGGCAACAGCTCATCCGAAACAGCTCATCCAAAGAGGCGTCAGAATTTCTTTATGAGATAATGTCCGCTGGAAAGACCTTACACAGGTTAGTACACAGTTAGTGTCACGCAAAAATGTTGATCACGTCTGTTTATGGAGTATTTACGTTATTTAAGAAGATTTTTTGTAGAAATATAGCACCAGTAGGATCCAGTTCATCGAATTCGCTCACGTATTTAAAATTAAGGGGTACCCGTGGTCTAGGGGTCACAGTCGTGTTCCGGCACTCGGCCAGTGCACATCGCGCGGTGACGGGCGGTCGCGCGGGCCAGTGTTTACGTCGCGAGCAGTGCTGAGGTGGAGAGCTGAGCAGCGAGTGCGAGCGCTGTTAACGTTTCTTTCTGTATAACTGTTCTAAGTAAGATGTCGACAATTATCAGAGCGAACAGTGTTCAGTGTGTTTTCGATCGCGCTGCCTTGCGACCGACGGCTTTTGACATTCATGAGTGGATCTTTGAGGATCTGAAATTGCCTGAAGATATAGTCGACACGTTCCAGTTGGACTTTGTGCAGTACTCGTTATTTATCAAATTTATTTCGAGTGACACTTATGAGAAATTCGTTGAGGAGCATGCTGGTGTGAGACCATTTCGTCATAATGATGGCACTATTAGTAATGTCCAAATCGTGCCTTCGGGATACGGACTGAGAACCGTCAGGGTATTTAATGTGCCACCTGAGTGCCTTAATGACCTGATTGCACGTTCTCTGTCGCTGTACGGCGCTGTTTTGTCAGTTACAAATGAAAAATGGTCGAGTGCATATCGCTACCAAGTTAACAGCGGGGTGCGAAGTGTACGTGTAGACTTAAAAAAGCATATACCTTCGTATGTTACCATTGGCGGCTGTCGTGCACAGGCAACTTACATTGGAAAACCCCCTACCTGTTCGATCTGCCATTCAACAGAACATCTGCGGGTGAACTGTACACGTCGACGTCCATTTCAACATCCACGCGAACGTCCTGCAGGCGGTAGTGAAAAGCTTGTTCCGCTATTGAGTGAGGTAGTCAGGTAGTCGCGGGGACTGTACCACCAGCCCGGCAGCCGGAACGTGTTAGCGAGGCGGAGATGCCAGTTCAGGTGGAATGCAGTGCCAAAGACATTCGCGGTAGGACGGACGTCGATTCGGCACCGTCATCCTCACCGGGGCAGTTACCGCTGGATAGCAACGATGAGCCAGCCACCTCTGAAACTAAGCCGTGTGAGATACAGGAGCGGGTGCAGATCAGTTTGCCTGAACCACCCCTATCGGTAGTGACTGCAGCAGAAACGAAGAAAGGCCTCCGAATGAGAATCAAAGGTAATAGTAGCAAAGAGGAAAAGTCGGATGATTTGAGACCCGTACACATGTCAGAAAGTGGCAGCGAGACTGAACCTCAATCTTCTTGCTCCGTGCGCTGCGAGGACACCGCGAGGCAAGACCGCATCCGTGAACAAACCTAACACCTGAAGGCACTACTGAGCGCTGAGAGGGAACAGAGCACCGTAACGGCTAAGAGGAACAGCGAACAGAGTAGCGAGCAGCTGCAGCAGCGCTCCCGCAGGAAGTCGGTGACGTCAGTCACAGCCCCGCGAGGTGGCCAGGCGGACGCGACCACGTTGACAGACTCAGCCGGCGGTGGCGGGCAGGGCGGCGCGCGCACCGCGAAGCCGTGGTGGCAGCAGAACGAAGAGATGCAGCAGTAGCTGCTCTCGCGTATGACCATCGCGCTGCGACATTTCCACTCCCTGACTCGTTATTGGTTTTGACATTTCGTTTCGTACTCCAGACGTTCCCGACGAGTTTTTGTTCAAAGCCGTCGAGAAGGACGATCCAACACTCAGAGCTCATTGTCCTTTGAACCATCATGTGCGATAGCCAAACCTACAACGTTACCACACTTAACGTCAATAGAATTCAAAGTGCGATGAAACTCCGTTCGCTAACTGATTTCTTGTGTGGTACCAGCGCTGACATTGCCCTCCTACAGGAGGTAGTCCCAGTCTTAGAAGTGCCCGGTTACGTTCTCATTGATAATGTGGTGTCACCGCCAGACACCACACTTGCTAGGTGGTAGCTTTAAATCGGCCGCGGTCCATTAGTACATGTCGGACCCGCGTGTCGCCACTTTCAGTGATAGCAGACCGAGCGCCACCACACGGCAGGTCTTGAGAGACTTACTAGCACTCGCCCCAGTTGTACGGACGACGTAGCTAGCGATGCACACTGTCGAAGCCTCGCTCATTTGCAGAGCAGATAGTTAGAATAGTCTTCAGCTAAGTCAATGGCTACGACCTAGCAAGGCGCCATAGCAATTGATAGTAATCGTATGAAGCATGTCTCATCAAGAACGATGTACCACAATGATGGATTAAAGTTAAGTATTGCAGAAGCTACGTACTTTTCTTTATAGCATTCATTACGTATCCTGTTTCAGACCTCACGCCAATCTGCGTGAGCGTAACGCGTGCCTTTCGGCTACTTCCGAGTGGCGTGGCTGTCTTACTACGCCACAACAGTTGGCGACGAGCCAATAGAGTTTGTATTAATTTGCTTGTGTCATGGCTTCGCCACAATCTCCAGATGTACTGTCCGAATTTTATCGCTTGCAAAATCAGTAGACGCAGGCGTTATTGGATGCCCTTGGACTCCCTTATTCAGATACAATGGTACGTGATGCAATTGCACAGAACGTTTCTGATGTTCGTATACGGGAACAGATTTTGAAACTAGTTAATCCCTCCCTTCAACAGGTGATAGACATATTGGATAGGCAAGATACACTTGACTTTGCTCAGGAATCATTTGAAACTTCGCCAGCCGTGTGTCACATTAACCGGCCCGCCGGGCGCGCTGCAAGGAACGATAAACAGCCCTCGCGCTCGTCCGCGCAGCTGCCGTCTAGCTCTCCACGTGTGCCGCGTAAGCGAGCAAATGCAGTGAAATCATGCCCGCGGTGTGCGACTAGACATTCGCGTGAACATTGCCCGTCACGCCAAGCTATTTGCTTTTACTGTAATAAGAAAGGACATGTTCAAAGTGTTTGCCAGAAAAAGCTCCGATCGGCCAATCACAACCATTCCAGGTCCTTTGCTTCGCGCTGGAATCGAACCACAAATACTCAGGCTCGTGAACCTTCGCCCATGGACATTCATGTAGTTAATTCCACTCCGTCCAGTGCCACTTTCTCTAACAGTGACTGTGTTCGTCCCACAAAACGTGTGCGTCGACGTCGACGGAAATCCCGTCAGGTCGCAAGTGCTTCTGTACCTGTATCAGTTCAAATTGCACGAGACAGTCGCTCTTATTGTCGGCAGGACAATAAACTTTTTGTAGACTTGGACTTTGAAGGCAAAGTGATCCCATTCCAGCTCGATACCGGAGCTGCAGTTTCTCTGATCAATAAAGACACGTACAAACAACTGGGCACACCTCCGTTGCGTGCCGCAAATGTTCAGCTCACTAGTTATTCAGGACAGCATATCCCTGTGTTAGGACAGTGCACTCTTCTTGCTACATACAAGGGACAAACAAAACTTGTGTCATTTTACGTTCTTCGTTCTTCTACTGCAGTGAACTTGTTTGGTTTAGATTTATTTCAGTTGTTTAACTTGTCAATAGTCAATCAGGTCCTATCAGTGAATCAGGCTGTGCCTTCACCCAGTGTTTCTCGTCTATGTGAAGAATTTGCAGACATTTTTGCACCGGGCCTTGGTTGCGATAAGAACTATGAAGCACATTTGGAACTGAAAGTAAACGCGCAACCGAAATTTTTCCGAGCGCGCAATGTTCCCCACACACTGCGTGATGAGGTCGCAAGAACATTACACGCTTTAGAATCCCAAGGTGTGATTGAACGTGTGCAGACTATTGTTTCCGTCAATGGCCCACAATTCATGTCCGCAGAATTTCAGTCATTCTGCACGGCCAATGGTATTCAACATCTGACATCCGCGCCGTTTTCGCCTCAGTCGAACGGTGCCGCTGATCGATTGGTCCGGACTTTCAAGTCACAGATGTTGAAGTTCAGAGAGTCGCATTCTCGGGAGGACGCATTGTTGCTCTGTTTGTCTTCGTATCGCTCTCAGCCCCGAGATGGTCGCTTGCCGGCTGAGTTGCTCCACGGTCGTCCTCATCGAACCTTGATGTCTTTGCTGAATCCGCCGCATCAGGTTCCTGTGCAGCGGCAGCCACCTGCTTTTGCTCCAGGCGACGTTGTATTCTATCGCAACTGTCGAGGTTCACGGCGTTGGCTCGCAGGGCGCATTCTTCGCTGCCTCGGCCGCGCGATGTATTTGGTTTTGGGGGCCTCTGGTGAGGTGCGTCGGCATCTCAATCAGCTGCGCCTCTGTCGTCGCCCGGGTTCTGCCGCTCCCCGTCTGCTTTCAGCGACGGTGCCGTCCGGTCAGCGCCCTGGGGACCCATCTACTGGCTCGCCTCATCCCCAGGTGTTACCGACGCTGCCTTCCATTTTGCCCCATGGCGACGCGCCGCCGCCGCCGCCGCCTGTTCTCCCGCCGGCGCCGCCCGCAGTGGACGCGTCGCTGCAACCGCCTGGCGCCTCCCTGGGTCACGCGCCGCCGATTGCTTCCCGTGACCAGATGTCCTCCGCCATGGAACTCTTGTCTGCTCCGGACCAGATGTCGTCTTCGCCCGTCGGGTGCCCCGACGCAATGGAGGTCGACCCTTCGGCCCCTCCTGTATCTCTAAGGGCGCATACACCGCATGTTGACGTGCACACCTTCGACTAGGTTTTCAGGCGTTTCCTAGCTCCCCTCGGACCGAATGGCCGGGTGCGGGTGGCACAGCCTCGCCTGTTGTTAGGCTCCCCACCTCATCGCATACGTCACCATGGGGTCCTCCCCACGGCGGGCGGAAGCCTTATCACACGACCGTTCGCCGATTTGCGGGGGAGGAATGTGGTGTCACCGCCAGACACCACACTTGCTAGGTGGTAGCTTTAAATCGGCCGCGGTCCATTAGTACATGTCGGACCCGCGTGTCGCCACTTTCAGTGATAGCAGACCGAGCGCCACCACACGGCAGGTCTTGAGAGACTTACTAGCACTCGCCCCAGTTGTACGGACGACGTAGCTAGCGATGCACACTGTCGAAGCCTCGCTCATTTGCAGAGCAGATAGTTAGAATAGTCTTCAGCTAAGTCAATGGCTACGACCTAGCAAGGCGCCATAGCAATTGATAGTAATCGTATGAAGCAAGTCTCATCAAGAACGATGTATACAAATGATGGATTAAAGTTAAGTATTCCAGAAGCTACGTACTTTTCTTTATAGCATTCATTACGTATCCTGTTTCAGACCTCACGCCAATCTGCGTGAGCGTAACGCGTGCCTTTCGGCTACTTCCGAGTGGCGTGGCTGTCTTACTACGCTACAACAGATAACATCAATCTCCAAGATGCTGTAGGCACTGCCATACTTCTGCGCGACGGTATCCCATTTACGGATGTGCAGCGGCTGCCTAATGGTCGTGGGATTTCTCTTCGAGTGAATGGTGTGCAGATTGTTAACGTGTACGCCGCCTCAGGTAGCACTCATACGAGAGATCGTTCAAAATTTTATAAAAACGAGGTTCCCATTCTTCTTAGCGCTTATCGCGCACGTCTCATCCTCGGTGGTGACTTCAATTGTGTGCTTAACGACAGAGACCAAACTCCTAATACGAACAGATGTATCGAACTTGAACATTTAATTCATGGGATGCGTCTTCACGATACATGGCAACAACTGCACGGTGAATGGGTAGCGTACACCTTCGTAACCAGTCATTCTGCCAGTCGGCTGGATAGGATCTATGTGTCCGATGCCCTCCAGCGACACACTGTGAACTGTGACATAGCTTCTGTCAACATCTCCGACCATTGTGCGTATCAGTGTTACCTTAACCTACAACGCCAGCAAATATACCGCGGGAAAGGCTACTGGAAATTGAATGTCAGCCTTCTGCAGGATGCCCAACTTGAAGAGGAGGTGAACATAACGTGGCAGCAACTCCAGCGGCAACGACGTCGTTACGATAGCGTTCTCCAGTGGTGGATTCAGTGTGCTAAGCCTAAATTACGCCTCACCCTCATGAGCTACGCCCGACAAAAAAGCTATTGGCAGAAACAGACTATTGAGTTTTATTATCGCTGTTTGAGAGAACTGTGCAGTCGCTCTAACAATCCTTCTCGCGATATCGACGTAAAGATCAAACGATATAAAGCGAAAATCACGGCGATACAACGCCAACGAATGCAAGGCATCATCGTGCGAGCCCATCCCAAGGACGTTGCCGCCGAAGAACGGGCCTCTCTGTACCACATCCTGAGAACGACGAAACGGTGTAAAGCCATGTTGATTGAAGCCGTCGTTGATGACGCTGAGAATGCCATCACGAAGCAACGTGACATCATCTCGCACGTCTACGACTATTACAGTCAACTTTACAAAAAGCAATCCGTTGATGAACATTCGTGCGACGATTTTCTTAGGACCTTGAGCTGTCGCTTGTCACGACAGGATAATGCAAATCTGGCATCTCTTTTCACAGAGGACGAAATCCGACTGGCGGTCCACAGTGCAAAGAAAGGGAAGTCCCCAGGACCCGACGGTCTCAGCGCTGAGTTTTACCAGCGTTACTGGAACCTCCTCGGTCCGACACTCCTCGGCATAGCGAATGAACTCTGGCACCTGGACGTTATACCCAAGGCATTTACGGAAGGTATCATCCTGCCCTTACCGAAAAAAGGGAACAGCAGGAAGGTCGAAAACATGCGACCCATCACACTCCTGAATGCCGATTTCAAAATCATCACCAGATCGATTAAGCTAAGGATGCAAACCGTTATGTACAAGGTTTTGGGCAGTTACCAGTACAGTGCAGTGCCAGGCCGAAGTGCAATCTCAGCTGCCTGCGATTTGAGGGACATCATCTGTTCATATGCTGAAACCAAAGGACAGGGCGCTCTGATCTTTCTAGATTTTGAGAAGGCTTATGACCGTGAACGTCATGACTTCCTCTTTAAAAGCATGAAGAAACTAGGATTTGGACCTCATCTCATAGAATTAATTCGCAAACTTACTACAAACGCCTCTTCACGGATTCTCATTAATGGTCATTTTACAAAAGAAGTTTCCATTGAGCAATCCATCCGCCAAGGCTGTCCTCTGTCAATGATTTTGTACGCCATTGCAGCAGAGCCGCTACTGAACAACTTAGCGCATAGCGGGATCGGGATTAGCGTCGAGTCTGTCACTATCCCTTGCATTGCGTATGCTGACGATATATGCGTAACTGTGTCATCATCGCAACAACTTCTGTCAGCGGAAACTCTTTTACGAACATTCGCATTTCTTTCAGGAGCAATACTAAATAGAACTAAAACCACAGCTTTGCAGATCGGTGGCGGTATCGGAGACATATCCCATATTACCTGGTGCAAGGTCAAGGATTATCACACAACCATCGGTGTTACCTTTGAGGCCAAACCAGACAAATTCCTGACGAAGAACTGGTCACACATGCTTAATAAATTACGTGCTGCTTTGACACTTCACTCCGACCGTGACTTGAACATAGTACAGAAAGTTAAGACCATCGAGATCGCCATTACGAGCAAGATGAATTATTTGGCGCAAATTCTTCCAATCTCCGACCATATAGCCAAGAGTATACAACAAGCGTTATGTTGGTTTCTTTTTAGGGGGCACATTTTCAAAGTTCAATTCGATACCTTAACCTTACCTTCGTTCAAAGGTGGCCTTAACCTCATTAAAGTACACAAAAAATGTGTCACCCTGCTCCTAAATCGCATCAGGAAGGAGTTCCGTACCCGGAGGACCAGTATCATCGCAAACCTCATTCAGCGGTGGAAGCCTCATAGCCTTGACCCACCCGTTAATATCGCCGGCATTCCACTTTCTTACCGACATGTGCGACTGTACTACATAGAAACGAGCTACATTCGACACAACATCGTCGATAACGGAAGCCTGACGAACAGGAAGCTTTATGGCCTTCTCATGACAACAAACCACAGGAATCGTCTCGAAGAAAAACATCCACATACACATTGGAGTATAGTATGGCGGAATGTGCACAGCGACGTGTTACCGTCACGCGTCATAGCCGACTGGTATCTAACAGTCAACGATAAAGTTGCAACGAATGAAAAGCTACATAAAATTGGCCTTCATCCAACGCCCAACTGTGACGCATGCGGAAGAGTCGATACGCTTCTTCATAGGTTCACGTGCGGACTTGCAGAAGAAATTACTACATTTCTTCGTCAACGATTGTCGGTGATAGACCGTACGACGCCCTGTGGTGTAGACCTTTTAGAGATCATTCAGCCACAAAAACTGAGATATCTACGAGCAAAAAACAACGCTGCAACGTGGATCATGGGCCACACAGCATCGTTTATTATGCAGAATAGGCATGCTACTTTCCTCGACTATTATTCTTACATAGAAATTGAACACTTTAAAATGAGACAACATTGTGACTACAGGAGGATATTTGGAAATGTGCTGAAAATCATAATTAACGGTTAAATGCTTCAAATACAATATTTCGGATAGCAGAGTTTGCCAGTGACCTGTATGTATGAATCCTATTTGCTTCCTGGGTCTTTAATTCTTGTCGGAATTTTACGATACTATTCAGATGCTCACCAATGCAGAAGGCATTTTTTTCTTTCCCATTTTCGTTTTTTCACATTCACCTTCTCTCGCAGAGCAGCGGAGCAACTTTCCTTCAACTATGAAGTGACAGTCTTTTGTGCACCATGAAAATTTCTGTTTACTACTTGGCGCAAAAAAAAAAAAACAAAAAAAACTCAAGAAGACATTTCATTTCTTATATTGCGCAACAGCAGCCTAGAAATGATATATACTTTGTTCATTCTATTCTCACTACAAATTGGAGCAAATGTTTACTTTCCTTAAAAAAAAAGTGGTCTAGGGGTAAAAAAAGTGGTCTAGGGAAAAAAATAAAAAAAATAAAATAAAAATAAAAAAGGGGGTGGCGTCTTTGATTCATAATCAAAACGTCTTCGGTCCCGGGTTCGATCCCCGCCACTGCCTAAATTTTGATAAATAATCATAATTGGCGGCCGAAGACTTCCGGCATAAGAAGTCAGCCTCATTCTGCCAACGGCCTTGTCAAAGAGGGCGGAGGAGCGGATAGAGGTTCAGGGCACTCTCTTGTCCTAGGGGTGGGAAATTGCCCCTAAAGGCGGAAGAATCAGCAATGATCAACGACATGAGGATGCAGAAGGCAATGGAAACCACTGCATTAAAGACACGTAACGTGTATCCACAGGACATGTGGCCTGTAATTGAAGAAGTGTCATGATGATCTCTCCATTGGCAAAAGATTCCGGAATAGTCCCCCATTCGGATCTCCGGGAGGGGACTGCCAAGGGGGAGGTTACCATGAGAACAAGATTGAATAATCAACGAAAGGATAACGTTCTACGAGTCGGAGCGTGGAATGTCAGAAGCTTGAACGTGGTAGGGAAACTAGAAAATCTGAAAAGGGAAATGCAAAGGCTCAATCTAGATATAGTAGGGGTCAGTGAAGTGAAGTGGAAGGAAGACAAGGATTTCTGGTCAGATGAGTATCGGGTAATATCAACAGCAGCAGAAAATGGTATAACAGGTGTAGGATTCGTTATGAATAGGAAGGTAGGGCAGAGGGTGTGTTACTGTGAACAGTTCAGTGACCGGGTTGTTCTAATCAGAATCGACAGCAGACCAACACCGACAACGATAGTTCAGGTATACATGCCGACGTCGCAAGTTGAAGATGAACAGATAGAGAAAGTATATGAGGATATTGAAAGGGTAATGCAGTATGTAAAGGGGGACGAAAATCTAATAGTCATGGGCGACTGGAATGCAGTTGTAGGGGAAGGAGTAGAAGAAAAGGTTACAAGAGAATATGGGCTTCGGACAAGGAATGAAAGAGGAGTAAGACTAATTGAGTTCTGTAACAAGTTTCAGCTAGTAATAGCGAATACCCTGTTCAAGAATCACAAGAGGAGGAGATATACTTGGAAAAGGCCGGGAGATACTGGAAGATTTCAATTAGATTACATCACGGTCAGACAGAGATTCCGAAATCAGATACTGGATTGTAAGGCGTACCCAGGAGCAGATATAGACTCAGATCATAATATAGTAGTGATGAAGAGTAGGCTGAAGTTCAAGACATTAGTCAGGAAGAATCAATACGCAAAGAAGTGGGATACGGAAGTACTAAGGAATGACGAGATACGTTTCAAGTTCTTTAACGCTATAGATACAGCAATAAGGAATAGCGCAGTAGGCAGCACAGTTGAAGAGGAATGGACATCTCTAAAAAGGGCCATCACAGAAGTTGGGAAGGAAAACATAGGTACAAAGAAGGTAGCTGCGAAGAAACCATGGGTAACACAAGAAATACTTCAGTTGATTGATGAAAGGAGGAAGTACAAACATGTTCCGGGAAAATCAGGAATACAGAAGTACAAGTCGCTGAGGAATGAAATAAATAGGAAGTGCAGGGAAGCTAAGACGAAATGGCTGCAGGAAAAATGTGAAGACATCGAAAAAGATATGATTGTCGGAAGGACAGACGCAGCATACAGGAAATTCAAAACAACCTTTGGTGACATTAAAAGCAACGGTGGTAACATTAAGAGTGCAACGGTAATTCCATTGTTAAATGCAGAGGAGAGAGCAGATAGGTGGAAAGAATACATTGAAAGCCTCTATGAGGGTGAAGATTTGTCTGATGTGATAGAAGAAGAAACAGGAGTCGATTTAGAAGAGATAGGGGATCCAGTATTAGAATCGGAATTTAAAAGAGCTTTGGAGGACTTACGGTCAAATAAGGCAGAAGGGATACATAACATTCCATCAGAATTTCTAAAATAATTGGGGCAAGTGGCAACAAAACGACTATTCACGTTGGTGTGTAGAAGATATGAGTCTGGCGATATACCATCTGAATTTCGGAAAAGCATCATCCACACATTTCCGAAGACGGCAAGAGCTGACAAGTGCGAGAATTATCGCACAATCAGCTTAACAGCTCATGCATCGAAGCTGGTTACAAGAATAATACACAGAAGAATGGAAAAGAAAATTGAGAATGCGCTAGGTGACGATCAGTTTGGCTTTAGGAAAAGTAAAGGGACGAGAGAGGCAATTCTGACGTTACGGCTAATAATGGAAGAAAGGCTAAAGAAAAATCAAGACACTTTCATAGGATTTGTCGACCTGGAAAAAGCGTTCGACAATATAAAATGGTGCAAGCTGTTCGAGATTCTGAAAAAAGTAGGGGTAAGCTATAGGGAGAGACGGGTCATATACAATATGTACAACAACCAAGAGGGAATAATAAGAGTGGACGATCAAGAACGAAGTGCTCGTATTAAGAAGGGTGTAAGACAAGGCTGTAGCCTTTCGCCCCTACTCTTCAATCTGTACATCGAGGAAGCAATGATGGAAATAAAAGAAAGGTTCAGGAGTGGAATTAAAATACAAGGTGAAAGGATATCAATGATACGATTCGCTGATGACATTGCTATCCTGAGTGAAAGTGAAGAACAATTAAATGATCTGCTGAACGGAATGAACAGTCTAATGAGTACACAGTATGGTTTGAGAGTAAATCGGAGAAAGCCGAAGGTAATGAGAAGTAGTAGAAATGAGAACAGCGAGAAACTTAACATCAGGATTGATGGTCGCGAAGTCAATGAAGTTAAAGAATTCTGTTACCTAGGCAGTAAAATAACCAATGACGGACGGAGCAAGGAGGACCTCAAAAGCAGACTCGCTATGGCAAAAAAGGCATTTCTGGCCAAGAGAAGTCTACTAATTTCAAATACCAGCCTTAATTTGAGGAAGAAATTTCTGAGGATGTACGTCTGGAGTACAACATTGTATGGTAGTGAAACATGGACTGTGGGAAAACCGAAACAGAAGAGATTCGGAGCATTTGAGATGTGGTGCTATAGACGAATGTTGAAAATTAGGTGGACTGATAAGGTAAGGAATGAGGAGGTTCTACGCAGAATCGGAGAGGAAAGGAATATGTGGAAAACACTGATAAGGAGAAGGGACAGGATGATAGGACATCTGCTAAGACATGAGGGAATGACTTCCATGGTACTAGAGGGAGCTGTAGAGGGCAAAAACTGTAGAGGAAGACAGAGATTGGAATACGTCAAGCAGGTAATTGAGGACGTAGGTTGCTACTCTAAGATGAAGAGGTTAGCACAGGAAAGGAATTCGTGGCGGGCCGCATCAAACAAGTCAGTAGACTGATGACAAAAAAAAAAAAAAAAATTTAAAACTGGTTACTCCTAGGAACGCACTGAAGGTTAGTTTCATAGTGTTGACTGTCCCTATGAAAATTATTCACATTATCAATACACAATAGCCGCTACAAATATTTGCACTCAAAAGTTTTCATAATCTATTTTTAACATTGTCAGACGCCGTTACCCACCGTTGCGTAACAGTCCGTCAGGTACGTATCGACACATTCGCTCCGCTGCTGTTATCAATTCATCACACTCGACGGGAAATTTCACAGTCACTTTTCAGTGTGTTCACACGTCACTGTTTGTTCTTGATATATCGAACATACAATTTTCTTACGTCAGTTATGACATCTTTTTACATGCCGTTCGTGATTAGACGATGTACAAACATTAGAGGTCTGTATATTATAATCATGCATACGTGTACGTAGCTTTCCTAGATACATATTGTGCTCACATAAGCTTACATATGTACCTCTCCACTCAATGTTTTATGATCAGTAGACCATCCGAATTCTGCCACTCAAGGGTTTGGCTTGATTTTCAGAAAATAATGGCCAGTGCATCATTTCTCGTGTTCAAGAATACAAGTGCATGTGTTGAGGACACCAACCCATGTTGCTATTGATTCAGAAAAGCAAGCTACCGGTGTCTAACTGCCAATAATGTTGTCGCCAGGGCATCAGAAAAACAAAAACTAATCGACAAAACTGCCATTAGACCCAGTAAGAAAAACTTCATCTCAAATCAGTTCAGACTCTGATAATCCATGGTGCATCTTGTAATGTTTGTCAAGGCACACAAGGACCTTTAAGTAAATAATAAATCATTGTTTAATTCTCTGTGCAAAATGAAACTTATCCTAACATTCCTATATTGTAGGTTTGTAAAACGTAAAAAAAAGTCTACTACTCTCACGGAAATTTCAGAGAAAAGAATCTGAATTAGAAGATTTATTAACCAGCAGCAGTTCTCATTTCAAGTAAACAGCATTTAATGACATTCTATACCTGTTCAAAAATACTACAGACATAATTTAAAATGTTTGAAAAGCTGTTTCAGGTGAAGTGAAGCGAAGCCAAGTCAAGTCAATTATTAAATGCGATAGACGTCACTTGTCTAGACTGATTTCTGCTTTGGTTGCTCCTGGGCATCCTATTCACAGTCATATTGAAAATGTTACATAAGATAAAAACGTACAGTCTACTACTCACATAATAGAAATATTTACATGACGAAACACAATACATATATACACATCAAAAAAAGTTTTTGCATCACTCCGGTTCCCAGAACTCCTGAAGACAGACGTTGACTGTAGATATTGTGTCTCAGACACAGTCCCTTTGACTGTTCAGAGATGTCACTAAACCCGCCCAAAGATGTAAACAACCATACATGAACAGCACCAATTAGACGGAGGGGTTCGACAGCCGATCAGTTCCAGTCCACCTACCAGGAAGGAGGTGCACAGCTCATGTTGTCTGTAGTTCAACCATGCCTAGACGGTCAATACCGCGAATCGATCGTGTCCGCATTGTTACTTTGTGCCAGGGAAGTCTGTCAACAAGGGAAGTGTCCAGGCCGTCTAGGAGTGAACCAAAGCGATGTTTTTCGGACATGGAGGAGATACAGAGAGTCAGGAACTGTCGATGGCATGCCTCGCTCTGGCCGCCCCCGGGCTACTACTGCAGTGGATGAACACTACCTACGTACTATGACTCGGTGGAAACCTGACAGTAATGCCACCATGTTGAATAATGCTTTTCGGCAGCCACAGGACTTCGTGTTACGACTCAAACTGTGCGCAATAGGTTGCATGATGCGTAACTTGACTCCCGACGTCCATGGCGAGGTCTATCTTTGCAACCACGACACCACGCAGCGCAGTACAGATGGACCCAACGATACGTGAATGCCATCCTCCGACCTATAGTGCAACCTTATCAGCAGCACATTGTCGAGGCTGTCGTCTTCATGGACGACAATTCGCGCCCCCATCACGCACATCGTGTGAATGACTTCATACGCGATAACAACATCGCTCGACAGAGTGGCCAGCATGTTCTCCAGACATTATCACTATCGAACATGTCAGGGATATATTGAAAACGGCTGTTTATGTACGACGTGACCCACCAACCACTCTGAGAGATCTTCCCCGAATCGTCGTTGAGGACTAGGACAATCTGGACAAACAGTGCTTTGATGAATTTTTTTGATGCGTGTACAAAGAAAACAAATATTATCTTTTTGGAAATAGGCCTTTGACAGTCATACTGCCAGGTTGTGCGAGACTGTAACTGCCTCCAATGGTAATCTCTACAACACTGTAGGGACCAGTGTATAAAATTTACCATTTCTTGGTCCGTCTCTAAAGGCTCGAAGCCTTGGGTGAGTTCGTAGGAGCACTAATTCTCCAGATTCATAGTTTCTTGCTCTCTTTACATTCGTATGATATTCCCTCTTGCGTTTGTACGCTTCTTGAGTTGCTTTACTTAAAGTTTGACTGATCTTTGCTTCCTGAGTTACTTCTGAATAGACTAACTTAGGTATTGGTGTTGTCCACTCATTCTCTTCCTTGGCAGCTAACATTATCTCAGGTGAGTATACCCAGTGGAAGAATGGGGCCACTATTGCATATTTGCTGAAATTCAGCTACATTGTCTATCCATCGCGTATGTTGTCTAGAGCTGTAGGTTCGTGCAAACATGTATATATCCCTCGCATCCAATACAAGCCTTACCTTTGCTGCAGCCAGTAGTGTACTGCTATAAGAAGAATAGGAAGGCTTTATAAACACATCAAAAAAAGTTTTGCATAACCTGGGTTCCGAGAGTTCCTGCAACACTGAATCGCTTTCATCTGACTTGCAATACGTCTGATAATGAGGTCTGTATGATGAAGGTTTGATCGCCTGCTAAATCATGCAGGGCTAACAGGTAATTAGGGTTGCGGAAAGGGCCAAGGAAGTTGCTGTCGGGTCCATTTCACAATTGTAATTTATTATCATTTAGTTCACAAATACACCTTCTAAAGAATTAAATTTGCTTCGCAGCTGAAGGCCTACAAACAGATCTACAGAATAGGTTTAATTTTGGAAAGACATGACACACAGTTAAATTTACGAATAAGATAAATCTTATACATATATGAGATCAGCATGCGGACCGGCTGAAGGCCGCCGGATTAAATCTTCAAAATCGAAATATACTATGATGATTACTAAAGGCAGAGGGCCACAATGTTTTAAGATCCTAAAAGGGCTGATGGCCCGCAAGGTGCACAGAAAGAGATAAACAAACGCAATAAGATGGCTGAAAAACCGCAAAGTTCAATTCTGATAATTAACGAAATATATACATTGCAATAATCGGTGAAACAATACATTAAGTTTACAAATTTCCTTTTTGCAACACCAACGGCGGAAGGCCCACAATAACTTGTAAAATCTTTCAGAGTAAGCTACAATAACCTTTCAAGAACAGAAGGCAACAATATTTGGACTTGATGGAAACTCTGAGGACATGTTTCCAGGGCTGAAAGCCCTCAATTAACATGTTTCTAGGGCTGAAGGCCCTGAATTAATCTTGCCCAATTGAAAATATAAAATGCAGTAAAGCCGCAAAAAACCTTTTAAAATAAATTACAACAACATTAACACTGCCAAAGAATAATTAAGGAATAACACTCAGGAGCCTCCTGGGGATCGGTCTGCTGTCCTTCACTTAGGCGAGACAGGCGGTGAGCCCAACTACACTCGATTCGTCCGAACCCAACCAAGGGTCAGCCACGGACCGACCGACCAACCGCTTGCTTGCCACGACGGAGTACACGATAATTCAAGACCCCAAAAAAGTTACAAGTATCACTATCCTCAAACAAACGCGTATGTGAACTGAGGTACCAAAATACTCACCCTGTTGGGCAGCAAAAACAGTTGAGGAAGAGACACTGCCCAAAAATTACGTTTGCGTCCAGGGCAGGCAACCAGAACACTAACGGCCACAAGGCAGAAAATTCCACTGGTGCACTTACCTATGGATAAATTAGTTTAATCAATTCCACCTGACGGCGGCTATCTCGAACACTTCACTCGTTGTTGCTCACAGGAAAACCTCCACAACAGCAACGCCGGAACTAACAACGTAATGCTCAGAACCACTTAAGCTTCACGTCCTGGGTCGGCAATCGACGATGCTCGTACCGATCGGACAGCTCCAGGCAGATTCCGACACTGCGCAGAGACAGGCACCGGGCCCGGTCGACCACGCCGCACGGAGATGTCCTCGGACCAACCGACCGACCAACAATCTAGCAAAAGTCAGGCTTAATTGATGCATGGTGGCAACGGTCGGGCGGGCGATGTCCATGCAGGCCACACAGCTGCTGCATGCCGGCGACTGGCTGGCCCGGGTTGCGTTCCAGACGCGTTGCAACTGACTGGCAGGGCCCAACTCACGACCCGAACTGCCGCCGTGAACTCTCCTCCCCGCACGTTCCGACTCACTCCACGACAGGTGACAACCGGGAAGTCACAGTTGCCGAGCAAAGATCCTATCAGAGGGGATATCGATACCCGCTACTAGCGCCGACGACGGTCAGGCAAAACAGCAATTCAGTAAAGCCAGTAATTTAAATCAATGTGGTGACATGGAAATACGTTAAAACAGGGTGTAAAATAACAAATGGTGAGACGGCGAGCCATGCACTGTTCAAATGTTTAAATTGCACCGATCAAGTTGCAATAATACACTGATGATAATTGGTTAGTGTGGTGCTCAACTGCGCGGTCATCAGCGCCCGTACAAAGTTCCAATTTTCACAGTCCAATATTTGCAGGGTCCAAACTAGCCACTGTCACAAATGATGATGATAAAATGGTAAGGAAAACACGAACACCCAGTCCCCAGGCTGAGAAAATCCCCAACACGGCCGGGATTTGAACCCAGGACCCTTTGATCCAGAGGCAAGAACGCTAGCCAGTGAACCACGAGCTGCGGACCAATACATGTACATCTACATCTACATCCCTACTCCGCAAGCCACCTGACGGTGTGTGGCGGAGGGTACCTTGAGTACCTCTATTGGTTCTCCCTTCTATTCCAGTCTCGTATTGCTCGTGGAAAGAAGCATTGTCGGTATGCCTCTGTGTGGGCTACACTGGTCTTGTGGTATGATTTGAAAGGCTACAGGTGACTATGAGTTTACGCCCTGACAGCAATTACCGAGCGAGGTGGTGCAGTATTTAGCACACTGGACTTTAACTAGTAAGCCTTTTACTTGAATACATGGCCCATGCGTCTACTAAATTGATTTTGCCCTTTGACTATCGTTGTTATTGATAGCTTACGATACAGACTGTCGTATTTGTCAGAATCTAAATGAACTTGCGTTCTGAAATAAATTAAAGAAATTGTGGCCCTGTAATTACTGTAGTCAACTGTTGATGAGTGTTTATCACTGTGGGATTGATCCTTTATAAAAATTAAGGCAGAAATTTATTGATAGTAAAACAGTACAAACAATATAAGTTAAGTGTGATGAAAAACAAATCAAGAACTGTTGGGAACATAAATAGACACAACAATTACTTAACACTCCACTGGGTGGCGACTGGTTGTCAAAGACTAAGTTTTGTCTGATTAATCTATTTACTCTGTCTCAGAACATGGATAATGCATCATGAAATTATCTAAAGGTGAATAGACTTTGATGGATTTATTGTACACAGATGTTATACTACTTTGGTGCAGCTGAGAACAAATGGCGAGACTGTGATTCTGATTGACCTAACAAGCTGGATCAGCAGTACTGCACCCCCTTCTCTGTTTCAGGTGACGGTCGTGGTTCAAGCACCTGCATAACTGCGATGTAACGCGTCTGTAATTCGTTATTACGGGCACAAAATATTCAAAGTCGCAGCTGGCTATCTGTTGATGGAGCGCGATTACTCTCTATGGGAGCCCTCAAATCTCGGCAGATTCTAGAGTGAGACACTCCCATTTGCTGGCCATACCATTGACCAATTTGACTCACTTATACACCAGTGAATCAAGGGGATCGAACGTCAAGGTAGCAGATCTGAAATGAATAAGATTGCCTTCGACACAGTGTGTTGTCCAAGATGACTGAGGTCGAAACAGTTGGAACAGCTAAGTCTTCACTACAGGCTCCCCAGTCAAGACCAATGGTAGTGTGAAGTCATGCCCAGGGCAAGTGTCCCAAATGCAGCCCACTTACAACAAGAGCCAAAACTAGAATTATCTGCATGCTTGAGTCTGAATCGGAAGACCCAGTTTCTCCTCACCTCACCTTATACCAAGCTTCAGTAAACCCTACAAAACATCTTAGTATAAAGTACCACATGCACATTTGAATTTGCATTTCCCCGCCATACCCTGCAAGTCTGTTACCCATTCACGATAGGTTTGTTTTGACCATTTCTTTCAACGAAAGAATTGGTACCTAGTTGCCACCACATTCACTTGTTGGCTATAAACGTTAGTTAGTGAATCTACAACCTGATCGTAGGAAAGTTCACTCGTAGTGGTGTTAGGGAATAATTTCGGAATGAGGCGAAAGACTGCACTTCCTACCGTTGACAAAAAGTTATGTAGTTTCACAGTACCTTGTACGTGAACAACGATGTGGGCTTCATACTGTTGCTACCTCTCTAGTTATTTCGTTTTCGTTACACTGGCGAAAAGGTGGAATGGCACTCGTAGCTACTGTTGTTGCTTGTGGCGCTGCGTTAGTGGCTTAGTTCGCTAGGAGCTGTTGTGCCGTGTTTAGTAGAGTGGCAGTCTGTTGCATCTGAAACTGAAATATCTGTGTTAGCTGCGTCGCATCCATCGCTTGCAGCTGAGGCGCCTGAGCAGGGAGTGGGAGAGGTCGGTTGCTCATTTTGGAACAGGCAAATGCGATTAACAGGCAAAGCATGCAATAAAAATAAGCAAAAAGCAAAGAAAATATCTGAAATACCAAAAGTACACAGAAGGAATAGTTAAATTGATCGACGAAAAGAAAGACGTATAAAAATGTTAACGGAAATTGAGGAATACGGAGATATAAGTCACTTAGCAATCCAATGAAAAGGAAATGCAGGGAATCTAAGGCGAAATGGCTGCAGGGAAAATGTGCAGAAACTAAAAAAGAAAGATTCGTTAGAAGGACTGATTCAGAGTATAAAAAAGTAAAAAGCAAAATAGTCTTCAGTGAAATTAAAACCAAAGGTAACAACATTAAGAGTGCAATGGGAATATGTCTGTTAAATACAGAGGAGACAGCAAGCAAGACCAAGTAGACAGAGGGAGTGCATACAAGGCCTCTTCTATGGGGAGACGTTGTCGTTTGATGGGCTTGAGTAAGGAATTGGAGTCTATACGAAGGCGTATGGAATCAAGTATTACAATCAAAATATAATACAGCCTTGGAAGACTTGCGATCAAATAAGAGAGAAAGGACGGATAACATTCCTAATGAATTTCTGAAATCATTGGGAGACGTCGCAATCATACTACTATTCAAGTTGGTGTGTAGAATCTTTGAATCTGGAGACGTGTCACCAGATTTTCGGAAAAAATATCATCCATACGATTCCAAAGATAGCATGAAAAAGAAAACTGAGGACCTGTTAGGTGACAATCAGTTTGTCTTTCGGAAAGTTATGGGCATCGGAGAGGAAGTCTGACGTAGCGATTGTTAATGGGAGTAAGCTTAATAAAAATAAAGACACGTTCTCAGGCTTGTCAACCTGGAAAAGCGTTCGACAGATCAAACGGAGAAAGATTTTCGAAATTATGAGAAAAATGCGACTAAGCTGTAGGGACAGAGGAAAATTTAGAGTATATGCCTGAACCAAGAGGGGAAAAATAAGAATTGAAGGTCAATGGTGTAAGAGAGGGATGTAGCCTTTCGCCTCTACTGTGCATCGAAGAAGCACTGAAGATAATTATTATAATAAAAGAAAGGCTCAAGAGCGGTTGAAAAACCAGGATGAAAGGATACCAATAATAAGATTTGCTGGCTCTATTTCTATCCTCAATGAAAGTGTAGAAGAATAAGAGGACGAGTTGAATGGAGGTACCTGTATAATGAGTACTGTACGTGGACAGAGAGTAAACTGAAGAAAGACGAAAGTAATGATAACTAGCAGATATGAGATTATCGATGAACTTGACATCAAAATTTGGGATCACAAACTACATGAGGTGAAGCGATTGCGCTACCTTTGAATTAAGCCGGCCGGAGTGGCCGAGCGGTTCTAGGCTCTACAGTCTGGAACCGCGCGACCGATACGGTCGCAGGTTCGAATCCTGCCTTGGGCATGGGTGTGTGTGATGTCCTTAGGTTAGTTAGGTTTAAGTAGTTCTAAGTAGTTCTTCGCCGATTATGCTGAGAACCTGATCATTCCTTACCAGTCCACCAAATAGTCAACATTCTTATGGAGCACCGCATATCAAACGCATCGATTCTCTTCCTTTGTGATTGTCCCACAATCCATGTCTCACTACCATACAACTCTGTACTCCAAACGTACATGTTCTAAGTTCTAGGGACTGATGACCTCAGAAGTTAAGGCCATAGTGCTCAGAGCCATTTGAACCATTTTTTGAATTAAAATAACACATGGACAAAGCAAGCAGATTAGTGCAGGTAAAGAGGAAATTACGGCCAAGAGTTGTCTGCTAGTATCAAACATCGGCCTTTATCTGAGGAAGAAATTTCAGAGCATGTACGTTTGGAGTACAGAGTTGTACGGTAGTGAGACATGGTATGTGGGACAATCACAAAGGAAGACAATCGATGCGTTTGATACGCGGTGCTCCATAAGAATGTTGACTATTTGGTGGACTGATAAGGAATGATCAGGTTCTCAGCATAATTGGCGAAGTAAAGAAGATATGGGAAACATTGACGAGAAGAAAGGACAAGATGACAGGACACGTTTTAAGATATCAGGGAATAACTGCCATGGTATTAGAGAGAGTTGTAAAAGATAAAAATTGTAGAGGGAGGCAGATATTGGAATACCCCCATTGAATAACTGAGGATACAGGGTGTAAGATGAAGAGTTCGACATACGGAAGGAATTCGTGGTTGGCCACATAAGACCAGTCAGAAGACTGTTGATCAAAATACAATGTCCAATGTATGGATGTGAGATTTTTATACTGTATTATTCACATTATATATCCAACTTCCGTAAGTGGCATATAATGCTGGTCATCTGTCAGTTTTAACCGTTGCGTTGGTGCGATAATGTGGCACAACTTGTCGAACAATGTCATTGCTTGTCACTAAAACGTGCCATTCTTGTACATTGATACATTTCCATGTAAACTTTCTCACTAAGCGACTATGCAAAATATTGCGAGTGATATACTAAAGCGCCAAAGAAACTGGTATAGACCGGCGTATTCAAATACAGAATACAGAAAACAGACAGAATATGGCGCTGAGCTTGAACGTGGTGTTATAGTCGGTGCACGAGTGTTGGGAGACAGCATCTCCGAGGTAGCGCTGAAGTGAGGACTCTCCCATACTACCATTTCACGAGTGTACTGTGAATATCAGGAATCCGGTGAAACATCAAATCTCCGACATCGCTGCAGCCGGAAAAAGATCCTGCAAGAACGGGCCAATGACCACTAAAGAGAATCGTTCAACGTGACGGAAGTGTAACCCTTCCACAAATTGCTGCAGATTTCAATGCTGGGCCATCAGCAAGTGTCAGCATGCGAACCATTCAACAACACATCATCGATATGGGCTTTCGGAGCCGAAGGCCCACTCGCGTACCCTTGATGACTGCACGCCGCAAAGCTTGGCGCCTCGTCTAGGCCCGTAAACATAGACTTTGGACTGCTGATGACTGGACACATGTCGGACGAGTCTCATTTCAAATTTTATCGAGCGGATGGGCGTGTACGGGTATGGAGACAACCTCATGAATCCATGGACCCTGCGTGTCAGCACGGGACTGTTCAAGCTGTTGGTGGCTCTGTAATAGTGTGGCGCGTATGCAGTTGGAGTGATGTGGTACCCCTGATACGTCTAGATACGACTGTGACAGGTGCCACGTACGTAAGCATCCAGTCAGATCGCCTGCATCCATTCATGTCCATTGTGCATTCCGACGGACCTGGGCAACTACAGGACAATGCGACGACCCACAGGTCCAGAATTGCTACAGAGTAACTTCAGGAACACTCTTCTGAGTTTAAACACTTCCACTGGCCACCAAACTCACCAGACATGAACATTATTGAGCATATCTGAGATGCCTAACAACGCACTTTTCAGAAGAAATCCCCACCCTCTCGTACTCTTACGGACTTAGGGACAACACTGCCTGATTCATGGTGTCAGTTCCCTCCAGCACTACTTCAGACGTTAGTCGAGTCCATGCCACGTCGTGTTGCGCTACTTTTGGGTGCCCGCTGGGGCCCTGCATGATATTAGGCAGATGTGCCAGTTTATTTGGGTCTTCAGTGCATAATATTACGCATAAGTTAATTATCGCGAAAAAAAGCACGTGTCAGTGACGATGGGAAATGTTGCTCGAGGCTACAGTCTGGAACCGAGCGACTGCTACGGTCGCATGTTCGAATCCTGCCTCGGGCATGGATGTGTGTGATGTCCTTAGGTTTTTTTTTTTTTTTTTTTTTTTTTTTTTTTTTTTTTTGTTGCTCGAGTCTTTCCCGACGGACTAGTAAATATGGTTCTCGGGCGAGACGTCGGAAGTCGTTGTGAAAATTCCACAATAAAATTCCTTTTTCATCGAAGCACCGTGAAGGAACGTGTGTAGTTTTTCTTTTTAGTGACTCCGAGCGGCTTTTTGTGATACAAAATGTTAAATAACATTTGCAATAGTTATTAAGCTGAGAGAACAAAAGTTTTGAATCTAAAGTATCTGGGCGTATTTCTGCGTATTAAACTCGCTGGCTTGACACAAATAAAATCTTTCTTTAAGCAATAAAATTACGTACTTTAATCCCCAGAATACCAGTGTTCTCTGCCCGCATGCAACGAATTCTAACACATCTAAGAAGGACTCAGAAAGAAAAGTGGATAAAAGAATCCCGCACATGAATGAGGACATGGATCGAGATTAGCGTGCAAAACGTCTGACTTCAGTCACCATCAAATGCGCAGAAAATAATTCACTAGTACCATGACGTTAGTTACTTACATGTAAGATAGTTGAGGGATCTTTAGTTACTACAAACAAAAATTAATTATTCAAATCAATTTAGTTAAAAATATAAAGCGCAGTTCATAGGTAACTACACGCCAAAAATTTTGCCTGGTTTTATGTACCTTAAAACCAATGTGATTTCCCTTGAATTTTTTGTACATTATTCGTTATTTGAGAAAATATGATTCTGTTCTCAACCGTACCATTTCCTAATTGCAGGATGAAGCTTATTCAATTTTGTGTGTACCAAAAAGTTCGTATCACGCCTCAGAAGCGTTATAATACACTCAAAGTGTCCATCCGATATGAGTTCACATTCACATTTACATTCACATTAAGGAAAATATATATCTGTTTTCACGTAGCATCTAAATAAATATTTACATGAACTTAACGGACAAAGTAAACTCCTTGTCTCTCACTTGTGACCAAATATACAAGGGCTGTCCATATACGCACAAAAATGGAAGCTTTCTAGTTCCATGTAGATTTCTCTTGCAAACTATATAAGCTTAGTCAGTTATTACGTAGATACATATGCAACGTATAGAAATGGGTATGTGCTGCTTGAATATCATTTTCACGTACACAGATACTTCCTTTGCAAGCAGTTTCTCTACATTCGCATCTAGAAGACAAATTCATTATATCACATACACATAAATAACTGAATGCATAAGATATGATAGAAAATGCTCATCGTACTGTACTGGTTGCCCTGGGGAGAACAATATTTATTCGTATGGAATTGCGGAGAGTGCTATGAACTAAGTCCTTTATGATTCTTGAAAGATGCACGAAAAAATGTGCAGAAAAAATATTAATCATTCAGCGTAACAGTACTTAAAAACAAATTCGATTTATTAATATATTATTCGTTGTTTTATGTTAAAAAAATTAATGGCTGTGAAACAGTCGGATAATTTTATGTAATTATCTACTCCGGTCTTGAACTTGGATGACGATGGATGTGAGAGACATTATAAGTCTGCATATGTTGCATTTTGATTAAACATATGTGTTAATTGCTCTTAAAACCTTTAGTATATATCTTTAGCGTCCCTACATGTTATTAAACTAATGGCGTCCTTTTTTTTTCAGAAAATCAGAACGCGGAATACAGCGTGAGCCCATGAGTGATTGTTGTCGGCCATTTGCACGGACGCAAGGTCTTATTTGGATATTGTCAATATTAAACGGCACAGACCCACGGCAATAGCTTACGAAGTTTGCATTTTAATTATATTATTTAACTTCATTGTCATTTTAATTATTTGCAAAGATTAATAGTGGTTTTCATTAAACTCAGTGGTTGCGCATAACGTGTATCTTTTACCTCAGCTACGTAAATTCACAGAAATTAACCAACTCCGAAATGATGTGATAAATACGCCACACAGTAATATTTCTCTACACAAACCCATGACATTAAAACAGTATTAATTTCGATGAAATTGCAATGCAAAAAGAATCTTACATGTTTAGTTGACATGGTGCTTCTCACCGCTCTTTACGTCCTTCAGATTGCGGGCATTAAACCTTCAGATGATATTTCCATAAAAAAAGACTGTTTAATCTGCCCGTGATAAGTTGTGTTGTCACTTGAATGTGTGTTGATGTGTAACTATACGTATATGTGCCTACAAATCAAAACAGTTGAATGAACTGCACATGGGCACGCAATTAAATCACACCACTAGACGTACAGAACAGAACCCGACATACATATTAAAAACAACACACTAGCGCCGTGCCGCGTGACCGGAAATATTTTTTTTGTTTAAGTTATACGTTATTTGTATTTTATTGTAATATGCGTTGTATTTTCTTTCATGTACCACTTCGACTACAACAACGAGATAAATATTGATTGACAAGGATTCTACAAGGGAGAGGAGCCATTGCTAATCCAGATTGTGAGAAAATTTGCAAGACGACAGAACATTCAAGGTAAGGAGACGGTTGTGTGCCCACCAAGCTTCAAGGATACATGCCATTATTGCCTTGGGGTCATGCAATAAGTGATTTGAGTGTGTTCATATTTCTAAAAGTATTTCTTGTTGCTGCTCGTACTGCAGTGTTATCGGAGACTGCTGGAGAGTAGGTTCAGTAAAGGGAGAAAAAATTGTTTATTCAGTTTATTGCAACAGTTTCAGTGTCCTGCTATTTTTGAGTTTTGTGAGGTAGATTTGTGCATATCTAGTGAGTGCTTTGTACTTACTTGTTAGTCATCAAAGATGGGTAGGCCAAAGGCAAGGCATAGAGCAGAAGGTGACAATATCACAGATTTAGAGGAGGCTGACAATATTAGGGAATTACCGTGTACTGATACAGATGATTTTAGCCGGAATTCCAAACTTTGGAAACGGAAGAGGACGAATTAAGAAACTTAAAGGTCAGTACCGAACAGGCTGAAAATGTGATACCGCGTACGGTCGTAGGAAATGAGTTTCTCTCTTCGTTAATACATTGTGTAAAGGAAATGCTAACTGATAAGCAGTTAGAACGCCAGGAGAAAGAGAAAGCGAAAGAAAGGGAAAGAGAAGAGAAGGAAAGGATTAAGGTGGTATAACGCGAGGAGAAAGGGAAGGCGAAAGAACGGGAAGGAGGAAACAGGGGAAGGATTAAGCGGCTATAACGCGAGGAGAGGGAGAAGACGAAAGAAAGGGAAAGTGAAGAGAGGGAGAGAATTAAGGAGCTATAATGTGAGGAGAAAGAAAAGGAGAAAGAAAGGGGAAGAGAAGCGAAGGAAAGGATTAAGGAAATAGAACGCGAGGAAAAAGGGAAGACGAAAGAAAAGAAAAGAGAAGAGAGGGAAAGGAATAAGGAGCTGGAAGCGAAGAAAACAAACGCTAAGACGAACCGAAGGAGATACGAGGTTAGCAGAACAGTTCAATAAGGTCCTTGATGCGCAATATATGCGGATCGTTGACCATATTAAAGATGAAGTAAGCAAAACGCGCTCCCAGGTCAAAGAACTTATTACGAAACACAAAGATCTGCCTAATAAAGTGGGCGAACTAGACGCACCTCAGGGGAAGCGCATCATGCGCTTGAAGAACAGGTTAAAAAGATTCTGATGACTATAGACGATTTATCTATCAACTTAGATAGAAAAATTGCAATCTAAGGAGCCGCGACTCTGCAGCATATGAATATTGCAGCAAGTTACTACGAAAACGAACATAGTACGCGACTGCCACAGGACTGATATGAAGTACCACAGCTTATGCCAGGAGCAGGGCGTGAGAACAATGACAGTAGGTATCGATAAATTACTGAGACTCCACATACGAGTTATCAGTATGCAAACGGTCCAATCAATGATAACGCGTTGCGAGAATTTGAATCGCAATGCTGCTTTTAGGTACAGCCCGTGTAGCGAAGAACGCATTGTTGGCGCGGCGAGCGCTCGAGCTGTTGTGTCATCATTGCCACATATGAAACACGAGGAATCGTTAATAAACAGCGCCAGTTCCAAACCTTCTCGGAACAGAAGAAAACTGTGCATCTCGGAATGTACTGCCTACGTTATGGACTGGAAGACAAAAGACCCAGTTCGTGATCTCATTTATAACTGGCGAAACAGCTCTGGGGGCAATGGAGATCGCTGTAGCTGCCAAACACTTTTCGAATTTGAGAAGGCTTTCTTGGGTCGCTTCTGATAGCAGTGTGCACAAGAACGCTTAAGAAAACAAGTTTATAATCCTGAGCAGAACAATCCAAAGCAGGGAAACCTGCGGAAGTACTTTTAAAAGCATTTGAACAAAACGTGATACTGGGATGAAACCATGTCTTCGTGCGACGTGTTAAGAATTTTAAAAGGTAGATTAGCGATCACTGTACGCGAGGAACTATTCCACGTTCCTGACAAGGACCTGAAATTGTTTATGGCCACAGTTGATTCGCTCGATCTCATCCAACAGAATGCGCGGCAGTGAACGGAGGTCAAAACAACTACAATAAAAACATAAACCAGACTGCCAACAATCCACATAAAAACGGTCAAAAGAGAGCTAATGGTTACTGTACACAGAATAACAGTAATCAATCAAATGGACATGTAAATTAGCCTAACTATAGCAACAAGCATAACAATCGATCGAACGAAAATCAGTTTCGCAATGGAAAAGGTAATAGTAGCAGAAAAAGACGAAACGAGGATGGCTATAATGCCCAATTCCAATCTAAAACATGCATGAGATGAACGACCCTGGGAAAAGAAGTGTTTCAGTGAATTGCCACTCGAATCCATCACGGGATGGAAACCATTCGGAAAATAATGTCAATGTAACACCAGTGCCACCTCCTAACCAGCAACAACAGTGGATGTTGCCGCAAAACGAGATGCCACCGCACATGCAGCATCAACCTCATAGCGTTAGAATTGTTCAGGTTGTTTACGAACCCCAGCTCAGCACGTCACAAGCATCAAAATCCACACGACCCATGTAAGCTCTCCGCAAGGGGTCGTGGGGGCACAAGGGGCAAGGGGGGAGGGGAAGGCAATTGCCAAAGAAATATAGCCATGCTCACGTACAACGAGGGGTTGGACCTGAAGGAGGAATTGTACGCTGGTACACATAAATGTGGTCAGCGCAACACTGGACTGGTGCAAGCTGCGATGAAGGAAACTACACTCCTGGAAATTGAAATAAGAACACCGTGAATTCATTGTCCCAGGAAGGGGAAACTTTATTGACACATTCCTGGGGTCAGATACATCACATGATCACACTGACAGAACCACAGGCACATAGACACAGGCAACAGAGCATGCACAATGTCGGCACTAGTACAGTGTATATCCACCTTTCGCAGCAATGCAGGCTGCTATTCTCCCATGGAGACGATCGTAGAGATGCTGGATGTAGTCCTGTGGAACGGCTTGCCATGCCATTTCCACCTGGCGCCTCAGTTGGACCAGCGTTCGTGCTGGACGTGCAGACCGCGTTAGACGACGCTTCATCCAGTCCCAAACATGCTCAATGGGGGACAGATCCGGAGATCTTGCTGGCCAGGGTAGTTGACTTACACCTTCTAGAGCACGTTGGGTGGCACGGGATACATGCGGACGTGCATTGTCCTGTTGGAACAGCAAGTTCCCTTGCCGGTCTAGGAATGGTAGAACGATGGGTTCGATGACGGTTTGGATGTACCGTGCACTATTCAGTGTCCCCTCGACGATCACCAGTGGTGTACGGCCAGTGTAGGAAATCGCTCCCCACACCATGATGCCGGGTGTTGGCCCTGTGTGCCTCGGTCGTATGCAGTCCTGAATGTGGCGCTCACCTGCACGGCGCCAAACACGCATACGACCATCACTGGCACCAAGGCAGAAGCGACTCTCATCGCTGAAGACGACACGTCTCCATTCGTCCCTGCATTCACGCCTGTCGCGACACCACTGGAGGCGGGCTGCACGATGTTGGGGCGTGAGCGGAAGACGGCCTAACGGTGTGCGGGACCGTAGCCCAGCTTCATGGAGACGGTTGCGAATGGTCCTCGCCGATACCCCAGGAGCAACAGTGTCCCTAATTTGCTGGGAAGTGGCGGTGCGGTCCCCTACGGCACTGCGTAGGATCCTACGGTCTTGGCGTGCATCCGTGCGTCGCTGCGGTCCGGTCCCAGGTCGACGGGCACGTGCACCTTCCGCCGACCACTGGCGACAACATCGATGTACTGTGGAGACCTCACGCCCCACGTGTTGAGCAATTCGGCGGTACGTCCACCCGGCCTCCCGCATGCCCACTATACGCCCTCGCTCAAAGTCCGTCAACTGCACATACGGTTCACGTCCACGCTGTCGCGGCATGCTACCAGTGTTAAAGACTGCGATGGAGCTCCGTATGCCACGGCAAACTGGCTGACACTGACGGCGGCGGTGCACAAATGCTGCGCAGCTAGCGCCATTCGACGGCCAACACCGCGGTTCCTGGTGTGTCCGCTGTGCCGTGCTTGTGATCATTGCTTGTACAGCCCTCTCGCAGTGTCCGGAGCAAGTATGGTGGGTCTGACACACCGGTGTCAATGTGTTCTTTTTTCCATTTCCAGGAGTGTATTCTTGGAATGCCTGTGAATATTACTATCGACACTGGTGCACGTCTATCCGTGATAGATTATGATTTATTCAGGTGCATAAACTAGGTACCAAGTTACCGTCATTGCCGGTGCAGAGCAGCAGAATTTTCGGAGCCATTCGTGGACGAATGCAACGAATCCAGAACCAGGTGTAGACCGTTATACAAGCAATTAAATGTTCATTCCTAGGTGTAAGGCATTTGGAGGTTCCCTGCAACCTGGGATGGGACGTTTTGAGAGAGGGGGATGCAAAAACGGACCTTCCTCGGGCTGTCTGTTCGCTAAGGATTGCTTGCAGAATTGGAGAACTGCCAAATGATAAAGACATCCGGCCTGCACGTACAGTTTTGTAGGGGTTTATAGGTTATTTATGACCGACCGAAGTTATTGCACATTCCCTACGAGTATACGAGGGACGACTACCCACACACACGGAGCGGCGCGAATGAGATAGACGTCATAAAAAAGGACATCGATACTAAGATCATCGAGTCGAATTATCTCGACGAAAGTCAGCAGCATAATAAAAGGGCATAATAAAAGGATACATTTATGACATGCACGAGACATATTGCCGAGCCTTGGAGAAAGAAAGAGGATGATAATGTGGGGAATAAAAGAGACTTCCTTACGCTCGTATAGCAGCTCGTTCGTTGCCGTCGCCAAGTCGGACGATAGCATTCGCCTTGTGCTGAACGGCGCGAAATAAATAAGACAATCATTCCCGTGCGAACACGACCGGAAAATGTGGAGGAACAAATACAGAAGTTCCAGGGAGTGAGGTATGTTACGAGCTCGGAGATACCAAGACGGGTGGCAACAGAGGAAAATATCGAGCAAGCGTTGACACCCTTAGGCGAACAGGCGTAAATCAGAAGTCGCCACCCTAACAAACAACTGAGGGCTATTCGTAAGTACCGAGAGGGCAATCTAGTCTTGCTGAGGACTCACCCGAAAGCCTTTGGTCTAAAACGAGTCACTAAAAAGCGGCAATTGTTATACACATAACCACACTTTGTTGTAAAGATACCGCATCAAGGTTGCTATCTTCTTGCAAATCCAGGAACTTTAACGGCGAAAGGATTATACCCGCACCGTGATTTGAAACCTTTCATTACTGCAGAATAAATGAACGTTAATATGCCATGTCATGTGATAGAAGAAACACAATTTTCACTCATGTAAATAGTAGTTTAAGTGTGATTACTTTGTTTTGTTATTTGATATCTACCTTTGTCGTCAGTAGTTTTAAGTTTTTTCTGTGTTTGTGTAATTGTATGTATGTAATGTTTTGTTTGACTTTGAGGTGCTAACTAAAGCCACAGACATTCCAATGTTTTTGGCAGGATGCAGCCGTGTCCTGTATGTGACAGGATTTTGCAGAATGAATCAGTGCGAATGAATATAAAACCGCAAGAATTAGTCCAGAATGACCAAATGGTCAGGTTTCCGTCGTGAAGGGGTGCTATGTTACTTCTGATGCGACCATAAGGAACGAAAGCTCAAAGCATTGAAAATTAAAAATCGCAACATGTAAATGCAAGTCACATTTTGTATATATGCTCATGAACTGCAGAAATTTATCTACTTACAGTACTTCTTTTTCATCATGTACAATGTACAGACTGAATGATGTAAAGGCATTCGAAGTATGAATTCGTGAATACAAAATGTGCTTTTAAGAGCATGAACGCTCTATTAGAGGGTTAAACTGTGTGTGTCTCAAACAGACAAAAACTGCGTAATCAAAGAAATCAAATGGCTGATGTAATTATCTGTGGGTTCGATTATTCAGTTAAGCATTTAGCTGAGTAATGCTTCATCTCACACTCTATACCTCTAGAATTGTGCATTACGAGAAAGAGACTGGAATTGTGCCCCGCGAGTGGAAACCAGCTGTGTTTACTCGTGAGGTGGACAGTTCAGTTAAAAATAATGCATCTAAACTCTGCAACTACAAGCATTGCTACTCGACAAACCGCTCACCACGGTATCTACAGATGATGCGGGATGTTAAAAGTGCTGTGCCAAAATAGAAAATGGTGCCTTATGTAGGTTCCTGAGAACGATGAGTTCCTACGACCCAAGCGTGTACGAAACATGGACTGAAATACATCTTCATAGAACATACGAGAACATTTATTCAAACACAATAATAACTGTGG
The DNA here is from genome assembly GCF_023864345.2 of Schistocerca serialis cubense. Taxonomy (NCBI): domain Eukaryota; kingdom Metazoa; phylum Arthropoda; class Insecta; order Orthoptera; family Acrididae; genus Schistocerca; species Schistocerca serialis. The sequence goes on along the minus strand of NC_064643.1, from coordinate 283,759,606 downwards.
ATTGAATGCAGACTAACAAAACTTCTTTACAGCTAAACCACCATTGCTGGTAAGATATTACTCCTGCGTTCGGTCCTATTTCATGTACTCGCGGAAACAGTCACGGCAACAAACGGAGCACGCGGAACCAGACCAGATGATCGCCTCTGGGGGCGGAGCCTGTCGCAACAGCTGATTGCCGACGGGAGTCGGGCCATTGCACCGCACCGGCCAACCACACATCGAACCGTGGACTTCTGTTCCACTGCACCGCACCCACATAGCTGCCACCAACGCAGCCGACGAATGATTATTTACGTATTCACGAACTAAGATTGTAAAAACTTCGTACTTCCGCAAACAATATCAGTATGAACTGTTTACCGTGGCAAAGACTTTTGAATTCATTCTTGTTTCTCATACACAAAAGACAATTTTACAAACGGATTTTATAATGTTCTTCATATAAAAAATATGTTCTTTTAATGGGGTGTAGAAAATTATCTGCTACCAGTCACAATAAAAGGTTATTTATTTTCACACGACTGGTTTCGGGCTTGCGCCCATCTTCAGGTGTTTACACATTCATGTCCATGTTTGTATTTTTGGAGATCACTGTATAAATACAAAAAAAATATTTGCTGGTGACTATACAGATACAATCGGGACAATTGTAAGTGGTAAGGCAGCATTTGACGGAAATATATCTGTACTTGCATAAAGATGAAGCACCATTATTGCAGCTATGCTGTGCTGATAGTTTTGCCACTTAGTTACACACTTATGGTCATTTTCACCTCCATATTTCAGTTTTACCAAGTATTGCTTCATATTACAATGCTATGATGTGCACTCGTGAAATACACTATGTTTACATACAAACATGTGGGCTGTGGTCAAAGCACTTAGATGAAGCAGATGTAAAGATGTTGCTCATACAGAAACTTGTAGGTTATTGTCAAAGAACTTAGCCACAGTAAGTGCAAGGGTGTTGCATAAATAGAAATTTAAAAAGCTATTATAGACTGCGACATTTCTTGATAAACAACATGATTTTTTTTTCTTTCCTTCCCACATTTTTGTCGGAGAGCTTAGATCTAGGAAGTACAATGTTGTTATATATATAAAATTACTCACAGCTATTACTGATTAAAAAATGACAGCTAGAACTATTTTGAGACAAAAAAAAAAAACAGTACAGAACCAGTGCTAGTGGAATGACTGTTCACAAACACATTGTGCATTTGTGTGACAATAATCACATGAGGCCATTCTACTGTTTTCTCTGTGGAGGAGAATATTTATTCGTATGGAATTACGAACAATGTTATGATTAGGACCCGGATTTTAATGACAAGTCATATTTTTTTCTGAACTATAGGGTGAATTTTAGAACAATTTACACACAAATCTAGGCATTTTAGTGTCGGAAATGTATTTTGATTGTGCGTACAAAGTCATATTTGAACAAATTTTAGTAATAGGCCATATTTCGTTGACTTTTAATATAATAGGTCATATTTCCGTCAACTTTTGGCAAAAATGCATTTACCGTTTTTCTCGTATGTTACGGGACACACGAATAAGAAAATGAATATGTTGCTCACGAGACAATATTTAACGTGCTATTATTAAATATAAACAGATAAATTAGTACACAGCTTTATTTCTCAGGACTGTAGCAGAAAATCGGCGTACCACAACAGTCGTTTTGCGAACATAAAATATTGCTACGCAGAGTCGACAACACGCTCTCAGAGCCAACAAAGGCGGCTTCTGCCGTAATAATCATTGCAGTCGCCCAGGTGTTCCCAGTAACCAGTTTGAATGCAGCCTTTGCCTTGTTCAACATGCCTAAAGCAAAGTGATCCCACAGCGCGAAGATGCGAGGATATGTTTGAGAATTTTGAGAGGAGTTCTTTACTACTGATGGGAAAATATTATTTTGTAAACTGTGTGAAGTTAAAATTAGTGCAGAAAAGCGCTTTAATGGGCAACAGCACTTTAATACCGCTAAACACAGCAGCTGTGTGAAACGAAGTGCTGAAAATAACAGCAGGCAAATGCTGTTATTTGAACAGACAGGTCAATCGTCAACCGTGCAATCATTCTGCAGGGATTTGTGTGAGATGATCGCGTCCTGCGACATCCCATTGGAAAAGTTGAAGAATCCACGCTTCAGACGGTTCTTGGAGAAGAACACAACACATCCACTTCCAGATGAATCAACACTGAGAATGAACTATTTATCCGTATGCTACAATGATGTGCTCAACAAAATACGAATTACTATTGCTGAGCAAAAGATCTGGCTGTCGATAGATGAAACTACTGATATTAGTGGGCGATATATTGCAAATGTTGTTGTTGGTGTTCTAAAAGTAGATGATCCTGGAGATCCTACTAACGTGTGAAGTTCTAGATAGAGTAAACAATTCGACGATTGCTATTTTGTTTCACAACTCTCTGAAGACACTGCGGCCGGATGGTGTAAAAAGAGACAACGTTTTGCTGCTTGTAACAGATGGTGCCTCATATATGGTGAAAGCAGCCAAAAGGCTACAGTTTCTCTACCCCAGTATGGTGACGCCTCTTGCCTTGCACATGCGTTACACAGACTTGCCGAAGAGGTGCGATCAAATTACCCTGACGTGGACATATTAATCTCCTGTGGCAAGAAAATCTATGTGAAGGCTCCGCTACGGGTGCAGAAATTCAAGGAACAAGCACCTTCAACGCCCCTCCCACCTAAACCTGTTCTTACACGATGGGGTTCTTGGCTTAATGCTGCTGAGTATTACTGCACCAACTACACCCAAATAAAGACAATCTTCTGTGAGCTTGGTAGCGATGAGTCAAGTGCTATCAAAATTGTGAAAGAAGTTTTTACAGATACATTGCCTCGAAACTTGGCATACATCAACGCTAATTTTTCAGTGATATCAAAAGCCATCAAACAACTGGAAGCTGTTGGTACTCAGCTATGTGAGGCCCTGAGTATTGTGCAACATGTGCAGAGTGAGTTGGGTCGAGCTCGTGGTCATGTGGCTGACAAAGTGAAAACCAAATTGCAATGTGTTCTTCAACGGAATCCTGGATATTCTACACTGTGCAAAATTAGTGACAGTCTTTCAGGGAATGCCGTAACATTTAAAGATACTGAAACAAAGCTGAACTCCAGTGACCTGGCTGCCTTCAAATATGCTCCAGTGACGTCTTGTGAAGTGGAGAGGAGCTTTTCCAGATACAAAACTATCCTCAGCGGCAACCGTAGATCTTTGACGATGGAAAACCTGAAAATGCAACTTGTGATCCAGTGCAACTTTGCAGATACTGAAGATTGACATACGGTATTAAATAATGTGAAACGCTTTAAATACTATGTAGAAATAAAAACATTATTTTACTGTTTCGGTAGATGATCTTTTCACTGTACTTCGTGTTTAGAAAATAAAACATTCAGACATTCAAAAAATAGGTGCAAATTAGCCACAAACTCTAGAGAAAGAAAGAACTATACTTACCGTATTTTGAGAAGTGAATTTTGTATTACTTTATGGTGAATAAAAAATTAAATAAATAAACAAGAATGCTTTAAATAACTTCTATTAAGTCATATTTCATTTTTAAGGTCATATTTATGTAAGTTTTAGTTCATAAATGCTTGCATATTTCACTGTTTTTTAGGTAGTTAAAATCCGGGTCCTAGTTATGAATTAAGATTTTTATGATTCTTGAAAGACGTATGAAAAAATGCAAGGAAAAAAATATTTATCATTCAGAGTAGTTGTATTCAAAAACAATGTCGACTTATTATTATACTAGGCGTTGTTTTATGTAAATATATTAATAGCTGTGAAACAGTCGAATTATTTAATGTAATTATGTGCTCTCTTTTTTCTGGATGAGGATAGACGTGAGAACGTCGTAACCGTGCTTACATTGCATTTTGATTAATTATTTGTGTTGATCTGCTCTTAAAACCTTTATTATGTATCTTTAGCATCCTTACATGTTACGAAACTAGTGACTTACTTTTTCAGAACATCATAACGCGCAGTACAGCGCGAGTCTGTGAATGATTGTTGTCGGCCAGTTGCACGGACGCAAAGTGTTATTTGGATATTGTCAATATTAAACGGCACGGAGCCGCGACAATAACTTACAAAGTTTGCATTTTAATTCTGTTTCTTTACAAAGATTAACAGTAGTTTTCATTGAACTCTAGTGGTTGCCGCATAACGGCTATCTTTTATCTCAGCTACGTCAATTCACAGAAATTAACTTACTCCGAAATGATCGGTGATAAATACGCACACAATAATATTTCTTTGCACCAAGCCATGAAATTGCAACATAAAAGGAACCTGAGATGTTTTGTTAACATACTAGCTACTACTGTGCTGCACACTGCTCTTTACGTCTTTCATTTTGCGGACATTAAACCTTCAAATTAATTTTTCCATAAGAAAAGACTGTGTAATCTGCCCGTGATAGATTGTGTTGTCACTTTCGTGTTTGTGGCGCCATTCGATGCGTAACTATGTTTATATGTGCCTACGGATCATAGAGTTTATTGAGCTGCACGTGTACACACGATTAAAGCACACCACTTGACGTACAGAATTGAGCACAACATATGGATTAAAAACATTACTTTTTTGTTACAGCGTCTCCCTCTAGGATTACAGGATATGGTGTAGCTGTACGTTTCGCGAAGCACCACATGATACTGATATCCTTTATGATTCCAGGATTACTGGAAAAGACTTTGGCACAGGATAATAATAAACTAGCTAGTTCGCCTCTTTGTTGGTCACTTAAACATTTTGATTCCACAGTCTTCCTGTGGCTGTGGGTTGAGTTACCTTGCACATATTTATAAGTTTGTGGCACTGGTGCACTACAGGAGCATAACTGGTGACTGTGAGTCCATAGCACTTTATTTTTAGTATGTTGAGTTTCATCCCCTGACAGAATCTGCTATATCATGCCTTGGTTCGCAATAAATCTGAAACAATACTTCTCCCATCTACCATCAAATAGCCTTTCCCCCTCCCAGAAAATCCAATCTGATCAAACATTTCCCAGACAGTCCAGTTACCACGAGGAACGTGCATCTTGTAGCTCTGCCCTCGAATTCTATTTTAATCTGTACCTGCTTTTTTACGGCTGACCTCTGGTACTAATAGCACCTGGTGCTACACACTTTTGAACCGGTAGAGAGGGTACTGTAATGTACTTTTCTTTTATTGCCTAGAAAAGTGAGAACTAGATTTAAGTTTTGAAAAAGAAATGCGGTGCATGAATAAATGTTTGCCTTGGAAAAGATACACCACAAATGCGAATGTATGATCTGGTAAATAAGATGACACATCGGGACACAAACAAATTTTCTGCTCTACTGTATCACCATCATTCAGATACCTATAATACAGTGTATCATGATCATTTGATGTCACATGCCCTAGCGGCTATTGAACTTGAATACTCACTAACCCTGAAAATACTATACTGACTTTCACGTAAAAAGTGGTATTGAATATTAGTTCTGATTTCGTGAAAATAGATCAGCAGATTGGATTTGTGGAAAATATAATGCTTAAATGACACGATGCGATAAGCAGTCGGTCGTTATGCCTTCAAACAATGTGTGGACAGTTTCTGATACATATGCCTAAGACATACGAGATCATGAAATATATTTGGTGTGGTAATGACGAAGATTTCTACAATAAATGCAGTCACCAATAGTAATGGATATAGCTTCTAATATATCGAGATCTTAAACATTTAAGTAGGCAGAAGAGGAAGTCTCATCTTTCTGAAGCATCGTTTCCGTCTCAAAAAAATGAGTTTGATTATTACTTTTTCTGCATACTGTTTGTGAGTTGTAATTGACATCTGTTCTTCAATCCTTGAGAAGTTGCATACATTTTGTGATATAGAGTTTCTTATAGGATGAAGGTTTATTCGAAAAATAATAAATTAAAAGTAGGTTTTTATATGATCGCTTCAGTCGCTTTATCAGATCAGCTTTTCTTTAGAAAGAAATTGTTCGCCATGACATTAATATTCGCACCTGTTTCAAGTGTCAGTGTTGTGGAGAATCTGCCCACAACAGCATTAACTGCTGCCTGCACTAACTCTTCTGTGGATTCTTCGCATTCCCCAAAATCATTACAGAGTTCATATAGGACGTCATTGCTCTCATTAAATTGTAGCGCGCAAAGCTGTTCATTAGAACTGGTGCCCCATTTCATCCCGTGACCAACAGGGAGCACGTTGCGGTCACGTCCAGTTTGACGTGGTGTTCGTAGTTGAGGGGCATTCCTCTTCCACCACAGGTATAAGAACCACTTGGTTTTGAGGTGGTATCCAACTCTAAGATGGACCCGAATCTGACATTGGCCTACTTCCGATGTTATTGTTTTAGTGTGGCAGCGGGTTCCCAAAGTTCGCGTGCCACTGATTGCCATAATGCGGGTGGCACTGGCTTGTGTATGGCCCATTTCGATTAACAGTGTATCTTGAATTGTACCTGTTATCTTTGTAACTTTGCCGTCTACTAGAGTGCGACGAAATTTACATTTTTACATGTCTGTTTCAGTTCGCAGGACTGTCGTTGCGGCGCTGCATCGTTGCCACGATGTTTGCTGCCACGGCTATGATTGTTGGAGAGCCCGTTGGAATGCACTGGATGTACACAACCGTTGCTGTTCCAGAAGTGTTCCATATAATTGTTAGAACATTGATCTATTTGTCATGAATATTGATAGGTAGTGTGGCCTTCAGTATTCTCAGTATGTCTGTGTGCTATGGGCTCACCCCAAAAGCGCGTTTTCCTGATGTGGTGTGCGTACTGTAAGACCTTCGGTACACACATCATCAGATTATTTGACCTGTCGCTCTAACGAAGTAGCCGAGTGTCAGCAATATGTCTCTTGGTCTTATCGTGGCGTGTTTATCGTCTGCCGTTAGGTCAGACGATAGAAATGACACTTGCACGCTTAGAGTAGCAGATTGACGATGACCAACTTTAAACAGAACTTGATTAATTTTCACACATATTTATTAAAATAATAAAAAACATAGCCATTACGTAACTTGATTCTGGATGCTGTTTACAATTGACAATCTGAAGTTCCTTTGGTCTTGGTACGTTAATCTTATTCTCACATATCTCTGATGCTTGACAAAGTGTCTATTCATTTATCTTCATGGCTATGTACAGGAATATGGTAGTCTTTTTAGGCACAGACTAAAACTTGACAATAGACTGGTATAGACAGGTGCAGATAAATGCAGACTAATGCAGACTGACTAATCGGAGGTCTGTACACTCGTTCTAACACCTCGCGCGTTCATGTATCACTGCGCGAGTGTGATCCGCGAGGAGAAAAGGTTCTACATTAGCAGCAATCTCATTGGCGGCGGAAGCAGAATTTGGTCCATCTCTAAGGCAGCGCCATCTCGTAGTGCGGAGATGGACGAGCGTTGCGTCTGCGCTGTTGTGCTTAGCGGGGCGCGCTCTACTGGGAAAGTTGTGTACGCGCTGACTACACAGAACTATGTACACAACACCTGATGTGCCATTAAAAATATTTCCTGTCATTACCTGGTTTGATGCTATAATCTTGAGGATTGAAAACCTGTCGGAATCTCTCCTTTAAGAATCTTCACAAGTATTTAGCAGAACGCCCTCTTAAACTGATCGTAGCTGATGCAGTTTTCTGCAGTTTCAGTCGCTCAGAGGGCTGGCTCTCTCTGGATACAAGCAGTGGTGAAACTAATCTTTTGTTTCTCATTCCAGATTTTGGGAAGTATCCCTCTAAAAGCATTGTAAAAACCATGGGATGGGCTGATCGCTTCTCCAGAGAGTCTAATGACCCTCCCTTGGGCACTAGAAAAATTATTAAGTATTCTTGATAAGAGCAAAAAGAACAAACAGACAGGAAACCTCGAAACTTTCCGTTGCATAATTAATTATAACTACTGTTCCATACTCTTACCAGGTTCTCTTCCCTTCCTACTATTGAACGATTTAAATAAATCTGTCCTTTGGTGTTACTTTTGAATATGAAAATTGAAATTGACCTTTTCATCGAAATTAAAATATTTTGTGCTGTGTATCTTAATTACTGTCTTCTTGGCTGAAAAAGAGTAAATTATTAATTTTGCAGTAATGTGTGGTGTCTCAAGAGTACAATCGAGTGCACCCAAAGTTCGTCTTTGCAGGCAGCGTAAGAAACAACTTTTCAAGATCTGCGTCGTAATGTAGCTCTGAAAAATTCTTGACGCTGCTATTGAAGAGCAAGTCAAGCAGGTACGATTCTGAACGACTGTGGTAGTCTGTGTCGATAGGGCAAGTTCCACAAATTTTCGCTTTTCATTTATTAAACAGGTGTTGCACAGTACTACCTAGCATTCAGAATCGAGTCTTCTGCGTGCTTGCACTTTGTATCGTAATTACTAGAAGAGGAAAGATGAGCATAATATTCACTTCAAAAATGAGAAAAATTGTACCTTTCGAGATAACAATTATTATTTTATAAAAATGTTCTTCTCGTGCTGAACTATTACAGTATAAATTCAGCTTCTTACAAGAGCGTATATTGACAAAAATTAATATTTTCTGATATCTCGCAGCAATGGCAGCTGTCGTTTCTTTTTTAACAATAGAAGTACACCTTCTTTGAAAATATGTCCTTCCGTAGTTAAGTCTACTATCAGAAAAAATCATTAGTAAAGTCACGGAATACACGTTTGTTATAATTCACGGAACGCTGACAAACCAACGATGTTATTTACAACGTTGCGCTGTCGCAGGCGAAGACGATAATTTTCTGGCTATTTACAACTGAGAGTTTCTCTTTTGCTTGCACCTCACGATATTCCACTAAAAAATTAAAACACAGTCTTGTTTCATCTCATTTACCCTCTAACAATACTTTACCGGTAAACAGACAGGTCATTATTATTGTAAAATGTCCCTCGAGCCGTCGCAGTACACAATATTTAGATTTAGGCTACCTGTTACGAAGTGATATTATAAGACAATATTTGAAAATGGCGATTCTTTAGAATATTTTCTTCTAGAAATATCGCGATTGAAGTGGGTGCTGCCGCCACCAACTCAGACATTCGATGTGCAGGGCAGCTTGTCCTCCTTAATTGCGACAGTCTCCACTATAAGGATTTATTGTCTCGTACATTTCACATGCGCGAACATGTACAGTGTCATGTGCTATGGCTTTAATTACTGTAATCTCGTGACGCAGGTCAATGACCTGGATAGTCACGCTGCTGCTCCATTCGGGTAGGTCTTGTGCTAATGCACACTTTATATGCCCTAATTCATCTCGGATAGTTTCACCCGAAGCACCTGGTTCTAGCGAGACTTCTGTATCAACATACCGCACAGCTTCACGTGGCCTTGTCTCAAGCCTTTCTGTAGCCAGAGAATCTTTTCTATTTATACGTCTGTTAACCTCGTAGGAAAATTTTGTTCCTTGTGCGATAGGGCCTTCGCTGATTTTGGATTCTTATTAAACAGCCGGATAATGAAATTGCTCGGTCAAGTGTTTTACATCGTTCTGCACCGACATGTGAGCCTTTTTCAGTACGCTGGCGTCAGCTGTTTTAACTGCTTCTGGCACTTTTATAGGTTTGTTTCAAATCAGATACTCTGTTTTAATGCTTTCGAAGCTGTTACTGAACTGTGCCACTTGTTCCTTTGGAACCTGATGAAATGTTTTATCGATACGTTGAGCCTGCTCTTTAGCAGTTTCTTCAAAATTCATTTTTAACTGTTCGTTTGTAACCCGCTCAATAGCAGTGTTCATTTGAACGGACTGCTCTTGCGCTAATCGATGAAAATTATCGTTCATCACGTTGGCTAATTCGTGAAACAGATCCGTAAACAAATCAGAAATTTCACTCGTTTGCGGAACTTTGTCACTACATTGGGATTGCACATCCGACTCACGTTCAGAAATGGCAAGATTCATGTCCTGCACTGTCCTATCGACAACACTGCCGAATAACACACGAAGCCGGCCGCGGTGGTCTAGCGGTTCAGGCGCTCAGTCCGGAACCGCGGGACTGCTGCGGTCGCAGGTTCGAATCCTGCCTCGGGCATGGATGTGTGTGATGTCCTTAGGTTAGTTAGGTTTAAGTAGTTCTAAGTTCTAGGGGACTGATGACCACAGATGTTAAGTCCCATAGTGCTCAGAGCCATTTGAACCATTTTTTAACACACGAAGTAATTCAGCAAAATCACGAACGGTAGGATTAACTTCACACGTAAATAGGCAATGTACGCCACTATGTAAAACCACACAAGTGCATCGTCAGCCTGTCTCGTCCTCATGCCGTGCAGGCTGTTACTTTCTACAAGATTTTCCACAATGAAATTTACTAATTAAAAATGTTTGCAAATTAAAACGTATTAACCATTCAATGAACTGTTTGAAAAATCGTGATTTGCAAATGGAAGCGATAGAAGTATGGTGTCCTTACTTACCTTTATTAGTGATGTACCGTTGCTACATTTGGTATCAGAAATTTTTTGTCCACCCCGATGGAAAAGTTGCTTTTACTGTTGTGATATTCAGTGCAAGCATTAATTCATAATTTCTGTCCAACGTTGGTCAACAAACAAGCAACAGAAAAACAATACAGCTTTTAATTACATTTTACAAATAATTTCACTTCTTTGAACCCCACATTGGGTGCCAGATGAAACGTGCCTTTCTCGTATGTTGAGATATTTAAATGAAAAGGTTTTCAGTAAGCGACGATATAAAATATTGCAAATGAGATAAGACTTTGCATAAGTTAATTTTCGCGAGAAGAAGGCACGGCTCAATGAAGATTAAAAATTTGTTTTTCATGGAAGCACCGTGAAATGCAAATGATTTGATAATTCAAAAAAGTGAAAGTATTTACACTTAAATATACCACCGTCAGTAAAACAAAAATAAATGTGGAAGCACATCAGGTAAGTGAGTATGTTGGGTGACGTCATTTTCGACTATGAGTGACCGATTATTTGAGAATAAGTATTACTCAGAAAGTTATGTAAGAAAAAGAAAACGATCGGCAAGATAATCTCAGAGGTGTTCTTCGATTAACGAAGAGTTAACGAAAGAACACGTATAGTGTTCGGTTCTTTCATCGACGAACAATCCGGTTATAACTCCACGCCTTCGGCCGCAGTAATCATACAGAAATGAAAATTACGTTCATGACAAAGGAAAATTATGAAATAATTACACACGACTAAGTATAACAAATCGTCAATTGTTGCCAGCGAACAGGAATACATTCCATGTACATTAGATCTTTCCGAGATCGTACAGGAGAAGGTACGGAGTCATTTAAAAGACAAATGAAGTTGCATACTCGTTTCTTATAAAGCATATAGAGTAATAATTCTACAAAATTTCAGAAGCCTGGATTCTTTGACAAATATTTACTTTGATTACGAAAAGAAAATGCTTCATCACTCGCTGGTCTGTAATTGACGCTGACCATTCTCTGGTCTGTAATCCATGCTGATTACTAATTCAATGAGATATATTTTCAAGATAAAACTGTTAGATTGTTACACAACCCGGTGCCTAGCGTTAGCTGAAGCTGAACTCATGTCTAGGATTTGTTCGAACACGGCAGTGGGTACTAAGCGATATGTTACTGGAGATAGCATCCCTAACCTTATTTTCAACTTGCTTTATCCATTTATATAGAAACCTAAAATTTAACACGAACTCTGGATCGGGGTGCCACGTGTAATTTTCCAAAGGTACAAATAAATGCTAAAACTAAAAGAAGCAATAAGTGAGAAAAAAATCATATGATCGACTGAAGATTGGACTTAACAAAGTTTGGATTTGTAACCTCTCACTTACCCACTTCACTTAACATTACTTTCAGTGAAAAGGTAAACCTATAATCGTGAAAATTTGCCTTAAGGCAATCTAACGCCGGCCGCTGTGGCCAAGCGGTTCTAGGCGCTTCAGTCCGGAACCGCGCTGCTGCTACGGTCACAGGTTCGAATCCTGCCTCGGGCATGGATGTGTGTGATGCCCTTAGGTTAGTTAGGCTTAAGTAGTTTCTAAGTCTAGGGGACTGATTACCTCAGATGTTAAGTCCCATAGTGCTCAGAACGCCTGATGAAATGCTCTGTATTTATCAGTAACCAACACTCGAAATACTACAATACCACCAAAATAATTCATACTAGACAAGTGCTTTCGCAAAATTTATACGTGACTAACCTATTTCTGCTCTGCTTAAGATAGGTGACAGTTCCACACTAACACACACACAATCATAGTTAATTTAAGTATTAACTGTATTTTTCTTACTTGTCACTTCTTCTTCCGTGTGTTTTTCTTTTAGGAAGCTTTAATTGTCGAGTGCTAGTAATAGTCTTCCATAGATTTCGTATTTGTTTTGAATACAGTCAGAGAGAGTCCCTTTAGTCAACCATAGTGCCAGTCATGCTAGTGTTTGTTTTCAATACAGTCCAGAGACAGGTAGTGCTATTTTCATTGTTTTCTACAAGAAATGTCAAGCAACCACAGTTTAGTCAACTATCAGCCGCCTTTAGTGAATTAGTAGTCTAGTTAAAATTTGTTTAACTCTCTACATTTCTCCGCTCAGGGACTGGGTGTTGTGTTGTCCTAATCATCATCATTTCATCCCCATCGACGCGCAAGTCGCCGAAGTGGCGTCAAACCGAAAGACTTGCACCAGGCGAACGGTCTACCCGACGGGAGGCCCTAGCCACACGACATTCCATTTCATTTACAGTAAATTGATTTCTTGGGAGGGATAGGATGTGTGACTGCTGTGTACGGACGCAGGAGGAGCTGGCCACTGTTCGTGAACAGCTGAACGTGTTGATGGCCGCGGTCAGCCGTCTACAGGCTGCTGCCTCGGAGTGTAGCGGCAGTGGGGAATCTGGTGCGTCGCATGGTACACCCCAGGTGTTACATGCTTCACCCACTGTCCCTGCTGTCGAGACATCTTCGCTGGTACTGGGCGCGGTTGGGCCACCCTCTCCCCAAGGGGAGTGGCGGGTTCAGCGGCGTTCGCGGCGCACGAGGCGGAGGGTCAATGTGGAGGCTGGACGTGTGGCATCGCCCGCTCTGCCTGTGAGTGGACATGTGGCCGCCCCTTCAGCAAGGTCTAATCAGGCACACGCGGAGAGGGGTTTATTAGTGATTGGGAGCTCCAATATTAGGCGGGTGATGGAGCCGCTTAGGGAAATAGCGGAAAGGTCGGGGAAGAAGGTCAGTGTTCACTCTGTCTGCTTGCCGGGGGGTCTCATCCGAGATGTGGAGGAGGCCCTTCCGGCGGCGACAGAGAGCACTGGGTGCACCCGACTGCAAATTGTTGCTCGTGTCGGTACCAATGACTCCTGCCGTCTGGGTTCGGAGGTAATCCTCAGTTCATACAGGCGGTTGGCGGAGTTGGTGAAGGCAGAAAGCATCGCTTGCAGGGTGGAATCTGAGCTAACTATTTGTAGTATCGTTCCCAGAACCTATCGCGGTCCTCTGGTTTGGAGCCGAGTGGAAGGCTTAAACCAGATGCTCAGACGATTCTGCGGAGATCTGGGACGCAAATTTCTCGACCTCCGCTATCGGGTGGAGGAATGTAGGGTCCCCATGAATAGGTCAGGCGTGCACTATACGCTGGAAGCGGCTACAAGGGTAGTGGAGTACGTGTAGAGTGCACATGTGGGTTTTTTAGGTTAGAGAATTCCCTCCATAGGCCCGACAAGACGTCACCTGAGACGCGACAAGATAGTAGTAGGCAAAACGCAACAGGGAATAACAATACTGATGTGGTAACAGTAAACTGCGGGAGCGTCTATAGAAAGGTCCCAGAACTGCTCTCATTAATAAACGGTCACAATGCCCACATAGTACTAGGGACAGAAACTTGGCTGAAACCAGATGTAAAGAGTGATGAAATTCTAAACTCAGATTGGAATTTATACCGCAGAGACAGGCTGGACAGTGAAGGGGAGGCGTGTTTATAGTGATAAAAAGTGCAATCATATCGAAGGAAATTGATGGAGATCCGAAATGTGAAATAATTTGGGTGAAGGTTACGGTTAAAGCAGGCTCAAACGTGGTAATTGGATGTGTCTATAGGCCCCTGGCTCAGCAGCTGTTGTGGCAGAGCACCTGAAGGAAAATTTGGAAAGTATGTAGAGTATATTTCCTGACCATGTTATATTCCTGGGTGGAGATTTTAATTTGCCGGATGTAGATAGGGAGACTCAAACGTTTATAACGGGTGGCAGGGACAAAAATTCCAGTGAATTTTTTTTAAATGCATTATCTGAAAACTACCTTGAGCAGTTCAACAGAATCGACTCGTGGCGATAACATATTAGACCTTCTGGTGACAAACAGACCCGAACTATATGAAGCAGTTAACGCAGGACAGGGAATCAGCGATCATAAAGCCGTTACTGCATCGATGATTTCAGTCGTAAATAGAAATATTAAAAGAGGTAGGAAGATTTTTCTGTTTAGCAAAAGTGACAAAAAGCAGATTTCGGAGTACTTGACGGCTCAACACCAAAGTTTGGTGTCAAGTACAGATAGCGTTGAGGATCAGTGGACAGAGTTCGAAACTATCATACAATATGCATTAGATGAATATGTGCCAAGCAAGATCGTAAGAGATGGAAAAGAGCCACCGTGGTACAACAACCGAGTTAGAAAACTGCTACGGAAGCAAAGGGAACTTCACAGCAAACATAAACATAGCCAAAGCCTTGCAGAGAAACAAAAATTATGCGAAGCGAAATATAGTGTGAGGAGGGCTATGCGAGAGGTGTTCAATGAATCCGAAAGTAAAGTTCTATGTACTGACTTGGTAGAAAATCCTAAGAAATTTTGGTCTTATGTCAAAGCGGTAGGTGGATCAAAACAAAATGTTCAGACACTGTGTGACCAAAATGGTACTGAAACAGAGGATGACAGACTAAAGGCCGAAATACTAAATGTCTTTTTCCAAAGCTGTTTCACAGAGAAAGACTGCACTGTAGTTCCTTCTCTAGATTGTCGCACAGATGACACAATGGTAGATATCGAAATAGACGACAGAGGGACACAGAAACAATTAAAATCGCTCAAAAGAGGAAAGGCCGCTGGACGTGATGGGATACCAGTTCGATTTTACACAGAGTAAGCGAACGAACTTGCCCCCCTTCTTGCAGCGGTGTACCGTAGGTCTCTAGAAGAGCGTAGCGTTCCAAAGGGTTGGAAAAGGGCACAGGTCATCCCCGTTTTCAAGAAAGTACGTCGAACAGCTGTGCAGAACTACAGACCTGTATCTTGGAACACATATTATGTTAGAGTATAATGACTTTTCTAGAGACTAGAAATCTACTCTGTGGGAATCAGCATGGGTTTCGAAAAAGACGATCGTGTGAAACGCAGCTCGCGCTATTCGTTCACGAGACTCAGAGGGCCATAGACACTGGCTCCCAGGTAGATGCCGTGTTTCTTGACTTCTGCAAGGCGTTCGACACAGCTCCACACGGTCGTTTAATGAACAAAGTAAAGAGCACATGGACTATCAGACCAATTCTGTGATTGGATTGAAGAGTCCCTGGACAAGAGAACGCAGCATGTCATTCTCAATGGAGAGAAGTCTTCCAAAGCAAGAGTGATTTCAGGTGTGTCGCAGGGGAGTGTCGTGGGACCGTTGCTCCTCACAATATATATAAATGACCTTGTGGATAAGAAGGGAAGTTCACTGAGGCTTTTTGCGGATGATGCTGTAGTATATCGAGAGGTTGTAACAATGGAAAATTGTACTGAAATGCAGGAGGATCTGCAACGAACGGACGCATGGTGCAGGGGATGTCAATTGAATCTCAATGTAGACAAGTGTAATGTGCTGCGAATACATAGAAAGAAAGATCCTTTATCATTTAGCTACAATATAGCAGGTCAGCAACTGGAAGCAGTTAATTCCATAAATTATCTGGTAGTAGGCATTAGGAGTGATTTAAAATGGAATGATGATATAAGATTGATCGTCGGTAAAGCAGATGCTAGATTGAGATTCATTGGAAGAATCCTAAAGAATGCAGTCCGACAACAAAGGAAGTAGGTTCAGTACACTTGTTCGCCCACTGCTTGAATATTGTTCACTAGTGTGGCATCCGTACCAGATAGGGCTGATAGAAGAGATAGAGAAGATCCAACGGAGAGCAGCGCGCTTCGTTACAGAATCATTTAGTAATCGCGAAAGCGTTACGGAAATGATAGATAAACTCCAGTGTAAGACTGTGCAGGAGAGACGCTCAGTAGCTCGGTACAGAATTTTGTTGAAGTTTCGATAACATATCTTCACCGAGGAGTCAAG
Source organism: Schistocerca serialis cubense (assembly GCF_023864345.2). Classification (NCBI taxonomy): domain Eukaryota; kingdom Metazoa; phylum Arthropoda; class Insecta; order Orthoptera; family Acrididae; genus Schistocerca; species Schistocerca serialis. Next base: position 283,743,226 of record NC_064643.1, on the reverse strand, counting down.
CAGTTTATTGCTCCCTCCTACGTATATCTCGCGAAGACACCATGGGCATAAAATCAGAGAGATTAGAGCCCACACGGAGGCATACCGACAATCTTTCTATCCACGAAAATGCGGGACTGGAATGTAATGGAGAACCGATAGAGGTACTGAAAGTACCCTCCACCACACACCGTCAGGTGGCTTGCGGAGTATGGATGTAGATGTAGATGTAGATAAAACAGGTGAAAATGTGAAATTACAAAGATATTTATACAGTTATTCGACTCGTTAAACTACTTTTCTGTTTTGACTGAATGGTCAAATTTTGTTATGTAAAATTAGAGATACTCGAATATATTAAATCTGTTGCGTTACTTCTACGAAATTAAAAACACTCTGAAACATTAAATGTATTGCGTTGCGTGTACGAGAAAAAAATAGATGATCAGTCGGTAACTGTGCCATGTGACGTCTAATTAGTGTCTTTTTTTGTCTCGCCAGGGGAGAGGGACTGGTGATGATTGCAGAAAGGCATAGTGGTTTTCAGCCGATGATATCGGTATAAATTAGTGGTATTCTGGTTTGTCACAATTCATTGTGTTTTGGGGAGGATGTAGGAGAGCATAGCCCTTTTCAGCCAATAGTTGTAGCTTGTGCTGTTGTGCTACCATTTATTTATGACAGTTGGGTGCCTATTTAATTTTGTAGGATTTGTAATTGGTTTTGGATGGACAGTTGAGTGGAAGGTGATGTTCACTGACTTTCCTCCGTTCCGAATCCAAGGATTTGCCTGACGTCTGAGGGAAAAACCTTTGGTCGAAAAAACCCAAGCTGGTATTGGTTGCAGGTTGTTCGGCTTTTGTACCTTCACATTACCACAGCGGTCTTGACAACGTTACATTGTGATCTTGGAATTTTATTGATGTGGAAAATTCCCATCTAATTCTGTATAACATATAGAAATTTGAAAACCTAGTCGATATAGAGAATATTGTTTCTTCTATAGGAGTTGATTGAGGTAATTTTGGTCAGTAAGTTGTTCTTTCTATATCAGGCTGCTACATCACCCCAAATCCTTGTAGGTGTTCTTGATCTGTTGACAAATTTAGTGATTTCTTCGTTTTGCAAGGAATTCTGTTTGAGTGAATTCCATACTGCTTCGAGATTACTGTGGGGAGTAAATGCATATTTGAATTTCGGAAAATTGAACGTTGTAGGCCCGTGCTGCAAGAGTGATTTTTTAACTCCACTGTTAAGTAGTCTATTCAGCCTTTGGTCCTTGGTTTTATATGTTCCGTGAGGGAGCTAGTTGGAAACTCATAGCGTAGATCTCCCACTACTCGAGGCATCCTCCAGTCAGCAAATAGAATTTTTCCCGTTTGGTTAGATGATTAAATCGATGCTTGAGACCCATATCCGAGAATGGGTCGGACAAATATTTTATATTTGGGAAGGGAAACTGGTTGCTCCACTCTGCGTGTTTGGTCTTTCATGAGACGTACTAAATTAAGTCGGCTTTCAGCTTGTTTAATCTTCCCAGTCATTTTTCTTACAATTCAAGAGTTCATCTAGATAGATTCTAAGATATTTGACGTTCTGCTGTGGAGTAATTCTTGTCCCTAAAGTCGAATGTTGAGATTTATGGAATCCTGTTGTTGGCTATTAGTAAGATTTCTATGTCTGAACAGAATAACTTGACTTTTGGTTGGATTAGGTAGGATTTTCCATTTCAAGTTTGATGATGCAGCAGTTGGTTTGTTCACTGAGTCCATGACACCAGTAAATGATGTCATCCGCGTACATTTCACCACCTGTGTCTTGGGATGAGAGTTGTATACATCGTATAAGACAACGGGGTGACGACGGCACCCTGAGGGACTCCGGATTTGAGTCTGAGGTTCGACGATTTTTGATCCCCAACTTGCACTTGTACTTTTCTGTTTCCAATGAGGTTAGCTATTAATTGTACAATTTCATGTGGGAAGTTGTATTTTAGCATTTTGTGAAGAAGTTCTGCATGCCATACCTCATCAAAGGCGCGTTATATGTTCAGAAAGAGGGTAACAGTCGCATCCCTTAAGTTGCTCTGCTACTTTGTTAGTTAGTCTTCATAATGGATCAGCGGTACTGTGACTGTTTCTGAAACCAGCTTTTTCATGTGTTATAATGCTGTTGTCTTCTGAAAACTGTTGTAGTCCGTGGTTAACTATTGTTCAAAGGTTATATCAATTACTGGAAGTAATTTGGTATATCTGTGTGAGTTAAGGCTATTTTTGGGTTTTCCAGATGTCGGAGTCATTCTAATAGGCTCATGTTTCCAATGGGATGGTACAGTTTTTCTGAGTTAAGGCTGCATTAAATAAAGGTTTTAGTGTTTGAACAAGTCCCTGTGGTAGAATGAGTTTGAGTTGAAATGGTCCAATGACGTCATTTCGAGAAGCTGTAGTTTTGCCGCTTAATGTGGCAGAGGATATTTCATATTCTGTTATTTCTTTCAATAGTGGACGATCGGCTGGTGTGGTATTTTTGTACGAAAGTGACTTAAGTTCCCTAGTAATAATTTCCTCGTCGTTGTCGTTAAATTTGGGGTTCTGTAGATGATCGTCTGTTTTTTCGAGTAAATCGCGGACTATATCAGCCTTATCCGCTTCGTCCGTCGTGAAATGGTCGTCGATTTGTATAACCGGTTCTTCGGTGACGGTTTTGGCCATTATTCTCTTGAATTTATTCTAAAAGAGAGTGGGCTTAAGCGTGTGAAGTCCTTGCGACTCACGTTCCCATCTATTTGTTCTGAATTGGTGAATCTCTGATCTAACTAGATTGTTAACACGGTTCCATTCCGTTTTTGCTCTTTCATTAGGTTGACAATTTATTTATCTATACAATTTTCTTTTTACTTTGATTCAGAATATGTGTAGGAAGGCTGTTCTGGTGTTCTACAGTGGTCTTCTTTGGTACCTTGTTAGTGGCAGCAGATTGTATTGTTTGGACGATTAGCTGGTTATAGTTGTCAAAGTCTTGTTTAGTGTTAATGGCTGTCGTGTTGGCCTTTTTGCTTAAAAATTTTGTTCTGAAGTTTTCTATATTAAAATTTTCGGAGTCAATGAAAGTGTTCCCAGTTTTGAAATGGGTAATAACCGTTGTTTTTATGATGATAGGGAGGTGGTTGCTGGAAATGCTATCACCTATTTCCATTTCACTTCAGTGACTAGCAATTTGCGGTGTGCAAATAATGTGATCAACTAGGGAGGCTTCAGTGTGAGTAATGAAAGTAGGTGAATTATTTTCTAGGTGTTTTCGAGGCCAAGAAAAGTGGGTCTGTCATGAAGGTCTCCTGAGATGATTGCTGGGCCAAGTATAGAGATGTAATCAGAGATATATATTGATAGGTCCTCAGTGGGAAGTATATATACAGCAGCGAAAACGATCGGTTTCCTATATTTTCCTACTTTTTTTAGAACAATTTCTTGGTGCACGTTCAGTTTTTCTGGTAAATCAAGTCTTACAGCGGCTAGTTGTTTTGCGTGAAAGAAGGCGACTCCTCCTTGTGAACATCTTCCTCTGCTTGTTTTGAGTTTTTCTAACCTGTGGCATACATAATCGAGAAAGCTTATATCTTTGCCGAAACTTTGGTTTCTTCAATTCAAATCATTGTAATGTTTTATTGTCGAAGCAGTTTTTCTAGGAGCTCTTTTTCTAGCACATAAAGCATTTGCGTTGATAAAAAATATAGTTGCAGTGTCTTTTCTGGACGATAATGTGAAATGAAAACCAGGTTCGGAAAATGTAGCAATAGGTTAAATCGGATCAGATGAGTCAGGAGTGTTGCTGATGTAAATGTGCATGTTATTCCAGGCACGCGTGATTTCCATTTCCCGCCGGAGGAACTTTCTGGAAACCGTTTTTATCGTTTCAGTAATGAGGGAGCTGCGTTCCGGAAGAATGTTGAGTAGTGAAGTGGTGAATGCACGCAGGAAATTTCCAGTCTGTGAGCATTCCTATACGGTGTAAGTTGGTTCATCAATGCACATGATCTCTGCTCTGTCGGAGGAGATAGATTGCTTCACCTTTCTGAGCAGTTTGGATTGATAGGGAGGTAAGTACCGTCGCAACAGATGTCAAGTTTTTTTTTTGTTTGTTTCATTGCTCGTTTCGTGATTCGCAGGTAGATGGGCGTTGATTGTTTGATTTTGTAATCCTGCATCATTAGTTCTTCTTCGACTTCGTCCTTGGTGACGACGTGTTCGATATTAGTGATAAAGACACTTAAGAAGCTTCCATGTAGTTTTCAGTCAAGTTGTGGTTTACTTCTTGAGTTAATTATGTTGATGGTTGCTCTCTGTGTGTAAGTGGTGCCTTTCTTTTAGTTTGGTTTCAAAGTCTGTTTGTATGAGAAGACTTAGCGGTTTTCTTCAGGTCCAGATTGTCAATGATAACAATTCCAGTCTGAATGTTCAAATCAAAGTTTACTGGGTTCTCACCAGATTTGTGGACGCAGTGGAGTTCCGTCCCGAGTTACGACTGGAGCGTACCTTATGGAAACATTATCGTCATGTATGTCAAGAGATCCCGTTACATGATCAGACTCTTTAGTTTGACAACAGTTTCCTGGCTCTGGGTCGGAATGAGATTGTTAAGGTTGTGAGATTGTTAGGGATCGGTTGGTTGACTTGAGATTCGACCGGTCTGGTTGTGTGAGATTTTTTCTTTTTTGTCAGGTTTTAAATTTCACGAGTAGAACGTTCATCCTGCTTGGTGGAGTTGGGACGATTCACTAGTCTGCGAGGACTACTCGCATTCTCTGTTTATGATCCTAAACTCTGTGCCTTAGCCTCAGCAAGCGTAGACTGACTGTCCTTGGACGGACCTAATCTGCAATGTGACCTAACTATCCATCCCTGAGTTTAGGTGTACAGCCTGGCTATAGTTTACCCTAACAAGCGATAGAACAATTTTGCTCTTTCCTAAAAAGCGGCGACAATGTACTATCCATCCCTGAGTTTAGGTGTACAGCCTGGCTATAGTTTACCCTAACAAGCGATAGAACAATTTTGCTCTTTCCTAAAAAGCGGCGACAATGTACATCTATACTGAACGACGGCAGTGTTCAGATTCAGGTATGCATGATTTCAAGAGATGGAATAAAACATTTGACTGCGAGGAAATTCTGTGTTTGAGGGTAAAATATAACGTATTTCAGTTTAATATTATTGCTCTGAAATAACTAGTTCCCGTTGAATTTTCTTTACTGTTATCTATCTTTACATGAGGCCTGCTACGTAACGTTCAGTTCCGACGCAAGGAGTCACTGATGTGTTTGTAATAATGGCTGCCAACAGAGATATATCAATGTACTTTTTTTCTGTTTAATCTGTTGCCGAAGCTGTTGCTAATCTGATGCTCGCACACCAGCAGCTGTTGCCAAAGCGGAAGGAAGATGCAAACAATGTGATGGTCGACATCATAAATAATTACTTACAAAACTACCCATGTGGAGTTGCTAGTCTTCCATCGGGCGCCTACACAGGTGGCAGATAGGGGAATGCTCACTAGATACAGGGGGTACCGGGAAAATAAAATAACCGGGGTGGACCAAAACTAGCAGCAGCCGCTTTGTACACTACTGGCCATTAAAATTGCTACACCAAGAAAAAATGCAGATGATAAACGGGTACTCATTGGACAAATATATTATACTAGAACTGACATGTGATTACATTTTCACGCAATTTCGGTGCATAGATCCTGAGAAATCAGTACCCAGAACAACCACCTCTGGCCGTAATAACGGCCTTGATACGCCTGGGCATTGAGTTAGAGCTTGGATGGCGTGTACAAGTACACCTGTCCATGCAGCTTCAACACGACACCACAGTTAATCAAGAGCAGTGACTGGCGTATTGTGACGAGCCAGTTGCTCGACCACCATTGACCAGACGTTTTCAATTGGTGAGAGATCTGAAGAATGTGTTGGCCAGGGCAGCAATCGAACATTTTCTGTATCCAGAAAGGCTGGTACAGGACCTGCAACACGCGGTCGTGCATTATCATGCTGAAATGGAGGGTTTCGCAGGGATCGAATGAAGGGTACAGACACGGGTCGTAACACATCTGAAATGTAACGTCCCCTGTTCAAAATGCCGTCAATGCGAACAAGAGGTGACCGAGACGTGTAACCAATGGCACCCCATATCATCACGCCGGCTGATACGCCAGTATGGCGATGACTACTAATACACGCTTCCAATGTGCGTTCACCACGATGTCGCCAAACACGGATGCGACCATCATGATGCTGGAAACAGAACCTGGATTCATCCGAAAAAATGACGTTTTCCATTCGTGCGCCCAGGTTCGACGTTGAGTACACCATCGCAGGCGCTTCTGTCTGTGAAGCAGCGTCAAGGGTAACTGCAGTCATGGTCTCCGAGCTGATAGTCCATGCTGCTGCAAACGTCGTCGAACTGTTCGTGCAGATGGTTGTTGTCTGGCAAACGTCCCCATCTGTTGACTCAGGGATAGAGACGTGGCTGCACGATCCCTTACAGCCATGCGGAAAAGATGCCTGTTATCTCGACTGCTAGTGATATGAGGCCGTTGGGATCCAGCACGGCGTTCCGTATTACCCTCCTGAACCCACCGATTCCATATTCTGCTAACAGTCATTGGATCTCGTCCAACGCGAGCAGCAATGCGACATCACGATAAACCGCAATCGCGATAGGCTACAATTCGACCTTTATCAAAGTCGGAAACGTGATGGTACGCATTTCTCCTCCTTACACGAGGCATCGCAACAACGTTTCACCAGGCAACGCCGGTCAACTGCTGTTTGTGTATGAGAAATCGGTTAGAAACTTTCCTCATGTCAGCACGTTGTTGGTGTCGCCACCGGCGCCAACCTTGTGTGAATGCTCTGAAAAGCTAATCATTTGCATATCACAGCATCTTCTTCCTGTCGGTTAAATTTCGTGTCTGTAGCACGTCATCTTCGTGGTGTATCAATTTTAATGGCCAGTAGTGTAGTTAGATATTGGTGTATCAAAGGTTAAAGGAAGGCAACCTTGAAAAAAAAAATTACCTGAACTTCCAGAATGGGGGTTGAGGCAATGGGCCAATGGAAAATAATACAATGTTGAAAAACCCAAGACGATACAGCCGGATTGATTAAATGTTAAACGAAAAGAGCTACGCAAACGGACAGTGAAAATTGGAACATGGAGCATTAGAGGACTAAGGAATAAAGAAGGGGAAGTAACTAGAGAGTTAGAACACAGAAAACAGAACATTATTGAATATCGGAAATAAGAAAGAAGGGAAACAGCATAGAAACAAAGGGTCCTGTATATACTTATACAGCATGGTGCAAAAACATCAAAGGGCAAAGCGAGGAGTATCAATATTGATAAATAAAAATCACAGAAGCATATTACAAGTTGGAAACCTATTGATGAAAATCTGATTAAAGTAAACATAACTTTATATGGACACAGAACTACTATAATAGGAGTCTATGCAGTAAACGAGGATGGACCAGATCTTACCAAAGAAACATTCTTCAAGAAATTAAATGGCTTGGCAAAAGGGATAGGAAATACAAGAAAAATAATAATTTCTGGAGGTTTCAAAAGTAGAAGAGGGGGAAAACTAGGAAATAAAATAGTAGGACCACATGGAGAAAATATAGTAAATGATAATGGGCTAAGATTAACTAATATATGTGAACAAAATTCACTACAAATTTTGAGTGGTTTATATCCACATAAAGAAATTCATAAATACACATGGCATCAGGAAACACTCTAATTAAAATCAATAGTTGATTCAATAATAATTCGGCAAAAAACAGTTTTAAAAGCACAAGACGTCATAGTATACAGAGGAGTAACCCAGAATGACCATCATCTGGTTAACTGTAAAATTGTGTTTCCATACGTATTTATAAAAAGTAAAGAGGAAATTGTTGATGAGGAGGAAGATTTTAAAACTGAAATAAAAATCGCAAGGTACAATGTACATAGCCTAGAAAATGAAAGTACAGTGAATCTATTCAAAGAAAGATTAGATAAAAATTAACTGAAACAGAACTTTGCGTTTCAGTTATGGAAAATAAATACATCCTTAATGCCCTACATGAGACAGCCAAGGAGCCCCGGGCGAAGAAATTGAGTATCAGAAAAAAATCGTTACATTATTTTGATACAGAAATAGAGAAAGAGGTACAAATAAAGAAAGAAGAATATTTAAAATTGCTAAATACACGAAGTATCCAGGACAAGATAGAACTGAGAGCACAAAAAGAAAAAAATTAGGAAAATGGTGACAGAAGCAAAAAATAAGAATTGAGAAAATACCTGTAATAATATGGATAGTCTAATTGGAAGTAAGATAAGCTCAGAGTCATGGAGATATTTAAAACCCTGAGAAAAAATTCTAAAGAAACTCAACAAATTAACTACATTACTATCCAGACTTGGGAAAAATGCTTCAAAGACATACTGACTGAAAACAGAGGAGAATTTTTGGATACAAATAACAACGATATATAACAAGCAGAAAATAATGGCAGCATTTCACTGGACATAGAAGTAGTAACAAAACCAATTAAAACTTTAAAAAAATGAAGTGCTACTTAGAAACGGAATTTAACGAAATGGAGGACGAGGGACTGGATGGTTTGAGAGCAAGGAGGTCAACTACAGATCATATGTTTTGCTTGTAACAAATAACTGGAAAGAAAAAAATTAGAAATGAACCCCTTCACTTATTATTTGTAGACATAGAAAAAGCGTATGTTAATATACCCATATGTAACATGTGGAAAGCTTTAAAGGCGTTCAAAATTAGTTTCATCGTAATTAAAAGAATTCAGAACCTTTACGAAAATTCTATAGCAAGAATAAAAGTACAAAACTATCTCTCGCCTGGATTTAAATTTACAAAAGGATTACGTCAAGAATCCAGCCTGTCACCAACACCTTATAAAATTTTTACAGAAAAAGCATTGGAGAACTGGAAAAGAAAATGTAAAAACATAGGCATCCTCGTAAATGATATTACAATATATTCATTACAATTTAGCTGATGACTAACTAATTTTGGCACAAGATACAGAAGACATAGAGTACATTACAAGCAAATAAAAAGAGGACTATAAAAATGGTGGACCTCTGCTCCACGGGAATAAAACAAAATGTACAGCAATAGGAGACGCAAATCAAGATTTGACACTGGAAGAAGGGATGGGAATTATTAGACACACTGAAGAGTACAAATATCTAGGAATCAATATCAAACAAGGTGGAAAACAAGGCAAGGCAAGGCAATCAATTCAAGAACAAATGCTAGTAATGTTACTACTGGAACAGGAAATTGTATTATATGCGACTAACATACTAGAAAGGAAACAAAAAGAAAAATATTCAACACAGCTAGCTGAAACATTATGTCATATGAATCAGAAATATGGACAATTAAATCGCAAACAGTAAAAAGGTTGATGGCAACGGAGATGAACTTTTGGGGTCGGTCCGCAGGGATATCTGGGCAAGAAAGAATCAGAAATGAGGTCATCAGGAAGAAAATAGATGTTAGAAATTTAATTGTAGATTTTTATGGAAAAACAACTGTTATGGTATGGACATACAAAAAGAATGTCAAAGGAGAGATTACTACAGACAATTATGGAACGGGTGCCACTAGGAAGAAAGAAAAGAGGGAGACCGCCGACCAATTGGATTCAAGCAATTGAGACCTCTATCAGAAGAAGAAATACTGAAGAAAATTACGGAGAGTTAGACAAAAATTGAGCATGAAATTCAAATTTAATGTGTGATCCTGGGGTATTGGGAAACGTAAAATGTGACACTGTGAAACCAGCTAACAATAATAATTTACAGAATTCAAGCGACTCCAACTATTTCTTTGATGCACCTTCTTGATTAATAAAACCTCTTTGAATTTTTTTGGACATATATTGCAAGGGAATCTTCTGAGCTGATATACGAACACAGTTTTAAGCACAACAATGGATGCTTATGGAACGATGTACCGGTATCTGATAGCATGTCGTCACTTTGTTAGTATTTAATTGTCAAATTTAACGCATGCTTTGTTTCTCACAAGAAATGTTTTTAACAACTGTAAATCCGTTCACAGTCCTACTTCTCAAACACAAAATTGATAAACAGTCTTTTCCTATAGCAAAGGTCCGCACCACCGTTATAATTAACCTCGCTGTTGTCTGTCACTTAGACGAAATTATGTATTATGTCACTTGTACACAATCTCTGCTGATACATTAGACATTCGCGTTCTTTTGATGGAAATCGCGTCCTTCTGACGGGTTGTAAACCTTGACTTCGTTTTCTGCACCAATCTTCTTACTAAATATTCAGTCTTGAGTCTTGATTTTCATTGTTAGTCTAATCTCCTTCGTTGATAATTTCAAAATCAGTTTCTCTTCTTAATAATGCATTGAAACATTCTCTGTTCTATGTTACGGCTTCTGAATGTTGTCACAAAGAGACTGCCTTGTATAACTTGGTCATTCCAGCCTCTGTCGTCTCGTTTAAGAACGGATTCGGTGAATTGTGGATAGTTAACTACCGCCGAGAACCGCAGATCCTTCCAAGACGCGTGTGCGTAGCAAACGCTGAGCCGTTAATTGAAGAACAGCTGAACATCATAGAAATCTCCCACACAGAGTCTGTGGGCGAAATTATCGCCACCACTACGAGACACGATCTTCTAGCTCGAGTATCACCAGATCTCACTAAGGAACAATAGAAGAAGCTACTTGCAATTTTTCAAGAGTTCTCTGAATGCTTCGATCCACCGGTGAAGAGCAAATTAGACAAATCGACGGTGAAGAACCGGATTAGCACTGGAGACCGTCAACCAATAAGCCAGAGAGCATATCGTGTGTCAGCAACGGAACGTCGACGTCGCGACAAGGCAGAGAAAATGATGAAGAAAGACATCATTCAGCCTACGCAGGGCCCATGGTCGTCACCAGTGGTCCTCGTCAGGAAGAAGGATGGCAGTTGGCGCTTTTGTGTTGATTACAGGAAGCTTAATAAGATAACTAAAAAGGACGTTCACCCTCTTCCACGAATTGACGATACGCAAGATTGTCTGAAGGGGGCTAAGTTGTTCTCAACCATGGACATGTAATCGGGATAATGGCAGATCGAAGTAGATGAGGCTGATCGTGGGAAAACTGCATTCATCATCCCTGAGGGCCTGTATGATTGTAAGGTAATGCCGTTCGGTTTTTGTAATGCACCAGCAACTTTGGAGCGGATGATGGATAATCTTCTACGTCACCTGAAGTGGACGATGTGTCTTTGTTATTTAGATGACGCCTTTCCAGCGTGTTGGGATTGACCTCCTCGGATCATCTCCAACGTCTGCTAGTGGAAATAGATGGATTATTGTTTGCACTGATTATCTCACACGCTATGCCATTATAAAAGCAATGAAAACAGCCGAAGCATCCGAGGTAGCCAAATTCATCTTGGAAGACATTGTATTAAAACACGGTGCCCCAACTCGTTAATTACGGATCGAGGGAAAGTTTTTCAATTGACTCTTGTGACACAGATAAACCGTCGGTGAAAAATTACTCATCACATGACGACTGCCTACCATCCGCAAACTAACGGGCTTACTGAACGCCTTAATAACACCTTGCCCGACATGCTTTCAATGTTCGTCAATGTTGAGCTCAACAAGTGGAATGAGGTGCTACCTTTCGTGACGTTTGCCTACAACACCGCCAAACAAGTCACCACAGGATTTACGCCATTTTTCCTGGTGCATGGGCGTGAGGTGACTACGACGATTGCCACTGTGTTTCCGGTACATCCTGATGACGTGGACGACGTCTACATCGGCCAGGTGTTAACAAGAGCTGAGGAAACTCGGCAGTTAGCTCGACTCCGCACGCTGCAGGCTCAAGAAAACGATCGCCGACGGTATGACGCGAGCCACTGCCCTGTTGTCTCAAGCCTGGTGACCTCGTCTGGATCTTCACTCCTGTTCGGAAGGTTGGTCTCTCTGAGGAGCTCCTCAGGCGCTACTTTGGACCTCGTAAGGTTGTAAGACAGTTGTCTGATGTTACTTATGAAGTTGAAGATTTCGACCCGGATGCAAGACGACGAAAGATCAGAGATACGATCCACGTCCTTCGAATGAAGCCCTACAAGGATCCTGCCACCCAGGGTAAATTCGAAGCTCCGGCGACAGGCAACAAGCGGAAAGGTGACGAAGAGCGTAGCGGCAAAAGAAGTTCTAAGAAGATCATCGCCAGGAAGTGCATCAGTCATCGGGAATCAGGGTATGCAGGACCGATAACTTGTTCCCGGACTAGGAGGACGTAACACCGAGACTCTGTTCTCGTAAGGAGGGAGCAGTGTCGCAGAAGAAGCTGAATAGTAGCGTGGTGTAGTGGTTGTAATCCTAAACCGTTGACTGGAGGGTCTGCACTGTAAAATTTTAATTTCTATATTCGGTTCGAGTACATTCTAGAAGTGTCCACAAATGTCAAGACTCATTGTACTGGAATGTTCTGTAGCTGTATATATACTGTATATGTTATGGCCGGAGGCAGCTCGCTCCGCGCTCTTGTATGTGCAAGTGCTGAATAAACCTTCGTCAAGTGAAGTTAGTGTTTGTCATTCATCACGCCTTCTTCTACCTGACAATACATAAATACATACAAAGAATTGTCAGTAAGGCACATGTTGCATTGACTCAACATTAAATACAATATTTATTAGAAAAATACATGGTGTTTGTTAGCAGTGGAGAATATCTCCGACCTATTTAAATTAGGTCGTCGTCTTGGTACTGTCTTGTTTCTTAGAATCGAGCTGAAATCTTCCAAGGTCCATTGTTCTATCTATCATTTCAGTGCCTGCCCAACTACATTTCAGTTTTATTCGAGCTGTAATAATGTCTTCCACTTCAGCCTGTTGCCTAATCTACTTGTTTGTTCCTTGTCACCCTACTAAGTCATTCGAGAGTTCTCTTTCTTAAAAGGAGAAGGATTTTAACCTCAGATCCCAAGCGCTATAGAGCAGTCCAAATGTAAGTTCATCTTATAATTTGTTTCGAGACAATCATAAGGAGTATAATGAAAAAAACTCCTGGTAACATTACGTTCCCGATACAAAAATCGTAACTGAGACTCGAGATTAGTATCTGATTAAAAACATGTTCCTCAGTTCCAGCGCTTATGGGAAAAAAATCCAGAGAGTAAATGTTTCTCGTAGCTTTAAGGGGCTCCGGAACGCCCTATACTTGCAATGTTAAAATAACGCTTATAAATTACATCTTTCCTCACAAAGTATTTGAGGTAGGAAGTTGAACTTTTTACAGATTATTTATTGGAATATGGGCTACAACTTAACATAGGGATTTTACAAAATTTTAGTTCAGTTATTGAAGATGATTTTTTTTCAATTGTAATGAAAATGCACTACATTTTTTTGCAATTTTTTATTTATATATTCAAAAATATACAGTTTTTTGGAAAAAGGCTGTGTTAAATTATGCAGAAGGTACTGTGTAACATTTACTGAAAGTTTGAAACAAATATGTTTGGAAGATCCTTAGAAAACATGTAATTAGTATGAGAAAATAAAAGTTTTGGGAATCGAGCGACAAAGATTGGAATAACTTTTTAGTGCATTCCAGGTCCATAGGATGGATTATCGTCATCCTCTGCAAACTCCTCCTCCAGCTTCCTCTTGTTCCTCCTCCTGTTTACTCTTGCTTGTATTTCTAGACTCTTTACAGCCCTGTCTGCAGCCCGAAGGCGTTACTTCTCTAAAGCAAGCATCGCTCGTACCATGTTAGAACCTATCTTCATTCCCATATTTCTAAATACCTTGCACCTTACAATGTTGCCATCATTGAAAGTCGCAACAGCATCATACACACCAAAGTGAAGTGTTTCTATTCCAACAAATACAGTCTTGGGGATTCTCGACCATATAACACTATTTACACTTTCATTGGCGTTTTGAGTTTTTCCGTGAATACACTTTTTCAACAGTTCAGGTGCTGCTAAGTCTCTGAAAATAGGTTTTATCACCTCCATTATTGCATGAGGCAGACTATGCTTATGAGTGTACACTTCACCAGTTAGCAATCCTTTGTTATATTTACACCAACTGTCTTCTTCTTTGGGACACAAGCTTTGTTGGGGATTTTCATCGGTTGAAGAAGTATGAAAAAAAAAAGAGCCCAAACAGCCTTCTTCATTTCGTCGACACTTTGTGTATTTTGCCTAATAGCCATTCCATAATAGTTCTGTATTTTGTCAATTACACTGTCAGTTAACCTTCCCTTCCCATCCAACCCTTTACCATCACTGAGTTTTTGTTTTTTGTACGAAGCTTTCAGTCGCCGAAGTCTTGTTCCCATTCGCTTCTGTACGTGTCCAATACACTCAAATTTCTGCACTTCAACATCATCACCATAGGGCTTCAGTCCTTGAACATGTTTGAAACTTTTAGAATCACCGTCACCAAGGTAATTAACATATCACACTTTATCACACGCCTCAGAACGCTGGAATATACTGGCAACACCAGCCACTTCCATTCCTCCACTACTGCCACTATAGTTAGTTTTGCAATTATTTTCATGTGTACCTTTATATTTTTGTGGACATCTACAATACTTTGATATTACTGCTACATCTAAAACTTTCCCTGTATACATACTGGTGGCAGATACTACACCATGAAGAGATGTGTGTTCCTGTTTATGCCAGGTACCATCAAACGCTGCAGTCAAATCTCTGTTACCATTATTTTCCATTACTGCCTCTTCCACAGCGTTCTTCATAGATTCTATACAGACATCTTCTACTTTAGACCCTATTAATTTATTATAGGTCGTAAACTTGGTTGGGGGATTTGGAAGATTCATGATGCCACAGAAAATTGCACCTGCAGTAGCACCCTTACCAACTGAACGCAAGGAATAAACAAATCTAATGTTGTTTTCGTAGATTTTGCTACCATTTTCTTCAGTTGCAGTTACTGCAACACTGTTCCAAAAGGTGGTCATGTATGAACACTTATCACATTTCAGTTGTATTTCACTAGCAAGTCCTACGTGCTTTATTATGGAGAGTTCCAGACCAACTTCACTACAAAGAATACATCTTACACAGTTTGAAAAAATTCCTTTGAGAACCGACATATCAAATATTTCATTCACATCCGATTCGCCCATAAAACATTCATAGTTTTCACTCATTGAGCCAAGCTTTCTTTCCCACTTTGACTGCTATGGGCAGGTGTACTTGAGAGGTTAGGTTCACTCACTTGGTTATCGTCTTTATTGTTTACAGTAATAACACATGCCTTTGGCTTTCCAACATTTCTCCTTTTCTTAAGAGCCTTCAGAGGATTTCTAATAACTTTACTTTTCCTCATTATTATACTTCAACAAAACAGAGACTCAAGAAACAGAATTAATTACGAATATTTTCGAGATAACGACAGAGTAAATAAACATGAAACAATCGACAATCACACCAGCGATATATATTGAACCATCACAGGTTAGCCACAACACATACTTTATCTCACATCACTAAAATGTACCTGATGAACACGGACGTCAATAATAGCACCATTTGACAGCTGTTTAACAGCGCCACAGTGGGTCACGCCCATGTAGAACACATTTAAAAATAGTTGTAGTCTTCGGAATTGAATAAATTATATATCTATTAAAAGGTAATAGTCTTCAGATTCAGAAAACGCAAAAAAGTAAAAACTGAACTTTTCATGATTTTGAGCCTTTCCGGAGCCCCTTAATCAACGATTTAAATCTGATTCAATGATGAAATTTTAACTGTGGGTAGACTGTGTTTATGCCATTGTGGAGTTGTTTTATCTAAAAGACATTCGATGTCATGTACATAACAATACCATCATATTATTGAGTATTCTTTGAAACCATAGTGAAACATAAACATTACAAAATAATATACTCGTTTCGTAATGCAGATGACTTCACATGTTTTCCAGATGAAACAACCTATCTCATACAATAACTCCAAAATGACAAACACAGTCCATCCACAGACTAAATTCACCGTCGAATCAGGAAACGACAAAAAGCTAAACTTACTAGAAATAACAGTACACAGAACCAACAACCAACATCAATTTTGTTTGTACAGAAAACTCACCGTCACTAGCACAGCTATGAACAAAAAGCGCTTATAAAACACGAGGGCTGATTTCCGATAGAGTAGAGAACATGAGAAAATCTTCCATGAATGAGTTTGTGTATAGAACGCAGAGAAAGAATTATTCATATAAACTCGGGATACTCTAAAGCTTTTGTTTGTCTTCATGAACTTCTTATCAATACAGGTAACTACATTCGTACCAATCTTTACTATTTTCAAACGAGAATAAATCATTCGCAATCTATAATTATTGTCTGCGCAGTTATTAGTGACTAATTCCAGAAAGGCTTAACCTACATCTAGAGATAAGGTTTAAACATTTTACTAAATGAGTGGGCTTGTTAACATTAAAACACCATTTGAATGTCTTGTAACGTGAGGACCAGACATTCAACAAGAGACTAACTACCGCATCCGCTAGTTATACACGGAAACATCAGATGAGGAACGGTGGCACTCCTTACGTGCATATTAATCATTCTTGTATATAGTTGGAAAAAATTAGTGGGATGAATAGAAACTCTCATACTGATGTGGAAAAGGCATATACACAGTGTTTTTACTTCACATCAACGATGTGAGCTAGAGATGTTGCTAACTGCGTTACTCGTGAAACAGTAAACTGAATGACATTAATCTGCAATTAGCAATTACCCTTCGTCGAACTTCCAGTCTCCGAGCACGATCACTGTGTAACGAGTCCCATAAACTGATTAAAATGCTGTACAAGCCATAATGACATAATAGCTTTAACACATGTAAATGTCAAATGCCGATACATTCTAAAACGTGTTGGATTCAGGACATGTTCGTCTGACAAAAATCATTTCTGCTCCATCTGTACTTTTGCTCATTTGCTTATTCATGAAAAAACATATATCCTATGAACTGTAACAATATCGCGAAGATTATATTTCGTAGAATGTGTAAACCATTAAAAACTGCGCTTTCGTTGGCCAAGTAACATCATGAGGTACGAGGACTTTACCGAAATTGGCACTGTTCCTTGGCAAATTCAGACACAATGTATTCTGCGCGTGCTGCCGATTCCAAGAAAACTGTTACATCACGAAAGTTGAATATGTTTTTAATTATGTCAGCTCTAATTTATATTGCGAATTAAATCTCTTTTTTTATACTGTAGCCTGTGGCCATGCATAATGACTGTTTGCCACTGCCTCAGAACAGTTTTAAATTGTATACAATGAATTCTGAGGCAGTTTCTAAACCACACCTCTATTGAACTACCACAAGACTCTCACTCATTTAAGTACTACGTCGGAAAGCTTGCTTCTTGTGGTAATGCATTCAGCCATGAGCCCAGAGACACAATGACCAATAGTGTACAATGAAGAGTTATTATTTTTTATCAGTGTTCGGACTAGTCTCTCTCTCTTCCTTCAGTGTAATTCTTTAATGTAAGGAAGTTATTTAACCTCATAACCTGAAAGCGTCAATTCAGGTGTCAGTACAAAAACAATATGTAACGTAACTGAAGCGGGCGTGTCTCTATTGTGAAGAGATACATCAGATAAAGTTGGAAATCGATCATGTTGTAGTAAAACAAAGACCATTTAATTATGACCTCGGGTAATTACTTATTTCCCAGTAATTCGTCTCCGAAAACTACTTACAGCGGGGAAAAAGTAGTCGACATGTTAATTCAGCGACGGCCTAACAGGCTTTATGGAAGTTATGAACGTGCTGGAATTTGAGATCGGACCAGCCTTTTAATTATGCACAATAGCGGCAGAAAAGCATATGGAGCAAGTCGAACAGTGGATGACGGAAGCTGCCAGAGAGTCGCACAGGGCCGCCATGATTACGAAGAAGATGGACCTCCTTTTGGATCTGAAATAATTACTGTATGGTTCAGGGATCGCTGACTAGAGGAATGTTTAACTTAAATATAAAAAAAATGTAACCAAAACCTTTAAACGCGTTTTTCCCGAAATCATGTGCTTCACATGGGTCGTAAATATAACTTCATAATCGGAATTTGATGCCATTATTCTAAACAGAATTTTCTGTCACTGTGCGTAGCAACTCTGCGATATCTTCAGAAGTCTATCTTCGGTGCTCGCTTTTGTCTCGATTTTGTGGACGAAGAAAATGACATTTCTTTCAACACATTACCGGTTTTTTGGGACTTAAAATTGCATGCTGATAGAAAATAATTCGAATCGCTTTCATAAAATTCTTCTGTCACAGGTCCGATGGATGGGCCTAGGGAATTCCTGACGATTGCCAATATTCCGGGTGGAAGGAGTCAATCCACTCGGTACAGCGGTTAGATGGGGCGTTAGATGTGGACACAAAGTGATTCCATAAAGACAAAAGCGTAAGGAATGTAGGTATGTCATCACATTTACCGTTAATTTTTATTTTAGTTGCAAAAAAGTCGACAAAAACATCTTTTTCGTGGGTTCGAAGAGGGCTGCTCCCCTAAGAAGACACTGTGTATCCCACAGCTCCATCAAACATGAAAAGTTTAAAAAAACAATGTAAATTTCTTCTGAGCAGTTGATATGTTTACATCTGATGTTCATTTCGCAGTTGTGGTTCTCAACAACATGAACAAACCGAAACATTGGTCTATAGACACTGGAGCACCAAAGAAATTGGTGTAGGCATGCGTATTCAAATACAGAGATATGTAAAAAGGCAGAATACGGCAGTGCAGTCGCCAGCGCCTATATGAGACAACAAGTGTCTGGCGCAGTTGTTAGATCGGTTACTGGTGCTACAATTGCAGGTTGTTAAGATTTAAGTGAGTTTGAGCGTGATGTTATAGTCAGCGCACGAGCGATGGGACACAGCATCTCCGAGATACCGATGAAGTGGAGATTTTCCCGTACCACCATTTCACGAGTGTACCGTGCATACCAGGAATCCGGTAAAACATCAAATCTCCGACATCGCTGCGGCCGGAAAAAGATCCTGCAACAACGGTATCGACGACAACTGAAGGGAATCGTTCAACGGGACAGAAGTGCAACCCTTTCGCAAATTGCTGCGAATTTCAATGGTGGGCCATTAACAAGTGTCAGCGTGTGAACCATTCAACGAAACACCATCGATATGAGGTTCAAATGGTTCAAATGGCTCTGAGCACTATGGGACTTAACATCTATGGTCATCAGTCCCCTAGAACTTAGAACTACTTAAACCTAACTAACCTAAGGACATCACACAACACCCAGCCATCACGAGGCAGAGAAAATCCCTGACCCCGCCGGGAATCGAACCTGGGAACCCGGGCGTGGGAAGCGAGAACGCTACCGCACGACCACGAGATGCGGGCCATCGATATGAGTTTTCGGATCCGAAGGCCCACTCGTGTACTCTTGATAACTGCATGGCACGACGTTTTACGCGTAGCCTTGACCCGTCAACACCGCCATTAGACTGTTGATGACTGGAAACATGTTTCCTGGTCGGACGAGCCTCGTTTCAAAATGTATCGAGCGGGTGGACTTGTACGGGTATGGAGACAACATCATGAATCCATGAACCCTGCATGTCTGCAGGGGCCTGTTCAAGCTCGTCGAGGCACTGTAATGGTGTGGAGCGTATGCAGTTGGAGTGATATGGGATCCCTGATACGTCTGGATACGACACTGAGAGGTGACATGTACGTACGCATCCTGTCTGATCACCTGCATACATTCATGTCCATTGTGCATCCTGAGGGACTTCGGCAATTCCAGCAGGACAATGCGACATCCCACACGTCCAGAACTGTTATAGAGTGGCATCAGAAACACTCTTCTGAGTTAAACACTTCCGCTGGCCACAAAACTCCCCAGACACGAACGTTATTGAGCATGTCTGTGAAGCCTTGCTACGTGCTTTTCACAAGAGATCTCCACCCCTCGTACTCTTACTGATTTATGGACAGCCCTGCTGGATTCATGGTGTCAATTCCCTCCTGCAGTACTTGAGATATTAGTCGAGTCCATGCCACGTTTTGTTGTGGCACTTCCGCGTGCTCGCGGGGGCCCTACACGATATTATGCAGGTATACCAGTTTCTTTGGCTCTTCAGTGCATATCCCAGTCTGTGACGCTAAGGGCTACTGAATTATTACGGACGTTATTGTTCGGATTGTGATCTGACAATATATTTTCGTTGACGGCAAGCCAGGACGAATATTCTCATTATTTAGATACGGTCAAGAAATTTCAACTAATCTTAGTATATCATTACTAAATTCACACCTCATTCTGAAACAATACGATAAAAATAACACAAAGCACTGCAACACAGCTTGAACAATGAAGAGAATAATGGTTTACTAAAAGGCGACACGTTCACTCTTTCACTCACCTAAGAACACACAATCCAAGCCATCAATATGTACAGGTAAGAACAGATGTCACATAAAACTGAAAACCTTCAGTAATTACTAATTACCTGGTGTTAAGTTGTGTCGCAGTTATAAGTACATAACTGAACAGCTGAAAAGTTCGATGCTGCAATCGAGCAATAAAAAAAATATCACTGAAAGGAAGAGTGAGCTACAGCCACAAATTAATTAACTTCAAAAATCTTCAGCTTACTGCAGAACACAGGTATTACATTTAAATGATCTTCTGAAGAAAAAAAACAAAGATGGTAGTGACAGAAGACAAGTAACTAAAGTTTACGAACCACTGTATTTGGGTGCTTGGAAAAGATTTTGAGAGTTTGGTTTAGGCTATAAAGTCTTAAATGGAGCCCGTCGGAGGTGAGGTGTCGTCTCTTACTTATGGAATTGTGGGCACTCGGCGCCTGATCGAGTGAGATGGAAAAGGTGCTGTACACCACTATATGTGGAGCTCTATCAAATGGCTCTCAGCACTATGGGACTTAACTACTGAGGTCATTAGTCCCCTAGAACTTAGAACTACTCAAACCTAACTAACCTAAGGACATCACAAACATCCATGCCCGAGGCAGGATTCGAACCTGCGACCGTAGCGGTCGCGCGGTTCCAGACTGAAGCGCCTAGAACCGCTCGGCCACACCGGCCGGTGGAGCTCTATCCACCTACACTGGCGTCTTCTAGCCCACCATCTCACATACAACTGTCGATCAAAATAGTCCCTAGCGGCATCTACGTATGATGCACAATGCCCGACTTGTAACAGCGCATGCTTAACCTCCTGCATATTCATAACATTCTAAACATGGGAAATATCTACTTTACATTGGCTTGCAATTATACAGAAATGCCGAACCAACCGCTACCGTCGGATATTTAAAACAATATTCCACGTAGCTGCAAGAAGTTACAGAATATATCACCGTGTGCCGACACTATGATACTCAAGCATCGTACGACTTTAAAAATTTCAAGAAAATGCCATAGACAGTATCATGCGACTCTTGTAAATAGAAATCTGTGTTCAAGTAGTGTCGCTGTAACATGTGTGGACTTAGGTTATTCAGAAGTCAATTATTACCGTAAAATGAAGATGATATGATAAACTCATGAGACAAAATGTTAGTCATCCCTTTAGAAGAGAACATTTGCCGCTTCGGGGCGCTGTAGATGGTGCATAACTTCTAAGTTGTGGAAGGGTAGTGTTGTGTATGTTCAGGTCATTTGTTCGACTCTGATGAGTCAAAACACTATGACCACCTACTTAGCGTGTTGGTCCCCCTTTGGAAAGCAGTAACGCAACGCAGCAGCGATTCAGCGTTACTTGGACTATAAAAGTCCATGATAAGTTTGTGGAGCAGTGTGACACGAGTAGTCTAAGCGCCGGTGCCGCAATTCCCGTAAATTATTGCCTCGTGTTTTGTAGGGGCGCAGCTGGCACCCGATCCCGTCCCAGGTGAGTTTCATTGGGCTCAATTCGCTCGATTCGGTGGCCAAGACATAAACGTGATTTTATTATCATACTCTTCAAACAGTTCTAGCACGAGTATTGTGACACTGACAGTTACCCTTGCGGAAGATGCAACGGTCGTCGGGGAGGACAAAAGCATGGAGGGGCTCAGGTGATCCGCAATAATGTTCACATAATTCACAGCTGCCAAGTTGCCTTCAGTTTCTGCTTCAGACCTCATGGCAGCATAAGTGTTTGTCCCCCATTGACACTGGTCAGCGTATGTGGCGTGGTGCATGTTTCGAGCTGTTGTTCGCCGCACTTGACGGCGTATGACACGTCCTGGTGTAACAAGAAAAGTGATTCATTCGACCAGGTTACAGGTTTTTATTGATCTACGGTCCAATTTTGTTTATCCCGTACCCACTGTAATCATTATTGTACGTCCAGGTTCTGTAATGAGGCGTGGAAGTCCGAAATTTTGTCGTCTACTCATGGTCTCACCTCATTCAAGCTCTTTCCAAAGATGCTCAAATTTATGTCCTGAATGGTAGGTACAGACACTGTAAATGACGATCCCAGACAGTGTGTAAGAAACACTTTTTTAGTATGGCACGCGAAGAACGAAGTTGAATGTAATGTTGACGCTGATGGACACAGTTCAGATCCACCTAATCCAATAGGAATACGACCAAGTCCTTCTTGACGTAAGTCGTGACAGTCGCTAATTCGCACAGTTTCACAGTCTAAGTTCCACAAAAGTATACGAGTCCTGGGACACATAATCTGGTGAAGACCTGTGTCTGAGGATTGCGAAGGCTCCTAGGGTGATCTCTTGTTGTTCAGTATGGGTGCTGATGGATATCTTCCATGATGCCTGTTGGTTTGGAGACACGGCACGGTGTAAATTCAAGGACTAGGTTCGGCTGGACGAAGCCACTTGGTGTGGCTGGCGTGAGTTGCGTGCTAGAGGTTAGCCAGTGATTAAATACACATCTGGCGGATATCCGGGTGGCTCTCAGGGAGCTCATGACTCGCGTATGCAACGTAGGGCCCGCGACTACAGTGCCGCTGTCGTCAGTGCGCACACTGCTGGTGGCGAAACTAGTGCCTCTGGTGGTGCCTTCTAGAGGCTGACGTGTCAACAGGCTTGCTTATGTTCGCCGGCTGCAATGATGACATACACGTGGTCCGCCCGTCAACAAATGTTTCGAATTGACTGGCGTGTGTACTATCTCCGACAGAAGTTGCCTACCGTATCGGAGCATTGCCGCCCGCTGATCACGTGTGTTGTGCCGGTAGCTGTAGTAGCAGGCGAGTGGTCAGGAAACAATGATCACGATAGTAGCACGCGATCGGCGGACCAGTTCCTCCGTTCACGAACGCTCATTCGCAGGCGCCGGGTCATAGAAGTCTGCCCTCTGACAAAGTTGCTTATGTCGCTTGATTTCCCCTATTACGACTCGTTATCTTCTCCAGAGTGATTCGCCATTCGTCTCCGCTCCGCTTATACGTATACACTATGCAACAAAATTAAAGAATCGCTTTTTCGAAACCCGCTAATTGGCACCCACTGCGGCGCATAAGTTTGAAATTTGGCTCGAAGGCGTAGACAGCCGTCCTCTATAAAGACGCAAAAGCGTGATGCCCTCCGACGTCTATCTCCGGCTAGGCGACGCTTCAGACAGCAAGGTGTCGGCACTTTCGAAAAAAAGCCACAGCTCAAAAGTTCATGTAAGTTGCGTTTATGATGACACATTCGCACCAAAATTCGGTACAATTCTACCCAACGTCTCGGTGCACGAATCACACGATAAGAAGGTGGTCATAGACCTTCATACCCACGTTTAGTGCCTTCTTTGAAGTCTCTGTGATGGATGTCAGAACCGCGACACCCAGCGTTTAAATAACACAGCTTTCTTATGGGTGGCAGAGCGAAACATTTCGGACACACAGCCGCTCAGAATCGACACGAGAAGGCCTCAAGCGTGTGACATAGAGGACATCGATGAGCCCAACCTTTCCTTTGTGGCGTCGATTCCCACATATTTCGCTGTCGATTACGACAGTCGACAGTGCGATGAGCAAGAAGACGACGTTCTTGACAACCTTGACACTGCTGACAGCCCTGGACGCTTCAGCCCTTCTCTAAGAGCATTGTGGGGCTGCATCCCACTGAACCTGATCAGCTTTGGAGAGCAACGCGACTGCGCTTTTTGCTTTATTGTACAGGGCAGAACCACTGCGGACCGTTCAAATCCATTCAACAAAATTTGATCGTGATCCGAAGCATCAAAGAGTACTTCCGCTTTTTCAACGGTCCTATTTTCCGCCCTCCTGTGACGTGACCACGGAGGAGTGGAAATTAAGACGTGCGTGTATAAAACGCAAAGAGTCCATGTAAGTCCTCCCCAGTTCGGCAACGCCCTAGGTGCCACATATGCAGCTTTGCTGAGCACGTAGGAAATGTACCTTCGCAACTTTCGACACGAAATGAGCCTGGCGGCTACTCCACCGCCTGAGGTTTAGGCAACACCTTCTACACTCCTTTGGAGCAGTTTGCCGTGGCCTTTTTCTCGCGTGTATCCACACCTTTCTGTTTGAATTTTTGCCGAGTCTGAGGGCGAGGTTTCAGGGCGCCACGCTTTTGCATTACTACAGAGGAAGGCTGAATGCACCTTTAAGCCAAGTTTCAAACTTATGCGCCGCAATGGAATGTTCTTACGGGGTCTCGAAAATGTGGTCCTTTAATTCTGTTGCGCAGTGTACGTTTCTTACTGTTTCGTGTGCCCATAGTGCCACCAGGCGCCACTCGAACTCGCTTCCCACTATCAATAACATTTAGCTGGCGTCTCACCAGGGAGCGCGGGTTACTCCCTCGTGCGGTTATCACTGCATCGCCTTATCTTCAAAAGCGGCCCCTAGAGCCGCATATAGGGAGAGGATCTCAACGGGCAGTTCTCGCACACTGTGGAGTTGCGGCCAGCAGCAGTGTTTGGAGCAAAGGACGCGATGCAGATTGGCACGACGTGTCTTCCGGGTCGTCGTTCACTCTTCTTCGCCAGCAGTGGACAGAAGGCAAATGTCTGTTGTTCAGCCTTGTGCTCCGATTTCCCTCTCCGCAAGCTGTCTGAGCAGACGTTTGTGTTTATGTTCATTGAGTTATTAAGTGGCTTATTACTTAGATCTGTGATTTTCGGACTCGTACGTTGCGCTGTCTGCTCTGTGTGATTTTGAAGTAACTTGTGTTTATCTGCTAGCCAGCGTTCTCTCTCAAAAATTTGCCATGGTTGATGGCTGGTTCAAATGGCTCTGAGCACTATGGGACTTAACTTCTGAGGTCATCAGTCCCCTAGAACTGAGAACTACTTAAACCTAACTAACCCAAGGACATCACACAAATCCATGCCCGAGGCAGGATTCGAACCTGCGACCGTAGCGGTAGCGCGGTTCCAGACTGAAGCGCCTAGAACCGCTCGGCCACACCGGTCGGCCGTGTTTAATGTTATTATGGTTATGTAATGTGCCCAGTTAGTAGGCATAGCTATATCAGGGGCCTACGCCTTATGCAGTTTAAAAAAGTGTTTATTTTAAAATTATTATGCAAGAGAACAAGCTGTTCCTTAATTTTAACATTTGTTTTCACGATCTTTCAGAAGCTGGTGGGCTCTCTAGTATCACGGTTATCCAGGCGTTTAGACATGTTATGAGCTCCAGCTAATGGGGAGACCCTAGCGATTGTTATTTATATTTCTTCCAGGATGAAATTACAACTCCATTTCAGTAGTTCTCTGTTAGCAAAGCTCATTTCCTGAGGCGTATCAACTAATTAGAAAGGCTCTATAAGTGCAATCTCACAACTTTACTTTAGCATAATCCAGTAAGTCACTTACCTGTCTTGTTTGCGAACACCAATTACTAAGTTTCTGGGAGAGTGTTCCGTGTCGGCGGCTTCCTGCTGCGTGGGCCTGGCTTACTTGCGGCCGTGTGCACTGCTCTCGAGAATTTCCTAGTGGCTTGCTATTTGTTTACAGTCGCTCGTCCTGGCTGTCTGTGCTCAAGCTGAGTATCTTGTCTTATCTGACTTGCACTGTAAACGATCAGCCAAGAGTCCTCTGATAAATTTGCTTCGCACAAGAAATTTTCCCTTTAACGTTTAATACATATTGTAACCTTGTTTTCAGTTTCATTGTAAATGTTTTAGCGCAGACCATTTGGGTAATTCCTAAAGACCAAGTGCTATCTTTGTTAATATATATCTTATGGCGGGGGAGGGGGGGGGGGGGGGCTCTGCCTAATGTCTTGGTTTTGAATTCGCTTGAAGAAGCTTGTCTAGAACTGTTTCAATTTCTTTAATTTGCTGGTTAATTCAAAATCATTTAATTTAAAAATTTTATAAAAGCCAATTTTGTTAAGATCTTACATCTTCAATTTGTTTGAGGTTATTATTATTGTAATTCAACGGCTGTCTCCTTTACCATTGTGAACGTTCAAAAATGTTGTTCAAATGAGTGTGAAACCCTAAGGGACCAAACTGCTGAGGTCATCGGTCGCTAGACTTACACACTACTTAAAGTAACTTATGCTAAGAACAACACACACACACCCATGCCATAGGGAGGACTCGAACCTCCGGCGGAAGGGGCCTAGCAGCCCGTGACATAGCGCCTCAAACTGCGCGGCCACTGTGAACGTCTTCATGGCTGTAATGGCAAATTAACTTCAATGTCCGTATTTGTTATCAAATGAGTCTTGTTATTATTCTTTCGTTGTCATTTATCTGATCTTGGTAAGTGCAGATTTCAGTCGCGGTGAACAGTAGTCAGAATCTTTTGCTCATCAGAGTATTTTTTCAGTGTCACCTAGTTTTTATTCTACAGGTATACACAATCATGCTTTAGCAGTCCTATACGTTTCACAAAATCTTCAGTACTATATTCAAACATATTTTCAAGAGCATGCAAGAAGCAGAGTTCAAGATTTCTCCCACCTGAAAGTGTCAAAAAAGCGTCGCTAACATGAAGGTACAGGCAACGGAAGTGAAAATCCCAATTACAATGGCTACCGTTGCTAGTATTTCTTTAACAAAATTGGTCTGAAGTAATGTACGTATCTCGATTTTAAGTTTATATATGCGGAACAGTTCATGAAGCGTTTGGGTAGAATTTCCAGTCGGCTTTGGATTTGTGTGTGTGTGTGTGTGTGTGTGAGAGAGAGAGAGAGAGAGAGAGAGAGAGAAAGAGAGAGAGACAGAAAACGCATGTTGTATTGTGGTTCAATGTTTACGTAAAGCTGTAAGTCCCTCTACAAAGGAGTAAATCAATTAGAAGATCATTTGAGCCGGCCGGAGTGGCCGTGTGGTTCTAGGCGTTACAGTCTGGAGCTGAGCGACCGCTCCGGTCCCAGGTTCGAATCCTGCCTCGGGCATGGATGTGTGTGATGTTCTTAGGTTAGTTAGGTTTAATTAGTTCTAAGTTCTAGGCGACTGATGACCTCAGAAGTTAAGTCGCATAGTGCTCAGAACCAAGATTATTTGAGGCAAGGGCATATAACTTCGTCACCTGTATCATGCATAGTGAACCACTGCACCGGTCAAATTAATCTGCAGCTGGGAGACACCATTTGAGTCTGCATGATAGTGCTATTACCTTAAAAGATGCTTAGTTCCAACAAAAAGGTACTCTTTAGTCAACAAAACAATTCTCAAAGACGTTCAAAAACCATAAAAGTCTGCCAATGATGTATAAGTTCGCTCGAACAACCTGTTTATGGCTGCCCTCTTCCTTATCCATCTTCAAAACGACACGAAAATTATTGATACAAAGTATCATAAATTCAATGCAAGATGTTGGAGAAAGGCAAGTCTTTTTGGACCAGACAGACTAGGAGTCAGTGGTAAAATTAATTCACCTGAAACCAAGCCTTCTAGAACCTCGACATGACAGTTTTATGTGACACAATCACTACTCTAGATGACGTTCTGATAATGACAAACGAAAATGGGTTTCAGTACCTTACTTAGGTAATATATCGTATAATATTCAGCGTTTGTTAGTTAAGAAATTTGGATGGAGGATTGTTTTCTCCATAGATAACCTTTTACAAAAATTTAATACATAACTTTAAAACTTCAAATGAATTTTTACGCGGCTCATAGTTTAAAAAATTACTTGGGGAATGTTCCCGGTGTTTTACATCGGACAGATCCGTAGAGCTTTTAAAATAAGGCAATAAGTAACACTTGCTAGGGTAGAAAGTTTCCAACGTTCACAATTATACTTTTGCGGAGTATTTATTAATATCGGAACACAATCCAAAAGAATTACACGAAATAACGATACTTCATGGAGAAAATAGGATGGAAATCTGATGTCTTGGGAGAACTTGAGATCCTTAGACATACAGTCAGTAACGATGGCCTCATCTTAAACGAACAACTAGTGTTAAGAAACAAAAGCTTTAACGTTTTTAAGCCATTGCTCGCGACTATATGATGCTTTGGTTCACGTTTCTGTTCATTTTCATTTCGCAAACGTTGTTTTTCCCTTTCCTTTACGGACTCTGTGCTGCTTTATTGATAGCTCACCAGACGGCATTGTACACCAAATTCCGTTTTCCGGATTTCATGTAAGGTATACTCCCTCTTTTTACGTATAGTAACTTCTTGATAAAATCTTGCAACAGTACGTCGTTCATTCTCAACATGTATTTTAACTAAGCATTTTATACATTTTATGCTACATATTGTAATGGTAATTTTTGTTGAAATTATTTTATTCCTTTTGTATCTTTCGTACATCTTTTCTTTTATACCAAATACAATTTACTCTATTTAAAACATCTAAATATGTATCATACAGATTTATTGCTGTAACAGTTGCGTATTTCGTACAGTTGAGCGTTTATCATGCTGCTAGCACCCAGTAAGGGCGTGCTCTACACCACATTTACCTAGCATCGCAACCAGTACGTACATGTTCAGTCCAATGTCTGCTCTTTGGTTATACCAGTATAATAAATTTTTACTGTCCCCGTGGAGAACTTAATTCCAAATCGTCTGCTGTTTGACTTTACCTTCTTAACTCATCATATACGTTTAAAATTTTAGCGTCATCTAATTTATGTAGCTACAAGTTTTATTCCATGTGCTGAATTTCAATGTTGTAAAGTTTTAAGTATATTAGACGTTTATTTTGTAATACGTTTAAAACATTATACGTGACTTTCGTTCTGAAGTATATACCCTTCGTGGTATTGAAACCTGGTCAACGTTTTTGCAATAAACTTATGCAACCTGTTCGCTGTATACTTTATTTACTGACAATCATGAAAACCTGTTGTATGTATGTTGGTATACATTATTTCTAGCCATACGACTGTCGAAAGCTACGAAAGGTCGCTAATATTTTTATCTTGTTCTTCGTTACACATTTTCGAACAGAAAAAAATTAGAGCGTCCACTAAAATTGCTTTCCAATGTGTTTTGGCATATGTGGAAAGCTCGGGTAAGGCGTCATATTTGTAGTTAATATGATGAAAAGTTAGTCCAAAGTTTTCTTTCTTCTGATTATTATCCTTGAACGAATTATGAAGTTTCTGCACGATCATTGTTTCCTTCCTTCCAGGAGTTTATATCAGTACTACGGTAACATGCCCACACAGTCAAGATGTTAGAACGAATTATTTTGAATCAGTCGACCGAGTGGAAAATATATTGCGAGACACTTGGCGTAATGATACAGCCTATTTTTTCCTTTGCTTTTAATTAAAATTTCCTAGACTAACTGCTGTGTAACAAGGTTTGAGTGAAGGTATTACGTCAAGCCAGGACCCTTAACTTGTTTTACTTACAGGACCTCATACTGAAGCTTCACTTTGCGAGTAATAAACAAGACACACATCATACTTGAATAACGTAGTATACGTGGTGTTACAGATACGATGGCATTCAACTGGTAACTTTCGTTGCGGCATAATTGCAACTAAATTGTCAAAATCTGCACACGTGACAATACAGTGTGGAGGGCCAGTGGCCGGCCGACGTGGCCGAGCGGTTCTAGGCGCTACAGTCTGGAACCGCCTGACCGCTACGGTCGCAGGTTCGAATCCTACCTCGGGCATGGATGTGTGTGATGTCCTTAGGTTAGTTAGGTTTAAGTAGTTCTAAGTTCTAGGGGACTGATGAACTCAGAAGTTAAGTCCCATAGTGCTCAGAGCCAATTGAACCATTTGAAGGCTAGTGCCTTATGGGTCCGCAACACATAATACACATCAGTTAAGCGGGAACGTTGAGTCTGTTGCTCCAAGGATACTCTTCAATATGGTTCTTATCAGTCTCCAGCGAGGATTTTTACTATCGACAAACTGTGCTGCAATGCCTAGAATTCTGAAACTATGTGTAAGGGAAAAAAATTAGTAAAAAATAAATCCAGACCAACTAATCAGTATTTTGTCACAGCTTCATCCGTCTGTTCTGTTGAAAGTTGTATGTGCCAAGTGCAACGTTCCACTCCTTAAAGTGGCTTCATTGGTTGTTCTTACGTCATTATTGATGTCTCTACGACTTAAGATTCGAGGCTGTTCCATGCTGTATGTGCTTTCGGGCTTAATTTTCAGAAATTATTTTTTGCTTACTGTGCTAAACTTCTATCAAATATCCTTAATTGCTTCATAAAATACGTCAGACTGGTTATATTTCTCCTTTTACTTTTTAAAGAAAAAGTTAAGGATTGTGTACTTAAGTTCGTATTTTATCTGTTAGTTTTATTTTCGTGACCAGCATGTAAGGAACACACAGGATGAGGTGCTTAAATCCGGACAAAAAATGGCTCTGAGCACTATGGGACTTAACTGCTGAGGTCAACAGTCCCCTAGAACTCAGAACTACTTAATCCTAACTAACCTAAGGACATCACACACATCCATGCCCGAGGCAGGATTCTAACCTGCGACCTAGCAGTCGCGCGGTGCCAGACTGTAGCAGCTAGAACCGCTCGGCCACAGTGCCGGCCAAATCCGGACAAATGAAACCTTTTTTCTAAAAGCAAATTTAATAACATAAAATACAAATGAAAATGAAAATCCTCTTACATATGTGTACTCTTTCAAGAGTAACTTTATTCGATGTAACTGCCTTAAGCCGAAATGACCGCCTCCAATCCTGTCCTGAAGCGTTCGCACGCACTCTTTCAAACAGTGCTCTCCATATTCGCAAATGCTGCTTCGACAGCGGTGCGTAAAGATGCGACATTAGCGTGCCTCTGGTAACTCTTTCGACTAATCTCCAAACATAGTAGTCGAGGTGGTTCGAATCCGACTTCAGAAAATGTCAACGTTATCCGAGACCCAGTTTTGGACTAAATGGCTCGTATGAGGGCCTCCTATGCCATTCGACGAATTGCTTGCTCGCTGACATTCAGTACTGATTCCAATTTCCTCATCGATTGACTCACCCTTTTCGAAGACTGCCACAGTTGGTGACACTCATTTCTTCGAATGATGTTTCCTCGCTGGGTTAGCGGACCCTTCCCCAGACCTCCGAAGCATTATACAGTACTTGGCCACAATATTGTGAACAGTTGATCTCGAGAGCCCGAAGAATATTTCGTTGGGCGAACTCCCAGCTCGAAAATTTTCGATAATCGCTGCTCTTCGGTTTACTCTGCACTTGTCCGTAACACCTCGGCCATTTTGAGGTTTTGACTGTTCACTACATGCCTATGGCTTTCAAGAACGCCAAGCTAAACCTCCGGCGGAACAACGATATGGCGGGAAATTCAAATTGAAATTTGTTCGTATTTAAGCGCAGCACCTTGAATATTAATTACTGCAAGCAATGACCTAATGAAAGAAGTTCATGTCTCCTTTTCTCCAATTTCTTAGACTACGTAGCATGTCTGTAGGGACTTGTAATCTTATTCTGAATACGAAATACAGTTCACGTTGTGATGGTACAACTCCAGATAAGGTGTTCAGAAAGTTTGAGAGCGGAAGCGACTGTGCCCGCACCGTCTGTTGTGGGTTGAATGACAGACGTAGCCGCGCGAGCGCGAATTTGACAGTAAAAGAGGAGTGGAAACGGGCCACGTGGGTACCGCGCTGAGCTGCCCAAAGGGGCACCGGTTTTGAAGTTTCACCGCTAGATGTAGGCGCTCTTTGAGCTTCTGTTATTGGGTCGTTCTGGAAGTATGAGATATCCTGGAGACTGGCAGATGTTCACGACGCTCTGAAAACACGTGTTCGAAATTTCCTGTGGTCGCTTTCCGCTGGAGACAAAGAACGGAAGAAAAGGCCGCTACCAGTGGTCAGAGAGACCGGCTAAATTGCTGATAATAAGATATCTAAAAAAAAGAAGTGAAACCATTAAGATAGGGGAAAACCAATACCATAAATAAAGGTAGAAATTTATGACGAGTGCGAGGGTTTAGTCGCGCCCTCGTACCATGTATAGCTTCTAATTTATTTTACGTAAAACATTTTGTGAACAGCGTAACCTTTAGAAATTAATAAACTTGACGACATCTCTACCGATTTTTATAAGCGAAGTGGCTACGAATCAATTTCCTAGAAATCTATCAAAGAATCGAAACAGAATTGTTATAAACGTTTCCAGTTTTGAAATAAAGGCTGGAGATGTGTATTACGCGTGAAAAAATAGTGCCCTTTAGCCATAAGATTAATTAATACGTTAAAAGTAGTGGCAGTATTGTAAAATAAACACAGTTAGGGAAGACTGAGTATACTGACTGTTAAGGGTTTACATCTACTAACGACAATATAACATCAAATAACCTTCTCCATAATAGATATCGAATTTACGAGAAAACTAGTGAATATAATGAAAAACTGAAGGCACCAATGAATAGCTGAGAAAATTTGGATGCAGCTTCATGTATGATACATATGTATAGAGATATATTTACAGATTTTATGTGTTCAGGAAGGAAGAAAGTATGTGTTTTGACTCATGTTACTATGCGAGCACATAAAAACACCGCAGCCATCTTGGAGCGGGCAGTCTGATTTTGGCGACACTAGGAGACGAATAGTCTGATTCTGGCAGTATTCGCAGGCGGTCGTTGTATTGAATTTTGTATGCGCGGTTTCGCGAAATTGTTGCTGTTTTCTTGAGTGTCTAACCGCTGACTTAAAAACCTTACACGTGTGTCGTTAGCATACACTTAGAAATATTTTTGAACAGTGAATTCTGACGAAGGTTTGTCATGGAACGATTCCTAAGTTTGAAATTTCACTGATGACCTTTCCGACTGATTTTCAAGAAACCTGAAATTTTGGCATTTCGCAATTGACGAACTATAACTTAAATTTTAAGTGAGTAGGACATAGAATGGTTGCGAGATTTTGGTCTGCGCGAGACACTGCCCGGGTTTGTTTCGTTCTAGCATTGGTCTAATAAAATTCGGTATTGCTGATTCATAAAATTGTTACTGTGAGATAAACAGGAAAAAATCCAGCTTTTATGATACACTTTAATCCGTGAGTGTAGTGAACTCCCTTTACCCAAATTCCTGCCTGCATTTACTTAAAAGTTTACTTTCCTTTTAGTTGATTTTGGAGCGAGAGCGACGAGTGATTGGCTGTCCGCAAAACTCGAACGCAGCCAAATAATATATACAGGATGGTCCACTGATCGTGACTGGGCCAAATATCTCACGCAATGAGCGTCAACCGAAAAAACTACACAGAACGAAACTTGTCTAGCTTGAAGAGTGAAACCAGATGGCGCTGTGGTTGGCCCGCTAGATGGCGCTGTCATAGGTCAAACGGATATCAACTGCGCCTTTTTTTTTAATAGGAATCCCCATTTTTATTACATATTCGTGACTGTTTTAGTTGAACCACTTTTTTCGCTTTGTGATAGATGGCGCTGTAATAGTCACAAACATATGGCTCACAATTTTAGACGAACAGTTGGTAACAGGTAGGTTTTTTAAATTAAAATAAAGAACGTAGGTACGTTTGAACATTTTATTTCGGTTGTTCCAATGTGATACATGTACCTTTGTGAACTTATCATTTCTGAGAACGCATGCTGTTACAGCGTGATTACCTGTGAATACCACATAAATTCAATAAATGCTCAAAATGATGTCCGTCAACCTCAATGCATTTGGCAATACGTGTAACGACATTCCTCTCCACGGCGAGTAGTTCGCCTTCCGTAATGTTCGCACATGCATTGACAATGCGCTTACACATGTTGTCAGGCATTGTCGGTGGATCACAATAGCAAATATCCTTCAACTTTCCCCACAGAAAGAAATCTGGGGACGTCAGATCCGGTAAACGTGCGGGCCATGGTATGGTGCTTCGACGACCAATCCACCTCTCATGAAATATGCTACTCAATACCACTTCAACCGCATGCGAGCTATGTGCCGGACATCTATCATGTTGGAAGTACATCGCCATTCTGTCATGCAGTGAAACATCTTGTAGTAACATCGGTAGAACATTACGTAGGAAATCAGCATACATTGCACCATTTAGATTGCCATCGATAAAATGGGGGCCAATTATCCTTCCTCCCATAATGCCGCACCATACACTAACCCGCCAAGGTCGCTGATGTTCCACTTGTCGCAGCCATCGTGGATTTTCTGTTGTCCAATGGTGCATATTGTGCCGGTTTATGTTATCGCTGTTGGTGAACGACGCTTCGTCGCTAAATAGAACGCGTGCAAAAAATCAGTCATCGTCCCGTAATTTCTCTTGTGCCCAGTGGCAGAACTGTACACGACGTTCAAAGTCGTCGCCATGCAATTCCTGTTGCATAGAAATATGGTACGGGTGCAATCTATGTTGATGTAGCATTCTCGACACCGACGTTTTTGAGATTCCCGATTCTCGCGCAATTTGTCTG
This sequence comes from Schistocerca serialis cubense, assembly GCF_023864345.2. Classification (NCBI taxonomy): domain Eukaryota; kingdom Metazoa; phylum Arthropoda; class Insecta; order Orthoptera; family Acrididae; genus Schistocerca; species Schistocerca serialis. The sequence continues at coordinate 283,708,326 of NC_064643.1, read as the reverse complement.
CTACTGATGCGCGGATTAGCAGCGACAGCTGCTAAAACATCTACTTGGGCATCATCATTCATAGCAGGTCATGGCTGACGTTTCACATGTGACTGAACACTTCCCGTTTCCTTAAATAACGTAACTATCCGGCGAATGGTCCGGACACTTGAATCATGTCGTCCAGGACACCGAGCAGCATACATTGCACACGCCCGTTGGGCATTTTGATCACAATAGCCATACATCAACGCGATATCGATCTTTTCCGCAATTGGTAAACGATCCATTTTAATACGGGTAATGTATCACGAAGCAAATTCCGTCCGCACTGGCGGAATGTTTCGTGATACCACGTACTTTCACGTTTGTGACTATTACAGCGCCATCTATCACAAAGCGAAAAAAGTGGTCCGACTAAAACATTCATATTTCTTTACGTACTACATGAATATGTAACAAAAAATGGGGGTTCCTATTAAAAAAAAACGCAGTTGATATCCGTTTGACCTATAGCAGCGGCATCTAGCGAGCCAACCATAGCGCCATCTGGTTTCCCCCTTCAAGCTAAACGAGTTTCGTTCTTTGTAGTTTTTTCGTTTAACGCTTATTTCGTGGGATATTTGGCCCGGTCACTATCAATGGACAACCCTGTATATAAAAAAATCCAACCATTCACTGTGGCCGTTGTTTACCTTAATAGCCTACTGACAACGACAGAATTGGTCACAGATATCAGTTGGAACTTAAATAGTGGCAACAGTGCTGTGGATACACTAGACAATGGAATCTACTATTGTCGTTGATAGCACACGTTGTTGACATACCTACCTTACTTCCGAGCAAATGGATTCGCCCGTACCACGTCATCGGCGTGCGCGTGAGGGAAACACAGTCACTTGTAAGCTAGTGTGGTCTATCGCAACAGTGTCACTATGTTTTCTAAACAGGAACAACGGAGTTGGATCGATATTGAACGTGCCTGAGGTCGTACAGCACGACAGTGTAAACAAGGTCTTCAAGAGGCGTGCGGGAAATCGGCATTGCCGTACAGAACAGTAGCCCGTTGGGTAAAAGCCTTCAATGAAAGTCGGCAAACAGTGACAGACATGCATCGAGTAGATCGTCCTAGCATCTCTGAACAAGACGTGCATGCTGTTGCCACGTTAGTGGACAGTGATCTACGCCATACGATTCGTGAGCTCGCCCACGAAACCGGATTAGCGCATACGACTGTGCTTCGCATCCTGAGGGAACGCGTTGGCATGCGAAAAATTGCATCGCGATGGGTTCCACATGACTTGACGGAAATGCAGAAATGGATGCGTTACGACACTGCTCAGACGCACTTGGAACGCTCTGAGGGCGAAGGAGAGGCTTTTTTACGCCGTATCGTAACACTGGATGAGACATGGGCCACAGCGTACGAGCCAAAACTGAAACGCAATTCTAACGAATGGCGTCATTATGGGTCGCCGCGAAAGTCATAAGTGTGTCAGAGCCCCAGTATGGTGAATGTTATGGTGATTCACGTGTACGACTGTGAAGGTATTATCCTAACGCATTACGTTCTTCCATGGCAGACCATCAATTAACAGTATTACTGTTCGTTTCTGGAGCATCACGTGCGACCTGCGTTGCGAAGACAGCGTCAAAAAGACAAGTACAGTGTAAGACAGGCAGAAAATTGCACATGCAGACATAAAAAAATCTTTATGTAAACAAATGCACTTGAAAATGAGAATAAATTCTCGAAACGCACTGTGCTATGCACGAAGAAATGCATAGCTGGTGCAGTTTTTCATCGTTGTAGGATTTCCCGAAACTTCGATTATGATGCACAAAATTACGAAAAGAATTTAATCATACATAATTTTTTTGTAAATTTGTAGTGCTTTGTAGCAACACATTTAAATTATCTACATAGATAATTTAAACGTGCTACTGGGAACATTCAATCGCCAGGAACCGTCAGTCACAAAAGAGCGATTTGTTCGTATCTACATGATAAACATGACAGAAGAAGTACATTTCATTACCATGTCGTGACAATGTCTGTTAAAGTTCTTGTTATCATATCACCAATTGTTTCCTTTCGCTTTTTGATTTCACATTTCTATGCTTAACGAAGATGCGAAACAAACAGTTTGTCATACATTTCGGCCTATTCAGACCTCTTAATGAGGAGAGAATCACAGTTATAACAGTGATTTACGCCACTGAAATCGCGGAAATTGTTTCTCAGAAATCAGTTAAGGTTCAACAGACAGCATCCGTCTCTAAATGTGATGCTACTGCCAGCGGAGCGCCTTTTGAGCTGCTGCTACCCGTAAAGATTGTGAGCCTGAAGTCGGCGAACTGAGGTGTTACCTGATAACATCATACAACAGAAGCGAAGCGCGCTGGCGGTATCAGGCTGCAGGTATCTTCTTTCGAACGTCTTGACTGTCGGCTGAGGTAGAGAGGACGCTATAGGGCTGGATTGCTTTTTCGTCACAGCAGCACAGTCGAGCGCTTCGCCTTTGTTTCTCCGAAGACGAGCATCACGTGTCGTTTCTTGGAAAGAAGGGGATTCCTACCTCATCTCTTCACTGAGCCACCTCGTTGCGTGCTGCTTCTTCCGGATACTGAACCACACTCAGACTGAAAATAAGGTCTGGTAAACACGGACTACTTTATAAGCACAATAATTCAAAACAATCGAATAGTAGCTTCAGATGTAAGACATCTTATTTATTTAGGGGTGATTTGAATTGAACTGAAAGAAGTGAAAAGTGCGGTAGATGATGTCCATAAACAGTATAATATAAAATTATGTATGTGCATGTCTGAGCACTCTCTCGATTCCAAAATGTCGGTATACACCTCCATCATATCGCTTATTGCAACATTAGTAGGAGGAAGATCTATAGATATTGGATTCCACGTTCATGCTGTATTCCTTCACTTCCGGAAGACGTTCGGTACTGGTCCACACTGTCACGTAATCGATAAAATACCAGCGAGAGAAAATCTGACAAGCTATATCATTAGACTGAATCTTCAGACGCAAAAGTTATTTTCAAGAAATTGTTCTAAGACTTTAATTGTTCACAATATACATAAATGGCTCAGTGGGAAACGTCGGACGCTCCATGAAGCTTTCCACGGATGATGCTGTTGTACACCGATAAGTCACAAAACTAGAAAATTGTAGCGAAATGACTGAAGACTGCAGAGGATCGATGCTTGGTGGAACGACTGGCCATTAACCATCAACATGTGCGTTGTGCATGAGTAGGCGGAAAGCCTCCTTATGCTATGATAACACTCTAATAGAACAATCAATGGAAGTAACCACATGCATCAAATATCTGAGAGTGCGTGTACGGAGGGTTTTAAAGTGAAACGACCAGGAAATGCAGATGTCATTGGTAGTCAGACCGTGTAGTCCACCCACGGAGCAGGTAGCTTACGATACCATCATTCAACTGATGCTTGAATTTAAGAACCTTCAACATCGCAGCGCGTCAGCAATCGTTGGTTAATATATTAAAAAACTAGAAACCCGCCTCGATTGCACTTTATGGCGGGTCGGCCCATCTAACATAGGCCGGTGTGAGGTGGAGGTTACACCATTAAGTTAAGACTTTGTACACATGTATTGTTTGTGTTTCCCTTTTTTTCGTTTATAAATGTGTAGCTATGGTGTTCTTTTAATCATTGACAAAGATCTTCTTAGGTACTTGTGGGTTTTATTGTTCTGAAGTAGGTGTAGTTATCTACGCCGAAACGTAGGTTAACACTAGGTGGTTTTTTTTTTTTTTTTTTTTTTTTTTTGCAATCGAGGCGGGTTTCTAGTTTTTTAATATGATGCTTGAATGTTGCTCGTCATTGTGGGGCCTATACCAGGTACCGTTGAACCAAATGGGAGCAGTGCGTTTCGTTACAGGTTTATTAAGTGCTAAAGCCCCACAGAGACGCTGACATCAGTCAACTCCAATGGCAGTCATTGCGAAGGAGGCGTTCTGCATCACATTATGCTTTACTGTTAAAGTTACGAGAGCGTACGTTCTTAAAAGCGCCAGACAAAATTTTACTTCCTCTTCGTATGCGAAAAACTCATGAAGGTAAAATTAGAGAGCTTACAGGTAGCATGGAGACTTACCGACAATCGTTCTTCTCGTGAGCTGTTCGAGATGGAACAGGAATATGTAGATGGTAATTTTAGGAATAAGCCAATTAGAGGACCTCTGTAATGGATGCAGGAACATGAGTACGTAGCGTACTTGGAACAAAGGCCAATACCAATAAGTTAATATTAGTCCGTCTATTAAAACAGTAGCTAAACGAAAGGAACAGTTCCAACGCGAGAACGACATATTAAATTCTCCGTAAAATACTTTTCTTTTGTCACAAGCCGTCTGACTTGACCGCGGCCCTTCACAAAATCCTCTACTGTACCAACCTCTTCATCTCAAGGCAGCACTTGCACACTACGTCTGCATTTACTTACTGGATGTATTCAAATCTCTGTCCTCTATCACGACATCTGATAACTCCACCCACTCGTAGAGGCTTTTAATGCACTATTTCTGCCTATGTGTATACTCCTGTGGTTCAATAGCAGAATTCCTCTTGCTCTCTTCATGTTGATGCCCTTGCTGATAATTTTACCGAAGAGCTTTTGTGTGCTCTGAACCTGTCGTTTAGAAGAAAATTTATTTTTCTCATCATCATCATCATTTAAGACTGATTATGCCTTTCAGCGTTCAGTCTGGAGCATAGCCCCCTCATAAAATTCCTCCATGATCCCCTATTCAGTGCTAACATTGGTGCCTCTTCTGATGTTAAACCAATTACTTCAAAATCATTCTTAACCGAATCTAGGTACCTTCTCCTTGGTCTGCCCCGACTCCTCCTACCCTCTACTGCTGAACTCATTAGTCTCTTGGGTAACCTTGCTTCTCCCATGCGTGTAACATGACCCCACCATCTAAGACTGTTCACCCTGACTGCTACACCTATAGAGTTCATTCCCAGTTTTTCTTTGATTTCCTCATTGTGGACACCCTCCTGCCATTGTTCCCATCTACTAGTAGCTGCAATCATCCTAGCTACTTTCATATCCGTAACCTCAACCTTGTTGATAAGGTAACCCGTATCCACCCAGCTTTCGCTCCCATACAACAAAGTTGGTCGAAAGATTGAACGGTGCACAGATAACTTAGTCTTGGTACTGACTACCTTCTTGCAGAAGAGAGTAGATCGTAGCTGAGCGCTCAATGCATTAGCTTTGCTACATCTCGCTTCCAGTTCTTTCACTATGTTGCCATCCTGTGAGAATATGCATCCTAAGTACTTGAAACCGTCCACCTGTTCTAACTTTGTTCCTCCTATTTGGCACTCAATCCGTTTATATTTCTTTCCCACTGACATTACTTTCGTTCTGGAGATGCTAATCTTCATACCATAGTCCTTACATTTCTGATCTAGCTCCGAAATATTACTTTGCAAACTTTCAATCGAATCTGCCATCACAACTAAGTCATCCGCATATGCAAGACTGCTTATTTTGTGTTCATATATCTTAATCTCACTCAGCCAGTCTATTGTTTTCAACATATGATCCATAACAAACACGAACAACAGTGGAGACAGGTTGCAGCCTTGTGTTACCCCTGAAACTACTCTGAACCATGAACTCAGTTTACCGTCAACTCTAACTGCTGCCTCACTATCCACGTAAAGACCTTTAATTGCTTGCAAAACTTTGCCTCCTATTCCATAATCTCGTAGAACAGACAATAACTTCCTCCTAGGAACCCGGTCATATGCCTTTTCTAGATCTATAAAGCATAGATACAATTCCCTGTTCCACTCATAACACTTCTCCAATATTTGCCGTAAGCTAAAGATCTGGTCCTGACAACCTCTAAGAGGCCTAAACCCACACTGATTTTCATCCAATTGGTCCTCAACTAATACTCGCACTTTCCATTCAACAATACCTGAGAAGATTTTACCCACAACGCTGATTAAAGAGATACCTCTGTAGTTGTTACAATCTTTTCTGTTTCCATGTTTAAAGATTGGTGTGATTACTGCTTTTTTCCAGTCTGATGGAACCTGTCCCGACTCCCAGACCATTTCAATTATCCTGTGTAGCCATTTAAGACCTGACATTCCACTGTATTTGATGAGTTCCGACTTAATTTCATCCACCCCAGCTGCTTTATTGCACTGCAGTCTATTGACCATTTTCTCCATTTCCTCAAATGTGATCCTATATCCATCATCATTCCTATCCCATTCTACCTCCAAATCTGAAACATAACTGATCGTATTTTCACCTACATTGAGCAACTCTTCAAAATATTCCCTCCATCTGCCCAAGGCATCCAGTGGATTCACCAGCAGTTTTCCTGACCTGTCCAAAATACTTGTCATTTCCTTCTTACCTCCCTTTCGAAGACTTTTAATTACACTCCAGAATGGTTTTCCAACAGCTTGACCCAACCTGTTTCCAAAGTCTTCCCAAGATTTCTTCTTGGATGCTGCAATTATCTGTTTGGCTTTGTTTCTTTCTTCAACATAACTTTCTCTGTCTACCTGAGTTCTAGTATGTAGCCATTTTTGATACGCCTTCTTTTTCCTTTTACAGGCTGCCTTGACTGTGTCATTACACCAAGCTGTTTGCTTCATCCTACTTTTACACACTACTGTTCCAAGACATTCTTTAGCCACTTCTAGTACTGTGTCCCTGTACCTTGTCCATTCCTTTTCCAATGACTGTAATTGACTACATTCAACTAACTGGTACCTTTCTGAGATCGCTGTTATGTAATTGTGCCTGATTTCCTTATCCTGAAGTTTCTCCACTCTTATCCTCCTGCATATGGACCTGACCTCCTGCACTTTCGGCTTCACAATCCCAATTTCACTGCAGATTAAATAATGATCAGTGTCATCAAAGGACCCCCTGAATACACGTGTGTCCCTCACAGTTTCCTGAATTCCTGATCTGTTATTATATAGTCAATGACAGATCTGGTTCCCCTGCCTTCCCAAGTATACCGGTGAATGTTCTTATGTTTAAAAAAGGAGTTTGTGATTACTAAGTCCATACTGGCACAGAAATCCAAAAGTTGTTTCCCGTTCCTGTTGGCCTCCATATCCTCTCCAAATTTACCTATAACCTTTTCATACCCTTCTGTTCGATTTCCAATCCTGGCATTAAAATCACCCATGAGCAGAACGCTGTCCTTGTCCTTTACTCTAACAACTACATCACTGAGTGCCTCATAAAAACTATCCACCTTATCTTGATCTGTCCCTTCACAATGCGAATATACTGACACAATCCTAATTTTCTTGCTAGACACTGTCAAATCTATCCACATCAGTCGTTCGTTTACATACCTTATTGCAACTACGCTGGGTTCCGTTTCTTTCCTGATGTAAAGCCCTACACCCCATTGTGCTATTTCTGCTTTGACTCCTGACAGGTAGACCTTGTATTCTCCCACATCCTCTTCTTTCTCACCCCTTACCCGAATGTCACTAACAGCTAAAACGTCCAGCCCCATCTTACTTGCAGCCTCTGCCAGCTCTACCTTCTTCCCAGAGTAGCCCCTATTGATATTAATAGCTCTCCATCTCATTACCATTTGTTTGCCAAGTCGTATCCATTTATTCATATTTTTCCTGCTTCCATTTCACTTTAGCTTTCTTGAACATCGTATTTATTTCACTCCTAAAAAACTTATACTACTGTATACCTGGCTTTTCCTGTGCAGTTCAGTACTTCCTTCGTCTGGGGCCAATTGATTTCTTCTGTTACCCAAGGTTTTCTCGCAGTTATGTTCCTTTGACCTACATTTGTTTGTCAAACTTTGTGAATGCCCTCCTCAGGTACGTCTGTTCTTTCCGCCTGAACTGCCTATTGTGGTGCCTTAGAGAACTTCAAATGGATCTATCATTCCTCAGTGCTTCTTTGCATACTGATTTTCTCTGGACTAGTCAAACTCCAGCCTCATCTACATCATTACTAAATTGAGATCCGAGTCTATATCTGCTCTTGAGTATGCCTTACACTCCAATATCATGTTTTGGAATATCCGTCTTAGTGTGATGTAATCCAAATGGAATCTGGAATCCAGGCTGTCTTCAAGCATACGTTCTCCTCTCATGGGTTTTTTAACTGCGTAGTCCATGTTACTATCTGAAATTTGTTACAGTACCCAATTAGAATTTCTGCTCCCCTCCTTCCTACTACCATCCACATTCTCCCGTTACTCTGCCTTCTGTTCCCTCCTCTACTATAGCGTTCAAATCATCCACGATTATTAGATTTTCATCTCTATTTACGTACCGAATTACCCGTTCAGTGTCCTCATATACTTTGCCGGCCGCAGTGGCCGAGTGGTTCTAGGTGCTTCAGTCTGGAACCGTGCGACCGCTACGGTCGCAGGTTCGAATCCTGCCTCGGGCATGGATGTGTGTGATGTCCTTAGGTTAGTTAGGTTTAAGTAATTCTAAGTTCTAGGGGACTGATGACCTCAGATGTTAAGTCCCATAGTGCTCAGAGCCATTTGAACCAATCCTCATATACTTTCTCTATCTCTTCATCTCCTGCGTGAGATATTGGCGTGTGCAACTTAACTATTGTTGTTGGCGTTGAATTGTTGTTGATTCTAATAAGAACAATCTTGTCACAGTAACCCGTTGTTTGCCCTACCTTCGTATTAATAATGAATCCTACTTCCGTTACACCATTTCTGGTGCCTTTGATGTTATTCTATATTCGTCTGACAAGAAATGCATATCTTCTTTTTATTTCACTGCGCTAACGCTCACTATATGCAGGCTGAACTTCCGAATTTTCTTTTTCAGATTTCTTAGCTGTCCTTCCACCCTCAGATTACTTGTATTTCACTCGCCGTTGGGAAAATGTATTGGGTTTGGCGATATTATTTTATACTTTTCAGTCCAATTTTAAAACATTAGTACATTAAAAATTCATTTTTATTTAAATAATTCTTCAATTCCTGGTCACATGCCGTGTTAGTACACACTGTGTATCTTTAATGCAGTGCTTTAAACATAGCTGCGCTACAGCAATGGTTCCACGTAAATCAGACTAAGAACAGCCGACCAGTTGCAAAGGATAAAGTAATCTTTACCTAGGTTTCAATAGATATAAATCTATCTTCTTCAGAAGACGCAGTATTATAACAACATGAAGTGATATGTCCTTATCGTTTAGGCAAACATCTGCATCTGCTTAGGCGCTCTGCAACTTCTATGTACCTATTTTATTTGTTTGACAAACCCTGTTGTCAGGGCTATATTTTATATGATTAATGTAACTATGCAGATGTTTGCCTAAACGATAAGGACATATCACTTCATGTTGTTATAATACTGCGTCTTCTGAAGAAGATAGATTTATATCTATTGAAACCTAGGTAAAGATTACTTTATCCTTTGCAACTGGTCGGCTGTTCTTAGTCTGATTTAATGCAGTGATTTCCCTCGGCTTCTGCATCCTCATGCAGTTGATCTTTGCTGACTCTTCTGCCTTTCAGGGACAGTTTCCCGTCTCAAGGGCGAGAGGATGATCTGAACCTTTGTCAGCTCCTGCGCTCTCTTTGACAAGGCCATTGGCATAGGCGAAACCCGACGGAGAAACCAAGAAAGAGATGTCATCACGCCAAACTAAACTTACACATTACTGAATGATAGTATCGTCTCTGGCAGTGTAGGGACTCCGGGTTACACTTTGTAGTCGTCAGGGATTAAAGACTCTGAAACCTGAAGCAGCATTTATCAACACGACTCGACTTGGTAATACTGCAGCCTCAGCATCTAGCAAAGTCAGGGATGACTTCTGGAGAAATTCAATCATATTTCTCATTTAACATACTTGCCGGGAACTGTACTGATTACCAAAGCTGCTGCAAAAAACAGTACTTGCATATATATATATATATATATATATATATATATATATATATATTATACAGTGTCTTTAAATGAACACACAACTAATTTAGTAATTACGTTATTATTCGCTCTGCTGTCTAAATACAGCATGGTTGCACGTATATTGCAAGCGAACTACACGTTTAGAGTGATACCTATTTAGGATGAGGATTATGACGAATCAAACACCGTCAAGTGGCTTTTGACTTTTATGCTGAATATTTTTTTGTCTAAACGTAAGAGATGGAGTAATATTTCACAATAAAGTTAATTTTATAGAAATTATTCTTTCATTTTCTGCTCCCGTTGCAGCAAAGTTCACACACGTTCTCAGATAGGCAGGTTGTACAAAACTTCTGTGAAGAAGTTTCTTTTCCATTTTTTGAATAAAATTCCTATTCCTTCTGAGTAGCCAGTGACATAACTTTACCTCCAATGTTTCCTTTAATCTTAGCTATTTTACTTTGTAGATAAGCATGGTTTTTCAGTTTTCAGGCAAATCTAATATTAGGAATTCTATTATTCTGGGCATTTAAACAAATTCACTGTTACCCTTTTTTTAGAACCTTCTTAGAATTACAAACAACCCCTTTATATTATGTCTTAAAGCCTCACTGCGCATTCCAAAAGATCTGGAGAAGCCGCTTATTTCAATAGTTTTGATGTATTACAGAGAGGGTGTGTTTTCGGCAGTCTTGATTAAATAAAATGTCTTGTTTGATTCTCTGGGCCTTTCTTTTGTTATTTAAAAGTGATCTGCTTTATTTCGCGCTCTACATACACTAGTGTACGAAACTTAAGGAAGGTAATAAGTTTCACATGACACGTCACTGCCAATTAACATGGCTCCGTGAAACCTGAACCATACATACAAATGACTGTTACAGTATAGTGCAGAAGGTAACTGAAAGAAATAAGCAGTGAGACGAACAGAAATGACAATTTTATTGAAAGAAAGTAACTGCACTAAAGTCACCGCGACTCACGATGGTCGGCAATGCATGATCTGAAACGTGCTCCCATGTTGGCCGCAAGATTGGTAATGATTTGTGTAAGGCGTTGCATTCGTCATTTGGAAATTTGTGGTAAGGTCTTATGGGACTAAACTGCTCAGGTCATCGGCCCCTAAGCCTACACACTACTTAATATAACTTAAGCCGGCCGGAGTGGACGAGCGGTTCTAGGCGCTACAGTCTGGAATCGCGCGACCGCTACGGTCACAGGTTCGAATGCTGCCTCGGGCATGGATGTGTGTGAATGTCCTTAGGTTAGTTAGGTTTAAGTAGTTCTAAGTTCTAGGGAACTGATGACCTCAGCAGTTAAGTCCCATAGTGCTCAGAGCCATTTGAACCAATATAACTTAAACTAACTTACACTATGGACAACACACACACCCATGCTCGAGGGAGGACTCTAACCTCTGACGTGGGGAAGGGGGGGGGGGCGCACGGACCGTGACAAGACGCCCAAGACCGTGCGGCTACCCCGCGCGGCCATTCGTCCCTGAGGTTGGCAACTGCTGAATAGTCGCTGGTATATGTGGACTTGCTGCAATACATGTCCCAAACGCATCCCACACAATGGGATCTAAGTCAGGGAAACAAGCAGCCAGTCGATTCGCTGAATATCTCCTGTTTCAAAGAGATCCTACACATTGCCATCCATAAAAAGTCAGGGTCGAACGCATCTCTGATGAGACGTACATGGGGAAGGAGTACAGCGTCATAATACCGTTTCCTGGTGAGCGTACCGTGTCTGAAGATTTGGAGATCAGTACGCTAGTGCAAAATAATGCTCCCGTGATCCTGGACCATCATAACGAGCATGCTCGACAATGGTAGACGTACCCTCACATGACGAAAGATGGCAACATGTAATACGCCCAGGAACATTGCCGAACACGCTTGTTTTGTTGGTCCAAGTGTCATGGTTAGGGAAAGCATAAAGTTGCATAGGGGAACTGACATCCAAATCTTTGAACCCGGCACACTCACCAGTGAGCCTAATCGGGTCGCAGTACTCCTTCGCCATGTGCGTATTTTCAGGCGTACATTCGTGATAAGTTCTTATCGACAAGCTAGCGTCGGTGCCTTGACTAGTGGTGTCCGGAGTTTCCTTGGTACATCGCGAGAGGGGACGAGTTCCGTAAGCGCTGGTTTCAAGAAGGTGCGCAAGCGACGTATGAAAAAGATGGGGTTTGGAAATACATTGGCCAAGGGGTCTTGTGGAAGAGGCGAGCACGTCAGCATAGCCCACGCACCATAAGGACTGCCAGTTTGGAAAGACGAAGAGTTTTTTTTATTACGGAGCTGGCTCTGTGATTGGTAGCCGCAAATAAATTCTTCAGTTCTTTCGTGGCGGTTCTATTGCTGATATGGAATATTTCCATCTAGTTTGTGATCCTGCCATGAAAGTATTTCGTCGAGTTGCAACCTACTGTGAGATTATTGTGGCAGTCATCATCATCATCATCATGGACACCATCATCAGATAATGAAAATTGATGGTGAGGTTCCGTCTGCTGAGTTCCTTCTTAATTGCGCTCAATTTTACCAAAGTGAGTTAACGTAGTACTTGCGTGAGTTAACTTTGATAGTGCTCGTGCGAGATCAGCTGCCCCGTCTTTACATGTCAACGAAAAGTGGTTTGATGTTTAGAAACCATGTACCAAGTATTATGGCACACAATATGTTAAATTTATGTATTCGTTGTATTTAAGATGCAAAAGGGAGTCCCAACATTAAGTTGTGCACTACTGTGATTTCCCGGATCTTTCTGAACTGACTTAGGTAGCCGTTGACTATACTAAAGATTTTTATTATGGTACTTTTGTGGGTATGGGTTGTCACTGGGGTTGAATTTGTTTAACGATACAGGTAAGAGTAAATTACCCAGAATGGTTCTATAGGTATTACCTGGTACCTGTTTTAAACGTACCCAACAGGGCCAAAAGGTCGTGTGGTCAACCGAGTTGCTGAAACACAGCAATAAATTCATTTATGCTGTTAATTTCTGGGAAAGATGCAACTCTATTATCCTTGCTTGGATGATATTTGTTTTGAACCGTTATGGCATCTGTGGTAAAATCGCTTTTTTTCTTTTAACCTAATTGTTCCATTATACTTATTTAAATCTTGTGAGAAGGCCTGTTGAGACTAGCGACGAATGTAAATAATTCTTGTGTCAGCTTCTGAACGAAATTTTTGGAATGAGTCTTTAACTTCTTTAGCCAGCAGCTGGTCTGCTGTTTTGGTATTGTAATTAAGTCGTGGTTTGTAATTTAACCCTTATTCTATCAGCTACTAGTTTTGAATTAACTGAACGCCTAGGCTGACATCTTTATAAGGGAAAGTATTTTGGTGTTTAAAGTCTATGATTCACTTGAGGGCGATTTGAAACAATTTACTGAGTATCTTACGAGTATTAAATTTAATAATCAAGTGTGATTAGGCACCCAGGTTGTGTCTTATGTAAAATTGTTAGTATGAAATAAATTGTGAAATTTTATTTTTCTTCGAGTGTGGGCTTGGCAATTTACCCGCATACTTACCATTTCAAGCAGGCTTTACTTCATTCTTATGGATCACAGTGCGCGAGTGCATCGAGGTGGAGGAGCTCTTGGAAAAAGACGATATCCGGCGATTAGACTGGTCTGCCCTTTTCCGCAACTTAAATCCAATAGAGCACAAGTGGGATGTATTGGTTGAAAACAGTCTTGGTTGCAATTTTAGTTTTTTATTTTTCTACTATGCGTTTCACCTTATTTAGGTATCTTCAAGTTGATCTACATAGGAAACAGAGAACAAATACATCTATTTAAGAATACCGATCGCGTTGTGCAAATTTGGATAACCTAAAAGCATCTATAAACAGATCAAATACTGAAAGAGTAAATACCTTAATTTGGTATTTCTTAGAACGATCCTCTAGACAGTGTAGCCAAAGGGCATCGTCGAATGCATCACGCCAACATCGCATTCAGTAAAAACTAGGAATATAAAATAGTAAAAAAAGATACAAGAATTCACCAGTGATCGGACACTCAGAAATGCAGTCATATTGCCGAAGCCTTATGATAAAACTTAGAACTACGAAGCGCATTCAAGTTCTAAGGCCTCCGATTTTTTTTCTAATTAACTACTCACCCAAAATCGATGAAACTGGCGTTACTTCTCGACGTAATCGCCCTGCAGACGTACACATTTTTCACATCGCTGACGCCATGATTCCATGGCAGCGGCGAAGGCTTCTTTAGGAGTCTGTTTTGACCACTGGGAAAATCGCTGAGGCAATAGCAGCACGGCTGGTGAATGTGCGGCCACGGAGAGTGTCTTTCATTGTTGGAAAAAGCCAAAAGTCACTAGGAGCCAGGTCAGGTGAGTAGGCAGCATGAGGAATCACTTCAAAGTTGTTATCATGAAAACTGTTGCGTAACGTTAGCTCGATGTGCGGGTGCGTTGACTTGGTGAAACAGCACACGCGCAGCCCTTCCCGGACGTTTTTGTTGCAGTGCAGGAAGGAATTTGTTCTTCAAAACATTTTCGTAGGATGCACCTGTTACCGTAGTGCCCTTTGGAACGCAATGGGTAAGGATTACGCCCTCGCTGTCCCAGAACATGGACACCATCATTTTTTCAGCACTGGCGGTTACCCGAAATTTTTTTGGTGGCGGTGAATCTGTGTGCTTCCATTGAGCTGACTGGCGCTTTGTTTCTGGATTGAAAAATGGCATCCACGTCTCATCCATTGTCTCAACCGACGAAAAGAAAGTCCCATTCATGCTGTCGTTGCGCGTCAACATTGCTTGGCAACATGCCACGCGGGCAGCCACGTGGTCGTCCGTCAGCATTCGTGGCACCCACCTGGATGACACTTCCCGCATTTTCAGGTCGTCATGCAGGATTGTGTGCACAGAACCCACAGAAATGCCAACTCTGGAGGCAATCTGTTCAACAGTCATTCGGCGATCCCCCAAAACAATTCTCTCAACTTTCTCGATCATGTCGTCAGACCGGCTTGTGCGAGCCCGAGGTTGTTTCGGTTTGTTGTCACACGATGTTCTGCCTTCATTAAACTGTCGCACCCACGCACGCACATTCGACACATCCATAACTCCATCACCACATGTCTCCTTCAACTGTCGATGAATTTCAATTGGTTTCACACCACGCAAATTCAGAAAACGAATGATTGCACGCTGTTAAAGTAAGGAAAACGTCGCCATTTTATTTAAAACAGTTCTCATTCTCGCCGCTGGCGGTAAATTTCCATCTGCCGTATGGTGCTGCCATCTCTGGGACGTATTGACATTGAACGGGGCCTCATTTTAAAACAATGCGCATGTTTCTATCTCTTTCCAGTCCGGAGAAAAAAAAATCGGAGGCCTTAGAACTTGAATGCACCTCGTACTTAAACCTAACTAACCTAAGGACATCACACACATCCATGCCCGAGGCAGGATTCGAACCTGCGACCGTAGCGGTCGCGCGGTTCCAGACTGAAGCGCCTAGAACCACTCGGCCACTCCGGCAGGCTTGATTTTTGAATTGTCAGATCAGTTTTATGCAATGTATTTCCCTGTTAATTTTGTTTCCATACGCAATGTTATCTATTTTGAAATGGAGTTCGACCCTTGGTTGCAATGCGCTTTAATTTTATATTGGATGTAATTGACAATGCACTAGCCTCACAGTTGCTTTGTTATCAGTTGGAAACCCATGTAATTAATCCTTCGCTTTCCTACCCCCCCCCCCCCCCCCCCACCCTGTCGTCGTCCTTCTGTGTTGTGTTCATTGTTTACGATGACGCTGCGGCCGTGTGTGACACATAAGTCATCTACTACGTATATGTACTACGTTATGACATCCTCATACGTCATATGAAGAATTAAGCGATCTGTTAATGAACAGTGTCAGTATTTTTACTGTTTATGTCACTGTACTTTCTGTATTTTGAGTCTGACTCATATTTTTGTAAATTATTTTAATGTGAGATGTATTATGGTGTTGGTGTTGACTGTATACACCATGCTGTATTTTGTGAGGCTAAACAACGTCATCTGTTGGTTTGTGTTGTGATGTAACTACTTAGCAATTTTCTTCATAAGAAAAGCGCTCTATTGGCTTAAGTTGTAACTCCATTCTTTAGTGATGCAACTGCTTGTAAGACACGTATTTTTTTAAAAAAATTCTGTACCCAGGTCTACATATAATTGGCAGTTATACCGCTAGACGGTCGCCCTCTCGTGACTGACGTGAATTAACACCAAGTACCATTCCGATCCGTTTGCACTTGGGTGTGGTGAAAAGCATATGATGATGCATAGTCTCTACGTATAAAAGGCAGTCTCCTCACTGACTGACTGACTAACTGGCTGGCTGACACATCATTGTCCAGCCCAAACCGTTAAGGATCGAATGTTGAAATCTGGAGAAGGTGTGGATCGTATATCGTAACCCCTAAGGAGGTGAAATAGGTGGTGAAACTTTTTATGAAAGTATTTCATTGCGAAAGCATTTTTTAAACTAAATATTTGAAAACTGGTGTTTGGCTTCTCCGTTAGGGATGAAAAAATGGGTGTTTCATAGTTTTAGGAAATTTAACCCAGAAGGGGTGAAATAGAGTCAGACTGATTCACTGACTGATCGTCGCCCAGCCCAGACCGCTAAGGATAGAAACTTGAAGTTGGGAGATGGTGCGGATCTCACACTACAGGCGTCGTTTAAGAAGGAATTGTCCGAAATTCCTCTACTAAAGGGGTGAAATACTGGATGAAAAGCTTTCTGAAAGTATGTCGCTATTAAGGGAGTTTTGAAGCTGGAACTACGAAAACTTCTAGTTGGTTTCTCAGTCAGATAATAAAAGATACGTTTTTCGGCATTTTTGGAAACTCAACCACTAAAGGGGTAAAATAATGGGTGAAATTCTTTTTGAAAATAAATGATTACCACAGAACCACTAAAGGTTTCTTTAGGAGGCATCTATGACAGCTGGTATTCGACTTCTCGCATATAAATAAAAAGATGCGTGTTTCAGTGTTTTTGGAAATTCAGCCCCTAAGGGAGTGCAATAGAGGATGAAAATTTTTAAGAAAATATTTCGTTACGTTAAAAAAATTTTGAATCTGAATTTGTGAAAACTGGTTTTTCACTTCTCGGTTAAATATAAAGAAATATTTGTTAGGGGATGAAAGTTGCTATGGAAATACCTCCACAAGAATGCCAAAGACTCGATTAAGAAAAACTTTGGACTCCAGCTACCGGAATCGCTTTTAGGTCATAAGTATATTCGGAAAGGACTATGCTTACATGGCCTTCATGAGCGTGGAAAGCTTAGAAAGAGTTGCGGTTTTGTGAACAACACAGAAATTCGACTAAAAAAAACAAGAAACTCTGCAGGTCATACAGTCAACGCAAGCGAAGCCGCGGGCTAGTGTACCCACACATCAGTAGTGACAACTCTATTTTATCTTGAAAATTACATTTTTAAAATTTAGTAAGATTTCTCAACAATTTTTTTCAGTGTCACAATAACATTTATGTAATAATTATCTATTTACGACACCTAGTATATGCTTCTGTGGAGCCTTCGAAAACGTTCTAATATTGAAAGGCGTAAGGAAATTTTCATCCAGTAAAAGGTGTGACTGAGATAAATGGAGTTTCAAGTCGAAGCTACGCTTGTTGTAGCGCAATTCCCAAGTTTAGGATTACAATCTTCCCATTCACTACTGGCAGTGATTTGCTTATGAGAAATATGGGAAGCAGTTTTGTTCGGTATCCACATTTAACAGTAGATCCCACTGTAAGTGACACAACGCAGTTCAAAAGAGGAGAAGAGCAGGGCAATACCACCCCCCATTTCGACCATGTCGATAGAGCACTGAGGTGCTCAAATCAACTTCCCTGATAAGGGACAGATTTGGTGTTAAGAGGATTCTATGCAGCGATGGAAACAATTTATTTTATGACCCAGTGAAATGGTAGTCGCTGCATCAAACGCACCGAGCTCAACACAGATAAATTTTTGTTTTATGAAAACATATTAAACACAGAAGGCTAGATTAACGGTGGGAGATAGTCATCTGTTGGTGAATTTATTGAGTGGAACACACTTTCTTTTCAGCTGAATGCTTTACTACATGGTTCAACTTACAACTGACAACTGACCCTGTGGTCAGTCAACTGATCCGCATTGTAAGCACCACAGAACCCCATCAATCACGGATTCAGCTTCATGCAGCATATATCAACACTCCTACAAAAGCATTAGAAGTTCAGCTTAGTCAAATACAGTGTGCCGAAACATCTGTACGAGGGACACTGTGAACAATTTTAGAATGTCATTGTACTACATAGAAATAAAAATGGTTTATGTTTGACAGCTACTGCCTGAAGTTTGTTTGAGTTGAATGCTGTGTAGTCTGTTCGATTTACTCCAATAGTTTGTTAAGTATCATCATTTACACATTCTAAATGCAATGAAAAAAGGAATTTGACTACAGAACATTACCGGGCTACGATATTTTATTATTTTAAATGGTCATTACCGCTTAAACAACATGAAGATAGGCTTAGAAATGCATTTGGCGAAGAAAATCACCCAAGGCAAAAATTTGTAGCTGGTACAGAGAACTCCAAAGAGATCAGCTTTTTCTTAGCGATGAGTTTCGTGAAGGGTTCCAACAACTGCTGTTACAGATGAAAATATTGCTCCTTTTCGAGAAATGCTTAAAGAAGATTGACAGTCTTCTTCAGAAATTATAGAGGTGACTTTGAGCATGGGTACGGGTCATACCAAAACTCTTAGGTCAAACGTTAGACGTGATAAAACATTTTTTGTCGATTCCACGTAAACTGACTCCCGATAAAAAACAACAACGCATTACTTAGGACATAAATACGCTGGATAAATTCCAAGCCTCTACTTCAAATTTGATTTGCAATATCGTTAATGGCGATGACTCTCGGATTTATTGTTATGATCCTGAAGAGAAAAGTCAGTTGGCTCAATGGGTCTTTCGAAATATCCCAAGTCTACAAAAGTCCGATGAATTCGCAGTACTGGCACGAAGATGTTTGCTAGTATTTTGTCTAAAAAGGGCAACATTATACTACAGAATTAGAAGATTGGTGTGCCGTTACTTTAGACCAAGATACAAATGTAAGTTAACCACCCATTTTTTAAGAATTCGTGAAAAACGTCCGAAAGCAAAACTGATTTTACATCATATTTACCAAAATACGTTTACAACAAAACTAACAACTGAGCATCTGGATGCCCTAAATTTCAGTACCATGACCCTCCACCACACAGCCCTGCCTGGCTCTTTGTGACCTTTTTTTGTTCCTAAAATTAAGGATAAAACACATGACTTTTGTCATCAGATGAAGCAGTGGAACATTATAAAAACTGGTACTTGAAATGCCTCAGGAAGAGAGGTATCATTGCTTTAAGAAGTGGTTTCATTGAATGCAAAAACTTACTGATGTTAAGGAGGAATATTGTGACAAACAATAAAATAATTTAATTGATTTTTTGAAACGAATCGTTTGTTTTGCTACACACTTATAGTGTCGCCCTCTTATAGACAGACTAACCACATTTCACTGGACTCGTAAAATGAACATCATAATAACGAATTGCGGATGAAATGCTGCGTTTTTTATCTTTTGTCTGCGTAAACGGCAACATCGGGTCGCTAGAAGCAGCTTGACTTTCACCGTGCTTGTAAGCTCGTTCGTAGACGCTTTCGGGGTTTCAACCCGTGAACTTTTGACTGTAGCGGAGATTTCCTGCGCAGAGTATCTGTGATACGTTGTTGAGGCTGCAGTAACACGACATAAATATATTTGAATTGTTAAACTAATACCGCAAAAATAGAGAAGCACTGTGAAAGAATATCTGTTTTGCAAGAAAACATTTTTTCCTTTACCGTGTGTTTAGCAAATGTATCAGTCCACTGTCATGAAGCATTCCAATGAAGGTAATGGCTTCTGAATAAACACTTTTTGTTCATCAGCCCGCAAAAAAAGAAAAAAAACAGAAGTTTGTCACCAGACTACCAAAACAGAAAAACACAGATAGGTGTGGTGAAACATGTCAGTCGATATCAATTTATATATATCTACGTCTACATACGATCCGCAAGCCATCGTACGATGTGTGGCGGAGGTTAGCCTGTACCACTACCATTTATTAAAGAACGTTCGCTAAATACAATTCGCATTTGATTAAAATGTGAGGGTGTGATCATGCGCGAATAACATACACGCCAAACATAAAATAGGACATCTTGGAGTTTGACATTTCGTTAAAAAAGTCGTATACGATCGTCCTGTTACATGACCAGAAAGGAAAGTATGTCTTTCCTACATTCGTGACTGATGTTGGTCATGCATTCCCTCAGATCAATGAGAAATTTTATGGAAATCGAAGATTTCAGTTCTGATTAGTCTGGCGTTGTCATTAAAATTCACATCTGCAGCAGGAATATGCATGAACTGAATAGCAAAGCAGACTGGGGGGAAGAAATCGTCGCTCGTAAAACTATCGGGACAAAGCGAAAAGTTTTTCACTTAACAGGAATTTTTCAGGTCAAAAAAGCACTTTTTAACGTAATCTTCGTTTAGGAAAATTTATGTTTTCTCGGCTGAGTAGGGGCACTCTGGTTGTAACAAACAGATTTCTTTCAAAATCACAACAAAAGAACGTTTAGTTAGAAAAAAACAGGAGACTGAGATAGTAACTGGACTAATTCATAGTAAGACAAATATGTAGAAATTAAATCCAGGATGAGAAAGGCTACGCAGAAGCGGAATAAGCTCAGATCACAAAGTACTAGTGGTGAGGAATCAGTGCGCAAGCAAGTGGGTTACGAAAGTACTAAGGAATGAAAAGATACTTTTGAAGTTCTCCAAGGCTATCGATAGTACGATAAGGAATACCCCAGAGGAAGTTTGGCTGAAGAGGAATGGACATATCTAAAAAGGGCAATCACATAAGTTTGGAAGAAAAACGTGGGCACGTAGGAGATAACTGCGAAGAATCCATGGGTACCAGAAGATGGAAGAAGGAAGTACAAATACGTTCTGGGAAATTCAGGAACAGAAAAATACGTGTTACTGTTGAGAGGCCAGACAAACGTGTGGTTCCTGAAGAGGGGCAGCAGCCATTTCAGTAGTTGCAAGGGCAACAGTCTGGATGATTGACTGATCTGGCCTTGTAACAATAACCAATACGGCCTTGCTGTGCTGGTACTGCGAACGGCTGAAAGCAAGGGGAAACTACGGCCGTTATTTTTCCCGAGGGCATGCAGCTTTACTGTATGATTAAATGATGATGGCGTCCTCTTGGGTAATATATTCCGGAGGTAAAATAGTCCCCCATTCGGATCTCCGGGCGGGGACTACTCAGGTGGACGTCGTTATCAGGAGAAAGAAAACTGGCGTTCTACGGATCGGAGCGTGGAATGTCAGATCACTTAATCGGGCAGATAGGTTAGAAAATGTAAAAAGGGAAATGCATAGGTTAAAGTTAGATATAGTGGGAATTAGTGAAGTTCGGTGGCAGGAGGAACAAGACTTCTGGTCAGGTGAATACAGGTTTATAAATACAAAATCAAATAGGGGTAATGCAGGAGTAGGTTTAATAATGAATAGGAAAATAGGAATGCGGGTAAGCTACTACAAACAGCATAGTGAACGCATTATTGTGGCCAAGATAGATACGAAGCCCACACCTAGTACAGTAGTACAAGTTTATATGCCAACTAGCTCTGCAGATGACGAAGAAATTGAAGAAATGTATGATGAGATAAAAGAAATTATTCAGATAGTGAAGGGTGACGAAAATTTAATAGTCATGGGTGACTGGAGTTCGAGAGTAGGAAAAGGGAGAGAAGGAAACGTAGCGGGTGAAATGGATTGGGGGAGAGAAATGAAAGAGGAAGCCGTCTGGTAGAATTTTGCACAGAGCACAACTTAATCATAGCTAACACTTGGTTTAAGAATCATGATAGAAGGTTGTATACATGGAAGAACCCTGGAGATACTAAAAGGTATCAGATAGATTATATAATGGTAAGACAGAGATTTAGGAACCAGGTTTTAAATTGTAAGACATTTCCAGGGCCAGATGTGGACTCTGACCACAATCTATTGGTTATGACCTGTAGATTAAAACTGAAGAAACTGCAAAAAGGTGGGAACTTAAGGAGATGGGACCTGGATAAACTGAAATAAACAGAGGTTGTACAGAGTTTCAGGGAGAGCATAAGGGAACAATTGACAGAAATGGGGGAAAGAAATACAGTAGAAGAAGACTGGGTAGCTTTGAGAGATGAAGTAGTGAAGGCAGCAGAGGATCAAGAAGGTAAAAAGACGAGGGCTAGTGGAAATCCTTGGGTAACAGAAGAAATATTGAATTGATGAAAGGAGAAAATATAAAAATGCAGTAAATGAAGCAGGCAAAAAGGAATACAAACGTCTCAAAAATGAGATCGACAGAAAGTGCAAAATGGCTAAGCAGGGATGGATAGAGGACATATGTAAGAATGTAGAGGCTTATCTCACTAGGGGTAAGATAGATACTGCCTACAGAAAAATTAAAGAGACCTTTGGAGATAAGAGAACCACTTGTATGAACATCAAGAGCTCAGATGGAAACCCAGTTCTAAGCGAAGAAGGGAAAGCAGAAAGGTGGAAGGAGTATATAGAGGGTCTATACAAGGGCGATGTACTTGAGGACAATATTATGGAAATGGAAGAGGATCTAGATGAAGATGAAATGGGAGATACGATACTGCGTGAAGAGTTTGACAGAGCACTGAAAGACCTGAGTCGAAACATGGCCCCCGGAGTAGACAACATTCCATTGGAACTACTGACGGCCGTGGGAGAGCCAGTCCTGACAAAACTCTACCATCTGGTGAGCAAGATGTATGAAACAGGCGAAATACCCTCAGACTTCAAGAAGAATATAATAATTCCAATCCCAAGGAAAGCAGGTGTCGACAGATGTGAAAATTACCGAACTATCAGTTTAATAAGTCACTGCTGCAAAATACTAACACGAATTCTTTACAGACGAATGGAAAAGCTAGTAGAAGCCGACCTCGAGGAAGATCATTTTGGATTCCGTAGAAATACTGGAACACGTGAGGCAATACTGACCTTACGACTTATCTTAGAAGAAAGATTAAGGAAAGGCAAACCTACATTTCCAGCATTTGTAGACTTAGAGAAAGTTTTTGACAATGTTGACTGGAATACTCTCTTTCAAATTCTGAAGGTGGCAGGGGTAAAATACAGGGAGTGAAAGGCTATTTACAATTTGTACAGAAACCAGATGGCAGTTATAAGAGTCGAGGGACATGAAGGGGAAGCAGTTGTTGGGAAGGGAGTAAGACAGGGGTATAGCCTCTCCCCGATGTTATTCAATCTGTATATTGAGCAAGCAGTAAAGGAAACAAAAGAAAAATTCAGAGTAGGTATTAAAATCCATGGAGAAGAAATAAAAACTTTGAGGTCCGCCGATGACATTGTAATTCTGTCAGAGACAGCAAAGGACTTGGAAGAGCAGTTGAACGGAATGGGTAGCGTCTTGAAAGGAGGATATAAGATGAACATCAACAAAAGCAAAACGGGGATAATGGAATGTAGTCGAATTAAGTCAGGTGATGCTGAGGGAATTAGATTAGGAAATGAGATACTTAAAGTAGTAAAGGAGTTTTGCTATTTGGGGAGCAAAATATCTGTTGATGGTCGAAGTAGAGAGGATATAAAATGTAGACTGGCAATGGCGAGGAAAGCGTTTCTGAAAAAGAGAAATTTGTTAACATCGAGTATAGATTTAAGTGTCAAGAAGTCATTTCTGAAAGTATTTGTATGGAGTGTAGCCATGTATGGAAGTGAAACATGGACGATAAATAGTTTGGACAAGAAGAGAATATAAGCTTTCGAAATGTGGTGCTACAGAAGAATGCTGAAGATTAGATGGGTAGATCACATAACTAATGAGGAAGTATTGAATAGGATTGGGCAGAAGAGAAGTTTGTGGCACAACTTGACCAGAAGAAGGGATCGGTTGGTAGGACATGTTCTGAGGCATCAAGGGATCACCAATTTAGTATTGGAGGGCAGCGTGGAGGGTAAAAATCGTAGAGGGAGACCAAGGGATGAATACACTAAGCAGATTCAGAAGGATGTAGGTTGCAGTAGGTACTGGGAGATGAAGAAGCTTGCACAGGATAGAGTAGCATGGAGAGCTGCATCAAACCAGTCTCAGGACTGAAGACCACAACAACAACAAAGAACGAATTAAATAGGAATTACTGGAAAGCTAAGGCAAAATGGCTGAATGAAAAACGCGAAGAAAACGAATAAGGAATGACTCAGCATACAGTTCAAACAATCGTCGGTGAAATTAAAAGCAACATTGAGAGTGCAATGGGAATTCCATTGCTAAATACAGAGGAGAGAGGGGATAGGTGGAAAGAGTACATTGAAGACCTCTATGAGAGCGAAGACTTGTCTGATGTCGTGATAGAAGACGAAACTGGAGACGGTATAGAAGAGATAGGGGATCCAGTATTCGAAACAGAATTTAGAAGTTCTTTTGAAGACTAAAGGTCAAATAAGTTAGAAGGGATAGATAACACTCCATCAGAATGTGTAAAGTCACTGGGGGATCTGGCAACAAAACTATTGATCATGTTAGTGTACAGAATGTACGAGACTGACGATGTACTAAGAGGCTTTAGGAAAAACACCATCCACACAATTTTCAATATTGCAAGAGCCGGCAAGTGCGAGAACTGTTGCACATTCAGGTTCACAGCTCATGCATCCAAGTTTCTAACAAGAGTAATATACAGAAGAATAAGAAAGGTAATTGAGAATGGATTAGCTGACGATCAGGAAAGGTTAAGTAACCAGAGAGGCAGTTCTGATGTTCTGGTTGATAATGGAGGCAAGACTGAAGAAAAATCCAGATACATTAATAGAACTTGTCGATATGGAAAAAGCGTTCGACAATGTAAAATGGTGCAAGATGTTCGATATTCTGAGAAAAATAGGTTTAGGCTGAAGGGAAAGACGGGTAAACACGATATGTACAAGAACCAATAGGCAACAATAAGACTGGAAGAACAAGAACGAAGTGCTCGGATTAAAACGTATTTAAGGCAGGGTTGTAGTCTTTCGCCCCAGCTGTTCAATCTATACATCGAAGAAGCAATACCGGAAACGAAAGAAAGATAGAATGGAATTAAAATCAAGCTGAAAGGATATCAGTGGTAAGATTCACTGATCATATTGCAGTCCTGAGAGCAAATGCAGAAAAATTACAGGATTTGTTGGCTGGAATGATCAGTCGAATGAGTTCAGAATGTGGATTGAGGGAAAATCGAAGAATGACGAAAATAATGAGAAGTATTAGGAATGAGAACAACGAGAAGTTTATCACAGTCGGTGATTACGAGGTAGATGAAGTTAAGGAATTCCGCTACCTACGCAGCAAATTAACCCATGACTGAAGAATCATGGAGGATATAAAAAGCAGACTAGCACTGGAAAAAAGTGTATTCCTGTCCAAAAGAAGTCTACTCGTTTCAGATTTAGGCCTTAATTTGAGGAAGAAATTTCTGAGAATGTACGTTTGGACCACAATAATCTATGGTAGTGAAACGTGGACTGTGGGACAACCGGAATAGAAGACTATCGATGCATTCGAGTTGTGGTGTAGAAGAATGTTGAAAATATGGTGGACTGATAAGGTAAGGAACGAGGAGGTTCTCCGGAGAATCATCGAACAAAGGAATATATGGAAAATACTGACAAAAAGAAGGGACAAGATGGTAGGTCATCTATTACGACATTATAGAACAACTTCCTTGGTGCTAGAGGAAGCTGTAAAGGGTCATAACCCAAAACAATCAGCAAATAACTGACGACGTAGCTTGTAAGTGATACTCCGAGATGAAGAGGTTGGTACAGGAGAGGAATTCGGTGCGGTCCGCATCCAACCTGTCAGGAGACTGATGAAAAAAAACCTTAGTAAACAACAAGACAAAAATTTAAGAGGACGACGAAAAGGAGTATACAATGATGGAATCGTCTGCTGCTGATTTGGTACAAGATGGGACGATGGGACGAAGTGGATACTCTAAGTACTCTCTGCGCAATGGCCAAGAACCTAATTAAAAGCGCCAAGTTCAGTATATATGAAGTAGAATATAGGTAGATGAAACAGGACAGGATATCGCAGAATTGCGAAAGTAGAGTGAAATAAGATGCAAATGACTCAGAAAATTGGAGGTTATGGATGTAAGAAAAAAAGATTAGGGGCTTACGAATGAAGTAGGAAGGCAACATGTAGCGTGCTTAAGAATAAAGTGAACGAGAAGTGTACGCAAATTCTGAACGGATGAAACGTGTAATGACATTGTAGCGAATTCGACATGACCTACAGGAAAATTAAACGTAACTAAATGTAGACTGCAGATGAATTTCCACTGCTAAATGTAGAAAAAAGAGCGGACAGCTGGTGGTATAGTGAAGATCTCTACGATGGAGAGGAACCATCCAAGAATCTAATACAATAGAAGGAGGTTTTTGTGGAGTAAATACGCGATCCAGTATACAGCCAGAATTGACTAAATGATCAACAGATCAGCAGGAGTCTATTGCCTTTGGAGTTACTAAAATTAATGCGATGTGTAGTGAACAGATACTGGGCTGATGACTTCCCATCGAAAATCGTTGTGAGCGTACGTGAAGATTCCTTCGGCGAATAGGTGACTACCCCTCAACAGGTGACCTGTGATGGAACGGATCGATAACTTACGCAGCTTGTATTCAGTTTTGTGCAGTGATATGGAACTGCAATCTCTTTGGTCGATGTGACTCCTGAGTTGCAACACAGTTGCTGTTATGCTGGATACTTTCGTAGTATACCTTTCGGATTGCTGGAGGTCTCGCTCCGCCTGATGGTTAGGCTACCCCGTGCAACCTGCGTTGCTAGAGGGAAGGCTAGCCTGTAGTGGACTTGCGATCAAACGACTCGCGGTCACAACACTGTCCTAGTATTTTTAAACGAAAATGTAGGATGGAATAAGATGTTACCAATTCTTATAAGATCGCAACTTTAGTTAAGAGAGAATCGAATATTCTATACGAAACCCATGTGGGAGTAATAAACGTGGAAGGTTAAGAAAGGTAAGTTTGTGTTAAACTGCAATTTTGCCCTATGTCCTTCCTATCACCTTAGTGGCTCTAGGTGGACGAAGCAATAAAGAAAGTGCAAGAAGATTTCACAGCAGGAATGGAAGTTCGACGGAAACTCATATCTATGCTAAGGTTTACAGACGAAATAGTCCTTCTGGCCGGATGTAAGGAGTACCTAGAACTATTGTAGAGAGGGATGGAATGGATAACATAGTTGGGCGGTATTAGAGTTAAATCTAAGGTGATGATTAGTAGAAAGAAGAATGAAAACTTACTTGACACCAAATTTGGAAACAACGCATTAGTGGAAGAAAAGCAAGATTCACATCATACAGAAAGCAACATTTCATATTGTGGCTGAAGGAACGACATATCAATAGACTGACACAGTCGAAGAAAGATTTTTTAATTAAAGAAGCTCTCCTAATACTAAATATTGATATGGAATTGAGAAGAATGTGCGTACGGGCGTAACATATGGAAATGAAGGTGGAGATGGACCACTGAAAATCCAGAGAAGAAGGAAGTGGAAGCACTTAAAATGTGATGCTATCGAAGAGTATTAAGAGTTGAGTAGACATACTGGTATGAAATGAAGAAGGACTAATTAGAACAAGTGAGGATAAATGTGTATTGAAGACACTGACCAGAGGAAGGGACAATTTAGTGGGACATCTAGCACCATCCCTATTGGTGGAAGGAGCAGTAGGAAGGATAAATAGTAGATTTGTAATGAGACTAAAATATGCAAAACACAGAGTTACACTGTCTGACACATAGCCTGAAGCACCCAGAAGATGAGGAGAAAAAGAAATGAAACCACAGGAGTATAATGATATGCAATCTCAATTTAGTGATTACAAAATCCAATCCGGGTTGTAAAGAACTTGACAGTGAGCCCACTTATAAGCCTGATGTTGCACTCCGTCTAGCCTGGATGCATGCACCGGTTCGAGTGTCAAAGACGTAGTATTCTCTCCTGAGGAAAGCCGATCCCTAACTACTGTATCTTGTCCTCGATATCCCGAATTCTGGCACTGGGACGAAGTTGAAGTCCGAGCTGTTCCCACACATTTTCCATCGGGGAGAGATCTTTGGATACTGTTAGCCACTAGAGTACGTCAATACCATGCAGACAATTCATAGAGACACGTGGAATTTGTTGGCGAGTACAGGAGTTTTGAAAATGCCACCACGATACTGTTGCAGGAGAGGTAACACATGAGGACACAGAATGTCCATGGCGTAAAGACGCGGTGCCAGAGTTCCCACAGTCGCTACCACCTGTGACGCAATGTCATACCCGATGAGTCTCCATATCATGATGCCAGGGGCAATACCGCTGTGCCTCTCTAAAACATGGGAAGAATGGGACCTCTCCCCAGATCAGCGCCATACTCGGAAGACGATAGTCATCCGGGGTAGTGCAGAATGGCAATTTATCGCTGAACAGAATGCGATGCCGTTCATCAGCAGTCCATGCTTCCAGGTTACGTCACCACTGCAAACACAGTCGTGTCTGTTGTGGTGTTAGCGGCAGCTTAAACACGGGACGAGTATTCCCTAGTCCAGCCGCTGCTGGTGTCCCACTAACAGTGCGGGCTGACACAGAATTTTGCACACAGTCGATTACTAGTACTCTGATTGTAGGAGATGTGAAGGAGCTACGATGTGCTTAGTGCACAACACGGCCATAACCACTTGTGGTCACAGACGAGCTCTACCAGAAGGTTGACGGCGAGTATGCCGGCCCTTTGGTTCCGATGCAGTCCTATATCGAGCTACTATCACATCAGAACGCCCGAAAAATCTCACCATTCAATGAGGAATTGACCACGTGATTTCAATAGAACTGGAAACCACCATGATTAAAGTAGTGGGGGAATATCGTGTTGTCGGTAGAGAAGCAACAAGAAAAGAATGGTTAGGCCAAGAGAGCTCAGTGATGTCGAAAATAGTCTACTCATCGGGTATCACTTGACTGACAAACATTTCAAACGTTCTAAAGATTACCACCTCAATCGCTGATTATGATATTTTGAACTAGAAACGCAAAGGAACAACCACAGCTAACCCAAGACCAAGCAAAATCTCTTGTACTGACTGAGACCGTCGAAGGTGACTCTAAAAAATCATATGAAACCAGCGGAAGAAATCGCTCTTGAGTTCTAGTTACGATTGTACGTAGCGAGTTAAAAAGAAAGGCGTATGATGGTCGTGATGCTCCTCTGCCGTCAGTACTAAGCAACGCTTGAGGTGGTACGATTTGGAGTAATGAATGACGCTATACCCCTTGGTAATCCGATGGAACGGTTTGGGTTTAGCGAATTCCTGAAGAACGTCACCTGGCTTCAGGTGTAGTGACAGTAGTGTAGTACAGAGGAGGTGGTGCTACAGGACGAACAGTTCTGATACGCTGATTGTGTGTACTAGTCTGACATTGCACCGTGTCATAAAATATCTGTTACACAATGATTTGTAGACAATAACATTCTTGAAATGTAGTGAAATACCCAAAATCCCAATGGAAAAGCTTTGGGCTGAATTAGAACATGAATTCGCTTCGTACCCCAATATCCAACGTCGCTACCCTCTCTCGTTTCGGTACATGAGGAAGAATGGGCTGCTATTCACACACCTCGTCGGAGACGCCTCAGTCGAGCTGAGGCCGTCGTAAAGGCGAAGGGTGGACGCAACGCATATTCGTAAACACAGTACACATACTTTCGGTATGACAGTGGATAAATCCCCCCCCCCCCCCCCCCCCCATGAACCATGGACCTTGCCGTTGGTGGGGAGGCTTGCGTGCCTCAGCGATACAGATAGCCGTACCATAGGTACAACCACAACGGAGGGGTATCTGTTGAGAGGCCAGACAAACGTGTGGTTCCTGAAGAGGGGCAGCAGCCTTTTCAGTAGTTGCAAGGGCAACAGTCTGGATGATTGACTGATCTGTCCTTGTAACAATAACCAAAACGGCCTTGCTGTGCTGGTACTGCGAACGGCTGAAAGCAAGGGGAAACTACGGCCGTAATTTTTCCCGAGAGCATGCAGCTTTACTGTATGATTAAATGATGATGGCGTCCTCTTGGGTAAAATATTCCGGAGGTAAAATAGTCCCCCATTCGGATCTCCGGGCGGGGACTACTCAGGTGGACGTCGTTATCAGGAGAAAGAAAACTGGCGTTCTACGGATCAGAGCGTGGAATGTCAGATCCCTTAATCGGGCAGGTAGGTTAGAAAATTTAAAAAGGGAAATGGATAGGTTAAAGTTAGATATAGTGGGAATTAGTGAAGTTCGGTGGCAGGAGGAACAAGACTTCTGGTCAGGTGACTACAGGGTTATAAACACAAAGTCAAATAGGGGTAATGCAGGAGTAGGTTTAATAATGAATAGGAAAATAGGAATTCGGGTAAGCTACTACAAACAGCATAGTGAACGCATTATTGTGGCCAAGATAGATACGAAGCCCACACCTACTACAGTAGTACAAGTTTATATGGCAACTAGCTCTGCAGATGACGAAGAAATTGAAGAAATGTATGATGAAATAAAAGAAATTATTCAGATAGTGAAGGGTGACTGGAATTCGAGTGTAGGAAAAGGGAGAGAAGGAAACATAGTAGGTGAATATGGATTGGGGCTAAGAAATGAAAGAGGAAGCCGCCTGATAGAATATTGCACAGAGCACAACTTAATCATAGCTAACACTTGGTTTAAGAATCATGATAGAAGGTTGTATACATGGAAGAACCCTGGAGATACTAAAAGGTATCAGATAGATTATATAATGGTAAGACAGAGATTTAGGAACCAGGTTTTAAATTGTAAGACATTTCCAGGGCCAGATGTGGACTCTGACCACAATCTATTGGTTATGACCTGTAGATTAAAACTGAAGAAACTGGAAAAAGGTGGGAATTTAAGGAGATGGGACCTGGATAAACTGAAAGAACCAGAGGTTGTACAGAGTTTCCGGGAGAGCATAAGGGAACAATTGAAAGGAATGGGGGAAAGAAATACAGTAGAAGAAGAATGGGTAGCTCTGAGGGATGAAGTAGTGAAGGCAGCAGACGATCAAGTAGGTAAAAAGAAGAGGGTTAGTAGAAATCCTTGGGTAACAGAAGAAATATTGAATTTAATTGATGAAAGGAGAAAATATAAAAATGCAGTAAATGAAGCAGGCAAAAAGGAATACAAACGTCTCAAGAACGAGATCGACAGGAAGTGCAAAATGGCTAAGCAGGGATGGCTAGAGGACAAATGTAAGGATGTAGAGGCTTCTCTCACTAGGGGTAAGATAGATACTGCCTACAGGAAAATTAAAGAGACCTTTGGAGATAAGAGAACCACTTGTATGAACACCAGGAGCTCAGATGGAAACCCAGTTCTAAGCAAAGAAGGGAAAGCAGAAAGGTGGAAGGAGTATATAGAGGGTCTATACAAGGGCGACGCACTTGAGGACAATATTATGGAAATGGAAGAGGATGTAGATGAAGATGAAATGGGAGATACGATACTGCGTGAAGAGTTTGACAGAGCACTGAAGGACCTGAGTCGAAACAAGGCTCCCGGAGTAGACAACATTCCATTGGAACTACTGACGGCCGTGGGAGAGCCAGTCCTGACAAAACTCTACCATCTGGTGAGCAAGATGTATGAAACAGGCGAAATACCCTCAGACTTCAAGAAGAATATAACAATTCCAATCCCAAAGGAAGCAGGTGTTGACAGATGTGAAAATTACCGAACAATCAGTTTCATTATCACATAATGCAACAATCAATATGGATAGGACATTTGTGCAAATGGTTCAAATGTCTCTGAGCACTATGCGACTTAACTTCTGAGGTCATCAGTCGCCTAGAACTTAGAAGTAATTAAACCTAACTAACCTAAGGACATCACACACATCCATGCTCGATGCAGGATTCGAATCTGCGATCGTAGCGGTCGCTCGGTTTCAGATTGTAGCGCCTAGAACCGCACGACCACTCCGGCCGGAAGAGGAGATTTGTGTTCGCAAGCAGCTACACAATAGCTTTTGTATTGCCCACATTCTGATGCCACAGAAATATATTTGGCCTGAACTGTTCGCAGTATCAAGTATCCTTCAGTTTTCAGCGAAAAAATTTGTCCTGACAATGCTACCAGAGCTAGTCTGTAGTTGTCTTGTGCCATATGAAATTTCCAGGCACACTTTTCACCATAATAAATTCGAATGTCACAATAAAAAAATAGTTAAATTTACTTTTAATTTTTGGTGGTTGCTGTTTCAGAGTTGTCTATCACTGTTCACAAGACTTGTAACAGGTGGAATCCATGATTCACTGTTCGTTAAACAGAAAAAAAATTCTGGCGCGTTACTAGCAAATTTGACAAACATTTCTAGTAATGTTTTTTTATGATATTATTTTCACGCGTAGAAGAATAAGTACTGGTGAGGTAAGTATTGTAAGAGCAGTTTATGCAACATGCTATGGATGCTGAGCGAGCCACACTTGCACCTATCTTCCATTCACCCATCTCCCATGCGTCGCATGTGTTTCCGTGTGCGAACAATCGCTGTATTAAAAACTACGATACTCGATAAGTACAATATAAAGATGCAAATACGTCTTACTAAACAGTTTAGTTGCAGTTGGCTTTGTTTTAAACCGTTTTATAACAGGTTTATTTGGTTGTTTCAATTTCTGTAACGTGAAAGGCCTATGTTCCTGGGGTAGGAAAACACCTCTGGACAACGAAAGGCTCCTGAGAAGAAGAGCTAGAAATTGCTGGACGTACAGTGTAGAGTCCAATGAAACTCAGGCGTGTAAATCCGAGGAAATGACCCATTGTATTATATTTATGAAGCCTTCTACAATGTTGCACAACCTGCGAAAAGAAAAAAAAAACAGAGGCAGCTGCAAATAGAAGTTGATGAAGCTGATAGGAGCAATGGTGAACCTACGGCTACCACAGCAGTGAGCATGTCGTGGTCTATAGGAGCACGCAGGCTGACTCATGTACCACTTCTCATAATAACGTCTGCCGTTCAATCTATAACCGTCACAGGTGAAGAAGTTGAGGAAAGTATTGCTAGAGCAGTGTATGCAACAGGTGTACTACTTCCTCCCTCAGAAAACAATTACTGGAGAAACTATCTTCCAAAAGGCAGGGCCTATTAACTTCCATCTAAGTGTCATTGAACCAACATGTGCGAAGAGCTGTCATGCGAAAGATCAAGAAATCACATTCGCTCGCATTACTTGTTGGTGGCTAGACGGATGTTGCGCGCCATGGAGCTCTAAATTTCGAAATAACCACTGCTGATGCAGTTCTTTAGAAGAGCATTCGTCCTAGAGAGCAAAAGTAAAATTCTGAGTACTGTACGGATACTATCACCGACGTTATCGAAGACTTTGGCAACGAAAAGGTCGTTGCTGTTGTAACAGACAATGCTCGAAATACGCCGGCTGCAGTTAACATTTTACGCCAACGACATTCGCACATCGCCAGCATAGGCTGCCAGTGCGCAGTGTCAGTCTACTGACAAAAGACTATATAGCTCTAGAAGTTGGTTACACAACCATATAGCCAAAAAGGTAAATAAATCTGTATACAGCCATGTCCCCAGTGCATGATTAGAAGCTGGCGAAAGGGAAGTACGCTACATTATCTGTCGCTCTCGAACATCTAACATGATGGGCTGCTGTAATAATGTGTTTCGATAGGTTGTTCAGGGGAGATTGAACATTCGTAGGGGACAAAATAAAAATTGATTTTGCTCATAAACATTCCTTGGAGTGTACTTTACTAGATAAATGTTTTCTAATGGTACTGTAGCCTTTAAAGGCTTTAAATATTTGTTTACTTTAAGGGCAGCACAAGTTGTCACGCCTCCCTTCAGCCTTCTATCACCTTATTGAACGTCAAGTACTCTATTTGTTGGTTTATGAAGATATTTCGTGCTCATGGTTGGCTCCCCCGCTCGCGCGCAACTTTCACTTGTTCCTTATGTTTCCGACACGTTTTCTGCCCATGTTTACATTGTACAGTTTGTTTTTGTGACAAAATGCCACGGATTGGCATATCATAAATGAAATGCAAAGAAGGGCCTGGAAGAAAGTCGAAAGTAAATGTAGTTACTGATGATAATAGTGCAGATAGTAGGGATTTGGTTAGTGAGAGTGCTCCAGGTTTCTTAGGTTAGACTCAACATCTACTTCCACTTCCTCAGTGATTGCGAGTAATATTTGTAGCAGTAAATATATTAGTACAAATGCTTCCAGATGAAAACTGAACACTAGTTCAAGCGTAGGCGCCTTTGTAAGTACTAACTATACTAGTGAAGAACAGACAAGTGACATTGTTTTCATACTATTGAATCACTGTCGTCCGTCATATCTTCATTTGCAGTTTGCAAAGTATGTCTAGTTAGTGACAGTTTATTTTGTTATGAAGATACTACTGCAAGATATTGACTTGCTAGTAAACCATTTCTGAAATATAGGAACTATAAAGCTCAGTAGCCCACTAGTAGGTAGACTGACAGTGTGTATGAAACTAGTATTAGGTTTGTGTATGGATCGCATACGATACGTAAAGATGAATTAGCTCGTAAGACACTATATGCAGTTACGAAGTGGCCTGACAAGTTGTCAGAAGCATACAGGTGTAATACACGAAGTAGCAAAGCACTGTACTATTGCCTCTGAGAAGACTGCTGTTAATGACGCAATTGAAATTAATGACAATTCTACAGACATTACTGTGGTTGTTGATGGCATGTATATATGGACATGATGCCAATAAAAGGTTCAGATTAGTTCAGACGATATTTTCACCTTTAATCATCTTTGGTTTTTGAAAAATACGACGACGGAGCTCTTGTTTTGTTTACAGTTTCATAACGCTCTTTTACAAGTCCCGAGCAGTAGTCACTCATCATCTAAGGGTTCCAATGGCCTTGGTAACGGTGTTCCATGGTAAGAATGTCTTAGTTAAAGCGTTCACCATGCTCATCACTTAGGGTCTCCCAAACTTTCCGGGAAGAAATCCAGGTGAGAATGTAAAAAGTGAATTTTAGGCGACATTCTACGCCCCATGTTCTTATTGTTGTCCAACAGATCACTCACAATGGAAACATGGTTTTTGTCTTTTATGTTACCCAAAAAGCCCTTCACAATTGCTTTAAAAGAAGACGAAGCAGCTAACTGGGTATCTGTCACATTAGTATCAAAGTTTGGATCTTTCAGCAATTTTCTTATTTGTGGTCCAAGTAATGTACGCTTTTTTAGCTTTGCCTCACTTAATTTCGGAAACTTTTCTCTTAAGTGATTGAAAGCCTCACCTTATTTATCCAGAGCTTTTACAGAGTTCTTGATAAGGCCCAACTTGATATGAAGGGGAGGCAAAATGATTTTATCAGGTTCAACCAATGGGGTATTTTTCACATTTACGTTTCGAGGAACGTATGACATTGCATGACTGTATGGCTCTTGGTATCACGGCTGTCCCAAAGGCACAAAAAGCAGCAGTATTTAGTGAATTCAGCAGGTAAACCTATAAGGACTGTAAGGAGTGCAACAACTTTTAAATCACAGCAAATCTGCCATTCATGATCCTTGTATTTTATTGCCTCTAGCAGCAAAGCCATGGTTTCATAAGTTTCTTTCGTGTTTACTGCGTAAGCCAAAGGTATCGATGGAAATTCATCGCCATTATGCAGTAGTACTGCTTTCAAGCTGGTTTTACTGGAGTCAATATAGTCGCCACTCCTGTGGATTATGTCGTACAACTAGCTGCATCATCAGACCATTGACATCTCTACATACACATATTGAATTTTGCTTATCGAAATATTGAGAAAAGGAAGTACCTCTTGATCTGAAACAGGAAATATTTGTCCCAGGAGCTAGAATGTTCCGTTGTAGTCTCGACCCCAAGCGTTCAGCTTGCTGTTTTGAAAGTTTTAGATCGCGAACCAAATCCTTCACTTCCTTTTGAATAAAGAACTGAGGCGAAGTGTCATGATATTGAGGGCAGTACTCTTCTTTATGTTAAATACTTTCTGATTCACTTGACATGGTGTCTGGTTCCGTAGCTTTCAAGTTACAGACAGGAACAGGCAACCCCTCAACATGGGGCACAGGCAAATGCACTGAAGATACATTTGGATACTTTATTTTATGTCTAGGTTTGCTTGAATGTCTCGAAATATTTGTAAGACAGAAGTAACAGTCTGAATAATGGTCATTAGGCTCACACCACACCATCGGCACAGCGAATGGCATGGCTCGGCGTTTTCCTTTCAGCCACTCGGTTAAGGTTGTAGTAGAGACTACGCAGGCAATATGAGGTGGTTTTCTTTGTGCTTTTGGAGTGAATTACCCACACACATAACAAAAGTTGTGAGGGTGGTTTAGACAGCAACGAGATTTAGTAGCTGCCTTTTTCTTAGTGTAAGTTTTGAACTTAGAAGCTTGCACAGGATAGAGTAAGACAGAAGTAACAGTCTGAATAATGGTCATTAGGCTCACACCACACCATCGGCACAGCGAATGGCATGGCTCGGCGTTTTCCTTTCAGCCACTCGGTTAAGGTTGTAGTAGAGACTACGCAGGCAATATGAGGTGGTTTTCTTTGTGCTTTTGGAGTGAATTACCCACACACATAACAAAAGTTGTGAGGGTGGTTTAGACAGCAACGAGATTTAGTAGCTGCCTTTTTCTTAGTGTAAGTTTTGAACTTAGAAGCTTGCACAGGATAGAGTAGCATGGAGAGCTGCATTAAACCAGTCTCTGGATTAAAGACCACAACAAAAACAACAACAAATTTTAAACATAAAAAGTTTGCACTGTCTTTCACAGGAAACACGCACCGAGGATCTCTTTCACACCAATGTATTACCACACCAACAAATTTACTGACGATTTGTAGATCTTCTAGCTCTCCTCTGCAAATCAAAAACGAACAATTAAACATCAAAACAGAGGAACAGTAAAAAGCGAAATACTGATTACGAAAAATAAAAAGCCTTTAAAAGCTCAAATGGTATGTGCTAGAACAGCTTGAAAGGTATATTCGGATTATACACACCAAAATACATACTAGTTGATGTATCACATCCCAAACGCAAAATGGCTTTTGACTAGCGTTATTGATCCAATTTAGAAATTTTCAATGCTGTCATAGTTTACCCATCAAGAGGTATAATATTATGTTATAGGTTTTGAAGCGTTGGCAGAAGAGCCAACACCGTGTTGCTATAGGAGGCCGAAATGCACGCTTTTAAGCTCTCGCAGATTGGCGTGAGGTCTGGAACAAGGTAAAGTAATTATCCTATAAAGAAAAGAACGTAGTTCTTGGAATACTTAACTTTAATCCACAATTGGAGAACATCGCTCTTGATGGTACATGTTTTATAATTTCAATATTAACTGGTAATGGCGCCTTGCTAGGTCGTAGCAAATGACGTAGCTGAAGGCTATGCTAACTATCGTCTCGGCAAATGAGAGCGTATTTGTCAGTGAACCATTGCTATTAACGTCGGCTGTACAACTGGGGCGAGTGCTAGGAAGTCTCTCTAGACCTGCCGTGTGGTGGCGCTCGGTCTGCAATCACTGATAGTGGCGACACGCGGGTCCGACGTATACTAGCGGACCGCGGCCGATTTAAAGGCTACCACCTAGCAAGTGTGGTGTCTGGCGGTGACACCACAGGTTTAATACAGTAAGGCAAATATCACAGTATGTCGTGAGAAAACTTAAATCACGGCAAGCAAATAGCTCGAGTAGACCCATTCAGTATTTGACTATACGAGAGCGCTTAGCGACCTCCAACAATCTTTTTTATATAAACGTCTTCTAAATATTTTCTCGCTTACATGCTAAACGGTAAATATTTAACATATTAACTCATGTGTCAAGTAATCAGAAGCATGGAGCTTTTTCGTA
Organism: Schistocerca serialis cubense; assembly: GCF_023864345.2. NCBI lineage: Eukaryota > Metazoa > Arthropoda > Insecta > Orthoptera > Acrididae > Schistocerca > Schistocerca serialis. Next base: position 283,670,215 of record NC_064643.1, on the reverse strand, counting down.
CATGGGAATTTGATTGTGTAAGAAATCGGCGGTTTACTTGTATTTTACTAATCGGGTGTGGTGTGGTGCCCTGAGACGTATACCAAATTTCGTATGTTTAGTTGCATGTACATTTCTAGAGTTCAGCAAAACACAGTTGCCAACATCTTTCACTATCGCTTGTGAAAATTGTAACGTCTGAAAAGAAACAGGAGCTAGTGTGCAACTGATCAGCAACAGATAATTTAAACTGAAGACAGTGGCGTCGTGTAGGCTTAGCAGCGTTTCTGCATTCAAAAGTTTAGCACGATGCCAAGCTCAATTAGTAACGAGTCGTCAAACGAATTGGAAACTTAAAATAAAGTGTCAGTGTGTCTCATCAACATGTAAGAGTACAGTGTCACCATGAGAGTTTGTGTGGAGTGGATTAGAGTAATTGTGTTGTGGCATATTGATTCAACATTCCTAACATTTTAGCTGCTGAGAAGTTTGTTGCGACTGGTGTGGCCCACAGAGTTGGGTCTACATTGTGAAGAGTTCTGGACCAGTATAGTATCCACCGTTCTAAAAACATTTTCGTGAATTCAGTTACTTCAACTCTGTGAATGTGGCAGATTAATTTTTTTTCGCTTGTATCTTGCCTACAGTTTGGGATATAATGTGGGCATACTCGTTCCACAAGAAGGTTTTCCTTTGGCACTGGTGCTGTAAATTGTAATAAGAGAAAATGATAGTGGGGTGTCACCGCCAGACACCACACTTGCTAGGTGGTAGCTTTAAATCGGCCGCGGTCCATTAGTACATGTCGGACCCGCGTGTCGCCACTTTCAGTGATAGCGGACCAAGCGCCACCACACGGCAGGTCTAGAGAGACGTACTAGCACTCGCCCTAGTTGTACGGACGACTTCGCTAGCGATGCACACTGACGAGGCCTCGCTCATTTGCAGAGCAGATAGTTAGAATAGCCTTCAGCTAAGTCAATGGCTACGACCTAGCAAGGCGCCATTAGCCTTACATAACTTGTATCTAAAGAGTCTCACTTGTATCGTCAAGAGCGATGTACCACAAGGATGGATTAAAGTTAAGTATTCCAGGAGCTACGTACTTTTCTTTATAGCATTCATTACGTATCCTGTTGCAGACCTATCTCTATTCTGCGTGAGCTTAGCGCGTGCCTTTCGGCTACTTCCGAGTGGCGTGGTTGTCTTGTTACGCCACAACAGATAGACCATAAAAGGCGAACAACGATCGCAGAAAGCCTGACAAAGAAGTCTAAGAAGGCAATATTTTCTCAATTCGATATCTTGATGTAACTTCTTTTCTCTAGGGAAACACCAAAGATGCCAACTCACCGCCATCTATCCATCTCTCAGTTAAAAGATGTCACTCAGTAATAAATTATTTGTTCTTTATTTTTATTAACCATACAATTTAACCTATAACTTTTGCCACAGTGTATACTGAATTACAGGAAACGCAGAGAATCGCGCAGTTGGCGGTAAGCAGAAGTCTGCAGCAATATTTAATCTGAAAGTTACCAGTCGAAAAAGAGCATATACACTGCGCTATGGGTTTATTTCAGATTTGTAACTGACGACCGGACATGTAAATATCTCACAAGAACAGCTGTGATGACAGGCTTTTTATTTCCTTTACAACCATTTTCATCTTCTGTATCGGAAATGGTTGCGATGGTGCAGCTTCTATTGAAGTTCCTTGTGCATTATTTATCACGTATTGCGATGTTACATTGCGCTAAACCGGAAATACAGAATATTTAAACCAACAGCAACATCGAGGAAACGTTCGCAATACAATGGACCGCATAGCCGTAAGCAAATTTGTGCTTGGTTACTCATGTTTAAAGCCATTGGCTAAGAGTTCACTTTTTGTTCGTCAGATGGCAGCGTGCTGTGGATTAGCCGCGACGACTACTGCGGGAAAACTTTCCGTGAATGCATAACAGATGGCGCTGTTGGGATATGAACGGCCGCAGGTTGGTATGTACAGGGCTTTCCTCAGTTATCACAATAAATTTTCTTACGATGCATAGAAGAAAATGTTGCAGTGTTAATATTTCATTCGCTCGCCTCTCCACCAACGCACGATATGCAACAATGAAGTATATATTCGGTTGTTATGTAACTATTACATCCTACAAGGCCATAAAAATTCCCTGAAACCTGTCCATTCTATCCTCTGTATACTATCCGTTGTGTCCCATCACATAATAGGGTTCTAACACACCCACTTCCTTCCCAGCTGAAATCTTACGCCTCCTAAATCCTGTATCCCATCAATCAGTTCTTTTCTGGTATACATTTTACAACTTTTCCAAATCATGTTCTATCGAATACCTCCCACATAAGAAATATCTTGCCTACTGTTACCAGAAGTCTCTGCCATAACAATCACAGACACGGAGAAAAACTCACATTACCAACAACCTAATTATCACGAATGGCACAAATGTTTCATCACCTTATTATATATGTTCGTATTCTCATTTTATTTATTGGTCAGAGGGTAAAAGCAGCAACTTTGCCACTACCGTCTTCTAAATCCAAACATATTAAAAAATGTGTGTGTGTGTGTGTGTGTGTGTGTGTGTGTGTGTGTGTGTGTTCCACATCTCCTATCCTCCTAAACCACCGGACCGATTTCAGCCGAACTTGGTACACATATCTCACCGTCAGGCGACAAATGTTGTGGGGGTAAGAACCAATTACCTATCCAGCGACTCGGGTGGGATGAAAAAGAAGCGTAGTCAGCTACGCGCGAATTCCCAGATTTTATTGATCCAATATTTGAGAATGAGAGAACTTAGCGACTTGCAACAAACATTACAAACAATTTCAAACCTTTACGAAACTTTGTCTCCCTGACAGTCCGACAAAATGATGAAAGGGAAAAAGCTTATTGTTAACTACCTCTTCGCTGTGCATGCAGTAAAATTGCCACATAATGTATGCCATTTTGATTTATTATTTCTTTATTACTAACTGCATTCGTGACACATTTTGTAGACATTTTTCACATATACTACCGAATGTACCAGAACAATTACAGAGTTGTGCCAAACTAAGTCCAGGAGATACGACATCATAAACAAAGAAGCGTGAAAAACTACGGCATCATGCTACACGTTTAAATTTATTGCTTCGGTGCTACTTCCTGCATTCACAATACGTTTTCCAGAGGGTATTCATACACGCCGCTCAATGTAGCTACGTATTACACCATTGAACGACGCAAAGTTAAGGATTAATGACGTAATGAACATTAAGCACAAGGCCAGAGACTGCGTGGTAAGGGCGTGAACGGACAGCTATAGTTAAATACCTGGGAAGTGACAGGTTTCTCCGCTAGTAACAAATAAAGTAAGAAATACTATAAAATAATTTTGTTGGAATTATAAACTCAATGAAAAATACGAGCTCCTAGAACAGCTCAATATGTTTATTCTGGCGCCTAGATCACCATTTCTCTTTCAGATGCGTCATCTGTCGTCACGAAAAATGTCAGACAAAGCGCTGTTGCTGTCCATCTCTACGTCAACAATGTTTACACTGCTCTGCTTCATTTCATACTTCAGCGTTTTTCTCTGTCATCATTCCAGCATCAGAGCTAAACTTTTCTTTGAGGCTCATCATACCTACATCTACATCCATTCTCTGCAAACCGCCGTGAAGTATACGGTAGGGGGTACGTCCCATTGTGCTAGTTATTAGGGTTTCTTGCTGTTCCATTCACTTATGGATAGCGGAAGAATGATTCCTTGAATGCCTTTGTGCGTGCTGTAATTACTCTAGTCTTGTCTTCATGATCCCTACATGAGTGATACGTAGGGGGTTGCAGTATATTCGTAGAATCATCATTTAAGCCGGTTCTTGTAACTTTGTTAGCAGTCTTTCTCGTGATATTTTGTCTGTCTTCAAGAGTCTGCCAGATCAGTTTCTTCAGCATCTCTGTAAGACTCTCTCATGGATCAAACAAACCTGTGACAATTCGTGTTGCACTTTCGGGTCCTACACGCTTTAGCAATATTCTAGAGTGGCATGTAAGCAATCTACTGCGCAGACTGACTGAACTTCCCCAGTATTCTACCAACCAACCGAAGTCTACCACCCGCTTTACCAACAATTGGGCCTATGTGATCAATCCATTTCCTGTCCCTACAAAGTAGTACATACAGGTATTTACTATTATGGTCATACGATACGACGTTTTTTTGTTTTGTGAAGTGCATTATTTTACATTTCTCAACATTGAAAGCAAGTTGCCTATCTTTGCACCACTTTGAAATATTTTCGAGATCTGACTGAATAATTGTACTGCCTCTTTCAGACGGTACTTCAGTACAGATAACTGCATCATCTCCAAAAGTCCGAGGCTACTACTAATACTGTCCGGAAGGTCATTAATATACAACATGAACGTAAAGGGTCCCAACTCATTTCTCTGGAGCAGATCGACATTACTTCTATATCTGATGATGATCCCACTCTCTTCATCTCCTCTTAGAGTTCATCTCTACACCGCGCTCCTAGCATCAGCACTGACATCAAATTTGCCCATTAAAACACCGGCTGCTGTACCACGTTCTCGATTCTTGTCTGTGTAACCTAAAGCGCAAATATTATCCCTGACGTTACGCCCTCGTGGTCTGCCGTCTCGTAGATCTCTTCCTTCTCTCAGGATGCAGTATGAATCACGAAATTAATTTAATTGCCTTACACGAGTTTTCCAATTGATAATGGCCATTTATTGTTACTGTTCGTTTTTTTTCGGTAAAACTTAATTGAATACACTGCTCTGCAAAACTTAAGGAAGAGCTAAATAAAGTAATGTAAAACATTTACTACTCCACTGAAATCAATGAAAGGGCACGAGCATGTTTCCTCACGTCTCTCAGTCGTGTAAGGAAATTTGAACGACACATTGCGTGCGGTCGGCGTGACTATAGCGCCAAATGTTGCTAGCTGCACAACAGAAGGTGATTGACGGAACTAGAAAAGACAGCGTTTTTCAATCTGCGAACATTTACGATGGGCTTTCGGGATGTACTTCATTACAGCGCAACCGGGAGATAACATATGGATGACTTCTGACGGGGAAGAATCATTGGGAACCTGGAAGAAGGACGGGCTGTGGCGAGTGTGGGCCAGGAGTTTGGTACTGTTCACAGGATTGTCTTCTGTGCTTGGCGAGCGTTCCAAGACACATGAAGGAGCCGAGGTGGTCGACTAGTCAACTACAGTGTCAGATCACTACATTGTGCACCGGCAAGAAGGGACCGACATCAAAAACGGTAGCAATGAAACCGCATTCTACAGGACTGCGTGTCACGCAATTTCACGCTATGCAGTGGTACGGAGACTGCATTGGGTGGTCCCATTGTGCGAGGACTAGTACTGTCATCACCCACACATCGGGGGGCATCGTTTGTGATGGTGTCATGAAAGAGGGACTGGACGAACGGGAAATGGCGTCGTTTGCTCTTCACGGATAAGCGCAGATTCAGTCAGAGTAGCGATTCTGGACTTACCACAATAAGGCAGGTCGTGGGAACACGCAATGCAGGACGGAACAGAGGACAACATGATCGTGTTGGTGGGCCAGGAGTTACGTTGTTGGGAGGTGTAATGTTGCATGGTCGTACTGACCTCCGAATCTTTCAACATGGCACACTCACCGCTCAGTGTCATCGTTACACTGTACTCTTTCCCCATGTGCATCTTATTAGGAGTGCATTCGTCCCTGACATAAATTTTGTGGATGAGAATTCGCGACCGCATATAACAGCGCTGGTGGAGTAGCTCTTCGAACGAGAGACCGGCCGCTGTGGCTGAGCGGTTCTAGATGCTTCAGTCCGGAACCGCGTTGCTGTTACGGTCGCTGGTTCGAATCCTGCTTCAGGCATGGATGTGTGTGATGTCCTTAGGTTAGTTAGGTTTAAGTAGTTCTAAGTCTAAGGGACTGATGACCTCAGATGTTATGTCCCATAGTGCTTAGAACCATTTGAAAGATTTGAACGAGAGGATATTCGGCAAATGGACTGATCTGGCCGTTCTCTGGACTTAAACCCCTTCAAGCACGTGTGGAATACGTTGGTGAGACATATTGCAGCACACCCACATCCAACGACGACCATCCAGCAGTTGTCAAACGCATTGGTGGAGAATTGGAACGTCCAACCCCAGGAACTCCATACCAACCTCGTAACCAGCACGGCAATACGCTGCAGAGCAAGCACTGGTGTCAGTGGCCATCACGCACCCATGTCCCACCTTTTGTAATGACCAGGGAACCACCGTAAATCGTGGTAACGTCAGCGTAATTATTGTCTTTGACTAGATGTGTCATTCGTGTTCGTCGCACTTGAGCTACCTTCTACACGACACTATACTACACTGTAGCAGCTTTTTCTGTGTATGGTCCCATTCTCGTCGAGCTAGTGACACTCATACGAAAGTTATTGTCATGGTTAGGTATGGTACACCAGTGTACTATATGCCACTGCTTTCAACGGACCTACAACGGACCTACACTATGTGATCAAAAGTATCCGGACACCTCCAAAACACACGTTTTTCATGTTAGGAGTATTGCGCTGCCACCTACTGCCAGGTAGTCCATATTAGCGACCAGTAGTCATTTGACATAGTGAGAGAGCAGAATGGGGCGCCCCGCGGAACTCACAGACTTCGGACTTGGTCAGGTAATGGGGTGTCACTTGTGTCATAGGTCTGTACGCGAGATTTCCACTCTTCTAAGCATCTCTAGGTCCACTGTTTCTGATGCGACAGTGAAGTGGAAACGTGAAGGGACACGTACAGCACAAAAGCGTACAGGCTGACCTCGTCTGTTGACTGATACAGACCGCCGACATTTGAAGAGGATCGTAATGTGTAATACACAGACATCTATCCACACCATCACACTGGAATTCCAAACTGCATCAGCTCCACTGCAAGTACTATGAGCGATAGGCGAGAGGTCAGAAAAGTGGGATTTCATGGTAGAGCGGCTGCTGATAAGCCACACATCACGCCGATAAATGCCAAACGACGCCTCGCTTGGTGTAAAAAAATGGTTCAAATGGCTCTGAGCACTATGGGACTTGACTTCTGAGGTCGTCAGTCCCCTAGAACTTAGAACTACTTAAACCTAACTAACACACATCCCTGCGCTTGATGTAAGGGGCGTAAACATTGAACGGTTGAACAGTGAAAAAACGTTGTGTGGAGTGATGAATGACGGTACGCAGTGTGGCGATCCCATGGCAGGGTGTGGGTATGGCGTATGTAGTGACAACAGCAAAATTTTGGAGACGGTGGTGTTATGGTGTGGTCATGGTTTTCGTGGTGGGGACTTGCACCCCAGTATTACAGCACAGGCCTACATTCATGTTTTAAACACCTTCTTGCTTCCCACTTTTGAAGAGCAATTCGGGGATGGCGATTGCATCTTTCAACACGATCGAGCACCTGTTCATAATGCAAGGCCTGTGGCGAAGTGGTTACACGATAATAAGAGACCTGTAATCGACTGGCCTGCACAGAGTCCTGACCTGAATCCTATAGAACACCTTTGGGATGTTTTGGAACACGGACTTCGTGCCTCGCCTCACCGACCGACATCGATACCTCTCCTTAGTGCAGCATTCCGTGGAAAATGGGGTGCCATTCAGCAAGAAACCTTCCAACACATGCCTGAACGTATGCCTGCGAGAGTGGAAGCTGTCATCAAGGCTAAGGGTGGGCCAACAACGTACTGAATTCCAGCATTACCGATGGAACGCTCCAGGAACTTGTAAGTCATTTTCAGCCAGGTGTCCGGATACCTTTCATCACATAGTGTATCTGACTAGCTATTTAACTGCACCTTGGACAATTTCGCGCGACCAGCTTTCTTATCATCGACAGTCGAATCATCTAAAGTTTAATTCTCGCGACCGACGAGTACTATCATTCACTGCGACCACCCACCGACGACTCTGCCGACTGATTCCTTTTCTTCGTGGCGCTAAATACATTTTAGCGGCCAGAGATGAAGTTTCACTTATGCTCACAACACTCGGAGGCGACTGCGCGCTACGTTCATCTACCCATATCGATTTTCGGGCAAGCTGTTGAAACGATAACCTCACAAGCAACGGTTTTGATTCTGCACTTCTGACTCACCATTATTAGAACGAACATTTTTCTATTTTCCATTTTTATTAATGTGCTTCTCTATCTTAGTGCTAATCTTTTAAGGACTGTGGGCGTCTTTTTCCATCTTATATTGTCGAAGGCTTCCTTTAGTTTCAGAAATGCCAGGAAAGTATTAAAGTTATTCTTTGACATCCTTTACTACTAAATGTAATGGCAGTAGAGTTTTTGCGGTAACTGATGTTTTTGAGAAACCAAACTGATTTTCGTCCAATTACACTTTTGCAATTTAGGCTGGTCAACAGTTCAGAAACGCTGCACGTCTGCCACATCTTCCGATATCTTTAATATTTAATCACTCACACTTATTCCGCAAAGTGATAAAAATGATCTTCAGTAAACTGAAAGTAAGTCATTCATTTCTTAAAAAGCTCCTCGCTCCTGTACTTTCCGAAGGCATATCATCTGCTCCCGCTAATATGTTTGATCTACGATCGTTCAGTGGTCTGTCAAACTAAGTGGTTCAAATATTTTTTCCCACATTGACTTTTCCTCGCTTCGGAACAATTTTTTTCCGTTTTTGCAAAGCACTGCTGTTACCGTCGACATCTCTGTGTCAACACGAGTGCAAGACATGACAATCGACGTCAGCTTTCAGTTCTAGGAAGTTCTCTAGTGCACAAGGGGTACAAGGATAAATGCCTCCTCCCACATAGCACAATATGATACAGTTTACCCCCCAAATTCTAATTATTCACCGTCTCTTCCCTTCGTGTCAAAGTTTGCATATAAAGTCGCAAAAGACTTAGGTTGCCCCGAATTCAAATATTTCGTGTAGGTCCCAAATCTTCTCATTCATTCAAAGCATAATTAAAAGCAAGAGTCATATGACTGCAGAGTACTTTTCATACGAAATTGTGTTCAGTATGCTATGCAGCATTGATATACGAGTGTTGTCCAGAAAGTAAGCCCCGATCGGTCTCGAAATGGAAACCACAATGAAAACCAGAAACGTTTTATTTGCAACAGTTAGGTACACCTTCCACCTGCTTCTCTACATAGTCGCTTCTCCAACTTCGAGTTTTGTCGTAGTGTTGTATCAACTTTCCATTATCCTCGTAATAGAAAGCAGCCGCCCTTGCTTTCGGCCAGTTATCTCCACTGATCAGCAGCTCGTTGTCGGTAGACAAATTTTGTCTTCATAGTCAGCGGTTCTTGTGAGCAGAGATGAGACTTAGGGGAAGCCAATTACGGACTGTGTTGTGCGTGATCAAACACTTCTCATCGGAAACGCTGCAGAAGCGTCTTCATTGCCCCTGCAGTGTGCGGCCGAGAATTGGCATGAAGAAGGAACTGCTCGACAGTTGTGTTATGTGGGCTGCATGCCACAGGGGAAATCTCTAACCAGGCCCTCATACTTGGCGGGAAACGCTATTCCCTATGCATCTTCACCTGCTCACTGTTCACTCAAAACTGAAAAGAGCGCCGCAACACGATCGGCGGGCATATTAGAGACACTACCCAACACATCTGTGCAAAGCTTTACCAGATTTTCCCAGTGGTTCCCATATCGCGACCGATCGGAACTTACTTTCTGGACACCCCTCGTATTACGCAGGTGGTTCTCTGGATAGCTTACTGGATCACAACCTGGATATCAAAACCTGTCAGGCACGGATCCAAAGTGGGGTGGGGGGTCCGAATCAACAGAAGCGTTTATATTTCTGTATACATCAATTTCCATACACCAGCTTCCAAACCACATTTACACCAAGACCAGGAAGACCTCATATATTGATGAAGAGGGACCGTCGAGCATTGTGGATTCTTCTAAAAAATCGCATGAAATCAGTGGAAGGAATCACTACAGAGGTTCAAAGTGCTGCACTGTCCAGACAGCACAATGACAATGCATAAGGACTTGCAAAGAATGGTGTCAATGGTCGAGCAGTTCCTCATAAGCCATATGTTTCTGCAGTCACCGCTAAGCGATGTTTGATCTGGTGTAAAGAGCGACATCTCTGGACAGAGGACGACTGGAAACAAGTGAAATACGGAGGAGATGGTGTGTTGTTAATTAACACACGGTCCCCTTACTGCGTTTATGAAAACGCTAAATGCCAAAGTATGTGGACACTTTTTACAGCATTGTGTACTGTTTACAGTAGAGGAACGATCCCGGAATGATGATTGCATCAGTGTGACGATGCACCTTGGCACAAAGCAGAATCCACGAGGAATTAGTTTGAGAACAATAAAATTCCTTAAATAAATTGGCCCGCGCTGAGTTCCGATCTGAATACTATGGAACACCTTTGGAATGAGATAGAACGATGGTTTCACTCCAGACGTCTGTGTCCAACACCATTTCCTCCTCCAGTCTGGGCTCCCGAAGGAGACAGGCTGCCGTTCCTCGACAGACACTCGGACACATCACTGAAAATGTCCCCAGCATATTTTTAGCCTTCATAAAGGCGAAAGGTGAATACATCTGATAGTAATGTCTGCTAATAGTTGCCCGGATACTTCCAATCAGTTTACTGAAAAAAATACTGCATAGGACAGAAAAATTCTGTTGTGACAGAAGTCTGAATCTGAACCTAAAAACATATCAGAAAGCCCCCATTAATGTAAAAGATATTTTCTCCAAGAACCGCTTTGCCCATCACTAAAACAGTTTGCTACTGATATAAGGCTTTCCGATGGGGCAAGGAACGAGCCTCCGCAAGACCATGCTATCACAGCGTTATTTGGTAACCGTGATAGCGTTACGGAGATGTTTAACAAACTCAAGTGGCAGACTCTGCAAGAGAGGCGCTCTGCATCGCGGTGTAGCTTGCTCGCCAGGTTTCGAGAGGGTGCGTTTCTGGATGAGGTATCGAATATATTGCTTCCCCCTACTTATGCCTCCCGAGTAGATCACGAATGTAAAATTAGAGAGATTAGAGCGCACACGGAGGCTTTCAGACAGTCGTTCTTCCCGCGAACCATACGCGACTGGAATAGGAAAGGGAGGTAATGACAGTGGCACGTAAAGTGCCCTCCGCCACACACCGTTGGGTGGCTTGCGGAGTATAAATGTAGATGTAGATGTATAGCAACATCATCAGATCATAGCACGAAGGTGCCCGCTGGAAGGCCGGCCGGTGTGGCCCTGCGGTTCTAGGCACTTCAGTCTGGAACCGCGTGACCGCTACGGTCGCAGGTTCGAATCCTCCCTCGGGCATGGATGTGTGTGATGTCCTTAGGTTAGTTAGGTTTAGCTAGTTCTAAGTTCTAGGGGACTGATGACCTCAGGAATTGAGTCCCATAGCGCTCAGAGCCATTTGAACCATTTTTTTGAAATTGGAAACTTTACAGTAACATCCATGCACAAAGTAGGGGACTGCCTATAGGGGCGATGTACAGCGGGGACTTCGTGTGCCCCAGGACCGCTACGGTAGCTGGGAAGCCCCTATGGGAACCCTGAAACGTGACGGCTAACGGGGCTCTGGTGAACCTGCGATAGGCCTAGCAAGCCAGTAGTGGATAAATCAACTGCTTTTAAAAAGGGAACATGCCTCGGATCACGGAACGGATTTAAAGGAAACCGACCAAGCAATGGAAAAGGATTACGAGATGGTTTACGACTGGGCACCTTAAACGTAAGGACTCTAACTGGGAAGTTAGAAGAAATTGTAGAAATGATGGAAAGGAGGAAATTGGACATCTTGGGACATGCTGAGACTAGGTGGAGAGATGCTGAGACTAGGTGGAGAGGAGTTGGTGAAAAACCACTAAGTAAAGGATGTAAACCGTACTGGATAGGGAATGAGAGGGGAAGAAATGGAGTGGCAATAGTGGTCAGAGAGGGTCTGCAGGAGGAGGTGGAAGGTATCAATGATCGAATGATAAAAGCCAGAGTACGAGTGAAAGGAAATAGCATTGAAATCATCCAAGCATATGCCCCACAGGTGGGGTGTACAAAAAAGGAGAAGGAGGAATTTGAAGATGACATGCAAAAGCAGCTAAATGGAGGTAATCAGATTATAATAGGGGACCTCAATGCACATGTCGGCACAGACAGGAAAGGATTCGAGGAGATAATGGGACCAGAGGGCTGGGGGAACCGAAATAGAGAAGGAAAATTGTTGCTGGAATTCTGCAAGAGGAATGGGCCGGCGATCGCAAATTCCTGGTACAAGAAGAGAAGTAGCCACAAAATAACTTGGTACAGTGGAGACTGGTCCCAAACTTCAGTAGTAGACTATGTACTAGTGGATAGGCAGATGATGAGCAGCCTCACAGATGTTAAGGTCATTCCATCTGAGGCCTTAGACAGTGACCATCAGCTGTTGGTAGCCACCCTGAGAGAGAAAAAAGATAGGAGGGCAACAGATATACAGGAGAAAAGGTTGAAGACATGGATGCTGAAAGAGGACGAACGGAGGACCCAGTACCAGACACTGATCAGGAAGAAGCTGCCAAAGGAAGATCAGAGAACAGTGGAAGAAGAATGGGGAGATTTTAAGAGGGCTGTAGTTGAGGCAGCTGAGACTGTGTGCGGAAGAACTAGCACAAAGAGGAGAAGTAAGGAAACCCCATGGTGGAACAACACATGTAAAGAGGCAGTACTTCGAAAGAACAAAGCCTTCAGAGAATTGTTCCAGACCCGAACAGAGGAAGCTAGGGTAAAATATAAGGAAAGCAAGAAAGCGGCACAGACCATAGTAAGGGCGGAGAAGAAGAAGTGGATGGAAAAATGGACAAGAATGTTAGAAGAGGACAGTGAAGGGAACAAAAAAGTACTTTACACCATGGTAAGAAATAAGAGGAACGACAGAAGCGAGTGCCTGAGGATCATGGATAATAATGGAAGAGTTGTGGAGGAAATACATGAGCTCAAAAAGATTTGGAAGGAGTACTTTGAAGATCTGTTGAATGCCGCCAAGCGGGTAACTAACAGCGATGGAGAGCCTAAGGCAGCAGACGATTATAATAGTGGGGAAATTGATGATCTAACTTGGAATGAAGTGGAAGAAGCCATAAAGAGGATGAAAGGGGGCAAGGCACCAGGTTGGGACGAAGTAACAGTGGATATGATACGAGCAGCAGGAGAAGTAGGAACCCAGTGGCTATACAGAGTGCTGAAGGTGGTGTGGAAGGAGAACAGAATTCCTGAGGATTGGAAGAAAGGAATTATAGTCCCGATCTTCAAGAAAGGGGATAAAAGGAGATGTGAGAACTACAGAGGAATCACCCTGCTATGCCACTGTGGAAAAATCTATGAAAAGATCCTGGAGAAGAGAATAAGAAGCAGTATTGAAAGTAGACTGCAAGAGGAGCAGTATGGTTTCAGACCGGGAAGATCAACAACGGACCTCATATTTGCTGTAAGGCAACTGCAGGAAAGGCACTATCAGTACGGGAAGGACTTAATCATGGCCTTTTTAGATATTGAGAAGGCGTATGACAGTATCTGTAGGGACAAGCTCTGGGATGTGCTGAACGCAAAAGGGATAGATGAAGAGATAACACGAAAAGTCAGAAAAATGTATGAGGGAAGTGAGAGTTGCGTGAAAGTGGGGAGGGAACGTACTGCATGGTTCAAGCTGGAAAATGGGCTGCGACAGGGAAGTGCACTTTCGCATTTATTGTTTATTTTTGTTATGGATGAAATCCTACAGCAAGTATCAGATGCAATTGGAGATCATAAAATGAAAGCAGTGCTTTTTGCCGATGACCTGATGTTATGGGGAAATTGCGAGAAGGAGGTGCAAGAGCAGTTAGATGTATGGGAGGCAACGGCAGCACAATATGGAATGCATTTCTCTGCAAAGAAAAGTGAAATAATTGTCACAACAAGGAAGAAGAATAGGCCAAATGTGGATATAACTTGTGGAGGGGAAAAACTACAAGTGGTAGAGAACTTCAAGTACCTGGGAAGCATGATTGAAAGTAAGGGGGGAAACGCAATGGAAATAAATGAAAGGTCCAGAAAAGCAGGGCAGTTCTACAAATGCATTAGGGGGCTTATTTGGAGCAAGGAGGTGCCACAGAAATCCAAGGGAATTATATACCGAACCTACTTTGTCCCCATATTGGCATACGGAAGTGAGACTTGGGTAATGCACAAAAGCGACAAAAGTAGAATACAGGCTAGTGAAATGAAGTTCCAGAGGAGCAGGTTGAGTGTAACAGGACGAGACAGATTGCGAAATGTGTATGTGAGGGAAAGACTAAAGGAGGAACCAGTACAGGACAGGATAGAAAAATCAAGACTGCAGTGGTTTGGACACATGAAGAGAATGGATGAGGGAAGAATTCCAAAGAGGATGTTTGATCTGCAACTGGAGGGGAAGAGGCCCAGAGGAAGACCAAGAGATAGATGGGTGAAGGGAGTGAAGGAATGTGTGACGAGAAGAGGAGAGAACTGGACGAAGGTGGAAGAGGGGGAATGGTGGAAAGACAGAACACGATGGAGAGGCTTGTGTTCCCGACAGACCCAGCCAGTGGCTGGAAACTGTCCAAGATGATGATGATGACAGTAACATCCATGTATAAACCTCCAGGAAAAAAATTTGCTCTCACCCCGCCAAAAACTTCACAAACCAAAATACCAAATTCATTGTAGGGGATTTTAACTTCCACTGCGGCACTGGGGGATACAGTGAAACAGACGGAGAACGGACACCTGTTGGAGGAATGGATAGAAACAAGAAACCTAAATATCTTTCATGATCCAAAACTTCCCTCCTCCTTCACAAGTAAAATATGGAAACGTGGATATAACCCCAACAACTGCATTACCAGCTCAGACATAAGAGACTGCTGTACTAATGCAGCATATCAACCTATACCTCGAACACAGCATAGACCAGTAGGGGTACAGACGTATACAGCAGTCAAGACCACTAGAGTACAGTTACGCATAAGATTTAATTTTAAAAGGTCCAACTGGAAAACCTTCGCAGGCGAACTGGATAAAGCCACAATAAACCTCGCCTCAACCCAAGAGGACAACCTGCCATTTGTGCGAATGCGACAGAGAATCTCCAGACAACATATACCACGAGGCTACCGACAGCAGTACATCCCAGGTCTGTCACAGGACTCCAGGCGACTCCTAGTCAAGTACGAGGAATTATACCAAAAGGACCTCTTTAATCAAGAAACAATAGCATGTGGTACGGCTTTGATGGAAATGCTAAGTGAAACTCGGCAGAATAGATGGATGGAGACCCTGGAGAGGATGGATATGACACGTAGCAGCAAAATACTCTGGAATGTCATTAAAAAACTTGACTGAGGCCCAAATGGTCCCAAACAGTCTGCCGCAGTAGCAAATAATCAAGTGGCTCATCAACTGCTCCTGAATGGAAAGAGTAATACAAAACAACAGAAAATAAAAATTAACAGGACTCTAGAATCAGAAACTAATAGCTTTTTAACGCCCTTTACAATGAAGGAATTCAACAAGGGTCTCTGCAATATGAAAAGCGGGAAAGCAACTGGGGTGGATGACATGTGCACGGAGCAGATCAAACGCTTTGGACCAGGCGCAAAGAACTGGATCCTGCGACTCTTCAGTCAATGTCGCGAAACATGTAAGATCCCCAAGATGTGGAGAAAGGCAACGATAGGGAACTCTTAAAACCCGGGAAGGCACCTGATTCACCAAAGTACCATCGCCCAATATCTCTCCTGTGTCATTTTTACAAGCAGTATGGGAGATTTATTCTAAATCGTATAATAGACTCTGTTGAAATGAAACTTATCCCTCAACTGGCTGGTTTTAGACCTGAAAAATCATGTACTAGCCAAATTCTGCGCTTAACAGAACACATAGAGGAGGGATATGAAAATAAAAAGGAAACAAGGCTAGTCCTGGTCAACCTTAGCTCTGCATACGATATAATTAACCACAGGCTGCAGCTCCAGAAGATCTATAATTAACTAAGAGACTATCAATTTGTAAAGATTATCGAGTACCTATTACAAAATATACAATTTTGTTTTGTCCTCAATGGGAAAAAGAGAAGATGGAGAAACCAGGAAAATGGTCTGGCCCAAGGAAGCGTTTTGGCGCCCTCCCTATTTAATCTGTGCACCAACGACCAACCGATGCCTAAACATACAAAACATTTTCTGTATGCGGATGACCTGCCAATTACAGCACAGGGGAGGACCTTTGAGGAAATAGAGCAGAAGCTGGAGAAAGCTGTTAGAGAAATGTCAGAGTATTATAAAAACAACTTTCGTAAGCCAAATCCGTCCAAAACACAAGTCAGCGCCTTCCATCTCCGATTCTGGTAAGCTAACCGTAAACTTAATGTCTGTTGGAATAATACCACACTGGAGCATACCGACAAACCAACTTACTGGGCGTGGTACTCGACAGATCTCTGACATACAGGTGCCACTGCGAAAAGACGCGACAAAAGGTAACTGACAAATAATATTCTGCGGAAACTAGCTAACAGCAAATGGGGTGCTAAACCTTTCACATTAAGAACCACCACACAAGTCTAATGCTTCTCTACAGCCGAATATGCCTGCCTAGTAGGGTCCAGACCAACCCATGCAAAGAAGGTCGACATAAGTCATAATGAAACATGTCGATTAACAACGGTATGCAGGAAACCTACTTCCATACCAAAACTTTACAGAGCTGCCGGGTTTGCAATTCCCAACTCTCGGAGAACATCTCTTGAATTCACAGAGAGGCTCAGACAAACTATTGATGATCGGTACCCTCTTTTTGGCAGTGAGTGCAAACACGGGCGATTGAAATCCCGCAAACAGAAGAATCACCAGTTTATTACTCACCCTCACAGGAAGTGCCCAGCGGATTTAGCACAAACTGGAAGACATGGAGAGCACTGAACCGAATAAAGACAGGTGTGGCCCCAGTGAAGACAAATATGATTAGGTGGGGTCTTGGAACCACGGATGATTAGTTTCATTGTGGCTCTGTGCAGGATAAGAAGCATCTGCTTGCCTGCCCAAACTGTCCTTATAGGTGCAACCCCGACGATTTACGGCTGGACAAGAGAGAAGCCTTGGACGTGGCTCTATGCTGGGCTGAAAGATTGTGACCTGGCTTCTGGAGACGAAAACGTAAAGTAAGTCCAATTTCACCTTACAGTCACGGCTAGCTTTGTAGAAAGTGATTTCAGTGAAGACGCTTCATCTGGTCTTCAAGACAGAATCTGGTACTGTTAATGAGCAGCTTCGAGTAATGAGAGAAAGCAGCTCCAAGAGTGAAATTGCCAGAGACCGTTACCCAGGGCGTGAATACCTGAAACCCTAATGAAAACTTCCTCACTCGTTTATTTAGTCCACCTATTCTTTCCGCTACAATGACTGACTTTTCTATAGTGTCTATTAGATTTAGGTCAAGGTAATTCTAATTACTGTGTTTTAAAGCCAATATTGAGTAACAACAGAAACGAGATGAGTAACAAATTGTACATCAAAACTGAGGACTACTTTGGAAGAAAAATAAAGCGTGACGGACGAAGCAACGATAGAGTAAGAGAGAGAGACAATAACTAGCAAATATAGCATGCCTCCCCAAAAGAAGTCTAATAGAATCAAACGTATGCCTTAACTTCAGAAAAAAAATTCTGAGACTGTTAGTCTTGAGCACACCTTATATGGAGGTCAATCACGAACTGTAGGAAAACCATAAAATAAGACAAAAATAAGAGAAGAATAAGAGAAAAGTAAGAGAAGTAATATGAAATTGAAAGGGTCTTGTAGAATCGTAAAGGAAAGAAATATTAGAAAAACACTCACTAGAAGACGTTCCATGGCACTAGAAGGAGCCGTAGAATGCTAAAACTCTAGAGAAAATCAGACTGGACTATATTTAACGAAGTACTGAAGAAGTTGGATGTAATTGGTAGTAAATGCTACTCTGAGATGAAAAGGTTTACTCAGGAAAGGAAGTCATAGCGGGCAGCATTAAACCAGTCTTCAATATTATTTATGCAGCATTTGTCAGGTCTGCTCTTCATTTCGTTCGTTATTCCATGTTCTGCATCGATTCATCCATGATTCTGATTCTCTTCCTTCCTTCCTGTGAATATAACCCAAAAAATGTTTTTTAAGGAATCTTTTGCCTTAGAATGTGCCGCTTCTTCCAATTGCTTTGAAGCGATTTTCCTGTGCCTTATTCCTGTGTGTCATTTGATCTCAAATATTTCCTTGGCAAATGTAATGCTGAGTTTTAGGATGTTAAGGCCAGTTATTGATTCTGTGTTTCTGCTCCATATTCTGACAACCGGCTCATTCATCTTCTTCGGGTACTGCGAGACGTATTACTTTTTAAGAACTGACGTGTTGTCAGAGGGAAGCATGGATCTTTACAAACGTTCATACAATAACTTTTCTATCAAACTCACCACTAATTACTCTGAACAAGCACAATACCCGTTTTGGGATACTGAAAGCCATTTTCAGCTGTGACAATAATCCAGAAACAGTTTCGTCATAATCTGTAACCACTACCTGCATGCGTACTGAACATGCTGTAAATTGTGCAAATAAAATTGCGTATACGTTCTGCCTCACGTGATAAGCCCGACTGATATTAAAATACGGTCGTTTGTTTGTGGAACGGAGCGCGCACAAGAGGGTGGGGGTTTGGGAGAGGGAGGCGCTAAGGGCATAAGTGAAGAGAGGTTAATAACAGTGCACTCCGTATCCATTCTTGTTTTCTATGTGCAAATTTTAAAGCTAAAAAAGTTAAATGTTATTTTCTAAACAACTTACGTGGGGTGGGCAATAAGTAATGCCACACACACACTTTTTTTTCAGAAAGCGGGTTTATTCTATTCAGGATTCCAATACACTACATTATTCCCCACTCTTTTGATTGCAAGCCCCTATTTTTCCACATAATCTCTGTTAAATGCGACGGCCTTACTCCACCTTATTGGGAGGGCTTGTATGCTCACATCTAAACAATCAACTGGCCGATGTCGGAGCCAACGTCTTGCTGCATCAATAACCTCCACATCATCTTACTGCATCAATAGCCTCCCCATCATCCACGTACTGCTTCCCACGGCATGCATCCTGCATCGGACCGAATGGAAGTCGGAAAGTGTGGGATCCAGACTGTAGGGTGGATGAAGGAGAACACTCATTTTGAGCTCCTTTCGGGTACGCAGCCTTGCGTGAGGTCTGCGTTGTCGAAGAGAAAGAGAAGTTTATTTGCATTTTGGTGTCGTCGAACACACAGTGAAGTCGTTTCTTCAATTTCTTGAGGGTAGCACAGAACACTTCAGAGATGATAGTTGCACCATGAGGGAGGAAATAAAAGACAATAACCCCTTCAGAGCCCCAGAAGACCGTAGCCATAGCTTTACCGACTGAGAATGTGCCTTTGAAATTTTTCTTCGGACGAGAGTTGGTGTGGCGCCACTCCAAGGACTGGTATTTTGTATCCGGTTAGAAGTGATGAACACATGTTTCATCGCCTGTGACGGTGGTCGACAAAAATTGTAGCGAACAGCCTGGTAACGCGCAAGCAACTCCTCACAGAAGGTCGTTCGTTGATATTAATGGTCTTCTGTTAGGCGGCTAGGAAGCCAGAGCGGAAAAACCGTTGATTACCCCAAAAGGAGGACGAGTGTGTCAGCATTGCCAACAGAGACGTTCAGTAGTGCAGCGATGTATTTGACTACGTTCCAACGCTGGAACAGTCACAGCTTGTACAGCCGGTCGGGGCGCGGGAGATTGGACAGGTTTGCGAGACACTGTTTTGATGACAGACGCCTTGCCCAAGGACTCACTGCGCTTTTGTTCACTTGCAGGCCTCCGTATACATTTTGCAATCTGCTATGAATATCTGCGATGATGTGGTTTTCCGCCGGAAGAAACTTAATGACACCTCTCTGCTTGGAACGCACTCCATTACAGACGGTATTGTGAATGCTACTTATAGTGCCGCCACCAACCGGAACTTCACAAAACTAAAGGTGCTGAAGCGGGAATATTCCACATGTCCACGACAAATACCGCCTTTTTAAAAAAAAAAAAAAAAAAAAAAAAAAAAAAAAAAAAAAAAAAAAAAAAAACTGGCCGAGAAAAGAAATTGTGTTGCAATACTTATTGAACGCCCCTTGTATATAAAACGTAAATGCATATGCCAAAGACTGTCATATCAGAAGATCATATGTACAGACTTTTTGCATCCAGGTTAGCATTTAAAGTCAATTTCTATAGATGAAGATAGTAACTGTTCTCGAAAGAACAGAAACCATTGACGACCGTGCAGCTTCTCTTAGAATAAGTGATAATTAATTGAAACCCTCAGCTGCCGACAGGTGTTGTTGATACACCTCGATGGAGACAACCGAAAATGTGTACCCCAAACGCGACTCGAACTCGGGGTCTCCTGCTTACATTGGAGACGCTCTATCCATCTGAGCCACCGAGGACACAGCTGAAAAGCGCGGCTCAGGGACTTATCCCGTCCACGCTTCCCGTACTAGGTTAAGGCTATCCGACCATTGACCTTCGTCTACATCTACATCCATACTCCGGAAGAGACCTGACGGTGTGTGGCGGAGGGTGCCTTGAGTACCTCTATCGGTTCTCCCTTCTATTCCAGTCTCGTATTGCTCGTGGAAAGAAGGATTGTCGGTATGCTTCTGTGTAGGCTCTAATCTCTCTGATTTTATCCTCACGGTCTCTTCGCGAGATATACGTAGGAGGGAGCAATATACTGCTTGACTCTTCGGTGAAGGTATGTTCTCGAAACTTCAACAAAGGCCCGTACCGAGCTACTGAGCGTCTCTCCTGCAGAGTCTTCCACTGGAGTTTATCTATCATCTCCGTAACGCTTTCGCGATTACTAAATGATCCTGTAACGTAGCGCGCTGCTCTTCGTTGGATCTTCTCTATCTCTTCCATCAGCCTATCTGGTACGGATCGAACATTGCTGAGCAGTATTCAAGCAGTGGACGAACAAGCGTACTGTAACCTACTTCCTTTGTTTTCGGACTGCATTTCCTTAGGATTCTTCCAATGAATCTCAGTCTGGCATCTGCTTTACCAAGGATCAACTTTATATGATCATTCCATTTTAAATCACTCCTAATGCGTACTCCCAGATAATATATAGAATTAACTGCTTCCAGTTGCTGACCTGCTATTTTTTAGCTAAATGATAAGGGATCTATCTTTCTATGTATTCGCAGGACATTACACTTGTCTACATTGAGATTCAATTGCCATTCCCTGCACCATGCGTCAATTCGTTGCGTATCCTACTGCATTTCAGTACAATTTTCCATTGCTACAACCTCTCGATATACCACAGCATCATCAGCAAAAAGCCTCAGTGAACTTCCGATGTTATCCACAAGGTCATTTATGTATATTGTGAATAGCAACGGTCCTACGACACTCCCCTGTGGCACACCTGAAATCACTATTACTTCGGAAGACTTCTCTCCATTGGCAATGACATGCTGCGTTCTGTTATCTAGGAACTCTTCAAGCCAATCACACAATTGGACTGACAGTCCATATGCTCTTACTTTGTTCATTAAACGACTGTGGGGAACTGTATCGAACGCCTTCCGGAAGTCAAGAAACACGGCATCTACCTGTGAACCCGTGTCTATGGCCCTCTGAGTCTCGTGGACAAATAGCGCGAGCTGGGTTTCACAGGATCGTCGTTTTCGAAACGCATGCTGATTGCTACAGAGTAGATTTCTAGTCTCCAGAAAAGTCATTATACTCGAAAACATAATACGTGTTCCAAAATTCTACAACTGATCGACGTTAGAGATATATGTCTATAGTTCTGCACATCTGTTCGACGACCCTGCTTGAAAACGGGGATGACCTGTGCCCTTTTTCAATCCTTTAGAACGCTACGCTCTTCTAGAGACCTACGGTACACCGCTGCAAGAAGGAGGGCAAGTTCCTTCGCGTACTCTCTGTAAAATCGAACTGGTATCCCATCAGGTCCAGTGGCCTTCCTTCTTTTGAGCGATTTTAATTGTTTCTCTATCCCTATGTCGTCTATTTCGATATCTACCATTTTGTCATCTGTGCGCCAATCTAGCGAAGGAACTACAGTGCAGTCTTCCTCTGTGAAACAGCTTTGGAAAAAGACATTTAGTATTTCGGCCTTTAGTCTATCATCCTCTGTTTCAGTACCATTTTGGTCACAGAGTGTCTGGACATTTTGTTTTGGTCCACCTACCGCTTTTACATAAAACCAAAATTTCTTACGATTTTCTGCCAAGTCAGTACATAGAACTTTACTTTCGAATTCATTGAACGCCTCTCGCATAGCCCTCCTCACACTATATTTCGCTTCGCGTAATTTTTGTTTGTCTCTCAAGGCTTTGGCTATGTTTATGTTTGCTGTGAAGTTCCCTTTGCTTCCGCAGCAGTTTTCTAACTCGGCTGTTGTACCACGGTGGCTCTTTTCCATCTCTTACGACCTTGCTTGGCACATACTCATCTAACGCATATTGTACGATGGTTTTGAACTTTGTCCACTGATCCTCAACACTGTCTGTACTTGACTTTTGTTTTGAGCCGTCAGGTACTCTGTAATTTGCTTTTTGTCACTTTTGCTAAACAGAAAAATCTTCCTACCTCTTTTAATATTTCTATTTACGGCTGAAATCATCGATGCAGTAACCGCTTTATGATCGCTGAATCCCTGTTCTACGTTAACCGTTTCAAATAGTTCGGGTTTGTTTGTCACCAGAAGGTCTAATATTTTATCTCCACGAGCCGGTTCACTGTTTAACTGCTCAAGGTAGTTTTCAGATAAAGCACTTAAAAAAATTTCACTGGATTCTTTGTCCCTGCCACCCGTTATGAACGTTTGAGTCTCCCGGTTTATATCCGGCAAATTAAAATCTCCACCCAGAACTGTAACATGGTGGGGAAATCTACTCGAAATATTTTCCAAATTATTCTTCGTCTGTGCGAATACGCGCAGGTTGCCCGAACCCTTACAGGAATCGTCACCTAGTTGGCGAGAGTAATGAGTGGATGGGAAATATCTGTTAGGAACATTACGTATGTAGATTGTGGACAGTTGGGAATGTGGGTCTCGCGGGAAGCGTGGAAGTGATAAGTGCCTGCAGTCGCGCTATTCATCTCCGTCCTCGGTGGCTCAGGAGATTCCGCGTTCGAGTCCCGTTCGTGGAACACATTTTCGGCTGTCCCCATCGAGGTATATCAACAACACCTGTCGGCAGCTGAGGGTTTCAACAAATTATCATTAATTTCTATAGAAGTGTGGTATACCCAAAGTACCGAAATTTAAATGGCCAAATTAAAAAAATTAAAATACATATTAAATATAAATTTTAAATTAAATAAAAATATTAAATATATAATTGAAAGTGCAATACATATGTATATATGGGTTTTTTAATTTTTATATGTATAGGGTGTCCCAACATAACGTATGCGCTCCTTGAAATTGGAAACTCTTCAATTAAAAGGGATAGAAATACAGTACATTGTTTGTAGTGTATCTTAAGATCCGACTAGAGGTGGTAAATGTTCAAAATGGCTTCCTGCCGCCGCAGTACACCATCGACAACGACTTTCAATAGGGTGGCATGCCAACAGTATTGTTCCTAATGGAATAGCGTCACATCCTTGCTCAATTTTCTCTCTAAGATCATCCAATGTCTGTGGCTTTGCAGTGTAAACTGTGTTCTTCAGAGTACCGTACAGACAGAAGTCTAGATGAGTTAAATAAAGAGATAGAGCTGGAAACTACACATTGCCTCTCCGATCTAACGATCTGGCAGGAAATGTACAATTGAAAAAATGTCCTCACATCACTGTGAAACTGAGGTGACGCCCTATCCTGTTGAAAGTAATAATCTTCACTTTCGAAAAAGTCGTTAATCCCTGGAATTATCACACGCAGCATTTCTAAGAGTCACCTGTGTGCGGCCCGACTGACCCTCTATAAATGGTTCAAATGGCTCTGGGCACTGTGGGACTTAACATCTGAGGTCATCAGTCCCCTGGAACTTAAAACTACTTAAACCTAACTAATTTAAGGACATCACACACGTCCATGACCGAGGCAGGATTCGAACCTGCGACCATAGCGGTCCCGCGGTTCCAGACTGAATCGCCTAGAACGGCTCGGTCTCAATGACCGGCTGACCCTCTAGAAAACAGACCACACAAGAAGAGTAGCCTTCGTAGATTAACATGCCTTTTCTCTTTTACGTATGGATTCTCGCTGGCCCAGTACACGCAATTATGGCGGTTAAATGTTCCGTTAAGTTTAAGGTCGCTTCATCCAACCAAAGACTTAGATCTTGGAAATGTTTCTCTTCTTTACATCTGTTCATGAACCACTTACAAAATTCATTTCGGCTATCGGGATCACCTTCGTTAAGGGCATGGAAAGGTTTTGGTATGAAAAGTTTACATTTCTGAGGCCTCAAAATTCCGCGAACACTGCTTTTGTAGATCCGAGTCTCACGAGAGCCTTGCCTCACAGATTTCTTCAAGATTGCATGTACGTCTGGATCACTACATCAAAATTTTCATTTTCTGTTGAATGTCTCTTTTTTCCGCAATGTCTCTTCTTTATATCCTGCTTTGTTCCGAGACTTACCTGCTATTCTTGTAATTGTTAGTCTTGTTGGTGGTTTTGGTTTTGTTGCAGATTCAACCGTACAACGTCCTCGTACCTCACTCATATTCTCTATTTGCCAGTAACACTTAAGCACCCATTTCCATTGACCCAACGATAACGCCATGTTTGTTTGCAATTATGAAACAAAAGAAAGCTTTGTTATGTTTTTCACCGCTTTCTGAATTACTGCACGGAAAACTGTATTTCTGCCTCCTTTAAATAAAGAGATATTCAGTTTCAGAGAGCGTATATATTATTTTGGGACACCATATAATGTGTGTGTGTGTGTGTGTTTGTGTAGTGTGTGTGTGTGTGTGTGTGTGCGCGCGCGCGCGCAAAATAAGAGATTACCCAACGATAGTCAAGTACATTTTTTAAATGTGTGATTGCTAAGTACAGCGAGTACACTTTCCTGTGTTTTAAAGGTATTACTTTTACAATTTGCAAATAGCAAATAGTGGACACATGGCTACGAGGTCTTTTTCAACGGAGTCCTTCGACAAAAAACACTCGGTAAACTTGATGCATCGAATTCGAATAAAATCCCAAGCTTTTGATGATTACCTCCATTATAGTCGCCAGGGGTTATGCCTGACTGTCTCGAAACTGATTAGACTCCAACTATTATACCCAAAGGACAGGATCTGTTTGAAAGGAGTACGTCATGATTACATCGTGGAAATGGCGCGTATGAGGTGTCTGCCGTAATATCCTCCATGGATTATATTCACGCAGCCTACCCAGCGTCGCTTGCAGTGACATTACTCGCATCGGGAGGTAAACTACGAGAGATTGAGCAATTTCAATTACACACTTTTTTAGCCTTTTCGGTTATACATGGGTCGTGGTTAAATATGCGAAGTAGCAAAAAATAGTGGTATCTTGTTTCAAGAAGAGGTGAATCAGAAGAAAGCGAAGTTTTTAGCAGGATGTATGCATTTATTTACTTGAATACGAAATTTTCGTACTTCTAGTATTAGGTAAAGGATTTGTGATTGTTAATAATTGGCGCTACACTGTAAACTTATGTTCGAATAAATGAAAATTTGTCTTTCACTTATATTTACTGAGGTTCTGTGTTCCTCTTTGCACTGGTTTTCACCAATCACCGATAATCCCTTTTTGTGAATGCTGAGGTGACGTGAACTGAAGCATATACAATACATTTTTTTTTTTAAATTTCTTGGTGACTTAGTCACTTACTTTTGAAGCACATACTTTCATATATCGGAATTATATTTTTCCGCAAGAAATGTTTATCATCGTTTGTTCACTTTCTTTGACGTTCCTTAAGTAAAACAGTTTGAGAATATGAATCATCCTTTCAGATATAACGCATTGAATTTGTCTTGAGTATTATTTTTTATACATTTCCATGCTACTAACCGTTACGGCATTTCGATCTGGATACAATTAAGTAAACACCTGTTCATAAAGGAAACGGAATTGAAAGCTATTTATTGGTAATTAGTTCAAGCTAGATAATTAGTTAACAATGCGAAAGTTGTCTCGGTTGTTTTCATAAGGTTGGTGCCACAGATTGGTTTTAGTCTAAGCAAATGAATGAATAATAAGACAATTGACACGTGAAGCAGGAATCTACTGAATCGATAGTTTTCATTCGGCTGTTTCCACAGATTGGTTTTCCCTCAAAATAAAGAATTAATAATTCAGCTGACACGTAAAACTACAACCGAATGAGTCGACTGTTTTCCAGCAAACCGACTGAATCGATTGTTTTCAATCGATCGTTCCTATTACTGGCGTTAATTGTAGCAAAGTTCGACCACCAGCATTCGCTGCGGCCTTTGCTCAGCTACTTCAGATTTGTTTCGTAGAGTGCGCACCATTATTCCGTGAAATGCACATTCTTTCAGCGTTTTCGAACTTTGATGAATGAGACGGGGCCGAGATCTTAATCACCTGAGTGCCGTATCCCAACCATTGCTTAAATTGATACCCCACTTAATTATGTTTTCAGACATCAATAGACTCATTAATTACGCTTTCGCAGAAACTTGGCGTTTGCTCTGCAATGGTGGCCCCGTCGTATTTCATTTCATGATTACGCTCGAGGCAGTAACCGGAGACAGCTAATTTTCTTGATTGTTGTAGCTAGTTTGTTCAGCCACCGACATCCTCCACCCACAACTACATTGTTTCTAGATGCTTTACAGCATTCTTTGCCGAAGTCCAGCTTCTGCCGTAATACAAGAACTTAGTGCAGACATAGATTCTTTCAGAATCCTCCGTTTTCTCGTCGCTTGAAACTTCGTTCTTTTGAAAGCAAATACTATCTTAGCCACAGTAATTTTTCTAATCTTTCCTGTCGAATTTGGGTATCAAAACTTGTCAATTTGATTTATTCTGTTCCTTCAAACTTCAGTATTAACTACTACTTTTTGCCTTTCTTTCGTAAGTATCAGGATATTAGCTTTGTTTAGATGATACCTTAAGGTAGACTCCTCCACCGATGGCGAGTGCTACTAGAAACTCCCGTTTTACACTTGTGGGAAACAGAGGTATGAATTAATACCTAGTGAAATACTGAAACGATTTTCATGCTCTACGCCTAAATAAGAGCAATTCGATGGAAAATTCACCGTTAAAACCTCCGGCGTGGTCTGTGGTTTCTATTCCTCACGGAGACTCGGTTTCAGGTCGAGTGTTTACCGTAATAAAAGACTCCCGCTAACGAGCTGTCAGATAACGGCTCCCAATCATCAGAAGCTTCAGCTTTCCCCTCGGAGCGCAGTTAAGGTCTGGCAGAAAATACGCCACAACTCTGTGTTGAATGGCAAATAACGTCTAAAATCCGCACTCTGTACAAAAACCTTTGGATTTTTCCCCGAAGCTATTTTAAATCTGTATTGCTTCCTCAGTACGTAAAATCATTTCATACTTCATTTTAGTATTGTTATTATTTGGAGTTCACGAAATCAGTCTTCATTAGGTTCAAAAATGGCTCTGAGCACTATGCGATTTAACTTCTGAGGTCATCAGTCGCCTACAACTTAGAACTAATTAAACCTAACTAACCTAAGGACATCACACACATCCATGCCCGTGGCAGGATTCGAACCTGCGACCGTAACGGTCGCTCCGTTCCAGACTGTAGCGTCTAGAACCGCACGGCCCCTCCGGCCGGCAGTCTTCATTAGGCCTTATGTATGAGTATACATTAATTCATACAAATTAATTAACAATCCACGTGAAGTTAGTCACGGAACCAGTCACAGTAAATTAAAAAAAAATTCCAAAATAAATAACAGCATAGAACGTGTACAGAATAGTGTAGTTATCTCCAAAATCGGAAATATTTTTGTACAGGACTGACTCACCATATAGGAAAGTCAAAACAACGTTCCGTGAAATTAAAATCTATTGTGCTAACTTTAGATGTGTATCGGGTCTTTCGTTGTTTGACGCAGGAGATAGAGCGGATGTATGGAAAGACTACACTGAGGGCCTCTTCGATGGGGACTACTTGACTGCTGACGTGATAGAAGAAGAAAGAGGAGTCGATAGGGAAGACACAGAGGATCCAGTGCTAGAATCACAATTTAAAGGGGCTTCAGTGGACCTGAGATCAAGTAAGGCAGTAGAATTTCTAAGATCATTGACGAAGTGGCTACCAAATAACTGTTCAAGTTGTCATGTATAGTCTATGAGGCTGTGTAATGTCAAAACTCAAATAATATTTTATGTAACTAACATGAATGTTTCTGAGTTGTCTGAGTAGTAATAAGCGAGCTACATTCGCTGAAATAATTCCGTACGTCTTTTGTCTCTGGAGAACATTAGAACTCTTGTAGGTTATTCTTTTGTAGCTACCATAACATGTTTCACTATTAATCATCACTTACTTATGTTAAATTAATGCTTTACAAGCAAGGTTATTATCATCAACTCACTTGTGATGTGTTTAAGCAGTTGCCTGATAGAAACACAGGTAAGGATAAGAGCTATACTTTTACTTCTCCGCAGACTGCATTGCTCCAATACGCTGAAGTTGTATCGTATCACTTTATACTTGATCCATTAAAGTTTTCCTACGTCTGTACAGCTATCATTTAGACTCAGAAATTAAAATTGTTGTGGAACACTGGAAATATGGGAGAAGGTATAGATTACATTCCATCGGAATTTCTAAAATCATTAGGGAAAATTGCAACCAAACGACAATTCAAGTAGATGCGCTGAATTTATGAGCCTGGTGACGTGTCACCAAACTTTCAGAAAAATATCATCCTCCCGATTCCGACAATAGCAACGGCAGATAAGTGCGGGAACTGTCGCACAGTCAAATTAACAGCTCATGCATCCAAGCTGCTGACAAGAATAATGTACAAAGAGAGGTAAAAAGATTGCCCGGCTCGAATAGGCTGACGGTTTAGCAACGTAAACGAGGAGCGTTAACTGGAGTCAATTATTATTTTTTATTTAGACCTGTGTATGTTATGTTTTAAATTTTAATTAGCTACAAACTGTGCAGTTGTAGGCCCTTCTAGGTTCCACGTTCTTTCAAAAGATTCAATTTTATAAGAGTCTAATCTTTAAACATAAACAAACAAAAAAATGGTCATAGTAAACGTTTTGGAAATGGATACATTTATTTGTATTTACTTCGAAAGCCATCTTGTGTCTCTATAGTTTCCAGTTAAGAGAAATGCATCACCTCATTGGCATACGCCATATGTCTTCTTCAAATTGGCTGATGTGAGTGTTCGCGAGTGAATAATTACTCTCTTCGAAAACTGTGTTAGTGCATTTGAGGAAGGAAGTCGTTATGGTGTCGATGCTTTCACAACAAGGAAATGGATTAGACACCTTAGAGATAATGGTGAGGTAGCGAGGCGTCAAATGTCTAGAAGAACACGAGTCTGTACACGGAGACGAGATGAGGAATTGGTCAGCGGGGCCAGAATGCGCCTTTTTCATTCATCTGGGAACCAAGGAGAGGTTCATATTTCCAGGGCTCGTCGAGAACTGCTCTCAGAAGATTAAAGGACCATGGAATCAGGTCCCGTCGTGCTCTTATCAGAGAACCGTTGTCTGACGAACAAGCCGTGAGTTCCTGGGAACATGTCGATTGGAGAAAAGTCATTTTCTTGACAAGAACACAACTGAGTCGTGTTTACCGCACAGATGGGCAGCGATATGAAGTGCGCTTCGTAACCACACGCGCTAGAAGCTGACGCATAAGTGGGAAATGTTGGGGCTGGATATCTTACATGGGTGCGGGAGCCTTAGAAACGTATCCAGGGCAAGTTCAATTCAGCACGCCATGAACATTTCCTTGAAAATGTAATTATCCCTCGAGCTCGACTTTGGTACGCCGAAGGATGTTTCACTTACCAACGCGATAATCATCCATGACACACTAGCATTAGGTTTCAGAGCTGGTTGAAAGGGAGGGAGAATATTATTCAATGCCACCCGTGGCCTCCAGAGTCACTTGATCCCAATCCCACAGACCATGTATGGTCTCAGCTTAAAGAAGACTCTGCGGAACAATTGGCCAGACTGTCCTCAAGGAATTGTGAATGCTCTATGGGATTTGGTTCATTCTTCATGGGAGAGAATTGCCGTGGATGAGGACTTTTCCCAGAGACTTGTCAGTTCTATGCCTCGAAGGATCCAAGCTGTTCTTGATGCCAATGGCATATGGACAAAATACTGAAGCTATACGTAACCTACGCTTGAGTTTATTTTATTTCATTTTTCTGTTATTAGGCCAACAACATTAATTTCAAAACACAAATCTACCTGCTAATACATTACTTGTACTTTTATGGGAGGTCAGATTAATATTACCCACCAAAGAAGATTATATTTATGAGAGTTCAGATGAACAATACCTTCAAGGAAGATTATGTTTAGACATCTAATTTACAAACCATAATTAGTTATTTACTAAAGAGAATACTGAAAAGGCCGGTCGGAGTGGCCGTGCGGTTCTGGGCGCTACAGCCTGGAGCCGGGCGACCGCTACGGTCGCGGGTTCGAATCCTGCCTCGGGCATGGATGTGTGTGATGTCCTTAGGTTAGCTAGGTTTAAGTAGTTCTAAGTTCTAGGAGACTGATGACCTCAGAAGTTAAGTCCCATAGTGCTCAGAGCCATTTGAACCAATGCTGAAAAATGCAAATAAGAAAATTTAATTTAGTAACAAAAAGTAAATAAAGCGCCAAACATTTGCGACCTGATAAAAAAAGGGACTACGGTGAGACTCGATCCGACGCATACTGCAGCTGCAACTATAGGAAACTGACACGCTACCAAAGAGTTTCCAATCTCTTCTTTTTAGGTTAACGATCGAATAGGCCTACCGTAGTTGAAGAACGAATATTAAACAACAGATACTGGAAGGCACATCTACTCGCTCGTGTAAACCGCGCGTAAGGACTTAGAAAAATATGCCAGTCCCGATACGTTTCTCTTAACTAAAAACCAAAGAGGCACCAGGTAGAAATCGAAGAAATTACATATAAATACATCCATTTTCAATATTTTTGTTATGGCCGTTTGTCTGTTATAAAATGGAATCTTTTGAAAGAATGTGGAACCTAGAAAAACCTACAACTACACACTTTGTAGTGAATTAAGGTTTAAACTATTACCTGCACAGATCTGAATGACAACTGACTGCAGTTAGATTCGAACGCCCGTCCCACTTGTTTTATCTCATTTTCTTTGCTACATTTGTTCGGGGAGGATATCACGCGATTCCCGTTGAAGTTCATCGTTGAGTCATTTACTCAGTTTTATTTAATGATGAGTTTCAAAAGAATTAATACGATGTGTTAAATTGCAATGAACCTCGACATATACTGTATGCTAACTATTATTCTGCGCTTATTTGACAATGTAAACACCGATCTGAAGCTCCACAGGCTGCTCGAGCTGTGAACACTGGTAATTCTGAACTTGGGCATGCGCAGTGCTCTGTTCTTGGACTCAAAATTATTCGGACCGGGCAGTCTTTTTGCATCTCATTGTACAGAAGAACGGAAAAGAACATTGGGCATCTGTCAGAATATCATCAGTTTGATTTTACGATAGGTAAAGGCATTAGAGACGCAGTTCTGACAATGTGCTTGATAACAGAAGCTAGACTGAACGAAAATCAAGATGCGGTCATATGCTCTGTCGACCTAGAAAAGGCGTCGGATAATGTAAAATGGTGCAAGATGTTAGAAATACTGAGGACAACAGCAGCAGGCTATAGGGACAGACAGGTGATGTGCAAAATATACAAGAACCAAGACGGAACAATAAGACTGGAAGAGCAAGTACAAATTGCTCGGAATAAAAAGCTTATAAGGGAGGGGTATAGTCTTTCGCCTTTGCTGTTCGAGCTATATATCGAAGAAGAAATGACAGAAATAAAAAAGAATGGTTCAAGAGTTGGATTACATTTCAAGATGAAATGATATCAACGTTTAGATTCTCTGTCGACGATGCTATCCTCAGTGAAAGTGAAGAGGAATAAGAGGCTCTGTGAAGTGGAATGAGCAGTCCAGTGAGAACAGAACACTGAGTAAGAGTAAGTCAGAAGAAGACAAAAGTAATAAGTAGCAGAACTGAGAATAGTGAGAAACTTACGAAAATTGATCACTAAATAGAAATAGTTAAGAAACTTATGAAAATTTGTGATCATTAAGTAGATAAAGTTAAATAATTCTGCTAGCTTGGAAGAAAAATAATCCTTGATGGACGAAGTACGTAGGACATAAAATGAAGACTTATACAGGCAAAGAGGGCATTCCTGTCCAAAAGATATCTACCAGCATTAATTTTCTGAGAATGAACGTTTGGAGCACAACATTGTATGGTAGCAAATGATGGACAGTGACAGCACTGGAACCGAAGCGAATCGAAGCGTTTGAGATGTGGCGCTACGGAAGAATGTTGCAAATAAACTGCCCTGATAAGGAATGAGGAGGTTCCCCGCAGAACCGGTGAAGAAAGGAACATACGAGAAACACTGACAAGAAGGAGGAACAAGATGAGAGGACACGTGTTAAGACATCGGGAATAACTTCCATAGTACTAAAGGGAGCAGTAAAGGAAAACAGGTATTTGAATATATCCTAAAAATGATTGAGGATGTAGGTTGCAAGATGAGAGGAAGAGGTTGGTACAAGAGAGGAAATCATGGCGGGTTGCTTCAAATCAATCAGAATACTGATGACTCAAAAAACAAAAAGCTTTAAGAGTATGCCTGGGTAGTGAAAAGAGTGAGTCTTCTTAATATTTTCAGTACCAGTTGAGTAGGTAAATGAAAATTCATTAATTTCCGTAACAACTTTAGTACCACAGGGCAAAGTAGAGTGCACAATGGTCAGTTAAACCATGACATACTGATGTTCTTACATCACGAACAGAGCACATTAGCCGATGTGTCAACGAGAATTAAACATTCGGGTGTGACATTAAGCTATACACCCCAAGAAGTACACCTGTAAAATTACAGAGACAACAAACAACCAGCTGCTGCAGTGATTAAGTCCGAGCCAACCGCTATTGCGTTAGAAAAATTGATCACGGTTTTTCCATAATGCATGAAGTGACACCAAAAGTGTTCATAGAATTATTAACACTAGTACTGTTCTACAATTGCTTTAGTCATAGCAACAAAATCTATGTGCAGAGACATGGATCTGGGGTGTTCAGTTATCTGGAAGAAAAAAAAAAATGGTTCAAATGGCTCTGAGCACTATTCGACTTAACTTCTGAGGTCATCAGTCGCCTAGAACTTAGAACTAATTAAACCTAACTAACCTAAGGACATCACACACATACAAGCCCGAGGCAGGATTCGAACCTGCGACCGTAGCGGTCGCTCGGTTCCAGACTGTAGCGCCTAGAACCGCACGGCCACTCCGGCCGGCAGTTATCTGAAAAACTCATTTTGTGAATATAAACAGTTTTTTTAAGAAAACACAGATGAAGAACAGCACATTTACATACTATAAAAGATATGTTGATGACTCTCAGTTGTATTTGATGACACAGTTGATGAAATACAATCAGTTGCAGATGAGTGAAACAAAATGTGTCATAAGATTAGCATGATAGTATAACACTAAAATACAATAAGTTACCATGACATCAAAATAAATAAAGACAATGACAGATCTAAGTACCACATCTTTAAGAAACCTACTACCACAGATGTAGGGGCCAATGAGTCGTCATGTCACCCAAAATAGCGCAAAATGGCTTACTTCAGGGAAAGATGAAGAGTATGCAAAATGCCAGTGAAACAGAAAGAACAACCTGCACAAAACAACAGTTACAGCTCTACTTTATTTCATATTCTTCACGGTATGTTAACAAGAACTTAAAAGACTAACAGTAACTAAACACGTAATATCAAGTCTCACAAAAAGCCTTTTGTATCAACAACTCATTCATAGGAACTTTAACATAAAATTTCAAATATATTTTGTCGTATTAATGTGTACATCAGTTTCTCCAAGAACAACAAATTACATAACCTATGTATACATAATCTTAACAAAGATCTCAACATGCACAGTAAATCAGGAACTTACGTGCTTTATTGGAATTTGTGTTAATTCCAATAGGGGGTCAATAGGAAGAAGTTTTCGACTAAGAACATGCAGACGCACTACACTTAACCAAAGTAGGATAGCCTTTGCTTGTCCCTTAACCGAGAGCAAACATACCGTCACAGATATTGAAAATAACAGGGGAATACTTCACATTGTCAGCACAGGCAACAAAAGGACATTAGAGAAGAAACTGAAGCCTATAAACGTACATAGCCCTCTATCAACTGTTTATAGAATTAAACATAGACCAAACAAAAACTTCATTTAGAAGTTCCAAGAAATTTTAATTATAACAAAAAGACAGACTACCAACATTTACATAGTCTTACAGTACAGTTGCTTTCAGTATCTTCTTTTGTGAAGATATGGATTAGATCACAAATGTAAAAGGAAACTTGCACAGCTGTTCAAACATTTATGTCCCATTAACTTTGTAAAAATGTTAGTTCTAAGAATGTCTCTGTCAGTATTATCAAAATAGCTATGAGAGATTGTTGGTCCATAACATTTTGGGCGTGCAGCCTCATAAATTTCACTCCTTCTTCTGATATTTCGGCTGTATAGCGTCCAATCATCTTCTTCAGAGAGTGCCGAGGTGACCGACACTCCAGCACTTGCTCTCTCCTTTTAAACCAACGGTCCGCGCGACTGCAGCTTGCTGCCACAGATACACAAGACGTCAGAGACGTTCATCGGCGGCAAAGATGTCAAACATATGCATGAAATTAGGTCTATGTCTGCACGGTAGGCCCACACGTGATATCGATGTATCACTGCGAGCTGCATCGTTAAGACGTCTTTGTGTGTTTATTAGAGAAAGTGCCGGATTCCATGATTTGTGCAAACTGAAGTGTTTATCTCTATTAATTAAATTCGTCACCAACCGAATTTCAATTGCATCTTTTACTGCTGAGTCCCCGGTAGATGAAGTCGAGGCTAAAATTTCGACGTTATCGTACACCAGTGGAGAGGACGAGCTTCTACATTTGAGAAGAGTTTTTGAAGCCAACGGGTATTTTCCACAGCAGATACGTAAGGCACTAAGAATGAAACCAACAGTGGGCATAAGGAATGCTGAAGAAGACCCGAAAAGTTTTAGGCCCATGGATTCTCTTCCATACGTGGGTAGCCTATCGTCGAAAACAGGAAAGTGATTTTCGGCCTCCACCAAAGACAGCAGCACTCCTGGGTTCCGTGAAAGATGAACTGGTACTTCGATAACCTAGGATTTACAAGATCCCCTGTGAGTGTGGTCGTTCATACGTCGGAGAGACGACACGTACAGTCTATGAGAGATGCACCGAGCACCGCAAGTACACCCGGGTCTTACAAATTAATAAATCAGCCGTGGCAGAGCGCTGTATTGACACTGGGCACTCTATGATGTACGATAACATCGCAGTTTTCGCCTCGACTTTGTTTTTCTGGGACACAATAGTGAAAGAAGCAATTGTAATTTAGCTGGCGACGAATTTAAGTAATAGAGATAGAGGCTTCAGCTTGCACAAATAATGGAATCCGGCACTTCCTCTAATAAACTCACAAAGACGTCGTAACGGTGCAGCTCGCAGTGATACATCGATATCACCGTGTTGATCGACCGTGCAGCCATAGATCTAATTTCATGCATATTTTGTACATCTTTGCCGCCGATCAACGTCTCTGGCGTCTTGTTTACCTGTGACCGCATGCTGCAGTCTCGCGGACCGCGGGTTAAAAAGGACAGAGCAAGTGCTGGAGTCTTAATCACCTCGACTCACTCTGAAGATATCCGGACGGTATACAGCCTCAGTATCAGAATAAGAAGTGAAATTTATTCCCTGCACTCTCGAAATTTTATGGAACAGTTATTGTGCCGCGAAAATACGAATATGCACATCAGAGATTGTTGCTCACCATAGCCTGTTTAAATCAAATAAATTATGAGTATGTAGATTGTAATATAAGATGAATCTGTAATAGTATCCGATATCATAGAGATAGTGCTGTTCAAGAGCCAATCCATCGGCCAAATTTGTGTAAGTCGAAATGGAAAACAAAATCCACTGTAACTACAGAGTTCCTGTTAGATATGAGCTATTGTGTTTGCGATGCTTTTCGGACAGATATCGTAGTCACACTTTCGGAAAAGGGGAAAAATGCAAGTGCTAAGCTCAAATATCAGACCTACTTGTTGTGTGTAATATCCTAAGTCTGCACCTCCCGAAGGTTGGTATGGGATTATCCTGAACTGGTGAAATAGAATGACATGAACTTGGTCACGTAAGTGGAGATTCGTCGCTATGAATCCTTTCATAGCGTTTACAAGTTTTACCACAGCTTGAGATGTTTAAATCTGACAACTTTCATAAGCTGTGAACTTGTCAGGCTGCGGCAGTTTGTGGAAGAAGTGTTGTCTTTTGCTGGAGCTACCCTTAGTATTTTTTCCCAACACTCGGATTTGTAAAGCGTTTGATGGTATCAGTCCGCAATTATTTCTTTTTTATGAAATAGTGATGCTTTCAGTATCAAAAAGAATTCTCACACTGCAGCGGAATGTGTGGTGTTGTGAAACGCCGTCGAAGGTTAAAACTATTTCGGGCTGGGACTCGAAACCTATACCTTGCCTTTGCCTTTCCCTTACCGACTGACCTAGCCAGGCATGACCCGCGCTCACAGCTTTATATCCGCCACTGACGCTCTCCCAGCTTCCAGGCTTCTCAGCATTTCCCCTCCTCTAGCCATGGGGCTAGAGCACGTTGAAGGTAGGATACTACGGAGAAAAGGTGTAGTCACAGCTAAGGGATTGTTTACAGAATGCCCAGTGGTCGGAAGTCTCCTGATAGGCTAAAACATTGTGCCTTTCGCAGCCAGTGATGTTTCCCTCTGTTGTTGGACAGGCGACAGGAAATCAGTGGATATTTTACGGTGGACTAGGCACAGGGCGTGTTCGGAAGCTCTAAGGCCAGGCACGTGACGGCCAAGACCACAAAATATGGTTTAATTGCAACGCTATTTCATACACCCTGAGACGCCGTAGTGAAAACAGCGCTCAACAGCTGAAAAATAACTGAATTGCGAAAACTGAGAAACGAAGTTAAAGCAGCTGCAGCTAACATTTTTTGTTTATGTAATGCAATGATGATAGCAGGCAGTCAATAAATATCGATATTTATTTTGCCACAGCAGCTTTCAGTGTGGCGCCCACCCTTTACACAGTTGCTTTTAGAGTTTGAAGAATTTGGTAGCGCATATAGGCCAAGTGGCATGCTTGCGGTGTTACGGCTAAATCAGTGGTAGAAATTCTTTGTTTGGTTCACCGAACATTATAACAGTCACTCCTCTGAAACAGCATACTGGTCGCTTTGGAGCACTGTTGATAGCACCGGTACAAAATTATTATCAGGCTGTAATACGATTCTCTACCGCTAACGAAAGTCATGGCAATGATGTGCTGTTATGTGCCATTTGTTGTATGCGATCGGCGCATGAAGCAATAGTGCAAACACTCTTTAATTATTTACCGAACTATGCAATAAATTGCAGAGAACCCTCCGAGTTGCAATATTACTTTTTATTATTACTAGATGATTAGTTTCGAGCCCAAGTTCATTATCAAATCATCTACTAAGGTACGTAATAACATGTTACGACAGGCACATGACTATACATTCCAGTCAAACTAAGCTTGTAAATTATTGTAGGGCTGAATTTCAGTCACCCAGTTAATTACCTATGATGATGTGGTTGCTATAGAGTATATCTTATGCCTTCACTTGAGCCTCTTATTTGCTAACGCCGATTCAATGTCTCCTGTGTCGTCTTTTCCTTTGACCTTTGTCCCATAACTACACGGGATGGACCTGTTATCGGGATTTGGGATGTTAGTGGTATAGGGTCGCTGTATGTCCTCCCTCTCGCCATCACTACCTCCCCGGGAACACATATACTCTGGCCTTATGTTCATGTCGAGTAGTAGAAACATGAAAATGTTAGAATTAGTTAGAAATGTTGGTGAATCTCTTAACTGAGGCAGGACGTGGGCATCACCCCGGTATTCAGCTATTCGAACGTGGGAAACCGCCTAAAAACCACATTCAGGCTGGTTGACACATATACACTCGTCGTTAATCCGCTGGCGGATTCCTTCTCCCCGGTGTGCTAACGCGTGAAGCTATTCGAGCGGGTCGTTGCGCCGAACTTCGTCACCTATAGTTGCCTAATGCGTGCGCTACACCGCATTAACCAAATTATTGAATTCTGAAAATAAAACATGCCGTTATGTGTAAATACTTAACATATATATTTTCTCCTCTTATCTGCAGTACTACCTCTTAACGTATCATTAATATATGATTCTTGTGCTTCTCCGTGAATGTGTCGTCTGCTATATGTAGGGGCGTATGTCACGGATTCTGTCACTGTAATCTCAACTTTTAACCACCACACTTTGCTGCGAGCGGAACTGCAGATGCACTGTGCCATGTTTGGCTATCCTTAAGAAGTCCAGCTCTCCCCTCCACAAAGACCGGAAGGAGAATTGGTCCTCAAGGACGCTGTGTTAGGCACTTGGCCTCTGACTGTGAAGGAGTGAAATTGAGTTTTGTACTTGCTCCGATTGATCTCAGGAATGTTGGTGTTGTATGTGTGAGCTGTAAGATAAACCAGACACTAATCCTTACTTTCACAGGAAATGCTTGGAGAAAGCAAAAGGGAAGATTTGTTCTTTTATTTCATGTTAGGATTTTCAGCTAGGAAAGACTTTGTTAGGTAGGTTTTTGTCTTGATAATGGAGGATAAATCATGTGTGTGCGTGGAGATAAGTTTGAATTACTTATTCCGTGTGCTAGAATAAGTCCTAGATTTAATCTGTGTGTGAAATATTTTGCTAGGGCAAGCACCATTTCATGGTGAGTAATGGATTATTTTGGCTGCAGTACACTTTGTCGTGGTCGGGGTCCGGGCAGACAAGGTGAAGGGTGCGTGCGTGCTCCGTATTAGTTCAAGTAAGGATGCACCGTATTAAATAATTGCATGTGGAGTAATTGTTGGACGGACGAGCACGATTTTGTAGTAACTGGACCACTGCCTCTTCCGGACCAAGTGGCCATCAGTCGCATGGACAGTGGAAACGAAGCGTCCTTACACCGTATTCAAATAGATTCTTTTCGTGTGTAGTATACAGCTTGCAAGTGACTTCTTTCTACCTCCCAGGAACGGGCATATGGTGATTAAATGCAACAGCTCTCACAGGCCATAGACGGGCAGGACACTAGGAAATGTGAAGCGCCATTCCTGAGGCATGCAAAGAATGATAGTAGGAAGGGCACGAGTGATGTATACTTAAGGAAAAAAATCTTGTGAAGATTATTCAACCAGGGTGGCAACAATATGAGTGAGATGGAGCAGAATTGGCGTGCTGGTCGACACACTATAGAATGTGCGAATGCGCCACCCTTCGCTGTGTCAGTTTTAGGACTTATAGCACATGAAAGGCGTTGTTTAATTTGGGGACAGAATTTTTGTTGGATCTTTAAAGTTGATCATTATGCACAGATTATTGTGCTGTGCGGATTGTAAGCGGTTGTAAGCTCCCTGGTTACGTATGCAGTGGGACTTACTATAACTTATTAACACTTCTGAGCTCTAAGAAATTTCAATGCATGATTCAGTACGAGTCCGTTGAAATGTGTGTGACTGTATAGGAGACTGAACAATCCCAGTCACCTAAGAATGTGGGCACGCCATGATCAGTATTTTCTTGTGCAGTCGCTAAGTATATACACCTCTGAGTTTGTATTTGAAAAATGTCGATAGCAATTGATGATGAAATTGTCAGGCTAACTTGTGCTGATAGTTCCATGGTTCATCCAAGATAAGATTATTATTTTGACACATTTCTTTCATGCAAATGCAGCTAATTTTCAAACTGAATAAATCGGCATATTGTTTAGAACAAAGTGGTATTGGCGTCCACATTGTCGGTCCCCGGTTCAAAATAGATCTTTCTCGCCCCCATTTTGTCCCTCGATTCCGACAATTCTCACTGTCCCAGAATTCACTTGCCAGTATATAAGATTTTTGAGTACGTAAGTGGGATGTAGACAAACTGTAGGCCATATTTACTGAGTGGCTAAATTGATGCCCACCTTAAGTAGTTGAGATTGTTTTTACCCATGAAAGTCAGCATTTTGATGGGAGCGCATTACTGAATGGACGTCAATAGCATTCACTCTCCAGATCTCCTATCTAACGGATATGGTCCTAGATAACTTAGAGTGGAAACCTGTATGCTTTGGTAGAAAATGATACCAACGCATGAACTGACCAGTCACCAATATAAAAACGGTAATTGCAAACGAGTAACAATAGCTTTCCACCGGTATAAGAAGGGTAGTCACCTCTCAACATGTGAATATGCATCCAATCTCCCATGATGAGTATTTGATCCTTGTTTGTTCTGAGTAGTCATTGAATTCACAACCAATAAATGTACGTGATTTGTAACCCTTGCTTGTCTACAGTAGTTGATAGCCTACGTAACTACTTAATAATTAATGATGTTTAATCAGGGCACACAACTTGTGATGGGCCTTTTGCATTTCCTTTATGTTTTCGTCTTCCTTGGGGGCAGAGAGACAAGATGAAGCGGTAGCCCATCATAGAGCCTATGCCTACCGTCATGTATTTTTTGACTTTCAGTTGTTAATAAACAGAGGATTTTTTCTGGTACCGGTAGGAGGAAGGAGGGATTCGCGCTCAGCTAGTGAAAGAGTGAGAAGCACGTCAATTTTTTAGCGAGTAATTGTAGACCGCCATTTTGGGGTCGCTATGAATAAGTGAGGAGTGTGGATTTCATATGTGCACCGTTTAGAAAAATACAGTATTGTTTTACTAACAGAAAGGTCGTGTGAGTTGTTATTTCAAATAGTACAATAATTACAATAACTGAAGCCCACCTGTGTACTTTGGAAAATTACGAAGATCCGATAAGCTTAATAGGAACACGGTCAAGACTTCAAAGGTGAACGCGGCGACCAAACGTAGTATTATAAAGAATGGTAAGCACAAATCTACAGCGGAGAAAGAAACTACTCCGCCCTGCAAAATAATATGAACTAATACGGACTTATTTCCAGGCATAGCTCAGCTTATTGTGCTTGTCATTCACGCCGAAAAATTAATCTCATTAATTCAATACATTTTAAAAAGCCACGCATTTTATTATCATCTATTCCATTATTTTATTATACTATAAAGTGGCGACAGGTGACAGGCACGATACGCAGTGGGCAAAACTGTGAGTACTAGTATTGTTAGGAAAATGAATATACATGTATGTTAACGATTTCTTTATGTTCCATGTACGCTAATGATGTGACGGAGACGATGATGTGGTACTGAAGAAATGCTATAAAAAGGAAATAATAAATAAATTAGAAGGAAAAAAGGCGACAATACCAAGAGCGCACAACAAAGCACAATAGAGGAAGTACGATTTACAAGACAACAATCAGGTAGGACTGCGCAATGCATATAGAGAATGCGTTCCCAGAGACCTATTAGAAAATCCATCCACCTATTTCCTAAATTCCAGAACCTAAAGCTTCAGATATTAACGCTATTGTAGTCAAGTGGAGATAATGACATTTCTTTATTAGTATAGAAAGTATATTGACTAAAGAATAGCTGAGACTATAATTACATACAACTGTATATGCATTTTTTTCGCGTGAGAAGTAGCGCGGAAGTAAAATCTTAAAAAAGAAAATTTTTATTTTGATAACTGCAGTGGTATAAGGATTTCTATAATGGAGGGTCAAAACAATAAGGAAATGTCATTCGAAAATCATAATGCGAATGTAGTGGATGTTCATTTGCAAAATGCAACAATGAGTGGTTTGGAACTGTTTAACGGTGATTATTTGGATGCTGGGCGCGACATGCCATTGTTGCATTCGACGCCCGTGAATACAGAACATTTAATTACAAGCAATACGTTAATTAAAGCAGACGTAACTAATGGCACCTTGAGGCCAGAGAATATTTTAAATGAGAGCAGTACGCGTAGTACGGACACAGATACTGACAGGCGTAGGCCGGAAGTGAATACGGAGGATATGCAAGCCTTTTTTCGAGCCTTAACAGAATCCATACAAACAAGCATGAATGCAATGAAAGCAGACATAAATTCAAAAATGTCGGGCTTAGAGACTAAAATGTCAAGTTTACAAACGATACAAGCAGACATGACCACAGTCAAGTCCGAGATCGAGAAGGTTAATACAAACATGACACACATTTCAGACGACGTAAAAAATTTGCGCACAGAACTCAATAGTCTGGACACGAAGTTCACACAGCAGATTTCACAAATCTCCACGGAGGTGGATAGTAAAATTAATGAACAAGTACAAATTTCGGTTCACGATATGGGTGAGAAATTAAAAG
This sequence comes from Schistocerca serialis cubense, assembly GCF_023864345.2. Taxonomy (NCBI): domain Eukaryota; kingdom Metazoa; phylum Arthropoda; class Insecta; order Orthoptera; family Acrididae; genus Schistocerca; species Schistocerca serialis. The sequence continues at coordinate 283,627,431 of NC_064643.1, read as the reverse complement.
GCATAGTGGGCGAAAAATTTGAAACACTAACACACACGTATCGACAGGAGCTATCCGGAATTAGAGAAACCCAAGAGAATTTACAGGCAATGCAAAAGAATACGCAGGTCAACTTAGACAATGTACAATCAGATGTAGCGAAACTACATTCTTTCTGTAACGACTTGCCAGAAAATGTAGAAAAAATCACATTGGAGGTAGGATTACTCAAGTTAGAACACAAGAGGATCAACTCAGACATTGTGCACCTTTATGAATCGGTAAAGAGCAATGCAAAGGACGACAATACAACGTTCGCAGAAAAATGCGTACGTGAACAGCGTACCTATGTGGAAGCGGTAAAGGAAGTAATGGGGGACAAGGAAGAAGAAATCTTAAAACGCGTAGAACATGATATCAGGCAGTTAGAACAACGGTTAAGAGACGAAATAGTTAACAAACAAAGTACGGTAATATCATCGCCTGGGGCGGTAAGCGGAGCGATAAACAGCCATCCGCCAGTGGGAGGAATCAGTGGCGCGGACAACAATGCCCAACCCACGCCGCGCGACCGCATGTCGACGCGCGACGCGAGCAGCGGGCAAAACTTTGCTGAAACAAATATACCATCACCGCAGGGAAATGCTGTTCCGCCGTGCTGGACAGCGTTGTTAATGGATGAGAGCTTAATAAAACATCGACAGTTTCCCGTATTCTCAAATGAGAAAAAGCGAACGCACCCAGTAGTGTTTGTCCGAGCCTTTAGAAACGTACTGCCCAGGACTTGGACAGAAGCTCAAAAAATTAAATATGTAGTAGGACACACCGAGGGTGATGCCCTTTTGTGGGCTACGGAGATGTCAGAACTTTGCGAGACATATGAGCAGTTTGAGAATGCATTTTTAGATAAATACTGGTCAACAGCTATCCAGGAGAGGTTAAGACGAGAGGTATTTAACCCAGTACCATATCATTCAAAATTCGGGGGGCTAAGAAGCTATTTTGAAAAATACCTAAACAAGACCCGTTACTGGAATAATCCGATATCTCATGTCGATGTACTGAAAATCTTAAAGAACAAGTTACCTGCAAATGTTAGGGAAAAATTAATAACTGTTCCCGAATATGATCTCGAGTATTTTCTTTTAGTGCTCGACTCAATAGATCTGATTCATTAGGATGGGCAAGCCACACCTAGTTATCGTAACGGTAATGGGCACAACCCAAACGGGAAGAACTACGGTAACGGCAACGCCTTTGGAAATTATAACGGTCGTGTGCGTATGAATGAATGGCATCCGTATGTACCGCCGCGCCACAACGGAAATCCGTACAATCGGTCTACCTACCAGCCACAGAGTGGCCGAGGGTCGTACGAAACTAAATATCAGCCCTACAGGTACGGTAATGGCAGAGACAATAGAAACTCGAGGGAAAACTTCGACAATGGGCGACAAGGAAATGCAAATTACCAGGAACGGAATATGCAACACAGGGATCCGAGAGATAACAGGCAGCCCGTACAGTCAAATCGAAACAACCGGGACACGAACTGGCGAGCACGCGAACATACAGTAAACATAGTAGAAGTGACGGCAGAAAATGAAACAATACCTTTACCGGCCCCAGGAAATAATAATCGAGCGTGACTAGAGGAAGAAGGTAATGAACTGTCAGTGTGCCACAGTACTAATATGAGCGACTTAAACACTAAAGCGAACAGGAACGGAAAGGAGGAAGCAGACACTGAAACAAACCTACACATACAGCATATCCGGAATCTATTTTTAAGGTATGATAAGGGCGCAGAAATGAAAGAAGACTTGTTTATCGAAGAGAAAGAAACAACACGCAAGGTAAGTGAAATTACTCAAGCAATAATAAAGGTAAAGGTGGGAAACATAGATGTACTAGTTGTTTTGGATACTGGCGCGTTGACAAGCCTGATGTCTACTAGCTTGTTCAAAGAGATAGCGAGGGAAGTAAGTGTTCCCACACTACCTGTAGATAACTGTAAGATCGTAACGGCGACGGGAAGTAAATCTAAAGTTATAAAATTACAGGCCAGCATACCCATTAGCATATGTGGCGTAATTTTGCAGTGTACTTTCTTGTTGGTAGACAAACTTATAGTGAACTGTATGCTTGGTATGGAGGTGTTCAGAAGATATGGGATACAAATAGATATTGGCAGCGGGGAATGCCAGTTTCATGTAGGGGAGCGCACGCTGACTATGGACTTAATAAGAACTACAATGACAAATCAGGTTAGGCCGATACCAGACATTAATGTTAAATTTGTCTACCCTCGACCCATAATGGTAAAGGAGATGGAACTTGATGACTCTGGTAGGGAGATCCTCGATGAGCAAATAGTAGACAGTAAAATAAATAAATCCACTTGTCTTAACAATGAACAGCGAAGTGAACTGACAAAATTACTCTTCAAATATCATAACATTTTTCGTAAACAACCTAGTGTTATTAAGGGATATGAATATAAAATGGAAGTATACCCGCATGAAACTTATTGTAGAACGTCTTATGGCACCCCTTGGGCAAAGAAAGAGGCAGTAAGAAAGGAAATAGAGCGTATGATTAGTTGGAGGGTTATTGAAACATCGCACTCACCTTACTGCAGTCCGATTCTCGCAGTTGGTAAAACTGACGGAACGGTGCGGTTGGTGTTAGACGCGAGGGAAATAAACAAAATCATCGTTCCTCTAAGAACAAGGCCAGAGAATCTAGAAGAGCAGTTATTAAAGTTCCATGGCGTTAAGTATTTAACATCCCTTGATTTGAAAGCTTCGTACTGGCAAATTTTATTACATGAAGAGAGTAGAAAGTATACAGCTTTCATAAATGCCGGGAGGAGCTACCAATTCAGGGTGCTGCCTTTCGGATTAAATGTGAGCGCTGGTGTATTTATTGAAGCATTAGACAGGGTTCTTGGACCGGAACTGCTTAGCCAGGTTACACTCTACGTTGATGATTTATTAATTGCAACTCAAACATGGGATGAACATGTAAGTATTTTGGAAAGGATTTTGCAAAAATTTGATGAATACAATGTCACAGTTAACTTTAAAAAGTCTGAATTCGGAAAGGAAAAAATAAAATTCTTAGGGCATATTATTTCACCAGTAGGAATTCTACCTGACCCCAGTAAACTAGATGCGATACGGAATTTCCCAACACCCTATACTAAGAAACAATTAAAAGGTTTTCTAGGCATGGCCTCGTTTTTCAGGAAGTTCCTGCCACAACAACTGTTGAACAGTAGTTCACTATTAAACTTACTGCGTAAAAACCACAGTTGGTTGTGGACTAAAGAATGTGAAAATGATTTTCAGCAGATTAAGCAGGCGCTGATTAACGCGCCTATCCTGAAACACCCAAATATGGAATTGGATTTTTGTTTAAGCACCGATGCTAGTTATCAGGGGCTCGGTGCGTGCCTGTTTCAAATAATAACAAAGGATGGTAAGGAAGAAGTCAATGTAATCAGTTTTGCCAGTAGAACCCTCACAGAATGTGAAAGATCTTATTCCGTAACTGAGCTAGAAGCATTAGCAGTAGTTTGGGCGTTTCGTAAATTTCAATATTACCTTTGGGGAAAACATACCAAAGTTTACTGTGATCATCAAGCCTTGTCTTTTCTTCTGACGTGCAAGTTGTTACATAAGAGAATAGCGAGGTGGTGCCTGTATGTCCAAGAGTTTGATTTTGAGATAGTGTACATAAAAGGGGAACAGAATGTTTTGGCAGATGCACTATCACGGTTACCTCAATGTCTTACCGATTTCCACGAGTTAGAGGAACAAACATCAGACTTCAAGGTCCTTTTAATAGAGGATGGAACTTTTAAACCATATTATATTAAAATGTGCAAAAACATGCAACGTTTACAGGAAGAAGACCCGAGATGGAGCAAGGTAAGGAAAAAATTGCAAGCTAGAACACACGAACGTTTAGAGCAGTATTACATTATACATAATGGCGTCCTCTTTCACAGAAGAGATCGACGAATGGATAAGTGGTGTGTGTGCATACCTCAGGAATACGTGGAAAACTTAATTCAACACACGCACCGCACATGGGGGCACTATGGAGTGCTGAAGTGTGCCGCCAAAATTTCTACGTATTGTTATTTCCCTAATATGAGGCGACGTATAGAGCAAGTAATCAGACACTGTGCGGTGTGTCAAAAGGTCAAACATCAGAATAGGACCTGTCTTAACGCACTAAACCCAATAATACCAAAGCAACCAAGAGATCTTGTATCTATTGACGCCGCAGGTCCTTATCCCCAAGCCCGCGGCGGAGTTAAATACATCGTAGCCCTGTATGATGTTTTTAGTAAGTATCTCCAGCTGTACGCAGTCAAAACAGTTAGGACAGGGCCAATTATAAGGCGAATTCTGGAAGACTACATACCACGCATCGGGAAACCACAGGCAGTCCTAACTGATAACGCCTCAAATTTTACATGTGACCAATGGAAATCATTTTTAAAATCACAAAACATACGTCATATTTTAGTATCCAAGTTCCACCCGGAAGCAAGTCCCGTCGAACGGTGCTTCCGTGAATTTAATAGGTTTATCCGCACATATATACCACAGAACCAAAGGAAATGGATAGAATACCTGGGTCCGTATCAGCACATAGTAAATCACCTACCACACACATCCACAGGGCACACACCGGCCGAACTAATGTTTGAAAAGATGGAGCTAGATGAATGGGCAAAACCGATACCTAAATTAAGGCACAAAGACGTAATCTTAGAAGAGAAAGTACAGCGAGCGCTAATAACATTGGAAGAGCAAGCTCAGATAAGGAAAGGAATTTACGACAGGAAATTGAAAAACGTAACAGAATTCCAGATTGGACAGGAGGTACTACTAAGAACGCATCCGAAATCATCGAAATTAAAGGCATTGAATAGAAAATGGCAATTGTTATATGTTGGTCCGTATATCATTGTTGACAAGCCACATCCGGGGTGCTACTTGATAGGAAATATAAAAAATGGTAAAATAAAAGGCATGTATCCACATAAAGATTTGCGGAAATTTATTAAATGAAAATTCAAATCTCATTCTGTCCTTATCTGTTGCATCAGTAAAACGCAAGAAGGTAGGAGGTTTGTCGCTCTTTGACGAATAAACCGACTGGCGCTCGGTTCCTCTCCAGCTAGGGGGTACAATATTTATATTTCCGGGTGCCCTCTCCCTCTTCTACTATCCTGCTTAATCAATAAGGAATGTTCAATCTTCTTTTACTATCTAACATGCAGAGAGTGAGATTCAGCCTAGTGAAAATAAACTTTTCTTGTATTTTGATATTGTACTTTCTTAAGACTTAATTCACAGCGCGCGAGCTTTAAGCGAGAGGCAAGAGCGATGGGGTATACTGAGCCGTGCTGCCGCGCTTAAAGCAGAGCGTACTTCAACAATTATATACGGAGCGGCTTAACAGCTGATCGTAGGGGCCAAGTAGGCAAAAAGCAAGGTTGAGTTCAGTGTCCCCTGTACGATGCGCAAAGACACACTGCGCACCGCGACGGAAACCATTCTAGAATTTAAGCGAATCGGCATCCACACCGCCTAACCAGCTGGACAAAATAGGAGCAATAGGAAATAAGAGTACCTATCAGCTAGTTACTCTGACGTAGATGAGCAACACAAACTAAACGAACAGAGACATTTATTCCTAAGTCGGTGACTATACTGTAAAGAGCATTAATGTTAAGAGTAAATCATTAGTTTAAGCATATGCAGCTTTAAGAAAATGAGCACATGGACGCAAGTAAGCTATAAGGAGAGTAGAATACGCTAAATTTGTGAACTCAACATATTCTATTGAATGTACATAGCTAGGAATAAGTATAAGTATTCGAAGTAGAAGAGAATATATACAGGAAATGACCTATCCGACTATATACAACAGGACTAAGACAAGTTGAAAAAGGAAGTAACAACATGTACACTTGAAAGAACGCGATTAGCACATAAGAACTAAGCGACTTACATACAACACATACGCGAGCGACGATGTGAAAGGTAGAATGAGACATAAACATAGAAAAATGCGTGTGACTGAGACGCGCGTGTGACTGAGACATAAACTATAAAATAACATATCGTAGAACTACACTTCTTTACAGACAACATTAGAAGTAGTGAGCTTAATGTACAGGGAGAATACATATCCACAAATTTGTTATTACAGAGCTCACCTATGTTAGTTGCTATTAATTACACGATACCTTATAGTATAAGCAGCAAAATAAAGCTGTAAACATGAATTGAACAACACGCGGGAGATAAGCTAAGTAAATACAAACACCAACCAATACGCACACAACGTAATTGCATGAACTTAAAACAAAAGAACTGAGGTAAGTACTGTATGTTTACAAAAGCGATATGGAGAAATAAATGAAATTTCACTGCTGGATAATATTTTGAAGTAGAGAGAGTGAAAGGTTTTATTAGATTCGATTGAAGGTATTAATTAGTTAATCTACGTTTGTGGTGACTTACCGTTAATGGAGTGAATCTAGAAAGAGAATGAAAGTGTATTAGAGTAATATGAGTTTATTTATATTTGTGGGAAGAAATAAATAGTGCGGTGGTTCTAGTGTGAGAACCCGGTAGGTAGTACATGAGTATAAATGGCGATTTATGTGGAATATTTTTAATGAATAATTATATGGGTATACGGCGATGAATATGAAGATTAATGTTACAAGGGTACCTAGGAAAGGGCCACGAAGCTGACGTAAGAAAGAATACACTATATAGTTTTAAGTCTTAGAATGAATGGTTGTATGAGTGGGGAAAGCAAAGTATGATGATGCATGTACGGTAAGTAATTATGAAAACGAACATCACGAAGAAGCAGTGAGTAGTATAGGAGAAACAGTGAAGTCGATAGTGACAATGGTACATGATAAACATTTAAAACACACCACAGCACAGTGATTTGCTACACAGACATCAGAATGTAAAACAACCTAGTATGAAAAATATTTCCTTAGCGACTAACTGTTACAGCTCGAGAAACTATAAGGTTAATATAAATGAAAATATGATACACGATTCGTGTGAGGAATGAACACAAAATGCAGTGAAACAATATTTTCTACACTGAGTTCTTGCACGCAGAAGCGAAAGCATCATTTTAGCACTTGCGCGTTCTTATCTATCGGTAATGAATTATGAGTGGAGCAACACATGACAAAAATACGGTAAAATTATCGGTCACACGTCACAAAGGTAAACATGTACATGTCGTCGAATCAATAAGGCAGAAATATGGCTTGAAATATATATTCACGAATGTGGAATATTACGACGATTAACAAGCAGTGATGAAGTCAGGTTTGTCAAGGGATAAAACATTCCCCACACTCGCTCACAAACGAGCATTTGTAAATATTATACATAGTATGAAGATTTATCAAATGCCAAGGATAGAATAAGTACACTAACGGCGCACTACAAATAGCAATCCTAGGAGCAGCTTGATCTCTGAAGCAGACCTTAGCAAATCCTGTTTTCCATGTAGTGAGTAGTGCTGGAACGTATTTTCTATGTGTATTTTTGATGCTAAAAAGACGCAGGAGGTTGGACCTGCAAGTCAAGAGAAAAACAAAAATTCAGAACAAATGAGAGATTCCTTCTAATTTACTTATTAGTGTGTAAGATGGATTATGCCTAACATGGAACCCATATAGGAAATATGAATGTGACTTGTACATTTATGTGCCAACTTTACTATTGCCAATGTCGATGTCTATGAAAATATGTATGTAGTATTTTCTATTGTAGTTGTGGATGTAAAAACGCGCAGGAGGTCGGTCCTGCAAGACAATAACAAGAAAGAGCAAACATTCAGAACAAATGCAAGATTCCTTCTAATATATTTATTGCTGTGTCAGATGCTGCTTAACATAGAGTCCATATACGAAATGTGAATGTGAATTGGACATTTATTTGCCAACTATATAATTGTTAATGTCGATGCCCATATAAAATGTATATATGTACTCTTTTCTTCTTTTCTATGTGTATTTGTGGACGTAAAAACGCGCAGGAGGTCGGTCCTGCAAGACAAGAATAGAAAATGCGAATGTTCAGAATAAATGAAAGATACTTCCTGATTTACGTATTAGTGTGTAAGAGGGTGCATGTCATGGAGTCCGTATATGAAATGTGGATGTGAATTGTAAATTTATGTGTCTCAACTATTATTGTCAATGTTTATGTGTATGTATGTACTATTATCAATTTTATGTGAGATTTTATACTTGAAGAAGAACAACTTATGTATGTATGTGAAGTGTAACGCGACAGACGAGTAAAATACTCGCACGTGTGAAGTGATACAAAAATATTAAGGCGTAATAATATTGAGAATAACGGCTCAGCCGTAATATGAGTAAACGCTGCAGTCTAGCAAAGTGAATACAGAGAGTGTGATGCGTGTGCGACGGAGATATCAGAGGAAATCAGTATGACCACGAGTTGAGGTGTGAGAACCGCTAACTATAATGCACGACGGAAGATAATGCCGTATCCTGCAGTGCGGCTGTTACCTTCAATGTCACTGGCCGAAATCCTCGCCCAGGCGCGAGATGAGGTATTGGTGTTCTTCGGTTGAGCGTTGGAGCTGAATCCGTCGTATCCAGTCTCCGGACTGGAGGGCAAATACAACACCGACTTCACGAGCCTGGAGCGACATTACAGTGTGGGCGCCGGCAGTGCTGCTGCTCACGTGGCGTTTGCGTCACTGAGTAGGGCGCGTTAAACAATGAGCTGCTGCTGGCCGTAAGTGCAGCGAACAATGAGATAACGTGTGTCGAAAGGGCAGCTTATCAGAATGGCTAATGAACCAAACACCAAGGAGAAAAACAATTATTAAAATATGGTGAAAGGACAATGTAAGAAATGTAACATTTTCCTCCTGATAATACTGCTTAATAAATGTATGGAGAAATAAGAGACTACGACGTTAGCACGCCATGGACGTGCGATATGTAATATGAATATATGTGAATGTAATTATGTGATATAAGTATATGTGAATGTATTTATATGTATGAATTTGTAATGGCCAAGAAAATGAGCTTTTTAGATATATTTGTAGTAACATAAGGGTATTAAGACTCCATTGACGTGCACCAAGTGACTGAACTATGAGCCCCAAGGTTGGTAGGACTACTGTATACTGTCTCCCTAAATAAAGAGACTTATTTCCGACAGTATACAGTAGGGGGGCATTTGTGATGGGCCTTTTGCATTTCCTTTATGTTTTCGTCTTCCTTGGGGGCAGAGAGACAAGATGAAGCGGTAGCCCATCATAGAGCCTATGCCTACCGTCATGTATTTTTTGACTTTCAGTTGTTAATAAACAGAGGATTTTTTCTGGTACCGGTAGGAGGAAGGAGGGATTCGCGCTCAGCTAGTGAAAGAGTGAGAAGCACGTCAATTTTTTAGCGAGTAATTGTAGACCGCCATTTTGGGGTCGCTATGAATAAGTGAGGAGTGGGGATTTCATATGTGCACCGTTTAGAAAAATACAGTATTGTTTTATTAACAGAAAGGTCGTGTGAGCTGTTATTTCAAATAGTACAATAATTACAATAACTGAAGCCCACCTGTGTACTTTGGAAAATTACGAAGATCCGATAAGCTTAATAGGAACACGGTCAAGACTTCAAAGGTGAACGCGGCGACCAAACGTAGTATTATAAAGAATGGTAAGCACAAATCTACAGCGGAGAAAGAAACTACTCCGCCCTGCAAAATAATATGAACTAATACGGACTTATTTCCAGGCATAGCTCAGCTTATTGTGCTTGTCATTCACGCCGAAAAATTAATCTCATTAATTCAATACATTTTAAAAAGCCACGCATTTTATTATCATCTATTCCATTATTTTATTATACTATAAACTGCAGTCCATGTGTTAGGGTCAACTCTTTCCTATCGTTTCCATGCGCACAGTAACTTTACGTACACGTGGACCATAGTGGGGGGACTTCACTTTGAGAGGGGATATTCAGTGCATGACAGTGGCAGGTCAGATTGCCTAGAGCTTACCCCAGTGGCGCCTTGTATCACACTTTGAATGAAGTTGTCCGATTTGTTTATGTATTAATGCGGACTCTCCAATGTGTTTACAAGGAATGGTACTGCCATGTAAATCGGAGATATGAACAGTGATCTACAAAGATGTTAACTGATACGGATCAGTGACGATTGTATGATCTTGTTTATGACAATCGGTTTCAAACGGGACAGCATTTGATGCGGTAGGTGAATGTAGGTCTATGTCAACCAGTTTCCGAGCGAACAATGCGTTGTTCAGAGCAGTACACAAAGTTCCACGTATCTGATGGCCCAAACAACATAACAACGTGACAGTAGCTGACTGGAAGCCTCTAATGTAGTCCGACGAGTCGTGATTTTGGCTCTCTGAAAATGATGCAATGCGTCGGGTACGACCGATACCTGAAATGTGCGTAGGGTGTAGTTCAGACCGGAATTGGTTCTCTAATGTTTGGGGAGGGGTTGGGGGAGGGTCGCTTTATGCACCTTTACATGTGCCCACCCATTAAAGTTACCTTGAACATGAACCAGGATGCCTTCTTCAACATTCCTGCTAACTGTGGCCGTTTCCTCCATATCTTCATCATGGGTATTTTAAAATGACAACAGCTGTTTCCACAGACCTCCACGTATACGTCTATAGTATTACAAACGCTAAATCTGTCGGCACATGGGACGAGTTAACTGACGTTAATTAGTCTTGTGACGTCACTTCTTGCTGTTTCTCGTTGAGATGCCATTTCCTCTCGTGAAACACAAAATAAGTTCTGCGATATTTCTGCAATGTGCCACGTAAAGAATAACAACGTTTTTTTATACTTATTTTATTTTTTGTGTCATCAGTCTTATGAATTGCTTAATGCGGCACGCTACGAAATCCTCTCCTGTGCCAACCTCTTCATGTCAGTAGTACTTGCAGACCTACGCTCTTAATTATTTCCTGACTGTTTTCCAATCTCTGTCTTTCTCTATAGCACCGTCGAATACCAAGGAAGTCACTCCCTGATGTCTTAATAGATGTCCTATCACTCTGTTACTTCTCCTTTCCAGGGTTTTCCACATATTCCTTTCTTCTTCGTCTCTACGCAGAACCTCCTCAATCTATACGTATCATTTCACCTAATTTTCAACATCTGTCTGTAGCATCACATCTCAAATGCTTCGATTCTCTTCTGTTCCGGTTTCACCATAATCCATGTTTCATTACCATTAGATGCTGGCCTCCAGATGTGCAGTCTCAGAAATTTCTTCCTCAAATTAAGTCCTATGTTTGATACTAGTAGACTTCTCTTGGCCAGGAATGCCCTTTTTGTAGAGCTAGTCTGCTTTTGATGTCCTTCTTGCTCCAACCGTCATTGGTTATTTTACTGCCTAGGTGGCAGAATGCCTTAACTTCATCTACTTCGTGACCATCAATCGTGATGTAAAGTTTCTCGCTGTTCTCGTTTCTGCTACTGCTCATTACTTTCGTCTTTCGCTATTTTACTCTCAATCCATATCCTGTACTCATTAGGCTGTTCATTCCGCTCAGCATATCATACAATTCTTCTTCACTTTCACCCAGGATAGCAATGTCATCAGCGAATCATATCATTGATATCCTTTCACCTTGAATTTTAATTCCACTCCTAAACCTTTCTTTTATTTCCATCACTGCGTCTTCGAAGTACGGACCGAACAAGACTACATCCCTGAGCCGAGCACTCCGTTCTTGGTCGTCCACTCTTATTATTTCCTCTTGGCTCTTGTACATTGTGTATTACTGGTCCACCCTATGGCTTACCCCTATTTTTCTCAGAATTTCGAACACATTGCACCATTTTGAATTGTCGAACGCTTATTCCAGGTCTACAGATCCTACGAACATGTATTGTTTTCCTTTAGTCTTTTTTTTTGTTTTTGTTTAGGGCGTTCAACTACTAAGGTCATTAGCGCCCAGTCACAACCGTTAGTGCACTAACAGCGTAGGAAAACGCAAGGATGCAACATCAGAAAGTATTTAGAAAGACGCAGAGAAACAGAATAAAGGAGTTAGATCTTTTTGGACAAGTCAGTCAGTGTAATAAAACGAAGGACACGAGCATCTGCACGAGCGTCATCAGCTAAAGTTTCCTGTAAGGTAGACGGCAGACATAGGACAACACGAGAGTGAATAAAACGGGGACAGGACAATAAAACATGACGCACCGTCAATGGATAACCACAGGGGCACTGCGAGGTGGGGTCACCGAATCACAGGTAGCGGTGGCTAAATCGGCCATGCCCAATCCGCAACCAGGCCAAAATGACCTCCTCTCGCCGCTAGGGGCGTGAGGTGGTCGTCCAAGCCGTCGGGATCGGTTTGATGGCCCTAAGCTTATTTTCATGGAGAGTGGACCAAGCCTCATGCCACAATGATGAAACGCGCCGACAAAGAACCCCACTAACATCAGTTGATGGGACACGAAAGGAAGCTGTCCGAGGCATCAGGACAGTAGCCTTGGCCGCAGAATCAGCAGCTTCGTTCCCAGGCACACCAACGTGGCCAGGAATCCACAAAAAGGGACACGGGCGCCGGTATCAGCTAGCGACTGAAGGAGCCGTTGAATTCGTTGCACGAGAGGGTGGTCCGAATATGGGTCACGGAGACTCTGAATGGCGCTCAAGGAATCAGAGCAGATGGTATATGGAGAATGACGATGGCGGCGGATATATTGAACAGCCTGATAGAGAGCAAAAAGCTCAGCTGTAAAGCTTGAACACTGGTCAAGGAGCCGGTATTGAAAGTTATCATCTCCAACGACAAAGGCACATCCGACGCCAGCATCTTTAGTCTTGCTTCCATTATCAAGCGCAAGGTCAGAATTGCCTCTCTGGTGCCTTTATCTTTTCTAAAGATAACTTATCGTTATCTAGCACCTCCTCAATTTTATTTCCTTTCTTCTGTATATTATTCGTGTCAGCAACTTGGATGCATGAGCAGTTATGTTGATTAGGAGATAAGTCTCTCACTTGTCAGCACGTGCAGCCTTCGGCATCGTGTGGATGATATTTTTCCTAAAGTCAGATGGTATGTCGCCAGACTCATATCACACATTCTACACATCAACGTGAATAGTCGTTTCTTTGCCACTTCCGCCAAATATTTTTGAAATTGTATTTGAATGTTATCCATCCCGTCTGCCTTATTTGATCTTAAGTCATCCAAAGCTTTCTTCAATTCTGATTCCAATATTGGATCCCTATCTCCTCTAAATCGACACCTGTTTCTTCTTCTTCTAGTAAAACAAACAAATCTTTCCTCTCTTAGAGACCTTCAATATACTCTTCGGACCTATCTGCTCTCTCCTCTGCGTTTAACAGTGCAATTCCCATTGGGGTCTTAATGTTACCATCCTTGCTTTTAATGTCACCGAAGGTTGTTTTGACTACTATGGTTCAAATAGTTCAAATGGCTCTGAGCACTATGGGACTTAACATCTGAGGTCATCAGTCCCCTAGAACTTAGAACTACTGAAACCTAACTAACCTAAGCACGTCACACACATACATGCCCGAGGCAGGATTCGAACCTGCGACAGTAGCAGTCACGCGGTTCCGGACTGAAGCGCCTAGAACCGGACGGCCACCAAGACCGGCTGACTATCATGTATGATGAGTCAGTCATTCCGACAGTCATTTCTTTTTCGATTTCTTCACATTTATCATAAAGCCATTTCGTCTTAGCTTCCCTGCACTTCCTATTTCTTTCATTCCTCAGGGACCTGTACTTCTGTATTTCTGAATTTGCGTGAACATTTTTGCACTTCCTTCTATCATCTATCAACTGAAGTGTTTCGTCTGTTACCCATGGTCTCTTCGCAGTTACCTTCTTTTTATCTATGATTTTCTTTCCACCTTCTGTGCTTTCCCTTTTTAGAGACGTCCATTCCTCTTCAACTGTACTGTCTACTGCGCTATTAATTATTGCCGCATCTATAGACTTAGAGAATTTGAAGCGTGTCTCGTCATCCCTTAGTACTTCCGTATCCCACTTCTTTGGATATTGATTCTTCCTGATTAATCTCTTAGGCTTCAGCCTACTCTTCGTCAGCAGTACATTGTGATCTGAGTCTATATCTGTTCTTGGGTATGCCTTACACTTCATTATCGGATTTCGGAATCTCTGCCTAACCATGAAGTAATATAACTAAAATATTCCCGGATCAGCCCACCTTTTGCATGTACGCCTCCTCCTCTTGTGATTCTTGAACAGGGTATTCACTATTACTAGCTGAAATTTATTACAGAACTCAATTAGACAGTCTCCTCTCTCTCATTCCTTGTGCCAAGCCAATATTCCCCTGTAAACTTTTCTTCTGTTCCCTTTATGTACTGCATTACCCTTTCAATATCCTCATATACTTTCTCTATCTCTTTATCTTCAGCTTGCGACGTCGGCATGTTTGCCTGAAAAATCGTTGTAGGTGTTAGTTTCCTGCCTATTCTGATCTGTTCACTGCCGTATCATCCTATTCATAACGAATCCTACTGCCGCCGTTGTTATTACCCTAAACTCATCTGACCAGAAATCCTCCCCCTTTTCCATTTCACTTTACTGATCCCTACTATATCTAGATTCAGCCTTTGCATTTCACTTTTCAGGTTTTGCTGTCCATCTGAGCCACCGAGGGCACAGAGAATTGTGCGCCTGCAGAGAATTAGCCCTCTGAGCCCTCAGTGGCTCAGATGGATAGAGCGTCTGCCATGTAAGCAGAAGATCCTGGGTTCGAGTCCCGGTCGAGGCACACATTTTCAACATGTTCCCAATGAAGTACAGCAACGCCTGTTTGCAGCTAGGGTGTCCCTTTATCATTTCATTTCTAGCAAAGCTGCATGGTCATCAACGGTAACTGTTATTTCGGGAACAGATATTGCCCTCATTTACAGGGTGTTACAAAAAGGTACGGCCAAACTTTCAGGAAACATTCCTCACACACAAAGAAAGAAAATATGTTACGTGGACATGTGTCCGGAAACGCTTACTTTCCATGTTAGGGCTCATTTTATTACTTCTCTTCAAATCACATTAACCATCGAATGGAAACACACAGCAACAGAACGTACCAGCGTGACTTCAAAGACGTTGTTACAGGAAATGTTCAAAATGTCCTCCGTTAGCGAGGATACATGCATCCACCCTCCGTCGCATGGAATCTCTGATGCAGCCGTGGAGAATGGCGTGTTGTATCACAGCCATCCACAATACGAGCACGAAGAGTCTCTACATTTGGTACCTGGGTTGCGCAGACAAGAGCTTTCAAATGCCCCCATAAATGAAAGTCAAGAGGGTTGAGGTCAGGAGACCGTGGAGGCCATAGAATTGGTCCGCCTCTACCAATCCATCGGTCACCGAATCTGTTGTTGAGAAGCGTACGAACACTTCGACTGAAATGTGCAGGAGCTCCATCGTTCATGAACCACATGGTGTGTCGTACTTGTAAAGGCACGTGTTCTAGCAGCACAGGTAGAGTATCAGGTATGAAATCATGATAACGTGCTCCATTGAGCGTAGGTGGAAGAACATGGAGCCCATTCAAGACATAACCAACAATGCCTGCCCAAACGTTCACAGAAAATCTGTGTTGATGACGTGAAGTCAACATTACCTTCCTTCAATTAGGCCAACTGGCGGTGAATCGAGGAAGTACAGTACATACTGACGAAACTAAAATGAGCTCTAACATGGAAATTATGCGTTTCCGGACACGTGTCCACATAACATCTTTTCTTTATTTGTGTGTGAGGAATGTTTCCTGAAAGTTTGGCCGTACCTTTTTGTAACACGCTGTGTAGTAAATACAGGGTGAGTCACCTAACGTTACAGCTGGATATATTTCGTAAACCACATCAAATACTGACGAATCGATTCCACAGACTGAACGTGAGGGGAGGGGCTAGTGTAACTGGTTAATACAAACCGTAAAAAAAATGCACGGAAATATGTTTTTTAACACAAACCGTTTTTTTAAATGGAACCCCGTTAGTTTTGGTAGCACATCCGAACATATAGACAAATACGTAATCAGTGCCGTTTGTTGCATTGTAAAATGTTAATTACATCCGGAGATATTGTAACCTAAAGTTGACGCTTGAATACCACTCCTCCGCTGTTCGATCGTGTGTATCGGAGAGCACCGAATTACGTAGGGATCCAAAGGGAACGGTGATGGACCTTAGGTACAGAAAAGACTGGAACAGCACATTATGTCCACATGCTAACACCTTTTTATTGGTCTTTTTCACTGACGCACATGTACATTACCATGAGGGGTGAGGTACACGTACACACGTGGTTTCCGTTTTCAATTACGGAGTGGAATAGAGTGTGTCCAGACATGTCAGGCCAATAGATGTCCAATGTGGTGGCCATCATTTGCTGCACATAATTGCAATCTCTGGCATAATGAATGTCGTACACGACGCAGTACACCTGGTGTAATGTCGCCGCAGGCTGCCACAATACGTTGTTTCATATCCTCTGGGGTTGTAGGCACATCACGGTACACATTCTCCTTTAACGTACCCCACAGAAAGAAGTCCAGAGGTGTAAGATCAGGAGAACGGGCTGGCCAATTTATGCGTCCTCCACGTCCTATGAAACGCCCGTCGAAAGTGTACCTCACCCCTCATGGTAATGTACATGTGCGTCAGTGAAAAAGACCAATAAAAAGGTGTTAGCATGTGGACGTAATGTGCTGTTCCAGTCTCTTCTGTACCTAAGGTCCATCACCGTTCCCTTTGGATCTCTACGTAATTCGGTGCTCTCCGATACACACGATCGAACAGTGGAGGAGTGGTACTCAAGCGTCAACTTTAGGTTACAATATCTCCGGATGTAATTAACATTTTACAATGCAACAAACGGCACTGATTACGTATTTGTCTATATGTTCAGATGTGCTAACAATACTAACGGGGTTCCATTTAAAAAAACTTAGGTTTGTGTTAAAAAACATACTTCCGTGCAATTTTGTATGGTTTGTATTAACCAGTTACACTAGCCCCTCCCCTCACGTTCAGTCTGTGGAATCGATTCGTCAGTATTTGATGTGCTTTACGAAATATATCCAGTGGTAATGTTAGGTGACTCACCCTGTATAAGTGCCTTCTCAGTCAGGAGTGAGTTTAATGTGGTTAACTTGTATAAGCTGATGTCTTTCCTGAGTGGAAATGTGTTTTTCATTTTGTCTTATTACACGTTCAGGGATATTAAAGTTTTTATTTATGTATAACACAGACAGAACAACATGACTAGCATGGTCAGGAAAGGAAATCTTCATTTCAATAAGCCTACGTAGGAATTCTATCAGCGTCCATTTTTTTGAACAAACTGTATGGTTTATAAGCCAAATAAATCCGGCAACCGCCGCTGGAGAGCGCTGAGAGCACAAAATCACGTTAATCAGCTCTTCCCGTGTATCGACGGCGTTCTCTCTCTCGTGACGAGGGATATCCAGTCTGCGTGCACATTAACGTTAGCTGCCTCGTCCCGTGTGTCGACGGCGTAACAATCGTACCAAACCTCAACTGGCCACCTGAATCACACGACCTTAATCGGTAGAAAATGTCTGCAACACTGAGTTGAACCTAGTAATTTGGTAACTCTGAAGTATCTACATTGCCGGAAAAAAATGCAAAAGGACTCCGTTCAATTGAACTAGGCTGTAATACGTGGATATTGATGGGCTGTACTCGTAGTGACTCATTTCTCATGCTCAGCGCCGAAAAAGTGGTGCTCAGGAGGCATGTCTGTGTGTCCTCTGTTTAGATTTAGCAGGCAATAGCTCCGTTGAGACTAGAGGTGAACCGTGCTTGAAACCGTACTTTACGCTTCAACTGCGCCCTGCCGTCAAGTACGTACGCCTTTTGAACAACTTCAGCCACTTGACCGGGGTAGCACTGTGGGACTGCGGGAAGCTGGATGGGCGTGTCGAAGGATTGCTGCACACGTTGGGCACAATGTATTGGCGAGGTATCGCTGCTTTCAACAGTGGTGTGTGGAATATTCGCACACCCGTAGACCATGTTCTGCACGTCCATGGAGCACGAATGCATGTCAAGATCCAGGGAAGAAATCCGAGAACATGTTGCTCCTTCTGTGTAGTCAGGACAACTGGGAAATGTTTGCTGACAGCAGGATATACGAGTACGTCACGCATGCCTCTGGCCAGCCTACCACTGACGCTAAGCACGGATACACTGGTGTTGCGGACGAGTCACCACGACAGTGGAATGACGCTGTGTTGTCGTTACGGACGAGAGTAGGTTATGTCTGTATGCGAGTAATAGACGATCGCATGTATTGCGTATATCTGGTGAGCTGCCTGTTGCAGAGTACATTCGCCGACGACACACAGGTCCCAGACCTGGCTCCACGGTAAAGGGGGGGGGGGGGTGGGGGCGGCCTAACAGGGACAGCTCGCGATCACATCTGCTGTTTCTGCGTGGTAAAGCACCCAGCGCCCGCTACACTGCACAAGTTTTTATTCCCGTGCGACTGCAGTTTTTTCAACAAGACGGTGATGTCCTTTTTCAGCAGGACAATGCACGTCCACATACGGCTGCTGCTACGCAACGTGCTCTTCGTGATGTCGAGTTGCCCTGGTCAGCAAGATCGCCAGATCTTTCGCCAGTGGTGTACAAAAGGACATGAAGCGAGAACATCATCGTTCTCCAGAACCGACAAGAATCATTGCCGAATTGCAAGAAAGGGTCCAAGATGCTTCTGACAGTCTATTTCAGGATACCACTGAGCACCATTATGATCGCTTTCGTGCGAGAACACACGCCTGCGTGGCCGCCAAACGGGAGTAGACTGGGTATTGATGCGACTGTATGGGCACCCCTTTTTTTCTTAGGATGCATATGTTACAATGAACCACATTGTTACGTCCTACAAGTACGCCGCGGAGTCATACGCTGGTAGTCAATTCCTGTTTAAGAATTACAAGATAAACTCTAGATATGGACTATGCTGCTGGACCACATTTTGCTTACATAGATTTTGGAGCAGTTAAGACGTCATGCCGAAAAGCACAAGTGACGTAGAGGTCTCATGATGTGATTACAAAGATGGGTTGCATGTATGATATAGAAAACAAGATATACTGCGTGAATCACGTAAAATTTGCACGGACAGCACTACCGAAATGGAACGAACTATTAATACAGCGTTTCATAGCAATGAAGCGCGACAAAGGGACCACAACTGCAGAGTGCACACCGATTTCAGTAATCATTATAATCTGTATTTATGTTAGAAATTCACATATTAAGACTATTAATGCGCACTGCCATTATCAAAATGAAACTAAAGTAGATCAAAATTTTCTTTTTTGTCTTTAAAGATACTTAGTGGAAGTAGTCAATGATCAATCCAACAGTCACAGTTTAGAAACTTTAAATACCGGCAGTATCAGCCATAACGTAACAAGAAAAACACATGGGTGGTGGCGAAGAAAGGAAAATGGTCTTCATATGTGGAGTTCAAAATGCCAGCCATCAGCCTCAGTACAAGCTTCTGGCTGCCGTGTTAAGGCACATACGCTATTGCATTTGAGCAGAAATTTCATCGCAGCAGCGGTAGCTTCATGTATCTCGTATAGCAAGTATATGTTTGTAAACAGCGTGATTCACCTTCGCCCAAAGAAAAGAAACGTAAGCGGGTGAAGACTGGTGAACAGTCAAAGTACCTATTGGTAAAACAACTAGTTTAGGTATCAACGTTCTTTTACTGCGTGTAGCACGAGTTAGCCCAAACAAGTACTGCACATCACGTCTTTCATGCGATACACAGTGTCGACGGAAAGCATTTGTTTGTTTCCAAACAAAATTATTTTTAAAGCGGAATTTTACGAGCCCATTCGATAGAAAGGTTCCAAATTAGTCTAGTGCAGCATTAGTTTTAGCGATACGTATTAAGAGAGGCACTTACGGAGAATAACCAGTATTCCTGTGGCGACAGCACCATCCCGGACCGCGCTTTACCGTCAAGTAGCAGCGCAGCTTTGACGCTGCTTATTATTCATGTCTGTCTCTGTTAATACATATCGATAATACTATTATCGCACGAAACTAATTTTCGATCGTTCTATTAAATGGACACGTAAAATTCTGCTTTAAAACCAATTTTGTTTGTAACGGGAAACAAACCGATGATTTCCATCTGCACTGAAGACGTGATGTGCAGTACAGGATGTTTCAAAAAGGACGTTACAAATTTCAAAATTCATATAAATTAATTCATAGTACCTACAGAGTTGATTGTAGCGTCAATTTGTAGGGGATCACATTAAGTTTTTTCTCGCGTAGTTCGCCAGTGCCGAATCGCACCGTAAGGAGTGCTAGCGGCAATTGCGTTAAAGATGGCAGCCTTCACTGAACCCGAGCGTGCTAGCTGTGTGTTTTGGTATGAAGAACCGAAGTCGGCGGCAACAGTTCAGCGTAATTTCCGTACCAAGTGCGCTAAAGATCTTCCTAGTAGGCCTACAATTTATGAGTGGCATAAATGTTTTGAAGAAACCGAGTGATCAGTAAGACATGGGAAATCATCAGGTTGTCCAAGCACATCTGACGACGTCGTTGAGCGAGTGATATGTTACAACAATTTTTGCAGGTCAATATATTATCCGCCATGAGCCAACCGCATCGCCCCCACGTTCCCCAGACCTGAGCACCACTCGATCTTTTTTTTATGGGAATTTTTCAAGGATATCGTGTTTGTACCTCCTGTGCCAGCTTCTCTACCTGAACTAATAGCAATAATTTACGCAGCCACGGAGCAAGTTGCACGCAATGATACAGTTACTTTGGGAAGAAACTGACTTCTGATGGGATGTGTGCACGATAACCAACGGAAGCCACATTTAACATCTTGAGTTTATGACAGAAAAACTTGATGTGTTTCCCTACAAAATAACACTAACCTCAGCTATATATCTTCTTTCCATAAATTTATATGAATTTTTGAAGTTGTAAAGTCCTTCTTGAAACACCCTGTACTTTCTGGCCCGACTTTTGGTACATAAAGCAAAAACTAAGTTGCAACTACTGTCGAAACATGAGAGAAAACGCATCTCAATACTCTTCGGACGGACATCCTGTATAAAATAACAATAATAAATGATAGTTCCCTCAGAAGTTGATAGTTCTTTTGAAATAATCATCACTGGCGATAAAGAGAAATAGGAGTATTATTTAACTAGAAAAGACAATATTCACAATCGGATATGGAGATTCGGTACACCGCAGAGGAAACAAAAAAGCTGTTTCCCATTTTTTTATTCGGTTACATTGTTCCATTTGATTACCTGTGACATTACTGAAGATGTGTAGAATATACAGCCCCATGCAAGTAACGTCATCGCTTTATATGTATCGTCTACGTGCCGTGTTGTTTCGAACTACTTTGTGTGATCGTCAGGTTCGCTTTATGTGTATACGCGATGTCTCAGACAATAACTTAGCCGGAAACATTTCTTGATCGTGCCATCGCTTAACAGCTTAACCGCTCATGCGACCAAGCTGTTGACAACAATAATATACAGAAGAATGGACAAGAGAATTCAGTATCGGTCAGACCACGATCAGTTTGGCTTTAGGAAAAGGAGCCAGAGAGGCAGTTCTGACATTTCGCTTGATAATGGAAGCAAGGCTGAAGAACAATCAAGACACATTCGTAAGGTTCTGTCGACCTGGAAACAGCTTTCGACAACGTAAAATGGTGCCAGATGTTCGAAATTCTGAGGAAAATAATAGTAAGCTACAGGGAATGACGTGTAATATACAACATGTACAAGAATCAAGAAGGAACAATAATACCGGATGACTAAGAACGAAGTGCTCGGATTAAAAGTTATATAAGAAAGGGAATCAATCTTTCGACTCTACGGGTCGATCTATGCATCAATGGAGCAATGACAGAAATAAAGGATAGATTCAAGAGTGGGATTAAAATGTAGGATGAAAGGATTCAGTGATAAGATTCGTTGATGACACTGCTAACTTCATGGAAAATGAGGAAGAATTATTGTAGGATCTATTGAATGAACAGTCTAAAGAGTACAGAATATGGATAGAGAGTAATCCGGAGAAGTAGCAAAATGAGAATAGCAAGATAAAGTAGTCGAGGTTAAGAAATTCTGCTAACTTGGAAAACAACCCATGATGGGTGAAGATTAGAGAACACAGAAAGCAGACTAGCACTGGCAAAGAGGGCATTCCTGGTCAAGAGAAATCTACTGGTCTCAAACGTAGTTGTTTAATCTGAAGAAGAAATTTTTGACAATATACACCATTGTATGACAGTGAATCACGGATAGCTGGAAAAGCGAAACAGAAGAGAATCGAAGCTTCTGACGATGTAGTGCTATAAAAGACTTTTGAAAGTTAGGTGTACTGATGAGGCAAGGAATTAGGATATTCTTCACTGAATCGCTGAAGAAAGGAACATAAGGAAAACAGCGACAAGAAGAAGGGACAGGCATGTGTTACGCCATCTGTGAATAACCTCCGTGATAGCAGAGGAAACTGTAGAGGCCAAAAACTGTAGGGGGTGCTACTCTGAAATGAAGAGGTTGACGCAGGAAAGGAATTAGTGGCGGACTTCATCAAAGCAGTCAGAAACCAAATAAATAAAAAAATGAAAAAAAAATATGGCAAGACTTATTCCCTTCGTTGACGGAACAATTTTAACAAGACAGCTCCTTGATATACGTATTTTGTTGAGGTAGTGTCCAACAAGTCGAAAATATTAAGATCCGCCAGGAACCGTCGAGGAGGAAATCTTTTCAGTAACTAAATAATCTTGGTCCAATGGTTATGGTCATGTTCCACGCTCCTGCGTAGAGCGCGCTCTGCGTACTCAGTATGAGCATGAAAGTACTCCACACAGGAGCGTGGAAACCGAATGTGAACGCATACTAAGATTATTTAACTGTATTAACTCATTTTAACGATAAGAACAGTTTCAGTGACGCAAAGTGCTTTTTATTTTATTCTTTGATGCCTCAGTAATAACAATATCATGGAAAGCGATGTAAACAGTTTTATGTTACCTGACTATGATTGGCTGGTAGAAACTATCAGTGAATAAGATTTTCTTCATCAGTATTTCTTAGTGCCTACTAAATGGACTTTCTTCACTAACCATTCACGTTGAAGATGAAGGTATGTTTAGTAGATTAAATATTTTTAAAAACCTAGTATGTTACTACATATCCACGAGCACACTTCAAAATGTCACATAGTGAGGAAATGGCTTCGAATCTGGTTACTGCCCCACTTAACACACCACGCCCTTCACCTACCCCGGCAGTTCCCGTTCCCTGCATATGCATGGATCTTGACTCACTTTCCACCGGCTTGACATCAGGCAGTTTCGTCAGAGAGAGTGGTTGGTAGCCTCTCTGAATTCCATGTCAGCATAGAAGACGCTCGTATCAGGAAAAGGATCTGCCGCACAGAATGTAAATGATTCACCAAGGGATAATATCTTTCTTCCGCGTGCAGGTGTTTCCTTATGGCTGAACTGTCATACTTTTTTTTTTGCGTTCTCGTCATCTTTCAACAAGAACGTCTGTTAATTACACACATTTCCTTTTTTGGCAGATTATAATGTCTTGGTATGTCGTTGGCATATCTTTGGACACCTGTAGGCACATCCAAAAGGATATCTCTCTTCCTGTTATGACGCCCGCAGATAATGAGCGGATAATGTCGTTATCACTACCGTCTGTCAAGGACTCTACATACAAAATGCAGTCTGATATAACTTTAGGCTGAACTACCACAATGATTGATAAGTGTTACTCCAGTGTCTAAATTTCAAGTACAGCTTAGATTTATTTTAGCTACACAACGTATAATGTTAAACTATATTTAATTTCAGCACAATACAGAGGTCTCACTACGAGAAAAACTGTGATAATACAAGCATCGTAACTCGAGATTATTCACGAGCGTGATTTTATTACTCAGACTCGGAAACATAGTCGGAACAGACCTCCATCACTGCCAAATCCTCACATTCATATACGCAAAGACAATAAATATATAAAACTTCCAGTCTGTCAGAGACATCACTGCAGTTTAATATACAACCTCTGAGACGTATTCGCTATCCACAAACTTCTGCGTTTTCAAGTTCTTCCAAATAAGAACGGCACGTACAAGTGTCTTCTGTCGCTAGATCTCTGGATAGATAAAACACTTTGATCCTTCCTCCCTTCCCGTACAGGATATATGACTTGTTAAATAGTGGAACAGGAACATCACAAGAAGAGAAGACACCTAATGCACAATGCCACTCATTAATATTGTACATTTCTTTTTTTTTTGTATTGCCTCTATTGGTATAACATTTTATAGTTATCATACGATTCGATCTATCAGAAGAAGTAGACTGTACGTCCCTGATTTACACTGCTGGCCAGTCGAGGAAGAACAGGAAATAAAGAAATTTTGCTTATTGTGTTCATAGAGTAGAGCAGGGAGAATACATGATTACATGTGTAGTTTGTTTGGGGACATTCAGGGTGCCAAAATTAGTACACAGTGCAGCCAACACAGGAAGCAACAATGGGTCTAACATAGCTGGGCACGGACTTCACAGCTCTTGGATTACAGAAACGGATAGGTCACTCTGTACTGTTTCAACTTTATGCCGCAGTTCAGCAATCGAATCGGGTGCGAATGGCGCCATGACAATCGCTTGACAAGCCGTGGCCAAACGTTTTGTGTCACTGACAGATCAGGAGAACGTGGGGGGCAGAGAAGCTGCCTAAATGCTCCGTCGCCAAGGGTAGCACTGTGCTAGGCCGTGTATCAAGGTTGCCAACACCCTGTGTCGACGTGTCAGTGGACAGAGATAGTGCATGTTCCCTCTGGGGATAGTGCGATGTATCGTAGCTCCGAACGCGGTGGAGTAAGTTTGTTGTGAGCCGTATTTTTGATTATTAGCTTCAGAGTGCATGAGGCGACCGGCGACAACAGGCAGCAAGGACCGTGCGCTATCGGGCAGTGTACACAATAGCCGCCTTGGAATGTTTGGCTAGCTGGTGTTAAATGCGCAGTTGTGGCTGAGATTTCAGAAACTTTGGACTCGGTTCTTTACGGAATCACCCGTAAGGAAACGTGATTAGCATGTGCCCAGCAATACTGTGCTTCGTTCGAGTACTTTAGGCTGATGTTTTGCTAATTCTTCTCTCGCTTGGATTGTACATTCGAGCTCACTGGAAACTGTAACTTGTCTGTTAGACGAATTAGTCGTTAGTAATCAGGTTACATGCCACATTGAGTGAAGTTTTCCTCACTTGTCAATGGGTATAACTTTTCAGAAGCAATTATTATTTAAATTAATATAAGCTGATGTTGTCAACATGTTTTTGTGTCTTGTGTCTAATGCTGAATTGTCTCAGGTAACATTTTAATACTGGTTGGTTTTTATGTAAGCTGTAAACGCAGATGAGGATCGGTGGTTTACACAGAATTTTATCTATCCAGTGCAGGTGCAAAGGAAGCAGGTGGATGTTAATAGCAGCCAAGCTCAAGCAGGACTGTCTGGGATCCTGACCATCGAAATTCCTTCTGAAAGGGAAGCTACCTTGTTTGAATGTTTGAGTATTAAAACTGTGTTATTCAAATGTCGCCGACCAGAGTGGAAGAGTGGTTCTAGGCGCTTCAGTCTAGAGCCACGTGACCACTACGGTCGCAGGTTCGAATCCTGCCTCGGGCATGGGTGTGTGTGTTGTTCTTAGCTTAGTTAGATTTAAGTAGTTCCAAGTTCTAGGGGACTGATGACTTCAGCAGTTAAGTCCTATAGTGCTCCGAGCCATTTGACCATTTTATTCAATTGTCGCCGTCCTTAAGCACTCCAAAGTTCTGTTTTCAATATTAGTTTTACTACCATTAAGCTGTGTCTTCAGAAATGCTCTGGTTGTTTAACATAGTGTTTTAACACTTGTTGTCTTTAAATTCTTAATAGGATGAGGTACCTGACTAGTGAGCCTAGCTTTTAAACTTAGTTAACGCATTTGATCTTCTCTCTGTTTAAGTTGTTAATTATTTGAATTCAAGTTACACTTATAAACGGTCAAAGCAGTTTGTTTTGTGTTGCAGAATTTCTTATTTAAATAGATGTATTAATTGTTACAATTTCTAACTCAACTCGATCAAACGGTCCCTGCCATTCTTCCTATCAGACAGTACTCCCACAGGATTGGAACTGCACAGGATAGCATGGCTCACCAAAGTCTTCGTTATCCTTGTTGAAAGTCAGTTTTATCGAGGCATCGAAGATAGAGCGAACTTTTTGAAGCAAATCTACAATTCTAGCAAGGTGAGAAACGATCCCCCGGATTATTTTAAAGAAAACGTGCCTAGGTGCATGTAGAATGCTGTGATATATACTATTTTTTTTGTAGATGATCTGTGACTCTGTTCTGTATCTTAGAAACAATAAAAAATTTGGAAGACGGAAACGGCTTTGGTGGACACAACAGATTGACAAAGAAGATAATAGACTCTCTTCAAGTGTATTATGGCAATGCTATCAGACACAACCTATCCAGCGTAAGTGACATGAAAAGTGCAATATGGGCTACATATTCCACATGGTGCCAACAGGGTAGGGAGGACTGAAAAAAACTAACTCTTAGGATAGTTTAGGATTGAGACAAACATTCAGTTTGAGAAAGAAACCAAAATACATAATTCTATCTTATGACATCAGCATAAACAGCTGTTGGTTAAGAATTTTCAAAAATCAGCAGAAATTTCAACGCTACCCAATTTTAAGTCAGTCAGTGTGAAATGTCAGCTACCTTTATTGCATCAAAATATTCCAGGACCGAGAAATTAAATTAATGAATTAATTATCCTGCTTAGATGAATCAAAAGTCATCAAACCCAATTGACATAATCTGCCTCTCTGAACATCATGTGACCGCTAGTATAGATCTTTTAAGTGTTACAAGATTTAGGTTAGCTCTCACTTTTGTAGAGTAGAAATGGAGGAGGGAGGAGTTGCCACATTTATCAGGAACTGTCATAAATTTAAGAACATAGACACTCATAAATTTTCCCTGGAACAGCATATGGAAGCATATCCAACAGAAGTAGAATTTCACAAAAAATCCTTCATAATATTGATTGTATATCGAGCACCTGCAGGTAACTTTAATCTGTTCATAAACTACCTTGTAGCTGTACTGGCCCATTTACCAACCGAAAACAAAGAAATAGTGGTTGCTGGTGACTTCAATGTAGATTACCTTAAAGACTCTCCCAATAAGATCTTATTTGAGTCAGTAACACTGTCATTCAACTTAATTCCCATCGTAAAACTTCCAACTAGGGTAGCCAATTGCTCACAAACAGCCAATGATAATAGCTTTATAGAAAAGTCCAATGAACAAAATTATATTACAAAACCTATAGTCAATGGCCTCTCAGACCACGACATGCACTTCCTTCTGTTAAATGTTAATACTGAACAGGATATAAAATCTGTTAAATTTGAACTCAAGAGCCAAAAATTGATTATTTTAGGACACTCCTCAGAGACATTCACTGGAGTGATGTTTACAGTGTTCATGGCATGAATAAAAAATATAACACTTTTGCTAATAAAGTGATTACATTATGTGAACACTGTTTTCTCCCAAAACTAACCAATGTTAGACCAAAGTCTACAAAGAAGCCATGGTTTACTCAGGGAATAGAGGTATCTTTTAAAACGAAACGAAAACTCTATCTGTCAACCCGA
Organism: Schistocerca serialis cubense; assembly: GCF_023864345.2. NCBI lineage: Eukaryota > Metazoa > Arthropoda > Insecta > Orthoptera > Acrididae > Schistocerca > Schistocerca serialis. The sequence goes on along the minus strand of NC_064643.1, from coordinate 283,599,540 downwards.
AATAGCTCTAATGTTGATGCTATAGCACATTACAAGAAATACTGCAAACTATTAAAGACTGTAATATGGACATCAAAGCAAATATATTGCAAGGAAAAGATAGTCACATTAAATAACAAAATAAAGACAATATGGGATATAGTGAAGGAGGAGACCGATAGAACCAGACATGAAGAGGGGCAAATGGCATTAAGAGTAAATGATATATTGGTGACAGATGTGTGTAGTGTTGCAGAACTTTTCAACAAACATTTTGTAACTGTTACTGAAAAGATGGGTTTGTCATGTTATGTAGATGCTGCCTTGGGATACCTCAGACCAGACATTTCAAGTAACTTCTATAATATGAATTTGACCCTCACTACCCCAGCAGAAGTTATGTCTATCATAAAATCTTTAAAATCAAAAACAGCTAGTGAGTATGATGAAATATGAACAAAGTTAATTAAAGAATATGATTCTGAGTTAAGTAACACATTAAGCTACCTGTATAACCAGTCGTTTATCATAGGAATATTTCCTGAATGGTTGAAGTATGCTGAAGTTAAGCCACTGTTTAAGAAGGGAAATAAGGAAATTGCATCAAATTTCTGTCCAATTTCACTTTTTCCAGCATTCTCAAAAATTTTAGAAAAGGTAATGTACAGTTGGCCATATAACCATCTCATCACAAATAACATACTGTCAAAGTCACAGTTCGGATTTCTAAAAGATTCTGATATTGAGAAGGCTAGCTATACTTACAGAGAAAATGTACTTCAATCATTAGACAAAAAATTGCAGGCAACTGGTGTATTTTGTGATCTGTCAAAGGCATTTGACTGCATAAATCACAATATCCTTTTAAGTAAACGCTGAAAAATGATTCGCATAGTATATCTCTGGCAGAAACAAAGGATGTTATTAGGAAAGAGACATAGTTTTCAGACATCATCCAACTGGGAACTAATTACATATGGGGCCCCACAAAGTTCCATCTTAGGGTCCTTACTTTGTCTTGTGTATTTCAATGACCTTTCATCAGGAACATTACCAGATGCCAAGTTTCTTTTGTTTTTGCCAGTGATACAAACATCGCAATACATAGCAAATCAAGTGCAGTCTTAGAAAGATAGGCTAGTAAAATATTTGTGGACATTAATCACTAGTTCACAGACAATTCTTTGTCCCCAAACTTTGAAAAAACACACTACATGCAGTTCAGAACTTGTAAGGGGTGTCCCACGAGTATACACCTAACATATAATGACAAGCAGAGAGAAGAAGTGGACAGTGTTAAATTCTTGGGATTACAGCTGGATAATAAATTCAACTGGGAGGAGCATACCACAGAACTGCTGAAGCATCTAAAGGTGTGCGTTATTCAGGAACACACACAGCAGCCATAAAAAGCGTAACAACTGCTGAAATTCAGTTTAAGAGAATCCTAAAAGATTTATTTGTGGCCAACTCCTTCTATTCCACTGATGAATTTCTCAGTAGAACCAACTCATATATATGAAGTACAATCCAACCTCTGCATCATTTCAGTGCAGTAATTTGTTCATTGTAAATAAGTACTGTAGTAGTTATATTATTTGTTTATTACCTTTGAAATAAAAAAAATTAAATTTAAATTCAGTGCATTAATGTGATCTTTGTAAATGAGTGTTGTAAAATGACCCTTTCATATAGTATTCATTAAAAAAAATGACTGTCATTCCACTTGGCACCTGTGGAAGGTACATTAGCTTATTTGTTTTAGTTGTAAATATTTGTCATTTATTATTGTTTTTCTCTCCCTCCCCCCCCCCCCATGAGCCATAGACCCATAGACCTTGCCGTTGGTGGGGAGGCTTGCGTGCCTCAGCGACACAGATGGCCGTACCGTAGTTGCAACCACAACTGAGGGGTATCTGTTGAGAGGCCAGACAAACGCACGGTTCCTGAAGAGGGGCAGCAGCCTTTTCAGTAGTTGCAGGGGCAACGGTCTGGATGATTGACTGATCTGGCCTTGTAACATTAACCAAAACGGCCTTGCTGTGCTGGTACTGCGAACGGCTGAAAGCAAGAAGAAACTACGGCCGTAATTTTTCCCGAGGGCATGCAGCTTTACTGTATGGATAAATGATGATGGCGTCCTCTTGGGTAAAATATTCCGGAGGTAAAATAGTCCCCCATTCGGATCTCTGGGCGGGGATTACTCAGGAGGACGTCGTTATCAGGAGAAAGAAAACTGGCGTTCTACGGATCGGGGTGTGGAATGCCAGATCCCTTAATCGGGCAGGTAGGTTAGAAAATTTAAAAAGGGAAATGGATAGGTTAAAGTTAGATATAGGAGGAATTAATGAAGTTCGGTAGCAGGAGGAACAAAATTTTTGGTCAGGCCAATACAGGATCATAAATACAAAATCAAATAGGGGTAATACAGGAGTAGGTTTAATAATGAATAAAAAAATAGGAGTTCGGGTAAGCTACTACAACATAGTGAACGCATTATTGTGGCCAAGATAGACACGAAGCCCACGCCTACAACAGTAGTACATGTTTATATGCCAACTAGCTCTGCAGATGACGAAGAAATTGACGAAATGTATGATGAGATAAAAGAAATTATTCAGGTAGTGAAGGGAGACGAAAATTTAATAGTCATGGGTGATTGGAATTCGAGGGTAGGAAAAGAGAGAGAAGCAAACACAGTAGGTGAATATGGATTGGGGCTAAGAAATGAAAGAGGAAGCCGCCTGGTAGAATTTTGCGCAGAGCATAACTTAATCATAGCTAACACTTGGTTCAAGAATCATGAAAGAAGGTTGTATACATGGAAGAACCCTGGAGATACTAGAAGATATCAAATAGATTATATAATGGTAAGACAGAGATTTAGGAATCAGGTTTAAAATTGTAAGACATTTCCAGGGGCAGATGTGGACTCTGACCATAATCTATTGGTTAAGAACTGTAGATTAAAACTGAAGAAACTGCAAAAAGGTGGGAATTTGAGGAGATGGGACCTGCATAAACTGAAGGAACCAGAGGTTGTAGAGAGTTTCAGGAAGAGCATAAAGGAACAATTTACAAGAATGGGGGAAAGAAATACAGTAGAAAAAGAATGAATAGCTTTTGCGGGATGAAGTGGTGAAGGCAGCAGAGGATCAAGTAGGTAAAAAGGCGAGGGCTAGTAGAAATCCTTGGGTGACAGAAGAAATAATGAATTTAATTGATGAAAGGAGAAAATATAAACATGCAGTAAATGAAGCAGGCAAAAAGGAATACAAACGTCTCAAAAATGAGATCGACAGGAAGTGCAAAATGGCTAAGCAGGCATGGCTAGAGGACAAATGTTAAGGATGTAGAGGCTTACCTCACTAGGGGTAAGATAGATACTGCCTACAGGAAAATTAAAGAGACCTTTGGAGAAAAGAGAACCACTTGTATGAATACCAAGGGCTCAGATGGAAACCCAGTTCTAAGCAAAGAAGGGAAAGCAGAATGGTGGAAGGAGTATATAGAGGGACTATGCAAGGGCGATGTACTTGAGGACAATATTATGGAAATGGGAGAGGATGTAGATGAAGATGGAATGGGAGATATGATACTGCGTGAAGAGTTTGATAGAGCACTGAAAGACGTAAGTCGAAACAAGGCCCCGGGAGTAGAAAACATTCCCTTAGAACTACTGACAGCCTTGGGAGAGCCAGTCCTGACAAAACTCTACCATCTGGTGAGCAAAATGTATGAGACAGGCGAAATACCCTCAGACTTCAAGAAGAATATAATAATTCCAATCCCAAAGAAAGCAGGCGCTGACAGATGTGAAAGTTACCGAACTGTCAGTTTAATAAGTCACGGCTGCAAAATACTAAGGCGAATTCTGTACAGACGAATGGAAAAACTGGTAGAAGCCGACCTCGTGGAAGATCAGTTTGGATTCCGTAGAAATATGGGAACACGTGAGGCAATACTGACCCTACGACTTATCTTAGAAGCTAGATTAAGAAAAGGCAAACCTACGTTTCTAGCGTTTGTAGACGGAGAAAGCTTTTGACAATGTTGACTGGAATAATCTCTTTCAAATTCTGAAGGAGGCAGGGGTAAAATACAGGGAGCGAAAGGCTATTTACATTTTGTACAGAAACCAGATGGCAGTTATAAGAGTCGAGGGACATGAAAGGGAAGCAGTGGTTGGGAATGGTGTGAGACAGGGTTGTAGCCTCTCCCCGATGTTATTCAATCTGTATATTGAGCAAGCAGTAAAGGAAACAAAAGAAAAATTCGGAGTAGGTATTAAAATCCATGGAGAAGAAATAAAAACATTAAGGTTCGCTGATGACATTGTAATTCTGTAAGAGACAGCAAAGGACTTGGAAGAGCAGTTGAACGGATTGGACAGTGTCTTGAAGGGAGGAGATAAGATGAACATCAACAAAAGCAAAACGACAATAATGGAATGTAGTCGAATTAAGTCGGGCGATGCTGAGGGAATTAGATTAGGAAATGAGATACTTAAAGTAGTAAATGAGTTTTGCTATTTGGGGAGCAAAGTAACTGATGATGGTCGAAGTAGAGAGGATATAAAATGTAGACTGGCAATGGCAAGGAAAGCGTTTCTGAAGAAGAGATATTTGTTAACACCGAGTATAGATTTAAATGTCAGGAAGTCTTTTCTGAAAGAATTTGTATGGAGTGTAGCCATGTATGGAAGTGAAACATGGACGATAAATAGTTTGGACAAGAAGAGAATAGAAGCCTTTGAAATGTGGTGCTACAGAAGAATGCTGAAGATTAGATGGGTAGATCACGTAACTAATGAGGAAGTATTGAATAGGATTGGTGAGAAGAGGAGTTTGTGGCACAACTTGACAAGAAGAAGGAATCGGTTGGTAGGACATGTTCTCAGGTATCAAGGGATCACCAATTTAGTATTGGAGGGCAGCGTGGAGGGTAAAAATAGTAGAGGTAGACCAAGAGATGAATACACTAAACAGATTCAGAAGGATGTAGGCTGCAGTACGTATTGGGAGATGAAGAAGCTTGCACAGGATAGCGTGGAGAGCTGCATCAAACCAGTCTCGGGACTGAAGACCAACAACAACAACATTGTTTTTCTGACATGTTCTACATCCTGGAGGACCTCCTCACTATGAATCATTGGAATGAAAGTAAATCTAACCTAATCTAACATCCATTCATCCTCTGTGCCACATTAGCTGGTTTAAGTACCTACAGGCTCAGACGGATAACAACCCTTAAATTCAAAAGAAGAGGCTTCCAAATTGTATCCTGGATTTTTCTAAGCCCACTTACAGGTTTATGACCGATACCGAACTTCTAAAAAACTGTATTCGTGCCAAAACGCAGAATCCAAGTTAGTCTCTAAATTCATTTCTACGGAAACAATGCCTTAAGATTACATTTTCATCTACTACAGTTGACAGAATTGCAACTTATGATGCAGTTCTTGCACTTGATGTAGTAACATGGGGAGGAAGAAAGTATTGCAGAGATTGAGTTTTAAGATAGGACATTTCACGCAAGACATATCCAGAAAAATACATTTACAGCTAAAAGTCATTTGAAGACCTGATGAAGGAAAGAAGGCAGGAAACAACTCAGAAGGGAAGCCTTCAAGGGAAATAGGGTATTGAGTACAAATCTGGGGCTTGCTGAAGAGGTGACAAGCAGAAACCATTGGACTGATCTTTAAGAAACATCATTTTCAGGAAATGCAATTTAAAGTTTATGTACCATGTTCTCAGACTCTATGAAGACTAGCAATATGAAATTTTGTACCCTTATTTCTGTAAATGCAATAAATGTTATCTCAACAGAAAATTTTGAAATTCTGAGTGTAATCCGAGATACGGAGCAAAGTGTTTGGATTTTTACATGAGTTTTATAATAGACTTACACAATTATGCTCAAAAATTATTAAAATTTCCGATTAGATATATTCAAAGAGTCTCGTGACGGAAGCTTACCGTATGCAAAAATATTAAACAGAGGAAATTTTGTAGTAATTTCTTGAACAGCTACTGAGAGAAAGCTACATACATCTCTTTAAAAAATAAAATTTTTATGTTCCATATAAAGTTAAATACATAAAACGCAAGGAACGTAACAGTAGGTGTGTTAATTTCATGAAAAGCAAGTACAAAATTTCTTTGCAGTATCTTCAAAATAGTTGATTTGGTGCGTCTTTAAAGTAGTGTGTGTTTTTCATGAATGTCCATCCCCAGAACGTCAGGAATTTAAGGATTCCAGTTATGAGACCTAGGGGTGATGGTGTTGTGCATCAAATGGAACCGTAATCCACCACGGAAAGTCGTGGAAGCGTATGACTTAATGGACTTTCCTGCTCACGGTAAGTCTGTCAGCACACACAAACAGAAGTCATATGAAAAGATGAAAGTGTCACTCCTGTGTCAAATAGTCCTTGGGCGTACCACGGCACTATGGCGACAGTTCTTGGTGGCTCCAGACGTCGTCGCACTGTCCGTGAGGATATTTGTCTTGATGTAAACAAGCCAGTTCCTGAGTCGAGGAAAGTGGTGTGGGTACAGGGCCGAGTAAACAGTGTGTTCTTTCACGTGCTAGTCTTGAGTAAGATCCTCCTGAACCCATACCTTCCATGTCTGCAACATGGTCATGGGATCCCGACCAATAAGGGTAGCAATACTGTGGGATTACAAATCGCAGTCTCAATAAGCCACCATAGCGCCTCATTCGCGTTCTGACTCATGGCGATTTACAATTCTCCTTCTTACTTGAGGCTCAACACGACCTCTCAAAACCATCAATATACGTGCAGCACGTGGATGGCGTTACTCGTACCTGATCTGTGCAGTTTCTCTGAAGTTTTAAACATTTGCAAACCAAAGGGTGAACCGGATGGTTGTAATTAAAATGCAGCAACTCACAGAGATCCAGTGTGGGCTTAAATCATCGCGTGGCAGTGATACTTGGTAGATATTCTAACGCGCTAATGCGGAATCAATTCACGGTAGAAAGAACATTACGAAACTGTTAAGGATTCCGTGGCCACTAGTTGACAAACTGCCTGTTGGCTTCTGTCCCGGGTTCTTCGACCGACGTCCGTTTGATGATTTTTCTGACGTTTCGCCAGCACGAGTGGCTGGCATTGTCAAAGTTTCACTCTCCATTGCTGGTGGTGGACTGGAGCCGAGCTGTATGTACCTAGCGCTCCAATGTCCAAGCGCTTCTCCGCAGTCATTTCCTGTGCGGTTCTCTTGTTAACTGCAGCGAACGATCGTCGCATGAAACAAGAGAACCGCACTGGAGATGACTGCGGAGAAGCCCTTGGACGTTGTCGCGCCATGTACATATGGTTTGCGGCCGCGATCTCGGCTCCAGTCCACTGCCAGCAATGGACAGTGAAACTTTGACAATGCCAGCCACTCGCGCTGGCGAAATGTCAGAAGGATCATCAGTCGAACGTCTGTCGAAGAAGCCGAGACAGAAGCCAACAGGCATTTTGAAAGAACAGTAGTTCCAATTTTGGCTGTGAACGCTAGAAAGACGTACAAAATCATTTACACTTGTAATGGTGTTTAGAATGGGACATGGGCGAAAAGTTCAAACAAGTGAGAAAGGCACAATGTTGATTTTGTTATTAACCGCCGTTTACAAAATTTGTTCAGTAGGAGCACCGGCGACGTGGACAACACGCTGCGTACGTAAAACGACATTCTCAGTGCTCTGATTAGTTCCGGTGGAATCGGAGCAACGTATTCCTGTATACTGGCCTTCAGATTACGCAGAGAGCAAACGTTTCCTTGGAAACAAGTTCATTTAGATATCCCCAGATCATATCGATTCAGATGAGGTGATATTGCAAGCCATGCATCTGGAAACCTTGTGTGTTCGTGGAAGGTTGCATTAAGCAGATCTTTCACTGGGCGAGCGACATGAAGTGTTGCCCATTTTGCATGAAAGAAATGGCTTCCACCCAGGTGCGCTCTTCCAAAGCAAGAATCACATGTTGTACAAGATGGTCTCGATAACGTACATACGCCACAGTACACTTGACAGATCCTCTGGGTGTATTCTCTTCAAAGAAGAAAGGACCAAGAATAAAGCCGCTTGTGAATCCACACCAAGCACTCACATATGAGTGCAATTTCTCTTTGTGCACCACACATGGTTTAGTAGTACCCCAAATTCGACAGTTCTGTGTATTCACTGCATCCCATAGCCTCCATAGAAAATTGGCTGGCCACATGTCATCAGCTTCGATCCGTGCCAGAAATTGAAGAACGTATTCAGAACATTGCTGCAGATCATGAGGTTTCATTTGCTGAATCGTCTGTATCTTGTATGGGTATCAATTTAATACAAACTGCAAAAATTTGCGTGCTGTTGACCACGGCATGGTCAATTCCCCTGACAATACAGGAGCAGTAGCACTACTCAGGGCACATGCTGCATGCAGTTACAACAGCAACAGTAACTTCGTCAGTAACTTCCACCATGGTAGGACCCATCCTCTTCCAGGTGGCAGACCAAGATCACCAGTGTTTTCGAATTTCATTATCATCACCTTCAAACGTTCTAATGATGTAGAGCATTTACTCATACCTTTCTGTCAACGGTACTCTCTCAGTGTAGCACTGTAATTGCTGCCGTTCACTTAAAACAGTTTCATTAACAGTGCACAGTCCCTCTTCTCGATATTCATACTGTTGATTTACGTTATGGCTTGTCAAACGACAGTGTGGTTGTCATACCGTCATACAAACGGTGTACAGACCCAGATTCCCATCTGGTGGCCAAACCTGGACCTAAATTTTTCCGGAGCAAATCAGTTCCACATTAACGCATTAGCATATCTAACTAGGTTGGTTGCCATACGATAATTACAGCCCACATTGGACCTCCGCGGGTAGGCGCACTGTAATTATGACCACCCGGAAGCATACTTAACGCCTGTTTGGCAATTGTTGTATACCACCTTTAGGGTATCGTAATTTCAGTGGCCAGAAGTGTAGTTTCATGTAAAGATGATTTTAATTAATGTTAGCTGTTACCTGAAGCTGTTTCCACATATCAGTAGCTTTGTTTGAATGATGGTAATAAGCGCGATAACGTAGCTGCTCTCACGTGTATGCCTATTCAGGAAAAGCGTAGTCCGTGACATGTGGCCACAGTCCCCCCCCCCAAACGTTTATTCAGACTTTTGACAGGTGGTCACATTAATACGACTGGACAGTGTATTATTATGAGATAAACCTTTAAATTAAGATACGAATCTTTTCTCTGTGATTTTGATGAAATAAAGACTGTACGTAGACCTAGATACGCTCACGCTACCTGTTAAAGCCCCATGAGAACTGGTCTTCTTGTTATGGAAGTTATCCTGTTGAAACAAGCAGAATGATACGATGGTTTTATAGTTTTATAATTAATAATATTAATATATAGATATTAGTTAACATCAAGACACTGAATGCACTGCCTTTCCTGGCCTCGTGACGATGTTGGTTGGACTTTAGACGACTGTAAAAACGTGGTCTGGTTAGATGATTTCAGTTACTACCAGGAAGCGCACCCATGGTCTGGGGAAAGCGTCTTTGGTTAGTAATCAAACCCTCCTCCGTCCCGGGTCCGAAATCGTCACCGCTTGAATTTTGATTAATAATCAACATTGGAAACAGGTATAAGAAGTCACCCTCATTCTTCAAATGTGTGTGAAATCTTGTGGGACTTAACTGCTAAGGTCTTCAGTCCCTAAGCTTACACACTACTTAATCTAAATTATCCTAAGGACAAACACATACACCCATGCCCGAGGGAGGACTCGAACCTCCGCCGGGATCAGCCGCACAGTCGATGACTGCAGCACCTTTTTTTTTTTTTTGTTTATATGAACCAGCCAACCATGAAATGCAATAATTTATCAATCTATCATGCTGCCGATTCCGCTTTTTTTTCACAGGAAACACACCGAAATATACACTTAAATGGCAGTGTATTCCTTCAAAAAACGAAAATATTCTTGTTTTTCCAAAACACTTCTTGAAGCCACTCAATTAAAATAAAACAAAAGAAGTCATTTCGACAAAACAAAATGGTGAAATCAGAAAAACGTATAAGAAGGAATGAGGCGTCAATTTTAACGTGCCCACACATTCTTTCTTCCGCCACTTCTACATCGTGGAACATCTAAATCCATAGAAGTGTTCACAAAACAAAAAGAAATAAAAAAGGGGGTATGGCAACTCATCCAACGCCTTGGCGATGAAAAACAAGATACAACATATTAGATAAAAATTCATGATAATGGGGCATCCGCAGCCACGTCCAATGTGCGGTGGCCATATAGTGGGAAAAGGCACACGGATCTGCGCCATATCCACTCACCATCACGTAGTGGACATAATGGCCAACAAGCCACATGACAGTATTGTTCTTCGATCGAGGAAAGAAGGTTGAATCGGGACGCACGAGAATCTCCCCCGAGATAGCCGCCTCTGACGTCCTGAGGAGAAAAGCCAGTTGTCGGCGAAGCCATCTCCAATGGTCATGACAGTAGGAAATCAACCGATGAGATAATGTATCAGTTTCATGACAACGATTGCAGCGATCCGTTACACTGAGGCCAAGACGAAGAAGTCGCACGTTGGTAGGTACAATATCATGAACAGCTTGGTACTACGAGGACGCCACTTCCATCGGGAAAATCGGGAGGCTGATGTTAAACCAAACAATCTTCCAGTTCGTTTCTGGCGACAGGGCTTCCACAGAGGGAAGACTATAAGGAACTGGCCAGCGGCTTAATAGCATTTTTAGCGAGAGATTCGCTTGGGAAAGGATATTTACTCCTAAATAACTGACCTCAAGAAAAAATTCCGTGACGTTCCGTAACTTATAACTAATCCTACCAATAGCTACTGGATGTGTTAAACTCGCCGGTCGGATACAGTCATAAAGGCGAGCTGTAAGTGACGGGGGTGGGGGGTGGGGGGGTGGGGGGGGGGCATGTTGACACGTTAAGACGGTGCGACGGATGAATAAGGCAGAAGCCTTAACCCGAATGTCAGGGAGGCCCAAAACCTCCCTGCAAACGGGGCCGCGCCATGACCCAATAACGCACGCGAAATACAGAGTGGTGCCAGATAAACCTACCAGTTAAACCTTGCAACTTGCGGGACATCATCGCAGGAAGTGGAAGGATCTGTGCAATAAAATAAGCCTTACTTAACACATACATTTCCATGGCCCGAACCTTAGGAAGAAGTGAGAGGAAGGGATGCTCGTGTTCAATGATTGCATCCTGAATCTTATCCGTGACAGATTTATAGTTTATCGTAGCCATCTTTATTCGACAGCTGTCAATTATAACACCCAACGATCGATATCGGGTGACCTTCGAAGCCCATGGAATTTCAACAGCGTCAAATCCTCGCAAATTGAGTAAACGACATTTCTGGTCATTAACCCGCGCTCCCGTAAGACGACAAAAGGCATCCAAAACTTCCTTCACCAGTGGTACATCATCATGGGTACGGAGAAGAACCATAACGTCATCAGCATATGCACGAACGGTAAATCTCTCTCCTAGCAGCGACCAGCCACTCAAACGAGCATCTATAGTTCGCAATTATGGTTCCAGAAACAGCACGTAGTTTGACATTTATAATGGACTCCCATGAAGGACGCCCTAACACACCGCGATGGGGGAAGTAAGACGGCCATTTACGTCAATGGACGCCCGAATACCAGTGATGAGAGAGCTAAACAGCCGTCGTGCAGCATTGTTAAAACCAACAGTCGTCAGTACTCACATAAGAAATCCATGATTGACGCTGTCGAACGCTTGGAGAAAATCAATGAAAAGCAAAGCGTTTGGTACGGGAATGGTGGACGCAATCGAAATTAAGTCTTGACATTCAGCAACGGGAGTCAGGAGAGTGCGACCCGGAAGACAACTTTGATGAGTCGCGATGATGGTAGTAAACAATATCGATAGTCGGCTATTGACAGCTCGCGCCACTATTTTATAATCATGGTTGAAGAGGGTTATTGGGCGGACCTGATCCACACGCAAACGTCCCGGCTTTTTGGGAATCAGGAATATTTTAGCAAACTTAAAGCTGGGCGGGAGAAGGCCTCCCTGGAACACTTCATTCACCATGGAAGTTACCGTATCTCCTATTAAGGCCCAAATCGAATATAAAATTCTTTGGGAAGGCCATCGGGGCCAGGTGATTTGTGGGGGAGAGAACGAGCCACAATATCAAGTATATCATGGCGATGGAATGCAGAGAAAAGCTCTTCCAGGAGAGCTGGTGTAACAACACAATCAAGGAGGGAGGTGAAATCAACAGACGGTGGACCGTCTGAATCCACTTCAGCATAAAGCTCGGAATAGTACTGGTAAAGTTCACGCATGATATCAGATTGGGAGGACCACTCACGCCCATCTAGAGAACGAATGGTAGAAAGACACGTCCTTTGAGATCGCTTGTGAAGCCGGAGAAGATCATAAAGAGAGGTCAACTCATCCTCTACGATTGAACGAGGCTGGGAATGCAGTCGGACCCCATCCATTTGCCTACGTTTGAGCTGGAGAAGTTTTGCCTTCACACAGTGGACGTCGACGACACTCAAGGGGGCATCACGAGCATTATCGTAAAGATCGCGAAGGACTGCATAGTAAAATTCCCTAGTGCGCCTCATTTCAGCTGCTTTTTCAGCGCTTAAATGCTTGAGTGTATTTAGAAAAAAAAATGGTTCAAATGGCTCTGAGCACTATGGGACTCAACTGCTGAGGTCATTAGTCCCCTAGAACTTAGAACTAGTTAAACCTAACTAACCTAAGGACATCACAAACATCCATGCCCGAGGCAGGATTCGAACCTGCGACCGTAGCGGTCTCGCGGTTCCAGACTGCAGCGCCTTTAACCGCACGGCCACTTCGGCCGGCTGAGTGTATTTAGAATCTGGGGTTTAGCAAAGGTAACCCACCATTCGAGAAGTGAGGAACACGCGTCTATGACGGGTTGTCGGCCGCCATACGTCTGAGATGATACCTTCCAGAGAGGGTTCCGTGAGATGTAGAGTGTTTAGCTTCCATAAAGGGCACGAAAAATGGACCCGCTGGTGGACATGGTTAAAAGTCATTGAAAGAGCAAAGTGATCAGTGAAACTGGCAGGAATTACATCAATCGATAGAAGCTGACTGCATACGAGGGCAGATAAATAAAAGCGGTCCAATCGGCTACTTGAAGTAGCTGTAAAAAACGTAAACCGCACCAATGTAGAATATCTGCAAACCCAGGCATCCTGGAGATGCAAGGACGTCACCATATCAATAAGTTCACGACAAAATGTATAATTGGGGGTCTGATCAACACGGTGTAAGACGCAGTTAAAATCGCTCCCTAACAAAACCTTGCGCGGCTTCCGTCGGAGTAAACAAACAACTTCTTCCTTATAGAACCGTGGAGGATCGGATGAACGACCGGATCCAGACGGGGCGTAAAGAACAATTAAGGTGAGGTCATAAAAACTACAACCTATACCGCGACCATCATCTAGCGTTTCGAAGTCCGTCAGCGGGATTCCATCTTGATAAAGCAAAGCCATACCGGTAGAATTTTCAGGCGCGACATTGAAAAACATAGTATATCCAGGAAGATAAAACAAATCAAATAAAACCTCTTGTAAACACACGATATCAGCTTGGGAATCGTAAATAAACTGGCGTAACGCAGCGAGCCGTAATTGGGAACGAATCCTATTAACATTGAGGGTTAGAAATGTATACGCCTGCATCCGTTAACACATGTAAGGTCACTAAAACAGCATTAAGGAAAAAGCATTATCACGTCCGCCTCTTCCCAACGTCCGGACGCGGGGAAAAGAAGGTATAATGCTAGTCCTCCCCACCTGACGCCGAGGAATCCTCGCATTTCTTTTTACGACGCGTCGCAGGTTGAAAACGCTGTTTCACACCACTCCGTGAAAATATGCACTGTTGACGTGGAGGGGTTGGGGGCACGTCAAGCTCCGATTTGACAGAGGAGCCATCGTCACCGCACTTATCGGAAATCGGGGAACACAACTCAGAACGACCAACAGCAACATCAGGTACGGAAGAGACAGGTAATGCAGTGCCGGTGTCGGGTGGCATCTCCTGAACATCAGGAAGAGAACACGTAGAATCCTGTTGCTCGACCGTCTCAGCGTGGAGAAGGGGTGGTACTGCACTAGAACACTGTAAAGGCTGGCCAGCAGGCGACGTCTCTGCGGGAACAACGGAACCCACGGGAACCGTCACGTCGACGGGTGAAGTGGGGGACGCAGACTGAACGCACATTTGAACAACAACAGAAGCAGCTACATCCTCTCTGGTAATGCTGGAATCACAATTAACGTCAGTAGACAACGCATTACCGCCTGAAGATGCACCCTCTCTCAACGCCTTGTGAGAAGAACGAGACTGGAGTGGGGCGTCCTCGAAATCTGTGCCGTCCTCAGTCCGCCGGCGTTTGACGTGCGCTGCAGGAGCCGTCGTCCCCTCGTGGATAGAGGCCGCACTGGTACGCGTCGCGAGGAGTAGGGGGAAAGGTTGCCCCTACATCGCTTGAAGCTGGGGACTGACTGACAGCTGACTGCGAAGTTACTATGTCTGCTAACGTTAAAGGAAGACGTTTTTGATAAGACGACGTCAGAACAGTAGTACGGCGCGGGCAATCAGATCTGAGAGGACCGCTTTCGTTACAGAGAAAATTAGTTCCTTCTTGCCTTGTATACGTAACATGCATGCGGTAACCACAAACAGTTAAGTGGGAAGGAATATTCTTTTTAACGCACATGTCCACAGTCCGTATACCACTATAACACTGGAAGCGATGTTGTGGTAACCAGCGTTCCCATCGGATATGCCGTATTATTCCAAACAGAAGCAACGCTGTTTTAAAAAATGAATCGTTCACTTCAGGAGGAAGGTTATAAATTCTAACCGGAGCATACCAGAGTGCCACATTTTCAAGGAGGACTTGACTAACAGAACAATCGCGATGTGTAAACAACACTTTAGAACCAACCCGGGAGAGAAGTCTTTCTACTTGAACGGGATCATGAAACTTCACAAAGAATGCATACAAATCAGAATCAAAGTAAGCAGTATCTAACTGATCAGGTGTAACACGGATAACATCATCCAACCAATCGTTAATTTCTAAGGAGCCAGGTTGAACACGACCCGTGCTCTAGTCAAAACTGAAACGAACAGTAGCTCGACGAGGAACAGATTTAGGAGACTCGACAGACACCATGGCGCGGGCAGAAAACACCGCCGCCAAGAGGAAAACGACAACAAACTCCGCTACGCAACTACGATGTGACTCCGGCCGATACACCAACAAGACTGAGTAGCTTCGACACAAGCGGCGCTGCGGCACAGGCGGAAGTTACCGACAACCTGCTCGCTCGACGCGCAAGGCGAGACTGACGCCTGAGACCGCTCGGCTAATCCCGCGCGGCTCACCCTCACTCTCCCAAAGGCCTTTTCAATGAACGCAGAGGAGCGGAAAGAGGTTCAGGATACTCTCTTGGCCATGGGGAGGGAAACTTCCCCTAAAGACGGAAGAATCAGCAATGACCAACGGCATGAGGATGCATAAGGTAATGGAAACCATTGCATTAAAGGCACATAACGTGTATCCACAGGACATGTTTTCTGTAATTGAAAAAGTGACACGATGAACTCTCCATTGGGAAAACATTCCAGAATACTCCCCCATTCGAATCTCTGGGAGGGGATTGCCAAGGGGGAGGTGACTAAGAGAAAAAGATTGAAAAACCATTGAAAGAATAACGTTCTACAAATCGAGGCGTGGAATGCCAGAAGCTTCAACGTGGTAGCGAAGATAGAGGATTCGTTATGAATAGGAAGGTAGAGTAGAGAGTGTGTTACTGTGAACAGTTCAGTGACACGGTTGTTCTTATCATAATCGGCAGGAAACCAACACAGTCAACGATTTTTCACGTATAGATGCCGACGTCGCAAGCTGAAGATGAAGATATAGAAAAAGTATATGGGGCTACTGAAAGAGTAATACAGTACTTAAAGGGAGGCAAAAATCTAATAATCATGGGGGACTGGAATGCAGTTCTAATGCAAGGAGTACAAGAAAATTTAGTTCTGTAATAAATTTCAGTTAATAATAGCGAATATTCTGTTCAAGAATCACAAGAGGATGATTTATACTCGGAAGAGGTAGCCAGATTCAGTTAGATTATGTCACGATCAGGCAGAGATTCCGAAATAAGATACTGGATTAAAAGGCATACCAAAGAGCAGATAATCCCGCGTCCGGCCATCCTGATTTAGGTTTTCCGTGATTTCCCTAAATCACTCCAGGCAAATGCCGGGATGGTTCCTCTGAAAGGGCACGGCCGACTTCCTTCCCATTCCTTCCCTAATCCGATGAGACCGATGACCACGCTGTCTGGTCTCCTTCCCCAAAACCAACCAACCAAAGAGCAGATATAGACTCAGATCACAGTCTACTGGTGATGAAGAGTGGGCTGAAGTTTAAGAGATAAGGCAGAAAGAATCGATACTCAAAGAAATGGAATACGGACGGACTAAGGAATGGCGAGATACGTTTGAAGTTCTCTATGGCTACAGATACAGCAATGAGGAATAGCTCAGTTGGGAGTACAGTTGAAAAAGAACGAACATGTCAAAAAAGGGCAATCACAGAAGTTGGAAAGGAGAACATAGGTACAAGGAAGGTAACTGCGAAGAGACCATGGGTAACACAAGAAATACTTCACTTGATCGATGAAAGAAGGAGGTACAAAAATGTTCAGGAAAATTCTGGAATACAGAAGTACAAGTCGCTGAGGAATGAAATAAATAGGAAGTGCACTGAAGGTAAGAGGAATGGCTGCTTAAAAAATGTGAAGAAATCGAAGAAGAAATGGTTGTCAAAAGGACTGATTCAGCATACAGGGAAGTCAAAACAATTTGCGGTGAAATTAAGAGCAATGGTGGTAACATTAAGAGTGCAATGGGATTACACTGTTAATTGCAAAGGAGAGAGCGGATGGGTGGAAAGGGTACACTGAAGACATCTATGAGGGGGAAGATTTGTCTGATGTGAAGAAGAAGAAGAAACAGTAATCGATTTAGAAGAGATAAGGAATCCAGTATTAGAAGTAGAATTTAAGAGAGGTCTGGAGGACTTAAGCTCAAATAAGGCTTAAGGAATAGACCACATTCTATTAAAATTTCTAAAATTGCTGGGGGAAGTGGCAACAAAATGGCTACACTCGTTGGTATGTAGAATGTATGAGTCTGGCGACCTACCCTCAGACTTTAGGAAAAATATCATCCACACATTTCCGAATACTGCAACAACTGACAAGCGCATAATCAGCTTGATAGCTCATACCCTCAAGTTGCTGACAAGAATAATATCGAGAAGAATGGAAAAGATAATTGAGGAGCTGTTAGATGACGATCATTCTGGCTTTAGGAAAGGTAAAGGTACCACAGAGGCAATTCTGATGGTGCAATTCACAATGGAAGATAGACTAAAAAAAAAAAAAAAAAAATCAAGACACTTTCATAGCATTTGTCGACTTGGAAGAAGCGTTCGAAATTGTAAAATGGTGCAAGATGTTTGAAATTCTGAGAAAAATTAGCGTGAGATATGGGGAGAGACGGGTAATACGCAATATGTACAAGAGCCAAGAGTGCACGACCAAGAACGAAGTGCTCGGATTAAAAAGGGTGAAGACAGGGATGTAGTCCCTCGCCACTACTGTTGAATCTGTACATTCCTCTCTTGAGTCTTTATCAATGATATGATTCGCTGATGACATTGCTATCCCGAGTGAAAGTGAAGAAGA
Organism: Schistocerca serialis cubense; assembly: GCF_023864345.2. Classification (NCBI taxonomy): domain Eukaryota; kingdom Metazoa; phylum Arthropoda; class Insecta; order Orthoptera; family Acrididae; genus Schistocerca; species Schistocerca serialis. The sequence goes on along the minus strand of NC_064643.1, from coordinate 283,581,672 downwards.
TTAACATGACCTGTTGAAAGGAATGAAGAATCTAAAGAGTACAGAATATTGATTGGGAGTAAATCGAAGACAGGCGAAGGTACTGAGTGAGAAGTAGCAGAAATGAGAACACCGGAAAATTATCATCAGGACTGATTGTCGTAAAGCAGGAATTCTATTACCTAGGCAGCAAAACAACCAATGACGGAAGGAACAAGGTGGACATCAAAAGCAGACTGCACTGGCAAAAAGGGCATTCCAGGCCAAATGAAGTCTACTAGTATTAAACATAGGCCTTAATTTGAGTAAGAAATTTTTGAGAATGTACATTTGGAGCACTGCGTTGTATGGTAGTGAAACATGAACTGTGGGAAATCGGAACACAAGAGAATCGAAGCATTTGAGATTCAGTGCTACAGACAAGTGTTGAAAATGAGGTTGCCTGATAATGTAAAGAATGAAGAGTTCTACGTACAATAGGAGAGTAAAGGAATATGTGGGAAACAATGACAAGGAGAAGGGAGAGGATGATAGGACAGGATGGTAGGGAACTTTAGAGGGCAAAATTGAGGACGCAAGCTGGAAGTGCTATTTGGAGATGAAAACCTGTCAGAAGACTGATGAATAAAAAGAAGAAGAAAAAGCTGATGGTATGGTTCTAGTGAAGCGGAGACCCCACGAAACCATGGACCCCATTTGCTACAAGGCACTGTGCAAGCTGGTGGGGACTCCATAAAGGTGTGGGCTGTGTTTATATGGAATTGACTGAGTTCTCTCGTCCAGCTGAACCGATCATTGACTGAAAATGGTTAGATTCGGCTACTTAGACACCATTTGCAATCGTTCATGGCCTTCACGTTCTCAAACACCGATAGAATTTTTATGATATGCATTGCGCCATGTATTCGGGCCACAATTGTTCGAGGGAATTATCAGGTCACCCATTGAACATTTATGGAACATAATCTAAAGGTCTGTTCGTGCACCAAGTCCTGCACCGGCAACACTTGCACAACTATGGACGGCTATAGAGACAGCATGGCTCAATATTTTTGTAGGTGATGACCTTTTGAGTCCACGCCAAGTCGAGCAGCTGCACAACGCCGGGCGAAAGGACGTCCGACACGATGTTAGAAGGTATCTCATGATTTTTGTTACCTCAGCGTATGTTTGTCTCTTGTACTGTAATGGTGCAGTGAGCGTAATCTGCTTTGTAGACTAATGATCCCACGCTTTTGTTCGCATATCATGATACAGTAATAGTTAAGTATTATATTGTTTTGTGTTTTCAGTGAAATCAGACAAATGTACTGTTTGTATCATTACATGACATAAATGTATCTAGTGTAATGGGGTCTGCCTGAAAAACAGTACAAAACGTTGGAATGGCGGGTCGGTCCGATGTCTTGATAGCCGCGTCTACGAGTTCTGCGCTACGTGTTGATTCAGTGCGCACATTTTGCCTTAAGGGGACCACACCCTGCCTATCTAACCCATGTTAATTTAGGCAAGTATTTAACCCATTTCTGAAAAAACTATTTGATGCAGGACCTTAATATTTGTACTCTATGTTACATGATGCCAGTAGAATCAACTCTACTAAAATCTAGTTTATCAATTTTATGGTTTTTAAGAAATACTTTTTTAAATTCATTAACAAAAAATATTAAGTATTTTCTGCAGAACATATTTTTTTGCGAATTTCCTAATGGGGGAATATTAGTGAATGTAGTACCAGAGGTGGCTTTTTATGTTATGCAGAGTCTCTGAAACTTTCATTCATTTATCTACGATAATTTCTGATATAATGGGGCATACGTACTGAACATTTTAGTTTTACGGGAAATTGACTTTAAAGAAAAAAATTTTGAAATTGGTTACTTACAGTTAATTAAAACTGTCCTGCTGCATATGATGGCCCTTCTTTGGCCTCCAGCAGATCTTCCAGCTCGTTTTTCACCTTCCTGGATGTTTGTCTTGCTTTCTTGGCCATATTAGATGCAGACCTGTCTGCATCGACTATCCTCATTTTGTCGCAATGTTGCAGCCCAGTGATCAAATTTTCACCAGGGTTCTGTGTCTGCCCTTGCAGACATTTCCTTAGAAGGTCAGGATGAGCCAAGCCTCTGAAAATAGGTTTAATTGCTGTAATAACAGCAGCAGGAAAAGAATGCTGATAAGAATAAGATTCTCCAATTGCCTGAGCCGTATTGTATTTGCACCATGAACTTTCTCCTGATGGACACAATCCATGACATGGCTTATCATCAGTAGAGGACTTATGGAAGAATATGGCCCAAACATCTCTCTTCATTGCCTCTAGATTTTTTTTTTAGTTCTCCTAATTGCCTGCCCGTAGTATACCTGCAAGATTTCTGTAACAACTACTCGCAATCACACTTGACCAAATCTAACCGCGTGTTTGAAAGCGTGTTGTTTACAAACAGCAGAAACAAAAGAATACCGACCGTTGCATTCCAAGGATAGCCAACACACTCGGGAGTAAAAATAAAATCCCTAACGTGCAATGTAGGGGATATGAAGATCTAAAATACAGGGTGAAAAGTATTTAAACCGACAAAATCTGGAAGGTTGTAGGGCACATAAAAACTAATATTTTTCCCTATGTCATTTTTCCCTATGAGGAGTATTTAAACCGGTAGAGGAAGATTTCGCTGGCGGCAAATTAATTAAACCAACAAACACTTTTCCATTTCTTTATGACCAAGAGACAAGACATTAACACACCCCAATTTCAATTACAGTAGATTTTCAAAAATGCCTCCATTGACACGTAAACAAAGGTTACACCGTCGGATCATGTTCTGTCTGACATGGGCAAAAACCCCGGGAGTGTCCTGAATTGTTCCTGCTGCTGCTGCTACTATCCGGGCAACCAGATATTCTTCTGATACAACAGGGGTTGCGTAAACAAGGTTGCGCATCTCTCACCACACAAAAAAGTCCAGAGGGGACATATCTGGGGATCGAGCAGGCCATGGTACAGGACCACCTCTGCTAATCCACGTTTCTGGGAACCGTTGGTCCAGGAATCGACGCACACGACGACTGAGATGTGCCGGCGCCCCGTCATGTTGGAACCACATGCGTTGTCTTGTAGAGAGCGGGACGTCTTCCAGCAATTCTGTCAATGCTCTGGCGAGAAAATTGTAATAGTACCTGCCATTTAATGGCCTAGGTAGCAGATACGGCTCAATTAAATAGTCCCCAACAACACCGACCCGAACATTAACGAAGAACCGCACTTGATGAGCGCTAGTAACTGTGGCATGTGGGTTATCCTCACCCCAAACATGCGAATTGTGCATGTTGAAAACTCCATCACGCCCGAACTTTGCTTCATCGGTAAACAACACAGAGGATGGAAATGCAGGAAGCATTTCACACTGTTCCAGATACCACTGCGAAAACTGTGCTCTGGGTGGATAATCAACTGGCTCCAGGTTGTGGACACGCTGTAAGTGAAATGGACGTAACAATTGCTCTCGAAGGACTGTTCTTACATTCGTCTCATTCGTCCCCATGTTACGTGCAATTGCACGAGTGCTGATTGAAGGATCTCGCTCCACACGCTGCAAGACAGCTTCCTCAAATTGCAGCGTTCTTACCGTGGAAGGGCGTCCCTGTCCAGGTAATCCACTAAATGACCCGATCTCATACAGACGTTGGTACACAGCAGCAAAGGTCGTATGATGCGGGATACGGCGATTAAGATACTGCTGTTGATAAACCCGCTGTGCAGCTCGTCCGTTGTCGTGCGCTACGTAGTACGCACCAACCATATCAGTGTACTCACTCCAGGTGTATGGCTCCATCAGTAAACAGAGACAATGAACTACTACACTGGTGGACAGCAGTTGCCTACAACTGAAGAGCGTAATAGCACTCTTAACAACTGAAGATCGTAATACGGCCTCTAACAAATGAAGAGCTTAATACAGCCTCCACCGGTTTAAATAATCCTCATAGGAAAAAATGACATTAGGGAAAAATATTTGTTTTGATGTCCCCTACAACCTCCCAGAGTTTGTCGGTTAAAATACTTTTCACCCTGTATATGCAGAAAAGTGGGCGTGCTATATAAACACACGTGGTAGGAAAATGCTCTTTAAATGCACGAAAACATTTTTTTTTTCAGCAAAATCCTTTTCAGAGTACCTAAATGAAACCTTTAATCTATCGAAATACAGGGTGGCGCAAGGAAACGGGAAATTTCGAAATAACGTCATTTCCATGAATAAATTCATAAAACTAGTAATTTATTAACGAAAGTGAATGTATTCAGTATGCCATTATTCAGTATGTCTTTACAATCAAAATGTCCAAAAGTGTCTCTTTACTTTTTAAAGATGACATCGGAAAGATGTGCTCCCATTCGGCGTTCACACTCTAACAGCCTGTTATGAAAACCCTGGAATGCGCGGTGTAGCAAATCTTGGGGAATGGCAGTGATTTCGTTTTCAATGTTCTCCTTCAGTTCATGGATTGTTGCAGGACGTGTACGGTACACCTTGCCTTTAAGATATCCCCACAGGAAGAAGTCACACACACTAAGATCAGGGGATCTCGCAGGCCATGCAATGTCACCGTTACGTGAAATAATGCGTCTTCCAAACAATTGACGAACTGCTGCCATCGATTGTCGAGCAGTGTGTGACGTGGCTCCATCCTGCTGAAACCACATGTTTTCGACGTTAAGATTAAGCTCGTACAGTCTCGGTGTAAGGAATGTTTGAAGCATTTCAACATATCGAGCGGATGTTACTGTCACTGCGCTACCATCCTCACGTTCAAAAAAATAGGGGCCGATAACAGCATGACATGATACAGCACACCATATTGTAACCTTGTCGCTATGTAGTGGTCGCTGGTGAAACTCGCAAGGATTGTCCTGTGCCCAATAACGAAAATTCTGTTCGTTCACGAATCCGTTCAGGTGGAAAAGGGCTTCGTCTGATATCCATAAGTTACCTAGGAAATTCGCGTCCTGGTTTTTTTGCCAATATCTGGCTACTAAACTCCATACGTGACGCTGGGTCTCGTTCATGTAAGTGTTGCACAATCTGCAACTTACAGGGATGGAAGTCTAATTCGTGCAGTATTCTTTGTAAGCTTCGTCGCTTAATCCCTAGCGAAGATGCATGCTGTCGAACGGAGCGGCGAGGACTTCTCTCGATTGCAGCGCTAGCAGCTGCAATGTTCTCTGGGGTACGTACCGTTGGAATGCCACCTGGAGGTTTCTTTTCAAGGCAGATCCTGTTTCTTCAAAGTTACACATTCGCAGATCGGACGCGCCCATGACGTCCAAGCTGGTAATGCTGTCGAAATGTTCTCTGCGCGGCAGTGGCACTATCACCATTTTTGTAAAACGCTCTCACAGCTACTGCACGTTCCGCACCAGTCCAATTCTCCATGATTACTAAATGGCAATGTATTCACATCAGCTGTGCAAAGTTTCGAACATTTGCCGGCGCTACAGTGCTGCCAACTGTAACGTTCAAAATTTCCCGTTCCCCTGCGCCACCCTGTATGATAAAAACCGAAAATCGATTTTTTTCGACCTGAACCACAGTGTGATTCCCTTAAAACTCTTTCTGTCGGAAGTGAATGTCGCTTGGCCGTCTGTATATTGACTCTGTGTTTCAACAGGGGACCAACTGAGGTGGCTGCGTGTGATCATGCAGTCGGCTGCTCCTGCCCAAGTAATTTGACGACCGCAGAAAGAAAGCGCTTCTTATGCCGGCAGGCGGTGGAACACAATACCCGCTTGAATTCCGCATTGTTCTCGTGATCACGTTTTAATCCCGCGGCCCGTAATGAGTGTGAAAGTAAGAGCGGGTGAGTGTGCCGCCGCACAACACATAGACGGGCCTCTCCACAACACGCAGGGCCTCCACCACGCTGCACGTAACGAAAAAAATCCCATTAACGGCAGTTACTGCACTTTCTCTCTGCTGCTTCTGTCCTGTTATTTCCTTCCTATACATAATTTTCGTTTCTGTGTCAGACTGTATCTTTCACATACAACTTTGTTCTGAACTTTTCTCAGGTCCATCAAGTTATAACGATCATGAGACTCATTTTAGCGAGGAGGGGTATTCAAATCTCAATTAAACTGTCTTGATTTAGTTGTTTAGTGATTCCATTTAATCACTACAGAGAATGCTGGTATGTTTCCTTAAACAAGTAAGTGGCCAATTTCGTTTTGCAATTGGGGAATTATTATCAGGTCCTTCCTGCTGATAACACATATCACAAAGAAAATAGTCACTTAACCCTGGTTTCTGTTTTACTAATTTATTTATTCATCCAGGAAAATAAACGAAATTCTTGCCAGTATACGTATAATTGTTACTTTTGAGAAGAATGAAACAATATAATAAAAATATTATTCAATTTTCTGGACATACCATTTCAGTTCCTTCTTTACAAAGTATTGTGGGTGATAGGGACTGTAATTTGTCCTTATGGTTTGTTTTAAAATGACTTTTATGGAACTCGTGAAAAAATTTGTAAATAAAATGAATCACGAAGGCGAAGCTTATAAGCATTTAATAGAAGAGTCTTACGATTTAGCGAATCAAAACTCAAAGGGGACATCCTAGTTGGTCCACAATTCCGGGGGCTTTACAGGGACAAGCAGTCTGATGAATTGTTACTTGTTGTTGAGAAGTTCGTCTCTGAAATTTTTAAAAATATTTGTTCCATATCTTAGGAAATAAGGGAGCATAAAATTACAAAGTGTCCTAGGTGAACTGTTGTCATATTACGAAAAGTGCAGACTTAACTTCCTTCACACCCAACTGTTCTTCTTCCCTAAAATTTGCGGAGCAGTTTCTGGCGGCCGCGGCGCGCGATTTCATAAGGACAATGCAGTCAAAGAGAAGAAGTATGCAGGGAAGTAGCCTGATGTTTTGTCAAACTACTGCCGGTCTATTGTTAGCTACGAGTCAGACGTAGCTTATAAGCGATAAGACACACGGTGATGAGCACTCATTTCATTATCTGACCAAAAATTCTTCAGAATGTCAGGTAAGAACATCCTAAGAGCGTGTATGGTTTTTATTCAAACTTTAAACAATCGAAGGATTTGTCGACCTAGAAAAAGTGTCGGAAAAGTTAAATGGTGCAAGATGTTCGAGATAGTGAGAAAAACTGCAGTAAGTTACAGGCAAAGACGGGTAATATACGATATGTACTAGAACCAAGAGGGAACAATAAGACTGGAAGACCAAGAAAGAAGTGCTCGGATTAAAAGTGATGTAAGACAGGGATATACACTTCGATTTATACATTGAAGCAGCAGATACGGAAATAACAGACAAAATTCAGTAGTGGGATTGAAATGCAGGGTGAGAGGTTACCAATGATAAGATTCGCTGATGACATCCTCAGTTAAAGTGAAGAAGAATTTACAGCATCTGTTAACTGCAATGAACAGTCTAAATAGCACAGAATATGGATTGAGAGTAAACCGGAAAAAACAAATTAATTAGAAGTAGCAGAAATGTGGGCAGCGAGAAATTTATCATACTTGGAGATCACAAAATTGGGGAAGTTAAAGAATTCTGCTACCTTGGATGTAAAATGATCCAGAAAGAACGAGAAAAGGAAGATATAAAAAGCAAACTAGCACAGGCAGAGGGCATTCCTGGCCAAGAGAAGTGTACTAGTATCAAACGTAGGCTTCAATTAGAGGAAAAACATTTTGATGATGTACGTCCGGAACACGGAAAACTGTTTCAGGAGAGAGTCGAAGGGTTGGAGACGCGGTGTAACAGAAGAATGCTGAAAATTGGCAGGAGTGGAGAAAAGGAATGACATGCTCCGCGGAATCGGCGAAGAAAGGAACATATGGGAAATAATGACAAGAAAAAGAGGCAGGATGACAGAACCTGTGTTAAGTCATCAGGAAATAGACACCATAGTACCAGAGGGAGCTTTAGAGGGTAAAAACTGCACAGGAAGACAGAGACTGTGGTACATGCAGCAAGAAAATTAGTATTGTGGTAGGAAAGGCGAATAATCCATTTCAGCTTATTGGGAGAATTTTAGGAAAACATGCTACAGGGTGACAATTCTTGAACTATAGGGGGAAAAACGTAAATTAGTTACGAACTACGACGTGCACACCCTTTATTCAACTTGTAAAAGTCACTACATTTATTCTGATTTCGGTTATGACATGTTCCATATGCCTGTCGTACATTGGCGATGATGTGGCGCAAACGAATAGCGAAATTTTGCATGATCCGCTGAAGTGTCGGAAAATCGATGCTGTCGATGACTTCCTGAATGGGTGTTTGCAGCTCAGCAATGGTTTTGGGGTTATTTCTGTATACCTTGTCTTTAATACAGCCCAAGAAAAACGAGTCGCATGTGTTCAGATCCGGAGAATATGGCGACCAATCGAGGCCCATGCCAGTGGATTCTGGGTACCCCAGAGCCAGAATGCGGTCTTGCAAGTGGGCCTCCAGGGCATGGTACACTCTCCTGCTTCGATGGAGTCAATCTCCGTCTTGTATGAACTGCATCTTGTAAAAATTAGGGTCACTTTGGATAATGGTTATGAAATTGTCTTCCAAAACTGACAACTACCGTTCGATGGCCACCGTGCCATCAAGGAATATCCCACGGATTATTCCGTGACTGGACATTGGACACCACACAGTTAGTCTTCCATCTTGAACACTTCCTAATATTCTGCATTCCCTTTGAACTTGACACTACCCGTCACCTAATTTCTCCCCTGCTCACTGCTCCAGTTACTCTGTCGCGCCTCTAGCACCACATTCCCCCAGCACTACACTTCCAAACTCTCCATATCGTATCCCAAAGAAACTTTAATCTCCTTCCCTTACCTGACCGTGAAATCTGCCCTGATATATACCCCTTTACGAGATCTAGAAGAACCCTACCAACCACCCCTTGCCACGGCTCGCTTCCCCTCCACTCTTCTCCGCCCACTTTCTAAGTCTTGGTTCAGAACCCTCCAACCACTTCCTAAGTCGTGGTTCAGAACTGCATCCCTCTCGACTCTTCCCTCATCCCTCCTCCCAACATCCACACACACAAACCCCCTCCTACACACTACCTTTTAATGTTACATTCCCATGATACCCTTACCCTGGCAGTCTACATCCGCTCATCTCTTCGCTCACCTATGTAGCTATTTTAATCACACAGCTCGTCGGCCCTTCAGATTTATTTTATGCAACTGACTATGTGTTTTTATACATTTGTTTGCGTCACTCATTTGTGTCTGTATTTTAGTTAACCACCAAATTAATCTTTTATAATTTAACTTATGGAACCGACGATCTGCCTTTTATTGTACAAAACGTTTAGTTTTCTCAACTGCCATGTCCAGATTTTATATTAGGTTCTTTTTTTTAATTTTACTCTCATGTGACTGAAGAGCGGCAAATTGTATCCGCCGACAGCCCATCCCCCGCCCATAAAGCGTGAAATGACGATAAAGAAAAAAGAAGAAGCAACCGCCGATTTATCTAATACCTGCTGTATCCAAAGTGACGTTTATGCTTGACGCAGGGGTCGGCACCAGTCCGTATAGACTGGCCCATATAACTTTTGCCACACTTTCGAAGAATATTATAAATGCTCCGTACTCTCAGGTCGAGATTACCTTTAACTGGACACAACATTTCTTTAATTTTTCTAGGTGGCCGGAAGACTCGTCTGATTCCTCGCCTATTTTGGATCTGCCCATCTTGATAGTTGTTGCAGAGCAGAATGAAAGCTGTTGTCTTGGTTTCTTCGAGAGCGTTTATCTAATATCACGGACAGAATAACCATTCCTTGTGAACACCGTCGTCAGATGGTTAATCTAGGAACCGATGTGGTCCTTGCCCTAAAGAATACTGGCTACATGTATCAAGGTGTTCACCATACCTCTCTTCTGAACTGAAGTCTGAAAGCTAAGCCCGTTGAAATGCAGCTCTGCATGTGTCGGTTTCTGTATAGAAAATGACCGAGGCGTCCGATTTCCATTCGACTAACACACCTCAGAAAGATAACTTCCTGTCCTCCCTCACCTCCACTGTAGATCTTATGTTAGGATGTATACCATTCAAATATCAACGAACTGCAGCAGCACATCACTGCCAGATTAAAACTGTGCAGTTAACACATCTGAAGAGGTAGGATGGCAGGAAGCTGCTCAAAGCTCGTTCTTCAATGTTCTTCAGGAAAAATTTAGCTCTGGCTGTTCCACCGGCCATTCCATTATAATTCTCGTGCGGTGGAAAAAGCTTCCTCAAGACGTTTCGATGCACTGCGATCTTCACTTATACAAATCCTGTTGCTTCTGAATATCTTCTAACGTCATCGTTCTACCTTCCATTAATTTCTATTTTCAGTCTTCCGTTATATCTTGGAATCGAGAAAAGAACTTTTTTGGCTATCTACCCACTCCTGTTGCAATGTGAAGGTGTGGTCCACACAAAGTGCAACACTACAGCAAGTTTCGACATGCATAGAAAAGAAAAAAGTTGTTTATTAATAACGTATTATCTGTACTCAGGATTCAAATTTCTAAGTCAATTGAATGGTAATTGATACAGAATTTTATCGTGTGGCAGATTTGTATGACTGGAGGTTCGACAGCTGATAGTCTCCATATAAGAAGACAAGTCTACATCTACATGCCATTTTTTGTTCCATAGTTTGACGGCACTGACTCAACTGAGCATTAGCTGTGTTAGTTCAGTGAATAGTTATATTTGTAGCGGTTTCAGAGCATTGTACTTTGGGTGTCAATTTGTCCATAAGCACCGAGCCAGAAAATTACTTGAAAGGAGTAAATTTGTGAATATTAGTCTGAGAACGTTGTTGCACAATGGGAATAGGTGTCTTTTTGGCGTTTCCAATGGACGAATCCACAGACTATCACAGAAACAGGAATACGAACTCGTCAGTTCACTAAATCACATCTTGCTAAATTGTAATTAGTGAACTGACTGGTAACTGCAGTAACGAAATGTGCAGCCTGGAGACGACTGCGATATGTGGTTGAAATCGGTTGCATTGTATAAGGAATGTGTAGAAATCTAGACATTATAATAAAAAAGTCCATACATCAACTGACAAACTGTTTATTGCACTGCCAAGACAATCAAAAGATTTTAGTGACGTCTACATCTACATCTACATCCATATTCCGCAAGCCACCTGACGGTGTGTGGAGGAGGGTACCTCTATCGGTTCTTCCTTCTATTCCAGTCTCGTATTGTTCGTGGAAAGAAGGATTGTCGGTATGCTTCTGTGTGGGCTCTAATCTCTCTGATTTTATCCTCATGGTCTCTTCGCGAGATATACGTAGGAGGGAGCAATATACTGCTTGACTCTTCGGTGAAGGTATGTTGTCGAAACTTTAACAAAAGCCCGTACCGAGCTACTGAGCGTCTCTCCTACAGTCCTCCACTGGAGTTTATCTATCATCTCTGTAACGCTTTCGCGATTACTAAATGATCCTGTAACGAAGCGCGCTGCTCTCCGTTGGGTCTTCCCTATCTCTTCTATCAACCCTATCTGGTACGGATCCCACGCTGCTGAGCAGTATTCAAGCAGTGGGCGAACAAGCGTACTGTAACCTACTTCCTTTGTTTTCGGATTGAATTTCCTTAGGATTCTTCCAGTGAATCTCAGTCTGGCATCTGCTTTACCGACGATCAACTTTATATGATCATTCCATTTTAAATCACTCCTAATGCGTACTCCCAGATAATTTATGGAATTAACTGCCCAGTTGCTGACCTGCTATTTTGTAGCTAAATGATAGGGGATCTTTCTTTCTATGTATTCGCAGCACATTACACTTGTCTACATTGAGATTCAATTGCCATTCCCTGCACCATGCGTCAAGTCGTTGCAGATCCTCCTGCATTTCAGAACAATTTTCCATTGTTACAACCTCTCGATACACCACAGCATCATCTGCAAAAAGCCTCAGTGAACTTCCGATGTCATCCACAAGGTCATTTATGCATATTGTGAATAGCAACGGTCCTATGACACTCCCCTGCGGCACACCTGAAATCACTCTTACTTCGGGAGACTTCTCTCCGTTGAGAATGACATGCTGCGTTCTGTTATCTAGGAACTCTTCGATCTAATCATGCAATTGGTCTGATAGTCCATGTGCTCTTACTTTGTTCATTAAACGACTGTGGGGAACTGTATCGAACGCCTTGCGGAAGTCAAGAAACACGGCATCTACCTGTGAACCCGTGTCTATGGCCCTCTGAGTCTCGTGGACGAATAGCGCGAGCTGGGTTTCACACGACCGTCTTTTTCGAAACCCATGCTGATTCCTACAGAGTAGATTTCTAGTCTCCAGAAAAGTCATTATACTCGAACATAATACGTGTTCCAAAATTCTACAACTGATCGACGTTAGAGATATATGTCTATAGTTCTGCACATCTGTTCGACGACCCTTCTTGAAAACGGGGATGACCTGTGCCCTTTTCCAATCCTTTGGAACGCTACGCTCTTCTAGAGACCTACGGTACACCGCTGCAAGAAGGGGGGCAAGTTCCTTCGCGTACTCTGCTTAAAATCGAACTGGTATCCCATCAGGTCCAGCGGCCTTTCCTCTTTTGAGCTTAATTGTTTCTCTATCCCTCTGTCGTCTATTTCGATATCTACCATTTTGTCATCTGTGCGACAATCTAGAGAAGGAACTACAGTGCAGTCTTCCTTTGTGAAACAGCTTTGAAAAAAGACATTTCGTATTTCGGCCTTTAGTCTGTCATCCTCTGTTTCAGTACCATTTTGGTCACAGAGTGTCTGGACATTTTGTTTTGGTCCACCTACCGCTTTGACATAAGACCAAAATTTCTTAGGATTTTCTGCCAAGTCAGTACATAGTACATAGAACTTACGTAGGGAACTGGCGTACTTACAGCTGGCGCGAGGTCGCAGGCGTAGGAGGCCACAGTCGTCGTTAACAGCTACCTTCTGAACTGCGTCTCCTGGTACCAAGATCTGGCGGTGCTGCCTAGTGAGCTGCATGCCGCATTCAACGCTGACGGTAGCGCCGCGGTAAACTGAGTGACACCTTCCAGCCACTGCGAGGGCACGACCTCAATCACACGGTACTGGCGCCCAGTCCACGACCTGAAGGGAGAATCGAGTGTCGCAATATATATTCGCTCAAGTAGTTACCGTAATAGATTTTAAGAACTGAAATATAGTAAAGTAATTGGACCTAGAATCATCAAACAAAGGACGAGGTACTGGCAGAAGTAAAGCTGTGAGTACCGGGCGTGAGTCGTGCTTCGGTAGCTCAGATGGCAGAGCACTTGACCGCGAAAGGCAAAGGTCCCGAGTTCGAGTCTCGGTCGGGCACACAGTTTTAATCTGCCAGGAAGTTTCTTATCAGCGCACACTCCGCTGCAGAGTAAAAATCTCATTTTGGAAACAAAGATTTGTATCTGTGGTGGAATATACAATATTCTATTATAACTATATAAGCACTCATGAGCTAAAACAATCAGATTACTACTCGCATGAGACTGAATCAGAGCTGATGCTAGCCGGCCGAAGTGGCCGAGCGGTTCTAGGCGCTTCACTCTGGAACCGCGCGACCGCTACGGTCGCAGGTTCGCATCCTGCCTCGGGCATGGGTGTGTGTGATGTCCTTAGGTTAGTTAGGTTTAAGTAGTTCTAACAAGGGAATCTGGCCCCCTTGATTTAGTTTTAAGTTGGCACAGTGGATAGGCCTTGAAAAACTGAACACAGATCAATTGAGAAAACAGGAAGAACTTGCGTGGAACTATGAAAAAAATTAGCAAAAGGAGCGCCGTGGTCGTGGTTAGCGTGAGCAACTGTGGAACGAGAGGACCGCGGTTCAAGTCTTCCATTAGGTGAAAAGTTAAGTTTTTTTATTTTCAGACAGTTATTATCTGTCCGACCGTCCACCCGATGCGAGGTAACTGCGTCTTAGCATGGGGATGCTATACCTAAAGAAACACACGACTTCAGTCGACTACAGCGCACGGAAGAGAACACGGGCAAGTAGAAGGATCTTTTTACCCACTCGCCAAGTGTACAAGTTAGGTGGGTCGACAACATATTCCTGTCATGTCACGCACATGCCGTCACCAGTGTCGTATAGAATATATCTGACGTGTTTTCCTGTGGAGGAATCGGTTGACCTATGACCTTGCGATCAAATGTTTTCGGTTACCATTGGAGAGGCACGTCCTTTCGTCCACTAATCGCACGGTTTTGCGGCGCGGTCGCAAAATACGGGTACTAAACTTATTGCAGTGAACAGAGACGTCAATGAACGAACGGACAGATCATAGCTTCGCGAGAATAAAAATAGTAAACTCTTCACTTAAGGGAAGACTTGAACCGCGGACCTCTCGTTCCGCAGTTGCTCACGCTAACCACTGGATCACGGCGCTCCTAAGCTCAGATTTTCCTTGATGTTGCCTATCTTGCGCATGGACTACTCAGTTTGTATATTTTGCTTTTTTTTCATAGTTCCACACAACTTCTTCCTGTTTTCTCAATTGATCTGTGTTCAGTTTTTCAAGGCCTATCCACTGTGCCAACTTATAACTAAATCTGACGGGGGTGCGATGGGGAGGTTCCCTTGTAGGTTCTAGGGGACTGATGACCTAAGACGTTAAGTCCCATAGTGCTCAGAGCCATTTGAACCATTTTTGAAGAGCTGATGTTATTGTGAACATATGATGTGGGCAACATAGTTCGTAAGCGGAACGTAGACAAAAGGGGAATCGTTCTAGCGAAAATATAGGGTCGAAATATGGAAAACCACTGTCATAATCAGTTGAAAGAGCATATGTTATAGTGTGAGGCCTTGAGACGAGCCTGTCGTAAAGTGCACGAGCTACTACCATAAGCACCTGTGGAAAGTGGTTGCAGTTTCGATCCGTGATACCTTCTGAGTGTTCGAAAGCTTCTTCACAAAATTTATTATCAATTTTTGAAAAAAAAAAAAAAAAAGAAACAGAATCACTATTTCCAGTCACTCCATAATGCTAGCAGTCTGGAGTCAACAGTCGTACTTCCCCACGTCCATGTTTTTAGTTGCCTTCTCTACCATCGTTTGGGGTTAACGGGTAGTCGTTTTTAACTCCTCTCGTTGTCTCCAAGTTCTACAGTTCTGACAAGGTGCGAATGACCCTAGTTGTTTTTGTGGCCTAAAACGAAAAAAGAAAAACGACATTACCAAGACATTTTTCCAAGTTTCCCAAGCCATTCAATTTGTTGTGTACATAGTTCTGCATAGTCAGTGAGTACACAACTTTCCCACTAGAGCGCACCCCGCTAAGCACAACAGCGCAGGCGCAGCGCTCGTCTGTCTCCGCACTACGAGATGGCGCTGCTTTAGAGACGGACCAAATTCTGCTTCCGCCGATCCGCGTATTAATATGTAACGCAGCCAATGCGATTGCTGCTAATGTAGAACCTTTTCTCTTCACGGATCACACTCGCGCAGTGATGCCTGAACGCGCGAGGTATTATAACGAGTGTACAGACCTCCGATTAGTCAGTCTGCATTTGTCTGTACCAGTCTACATTTGTCTGTACCAGTCTATAGTCAAGTTTCAGTCTGTGTCTAATAAGATTACCATATTCCTGTACATAGCCATGAAAATAAATGAATAGACACTTTGCCAAGTATCAGAGATACGTGAGAATAAGATTAACATACCAAGACCACAGGAACTTCAGATTGTCAATTGTAAACAGCATCCAGAATCAAGTTACGTAATGTCTATGCTTTTTATTATTTTATTAAATGTGTGTGAAAATTAATCAAGTTCTGTTTAAAGTTGGTCACCGTCAATCTGCTACTCTAAGCGTGCAAGTGGCATTTCTATCGTCTGACCTAATGGCAGAAGATAAACACGCCACGATAAGACCACAAGACATATTGCTGACACTCGCCTACTTCGTTAGAGTGACAAGTCAAATAATCTGATGGTGTGTGTACCGAAGGTCTTACAGTACGCACACCACACAATTATACCTCCGTAAGATGCAAATCGCCGAGTTCCGATCATAGTAGCACGCCCCTGAACTCGTTCGAGGTCTACTGTTATGCCTACTAGAGAAGAACTTCAAATGCACCGACCGCACTAGCATATCCTATACCAGTTTACAGCACTTTCCCAGTACCCTTCCTAAAATCTAATACATATTTTACGCTATCGTGCGATTTCATATCGTACCTTGGTATTACCTCCAAATATACAATGTGACGTGCTTAGCATGTTTACTCTTGGTCTTGTCTTCAGATACAATCGGGATCTTTATCCATATTATAGGTTTTACCATGAATTTCTCCACATCTAAAGAGAGAAGCCTTTCAATACATGAAGGGCAAATATTGCTTAAATCTTGAAGCATTTCTTCCAGATTGTCCTACCAGGTACTTTCCTATAGACATGAGAAGCGTCAGCTTATGGTATTGCTGGTCCCCTCTGAAATCCGATTATGTATATTAAGAACACTAACGGCTGTGCTATACTTCGTCAAGCCCGTCATAATGTACTGAAATCTGTTGCTCAATTATTCTTCGAGCCAACGGCATATTATCCCTGAATATATCTCTTATGGAACACTAGCAAACAACTTTTACCAAAAAACAATGTAACTTTAAACGGAGCTAACATTCTATTTGCTGTCATGTGAGTGGCGCTCCCTACACGTCACAGCAGCTCTATGCAATTATGCTGCTTGATGCTTACTGCGATAGAATCTTCGCCTCCAATGAAGTTGAATGCACCTCAGTGATAGCAGTGATAAATTACAGCTGGGCACTCGTAGGGTACTTACGTCTGATCTAGTAGTACTGCATCGTAAGCAGCAGCTCGGTGTATATCTTGACCTCCTTCCTGCTGCTACGCGAAGATGTGGTCCCCCACAGAACGCCACACTATACCGCGTCTCGGCATCCATCATTAAGAGAAGAAAAAGTTTTTATTAGTATTGTAGTACCTGTTCTCAGGATTCAAACTGCATTATGCAGAATTTTATGCAGCAGCAGATTTGTACGTCTGCAGGCCTGACAGGTTAAGGTCTGCATAGAAAGACACAAGTCTACAAGCGCCTTGTTGGTGTGTAAACCTGGCTTAGCTGTACTTCGGGGCGATTCATTCACAGAGAGAAATGGTCTTTTGCGTTTTGAATTATCTTAGAGGACAGATTTTTCGTCTCTAGTGATAAAGTGATCAAGAACTGCTTCCGTACTGTGCCACTTAAGCACAAAGTTTCGTATAGTGAATCGATTGGCTTTGTCTTCCCAAATCTGCTGCAAATCTTCTTCGACCAAGATTGGTTAAGACTATCACCCTGCCTTCCATATCAGAAAGAAGTGGAGGAGGCTCAGGCGATACCCTTCTCTTCTCAGAATCGTGAGTACTACAACGCCCCTGTATTATGAGGGAGCCAGATCATGCTGTCACTTCATCCCCATCCTCCAACCCAGGGCCGAGTGATGTTCATAGTCAGATGTTTGCAGAACCTTTCTCTCGTGGGCAAGCACGTTCTCCTTCATAAGCACAATCGCATCTGGGCGCAGGGTACGTTTCCCAGACGCTGACGTGAAGCCACTGTCATACCCACACCTAAGCCCAGCAAGGACAAACACATCCCTTGTAGTTATCGCACCCACTTCTCTCGCCGGCTGTGTTTGCAAGGTGATGGAACGTGTGATTCGTGACCAGATGCTGTGGTGGCTCGAGTCTCGCAGTTTACTAACCACTGCACAGTCTATATTTCGAGTGCGCCGTTCTGCGGTAGACCATCTCCTCACTTTGTGAACACATGTCATGAATGGTTTTCTGTGGAAATACCAGACTATGGCCGTGGTTTTCGATTTCGAAAAAGCTTAAACACCTTCTGGAGGACAGGTAACACAGTACTCTTTACGCGAGGGAATTCCGTGGCCACAACCCCATTTCCTTCAGGGAGTCTTAAAAGACCGACTTTTCAAGGTATGTGTGGTTCTGCATTGCCGGACGCCTTTATCAAGAAAAATGGTGTGCCTTAAGGTTTCGTCCTGAGCGTCGTCCTCTTTGCTATCGCCATTAACCCTATTATGGAATAACTCCCGCCAGGCTTCTCTGGCTCCCTTTGGGTTGACGATTTTGCCATCTATTGCAGTTCTCCACAGACTTGTCTCCTTGAGCGGCATCTTCAGCGACGTCCCGATCGTCTTTACTAATGGAGCTTTGACAACGGCTTTCACTTTTCCACTGACAAAACCTTTTGTATGAGTTTCTGACGGCGCAGTTGGATTTCTTCAACCGTCTTTACATATTGGTCCTGTTGGTCTTCCGTTTCTTTGAAACTGCGAAATTGCTGGGGCTCATGTTCGATAGGAAACTTTCTTGGTCCTCCCACGTGTCTTACCTGGCAGCCCACTGCACGCTGTCCGTTAATATCCTATGCGTTCCTAGCGTTACTTCCTGGGAAGCGGATCACACCACCCTCCTCCGGTTGTATCAGTCCCTTCTCCGTTCGAAACTAGACTATGGGTGTTTCGTTTATGCACCTGTTCATCCGTTACTGTTAGCCCGTCTCAATACTGTCCACCATCGTGGCATCCGTATGCCTATTGGCGCCTTTTACACTAGCCCTGTTGAGAGCTTTGATGACGAGGCAGCCGAACTACCGCTGTCATACAACCCTGACTTTCTCCTTGGCAGATAAGAAGCCTTTTGTGTGCCATCCTATGCATCATTCTTTGATGACTCCTTTGATCGCCAGTACGGGGTCCATGCCTAAAGTTCGCTTCCGGCTTTTGCTCCAGCAGCTTAACTTCACGTTACCTGCAGCTTTCGAGATGGCTGTTAACCCTTCACCACCTTGACTTTGTTCGACGACCTGTGTTCACCTTGGTCTCGAATCGCTTCCCAAAGACACTACTCCAGCCTCGCTCTATCAGTTTCACGGAAATTCGCGACAGTACCTTTGTGTACACAGATGGCCCTCGGACAGACGGTGGTGTTGGGTGTGCTTTAGTCATTGGGACGGACGATTTTCGGTATCAGCTTCCAGAACACTGCTCAGTATTTACAGCAGAGCTAGTAGCCCAGTATAAGCCCACAGAGAACATCGGGCGACGAAGGCTTTTCAATTCCGTCATCTGCTCCGAATGTCTCAGTGCTCTTCAGAGCCCCAGTGTGCTGCACACCGTCCATCCCTTAGTGCAACGGGTCCAGGGAAGCTGTCACTTGCTAACTCTAGATGAAATCACTGTGATGTTTGTGTGGGCTCATGGTCACGTCAGTCTGACTGGATACGAGGCCGCTGACGCCTTGGACGACCTCCTGAACTAGGTTGCATATTGGGCACTGTCGTTTTAGCCATCGCCATTTGTTAAGTGGTGCTGCCCCATCACTATGTGCTTATTGCCCTCAGCCTCTGACGGTTCACCATTTCCTGACGGAATGCCCTTTTCTTAACGACTTACGTTCACATTTATGTTTGCCGTCTGAGTTATCGGCCGTTTTAGCGAACTACGCAAGGGCTGTCGACCGCCTTTTACTTTTTATCCGTCGTAGCAATATGACGAAGAACATTTAATCTTTAGTTCAGGACCTCCGTTTCTCTATGGCGTATTTTATGAACCTTTCTCCACGTCCTTGTTTTTAGCTGCCTTTCCTTCCGTCGCTTGGGCTTTACATAGTCCTTTTTAACTCCTCTTTTTGCTTAGAGTTCTACGGTTCTGATGTAACCGCGTATGATCCTACTTGTTCTTTTGCTCTAAAACAAAACAATCAAACAAGATTGTTTAAGAATGTGGTTAAGGATGTTTGACAATTCTTAGATAATCTGACATGGATTTGCTATCGCTTCCTCCGTTAATATGTAATTGTCTAAAGATGTTGGTGTTCCTCATCGATCGGAGAGATCAAATTTACTGGGTCTGAACTTAGAGAGCCACCACTTGGATAAACTATGCGACTTAACTTCTGAGGTCATCAGTCGCCTAGAACTTAGAACTAATTAAACCTAACTAACCTAAGGACATCACACACATCCATGCCCGAGGCAGGATTCGAACCTGCGACCGTAGCGGTCACGCGGTTCCAGACTGAAGCGCCTTTAACCGCACGGCCACACCGGCCGGCAATGTTTTTGGTAGCAACTGATTCGTTACTACCATTACCAAGCTCAAAAAGCATACGGTGCCGGATACGTATCTCTTCTGGTATTTGAATGGCCATTTTCCCATTAATTGCAAAACAAAATTCAGATGCAATTATTTACGAGTAAAGAAGTCACTACAACCTTAAATTTTCTTTGGTACGACTTGGAAGTACACGTGAGCTAATAGATTACTACAGAATATCGACATGCGCAGAAACATTACCTTCAGGTCGCCCTAATATTTCAAGTCGCTTCGAAATTTGATTCCTAAGGACAGGCGCTTCTTTTCTTTTTACTTTTTGTGATGGATACCGAGACTCGTGGGGGACAGCACCTACGCGTTGCAGCAGGAAGGAGGTGAAGACGCACAACACGCTGCTCCTGGCGATGATGATCTATTGGCTAAGACGTAAGTACCTCAGAGATTCTACTTGTGACTGACCGTGCGCATTTTAGAGATAGATTAAACTTCATTGGAGGCCGAGCTTCCATCGCAGCAAGCATGTGAATTACGAGGGGTACTTCTTTTTGTCAGAGTCCGATCGGTCACGAAATTAAAACCAGTGAAAATCAGATGAAGCTTTGAGCAGATGCGTTAAGCAGTGTCTCTAGTATGCTCTACACCGAGTCACGTCCCACTTCTGTTTTGAGCCCACAGTGAATACGTAAAGACGCCTAGGACAATAATGTCTCCAGCCAAGTATGAAGTGTGTGCTGTCATTCGATGACTTTATGCTAAGGTGTTCCAACTTATTTCGTGCAGCCCGCATAACATAACTGCATATCGTGATAGCGAAGTGTTGCCAGTGGTGCAGGAACTTTGAAGCAGGACGTATAAAGACTTTGATGATGCAGGCTGTCGGGGAAGATAGCGAGTGCCAACCGATGATCTTGTTCAGCGAGTGGATCAAGAGATTCAAGAAAATCGTCTATGAAGTGCAATTCATGATAGGCAAAGACAAAATGTCGTCATCAGGCGCTGTTCTTCATCATGACAGTACTCGTCCGCACTCTGCAGCTGCAGAAGAGACACACATGTACCGTTTTCGATGCCCGGACTTGCCTTCCTGTGATTTTCATCTCTTGGATCACGTAAGGCACTGGATGTAAGGAAATCACTTGGCTACACCAAGCTGCAGACGAGATTAAAGAATTCCTGAAAAACAGAGACGGCTGCTCTCTACGACGAGGCTATTGGAAAGTTGGTACCAACCAACGACAAATGTGTGAGAGCGACGACTACGTAGCGAGGTAGCTGAAAGGTGAAGCTATTAGCTGCAAATAAAAAATACTTTTTATTTCCTATGTGGTTTTCATATCACTACCTATCGCACACTGAAAAAAAGCCCACGCATATAGAGCTGTTACGATGTAAAGAGAGCGCTGTTCTCATCACAGCAAACAATATTAGCTCGATTTTGAGTGAATTTTTTGGCAAAAAATCGTATGATTGTAATCCTTTCGGAGCACATTCAGAGATGGGTGATTGGCTCACAGAATAATTGACTAATAGGCCTCTGCACGTTATAACTTTGTTGAGGATTCTTAAAAGGACGATTAACGTTCACTGTACACGTAATCGAATAACAAACAGGATCAGCAACATGATAAGATCATTTGCTAAACCTTCTGTTGTCTAGAGGGAAGTACAATGGTAGGACGATCTTGAAAAGTTTATAAGGATTTGGACAGTGTTTGTGTGAGATAAATCATATAAGAAAGAAATAGAACCTGATTGATTTGGGGGTAACTCTAAGAAGCGATATGAAGTGAGACGACACATAAAATCAGTTTTAGGATCGGCGACTGAAACACACAGATTTACTTAAAGGGTTGTGTCAAAATGAAGTATGTCTGTAAAGGATATAGCACACAAACGGTACTGCGATCAGTACTACAATATTGTTCCACTGGTTGAAGCCTGTACAAGTATGCATGACAACAGGCATCGAAAGAATTCAGAGGCGCGCTGCTACTGTCCTAACAGGACCGTTAAGCCGTTATGAAATTATGATACAAATGGTAGGGAGACATAAACGAAATTCTGTGGATGGAATCAAGTGTTGTTTTCGTGAAATCCTGTGAACAGATTCAAAGAACTTGTATTGAGGGAAACTGTGTGACTATTCAGCTACCATCAATGTATATCTCGCTTAGAGACCTTGAGAGTGGGACTCGTGTCAGGGCATGCAGCAATTTTTCTACCCATCAATGCTGCAATAGAAAACAGATGAAAGAACAAATTTTGATGTAAGCAGCCCCCCATATGGTACTATGTTTGATGCAGATCTTCGAAGTAAGTATCCTATGCCAGAAATACATAATAAGTGATATATTGGGAAAGGGAGAGGACATTCGTGGGGAGAAAGCTATCGATACGACAACTGGCTACTGATTGCTAGCGGTGAAGGCTATGTAACGATTGGAAATGGTGAATCTGATTTAAAGACTTTGTAAAAGTGTTCGTAGACCTGGAATTTATCATGGATCGAAACACGGTGTCAGTGTTTCTCGACTGTGAAACTGACACTACCGGCAGTTTTTGTCAGTACTGACAATGTAGAACATTGTATAGTTGATCAAAATTTCAACGGCTTGGAGGGTGCACATAACACGTCAGTGACGACGTTATGGAGTAGGAATGGCTATTCGGTATGGAGAACCGTTGCTTTAGCATTACAAAAGTCTTACACAACTCATTGTTTATCATTGAAACTGTGATGGACCATCGAAAATATGGACGCGGATATCTCAATTCAGATGTTCACCTGATTCAAGAGAATGCTTCCCCTCGTTTGGAATACTGCACATTTCCTGCAGGCATATAATCTGTGAGGTGTATGATCATACACCCTATAACTGTGTTGTTCCTTCCAAACTTTTCCATCCACACAACAAACGCTAATGCTTCCAGTTCTACGCAGGAGACATCTAGTATGTAAGCGAAAGGAGACGATCCTATTTCAGGTACCTCAGTTCCAGTGGTGTCATAACAAGAAATACCCGATTGTGGTATCGGTTTCTGTATGTGTTGCCTAACAGGAGTGGTTGTGGATTGTTTAAGCTGTGAGGTATATACTGAGATATCAGATGATTCTAGTATTTGTATATAAATTTCTTCTTTTATCTTAATACTGGATGGTAATCTAACATTTCACTTCCGTTTGATGTATCACATCGTAGCATCACGTCTCTGTGCTTTAGCCGTATTTGCCGGTTATCACAGGTACTGAAATATGTGTAACACGACTCAAAATATTTCGTGACTATACTTCAGTTTGTAATAATATAGCCTATTGGTTCAGCTTTAGTACTCATTACTGCAGTGATTCTGCATGTTAAGGGTCCGACAGTCCTTGTTAGGTTTCCGGAGGTATTTGGTACCATGCGTTATTCCAGGTAATCTTAGGCTAGTGGCGCCAGAACTGCAACTTGATACACTAATGTGTTCCATGGAGTCCAGATCAGGCTAAGTTGGTGGCCAAAGCACCAACATGTGTTCACTGTCACGCTTCTCAAACACCTTTACCACGTTTGTAGGCATGTGACAGTCATCCCGCTGGAATATATCGTCGCTTTCGGGGAAGATATAAGCAATGAGGGATGTTGGTGATCTGCAACAATGTCATCTAGTTTAGAGCTGCCCTGCTGTTATCGATTAGTACCACAGGTTCTATCGCACCCCAGGCGAATGATGTTAGGGATAACCTCGCTAAACGCTGGTAAAAGTGTTGTTTATTAACAGGAGTTCTTCCTAACTTCAAGCCCT
Organism: Schistocerca serialis cubense; assembly: GCF_023864345.2. NCBI lineage: Eukaryota > Metazoa > Arthropoda > Insecta > Orthoptera > Acrididae > Schistocerca > Schistocerca serialis. Next base: position 283,557,743 of record NC_064643.1, on the reverse strand, counting down.
TTAACAGCTGCAGTTGCCTGGAATATAAAATAGTTTGTTATAAAATCACAGGTGAATGTTCGACATACCATAATACTGCCCCACTCAGTCTGTGTCAGTGGTGCGGTGTATGTTTCAGACAGCCGTTTGCCTGGATGACCTTGCAGTTTAGTCCCTTTCACTCCAAACCAACCAACTCAGCCTTCAACCTGGTGTAACAAAGAACATGATTAACCTGACCACGTGACGCGTTATCCTCAATCCACGTCCACTGGTTTTCCCCAATTTGACCCTATAATTTGGCTAGAATTATTTCCCTTTCGCCTCTGTTGCCAGACATACTTCCCATAAGTCGTCTTGTGTTCATAACACCATCTGATCTCATTCAGTTACTGCAGTGTTTCAACTCATCAGCGCACGTATATTCATAAATGAGTATCGTAGATTCCGCCATAGAATACGTAAGTTAACTTCAGTGCTGGCTGTATTAATTTACTACAAAAAATTTTTTTAATTCGTACTGTGCATCATGGAACCTATTCCATCTTGAGAGCATACTTTGCGACACTTTATTCACTCTTCTTTCACGCAGGAGGAGCAGTGGACGGCAATGTCGTGTCAGCGAGAGCTGGTGATGCCCGAGGACGCGTTTTCACAGGTGCGGGCAGCTGTCGCAGTCTACTGCAGCACCACCCACACCGCTGACAACGGAGCACCGTGCGGGTTGCTTGGCTGCACTGCAAGGGCTGCATAAGAGGGGACGCAATTCCGGAGGCAGCTGCGAGCGACGTCTGCGGTTGTCCTCTCCACCCAAGCCTGCGGTCTCGAGGTTACGTAAGTATGCTTATTGTTCCCTAAGTAAACGTCACTAAAAGCCTTTAGAGTGTTGCTGACCCATGATGAGGAGCTCTTCAGTTGATGCATTCATATTTTTAGGGTTCTGTGCCTCAGTATGTAAAAACAAAACGCTTATACACGGTAACAATTGTTGAACTACATGAAATCAAATCGTCATAGCTTCTGAACAGTTTGTCTTAGGACGTTCTAACTGCACGGTTGGCCGCGGGACATGGAAATTAGTTTGCGCATGCACTTGCACCTTGTTGTTGCCGGCTATTTGAACGCGAAAATGTCAAAATTGCCACATTTGGGGGACTGAGAATCCGCATTTCGCGATCGAGAAGTCTCTTCATCCTCAACGGGTGACTATGCGGTGTGCAGTGTCCAGTCACGGAATAATCGGTGTGATATTCCTTGATGGCACGGTGAGTAGCGAACGGTATGTGAAGGTTTTGGAAGGATTGAAGTGCACTGACCTGACAATTCCGAGCAAGTCGCAAGAGAAGTTTTACTAGTCTATTATGTGGCTTTTGTATTTATGTGTAGGTGCCAGACATTAAAGTTCATAGTGGTCAAGTGATTAGTGTTTGACCTTCATAAGGTGAACGTGTATGAGGCTACAGTTCGACTCGCGCTCAAATTTAATTATTAATCTATCTTTTTCATGACTGGTCATAATATTTAATTTATATGTCATTAGAGGAGTGATATAATAAAGACACACTTGTGTTTGCATGACGTTTCAATTTGTTTTTCCCATGTCTGTATGACAAACAGCATCCATCAATGTGTGACGTCGAGAGCACATCCGATGAGTAACTCTATGTTACTCTTGTGATCTGGAGCATTGTGACTTACTATATTACTGATTGTGAAGAAGATCATTCGTATCATTATTTATCGGCATTGAACTTGGGCTTTCAAGACCAGCCCCCGTTCTTGAAAATTTAATTACAATAATAAATAGCCAAATAACATATGAAATTCACTACAAATTCATGAAAAATATACGTACTTTTTTCACTGATTAAATAATGTGACTATTCTATTGCTTGAGTCTTTGTCCCGCAGTAGGCAGGGTCGGCACTGTTTTAATAGGATTTGGCATGAGTAATGCGAAGGGGTGGCTGGATACCCTTCCTGCCGCCACCCTGTACCCCCAGAGACGGAATCAGTGTACCCCAGCTGTCTGCCTCTAGTGTAAATCATGAAATAGTGCGAATGTGTTGCAAATGTCGGTGAGTCGTGTAACTGAGACGGAACGTGGGGACACCCCTGTATTCAACTAGTGGGATATGGAAAACCGCCTAAAAACCACATCCAGGTCAACCGGCACATAGGCCCTCGTCGTTAATCCGCTGGACGGATTCGATCCGGAGCCGGCGCGAATGCCCGAGTTCAGGAAGCAACGCATTAGCGCTCTCGGCTAACCTGGCGGGTACGTTAAATAATGTGACCAGTAATGAAAAAAGTAAGATTGAAAAATAATTATTAGCGGGATTTGAACCGTCGCCTTGAGGTTGACTCTCTTGCGAGGAATGTACGAAAACCCTTCCTTTTCTTTTTTTCATTGTATTTGGTCGTTGCGGACGTCACATGGCATCCGTTTAAGTTCGTTGTTGATCCCTTCACCCAGTTCTTTTATTACAGAGACCAGCCAGCTCTCTGATCGAATACGCTCAGCTACCGTGCCTGTATTTAGATTCCTTTGATTTCATTCATTAATTATTTTGGAAGTGGAATAGGAGTGGGAAGGACGAAGGTCACGTGAGGAGCACCTGCGTTCAACCACAGGAGTGGACAAGGATTGTGCTGTTGTACATGTTTGCATGAACTATTTGACCACACTGACTTTCTACGCGCAGATACATCAGTCACGTAATGGAAGTGTAAAATTTCACTTGCGATTTTCTCAGAATTTCCAGAGAAGTGCACCTTACTAATTGTACATTATGTTGTTTTAATGCCCTACTAAAGATGTACGAAGTTTGAAATAAATCCGTGATCCCAACGTCGTGCCCTCCCTTTGCCAGTTGAGTACTTGCCCGCGAAAGGACAATCAGTCACGGTCCGGCAGCAGCACACATGTTTTATCTGCCAGTGAGCTTCAAACAAGCGTACACTCCGCTGCAGAGAGATAATTCATTCTGCGAAATATCTTCATTGGCTGCGACGTTCGTACAGTATAAAATATAATAATCAGTCAATTTAAAACTAGACAGACAGAAGAAAGTAAATTAAGTGTTTATTATTCCCAAAGTAATCGTCTTAACACATTTATCCTGCTCTGAGATAAGACAGTCATTTCCTTTATGGGAAAACGTTTCCGGTTGCCTACCGTGCCACGACTGTACCCAGGCGTGCGTCACTTCGTCTTACCAAATTGACGTCCACGAATGTCTTCCTTCAGGACCCCAAAAATATGGAAATCACATGGAGAGAGATCGCGACTGTGTGGAGGATTTTAGGGGAAACATGTGGACATGTCCATGGTTGGTGTCAACGTTGCTTCGACTACGCTGTCTATGTCGCTGGGAAGCCCTTACACTTCTTCCATTCAGTTCCGATCTCTCTCGATACTATTTGTATATTTTTGGAGCCCTGCAGAAAGAAATTCGTGGCCGTCATTAGCTTTGGAAAAAGAGATGCACGGCTAGGAACAATCATGAATCCATAGGCAACTGCAAACTTTTTTCCATGAAGGCACTGACGGCTCTGTCTCTCTGTGTCATAAATGTAGCAACATTTATGACGATTACTATTGAAATAATGAAGTTTACTTACTTTTTTTAGGTCTGACTGCAACTTATAAAGACTGGTCAGAAACAGTCTGAGGAGCTTGTAAGGGCGTTGCAGGATGAGAGGCGCTGTGAAGTAAGTTTTAAAGGAAAACGCGATACGTGGCGTCGTTTCCGATTTAATTAGCGTTGAAATTAGCGAATCAGGTCTTTGCGCAGGTAAATTCAAGCAACTTTCCAGATACAGTTAGTGTCGGTTGTTCTCATAGTGTGGACGATAGCGCACGAGATTGCTCAGTTACCTCTGACAGGTCACTTGAATCTGCGCTAGCAGTGAATAGACTGGCTAACAATGAAACGTTCCCAAGTGTAAATAAACGATCTTTATGAAAGCTGGCGGGTGCGAAGAGCGGAAAAATACTGAAATACGCATTTCTTTTTCTGCACAATTGCACTTCTGAGAGGTAAAAAACATTCCAGAAGGTAATTTGGCATTTTAGGTTCAGAGCGGATATCTTCAAAACGATGATACGTATGTAAAAAATGGTTTTCATATTAATGTTGACATCTAATTAATGTTTTTGAAAAATGTTAACTAACTTTTGTGATAATTTGAAATTTTTCAAAATACCCCGCAACAATTAACTAATTTTGAGAAACATAAGTTAAAGAAGCTGTGAAGTCATATACATCCATGTGTAAAAAATCTGGTTTCTGAAATACTGCTTTTGGAATATAAGCTGTACATAATGTGCTCTCTGAGCATTTTCATCATACCTAAGTAAAATATCTAAACATGTATTTCTGTTCTAATTGTTTACTTATATTTGTTTCATGTTTTAATTGTTACTTTACATTTTAACATTCATGGCTCTTTTTTAGTTTACCGATTCACATACGTGTATTTTGTTTATCGAAAATAATAAGTAACTCATTGCTACGATAGAACATAATTACAATAATGTTAATCTGTAAAGAAATGCTTGAAGCACAGGTATTTTGCACCATGCACATAAAATGAACGGAATTTCTTCATGTCATATGCACGACGGAGAAGACTGCTGTGTCGTCCGAACAAGACACAGCGAGGGAAAAACCACCGGTCGGCCGCAGTGGCCGAACGTTTCTAGGCGCTTCAGTTTGGAACCGCGCGACGGCTACGGTCGCAGGTTCTAATCCTGTCTCTGGCATGGATGTGTTTGACGTCCTTAGGTTAATCAGGTTTAAGTAGTTGTAAGTTCTAGGGGACTGATGACCTCAGATGTTAAGTCCCATAGTGATCAGAGCCATTTGAATTTTTGAAAAACCACCACAGGCGCAGAGGTGCGAGCTGGTGCCAGTGCCATAGAGAATCGCCACTTGCGCCAGTTCTACCTGCGCCACGGGCGGCGCTGAGGATGAAGATATCGACTTCGCCTCGGCTAATTGCCGACCGAGAACAATCTGCCAAAAACCGGACGACAACGGACAGAAGACTACTCGGAAGAGAGAGGAGCAGCTCGCACCCACGTGGCTATAGATCATCGTCCAGCTGTAGCGGCGAGGCCTTTACAATACTGACTACGAGGGTTTGCAAAATAAGACAATGACAGTAACATTCAACAGGATTTCAAATTTTCACAGGTGGTCCTCTAAATATCCTGATTCGTAGCAGGCATATCACAGTAATTGGTAAGCCTTGGCGAAAAGAACTGATTATATACAAATGCATTATTACATTGTTTCTCAAGTGGACATTGACATAAATGTCATTCAACAGAACTAGATCCGAAAATTTTCTCTCAAACTCCTTCCAACATCGAAAGGTGTTTACGTCCCCAGTTATACCTTTCCCACCGTGCCATTTGGGATAGCCAGATGAACAAGTTCTTTGTCCTCAGGTGCGATGCTGTCAACGATTCTTTCTCATTGGCCACACCATGACTCAAACAATAATACAAATGTTTGTCCCTTACTGGGAAAGGAAACGTCTTCCAAATATCTCTCGACCTGGTGAGACGTTTACCAGATTTCGATGCTGTCACGAGGACATTTGCGGCTTCAAAAAGAGATTCTGAAATTCTCTGTCCAAATTCACAATTAGTTTGTTTTAAAGCTAGGAAATGGCGGGTGGATAGAGTAAAACAAAACCGATCTGAGCGTCTTACCGGAGGACAAAGGAACATCTGGTGATCCCAAACGGCCGGCCGGAGTGGCCGAACGGTTCTAGGCGCTACAGTCTGGAATGGCGCGACCGCTACGGTCGCAGGTTCGAAACCTGCCTCGGTCATGGGTGTGTGTGATGTCCTTAGGTTAGGTAGATTTAAGTAGTTCTAAGTTCTAGGGGACTGATGACCTCAGAAGTTGTCGCATAGCGCTCGGAGCCATTTGAACCATTTTTGATCCCGAACGGCTGTACAGCACAGATACAGCCGTGGGACGTATATGGCTTTCGGTATTGGAAGAACTTTTTGTGAAGATTTTCAGATATAGTTCTGTTGAATATTTATGACGTCAATCTGCACTTGCGAAACAGTATAACCAAGCTGCAGTCACTGGCACATAATCAGTTCTCTTCGCCAAGGCTTGCGAATGTACTGAAATATGCTTGATACAAATCAGGACATTTAGAGTAATACCGGTGACACTTTGACATGTTGCTGAATTTTGTTTTATATTGTCTTCTCCATAGTGTATATTACGTCAAGAAATTTCGATTAGTTTATGTGGATGGTGTGAAATACGTACGTTTCAAACATTCGTATACCGATTAGAATTATTGTAATTATTTTGCGTCATAATAATGAGTTACCCATTTTCATTTAACAATATACACCTAAGTGAAACAATAGACTAAAAAGCAATAAACTGAAAAACAAAAAACCAGAAATGTAAGAAATAAAATACAATTTAAAACATAAATATAAGTAAGATAAATAATTACAATAATGCTGTATGTTGAAATATTTTAGTTAGGTATGTTGAAAAAACTCAGAAAGCGCATTGTGTGCAGCTTATTTTTGAAAATGGTATTTCAGAAACCAACTTTATTACACATGGATGAATGTGGCTTGAAAGCTTCTTTAATTTATGTTGTAACAAAAGTTTTCATTTTTCAAAATTAATTAACGGGGACGGAGTGTTTTGCAAAATATCATAAATTCGATTATTCATTTTTCATTTGTGTGGCCATGTTGCCCGTAGTTGCTTTACAATTCCCGAGGGTATTTTTGTTCCGTCGTTATATCTACACAGCAACATAACTAAATAGAATAACACAGACACAATGTTCAAATGTGTGTGAAATGTTATGGGACTTAACTGCTAGGGTCATCAGTCCCTAAGCTTACACACTACTTAACCTAAATTATCCTAAGGACAAACACACACGCCCATGTCCGAAGGAGGATTCGAACCTCCTCCGGGATAACACACGTAATTAATACAAAAAAGATATAGGTCTAAGACAGGTTAGTGGCAATGTTGGCAACACTACAAAACACAACACGCACTTAGAAGTGCACAAATAAACAGAAAAGTAAACAAAATGCATAGCTGTGGAAAGCAGCGAAAAATTAGACTACACGTTTCAGTGTCTAATGAAGAAAGAAACCAGAGATGTACTTGCAGACAGCATTTCCCGATGTAGGAGAGAAATCAAGCAGAAATTACCTTAGGTAAAAACCAAAAAATTGTTAACGAACCGTGTTTCTATCTTAAAACAAATCAAACTGTAAATATGTTTAATTACAGACCACTGATAACGCTTTACCTCAAAAACGTGAGAAAAAAAGACTCATTTTCTTGTAGTTGTAACGACGGAACAAAAATCCCCTCAGGAATTCGATTAGTCAGCTTCCGAGAACATTAATTACATGTGAACTTTTATATGAGCAACCATTTTTATATATCATCGTTTCGAAGACATTCTCTACACACCGAAAATACCAAATTACTTCTCGGGGTGCGTTTTACCCCTTAAAAGTGGACTTGGGCACAAACAAGAGAAATGTGTACGAACTGTTTCCCCCCCTTTACTCACCAGCCAAGTTTAAGACCGTTTATTGACACTTGGGATTGTTCCCTTGTATGTTTAACGCTAATTAAATCGGAAATCAAGCAACGTACGTAGTTTTTTCCTTTCTTTTCTCTGCACAACCTACCTTGCAACACATTTGCAAGCTTTTCAGACTGTAGCTGATCACCCTGTATTTGAATGAGTGGCAGCTGTGCACTTGTCTCCAGTACCACTAAAATTAAAAGCCTATACACGAAAACATGTATATCAAAGATAAAAATTTCTGAGTAGTGTGGTCGGAACGCAGTAGCAGACCCTGACTGCTACCTTACCTTGACAGTAGACGAGTCAGTGAAAGCGACGCTGGACGATTCGCCACTTCCGCCGTCTTAAGCGTCACTCGCAGCGGCGGCGCCGCCAGTCAAAATAATAAGCCCTCGTTTCTCAAACGATTTCCGGGACGAAGCATTTTCTCCTGTCTTTTCAGTTCCATAGCCCTACCGTTCTTCCAATTTACCGTCGGCCACGTAACTGCGAAATATGAGATTTTCATTTCTACTTTGGCATCTTGTGACTCTTTCTCGCGGATTATAAAAACATCTCGGTGCGCGAGTCAGGAAAGTGTAGCTTTCTTTTTTCGCCTTCTTGATGAGCTCTGCTACAGGTGTCTTCCTTGAAATGTCGGCGGCAAGAGAAAGTGAAGAACGCTTTTCCATCATATATCTGGGGACTAAATGTTTATTTTAACCTGAATACTATGTTTTACTAATTTTTGCACACTGTAAGAAAATTAATATAGATAACTTACGAAGTGTTGCTGAAATTCCTTCTCAAAAGAAGATCTCGTCAGCAAGATGTATTTAGAGTTTTTCTGTAATTAAGTCTCTTGTAATTTTCAACTAACAAATTAATGTATGTAGTATTATTTTCTGATTGCGGACTAGAAACTATGGGAAAACTACGCTTAATTCGTCCAGTGCTCCATAATGACAATTCAGGATGAAAACACAAAATCACAAGGAGGGCATTCCTGTGTCTTTAAACACATTGCTCATGAACAGCTTTCGGAGTACCTTTGAACTTACAGTGTCGACGATAAGTGTCAGTCGTGTTTTAGGGAAGAATGTAGCATAATAGCTGCGTTAAAGTGACTGACGAAACATACCATGGTCTGCATTGCGACCATTTTAGCATTACGATTTTCGGGAGTGTAGTCTGTCGGCCGTTAATGCTAAACAGTGATTTCCATCTGTTGGGCGCCTGCCAGACATGCTCAAATGAGCTGTCAATAGCTGAACTCAATGTATGTGACAGGTGCCCAGATGCTCATATCGTCGAGCATTCGGTAGTCCGGGAAGGTTTCAAGTTTGTTATTTTAACACTGCTTTCAGCATGGCTTTCGATGCTATTAATCTCGACATATCACTGACTACTAGCTACTTTAAATGCAGATATCAACGAGTAGTCTGTGGGTCGTAGTAGTCAGCATGAATATATGTACTCTTAGTAGTCCCCCAGGGTTCAACCATTCGTCCACTGTTTTTTGGTGTGTATTGATCACATTTCATCACTGCTGTGTCCAAGTACCAAGACCGCTGCTGCAGTGTCAGGTACGAATGATTACCTTTGTTCAGTATTACGATAGGCACAAGAAGGTGTTAAAAACTAAGAAATCACAGATCGCCGAGCAGGGTAACCGCACGGTCTAGGGCGTCTTGTCACGGTCCGTGCGGCTCCCCCTGTCGGAGGTTCGAGTCCTCCCTCGGGCATATATATATATATATATATATATATATATATATATATATATATATATATATATATATGTGTGTGTGTGTGTGTGTGTGTGTAAGCTTAGGGACCAATGACCTACGCAGTTTGGTCCCATAAGATCTTACCACAAATTTACAAATCACAGATCATCCTCGTATCACACCGAAAGTTGATCAGTCAACACTTTAGTAAAATAATTTCTCATATACTCCTTGGCGGTATTAAATTACCCCATCAAAAAACTGTAAAGAAAGACCTTGGAGTCTTCTTGGACGGGCTTTTAAACCGAGAAGAACCAACTCTGTTGTATACATGAAATCCAAAAGTTTAGAATAAAATTCAACCCAATATAAAGCAGAAACTAGTCCGATCTTTAGTTCTGCGGAGTATTGTTGTTCAGCACGGCAAAAATAGTGGAAAGTTTCGGCGCCTCGAGGTAGCCGTGAATAGTTGTGTAAGGAAGGCGTGTAACATTTCGTTATTGAATATATCAGCCCCTTCTTTGCTGATTTACGTTGGATGACACCGTATAGACTGCCACTTGTGCCCTCAATATCTCCCCTTGCGTATCAGTTATCTATCATTAGATACGTACAACAATTTTATTGTACCTATGCATAGCATATGATTTCTCCTCTTCCACCTCCTCCTCCTCCTGACCCTCCTGCATTTCAGCCATACGAATCCGGAACAAACCTGCGTTTTATACAAAAATCACTTCTCTTTCAAGAACAAATCTTCGGCATAGTCACCGCCTCGGTATATTCCATATGTCTGCCTTATATTCAACATCGAACCTGTGTGTCTGCTACATCGAGAACACTATCCGTGACTTCCTTGCTCCATTTCATCTGCTGACTTTAGCGTACTACTTATTGCTCTTCTCCAGACGAATCGACGAAGGCGTGCTGGAAAGCAATGCATCCGATTTCTTTTTTTTTTTTTTTTAGGTAAACTCTTGAAGGTTTTCAAATGAATAAACTTTATTAACATTCAACATCTCTATTTCTCAACATCTTCAGTCTGGCGACGAACACATATCTCCCACTGGGAGACTATTTTGTTAATACCGTCACTGTACAACGTTTACTGAGGGAGCCACAACTTCACCTCCGCTTGCAGCACTTCATCGCTGTCAAAGTGGAGTCTGCGAAGGTACTCCTTCAGTTTTGGAAACAGGTGAATATCTGATCTGGTCAACTTGGGAATGTGTGAAGGATGATCGGTGACAGTGGACACAAGGCTCTGGATTATTGCAGGTATCTCAGAGCTCGTGTGTGGTCTGGAATTGTCATGCTGAAGTATAGGTGCTTCGTATGTTGGCGGGCTCCTCGAATTCTGAACTATTGTACGCTGTGTCTCACGAAACTACATAGTTACAATACACACCGCCATGTTACACGCTACAATTCGGAGCCCTCAAGCGACAGAGGTCTGTACATATGTAAGCATACCAAAAATTGGAAGTGATTATTTTTCAGCACACCCTCTTACTACTTCTACAATTGTATCAATTGTATTTTTTCTATACTGCAACGATATCATTGCTCCCATTCGATAAAACGCGCTTATCACTTTCCTCGCCCCCACCAACTCTGCCACTATAGTCCCAAAATAATATTGATACGAGTTTTATCAAGAGACTTGGTTGTTTGGTTATTTCCTATCTGTACCATGAATACCTAAAAAGAGTTTGTTTTATGTATAATGTCCATAGACGGCAGCACCCTCGAATCGTTAGGATGCTAGCAATGCTCTATTTTGCGGTGTTTACGCTTGTGCACCACTGTTCTCCTAGCATTCTGCATTTTGAAATCGGCGTGTGACAATATATAAGAGTTTTCACTCTCTGCTGCACTTTCTGCGTAAGTTACACTCCATAAGCCATCTTGTGACGTATGGCTAAAGGTAATTCCGGTACCACTAACTGATTGCCCCTTCTGTTAGCGAATGGAAGAAATATTGTTGGCAATCCTCTGTTTTAGCTCTAATTTGTCGAATTGTCTCGTTGCGATTATTTCGCGAGACGTATATAGGAGGAAATAATACGATGGTTGAACATTCCCAGAACGTACTCTATCGGAATTTTAACAGTAAATCTCTTCTTAATTAACTTCCGCCCTTCTTCTTGTAGAGTCTGCGAGTGCAGTTTGTTGAGCATCTCTTTAACTAAAAGCGCCGATCTTCGATGGATCTTATTCGTCTGATTCTTGATTATTGTTCTCAGACAAGTGTTTTGTAAGTCACTTCTTTCGTGGATGAATTACGCTTCCTTACGATGCTCTCTATGAATCTCAGTCTGACATGCGCTTCTCTTAGTATTTGTTTTATGTGGTCGTTCCACTTAAGGTCGCTCCGGAGGGATACTCGTGCGTATTTCACGGTAGTTACTGTTTTCAGTGATTTGTCATCAATAGTTTAAATTTGCAGCACTGTAATTTTCTCTCGTTGACATTTATTTACATTATAGATCAAATACCAGTACCTGCACCATTCACCAGTCCTCTGCATGTCGTTCTGCAAATCGATGCTGTCTTGTGACGTTGATACTTTGTTACTGACAATTGCATCATCTGCTTAAAACTTCATTGATCTTCGGATGTTATCTGCCACATCATTTATACATACCCTAAACTGTAACGGTCCTAGAACACTTCCTTGGTGTACTCCTGAATCTACGTATAGTCTGTCGATAACATCAGGTTAAGAGCGACTTTTGACGTCTATCTGTAAGGAAGTTTTGAATCCAGTCACATATCTAATCAGATACTCGGTAAGCTTGTATTCTCTTTTCATCTGAGCGACGATGTTGCAGAGCTGTGGCTCTCATGAAGGAACAAAGCGAGCTGAGTGTCGGAAGACCTCTTGTTTGTGAGATCCATGTTTACTTTTGTAGAGTCTTTCTTCCTCCAAAAATCTCATTTCTTAAAGTAAAACATGTTTCATATTTCTACAACATATTGATAGAGATATAAGTCTATAATTATGTGCATGTGCCCTATGACCCTTCTTGAATCCGGGAATTACCTGCTCATTTTTCCAGTCGCTAGGCACCCTTCATTGCTCCAGTGTCTTCTGTGATAAACTGCTGCAGGAAGAGGAGCAATTTTTTTGCATAATCTCTCTAGCATCTCACAGGTATCTCATCTGGTCCAGATGCCTTCCCTCTACTAAGAAATTGTAGTTGCTTTTCTATTTCGCGATCGCTTATCTCAATATCCGTCAATTCGGCGTTCGTGCTTTGATTGGCAAAACAGCTTAAGGTAAACAGTCTCTGAGGGCAGAAATCAGTATTTTGACCTCCTCTCTCTCATCTTTCTTTTTGGTGCCAATAGGTCTCTCAGTAAACGAACAGACAATTCGATCCGAACCGTCTCATGGGTTTTAGTCACCCGGATGGTAAAACTGAATTTCCAAAATCACTGAACGTTTCTCTCGTTACTCTCCTTTCGCCTATTTTCGTTTCGTTCCGTTTCTATTTGCCAGCTGTGTTTCGACCTCTTTTGAATCTGCGATGTAGCTCTCTTTGTTTCTGTAGCTATTTTCTGGCACGGGTATGAAACATGGTGGTTCTCTCCCATCCCATACGTTACTCGGAACGAATGCGAATTCAGCGATGCCTTTGCTTTTTTTCCATTTGTGCTCTACATCTCCGTCGTCATCACTGAATATTTGATGTTGACTGCTACCTTTCTTGGCATTCCTTGTGACACTCGTAGTCACTGATGCTAACGCCCTCCTCTACATTATCTCAATCAAAACTATCAGATCCATTTGTTGCTGGGAAGTCTGAGGCGTTATCCTCACACGTTGGTTGTCTGTCTGCTCTAAGTAGTTTTCGTACAAGATATTCAGAATAATATTCCACGAATCCCTGTCCCTGGCACCAGTTTCAGTCGGATGACTCTCTTATTATGTAGCTGTAAGTTGAAATCTCCGCCCATTCCCCACCATTACAGATGAGAAAACTTGATACTAATACAACGTCCGTTGAAGTGATTTAATGCGTTTTTAAGTAATTTCATTTCTGTGTCATAATATGCTCAAGATGCACGTATTAAATGTTTCTTCATATTTCATATCGAGCGCCAGAAAGATGTAACAATCGAAAGACAGTACATTCGCTACTTCAGACGTACATGCTATGCCGGCGTCCACAACAATTTAAGCGCCGGCCAGATATCGGCAGATGATTACTCCGTTCACTTTTGCACACCTCTGACGTCATTTTTAATTAAATACACATTGTAATAAAAATAAATAATTGAAGGAGAACATGTATCATACGTCACTGTGAGGATGCACACTTGTCAGTCTTCGTCAGAAACAGTCGCACTGAATTGTTACGTGCAATATACAGCGTGTCGCAGAAACGTTGCGACAAACTTTGAGGGGTGTAGAGGGTGTTTTGAGGAAATAATGGAGGATAAGAGACTACGTCCAGAAATGTCATTCCATCTTTCGTTATACAAATTCTTCATTGCTGTGACTGTGGGCCAGAGCGTAGGTACATTTATTTCCATTGACAGAACCAGTGTAGCAATTGCAGAATAATTGGAAGAGTCTAATTGGTTGCCTCTATCTCTGTAGTCGCCGAACACGGTGCTCTTCTCGCTGCTTGCTGTAGACTAGGAGTTGACTGGAATGTATCCTGGCATAGAACTGACCTCGTGTCCACGTTTCAAGACAGCCCATCGATTTATATGGGCATGTCTCGCTACTTTCGTCTCATTGGTGTGGGCCGCGATGCTCCGATAGCAAGCAGCATCTTTGTGTTCTCTGGAACGAGTCGACACATCACAATTTTTTCTTAACAGTTATTTCTCAGCACAATTTCCCTTGCAATATATTACAAGTTTTTCAGAATGATTCTGACCACCCTGTAACAGACCTGTAAAACAGCGGTGTCTGAACATACGAATCTCCAAAACTGCTAGACCAATTTTCGTGGGGTTTTCACCGGTAGCTTGAGCGCAGCTTTGGCTAACATACAAGTCTTATTTCATCAAAACCTGATCCTGTAAATAAAAGATTTCGTAACTTAGCGCGACGTAGGAAAACATTTAGTTTTTGATCTTTGAACTTTATAGTAGGTATAGTTATGAAAATGCTTTTATTGACTGATATACACTACATAATATGACCCAATGTAGCTTGAATCTGATGCCATTTGGTGTGGTCTCGACCTCTACTGCGTCCTGGAGGGCGAGCCTAAGTTCTTCCCAGTCTTCCAAGTCGTCTTCTGGGAAGGAGAAAGGGGTGGACCACAATGCCCCCCCTCCCCCCCCCCCCCCCCCCCCCCAGTGTTTCTATTCGTGCTTGGGGACTGTAGAAGTGGGGAAGACAGAAGAAAACTTTCTGGCCTAGTAGCCGCGGGCTGGTCCCATGTGAAGGGAGCCCTGGACAAAAGCAGTCCCTAACAGCGCCCTAAGTGGACTGTAAAATATCTCTGAAGAATTTACAGCTCAACCGGAAGAGGGATACGTGTGCAAGCACGCAGGCGCTGCGAGTGAGTGACACTTCATGGCAATTTGCTTTAACCGCACAGTGTATGGATTTCACAGTGATCCCCAAGTTTTTACAGATTTCTTTAAGAGTAATCTCGAGGCTCTTGACGATCCTGAAGACAGTTTTACGTCTCTATGATCTCGGCGAGAATATTTTCCGATTTCTTTTAAAAGAGGGGAGGTCGTTTGAAATGTAGCGTGCGCAATATCGCTGGGTTCCTACAAACTGGCCGGCCGGTGTGGCCGAGTGGTTCTAGGCGCTTCAGTCTGGAATCGCGCGACCGCTACGGTTCTAGGGGACTGATGACTTCAGATATTAAGTCCCATAGTGCTCAGAGCCATTTGAACCTACAAACTGGTTGGCGGAGTTTTGAGCCCTTAGGGCAGTGCCTTCGGAAGAGCTTCTTGGTTTCTTGTTTGCCTTCACTTTTGGGTGGCCTGAGGGGTTTGGTGAGGGTAATAAATACATAGAGGACGTATGTGAGAGAAGTAAGAATTTTGTTGCACACACACACACACACACACACACACACACACACACACACACACACACCTAAACATCCACCATACTCCACCTCACCCCGACATCCCATGCCAATCTCACCCTCTCTTAATCACTGTGTCAGTCCTAACAGTTGGCAGCAAAAATGTGTAAATTGTGATACAGTATATTTATATATTATATGCAAAAAAGTTTAAATGTGACATATAAACTGGAAAAAATATACAATTTTGATCTGCACTGGACTACCCAGTTCAAGTATCACATTTTCGAAACCCTTGAATTGTCTCCCACCGCGACGCAGAAGTTTGAACTTCGGCTCAAAGATGCCTATAACCTCGCTCTCTAATGTTTATCAGCATGACGTCTTGTTACGTCACCTGTAGGCTCCTCAACGCATGGAGGAGCGAGGTGTTGACACACGCGAAAAAAAGGGCAGAACTCAGAAGTTCATGCGAGGTGTAGACTGAGGTAACCCCATCAACTGAGCAGCATTACATTATTGCTCTATGGACTACTTGTGGACGTGATGGACCTGGAGGATTTAGAAGGGGTTGCCTGCCTACAGGTGCCTAGGTCTCGTTCATGGATTGTTTCTGTACAAGTACATTTTTAATGTGCTCAATAAAGGAGAATGTGAGTCACTGATGGTGTTGCCCAACTTAGCGGTTTTAGAGATTTCTTTTTTGTCATTTTGTTCATACATGTGTCAATGTGCCACCACTCCATGGACACGCCAGAGGATGGCGCGAAACACCAAGTCTAAAAAATGGGGAACACCATTAGCTGCCTCAGATCATGTTCAAATCTCGCGGAACAGTTTTTGGAAAATCTCTAGTGGTTCTTCTCTGTCTGCCAGGTCACCTCGACGAGTTCTATCATACATTTCAAGACTTAGACAGACAGACAGGCACACAGGCAGACAGACAAGTAATACAACTGTCTGAGACCTAGCTCAAACTAAGTATTCCTCAAGTTCAGTACATCTAGACTGCTATGTAAAATACAATACACTTAACCGACGAGAGAGTGGAGTAGGCGAGTGTAAGCACTGTGATTTATCACCTACTGTACTACAGACATCCAACATTAATGAAGATAAACAACTGGAATATACGTTCATTAAAGTCAAACCCCTTGGAAGAGCAAACATAGCTAGATTGGGTTCGTCATCGTTAAACTGGCCCAGTGCTTCGCATAATGCTATAGAGTGCCACTGGGCCACAACACGATCACCTCTGCTTCGCGTAGCCGATAATTTGAACAGAAGCTAATGTGTTTCTGAGATGCCTTATCTTCGACGTCTCTGCGCCGTACCACAACAAGATATAGGGAGATCTCTTGTTGCTCGTGCTGTTCTGACGTAATTACTGTTGCTCCAATCACCATGTTCTCCAGAACTCTCACTCGCTCAAAACATCTGGTTATGGACTGCCGAGACGTTGACACTGTAATACTCACCGGCCAGTGCGACTCATGAAGTTGAAGCAATGAGTTGAAGCAATATCTAATTTAGTTATTCCGACACTGCTCCATTGTTAATGAGAAGATTATAGCGTAAATAAAGATATATAGGAACGAAACTACTCTAAGCACTACTGATACCAAATATTGTGGGTTCTGTCTCACCAAGTTTCTACGAACACCAATGTCGTTATGGAAAAACTCTCCCTTTCCACCATCTAATGGCATTATGCAATGGCTTGGAGCATCTAAATGTATTTATACCCTGTCATTAACTGTGATGGATTAGCGCTTTAAACTTTGACCGTCCCGCATGGCTGGTAGAGTAAGTTATTTATCTATTTCAAAGGCATTTCAGTGAAACTCGAATAAGTCCATGTCCTGCCTTATACTATCAGCATATCTAAAAAATTCTTTTTGGCTCAATAAATGGAGCTCCCACGTTCTTGGCTCATCCATTCACTGAAAATTATCAGGACATCCCTCATTAGTTATGTAACGTGACTGATCTACAGTTTATTTGTTCGTAGGTGTACTGTAACAATCCAGATCCTAAGCATTCCGTAACTCTTGTTGATTCGTAACATCCAAAGAAACTAGTAGACCTACCTAATATCGTGGAAGGGCCCCGCGAACACGCAGACGTGCCGCAACACGACGTGGCTTGGACTCGACTAACGTCTGAAGTAGTGCTGGAGGCAATTGATACCACGAATCCTGCAGGGCTGTCCATGAATTTGTAAGAGTACGAGGGGGTGGAGATCTCTTCTGAACAGCACGAAGCAAGACATCCCATGTATGCTCAATAATGTTCATGCCGGGGAAGCTTGGTGGCCAGTGGAAGTGTTTAACGTCAGAGGAGTGTTCCTGGAGTCACTCTGTAGCAATTCTGGACGTGCGGGGTGTCGCATTGTCCTGCTAGAGTTTCCCAAGCTCGTCGGAATACACAATGGACGTGAATGGATGCAGGTGATCAGACAGGGTGCTTAGGTGCATGACAGTCGTATCTAGACGTATCACAGGTCCAGTATGACTCCAACTGAACACGTCCCACACTATTACAGAGCCTCCACCATCTTGAACAGTGCCCTGCTGATACGCGGGGTCATTAGATTCATGAGGTTGTATCCATACCCGTACACGTCCATCTGCTCGATACAATTTGAATCGAGACTCGTCCGACCAGGCAACGTATTTCCAGTCATCAACAGGCGAACGTCGGCGTTGATGGTCCCAGGCGAGGAGTAAAGGTACACAAGTGGGCCTTCGGCTCCGAAGCCAATATCGATGATGTTTCGTTGAATGGTTCGCACGCTGACACTTGTTGATGGTCCAGCATTTAAATCTTCAGCAATTTGCGAAAGGGTTTCACTTCTTTCACATTGAACGATTGTCCTCAGTCGTCGTTGGCCCTATTCTTGCAGGACACTTTTCCAGCCGCGGCTATGTCGGAGGTTTGATGTTTTATCTGATCCCTGATATTCTCGGCACACTCGTGAAATGGTCGTATGGAAAAATCCCCACTTCATCGCTACCTCTGAGATCCTGTGTCCTGTGTCCCATCTCTCGCGCGACGACTATAACCCCACGTTCAAACTCAAATTTTGATAACCTGCCATTGTAGCAGTAGTAATCGATCTAACAACTGCGCCAGACACTTTTTGTCTTATTTAGTCGTTGGTGAGCGCAGCATCGTATTCTGCCTGTTTACATACAGTATCTCTGTACTTGAATACGCATGCCTATACCACTTTCTTTTTCGTTTCAGTATAGTAGTGAGCTATGAATTACAACGACGCTACTTACAATGGTTTGACAAAAATACGGAAACACAGCGAGAAATGCCTGCCTGAACATAAATGGAGATGCTAGCAAATCCTGCTTTTCCACTTTTATATTTGAGCATGCACAGCAGTAGTTGTGAGTGCATTACGTCGGCGTTGAGTGAAATCGAACGTGGCGACATTGTTGGTGGTCGTATGGTGGGTGCTTCCATAACAAGGCAAAAGTCACTATAGAGGGAAACGTTTCACTCGTGAACCCTGCGATCATCAAATCAAAACGATGGGAGCTCCATAAACAGGGGACTGCAGTGCAAGCTGGAATTCTAAAACCACTGATCAGTGTTCCAAATGTCCATAACAGGAAAACCATGTTCCAAAGCTATGAAACCTGTACTATGGAGCAATGCAAGAATGTCATTTTGTCGGAAGACTCTTATTCCAAACAGTTTACAAGTTCTGGCCGAGTTTACGTCCCAAGAGCAAAACATTGTGGAGCTTCGGCTATGATTTGGGCAACCACGTAGTGGTATTTCATGAGTCCTATTCGTACTTGGGAAGGTAGCATTACTGCCAGGTTTTCTTGACCATTTTGGCTGCTTAGGTCAATCCCATGCTACAATGTTTGCTCCCCAGGGGGATACTATGGTCCTAGAGGACAGGGCCCCTCTTCACACAGGTCGCGTCATCCAGCACTGGTTTTGTGAGCACGAGGGTGGATTTTCTTATCTTCCCCCATTGCCATTCATCAAGATCTCAATATTATTGAGCCTTTGTGGTCTTCTTCGGAGAGACGGGTGCATGAGCTCTATCCCCCTCCATCATCGTTACCTTAACTGACCAGTATTTTGCAGGAAGAATAGTTTAATATTCCCTTGAAAATCGTTCGGGACCTGTATTTATCCATTCCTAGACGAATGGAAACTTTTTTAATTGGCAACGGTTTTCCTACACCGTGATAGGTATGGTAATGTGTTTTGCCTTTGGTGTTCCCGTATTTTCGTCCTCCGTCTCTAAATTTCTGTGTGTAACCTTTCGTATCCCAACACTGGAGATACCTTAAGAGGTTTACTGGGGTGGTTTAAGTTTGAAACTGCTCTCTGAGTCATTACAGCTGCTAAACACAGCCATCACATCTGAGGGGGTTGTTGCTTATAAACCGTCTAGCTGCGACTATTCCTCGCTGTTTAATGTTAAGAGTGACCTAAATTCGCCGTAACGAGAGAAATCTCTCTTTAGCTGTTAAGGGGTTTTACCCGTAAACAGAAATTCACTGTGACCCGATACGGCGGGACACTAAACTTCGCAACAGTCTCGCATCGTTACTTGATTTCCTGCTTGATTTTCTGCTCATACTCTGTAACTACTTATAACTACTTACAACTAATGATAGCTACCGCTGTGAACAAGCAAAGAACTCGATTGCAGTCTTTCGTGAGAACTGTTCTTGACGTAAAAATGCGAAAGACTATCCAAATTTTGTATGAATCTTACGTTACTGAATACCAGAACAAGTCAAGTCTATCGGTAATTTTTGTATGTAGAAACTACTTTTAATTGCTTTTACTAAAAGAGTAATTTCCAATTCTGCGAAAATATGCAGAAAGTTGTGGCACTAATCTAACGTATGTGGACAGCGAAAAATTTTCTCGCTAACGGGGAGCTGTGATGATAATGATGATGATGATGATGATGACTGGTTTATGGGGCGCTCAACTGTGGGGTCATCAGCGCCCGTGGGCAGTCCAATTTTTTACACAGTCCAATTTTTTACGCAGTCCAATCGAGCCACTGTCGAGAATGCTGATGAGGATGATGAAATGATGAGGACAACACAAACCCGGCCGGGAACTGAAAGCGGGACCCCACGATCCAGAGACAGCAACGCTAGCCATTAGCGTAGAAGTAAACTGAAAATTTCCAAAACGTTTAACCTTATGTTGACAGTAACTTCTCTGTCATGTAAATGACTTACAATTACTACACTATAAGTGAAACTAATTCATTCTTCACATGAAATAAGTACGTACAGTATAATCAATTCGTGCAGACGTATGTAGCCAGAAGAGATTACAACCGATGTCCTCTGAATAAACGACTGATTTTCTGCAGATGTTCTCTTCCATTCTGTCAAAAACACACAGCGTATTAAATTCTAGACATCAACGGGTACAACGCTAATCATAAACGTAGTACATCGTCAGATTCGTCAAAACGTGGGATATGTATTGATGAGAACTTAATTAGCAAAGAAGACGTTATGAATAGTTTCAGTCCGCACAGTTCGATGGCTATTTCTTCTCTTTTCACTGCAGGTTTCTGAAGCAAAGAAATTCTCGAATGACACTTATTTGTATTATATGGTATGACACTAATATTGTGGAATGTCTAACAACGTTTTTCAGCTGCATCGCGAAATGCAACTCTCTCTCTCCTCTCTCTCTCTCTCTCTCTCTCTCTCTCTCTCTGTGATAAGTACGTTGGAAGAGACATCCTGTCTCTGCGAGGCATCCTGTACATCTGCTCAAGTCACACTGATCCTTTACCTTCGGTTTATAGCGACAACGACAGCCGCAGGTACATTTTACCAGAGGGTGGTGTTGTGCAGCTATATCTTTTTTTTGGGTCAACATTTATCCGTCGTCAATGAAGTACATTAAAGCTGCTCAGCGTAATGCAGTTACCAAAGAGTCGCTTGAACATTCATTTCACTTCCATGCAAACTGAATTCTATGTTGCATAGCTTGTCAAGAACAAGTTAAATAAATCTAACCTGAACTTTTAAATACTTCATCAACGTAACAGCAGTTTCAGAAGAAAAAACTAAATAAAAACATAGTTATGAAGTTACGCGTGATGATTATGTCTAAGGAGGCTCACGATTCACGCTGACAGATAGTCGTCCCTACTGTTCGCCGACGCGGCTGTGGCGACAACGCAAAGCCGCACGGCTACAGTTTTGAGAGGCAAACTATAGCTGGGGGGGGGGGGGGGGGGGGGACGGCTCACGATTTGCACTTTACCAGGCCTGTTGTACACCAATAACCGCTTCCTCATAAATTATTAATACAATTTGTTTTCATCTCTTTGTAGGACCTGGATATTTATCGTACGATCATTCGTGCTTTAAAAACCTCCTTCGAAATGTTTCCTTAAGAGTGTAAGTATCCGTTTTTGGATTAACTTGACCAACGACTGAACTGTATTACATGATCACATAGTGGATGCTCCGTATAATTTCTAGGTCCACTTTCCTCCAATTTTCTATCCTTTCTTTCAATTCTAAATAACAGTTTTTGGACAAAGGAATTCAAGCTATTACCGTACGTTTTTGGCACCATCATCAGTGCTGCTGTCTCGAGATTTCCGTGTAAGAGAACCGTCAGTGATATGGTCTATGCACAGATGTTGGTTCCTCGTGGACGTGTGTTTACCCGCGTACAGCATCGACCCACAGCGACGTTACGACGTGTTCTACGGTATCAGCTTTCCGCCGTAACACTGACATTCTCTGTTTGGGCACTGAGGCAGAAATAAGCAAGGCCTCGCGTAGGCAGACCGCTGATACGTATACTTGTACATGACAGACCAGGAGTAGCTCTTCAGTTACACGTGGCACATAACGCGAATACGCACCATCGTTAAATTACTTAAGCTTCGACTTTGTTAGAACAGCAAAAAGGACAGATCAGTGGCAAATAAGTGCGATCCCTACTCTAATGATTCAGCATTTTTAGAACTTCCATCTAATGCACTGGGTTGGTGCGCTGTAAAACATTTCCGGAGATTCTATGGCTGTAGTTGAAACATTCCTTTACCCTCCCTCAGCTCATATTACCATGTCTTTACTACAAAATCCTTTCTTTTAATGGTTGTGAACGAAAAATGTTCGATATCTTGTCTATGGAAAATGTAAGTTGGAAAACTCCAATGTTCTGTGATATTACAAGTAGTTCAGTATCTGTTCTGATTGTTAAATTGACTACACATGAACGAAATCAGAATTGTGATCGTCGTCGTGATCACATGTGATGCCACCAATGACTCCTCGACCGTCAGTTCGTGCGGGACAAGACCTGTCGTAGTTAGGAAATGCTATCAGACATAATTACTCAAAACGTCCACGGATATTTGCGTGAACCACTTGTGCAGCCTATGAGAGCTCTTTCGCTTTGCTTCATCACAATATGTCTATAAGATAGTTACCGAAATCAAGTTAGGTACAGTCAAACTGACAAAGGTCGGGAGAGCGGCGTGCTGACTACATGCCCCTGTACATCTGCGACCACTGACGTCTGAGAGCTGAGGTTAACACGGCGGTCGTTCGGTATCGTCGGGCCTTCAAGCCTAGGTCGGGCTGAGTTAGTTTGTCAGTATTAAGTAGTATGTAGTTCCTGAGACGACCACAGAGGATTTCTTACCTTCTAAACTCTGAACTTAAAAGAGTTACAGAATGAATTCGTTGAGATGAATAATTTTCTACGTATAAACCTACTTTTATACACCTTGTAACTTCGACGCATTTTTTATGAAAGCTCGGATTTACAACGCTACATGGAGCTGATTCTAATTCGTTTCAATTGTGCGAGATGAAGGAAGTACATAGCTCCTATCTTCTCTGCCCCTAACGATTGATAATAGAGATCTGAATATAAAGGACTACCAAAGAAATCTACTTCTCCACTCTCACTGGAACTCTAGAATATCCACCATTCTCAGCATATTAGTAATTACAACCGATTCTCAAAGATACGATGCAAGAAAATTAAAGATTTTCATTATGTTATTAATCTGGATCCATTTTTTCTGCTCGGTTTATTGTATACATTCTAGCAGTTACTTGAAGAAAAACTGAAAAACCCTCCTTCGCCCTTCTCTTGCTGTAAAATGATAGTAACTCGGGTTCACATCAACTGAGGGTATCTTTAAATAGATGTCCTCACTTCCGGTCTACTCGAGTACTTTCTTCTTATCGACGAGTATTGGAGTGTATTGGTTTGTAATATAAGTATGTTCCTGTGCCACTGAAAACATTTATGTAAGTCTAAAAACCTCAAGCTTTGGGACATCGCAAAGATGTGAAAGCATTAATCCCATACCATCTGGAGACCATATTTTGTATATTAATTCATCACTCCTTCGTATCTCATGAATAATTTCTGTTTTGTACTAAAGGGGGACGAAAATCTAATAGTCATGGGCGACTGGAATGCAGTTGTAGGGGAAGGAGTAGAAGAAAAGGTTACAGGAGAATATGGGCTTGGGACAAGGAATGAAAGAGAAGAAAGACTAATTGAGTTCTGTAACAAGTTTCAGCTAGTAATAGCGATTACCCTGCTCAAGAATCACAAGAGGAGGAGGTGTACTTGGAAAAGGCCGGGAGATACGGGAAGATTTCAATTAGATTACAACATGGTCAGACAGAGTTTCCGAAATCAGATACTGGATTGTAAAGCGTACCCAGGAGCAGATATAGACTCAGATCACAATATAGTAGTGATGAAGAGTAGGCTGAAGTTCAAGACATTAGTCAGGAAGAATCAATACGCAAGGAAGTGGGATACGGAAGTACTAAGGAATGACGAGATACGTTTGAAGTTCTCTAACGCTATAGATACAGCAATAAGGAATAGCACAGTAGGCAGTACAGTTGAAGAGGAATGGACATCTCTAAAAAGGGCAATAACAGAAGTTGGGAAGGAAAACATAGGTACAAAGAAGGTAGCTGCGAAGAAACCATGCGTAGCAGAAGAAATACTTCAGTTGATTGATGAAAGGAGGAAGTACAAACATGTTCCGGGAAAATCAGGAATACAGAAATACAAGTCGCTGAGGAATGAAATAAATAGGAAGTGCAGGGAAGCTAAGACGAAATGGCTGCAGGAAAAATGTGAAGACATCGAAAAAGATATGATTGTCGGAAGGCCAGACTCAGCATACAGGAAAGTCAAAACAACCTTTGGTGACATTAAAAGCAACGGTGGTAACATTAAGAGTGCAACGGGAATTCAACTGTTAAATGCAGAGGAGAGAGCAGATACGTGGAAAGAATACATTGAAAGCCTCTATGAGGGTGAAGATTTGTCTGATGTGATAGAAGAAGAAACAGGAGTCGATTTAGAAGAGATAGGGGATCCAGTATTAGAATCGGAATTTAAAAGAGCTTTGGAGGACTTACGGTCAAATAAGGCAGAAGGAATAGATAACATTCCATCAGAATTTCTAAAATCATTGGGGGAAGTGGCATCAAAACGACTATTCACGTTGGTGTGTAGAATGTATGAGTCTGGCGATATACCATCTGACTTTCGGAAAAGCATCATCCACACAATTCCGAAGACGGCAAGAGCTGACATGTGCGAGAATTATCGCACAATCAGCTTAACAGCTCATGCATCGAAGCTGCTTACAAGAATAATATACAGAAGAATGGAAAAGAAAATTGAGAATGCGCTGGGTGACGATCAGTTTGGCTTTAGGAAAAGTAAAGGGACGAGAGAGGCAATTCTGACGTTACGGCTAATAATGGAAGCAAGGCAAAAGAAAAATCAAGACACTTTCATAGGATTTGTCGACCTGTAAAAAGCGTTCGACAATATAAAATGGTGCAAGCTGTTCCAGATTCTGTAAAAAGTAGGGGTAAGCTATAGGGAGAGACGGGTCATATACAATATGTACAACAACCAAGAGGGAATAATAAGAGTGGACGATCAAGAACGAAGTGCTCGTATTAAGAAGGGTGTAAGACAAGGCTGTAGCCTTTCGCCCCTACTCTTCAATCTGTACATCGAGGAAGCAATGATGGAAATAAAAGAAAGGTTCAGTAGTGGAATTAAAATACAAGGTGAAAGGATATCAATGATACGATTCGCTGATGACATTGCTATCCTCAGTGAAAGTGAAGAAGAATTAAACGATCTGCTGAACGGTATGAACAGTCTAATGAGTGCACAGTATGGTTTGAGAGTAAATCGGAGAAAGACGAAGGTAATGAGAAGTAGTAGAAATGAGAACAGCGAGAAACTTAACATCAGGATTGATGATCACCAAGTCAATGAAGTTAAGGAACTCTGCTACCTAGGCAGTAAAATAACCAATGACGGACAGAGCAAGGAGGACCTCAAAAGCAGACTCGCTATGGCAAAAAAGGCATTTCTGGCCAAGAGAAGTCTACTAATATCAAGTACCGGCCTTAATTTGAGGAAGAAATTTCTGAGGATGTACGTCTGGAGTACAGCATTGTATGGTAATGAAATATGGACTGTGGGAAAACCGGAACAGAAGAGAATCGAAGCATTTGAGATGTGGTGCTACAGGCGAATGTTGAAAATTAGGTGGACTGACAAGGTAAGGAATGAGGAGGTTCCACGCAGAATCGGAGAGGAAAGGAATATGTGGAAAACACTGATAAGGAGAAGGGACAGGATGATAGGACATCTGCTAAGACATGAGGGAATGACTTCCATGGTACTAGAGGGAGCTGTAGAGGGCAAAATCTGTAGAGGAAGACAGAGATTGGAATACGTCAAGCAAATCTAGCAAATAATTGAGGACGTAGGTTGCAAGTGCTACTCTGAAATGAAGAGGTGCTACAGGAAAGGAATTCGTGGCGGGCCGCATCAAACCAGTCAGTAGACCGATGTCAAAAAAAAAATAAAAAAAAAAAAAAAAAAAAAAAAAAAAAAAAAAAAACTAAAATTCCGAGTTCGCAACAAAGAAAAATGGACTATAATGGCCGGCCGGGGTGACCGAGCGGTTCTAGGCGCTTCAGTCTGGAACCGCGCGACCGCTACGGTCGCAGGTTCGAATCCAGCCTCGGGCATGGATGTGTGTGTTGTCCTTACGTTAGTTAGGTTTAAGTAGTTCTAAGTTCTAGGGGACTGATGACCTCAGATGTTAAGTCCCATAGTGTACAGAGCCATTTTGGGCTACAATGGCTTGATGACAGAAAAGAAAAACATGACCACAAACTAAGATTCCATAAAAGCTGTTTTACGACTTAGAAGTTACAAGAAGAGACCGAAATAATACTGCAAAAACTAGCGTAGTAGAAAACAAAAGGAACTGAAAGTTCGTTAAACAACTAATTATGTATTCACGTTCATCTCGTTCACAAGATGTTCATTTCTGATCGTAAAAATAATAGAACTCATAAATATAGAAAAACTTATGATTCTACTTAGACTGAATTAGTTGCTAGCTTCTGAGGGCACACTTATAACAAGAAACGTCGAATACCCTGCTAAATTACACAGAAAGATGAGCTACAAAAGTGACTGGCAAAAAGCGCAACCCTATCCCGTTTACAAGGCGGCGATAAGAATGGATTTACAGAAATGCAAAACCGTATCTCTAACGTCATTCTGCGTAATTTTGAAACGTATTCTAAGATCCAATGTATTACGTGATTGGCTCGTTTACCAACCTAACTGCGAAAGGTTTTCTGTGACTGAAATTCCTTGTGAGGCGAATGTTGTGGCATAAATGTTTGTTTGTTTTGTTTTTAGGACGTAAAAACAACTACGGTCATACGCGCCCACGTCAGAACTATACTACACGAAGATAAAGAAGAGCTAAAAAGACACACTAATGCTAATCGACGGAAGAGGAGGCAGCTGAAAACGGCACGTGGAGAAAGGTCTATAAAATACGCCATACAGAAACGGAGGTCATGAACTAAAAATTAAATGGACCACGGCATATTTCTATGACAGAGAAAAAGTAAAACGCGGTCGATAGCCCAAGCGTCGTTCTCTAAAACGACCGATAACTCAGGCGGCAAACACAAACGAGAACGTAAGTGGTTAAAGAAAGGGCATTCCGTCAGGAACTAGTGGACAGTCAAAGGTTGAGCGCATTGAGTACAAAGTAGTGGGGGAGCACTACTTAACAAAGGGCGATGGCTAAAAAGACAGTGGTCGATATGTAAACTAGCTAAAATGATCCCCATACGGCGGGAGGACCGAGAGGAGGTCATCCAAGCCACTGGGAGAGGTTTAATAACCCGGAGCTTGTTCCCATGAAGGAAGGATCAGCGGTGATGCCAAAATGACACCACCTGCTACCACACGGCAACACAGAAATCATCGGAGGGACTGTAAGAACTAGCGGGCTGAAGTACGAGGACAGCGGCTTTGGCAGCAGCGTCAGCGGCCTCGTTTCGTGTCAGACCGAAGTGACCAGGAACCCACATAAACATCACAGTGGCTACATCACGAGTGAGCGAGTGACAGCTTTCCTGGACCCGTTGAACTAAGGGATGAACGGTATACAGCACACAGAGGCTTTGAAGGGCACTTAGAGAATCGGACCAGATGACGCAATTAAAAAGCCTGTGTTCCCGGATGTATTGCGTGGCCTGATACAGGGCGAAGAGACCTGCTATAAATACTGAGCAGTGTTCCGGAACCCGATACAGAAAAACGTTGGTGTCAATGATGAAGGTACACCCGACACCACGGTCAGTCCGAGAGCCACCAGTGCGCACAAAGGTACGATCGTGAAGTTCCGTGCGAAGGTCGTGAAACTGAGGGCGACAGAGCGAGGCTCGAGCAGTGTTCTTAGGAAGCGAATGAAGGTCTAGGTGAACACGGTGGTAGTTTAGTCTAACTGATTGTGAGTAGCGCGTTGGAGTGGAGGTTTCGCTATATATTTGGAACAGTGTAAATTCTACATGGTTGTGCCATGTCCCGTCACCCCCCTGTAAACATGTCAGATAGTTTTAGAACATTTTTATTAATATTGAACCTCTATTAAGAACATGCTGGTGGTGCATTTAACTGACCGCGACATCGGTTGGCATCTCGTGCACATTTTTCGCAGCATATCTGGAGTAATCCATTGGCATGCCAGCCTCAAATTCGTTCAAGTCATCAACCATTACGTATCGTTGCTCTACAACAATGCTCTTGAAGTAACCCCGGAACGAATTGTCACATACGAGGTCGAACTGCAGGTTGGCCAGACAATTGGAGCTGGTGTTGTAGGTGATCCACGCCGAATGCACCGTTCTGGGAAAAACTTCGCTCGGATATTTGCACACTAAAATAGGAAAATTGAGGGGGAGGGGCGGGGGTGGAAGGGGGGCACACTGTCCAGCTGAAACCAGTGGTCCGCTTCGATTCCTTGGCGTTGGTACGGGGACATGAACCATGTCCTTAACATCTGAAGATACTAATTTCGGTTGACGGTATCATCAAGAAACTACGGAGCGTAAATCTATTTGCTATCGAAGACAGCCAATAGCATAACATGGGGAAGGCTATAGGTATAGTAAGTCAAAACAGAAAAGACACATCATATAACACATTAACGCCAATTCCTGTCATCCTGAAACGCAAAACTATGCATTCTTTCATGTGATGATACACTGATGAATCTACCATTACAACAGTCCGCACAACAGAAGGAATTGGAGATCTCAAATACATAGTACAGCAAAACAAGTTCAGTCCTAACATAATCGACCAGATCTCTGATAAAAATAACTAACCGATACATATTAAGATTAATAGCGACATAAAATTAAATAGAGGTACTAACAAAACTAACATACATCCCACAAACACATATAGGAAATATATCAAACAAACTTAACGTATTACTAAAGAAAACTGTATTAAGATTTGCACACCGCACTGCACACATTCTAAGCACAAAAATCCACTACGAAAAACGGGGACCACCAGTGCACTGTAGAAAACTGTCCACTAATTTGTATGTGCACTGGCTAACTTGAAAATGTAAAGGTAAAATTGAAGTATTGAACTAAACAAATGTCACATGAAAGTCAATGTCCAATAGATCACTGAAATAGCTCTGAGCCCCGGGCACTGTGCAGATTATCTTTATTACAGTTTTAGTTAGTAGCACACCGTCACGGGCCACAGTGAAAATTAGATTTTTCTGAAATCTGGCTGCTTTAACTTCTAGGAACCAACCGTTCACACGTTGCATTTACCTAAATTATTCAACAGAATGCAGGAACGGATTTGCATAATAAAATTCACAACTTACAAGGATCTGAGTTTCACGAAATTATTGGCTTTTTTCCCTTATGACCCGCAGCAACAGGTTTAATCAACTTCCAAGGATGAATGTTTATCCTTGGCGAGAACGCAAATAACTAGGCAATATCTCAGCTAGGTCCCCACTTATTCGAAAACCTTGAAAAATTGTGAGTCCACCTTGGTTCAGTTTCGAATTAAAGTACTCACATGCTAACTGGTAAAAATCACAAGTCCGCATCCACACTATAAATCGGAGGTAAAATTTCGTAGTTCGGAATAGTTCCCAGACCAAAAAGTGTCCCACAGCCCGAAATTATTACTAAATATTAACTGGCGATACTCAATTTTCACGAGACGACCAATTCGCTGCCCATCCAATTCGGACGGAGATTTCTCGCGAACACTGTCCAAAGCAGCCTGCATGAGCCAAGATGGCAGCCGGGTATTTATATTCTTGCATAGGTCAATGAGTCTAATGAAGATTATTTGTTTCCTGATCATGTAAAAATATAAACCTACTGATATATACAACTATTATACACTCCTGGAAATGGAAAAAAGAACACATTGACACCGGTGTGTCAGACCCACCATACTTGCTCCGGACACTGCGAGAGGGCTGTACAAGCAATGATCACACGCACGGTACAGCGGACACACCAGGAACCGCAGTGTTGGCCGTCGAATGGCGCTAGCTGCGCAGCATTTGTGCACCGCCGCCGTCAGTGTCAGCCAGTTTGCCATGGCATACGGAGCTCCATCGCAGTCTTTAACACTGGTAGCATGCCGCGACAGCGTGGACGTGAACCGTATGTGCAGTTGACGGACTTTGAGCGAGGGCGTATAGTGGGCATGCGGGAGGCCGGGTGGACGTACCGCCGAATTGCTCAACACGTGGGGCGTGAGGTCTCCACAGTACATCGATGTTGTCGCCAGTGGTCGGCGGAAGGTGCACGTGCCCGTCGACCTGGGACCGGACCGCAGCGACGCACGGATGCACGCCAAGACCGTAGGATCCTACGCAGTGCCGTAGGGGACCGCACCGCCACTTCCCAGCAAATTAGGGACACTGTTGCTCCTGGGGTATCGGCGAGGACCATTCGCAACCGTCTCCATGAAGCTGGGCTACGGTCCCGCACACCGTTAGGCCGTCTTCCACTCACGCCCCAACATCGTGCAGCCCGCCTCCAGTGGTGTCGCGACAGGCTTGAATGGAGGGACGAATGAAGACGTGTCGTCTTCAGCGATGAGAGTCGCTTCTGCCTTGGTGCCAATGATGGTCGTATGCGTGTTTGGCGCCGTGCAGGTGAGCGCCACAATCAGGACTGCATACGACCGAGGCACACAGGGCCTACACCCGGCATCATGGTGTGGGGAGCGATCTCCTACACTGGCCGTACACCACTGGTGATCGTCGAGGGGACACTGAATAGTGCACGGTACATCCAAACCGTCATCGAACCCATCGTTCTACCATTCCTAGACCGGCAAGGGAACTTGCTGTTCCAACAGGACAATGCACGTCCGCATGTATCCCGTGCCACCCAACGTGCTCTAGAAGGTGTAAGTCAACTACCCTGGCCAGCAAGATCTCCGGATCTGTCCCCCACTGAGCATGTTTGGGACTGGATGAAGCATCGTCTCACGCGGTCTGCACGTCCAGCACGAACGCTGGTCCAACTGAGGCGCCAGGTGGAAATGGCATGGAAAGGCGTTCCACAGGACTACATCCAGCATCTCTACGATCGTCTCCATGGGAGAATAGCAGCCTGCATTGCTGCGAAAGGTGGATATACACTGTACTAGTGCCGACATTGTGCATGCTCTGTTGCCTGTGTCTATGTGCCTGTGGTTCTGTCAGTGTGATCATGTGATGTATCTGACCTCAGGATGTGTCAATAAAGTTTCCCCTTCCTGGGACAATGAATTCACGGTGTTCTTATTTCAATTTCCAGGAGTGTATATGAAATCACTTCCAAATTTTATTAGCTTTTCGCTACTGAAATTAGATTATTAGTACATACACTGGTTTTTGCATGAATTACACTTTTAAAATAAAAAATGTTACTTTTGGTGATATTATTGTTAACAAATATCAACAATTAATTTTCAATTTATTTCTACTTTCCTAACCATTGTTACTGTTTAATGCTGCCGCTCCTTTGACGACATATATTAATTTTGTGGCTAAATTTGCCGATTTTTCAGCACGCCATACACATTGTGGCCTATAGTTAAAAATGTAAATATTTATCAAAATTTTGGTTCAATTCTCTGATAGGCCTCTACGAAATCTAACTATTGACTTTTCGTTTATGAAAATCGTTGTATGAGGGTGGGAACTTTAATTGTGGTAACTATTTATTTACAGCTCGTACAAAATAGATACGTGTTTCAGAGTTTTACTGACCTTCAACTTTGTCACCAGCATTGCGTATAACCCGTTGCTAGCGATGTGGAAGTCTTAGGATATTCTTAGCAGTGCCAGTTGTGTTTACAGTTCGAGCGGCATGGTCTATTGCCCGACGAATTTGTAGTAGTTCTGAAGCGAATGCCGTGAAGTGTTTCCTTAAGTTTAGAAATCGAGCTGAACTCACGAGGGCTTAAGTCAGGGGAGTGCAGTAGGTGGTATAGCACTTAGCAGCCCCATCAGTCAAACAAATCAGTGACAGCTTGCACTGTACGTGCTTGAGCATTTTGTTGCAAAATGATGGTCAGGTCCTCAGAAAGTGTCACCACTTCTGCCTCTAAGCTGGTCGTTGGTTGCGTTCCAAAAATGAACAGCATAGAGACAGAAGTGATGACACTTTCTGCAGGACCTGACCATCATTTTGCAGGACAGTGCTCAAGCATGTACAGTGCAAGCTGTTATTTATTTGTTTGACTGATGGGGCTACAAAGTGCTATATCACCTACTGCACTCCCCTGGCTTAAGCCCTCGTGAGTTGAACTCGATTTCTAAACCTAAGGAAACACTTCACGGCGTTCGCTTCAGAACTGCTACAATTTCGTCGGGCAGTAGACCGTGTCGCTCGAACTGTCAACGCAACTGGCACTGCTAAGAGTATCCTACGACTTCCACATCGCTAGCAACGGGTTATACGCAATGCTGGTGACAACGTTGAAGGTCAGTAAAACTCTGAAACACGTATCTATTTTGTACGAGCTGTAAATAAATAGTTACCACAATTAAAGTTACAACCCTCGTAGTTGTCACCGAGTTACAATTTCTTAAATTTCGTACACTTCGTAAGATGTTTAACACAAAATAACTTAAAAACTATTCATCGCACCGAGGACGCACTAATACCCTCGTATTCGCTATAATTCTCCCTTTATTGCTGTGGAACTGGATTTCCAGTATATTACTGCTTCCACATGATATTAGAACATGCCTGATTTTTCAGTTTTTAACAAGACCCTTTAGTCACTCTTAGCGGCTTTTCCCACTGTTTTTCTCCCCAACGACCTTCGAGCACGGTCGTCTGCTAGCATCAGAATTTCTCATACATTGTGTCCGCTCCAATAGCAGAGCTCAATTAGCGCCACATCTAACGGACGAACTACAAGTAGACCAAAATCCCAGGACCGCCAAACGTCACTTATTTTCTGAGTAATAAAAAGTGTCGTACAGAGAAGTATCAGCTGAAAGCATACCTACCTGCTGGATTGGGTCTGCGGCCAATTTACAGATACCAGTTGCGAAAGGTACATAAAAATAGTGATCACTTTTCTTAAAGTCTGAATGCTGACTGTTATGAATAGGTTAATTAAATTAATAGTCAATATTGCCAGACAGTCTCTGTCGGCGGTAATTACTGACAGATTCTTAGAAGTTAGCGAAAAGATAGCGTAAGTTTACCTACAATCTGCGAGTTGATTTTTATACATGATGCTTACGGAACTATTTCAGTACTATTTGTAAGCAGCCAGACCAATTATAGGAACTAAACATCCGCCAGACATTTAAAATGTCGCCATTAGCATGACCGCGTGTTTGGTTATCTGATGGCTTTGTAAGACAGTCTCACTCAATTTACTTTTTTATGGTCTAATGAAGTTGTTCAGCAGGAATCAAACAATATTTTAATGCTAAATTACAGCATGGTAATAAATTGTTGACCTGCGGAAGAAAGTTATATACTAAAATGAATGTTTGTTACCGTCATTTAATGCTATCAAGAAATATTGCTTTTCATTGTTTTCTTACAAGTTATAAAGAAATGTGTACAATAAGTGTGTTAAAAACTTTATTTAAATATTAAGTACTTTTCATTAACAAGTATATTGCGGTTGTTTAATTTTCGTCATTGTCATCGTTAATATTTGATAACTCGTCATCCAGGCATTCTTGGCAGTGAATATCTGAGTCATCATCATCAGCCTTATTTGTGTCGTCTTCTGTAAAAACAAATAACATTATTAAGAGTCGAGTAGCCTACAAATTTACAAACGAAACCTTACGTTGAAAAAGAATACCCGAATTTGTCTCAACTGGTCTCCGTCGAACTAGTTGAACTGATACTTGTTGCCTTCTGACTTCTATTATTTTTAGGACTGCAAATACCACGAACGTTCATATGGGCACTATCCCAGAGACTAGTGAAGTAATTTGCTCTCCGGAACTGCTGTCGAAGTTAGATCTTACACGGTGTTAAGGTGCTTGCATCAACGTTTTTAATATTTTCCGAATAAAGTCTTCATTTACGTCGGAGGCATTGCAACTGTTGAGGGTGCACTGAACTCTTGCATTGCAGCATCTGTATCAATAATTCCTACCATTTTGTAAACATCACAAATTTCTGTATTATAATCAAGGTCTTTTCCTGTAATTTGGCATCACTTAATAACTCCAGCTAGCCGAATCTGGTAAATGCTGCTTGACACACTTGGTTTTTTGTAAATATATTAAATGGCCTTTGTTTGCGTTTCTTGAAAAAAGTCTGGGTTGTAATCACAGCCAGTGGTCGCATGAAAGTCTGATAAGCTCAGAGGTAAGGACAGTCCTAAGTTTTCGTAAATGTTTGAAATATCAAAGAACTCAGCTTATTTCCAGTGCCAGTCAATATCCAAATGCGAATCATACTTTTTTAAAGGATGCTTATTGCTTAGCATGATTGCTGCAGTATTATTATCAGAATATCTTATCACAAAACTAGACTGAGCATCAGTATTACAAACACGGCAAACGGTTTTGCTGTCAGCCTCCTCTTGATCTGGACGCGATAGACTTACATCGATATCAGAAACAACTGTGTTATTGGTGACGGTGTAAGAGTGACGATGTTTACAATTAACGAAAGCCCGTTTATTGCCAATGTATGGTACCACCTCGTTAGAAGCTCAGTGAAAGATAAGAAAATCAAGAAGAGCCAGTTTGAAGCTCGTGTTTTTCAATTCTTTTGCGAAGTCAGTTGGTTGAACTTCATAGGGTCCAATCTTGTTGAACTCCTGCTAAGGTGATTCATTTAGAAGGCATCGCTGATGGGGAAAGGTATTGGTCGAAAAAGACGTCATATCTTGCCACTTTTAATTGTGTTACAGTTTGCATCATTTTCTTTGAGATATTCCCAGAGCATTTAGGAACATTTGTAATAGTATGAAGCAAGTTATCACAGTCTCTGAGGAGGTGGATTGTGTTCTACGTAATTTTCCAGATTTTTCATTGAAATAGATTTTTGGGTTTTGCAAAGATCACGATCGAAATGGCACTTAGATATTGGCACTTGAGTTATGGGATGTGACAAAATTGTGGCTATGTCGATTTCATGACCAATTGATATACCAAATACGTCCAAATTAATCTCTTTGAATACATACTTCCTGCACTTTACCACGAATCTTTTTTTTAAATAATCCTCAGAAAATGCCTCGTGATGACTGTGTGTTGTGTGCTGTCCATAGGTTAGTTATGTTTAAGTAGTTCTAAGTTCTAGGGGACTGATGACCACAAATGTTAAGTCCCATAGTGCTCAGAGCCATTTGAACCAATCCTCAGGAAAGTTATCTACCATACTTTTTTAAGCTCTTCTCAAACCTTTTTGTGTCTTCTGTACATTCTGCAATAAAAACTAAGCGTTTAATCTCATCATTTTGTTCAATATTGAATAGGAATTTTTCAACTGGTTCTGAGGCTGCTTAACTGGACGAAATGTTTATTAAGAGATCTTTAGGTACTTCAGCCCTGAATGGTTTTATAAACTTATCAAAGGTATCAACAAATTTTAGTAATTTCTTACTATTCTTTTTCCTATTATGATTTGCTAACTCTACTGTAACGTTGAGTTATTTATGGAAGCACAAATCCTTATAAACGTAATTAATTATGACTGATCGTTTATAATGGCGGAGAGCCCATCGTTGACGTCCTGAAATCGAATTGGTGAATTGTATTATATCTCTGAGACTCCTAGCTTCATCTGCGTCGATTGATTGTTCCAGAATTAAATCAACTGGTTGTTTTGGAAACAGTTTATTCTTCATTAAATGTCGAAGAAACCTCGTTTTCGTTGGAACTGCTCAAACAAATCAGGGTGAGATTCGGCAAAACATCTGAGAAATAAGTAGGTGATTTTTGTAGTACAAAATTAAATGTATCAAAATTTCCTGTGCGGGCTCTTCTTGACAGATTTAAATAATAATGAATAAGAGTAATACAGCGTAAATTGTGTTTCTCCGAATTCACCGTTGAGAGTTTTTTTGTCTATAAATATTCTTGATCTGTAATAGTTCATTTAGGGCTTCATTCTTTTACTGTGAATAAAGATAATGACGACTTTCTCAGTATCTCATATAGTCCGGTCATTTGATGTGTGATCACGGCATTATTTACTTCTAGAATCCTACAGCCATCAAAGGGTGAAGTCTGTTCCATGAATTTAAATGTTTTCCATCAAGAAACCCATTTATGGAGTAAAAAGCTGACAGATTATTCTGGACCATAATGTTGGTTGAACCATAATCTACTATGATTTTGCCTAGAGCTTTGAATAAGCCATTATGGTACGAAAAGATCTCATATATATGAATAGATTATACAGATCTGGCTTACTATCAGGCTGAATTTGTAAAGCTGCTTTCGCAATTGCAAGGTCGTATGTGAATTGGATGAATTATTTCGCACTGCCTTCGTTCAGTAATATTAAAGACTACTCATTCTTTAACGGGAAGTATTTACGAAACTATTTGTTTTGAATTATTACGGTTGCTCAGTAAGCCAATGAAACCAACCCACGTTGGAACATTTGGTAACTGCAGAGCATGGTTAACATCCGCATTGTATCAATCACTATGTATAATGGTAAATTTCTAGGTCCTGCATTTTCACTTGCATGGTCTAACAAGTCTAAATTGTTTGTCTGTACTTTTTGTTGCCGTTGGTTGTTCCTCCACATCTGAAGATATAACTGTTCGTTTCCGTTTCTTCATGTGTGAGGTTACCTCGCTATTGACAATAGGTAAATCTATTAACTGTACTTCTTCTGAGGCATTTATAGCAACTCTTAGACAAATAATGCCAACAGTATCGTGTAACGTATCTTTTCTACTCTTTATTTCTACGAATGTGCTGCTTTGTTAGTTGTTTCAGGACATACACATGACATCTGTAATGAAATATGTGTCGATTCTGTTTCCAGCTCTTCCACTCCTGCATGACTAATGCAATGGCCACATCTTTGAGTAACATCAATAATTTTTCGTCTGCTCGTTAAACTCTTCAAAGACATTCCAAGCATGATAAGCTTTGAAGCTTTGACTTTAACATTGTGGACAGCATATACGATGTCTTCACAATAAGATTTGACTTGACGAATACATTTTGGGTTTTCTATGTAAATTGAAGGTGGATGGGAGAGAAAGGAAAGGAAAGGGTTTACTGAAGTTAGCTGCATCTGGACATTACACGCAAATAGCGGCGACGAGTGAAAATGTGTACCGGACTTGGATTTGAACCCGAGATCTCCTGCTTACTAGGCAGGTGCGTTAACCACTGTGCTATCCGGCACACAGCGATTTCGCAACTGCGCTATCTCGGCACGCCACACGACCGACATAATCCCCAACTAGCGCCACCTGTACAGATCCTCTGTCCATTTACTACTCCACGCATACAAAAGTTTAGGATTTTCTGTGCGTTTTCGATTGCTACCGGCTATTAAAGTGTAATAAAATCCTTTGAATCTTGTAGGACTGATACTTCTCCTTCCTTTAAATTTTGTACTGATGTATGTTGTGGTAATTTTATCTTCTAGATTTGGAAAACAGATTTTCTTAATAGTAAAGGAGGTTTGTGTAGCACCTCTTGATCTTTGGTGGAACTCGTTTCGAGTGCCGCACTTCAAGGATTGCATTCGCAATTGTCGAAGCGTTAGGTGTTTCTGCAGCAGCCGACGCAGCAGACCAGTCCCGCGGCAGCAGCAGCAGCAGCAGCAGTGGCAGCCTCAGTCCCGGCGACCGCAGCAGCGTCGGCAGCTTCCAGCAGCGCCAGCCAGTCCCAGGCAACGCCAGCCGGTCCCTAGCGACGTCAGCCGGTGCCAGCGCCGCCCACCGGACAGCCCAGCAGCCCAGCACCCCAGCGGTCCTGCAACAGCAGCGGACGCCGTCAGCCCATCGCCGCCCCCGGCAGCAGCTCTCCCACCCCCCATCCCATGCGGTCGCCCTCCCGTCGACGGCCGCGGAGTGAGGGCTTCGGCCCCAGCGGGAGTCTTCGTCTCTGTCTTCGTCTTTGTCTTCATCTTTGTCTACGTCTTCATCTTCGTGTGCGCTCCGTAGCTGTCTTCATCCCTTGTTTATCCTGTGTCTCCTATCCTGTTTTTCCCTTCTGACCCTCATCACCTTTGCGAAGACTACCCCCACCACCACCGCAACCACCACAGCCATCGTCTACACTTCTCCCTCTGCCACCACCAGCACGATTACGTGGTGCACCCAGTCGCCCCCCCTCCCAAATCCATCCCCCCGCTTTTAACCCTTCCCTCTCCAGCGCCCTTCGTCGCCCCATCCCCAACTCCTTTCCACCAAGCTACCTCCTCCGATCCCTTCCCTCCACTCCCCCATGCTGTTTCGACCACTCCTGCGGCCCCCGCCAGGGTGGTGGCCCAGAGGGCCACAGGCCATGCCACACCATCGCCATCACCATCACCAGCACCTATGCTGGGACCTGCCACCTCCCGCTATCTCCCAGTTGCTCCTGTCCCCTATGCCTCTTCCCACCCTTTCGCTGCTGTTAAGCACCTCAGCGCCACCTCCACTTCCTCAGCTCCCAAGGAGTCCCAGCCTCTTCCTCCTCCTCCCTCCCCTGCAAGATGCCATGGGTGTCTCCCAGCCTGTCCCTTGTAACACTCCGGTTTATTCTACTGACTTATCCCGCTCGATCGCGATCTGATAGCAGCCCAAATAGATATTAATTAATGTGACCGTGTACCTACTGGGGCTGGCAATCGGATTGGACTGCTACGGAGTTGTTACATTCCATCTTTGTCCTTCTCAAATGCTATAATAAAGAAATGTCTGGTGCCAAGAAGAACGACAACACAGCTTCATTAATCAACAACCTATATTCATCACAAAAAACACATAGTAAGGAGACAGCCACTGCCTTCGTCGTACAGAATTAATAACGGCTAATCTCAGCACAGGCCCTTTAGTTATTCACTATTGTCACACGCAATTTCAATCATTGTAATTCACCACTACAATCCAACACTGCAATCCAACACTGCAATCCAAATGATGCCGGCGTGGTAGCCGCGTAATTACAATATCGGCACAAAAATGTCACTGAATCACACTAGTAATTGCACTTGTTCACTTTCCCGAATACTCCTAACACAAAGGGGTTAAACCACGGCGATGGCCTCCCCCTTTGTCGGTACGGCCTTGCATTACGGCCACTGGCCGCCCCACGGCCCGGCCCGCAGCCTGGGTCCCACTCTACTGTCTCAACACTCGCTCTCGCTCTCGCAACCCGACACACACTATCGATTGTTTGTCCTGTCGACCTGTGCTGTCGCAAATCTTATAGTAAGGGCCTACAGACCCCTTACACCCTTCTGACCCCTCCTCTACCTCTCCCTCCTATAGATACCTCCTGTCCCGATCCCTCTCTCCTAGAGGCCCAGAACGTAATCCTGCTCCTCCAGCAACACTTTCCCAGAGCCCCTATCTCCCTCCTCACCCCCTATAGGGACTCTGTCCTTATCTCCTCCCCAACCCCACCCTCCATCCTACAATCTCTCCAGAATCCCTTTCACCCACTTTGGTCCAAATGCCTCCCTCACCCTGCTCCTTCACCTTCCTCCTCCCACCAACAACAACCCCCATGTCGCTCACTGACCCTTACCACCATGATCTGACGATCACGGAGGAGGAGGTGTTTGAGGAGGTCAAGGCGCACCGCTACCTGGAGATGCGTCCCACATGCCGGATCTATAATCCTGCCGGCCCCACCTGCCTTATGCAAGTTTTCTCGGAGCACGCTTCCTCTATAGACCTTCCCCTAAAGGAGGGTGCCCTCCTGTTTCATCACTGGTACAAGGTTGACCCCTCCCGTTCCCCTCCCCAATCTGCTGGCAGAGGTGTTTCCTCTACAATGCACATCTGAGTGCTGCGAGGCCCCAGTTGGCCTACACTGTAAGCAGGCGCACTTCCTCCAGCAGTGTCCCAACCTACAGTCCCCTCCTTCCTGTAACACTTGCAACCTTCCCCACCCCACCTACTCCCAGAAGTGCAGGGCCCAACCCCCCCCCCCCTCCACTCCTGAACTCACTGTCCCCGTCTGCCCTCTGGATGCTCCCACTCCTCCTGGTAACTCCCTTCGTCCCCCAACTGCCAAAGACATCATCAGGTTCGTTACCATCGTCCTCTAAAACGTCCAACCTTCCCAGCGCCCCCACACCCTCCAGCAGGTATGCCTCGCCGCCCGCTCCAGTTTCCATCTAAATACCTACACCACCTACTTCTATAACCAATCCAACTTCACCCATCTTGACACCCTCATCTAAGTTGCATTATGGTGTGGCAGCACTGTATCTTGTTCAACAACATCCGCTCCCTTCTAATTAACAAGAACCTCCTCGTGCATTCCCTCATGACCCATCATGTGGATGCCTTCCTCTTGAACGAAACCTTTCTCCAGCCCCAACATATCATGCACACATCACCCTACCTCCTTCACTGCTCCGATAATCCCCTCCCGATAGTGTGTGGCAGGGTAGACATTGGCCACCAGTGCTAGATCCCTGTTCGGCTCCAACCCCTCCTTCCTGACCCCACAGAACACCTGATCCTCGTCTCTTCTACCCTGGCCTTACCATTACCTGCGCCACCATCTATGGCCACCCCTCTGCCCCTATTCCTTTCGACTTCCTTTCGCCACATCAACCATACCTTTCATAGTCATTCCTCTGCCCAACTCTGGCAGTGGCATCGTTTCCTGACCACCCTCCAACGTGACCTCCTTCCCATTCCCCAACACACCTGCCCCAAATCCAATACCACTCCTCATGTCATCCTAGCCTCCTCTAACCTCCTTGGCCACATAGCGGTGGATGTCCTCAACCCTATAGGCAGTGACCATCTCCCTGTCCTCCTCACCGTATCAGACGGTCGTCACCTCCATCCAGACCCTCGCCTCGACCCTCCCTGAAATATGTCCATGACCATTCCTGTACCAAGTGGAATGCCTACTGGTATACGCTCACCATCCATTTCGATAGCCACCCCCTCGCCTACCACCACCCTGATGACGTTACCCATGCCACATCCTTTCTCCAGCAGACCTTGTCTGAGGCCTTGGAGGCCCACATCCCTACTGTCGCCATCCACCCACACTGCACCACTTTACTCCCACGGGTCATCGTCCTCCTTTGTGAATCACACCGTCTATACCATGCCTTTCTACACACATGGGACCGAGACACAGTACGATGCCACCAGTAACTCCAACGACACATCTGAAACTTGCTTGCTGCCAAGAAATGCCAGGACTGGCGACAGACAAGCACCTGTCTCAATGCTACCCTGCCTATTAACTTGTCTGGTCAGCCTTCCAGCGCCTTACCGGATCTAAACCCGCCCCTACTACCCTCTTCTTCATAATGACCACCCCTTTTCTGATACCCTTAGTAAGGCCAACCATTTTGCTTCCTATCTCTCCGATATCTTTACCATCCCTGATGATCCTCAGTTCGATTATACCCTTTTCCCTGTTGTCCACGATCGAACTGACACCTCTGCCACTCCCCTCGCTCCTGGTTTCCAGTACTTGGAAAACACATCCCATCAGCCTTACCCCAGTCTTCAGCAAGGTCCTGGAATCCATCCTCACCTGATGCATCCACCAGCATCTCCACCAGCACTGCCTCCTTCCCTCTACCCAATGTGGCTTTCGACCATCCTTCACTGTCAATGACCTTCTCCTCCACCTCACTCACCTCCTCTCTGAACAACTCAACTCCTGTCACTCCACCATCTTCCTCTCCCTCGACCTTGAACGAGCCTACGACCGTGTATGGCATTCCGGTCTCCTCTTCAAGCTCCATACCTTCGCCCTTCGTATTCACTATGTCCATCTGATCGCCTCCTTCCCTCCCACCGTCCTTCCTATGTCACCATCAACAACACAGATGCCTACACTTTCTACCCCTCTGCCAGTGTAACCCAAGGTTCTCTCCTTTCCCCTCTTCTCTACCTTCTTTACATGGTGAACATGCCTCTGCCTGCACCCCCTTTACACCTTCTCCAGTATGCCGATGACATCGTCTTCCTTGCCCTCGCCCCCACCCTGCAACGTTCCCAGCGCCTTCTACAATTCCATTTTGACTGGTTCACCACTTGGTGTAACCAGTGGCTGCTCAAGGTCAATCCTTCCAAGACCCAGGTGGTCATTGTAGGAAACACCACTTCTTTCGTCTTCTCGATTTCTATCTTACTGTCTATGGCCATCCTATCGTCCTTACCCCCACCCTCAAGTACCTTGGTGTCACCCTTGATCTTCGCCTCTCCTGGACCCCTGATCTCCTCACGACCCAAGCCAAGGCATGCTCCCAACTCCACCTCCTCAAGCTCATTTCTGGCCACACCTGGGGTCTGGACCCCTCCACACCTACAAATCCCTCATCCACCCTTTCCTCTGTTAAGCACATCCCACCTAGATCTCCTCCTACCTTCTGCAAATCCCTTGAAACCCTGGAACGCCATGCAATCCACCTCACCTATCGTATCCGCCTCCCTTTCCCCATGCAGATCTTCTATGACTTAATTCCTTTCCCACGCCTCCTCCTTTTCCTTGAACAGATAGATCCTTTACACCTCCCCCAAACTTGATCCCTCTCACTCGCTTGTCTCTCCCATCCTTTCCCACCCCCGTCCACTGCTGCGCCTGTACTCCTGCATCCCACCTGCTCTCAATCTTGCCACACTGCATACCCTTGCCCGAGGTGGCTTCCGCCTACTTCACCTCCCTGATGATGCCCTCGTCGCCTCCATCTACCCCTCCTACCAACTTTGATCCTCCCCTTCCTTCTCCTGTGTTTTCCTCCAGGGCACCCTTTTTCCCTTCTCTCCCTCCTGACTTCCTTCCTCCCTCCCTCCCTCCCACCCTTCCTCCTTCCCCCCCTCACCGGGCTTACAAACACACCCCCTACCCTCTAGCCTCCCCCTTCCTTCTTCTCTCCGCTGACATCAGCCCCTCCCCCTCTCCCTCCTACCCTCACCTCTTCCCTCTGG
Organism: Schistocerca serialis cubense; assembly: GCF_023864345.2. Lineage (NCBI taxonomy): Eukaryota > Metazoa > Arthropoda > Insecta > Orthoptera > Acrididae > Schistocerca > Schistocerca serialis. The sequence goes on along the minus strand of NC_064643.1, from coordinate 283,514,425 downwards.
CAGGCCCCGGGCTTTTTTGTGTGAACAGTGCGTCTTCGTGCGCCGGAGAACGTCGCCACAGTGCTCATGTTTGTCGTCCCGTCAGTGCATCAGTGTGTCTCCATCCGAGCTCCTGCGTTCACGTGTGACATTCTGTATTCTCCGGTGTGCAGTGTTGGATGTTTCTTTATCCTAGCAGTACATCAGTGAACGACTTCGTTTATTTTACTATGTTTGTCTCCCGTTTTTGTCCTCCATGTATGTTTGTTTTTCTGTATTCCTGTTGTACTGTATGTCTTTTCTATAGCCGAAGAGCCGAATAAGTAGGCCGCTGCCGGCCTACCTTGTTTGTGAGGTATAAAAATGACAACAAAGAAAAAAAAGCATGTCTTCATCCTTCAAATGTTCATATGGTTGTTCATCAATAGTTATTAACTGTTTGGGAGCTAATAATTTTTTATTTTGAATCACAAAAAATCTAATCTCTTTATCAAATTATTGTATCATCTTATTTTATAAATTGTGCAGTTTGAAATTACCTTTGACTTCCCCAATTACCACCGACGGAAACTAACTGGCAATATTACCTATTAATTTTAAATGATATTGGGTAGCATGTTGATAAAAGTCAGCGCTCAGAGGTTAAGAAAAGTGACCAATGTTTTTATGCACCTTTCGTACCTGGTACCTGTAAATAGGCTCCCGGCCCAGGCTAGAAGGTACGTATGGATTCAGAGTATATACTAATACTACTCTGTACGAGACTTTTCGGCACTCAGAAAATAAGTAACGCGTGGCGGCCCTGAGATCCTGCTCTAAAAGCTGTTACCGCTCAGTCACCACGTAGCTTGCTAGCATCCACTCTTATCTGTCAAACGTGAGCTCGCACGCCGACAACTGTCACTCTGAGCGTAACCAACTCGACGCTCTCGGCCGCGCCCACTCCCAAAGTTCATGAGGTGCCTTCTTGGGCGCTATACCGTCACAACATATACCAAGGCGAGTATAAAATAAGATAGAATTTTTATACGTAGACATTACACTTTCTGACACTGCAGCACAACAAACCGAAAAAAAGAACGTGTTTAGGACAGATCTATAATGCGCTGTAGCACTGGAACTGCGTATTTACGCAATAATCAAGTATAAATATGAATCCAGGAAATGCGGCATGATAGCTTCAGAAACGGAAATCAACATTGCACTGTACACTGTGCTTTTGTTACACAGTCTGGGAACAGGACACGTTGTCTCCTCAGCCAATCAGAACACTGAATGAGAGCAGATTACACGTTATGTAATCAGCCATCCCACCATCACGTTTTCGATCCACGAACACACCAACGACGAAAAAAGTTTAAGAATGGAATACGAATAAAGTAGATAATCAATGTAATGTAGAAAGTGTGCAGTATCATTAAAAGCAGTACTGTAACACACCCGTAATCCTGGAGAAATCGAAGGCGCCGGTTTCCGCGAAAGACACGGATGTTTTAGTCGCTAGTCGTGTTCGCAACATTCTTGTAAAGAACTATTGCATCTCAGTTCCGCCTCTTCAACAAAAAAGAGATGTAGTATTTATTTCTGGTGATGTGCTCGGCGGAACATATACTCAGCTAGGTAACCTGCGAAATGTTCGATCTGACGTCCCGCCACATCCTGTGTGTGAACTGAACGACCTTCCGCATTGAACCTTCAGTACCTACATCTACATCTACATACATACTCCGCAACTCACCATACGGTGCGTGGCGGAGGGTAACTCGTACCACAACTGGCATCTTCTCTCCCTGTTCCACTCCCAAACAGAACGAGGGAGAAATGACTGCCTATATGCCTCTGTACGAACCGTAATCTCTCTTATCTTTGAGGTCTTTCCGCGAAATGTAAGTACTGCAGTCAGCCTCAAATGCTGGTTCTCTAAATTTCCTCAGCAGCGATTCATGAAAAGAACGCCTCCTTTCGAGTTCCTGAAGCATTTCTGTAACACTCGCGTGATGATCAAACCTACCAGTAACAAATCTAGCAGCCCACCTCTGAATTGCTTTTATGTCCTCCCTCAATCCGACCTGATAGGGATCCCAAACGTTGGAGCAGTACTCAAGAATAGGTCTTATTAGTGTTTTATACGTGGTCTCCTTTACAGATGAAACACATCTTCCCAAAATTCTACCAATGAACCGAAGACGACTATCCGCCTTCCCCACAACTGCCATTACATGCTTGTCCCACTTCATGTCGCTCTGAAATGTTACGCCCAAATATTTAATCGACGTGGCTGTGTCAAGCGCTACACTACTAATGGAGTATTCAAACATTATGGGATTCTTTTTCCTATTCGTCTGCATTAATTTACATTTATCTATATTTAGAGTTAGCTGCAATTCTTTACACCAATCACAAATTCTGTCCAAGTCATCTTGTATTCCCCTACAGTCACTCAACGACGACACCTTCCTGTACACCACAGCATCATCAGCAAACAGCCGCACATTGCTATCCACCCTATGCAAAAGATCATTTATGTAGATAGTAAACAACAGCGGACCTACCACACTTCCCTGGGGCACTCCAGATGATACCCTCACCTCTGATGAACACTCACCATCGAGGACAATGTACTGGGTTCTATTACTTAAGAAGTCTTCGAGCCACTCTCATATTTGGGAACCAATCCAATATGCTGGTACCTGAGTTAGGAGTCTGCAGTGGGGCACCGAGTCAAACGCTTTCCGGAAGTCAAGGAATATGGCATCCGTCTGATACCCTTCATCCATGGTTCGCAAGATATCATGTGAAAAAAGGGCGTGTTGTACGAGCTGAAACAATCACTAACAATCGTCGTTCCAGGGATAATCTTCTGTTTTATAATTCTGAACAACATTTACTTGGTCCGAAATTCAACAGAGTCAAGGAGGCATTTTTTCGAACCTAATTGAACTCCACCGAACACCCTATTTCCTACAATTTCATGGCCTTTGTTCTGTTTCCTTTGCTCAAATTTCGCTTCACCGACTCACAACAGAACTGCTGCGTTCCAACCTAACCTAGACCTCTGCCTACGCTATAGATCAGTGCATCACCACAACCAGGTTCTTTTTCTGCCCATTCAAGCCGTGCTCTTACATCCCAGCCTCATGATATCTTTGAAAATCTCAAGATATCTGGAAAAGACAGCCGAAAACAGTTTAACCACGCTCCTGCGAATCGAGATTAATTCGTAGATCAGCCAAGTATTTGTAACGAAGGATATACAAGTCACCGCTTCACTCCCAGTAATTTAAATCACTAAACTCTCCTAGAATTTAAAAGTGTGGTTGATACCAATTCATGGTTCCCACCAACATTTTGAGCAGTACAATTGTCAGTATAGGGTATGGGGAAGGGTCCACTGGGGGCCGAACAGCACAATAACCCTGGGTTCGGTGTGGAGCGGCGGTGGGGTGAGTGGACTGCTGTAACCTGTTGTGGGATTGTGAACCACTGAGGTGGTAGCCAAGCGGTTCTAGGCGCTTCAGTCTGGAACCGCGTGACCGTTACGGTCGCAGGTTCGAATCCTGCCTTGGACATGGATGTGTGTGATGTCCTTAGGTTAGTTAAGTTTAAGTAGTTCTAAGTTCTAGGGGACTGAATGACCTCAGATGTTAAGTCCCATAGTGCTCAGAGCCATTTGAACCATTCTACGGCGGGTTCGAAGGCTCTCCGTCGTTTCTAGGTCCTCAGTTATATACACTACACAACAATACTGCAACAGAAATACGCAAAATCGTTATTAGTTATGAATGGACATATATAACTGTTCTGTATATTTGCTGATAGCCGACAACGGCCTTGGAGTTGAATTAAGCTTATAGCACCAGAAAACCACAAATTAATAAAAAGTCCTTGAATACAACAGCGTTTTGGCTTGCTATATATACGGTATAATATTCTTAGAAGACATGTGTAACGGTGCATGTATAGAAGAATTTAAAATGGGGAGGCTTATTCTCCACTTTCTCATAAAAATATAGGTTCTCCTTCGACCAACAGACAACAATGCGTGGCCAGGAAGTCTGGTAACTGACAAATTAGTAATTCAAGCTCATTTTACTACGCTTCGGTATTGCGTCAAAGACCTGCGGGAGTGCATCACATGTATTGTTCCTTTGTGTTAAATCATTGTTCGATAATTCCTGAACATACGTTGGTCAATATGCGCGTAAATTTAATACGCTTGTGTAAAGTTTGCCAAGGCACGCCCGGTTCAACTGGCCTTTTCCGTGTAGACTCCATTGACGAATTTTTCACAAATGCCACCACGTCTATCCATTGTTTTGTTGATGGCCAGCCACTCCTCGTTTTATCCTTTACACTTCCGGAAGTAAACAGTTTTGTACCTGCTGCTGAAGTATTTTCTTTGGAGGTGGCTCGCGCCGGATGGGATCTGGCAGTTCGTTGTTCCAACGGCTGCCCAATTCTTGCAACTTTATGGATCCAGATGCTTGCACTGGTATCAGCCATTGTCTACGTAATCTACAACACGTCAGCTCAGGAGGAGAATACGCAAGTGCCAAAACCCGATATGAAACTTCGGTCTGTAGACGAGGGTTCAAAGTAAGCGAACACGTGCCTTGGCTTATCCGTAGATACTCTCTACCTTCTGGAAGAAAAAACGCAAATTTTTCGAGGAAATTTAAAGGTACTTTATGTATCTTTTACCGTGCAGCATACACAGACGAAATAGTTGCACAGCAGTTAGCGTCAAAGCTTCTTAATTTTCCTCCTCGTGTTTGAAACCCGATCATTATTTTTGTTTTCGTTGTATGTAGAACATTGCGACACAACCGTTTGCCAATGTACACTCCTGGAAATTTAAATAAGAACACCGTGAATTCATTGTCCCAGGAAGGGGAAACTTTATTGACACATTCCTGGGGTCAGATACATCACATGATCACACTGACAGAACCACAGGCACATAGACACAGGCAACAGAGCATGCACAATGTCGCCACTAGTACAGTGTATATCCACCTTTCGCAGCAATGCAGGCTGCTATTCTCCCATGGAGACGATCGTAGAGATGCTGGATGTAGTCCTGTGGAACGGCTTGCCATGCCATTTCCACCTGGCGCCTCAGTTGGACCAGCGTTCGTGCTGGACGTGCAGACCACGTGAGACGACGCTTCATCCAGTCCCAAACATGCTCAATGGGGGACAGATCCGGAGATCTTGCTGGCCAGGGTAGTTGACATACACCTTCTAGAGCACGTTGGGTGGCACGGGATACATGCGGACGTGCATTTTCCTGTTGGAACAGCAAGTTCCCTTGCCGGTCTAGGAATGGTAGAACGATGGGTTCGATGACGGTTTGGATGTACCGTGCACTATTCAGTGTCCCCTCGACGATCACCAGTGGTGTACGGCCAGTGTAGGAGATCGCTCCCCACACCATGATGCCGGGTGTTGGCCCTGTGTGCCTCGGTCGTATACAGTCCTGATTGTGGCGCTCACCTGCACGGCGCCAAACACGCATACGACCATCATTGGCACCAAGGCAGAAGCGACTCTCATCGCTGAAGACGACACGTCTCCATTCGTCCCTCCATTCACGCCTGTCGCGACACCACTGGAGGCGGGCTGCACGATGTTGGGGCGTGAGCGGAAGACGGCCTAACGGTGTGCGGGACCGTAGCCCAGCTTCATGGAGACGGTTGCGAATGGTCCTCGCCGATACCCCAGGAGCAACAGTGTCCCTAATTTGCTGGGAAGTGGCGGTGCGGTCCCCTACGGCACTGCGTAGGATCCTACGGTCTTGGCGTGCATCCGTGCGTCGCTGCGGTCCGGTCCCAGGTCGACGGGCACGTGCACCTTCCGCCGACCACTGGCGACAACATCGATGTACTGTGGAGACCTCACGCCCCACGTGTTGAGCAATTCGGCGGTACGTCCACCCGGCCTCCCGCATGCCCACTATACGCCTTCGCTCAAAGTCCGTCAACTGCACATACGGTTCACGTCCACGCTGTCGCGGCATGCTACCAGTGTTAAAGACTGCGATGGAGCTCCGTATGCCACGGCAAACTGGCTGACACTTACGGCGGCGGTGCACAAATGCTGCGCAGCTAGCGCCATTCGACGGCCAACACCGCGGTTCCTGGTGTGTCCGCTGTGCCGTGCGTGTGATCATTGCTTGTACAGCCCTCTCGCAGTGTCCGGAGCAAGTATGGTGGGTCTGACACACCGGTGTCAATGTGTTCTTTTTTCCATTTCCAGGAGTGTATATTAATATAACGTTCTCCTTATTTGACTATTAACATTTTAGATCAGACAATTGAATTTAAAAAAATAGAAAATAATTTGTGACTGTTATTAGTCAAATTCCTGTAGTGTATCTTGATTCATAATTAACTGCTGCTAGCGCCAGTGTCCGGAAAAGCGATCCGTTATGCATGGTTTGCAGCGGAATTATTCACACTGCGCGAAATTGTCATCAGTTTAATCACATTTCTTTCCTGAGTGAGATTCATACTAAGAAATGTCACTGTGGCAAACCTGCCTTCAGGTGATGCTCCCGGTGCTCGGAATATCTGTGTTTCGAATTTTTCTGCAGTCGATGCCTTCCAAAGGAAATTCAACAAACCTTCCTCAACAATGGACATATGAAAAACAAACAAAAATTAATTAAGAACTGATATCAGAATGAAACAGAGGAGTGAAAATTTAAAAATATTATGCTGCTCAACATACCATACACACATGAGTATAAGAAACGTGTGATATTTACTGCTAAATCCAGTCGTAATTTTACACTTAATATAACGCACTTGTATCCGCTAATTTGGTAACATTGGTGTAGTAACCTAAGTACATGGCTAGGTAAATGAGAACAATAAAAATAAAGTAAGTGAAAGCAATTATCTGGTTTCGAAGGCGGGGCGCAAAACTAATAATCGGCGACGCAAACCACTGAGCCACCACTTCGGCCAAGAATATCTAGACGTAAAAGGAACATAAAGTACCTCGAAAATACGTCAAAAACTTAGACTGTATTTTTTTGCAAAAATGGTCTAGTATCTGCGGATAAGCCGAGACACGTATTCGCTTATTTTGACTCCTCTTCCACTGAGCCAAGTTCCTGGGAAATCTGGTGATGGGGCTTGTCGTGTTCTCCTCGTCAGTGCAAGACTGCTAAAATGTAAATGTGTCTGTTCCTGGACAGGGGGTAAGGATTGACGAGACGTTGCGCCCACCCTTCATCTATGGAGAAGAGCGATTAGTGTACCGTACTACGAAGTGTAGAATCTGTATATATCCAACGTATGGCCGATACCCCGCGTCATGATTGTGATTCTATCCTGTGACTGAATATAAAATAATAAGATCATGACTGTGATATTAACGATTATGAATGAGGAGCGAGGGGGGAAATCGTGCCGGTGCATAGGCTAACTCTCTCTAATAGCAACGATGAGGCAGCAGAGATCATTGCACTCATGTATCATGACTTCATTCCGTGAGACACTGACGGTATGGTCTCAAGTTAACCCAGTCAGAGATTTCAGGAACTCTGTGGAGCAATGTCTCCCGTTGCCGGTCAAATACTGCCTGTAACATTTTCTTACGACGCCAGGAAATCAAAAAGCTTCCCCCGAATCGAGCGCCACAACGATCGCGCTTTGGCAGACTCCTCTATGGAAACGAATTTCTTAGATTGACGGAAGCTCCTACCGAAGATTCAGCGCGGATGAAAGTAACACTGCTAGTGCTTCGCATCGTATCTACATACCATACCTTAGAAATCATTTTGACAGCTGTAACTGGAAATTTCCAAGTTGAATAATTACACGAGTTTTCTGAGGAGATAAGTTCTAAATTCTACATTTATACCTCACTCAGAATCCGTAAAAAGAGACTACATCGATATAAACAGGTTGAACGAGCCGCGTTATTTTTAAATCAACTTCCTATACACGAAATTAAAAGTGAATCAAAGGAGTATTTTAAAAGCTGGTATACAGGTCTTTATGGAGTCCAAGATGAGAATCTGAGCACAACGACGGGTGACAAAGTTGAAATTCGTTATAGCGGACGCAGCCAGGCATTGAAACCTCGCGTTTCGCTTTGGTTGAAGAGAAATTCTGATGCCTCATTCTGACTCGTTGGTAAGATGACCTTCAGAGATTGCTTGTTTACGCTTTTGTATCCTTTACCTTGGACTGAGTAGTTTTTTTGTTTGTTTTAGACTGATTTTATGCCGGTATGGCCACCTGCTACTTTTAGCCGACATTTTGTTCAGCTCACCAGCAAGTAGAATAGAAAGTACATTACGATCCACATACAAGAAATAGTACTACTTTGTGAACATCCTATTCTTTCCAAATTCTTGCCCTCTCGTATACTGTACTGGTGGTGACCGCGAAGTTCTAAGAGTGATTCAGATTGCCATATGGAACGGTAATTAAATTTTGCCTCTGTTCAAGTCTACTAACATCAAAGACGAAGTATCTGACTTACGTCTTTATATCAGAAAAAAATCTCACTATGACTCCAATATCCACATGAGCAAGTGTCAAAACTACAATCGAGACTAAAATTTATGATATCTGACGGTGCTTAAATGTTGTGTCCTCCGATGTGCGTTCTACAACTTGGAAAGCAAGAATGTTCCTCTAAATGGATAGATGTTTTTAGATACGCACGTCCTGAGCGTGGAATGTTAGGTCCTTTACTCGGGAAGATAGATCAGAGAATTTAAAGAGGGAAATGGATATGTTGAACATAGATATAGAAGCAATTAGTAAAGAGCGGTCGTAGGAAGAACTTATTATCATTTCAGTATGAGATTATAAACACAAAAGCAGATACGTAGGCCTAAAAATTGAGTAACAAAACAGAACAGAGGTAAACTATCATGAACAGCCTAGCGAAAGCAGTATCGTAGTCAAGATATACATCAGCCAACACACACCACTATAACACAAGTTTATATGCCAACTAACTCAGCAGATGAAGAGATCTGAAGAATGTATGAGGAGACAAATGGCAGTATTCAGATATGTATTTATTCCACTGTAGCCTGTTACCTGTAATTTAAACATAGGCTGTACTGATTCTTACACGTTAGGCAATATACATTATTAGTTTTATTCTACACAATACTACCTCCGATCACCGAACATACCACACTACTTCTACTATTACTATTAATAATTAAACAAATTCTACTATAAATAAAAACCACACATATTACATAATCTATGTCTACTATTATTATCGTAGCATCATTTCTGGTCTGTCACAATCCACAATGCACTCCATCGCTTTCTGGGCCAATGAATGTCCTGCCGATTCCTTGGGCGCTGTAGAGGATGTCGTGGATGCATATGACTCTTCTATTGTTTCTTGGTTCCTTGGTTGCAGAGAAAGATTCCTCTGTTCAGAGAGAGCATCGTTGTTGCTGGTAAAGAGCGCAGCCAAACGCCGACCCCTGTAGCCCCGCTTCTAGCTCCTTGGGCAGCGAGACACGGCCATGCATGTTGTGCTGGCAGTTCTGTCACAACTGTTGACCTAACCTGCCTTCACTGAGTTGCTTCTCGATCTATCTCAACCTCTCTTAGTGCAGTAGGCCGGGTTGATTGGTAACGTAAATCGATAACCAATACTTTCTTAAAATGGCGTCGGCTGTGGTTGACCAAGATCTGCCATTCGGTCTCAATACATTACGTCCTTGACACTGAGTCTTCCGTACCGATTCAGCTGCTACCGATCAGTAACAGCAACATCGATATACAGCGGACGTCGAAGGTGCATACCTTCTGCACCACAGGCACACTCAGAGGTCTGTCTATGCCAGTAGGCGACGAAGGGCCCATTACCTGTCAGGGAGATTATCAGGCCTCTTGAGGGTTTCAGGTCCTCCTTTCCCAGTCTGTTTTATATATGGCAGAAAACCACAGAAGCGCCTCGCTGTTTGGACGTCATCCTATCCTTTCTGCCATACGTGGAGAATCTGATTGTGTAACTTCCTGGCAAATTAAATCTGTGTGCCGGATGGAGACTCGAAACCGGGACCTTTGCCTTTCGCGGGCATTTGCTCTACTATCTGAGCTACCCAAGCACGACTCACGACCCGTCCTTACAGCTTCAATTCGGCCAGTACCTAGTCTCCCATCTCGTCTCCTGCCTTCCAAACTTCACAGAAGCTCTCCTGGAAGAAAGGATATTGCAGAGACATGGCTTAGCCGCAGCCTGGGGGATGTTACCAGAATGGAATTTCCACTCTGCAGCGGAGTGTGCGCTGATATGAAACTTCCTGGCAATATCCTTTCTTCTAGGAGTGTTAGTTCTGCGAGGTCTGGAGGAGAGCTTCTATGTTTGGAAGGTAGGAGACGAGGTACTTGCGGAATTAAAGCTGAGAGAACGGGTCCTGAGTCGTGCTTGGGTAGCTCAGATGGTCGCAGGCACGGTAGCTCAGTGTGTTCGGTCAGAGGGTTAGCCGCCACCTGTAATAAAAAGCTGAGTTAATGGAACGACGATGAACTTGAACAAGTGTCATGGGACATCCGCCCCTAGCAAATAGAACGAACAGTCAAGAACCAAATGAGATAAAAAAAAGATGGTAGAGCACTTGCCCGCGAAAGGCAAAAGTCCCGAGTTCGAGTCCCTGTCCGGCACACAGTTTTAATCTGCCAGGAAGTTTCAGATCAGCGCACACTCGCTGCAGAGTGGAAATTTCATTCTGGAATCCGATTGTATATACACTCCTGGAAATTGAAATAAGAACACCGTGAATTCATTGTCCCAGGAAGGGGAAACTTTATTGACACATTCCTGGGGTCAGATACATCACATGATCACACTGACAGAACCACAGCCACATAGACACAGGCAACAGAGCATGCACAACGTCGGCACTAGTACAGTGTATATCCACCTTTCGCAGCAATGCAGGATGCTATTCTCCCATGGAGACGATCGTAGAGATGCTGGATGTAGTCCTGTGGAACGGCTTGCCATGCCATTTCCACCTGGCACCTCAGTTGGACCAGCGTTCGTGCTGGACGTGCAGACCGCGTGAGACGACGCTTCATCCAGTCCCAAACATGCTCAATGGGGGACAGATCCGGAGATCTTGCTGGCCAGGGTAGTTGACTTACACCTTCTAGAGCACGTAGGGTGGCACGGGATACATGCGGACGTGCATTGTCCTGTTGGAACAGCAAGTTCCCTTGCCGGTCTAGGAATGGTAGAACGATGGGTTCGATGACGGTTTGGATGTACCGTGCACTATTCAGTGTCCCCTCGACGATCACCCGTGGTGTACGGCCAGTGTAGGAGATCGCTCCCCACACCATGATGCCGGGTGTTGGCCCTGTGTGCCTCGGTCGTATGCAGTCCTGATTGTGGCGCTCACCTGCACGGCGCCAAACACGCATACGACCATCATTGGCACCAAGGCAGAAGCGACTCTCATCGCTGAAGACGACACGTCTCCATTCGTCCCTCCATTCACGCCTGTCGCGACACCACTGGAGGCGGGCTGCACGATGTTGGGGCGTGAGCGGAAGACGGCCTAACGGTGTGCGGGACCGTAGCCCAGCTTCATGGAGACGGTTGCGAATGGTCCTCGCCGATACCCCAGGAGCAACAGTGTCACTAATTTGCTGGGAAGTGGCGGTGCGGTCCCCTACGGCACTGCGTAGGATCCCACGGTCTTGGCGTGCATCCGTGCGTCGCTGCGGTCCGGTCCCAGGTCGACGGGCACGTGCACCTTCCGCCGACCACTGGCGACAACATCGATGTACTGTGGAGACCTCACGCCCCACGTGTTGAGCAATTCGGCGGTACGTCCATCCGGCCTCCCGCATGCCCACTATACGCCCTCGCTCAAAGTCCGTCAACTGCACATACGGTTCACGTCCACGCTGTCGCGGCATGCTACCAGTGTTAAAGACTGCGATGGAGCTCCGTATGTCACGGCAAACTGGCTGACACTGACGGCGGCGGTGCACAAATGCTGTGCAGCTAGCGCCATTCGACGGCCAACACCGCGGTTCCTGGTGTGTCCGCTGTGCCGTGCGTGTGATCATTGCTTGTACAGCCCTCTCGCAGTGTCCGGAGCAAGTATGGTGGGTCTGACACACCGGTGTCAATGTGTTCTTTTTTCCATTTCCAGGAGTGTAGCTAGCTTATAGCTCGTATTCATTTTTAATTTAGAATTTTATGATACTGTTCTTTCCTTCAGCCAGTACACCGCCGCTTTATCCGTATCTGTGGATATATTCCAAGTATTATATGCAAAGCCTTAACTGACAGTGCCAAAACCTCTCGTCAACCGAAGGAGTGTTCCACGTTGCAGCCTGTTTACTATCCGTGCTGGTGCCTGCGCACTCGCGCAGTATTCTACGATCGCGGTTAAGACAGCTCTATGACACGTTCTTATTTTTTTTCATTGCCAGCTTATAACCTTATGTGGCGAGAGTAATAATTTTGTTCGTTATGTTCCTTTGCTGTCTTGCTCATTTCTTCAATATGCTCACCATAATTTTTTCTTTCGTCCAAGGCGACACCGAAGCATCTGGTGCGGACTTTCTCTTTATGTATCTATCGCTTAGTGTTATGATCGGGGTCTCTTAAAAGACTCACTTTAACATATTCGTAGGCTTTTCAGGAGGTACAGACAATATCTCCTTGACGTCACTGTTTTAACTGTTGAAGGACTATGTTACATCCATCTTCGAGGTTGCTTCTGGAGTTTTCCTTCATCTACATCACTACATCGCAAGCCACCGTGCGGTGCGTGGCGGAGGGTACCCTGTACCACTAACTATCATTCTGTTTCGGTTCCTCGCAAATCGAGTGAGAAAAAAGTAACTATCTCAGCGCCTCCGTATGAGTCCTAATTTCTCGTTTCTTATCTTCGAGGTACATACGCGTAACGTATTTTGGTGGCAGTAAAATAGCTCGGCAGTCAGCTTCAAATGCCGGTTCTCTAATTTTTCTCAACAGTGTTCCTTTGAAAGAACGTCGCCTTCCCTCCAGGGATTCCCATTTGAGTTGCCGAAGCATCTCCGTTTACGCTCACGTTGTTGTTCGAACCTGCCGGTAACAATCTAGCAGCATCCCTTTGGATTTCTTCGATGTCTTCCTTCAATCGGATCCCAAACACTCTAGCAGTACTGAAGAATAGCTCTCACCAGCGTTCTATATGCTGTCTCCTTTACATGTGAATCATTCTTTCCTAAAATTCTGCCAATAAACCGAAGTCAACCATTCGCCTTCCCTACTACAGTTCTCAAATGCTAGTTCCACCTCATATCGCTTTGCAATGTTATGCCCAGATATTTAAACGACTTTACTGTGTCAAGGAGGACGCCAGTAATACTGTTCCCGAACATTTCAGGTTTCATCTTCCTACTCATCCGCAGAGACTTCACACTTACACATTTAGGGCTAGAAGCCATTCATCACACCAACTGGGAATTTTATCTAAATCGTCTTGTATCTTCCTACAGTCAACCAACCCCAGCACTTGATGGTACACCACGGCATCATCACCAAACAACCGTAGATTGCAGTCCACCCTATCTGCCAAATCATTTGCGTGTATGGAGAACAGCGGACGTTCTATCACACTTCCTTGGCACACTCCTGACGAAAAGACAGTATATTGGGTTCTATTATTTCAGAAGTCTTCGAGCCACTCATGTATCTGTGAATTATTCCATATGCTCGTACCTTCGTTAACAGCGGGGCACCGTGTCAAATGCTTTCCAGAAATCTAGAAATATCGAACCTGCCTGTTGCCCTTCATCCATGGTTCTCAGTATACCATGCGAGAATCAAGCTGAGATTTGCATGAGCAATGCTTTCTAAAACCATGCTGGTTCGTGGACATACTTTCTTAGTCTCAAGAAAGTTTATTATAATCGAACTGAGAGTATGTTGAAAGATTCTGCAACAAACAGAAGTTAGGGATATTGGTCGGTAATTTTGCAAGTCCGTTCTCTTACCTCTCTTATTTACTGGAGTCACCTGCGCTGTTTACGAGCCGCTTGAGACTTTGCACTGGGCGAGAGATTCACGATAAATGCAAGCTAGGTAAGGGGCCAGTGCCGGAGAGTACCCTTTGTAAAATCAAACTATGATTCCATCCGGACTCGGTGATTTATTTGCTTTCAAATCTTTCAGCTTTTTCTGTGTGCCAAGTAGGATTATTACTGTGTCATCCCTAAAGGAGTCTCTCCGCCTGTCAAATGAGATATGTTTGTACGATTCTCCCGTGTGAACGATTTCCTGAAAATGATGATATTTAAAACGTCAACTTTCGTTTTGCTGTCTTCAAATGCCACACCAGTCTGATCAACAATGAACTGAACGGAAGCCTTAGAAGGGTTTAGCGATCTTACATACGACCAGAATTTTCTCGAGTTCTCTGCTAGACGTTTTCTAAAGTGTGACGGTGGCAGTAGTTGTACGCTTCGCGCATAGACCTTTTCACAGACGTACGAATCTCTACCAACTTCCGCTTGCAGTCATTTATGTGTTCTCTTTTTAACCGGGAGTGCAACATCCACTGCTTTCTCAGCGTGCGCCGAATTTCGTTATTAAGCCATGGTGGATCTTTTTGAGCCTTTAGCCACTTACTGGGCAGATAACTCTCAAGACCACAATTTACAATCTGCTTAAGCTTTGCCCATAATTCATCTACATCCATCACCTAAATGATGCCAAATCACTGTCTAAATGAGATATTAATAACTGTTTATCTGCTCTCCTACCCTTCTCGACTGATTTATTAACTTTCGCAAACATAGTTGCTACAACGACATCATGATCGCTAATCCTCGTTTCTATACTGACATTGTTGTTAACGTCCGACCCATTTCTAGCTAAAAGGTCTAAGACACTTCCATGTGGGCTCCCGTGCTAGCTCCCCCCCCCCTCCCTCCCCCCCTCCCCCCCCCCACCTCTCGCAATGAATCCATAGACATCCCAGTCTTTTACTAGATAGGTGAAAGTTGCTTCTGACCACTATTGCATGATCTGAGTATCTACGCGTGTAGACTTTCTTTGAATGATTCTAGAACTGTCACAACAGAGTCGGGTGGCCGGTAAAAACATCTAGCAATTAACTTGGTTTCACCTACACCTGTTATACGCGACCAGATGACTCCATTAGCACACTCAAGTTTGACCTCAATAGAGAGACTATTTTTATCACCTGCGATGGACACTCCCCCTCCTATGGCCTCTGTCTTTCCGGTATAGGTTCCACGAGTCACTAAATAAGCGCTTCCCACTTCGGGTTTGAGCGAGCTCTCGGTCCCAAGAATAATTTGGGTGCGAGAGCTTTCCTGGAGGGCAGTAAATTCGGGAACTTTATTACGAATACTTCGACACTTTAACGATAAACATGTGACAGTCGAAGCGTCTTTATTCTGATCGCCTTTCATCAGAGCACGTCGAACTACTTCAAATGTCAAAATTTAGGTGAAATCTTATGGGACTTAACTGCTAAGCTCATCATTCCCTAAGCTTACACACTACTTAACCTAAATTATTCTAAGGACAAACACACACACCCATGCCCGAGGGAGGACTCGAACCTCCGCCGGGATCAACCGCACAGGCCATGACTGGAGCGCCTCAGACCGCTCGGCTAATCTCGCGCGGCACCTCGAACTACTGCCTAGCCTAGAAAACACTCCTGTGCACTTCAAAGTACTCTGCTTCACTAGGATAATCAGGTAGTCGGCATACGCCATTACTCCTACGACCTGTTCATTATCCTGCAACTTTCCTAATACCGGGTCGAGTACCAGATCCCAGAAGACAGAGACCTTATGGATCCTTGAGGGCAGCTTTTTGAAATTTCTTTGGGTCGTGTCTCCCCTGGGCACGACAGTGTTGCTTCTCTATTTTTCACAATGATAGTTCTTAAGGCAGTTGTATAACGCTCGTGGGCAGTCCATATCTCTCAGACGGTAACAAAGTGGTGGCCACCATTAGTAGTCGACTGAAACGGCGATGTGCAACATTACGGCTATAAAATGTTTATGCGGATCGTTTTTCCTAAGTCTTATTACCTCAATTAAAGCGTCCTCAGTGCATTTCCCGCTCCTGGTACCATAGTGTTTCGAGTTCATTCCATAAAGACTTTTTTCTCCTATAGTCTTCCGTGTAGCAGCTTCTCCAGAACTTTCTCTAAGTTGTCGAGAAGGCCGTTCGGTCTGCAGGTCTCCGAAGCTAGGGGATCCTTGTCCTCAACCTTTTTCAAAATAAACTCATTTGCTTTTCTTATGTATCTGATATTCTTCCCTGTAACAATCACGAGTTGTCTTCTTGGCATAAATATAGACTTTTAAGCATTCGGAGGTCTTGTAGAACTTCAGCAGGGATGCTTCAGGGTCAGGTGATTTATTCCGTTGTTTCAAGATGTCTATCCTCACCTATTCCGAAAACGGACAAACTACCCTTTTCCAAAATAGGTGCTACCAACTATTGTTCTACAGCTCTCTTTGCTCATCAAATTTGTCATCTGCAATGTCGTCTGGAATGTCTGTCGATCAGAAAATGTGCAGATTTGCTGCTAGTTTTCTGTCATGCCATCGTCTGCTCGTTTTACAGTTGGTAACACTGTCAGAGATTTTTATCTTTTGACAGACCATTTCATACTGCGTACCCCATGGATCAAGATGTAAGTTTTGTGCCACTAATCGGTTCAGGCCTGTTTTTGCTTGTCGCAGGGGGTCTTTCTGTTTAAGGTTCCTATATGTGCCCAGTCTGCGAGATCTTTCTGCCGCAGCGCGGCCTTTCTGGTGGAATCATCTTGACCTGAATTCTCGTTCCATGGCACATGGGCCCGTTTGTGGTATGACTGGCACTGAACCTTTTGTCGCCTCTTTTACTGCCGTGACGAGTTCTTGGGCTTTTGTGTCTACGTTGTCATGTACTTCTACCGGGTCAGACAGCGCAAAACACTCCTCAGATGGTTTCAATAATTGCAACGCGCTTTGACCTGTTTAACGCGGCGTCATTATTGAGCTCGTTTTTGCAGGAGTAAACTGTGAAAATTATAACGTTGTGGTGACTCGTGTTGATGCCTCCTGCAGCTCTTCAATTTCTTAACTTTTCAACCGCATTTTCTTGAACTATTATGATGTCTATATTGGACTGCACACCAACTCTCCCTTCATATGTGGGTGGATTTCCACTTCGCTATTTCCCTGTTTAATTCCATTATGGCTTCCAGAAGTATGATGCCTCTTTTGTCCTGCACTGATGTGAACCATAACGTGTATTAGCGTTCTTGTCCATTGTATAGAGTAGTGATTCCTTTTGGCCAAGGTGACTGATGTCTTTTAATTGTACAACGTGCTCATCTATGGTGTCACTGAACAGGAAATCAAAAATCGAACTTCCCGTGGCCGTCAGAATCTCAACAAAAGTCACGTGTTATTTTTACAGCTCTGATTTTCTTGCTATAAAAGGCATGACTATGATCTTTTTTTGAAAATGTGTGATGACCTGAGCTGCAACTGCGATTCCAGGGATTTTTTCACTTTTTGCGTGTGGTTTGTGTAAGCATAGAATCTAATGTCATTTTCAACGCTGTTTTGCCTATTTCACGCATCACATCCTTATTTTTCACGTAGTTTAGCTGGGCTGTTTTTAAGCAACTTGTGTCCGTCTACAGGTGAGATATATGAAAACAGCAGTGTAGCCATCGTTCTGAGGGACAAGTCCTACTCTGCCATGCGATATAATGAACTGCTTACTCAGTACCGTATTCTACATTTCTACTATGAGGAATTTTAAGCGCTAAGTTCTCCAGAAGATGAAGGTCAGTAGCCAGGTTCTTCAATCCCAGTTGAACACAATCTACGGACAACGTTATAGATTTTCCCTTCGGCTGTTTGATTCTTGTTATATGCCTCAGTGCTGTTAGCAGGTTTGAATGACCTTCCAGTCTGAAGGCTACGAAATAAATGACATCTTAAAGACGGCTGTAGGTTCTTCACTTTCTTAAAATGGTGAACGGCCGCAGTCCCACAGACCTCCGGCCTAAACGTTGGACATAAAAAAATCTATCTGTGTTGTACGGAAACCTTCAATTCTGTTGTCACCTATGATACACCAGTAGTGTAGTATCGATACGCGATACGATACACCGAGTCCACAACAACGCATTAAACGACTTCGTATTACAAGAGTTCCCGTTTCCAAATTTCCAGTTCATGTCTATCGCGAAAAAACTTCTAGCAGCAAAACTACCATCCTGAATTAGTTACTATGTGGCGTGATAGATCACACCTTTCCCAGTACAGATGCGAAAATAAATGGAGCGCACCCACTCCACACCACCACTACCACAACTACTCCGATAGCCAAAGGAGAGCAAAATTTAATCGTGGTGGATGACTGGAAGTCTGTAGCATAACATGGGCTGAGGCGAAGCAATGAAAAAGGAAGCTACCAAGTAGAATTTTGGTAACTCTTACTTTAAGAATTATAAATGAAGGTTGTGTAGGTAGATGAGAACTAGAGACACTGATTGTAAAGAGGTAAGACATTTTCAAAGCAGATTTTTAACCGTACAATATTTCCAGGAGCATATGCTGCCTATGATCATAATGTATTGGTTATTAATAGCAGACTGAAACTGAAGAAACTGCGTAAAAGTAGGAGTTAGGACCTGTATAAATCGAAGAAACCGGAAGTTGTGAATTTCAGACGGAGCATTAGGCAACGTTGGCTTCGAACAGAGGAAAAGAATGAGTACAAGACTAATGGGTAGCTTTGAGAAAGGAAATAGGAAAGCAGCAGACGTCTCATAGGAAGAAAGACAAGGGATAATGGAAATACCTAGATAAGTTAGGAGATATTTCATTGGTGAAATATCCTGCCTACAGGAAAATTAAAAAGGCTTTTCGAGAAAAGAGAAGCAGCTACATCAATCAAAAGTTCAGATAGCAAGCCAGTACTAAGCAAAGAAGGGAAGGCTGAAAAGTGCAAAAATATACTGAAGGCGTATACAAAGGAAATGAAGTTTAAGGCAATATTATACAAGGGGAGGAGGATTAAATGATGATGAGCTGGGAGACGACATTGTGAGAAAAACGTGACAGAGCACTGAAAGACCAAAGTGGAAACAAGATCCCTGAAGTAGATAGTACCCCTTCAGAATTATTGATATCGTTGGGAGAACCAAACGTCATAGTTATTCCAACTGTCGTACAAGATATGTAAGACAGGCGAAACACCATCACACTTCAGGAAGAAAGCAGTAAGTCCAATTCCAAAGAATGCTGGTGCTAACAGGTATGAAGATTCCCAGATCATCAGCGATGGTTGCAAAATGACAAACTTTCACAGAAGAATGGGATGAAGCCCACTTTTGGGAAGACAAGTCTGGGTTTCAGAGAAATATAGGAAATGCAATCGTTCACAAGCCAAGCGTGAGTTCAGCTGAGTCACCAAGCGAAACAGTGATACTTGGCTTCACTTGGCACAGAAGCACCGTGAAACGTTTGCGCCAGTATAAGAGACATGAGAAAAACTTCCGATGCCTTGTGTTTTTGACAATACAGGAGACGAAATATGTAGAAAATCAATCATTCAGAGGACGTTATTTGTAATATCTTCTGGCTATAGATGTCTATGGGAATCGACTGTGTTCTAAATACTCATCTCGTATCAAGGAAGAATTAATTTCATTTACTGTGTACTAATTGAAAATTCATTTACGTGACAGCGAAATAATTGTGAACCTAAGATGAAACCCAGCTAGAAAATTCTCCGCTATCCACAAACGTCGGATTAGTGCCACAACTTTTTGCACATTTTCTTTCAGCACGAAGTTACCGTTTCGATAAAAGCAATTAAAAATAAAGTTGTTACGTATACGGATTAGGGAGGATTCGCCTTGCTTTGGCGTTCAGTACGATATGGCTCATACCCTATTTTAACTGTTTCGTACATACTTCGTCAACTGTAGTTGTCATGAAAGACGGTACTGCGTTCTCTGACAGTCGACAGTGTTGGTTACAGATTATAAGTGAGAGACCAAATAATGAAGCCAGACTTCTGCGATGTTTAGCGTCTTGCCGTCTTGTTTCACACTTGATTGGTAGCGAGTGATTTCTCTCGCTAAGGGGAATTTAGGCCAGTGGTAGCATTCAACGGCGGGGAGTAGCCACGGCTAGCCGGAATGACTGCAAGAGCCCCTCAGTTGTAATGGCTGCACTTAGCGGAAAACCGGTTGTCCTAAGATGCTAGCGAGTACACGGAGAACCGTTCGACAAGCAAGCAGAGTCAGGTAGGTGCGCAAGTTGTGCGTCATGGAAAATTGGAAATTTGTAATACGTTCTATGGGACCAAACTGCTGAGGAAACGGTCCCTAGGCTTACACACTACTTACTCTAACTTAAACTAACTTGCACTAAGGCCAGCACACACGCCCATGCCTAAGGGAGGTGCGTGGCAAGCCGTCCTAGACCACGCGGCTACCCCGCGCGGCCATGCGTCATGTCAGCATGGGATATCATACGGACAACCTTTAGCGAAAACAGGCACAATGTTACGTCGAAATGCAGATCGGAAGATCACGTGTATAATTTACAGCATTGATGCTGGGAAACTGACTTTCGTCAGTTACTCATAGACGAAACAAGCATATACCTAGTGAAACGATCGTTCATCATTCTTCTGAAGCGTTATCCTCCCTCAACTTCTGCTCTGTTTGTGCACACGTTCTGTTGTTTTCCTTTGTAGTTCATGTGTGCTTTGTTCCACAGCCTTTGCGTACTTAAACTTCTTTCTTTTTATCTCTGGACTGCGTGAGCTCTTATAGAATGTTACTTCCTACCTTTTGAATGCTCATATCTATTCTATATTCACTACTCACAATAAATTTCGAATGTTCAAATCCTCCTATGCTCATTGGCCCACTTTCCTTGTGGTTCAGACTAGATGTCAGAAATTAGCTCTATGCATTTGCTTTAAGAAGGGTGGGGGGTCTCCTACAGTGCAATAATTACGTTACACACACACACACACACACACACACACACACACACATACAAACACACACACACACACTTACTTCCGACACGTTACTGAATCTGTGCCGACAGTACAAGGAAACAGAACACGAGGATTTTGTAGTTTCTGCAAATCGTGATTCATTATTAAAATAGATTTATAGCATTTTTCGAAAAGTTACAGAGATGAATGATAAAGTACGCAATTCGGTATTACCAAAAACTACACAAACAGCGACCCTTTTGGTCATAGGGACGTAAAAGTGTCAAAAATGGTTCAAATGGGTCTGAGCACTATGGGACTTAACATCTGAGGTCATCAGTCCCCTAGAACGTAGAACTACTTAAACCTAACTAAACTAAGGACATCACACACATCCATGGCCGAGGCAGCATTCGAACCTTCGACCGTAGCGGTCGCGCGGTTCCCGACTGAAGCGCCTAGAACCGCTTGGCCACACCGGCCGGCGTAACAGTGTCGTTCTGAGTCCACGGTTCGGAGTGTTCAGTGCACTGTATGTTTAGACACACTTGTAATCTGCACAGCGTTGAAGTCTGATGTTAGTTCCTCCACTATTCGCAGCCTGTTCTGTTTTACCAGTCCGCCCAGCCTACGACGTCCGACATTCGTAATGAGGGGTGGCACCCAATCTCATTACGTCTGGACGTGGTTTCAGCTGGACGCTCAACATAAGTATTTCCGAAACTGCTCGGCTTGTCGGGTGTTCGAGAAGTGCTAAGGTGTCTTCAGCACGTGACGAAACCAAGGTAAACCTTTCCAGAAGTCGTGGGGTTGGGCAGCCACTCCTCATTAGAGATGTCTGACGTCATAGGGTGGACAGACTGGTAAAACAGGACAGGAGGCAGACTGTGGAGGAACCGACATCAGACTTTAATGCTGGGCGGAGCACAAGTGTTTTTATACGCAAAGTACATTGAACACTCCTAACGATGGACCTCTGCAGCCTACGACACATATGTGTGCCAATGTTAACACTACGACATTGGCAACTACGACTGAAATGGACACGTGACCATCTGCACAGGATGTTAGTGCAGTGGCAGAGCGCTGCATGACCCGATGAATCTCGATACCTTCTTCATCATGCCGATGGAAGGGTGCGAATCTGTCGTCTTCCAGGGAAACAGCTTCTTGAAACCTATATTGCAAGGTGGAGACTAGCTGGCGGTGGCTGCCTCTGGAGAATATTCACATGGGCAGCCTCGAGTCAAAAGGAGTATGACGGCCAAGAAGTATCGTACATTGGCTGGAGACTACGTACACCCGTTCATGACGCTCACGTTTCCCGGCGGCAGTGACATTTTTCAGTAAGCTAAAGCCGTGTCACAAGGCCAGGTGTGCTATAGAATGGGTCGAGGAACACAGTGGCGAGTGGCAGTCGATGTGTTTACTTCCCAACTCGCCAGGTGAGAACCTGATCGAACAAATCCGGGATGTGATTGAACGTGGTGTCAGTGTTTATCGCCCCCTCCCCCCGAATTTACGGAAATTTGGTGACGTGACGTATGTACGTGTGTATGTGTGTGTGTGTGTGTGTGTGTGTGTGTGTGTGTGTACGTGTGCGCACGCGAAGATGTGGTGAAGTTCCCTCCAACGACCTTCCATGCCACTATGGTCGCCGCTGTTATCCATGCCAAAGGAGGACATCGTAGGCACCCAGCAGCACCTCAAGACTGGCTAATCTGTAGATTCCATGTTTGCAGACTGTTACGTTAGTCTTTGTTCTGTTGAAGATATTGCATCTTCGTCATTTGACAGATGGACATCTTACTACGTAAAGAAGTCGTTTAAGTAATAAGTGAACTTATCCTAAAAGTTCCCGTTCCACAGTGTTTCAATACCTGGAAGGTGAGTTGATGTCATCGAATGGAAGCTACCTACCAAAAGGGTTTCTACGAAATAAATGCTCACTGTTCAGAACACTACTAAAATTTACCAATTTGTGTTAGCTTAGCAAAAGATATTTTGAAACTGCGTTCGTTGCCTCCAGATTCCACCAAATGTGTTGACAGATGTGAAAATTACCGAAATATGAATTTAATAAGTCATAGCTGCAAAATACTAACGCGAATTCTTTACAGACGAATGGAAAAACTGGTAGAAGCCGACCTCGGGGAAGATCAGTTTGGATTCCGTAGAAATATTCGAACACGTGAGGCAATACTGATCCTACGACTTATCTTAGAAAATAGGTTAAGGAAAGGCAAACCAACGTTTCTAGCGTTTGTAGACTTAGAGAAAGCTTTTGACAATGTTGACTGAAATACTCTCTTTCAAATTCTGATGGTAGCAGGGTGAAATACGGGGAGCGAAAGGTTATTTACAATTTGTACAGAAACCAGATGGCAGTTATAATAGTCGAAGGACAAGAAAGGGAAGCAGTGGTTGGGAAAGGAGTGAGACAGGGTTGTGGCCTCTCCCCGATGTTGTTCAATCTGTATATTGAGCAAGCAGTAAAGGAAACAAAAGAAAAATTCGGACTTGGAAGAACAGTTGAACGGGATGGACAGTGTCTTCAAAGGAGGATATAAGATGAATATCAACAAAAGAAAACTAGGATAATGGAATGTAGTCGAATTAAGTCGGGTGATTCTGAGAGATTAGGAAATGAGACGCTTAAAGTAGTAAAGGAGTTTTGCTATTTGGGGAGCAAAATAACTGATGATGGTCGAAGTAGAGAGGATATAAAATGTGGACTGGCAATGGCAAGGAAAGCGTTTCTGAAGAAGAGAAATTTGTTAACATCGAGTATAGATTTAAGTGTCATGAAGTCTTTTCTGAAAGTATTTGTAAAGAGTGTAGCCATGTATGGAAGTGAAACATGGTCGATAAATAGTTTGGATAATAAGAGAATAGAAGCTTTCGAAATGTGGTGCTACAGAAGAATGCTGAAGATTAGATTGGTAAATCACATGACAAATGAGGAGGTATTGAATAGAATTGGGGAGAAGAGGAGTTTGAGGCACAACTTGATTAGAAGAAAGGATCGATTGGTAGGACATGTTCTGAGGCATCAAGGGATCACCAATTTCGTATTAGAGGGCAGCGTGGAGGGTAAAAATCATAGAGGGAGACCAAGAGGTGAATACACTAAACAGATTCAGAAGGATGTAGGTTGCAGTAGGTTCTGGGAGATGAAGAAGCTTGCACAGTATAGAGTATCATGGAGAGCTGCATCAAACCAGTCTCAGGACTGAAGACCACAACAACAACATCAGGAGTAATCGCTCGTCCTTTCTGTAACATGTGTTTCATCTCGTTTTACTATATTTCTGAGCGCAGTGTTCAGCATAAGACACAACAGACTAAGTTTGGAGTGGGGATAATTATTGTAGTTCATGTACACTAGAAAGGTGACGTTTAGTCACTTTCATGTTGATTAACGAAATGTATGATGTGTGGGTCGCGCCAGTGAAGCTGTATTGAGTGTGCCGCGCGAATGGTGCGTTGAGGAGAAGGCGTCAACGGACTTCTGGAAGGAAAATGGTATAACACAACAACACAGTGCCTAACAAATTTTTATGCATGCAGATGCTATTTGTTCTTTCGGACATGTCCTAAAGAAAAGATACCATCTTCAAATACATATGTAGTTAAGGCTCACGGCCCATTTGACCATCTTCTTCTGTGGGGATGCACAAACAGTGCCCGAACTGTTACGGGAATCGGCAACAAAGCCGCGAGTAATGAGTATGATGGGCTGGCTCTATGAATGTAATGCGGGACAATAAGCTGCGAATGTGGGTCTCACGGGAGACGTGTCGGAGATAAGTCTCTGCATCGGACTCTGTTCTGTGTCCACGGTAGCTCAGCGTGTTTGGTCAGAGGGTTTAGCTACCCTCTGTAATAAAAAAACTGAGTGAACGGATCAACGAACAACCTGAACCAGTGTCATCGGACGTCCGCCACGAGCAAATTCAACGAGCAATATAGAACAAAATACTATCAATGAGGGGAAAAAAAGATGAATAGTGCGTCTGTCATGTAAGCAGGAAATCCCGGGTTCGAGTGATGGTCGGGGCACACATTTTCAACGGTCCCCGTTGACTTACATCAACGCCTACATGCAGCTAAGGGTATTCATTTCATTGTCATAAATTTTTCACATAATTAATTTTGTGACTGTAATAAACTGATGTACTTTCTGTCATACGTACCTTTCATTATTTTATTAACGTTATAATATAATTAAAGGTCAAAGAATTAATTCGAACTAACTACTCAAAAAGAATGTTATGATTGTGATATAGTAGGAACGCTGGCCTAGTCAGAAGACGCTAGAAGTATGGGGTCTTGTCGGTGGGTGCATAAACTGAATAGCGTAGTGTTTAGTGCAGCAACTGTAATAGTACAAATGGACTTTACATCAATCATTTACCTAGCACGATCCTATACTATCAACCATTATTTATTCAAAGAACGCCACCAATGAAACAATAGGTAAGTATTCAGAAAGATGAGCTTATTTAATTTTGCTAACTAAGAAAAAGAAGTGCAGTTTATAAAACTAGGAACTATTCAGAACTGTCATAGAAAAGCAATGAACTTCGTTGCTTGGTAGAACAGCTAGTTAAAGAATAATGACTAACAGTAGAAGACTAGAAGCCTCATTTAAATGAATATTGACAAAATATTACTTCAGAGTAATGCATTTCATTTTTTTATGCACTGAAAACTGTGCTCACACTTGCAAATTACGTAACAGTGTTGTGTAAAATTGCTTATTCTTCGCTAAATTAATCATTATGAACTATCCAGAAATGACTTACTTAATAGAAAAAAGTATTTATGAAGATTTAAATTTCTAGAATTGGTAACAACATTACGATGAGTAATTCATTATTCTAATTGTTTTGGAAACAACTTTTACATGCGCGTGTTCCGTACAAATTATTATGGTTTTTTGATTCAATCGTGGTGGTAACTGTGGTTTTACTTCTGAGCTAGAGTCAATGCCTTTGGTTCCGTCCTCGCTTCATTACAATTCGATGATTAGTTGATAATAAGACTTTAAAAAAATGTTCAAATGTGTGTGAAATCTTATGGGACTTAACTGCTAAGGTCATCAGTCCCTAAGCTTGCACACTACTTAACCTAAATTATCTTAAGGACAAACACACACACCCATGCCCGAGGGTTAACTCGAACCTCCGCCGGGACCAGCCGCACAGTCAATAAGACTTTATAAACAGTTAATAATCAGATAGTAATTTTTGCTCACACAGTCGGCTGGTGACGGTTTTTAAGTAATTTGCAATCTAAAATTATGAAAGATTCACTTTATTTATTCCTAATGTCACTATTTCTTACTTTTATACTTTTTGTTTCGATCCTTATCGTGCAAAAGCAGTCTGACGATAAAGATTCTGTTATAACTGCACTTGCACTTACCCGGATTTTAATTATCCTTGTTTGGTTGTTTTGGGGGGGGGGGGGGGGGAGGGGACGAAACTTCGAAATAGATACATTTTTCAAACAACAGGGAATACTATATGCATGTGTTATTTAAAAATCCTAA
This sequence comes from Schistocerca serialis cubense, assembly GCF_023864345.2. NCBI lineage: Eukaryota > Metazoa > Arthropoda > Insecta > Orthoptera > Acrididae > Schistocerca > Schistocerca serialis. Next base: position 283,487,877 of record NC_064643.1, on the reverse strand, counting down.
TAACCGGAAGTGTAGGTCTGTTATAATGGAACATAAGTGTTTCAAACAGAATAATTTCGTTTCTTGCACCGAGCGAGGTGGCGCAGTGGTTAGCACACTGGACTCGCATTCGGGAGGACACGGTTCAGACCCGCGTCCGGCCATCCTGTGGGGCGGCGGGTGGAATAAGAAAATAAAAAATATTTCTCGCCGTCTGTTACGAGAGCCTGAAAACTACTTTTGCCGTCATCCAGAAAGCGATGGAGAACATACTGACAATCGTTTCCAGTCTGGAAGTCCACATTCTTCTTTTTGCTCACTGAAACAAACGTTTTGCTCTCTTACTTACTCAGTGAGGTCAGGAACTACGATTATAAACAGAAGTTTTGAGTTTTGTGTGATTCAACTGTTCAACTATTGTGTGCAATCTTATGGGACTTAACTGCTAAGGTCATCAGTCCCTAAGCTTACACACTACGTAACCTAAATTATTGTAAGGACAAACACACACACCCATGCCCGAGGGAGGACTCGAACCTCCAGCGTGATCTGACTGATTCACAAAAGTGGTTCAAATGGCTCTAAGCACTACGGGACTTAACATCTGGGGTCATCAGTCCCCTAAACTACTTAAACCCAAGTAACCTAAGGACATCACACACATCGATGCACGAGACAGGATTCGAACCTGCGACCGTAGTAGCAGCGCGGTTCGGGACTGAAGCGCCTAGAACCGCTCGTCTACATGGCCCGGCTTTGACTGATTCAGTAATATTCAGAAAAAGTTCACACGCAAAACATAATAATATTCCTGATATTAACAATAACGATGTCTTTATTGTAAACAGCACTAAGAGCAGTTCAGAGGTCACCTCTACGGTTAGTTACAATGAAAATGGTCTTTAGTCCTGACTTGTAAGGATCAAAATTAATTGTTCGCCACAGAAGTGGAAAATAACATCACCACCTGCCACGCGGTTTTGTGAACATTACGAGCGGCACACAGACAGTTACTTCTGTGAAATCTAAACTATACAGGACGATGTACAGTCCTCGCGAGTTCACTTTCTACACCGAAACCGTGTTTTGGTAGCAGCCTGGCTGTGACGTCATCCGAGGCTGCGAGTAAACTAGCGTTTTACTGAAGCGGTTCGTATGATAGCCGGGTGCGGAGAGAGAGAGAGAGAGAGAGAGAGAGAGAGACAGAGTATGTATTGGTGTGTGTGTGTGTGTGTGTGTGTGTGTGTGTGTGTGTCACTGACTCTCAGGCCGAATTTATGCATGAGCACAGAGCACAGCGGACGACCGAAGGGAACATCTGCCGTCATCTGCAGTATGCCCAGGCTGCACCATCTAAATGGCCGCTTTCTCGGACATATATATTTTAATAACTCCATCATGAATCAATTTAAAATCTTCATAATTTTTGTATGAAAAGTTGGCTTTAATTACAGAGAAAGTTTTAGCTCAAGTGCACTTAAACTTTGCCGGCTAGAATTTTTAGAACGGAACCGACAGTAGAACATGACCTCTGAACCACATCTTTAAGAGACCTTAACTCTTGAAACTTGTTATATCTCCGTTATTTAATAGATAGAACCAGGTGCTGTAATTACAACCTTCTGTCACTAATATAAATGGTACTTAATCTATTTCAAGTAAGTAGATTTTTGTTCCAAATTTAGTTTTCAGTAAATTACTCGCAAACTATTGGAGGTAGCTCAATGGGGTTCCATAGTTAAGGTTTTTATATCAAACTGGCGCATCATATCAATTTTTATGTATGTCTAATAATCAGCTCCTTCAATTTTTCGTAAAAACCCCGATTTTCACCAACTTATTGGTCCAATAAATTTGAGAACTGCAACAGTTGACTGTGATACACATTTGCACATTCTGAACAATTTTTGGCTTTCTATCTTTATTATTTAGCGGCACTTATTTTTGTCTTAAAACGGTGTATTTAAGGAAACATATTCGTCTGATTAGTATGAGATTTAACTATATATACATTAATATACGGAAGCATATATTGAAAAAGTTTTGGGAAAGCAACTTCAATTTTTAATTTCATCCGTGCAACACTTGTATGCCACGCACAGACGCGTTATGGTGACGTGGCGCTAGTAACAGTGAAGTGGGCTAGTTCCCGGCACACTCGCTCGCCTCTGATCTCAAATGATACAGTGCTTGTTTCGCTACAATTTCCCTAAACCACTTCAGGCAAATGCCGGGATAGCTCCTTTGAAAGGGCACAGCCGACTTCCTTCCCTATCGGACGAGTCCGAAAGAACAGATACCATCTTCATATACACTCCTGGAAATTGAAATAAGAACACCGTGAATTCATTGTCCCAGGAAGGGGAAACTTTATTGACACATTCCTGGGGTCAGATACATCACATGATCACACTGACAGAACCACAGGCACATAGACACAGGCAACAGAGCATGCACAATGTCGGCACTAGTACAGTGTATATCCACCTTTCGCAGCAATGCAGGCTGCTATTCTCCCATGGAGACGATCGTAGAGATGCTGGATGTAGTCCTGTGGAACGGCTTGCCATGCCATTTCCACCTGGCACCTCAGTTGGACCAGCGTTCGTGCTGGACGTGCAGACCGCGTGAGACGACGCTTCATCCAGTCCCAAACATGCTCAATGGGGGACAGATCCGGAGATCTTGCTGGCCAGGGTAGTTGACTTACACCTTCTAGAGCACGTTGGGTGGCACGGGATACATGCGGACGTGCATTGTCTTGTTGGAACAGCAAGTTCCCTTGCCGGTCTAGGAATGGTAGAACGATGGGTTCGATGACGGTTTGGATGTACCGTGCCCTATTCAGTGTCCCCTCGACGATCACCAGTGGTGTACGGCCAGTGTAGGAGATCGCTCCCCACACCATGATGGCGGGTGTTGGCCCTGTGTGCCTCGGTCGTATGCAGTCCTGATTGTGGCGCTCACCTGCACGGCGCCAAACACGCATACGACCATCATTGGCACCAAGGCAGAAGCGACTCTCATCGCTGAAGACGACACGTCTCCATTCGTCCCTCCATTCACGCCTGTCGCGACACCACTTGAGGCGGGCTGCACGATGTTGGGGCGTGAGCGGAAGACGGCCTAACGGTGTGCGGGATCGTAGCCCAGCTTCATGGAGACGGTTCCGAATGGTCCTCGCCGATACCCCAGGAGCAACAGTGTCACTAATTTGCTGGGAAGTGGCGGTGCGGTCCCCTACGGCACTGCGTAGGATCCTACGGTCTTGGCGTGCATCCGTGCGTCGCTGCGGTCCGGTCCCAGGTCGACGGGCACGTGCACCTTCCGCCGACCACTGGCGACAACATCGATGTACTGTGGAGACCTCACGCCCCACGTGTTGAGCAATTCAGCGGTACGTCCACCCGGCCTCCCGCATGCCCACTATACGCCCTCGCTCAAAGTCCGTCAACTGCACATACGGTTCACGTCCACGCTGTCGCGGCATGCTACCAGTGTTAAAGACTGCGATGGAGCTCCGTATGCCACGGCAAAATGGCTGACACTGACGGCGGCGCTGCACAAATGCTGCGCAACTAGCGCCATTCGACGGCCAACACCGTGGTTCCTGGTGTGTCCGCTGTGCCGTGCGTGTGATCATTGCTTGTACAGCCCTCTCGCAGTGTCCGGAGCAAGTATGGTGGGTCTGACACACCGGTGTCAATGTGTTCTTTTTTCCATTTGCAGGAGTGTAGATAAGGCTTACCGGCCAATGATCTTCTTCAGTGCAGATGCACTCACATTGCCCGAACTCATACGGGAATCGGTAGAGCGACTGCCGCAAGTGATGAGTATAGTAGGCAGGGGCACTACAAATGTAGTGTGTGGACTGAAAGTTGGAAGTGTGGGTCTCGCGGGGAGCGTGCCAGAGATAAGTTCCTGCAGTCTCGCCATCCTCTGTGTCCTCGGTGACTCAGTAGGACAGAGCGTCTGCCATATAAGCAGGAGATCACGGGTTCAAAATGGTTCAAATGGCTCTGAGCATCTATGGTCATCAGTCCCCTAGAACTTAGAACTACTTAAACCTAACTAACCTAAGGACAGCACACAACACCCAGCCATCACGAGGCAGAGAAAATCCCTGACCCCGCCGGGAATCGAACCCGGGAACCCGGGCGTGGGAAGCGAGAACGCTACCGCACGACCACGAGATGCGGGCATCACGGGTTCGAGTCCCGGTCGGGGCACACAGTTTCAACTGTCCCCGTTGATATTTATCAACGCCTATAAGCAGCTAAAAGTCTGGATTTCATTGTAATTTCATCCTTCTCTATCCATTCCTTATCTGATGGAACCGATGACCTCGCTGTTTGGTCCCTTCCCCCGAAGCAACCAACGAGCCTTCCCACCACATTTTACGCCACTGTGAGAGAGACGGAAATGCGCTTTACGTGAGGAAACCTTAACGAAAATCTCTCCCCACCACCTGAGTTTCTTTGCGAATGAGAGAGAGGGCTCTGGATGCGGGAAGTAACTAAACGTGAGACTGCCAAGGAGACAGTCACTGGCGTGTTCGAATTCTAACGAAAATTCCTTCCCGCACTTGGTAGAGAGAGTTAGCTGTGGACTGGATAAACGCAGGACATGAAAGAGACGGAGAAAAGCATGTCGTGCACGGCCGTCGTTTCGTGTCCTTCAACCCCACCTGTCGCCCCTTCCTCCTCCACCTGCGGCCGAGCGCCGTTCTGGAAAAGATATGGAAGACAAAGTGTGGGACAGAGACGCCCTTGTAGTGGCTGGGCGCTGCCAAATCTAGCGAGTTTCACGCTCTTCCTTTGTACGCGAAAGTAACACTCGGATGGGGATGGCGAACGCAAGAGCTAGATACGGAATCAGATGAGGATAGGAAACTTTACGTCATACAGGAAACATTATTATTGGTATTTTTCATATTCAACTGATTTTGCTTTCCCCCAGTCCTAATTACCATGGAATGACCTGACTTGTACGAGTGGTTCTTGGACAGGCGGAGACTGGCCTTTACGCTGAGTGTGCAGGGATTATGGGAGCGCTGACAGCCGTGGCACAGCGCAAGCAGTACAACGGCTGAATGTTGTAAGCAGGGGCGGGGAGAGGGGGCAGGTACAAAATCGTGTGGGCTAAGTTGGCGAATATCAGACTGATAACCTAAAATAAATTTTTTATCATGTAATAAACAAAAAACATTACCCCGGCGCCAGTATAACCAATCTTCCTTTGGACTTCAGTTTTTTAGTTTTATGAGTTATACAGACCAATTGCATACATTTCTATTTCGTGTTTTATCTTAAATGCACAGAATTTTCTTTACGCACCGTGAACTGAAACCACCTTGTGACAGAGATGAAAATGCGATTTCTTTAAATGTTGTTGGAAATCCTGTCAAAGCATTTCCACAACAAATGTACGGAGCGACAACTGTGAAACGTTGAGATAATAACATTCAAAGATAAGGCACTTCCGATTCCCTCACAAGGTGATTTTACGCCTAAGGCGACTACCGTTATGTACAGTGGCCATGCTGATGTACGGAAGTAATGAGGTAATGTTGTTCTTTTGTTGGTATGTAGAATAATCAGCTTACATGGGAACTGGTTCAAATGGCTCTGAGCACTATGGGACTTAACTTCTGAGGTCATCAGTCCCCTAGAACTTAGAACTACTTAAACCTAACTAACCTAAGGACATAACACACATCCATACCCGAGGTAGGATTCGAACCTGCGACCGTAGCGGTCGCGCGGTTCCAGACTGTAGCGGCTAGAACCACTCGGCCACTCCGGCCGGCTTACATGGGAACTCTCACGTTACTTGATGTGACGTCATTCGTTGGTCAAAGAGGCATTAGAGGTTCAGCTCAGAAAACTGGCGATCCAAATAACGGAAATTTCCTTGGAACATTATACGTCTTTAAGCACTAAGAGCCATTTCTTGCAAACCCATCAAAGTCCGAGACCACCAAGAAGCTAGAAAGCGTTTAAAGTGCATTATCCGTCAAGTGATACTCAGAATGAATTTTTTCCTAGTTGTGCCCATATTGTCAGAGGTGCCATCCAGGAACCGAGAGAAAAAAGCAATTTTATTGAATTATTGTTAATGCAACTCCAGATTCAAAAGCGTACTGAGCAAACAACATTCATCTTGCGTTGTATTTCCTTCAAGAAGGAAATTCATAAATATGAAATAAATGAAAGGTTTTTGGAATTCGTAGATTATTTTCACAAAACGGAACTTGCTTTTCCACACATAATTCGATCGCCACTTGTGAAACACTCAGTTTCTAGCAGTGAAGCCATAGACAAGGTTATAGTAACGGAAGTAATGTTAGAGGGACTTATAAAGGAGCTCAGATACATTTCCTTCAGTGAAACCCTCTTGCAAAGTTTTCTCTGTGTGCTTGTTATAACCATATGTGGAGTACATGCAGCTGGAAGGGGTCATTCAGCGCGATACTTTTTACGGAATGATTCTAATTCCTTACAACCTGTTCAGCAGAATGTTACAACAACGGAAAATTCTGAAAAAGTGTGTTGCAAGTTCTTTGTATTCTATGCCTGACAACCGTTTGAGTGTTCTGGTTAACACTACAACACCAATTGCAGCTCACTTGCATAAGATAGTCACTGCTGTTGAAACCCTGGGTAAATTTAATTTGTCAGCTGAAACGTTCTATGATACGGGGAGTTTCGGATTATGTGCCATCATTCAAGTGTTTAGTCATGGCATCAGTTTAGCTTAATTTATTGGTATCAACTGGCCACACAAGCAAATTACTACAAGGTCGAAATACTACCACTGACATGGCGATAAGACACTTTGAAAGCTTATTAAATGACTAAAAATGTCTTCGCGAAAATTGGGAAGCCATCCTCCCCGAGTATGGGTCAAATGGCTCGAAGCACTATCGGACTTAACATCTGAGGTCATCAGCTTCAAATGGCTCTGAGCACTATGGGACTTAACTTCTGAGGTCATCAGTCCCCTAGAACTTAGAACTACTTAAACCTAACTAATCTAAGGACAGCACACACATCCATCCCCGAGGCAGGATTCGAACCTGCGACCGTAGCGGTCGCGCGGTTCCAGACTGTAGCGCCTAGAACCGCTCGGCTATCCCGGCCGGCGAGGTCATCAGCCCCTGGACGTAGAACTATGTAAACCTGACTAACCTAAGGACAACACATACATCCACGCCCGAGGCAGGATTCAAACCTACGACCGTAGCAGCAGCGCGGTTCCGGACTGCAGCGCCTAGAATTGCTGGGTCACAGAAGCCGGCTCTTCCTGAGTATAAAGATGTTGGCAGTGTAGTTAATATCGATTCTGAATTTCCGGAGGTGCGCACTAAGAAGAGGAAATCATTTTATGATGAAACTAGGAATGAAGTGAGAGATGTGCATTTATTCGAGATAAACGTATTGCACGCCATTATTGACAATATAGTGTAACTGATAAACCCAATATGAAACAGTGGGGATTTCAGATGAAACATTTGGATTTTATGGAAATATTCGAAGGTGATTGACAATCAGGTCACTGAGGCATGCCAGTTACTTATCAATGAATAGCATAATCATATCATAGCAGAGTTAGGTAAAGCAATTAAATATTTGAAAACAGTACATACTTAAAACCTAGAATACATTATTTTAGAACCATTAAAACTCTTGAATAAAAGGCACAAGCTTAAAGATTTAAGCTTGTTTCAAAATGTATGCATAGCAATGCGCATCTTTTCTACTCTTCGAGTGACTGTAGCTGAAGCAGAAAGGTCATTCAGCACGCTGGCTCGTGTCAAAAAGTTGTCTCAGATCAACTGTGCATCAACAGTCTCTCTCTCAGATTTGGAAACCTTGGCAACTGAATGTAATTAATCAAGGCAGCTAGACTTGATGCTGCGATCCAACTATTTCCAGACCGGAACGCTCGCAAAGCGCCGTTGACAGTGTTATAGGCAAGCTGTTCGTTGCACGACTAATGCTGGAATACACGCGAGCACGCTAATGTCTAATTACGGAAGTGTACGGACACACCATGGAACGAGGGGGGGACAGAACATCATTTCGCAGCGTTAGGCGTTTGGTCAACGTACATATCAGTTTTAAAGCGAAGTGAAAGTAAATTAAACCAAATTAAAGAATAAAATTAAATAGAGCATACATACATTTTACAATAATTCATTATTAAGTATCATCCGAAGCCAAACTTGTAAGTTCGTCATCCACATCAGTTTTCTCCCTTGCTGTGTGGGTCATGGTTGAGATATCATACAGTTCCCTAGTTGTGATGGTCTTTGGCACCTGCTCACTACTTTTCAAACCAATTTAATATTTCTCTATATATTTAACCTTTGAATTAACTGGTGAGTAATTCCAAGCCGCAGTGGGAAACTGGAAACATGATTTATGACATTAAAATTGTTTTTATGCATTCCAAATAATTTTGATTGTAATAGAACAGTGTGCAAGGGGAACCATAGTAATTGTCACCAGTTTCCTGAAGTAATATAGGGCATGAGGTTAAACATTTTTCTTAATAAGCAAAGACCAGTAATGTGTCGGTTTGAACTTGATCTGGGATAAAGGAAGCTGGATATAACGCAAGCGAGCCAATAATTTTTCTTTCTGCGAAATTATTACAATTAAATGCAATGGAGACTTAAAATATATTTAAAATTATTGTTTGCATTTGTAGCTACCGCGGTCTACCGTAATGCTAATTTAAAATGTTAGTAGAAAACAGAAATGTGAATACAGAAAATGTGCTCGGAAAAAAATTAGGTACCGCAGGCAGAAAATTTAATTTCAATGTTAGTTCTGTAACTAGGAAGCCTGTCTACTTCCACTTTTGTAGAAAATCAATGTTACGTGTTTTATTACCCGAAACTAAGTAAATAAATTTCACAGAAGATATTCTGTGATCAATAGTAACGAACTAACTTCAACAGTTAATTGTTTCCGTGCTAACTATTACAGCTGAAGTAAAAGTATCTAAACTTGGAGTGATGAGCATTGGCCTTTGTACAGAAAACCACCCATTTGCAGACACTGTATTACTGGTAAGGAATGTTTACATCTTTTCAACGACATCAGAAAATTAACTCTGATACACCTGTATATGAACTTTTAGCGCAGCATTGGAACACTTCGCGCTATTTCTTCGGGACATCCGCTTTCTAAATGCAATGCAGTGACAGTGTCACAGCCTGTGCAACTTCCTCGAATGCTCACGTATTCTGTAATATAGTATAACCTGCATGCAACATTAATCGAAGTTTCTATTGTTAACAGAGGCTCGATGATACCCGTGTGTACACTGCCGCGCGCTCTCGTTAACCCACTGCACCATGAACAGCTGCCGGCAGTATCTCGTGTAACGAAAATACCGCAGAATAAAGCAGAGGAAAAATGCTCCTGTCGCACCACAATAAGGGGAATCAGAGAAGTGGGGAGCGAGTTGTCGCAATCTTCATTTCGGTTTCCACACCAAAAATTTTATTGTCCGAACGTATTTCCGCTTTTACACAGAACACACTAAATCCTTTTACCCACTTTCTCTGTCTCTCTCTCTCTCTCTCTCTCTCTCTCTCTCTCTCTCCCTCCATCTCTGTAATTAAGTTTTCATACTCAATGTTGTGTTCTGCCTACTCGTCTAATACAGAGTGCCTACAAAATCTGCTTTCTCGGATCGCTAGACAACAACTAAAGCAAATCGTATTAATGGAGTTTATTACGGAAGAAAATGATCACAATACTTTGTAGGATATAGTCATGTGGCAAGCAAAGGGTGACAGACAAACATAAGCAAGATTTTCAATATACACAATTCGTAATACAAGCACCAATACAGTTTCCAAGTTATCGCCGTAGCGTTCGTAGGTCGTTTCGACTTCGACTCGGCTTCGGCCAGGAGGAGCTTCGCTTATAATCTCTTGGCCTAGACGCCGCACCTGTCTCGGTGTCGTCCTAGAAGGGGATCTGTTAGCATGCTATTGGCTGAAGTCGTCTCACAGCCCTCTCTGCTCTTCCGTTCTTCATCGACGTGCCCGCACTTGACGTTACGCCGGAATACTCAACATGTCCTGTCTGCACTGTCTGTCTACATCTCTTTATGTTATGTGGACATGTGTCCGGAAACGCTTACTTTCCATGTTAGAGCTCATTTTATTACTTCTCTTCAAATCACATTAATCATGGAATGGAAACACACAGCAACAGAACGTACCAGCGTGACTTCAAACACTTTGTTACAGGAAATGTTCAAAATGTCCTCCGTTAGCGAGGATACATGCATCCACCCTCAGTCGCGTGGAATCCCCGATGCGCTGATGCAGCCCTGGAGAATGTCGTATTGTATCACAGCCCTCCACAATATGAGCACGAAGAGTCTCTATATTTGGTACCGGGGTTGCGTAGACAAGAGCTTTCAAATGCCCCCATAAATTAAAATCAAGAGGGTTGAGGTCAGGAGAGCGTGGAGGCCATGGAATTGGTCCGCCTCTACCAATCCATCGGTCACCGAATCTGTTGTTGAGAAGCGTACGAACACTTCGACTGAAATGTGCAGGAGCTCCATCGTGCATGAACCACATGTTGTGCCGTACTTGTAAAGGCACATGTTCTAGCAAATGGCTATGAGCACTATGGGACGTAACATCTATGGTCATCAGTCCCCTAGAACTAAGAACTACTTAAACCTAAATAACCTAAGGACAGCACACAACACCGAGTCATCACGAGGCAGAGAAAATCCCTGACCCCGCCGGGAATCGAACCCGGGAACCCGGGCGTGGGAAGCGAGAACGCTACCGCACGACCACGAGCTGCGGACCATGTTCTAGCAGCACAGGTAGAGTAAGTATCCCGTATGAAATCATGATAACGTGCTCCATTGAGCGAAGGTGGAAGAACATGGAGCCCAATCAAGACTTCACCAACAATGCCTGCCCCAACGTTCACAGAATCTGTGTTGCTGACGTGATTGCACAATTGCGTGCGGATTCTCGTCAGCCCACACATGCTGATTGTGAAAATTTACAATTTGATCACGTTGGAATGAAGCCTCGCCCGTAAAGAGAACATTTGCACTGAAATGATGATTGACACATTGTTGGATGAAACATTCGGTACCCGTGGAGGCCAATCAGCTGCTGATAGTGCCTGCACACGCTGTACATGGTACTGAAACAACTGGTTCTCCCGTAGCACTCTCCATACAGTGACGTGGTCAACGTTACCTTGTACAGCAGCAACTTCTCTGACGCTGACATTAGGGTTATCGTCAACTGCACGAAGAATTGCCTCGTCCATTGCAGGTGTCCTCGTCGTTCTAGGTCTTCCCCAGTCGCGAGTCATAGGCTGGAATGTTCCGTGCTCCATAAGACGCCGATCAATTGCTTCGAACGTCTTCCTGTCGGGTCGCCTTCGTTCTGGAAATCTGTCTCGATACAAACGTACCGCGCCACGGCTATTGCCCCGAGCTAATCCATACATCAAAGGGGCATCTGCCAACTCCGCATTTGTAAACATTGCACTGAGTGCAAAACCACGTTCGTGATGAACACTAACCTGTTGATGCTACGTACTGATGCGCTTGATGCTAGTACTGTAGAGCAATGAGTCCCATGTCAACACAAGCACCGAAGTCAACATTACCTTCCTTCAATTGGGCCAACTGGCGGTGAATCGAGGAAGTACAGTACATACTGACGAAATTATAATGAGCTCTAACATGGAAATTAATTGTTTTTGCGGACACATGTCCACATAACATCTTTTCTTTATTTGTGTGTGAGGAATGTACCCTGAAAGTTTGGCCGTACCTTTTTGTAACACCCTGAATATGCAACGGTCACTGTCTCCTCTCTTCCTTAAACTGTCTCCCCCTGTATTTCTTTGCACTACCTCTGTCTCCACCATACCTCGAAGTTAAAAAAATTCTGGAGAGGGAGAGGGTCAAACTTGTTTCTTCCGTTACATCGCATGCTAAAAATTCCGGTTCAAAATGCTCACTCCTACGTGTTTAAGTTCCCCAGTCTGCCAGGGTCCAACCCCCCCCCCCTCCCCCCAAGCCTATGTATGATCACCATTCACCTGTATTTTCCATTACCACTGTCTCCTGTCTCTCTTGCTACCACTCCTATCTCCATCTATCTCCCTGCCTCTTTCATTGCCACTGTCTCCCTGACCGTCAGTATCTCCTCTCTCTGGCTCCTTGCGTTAATCCATCCCTTCCATCTTTCACTGGCACTTTCTCTTTCCCACCACCAGTATCTCCTCCCTCTGCCATTGGCACAGTTTCCTCTCTCTCTTCCTCCGTCGCTGTCTCTGTTATTCTCTTTCAGCACAAAATGCGCGAATGTGTTTGCATGACAACGCTTTTGGTGAGGAAAGTGGAATCAGTATTTTGGCAGCTGGTTGCTTACTTTTCTGTCAGTATTCCAAAGAGGAGCATATTCGCCTTTATGTGCACCATGAGGAACACCTTCCCGCTGGTTCCCTTCTTTTCCCTGCTACAACAGCATATGCAGTTTATATAAAACCGAACCTACACTCCAATGATGTTTTGATAGTTTATATAGTTCGACACATTCATATACTTTGACACATATGAACAACAAATAAGTAAGCATAATAAACGATTAACATAAAATCGTTTGCTTTACGTTTTGTCTCAATACTTTACTCGCTGATTGCAATTCATTGTAAACGTCTGGCTTATGATTCGTGTCATAGAAGAGTAAAAACCTTACAGCCTTTCCAGTTTTACGTAATTCTTGGCATTAATTTTTAGTTCTCTTCAGGTTAGTTGAAATTAAGGCCCTTTTTTTTTGCTACTTCACTTCGGGCACAAATGTATAGGCAGTGGGGTCAGGGTCTTAGTCGTGAAAAAAGGCTCATTAAAAGCACAGTTTGGTGACCTCATAATACTTGCGATGACCCTAGAACTCTTGACATGTGTTCACTACGTCAATTAATACAACATTTACGCCTCAGACCGGATATTACGTGCAGATTTTACGTGTATCAGTACTGTAACTTTGACCGTCTTTATCTCGGTAGCGAATAATGATATTAGAAAAACTTTCGAAGTTCCCAGAGAATATCACCTGAGAAGTACGTGGTAGAATTTTCGACTATCAGCCATGAAAAGAAATTATAGAAGTGGGCATCGCTAGAATAGGTTTTCTGGTTTTTACAGGAATCGCCCATCATCCAATTGCGCTTTTATAAACCACCTATGGTCCACTCTAGTCTACACCTAATGCAAAAGAACCAACCGATTTGCTTAATGTGCCTGGGATGGAGAAAGTGTGTAACTTTTAAATTTCGACCCTGCACTGTAGGATAGGTACAGTATGCCAGTTCTTCCGACAGGTATACAATTGGTCGTTAAGCCGACGTCTGTCCAAAACAGCTGTCCCTTTACCTCTGTGATCAATGAACCCCTAGATATAACACCCTGAAAAATCGTATTTTCGCGTGCTGCTTTCTAGAATATTCATGACATGGGTGGACAAACTGACGAGATGGTCGACTGCAGAACGACGCGCTCGAAATTCTCACTGTGCAGTGGCTAGTAAATTGCGATACTCGAGCCACCATACCAGCTGGGCACAAATCATACGTTCCCTCTCCTTGCAAAACTGAGAGAAATGGGATGACAGCTAGAAAGAAGGTGTTTGTTCTCACTGGGCTCAGGTATGGGTATGAGAGTGGCTTCACGCAGCGTCTGCCCAGATGTTGTTGTACATGTGAGGCAGAAAGTGATTGCCCAGGTAAAGATGCTGCAACATCTGAATGTGAACATCTCTGGCCCTAGGGTGGAGGATCGGAATGAAGTGAAAGCGTGATCTAGCTCTCTCATAGTGGAGGTGGAACTGTAGCACTCACCAATTCTGTCACGCTGACCACTCAGCTATCGGTGCGGACACGACAGAGGAGGGAGTGGAACTCTTAAAAGAACAAGGGGAATGAAATCCAGGTAGGTGTCTTGCTATCCCGAAGAACGTGACGACACTGTGCACGCAACTGTTTATGATGAATTCAATTTCCCATCGTAGGATGACGGTTAAAAACGCGGAGAGCACCTCTCTGCGCTCAAATTGCGTCTCGGCATGCCTCAGGTCGTCAAGGAACTGGGATATTGTGTGGCAAAGAGGAAGTGCGAGGAATGGAACGTTCTGCGGCGGTAAGGATAACGTTTGTAAGGTGTTCTGCCTGGCCATCACAACTGGGGCAATTTCGTTCGCTGCAGTCATGGACTGTGCGGCTGGTCCCGGCGGAGGTTCGAGTTCTCCCTCGGGCATGGGTGGGTGTGTTTGTCCTTAGTATAATTTAGGTTAAGTATTGTGTAAGCTTAGGGACTGATGACCTTAGCAGTTAAGTTTCATAAGATTTCACACACATTTCAACACACAGTTTCGTTCGTGTAAGGTCGCCAGGGAAGAATAAAGCCTCCAGCCAGCCTTAGACAGTTGCCATTTGTGTGTGCACGTAGGTGAGGTAGGAGTTAGAAAACGGATAGCACACAGGAAATGATCGCTCGTCTATGTGTCACACAGAACGGACCGCTCGAGACGATGGGCAAGCTGAAAGCAGAAGGATTCTCCAAAAGCAAAGTGCCATTGCGTAAACGAAAGCAGGATTTCACAGGGCTAGTATTTGCATCAACACCTTTCTGAATAAGAAACGGATTTACCTTAGTGAAGGACTGACCGTCTTCAGTACGTGGAACCACGAGGAACCTTAGTTCCTGGGAGGGTCACTGAATCGTTATCCTTATTCTATTTACGTTTCTTAGCTATTGTCCGTGAAGATGATTGGTTCATAGCGAGAAAATCCCCCATGATTGCCAGTGTGTCCGATGGCGAGCTCCTTCCATCTAGGAGGGGGGGGGGGGGCTTCAGAAAGGGGCACACCCGCCTTAGGTGATTGTTCACACCTCAGGTCACATCTGCCAAACACCTGACAGAGGGAGCAATCGGCAAAATGGGAGGGTAGCTGCTCAGGCAATCACCCCTCCCCGGATCTGGCCTGTACCAGGGGGTACGTGCGAACCCTGCCTGTCAGACTTGGACTGCGAATCCGTGTTACCCAGTCATCTGTTACGCGTCAGACGCTTGGGCCGGCCTTCAGGAGCACTCAGGGAGGAAGAAGAAAAAAGAGGAGCCTCAAACGCCGAAGCGAAGAAAGGATAGGAGAAGGGGAATGGAGAAATAAATGCAGAATGGAAAACAGTAGAGAGACTGTTCTGATATTGGCCACTGAAAATGCAGAACACATTTCCAAAAACATCCCAGACATGTTCCGCAAGGGAAGGGAGAAAGAATAGCAAGAGGATAGACATGCAACACGGAAGGGAAACTATACTGCAAAAGCTGGGACTCCGTGATAGCCAAGAACGAACCCGCCAAAGAGCGGCAAGCCCCGTGGGGCGATTTGGAGGTGGGACCCAACCACACTTCTCACCAGAGGCCACTTCATGGCTCTCAGCGGCCCTCATGGAGAGAGTGTCTTCATTAGTGCATGAAGTCTTCCGTCGTTCTCAGGAAGTTGGTATTTAGGCCACGTTCTGCCAATGGCCTTACAGCAGTGGTAACACTGGTTGCCGTTACATCACCAAAGTTGAGCGCTATCGGCCTTGGCTGGCAAGTGGATGGGTGACCGTTCGGGTCTGCTGAGTTCTGCTGGTACGTGGGGTGTACACAGCCCTAGTGAGAGTGGTGCGGTTCAAATGGCTCTGAGCACTATGGGACTTTACATCTGAGGTCATCAGTCCCCTAGAACTTAGAACTACTTAAACCTAACTAACCTAAAGACATCACACACATCCATGCCCGAGGCAGGATTCGAACCTGCGACCGTAGCGGTCGCGCGGTTCCAAACTGAAGCGCCTAGAACCGCTCGGCCACAAAGCCCAGCAGAGTGGTGTGCTGACCACATGCCGATCCATAATCGCATCCAGTAACAGCTGTCGACTGAGGGTGTCACTGCGGTTGGTCGGTACCGTTCGGCCTTCCGAGGTCTGTTCGGATTGAGTTCCTTAGGCCCCGTTCTGCCGATTTCGAGTTTTGCTCAGCTGTTTCAGAGAAATGTTGAATGCGATCGGGGTGTTCTTGTGTCTTAAATGACAGTGGGTCCAACAGAAGCATTACCGAATATCTGTTCTCGCCGCGCGGTCTTCTCTGCTCACTGTGTCATCACCAGTGTTCGAAATAGTAGTCGGTAGCTAGCAGAGAAGCACGATTCTCGGGTGTGTCTTCAAATTATGTGAGAGAATCACAGTTTTTCCATCTCATACGTAACGGCCTCGTCATTTTCTAGCCACGTGAGTGTCAACCCATATGTTCGCAGAATTAATGTATTAAGGGAACCACAACATTCTCTGTAACGTTTCACCAATCCTCCATTGTCCGTGATGTTTTCTTGGGGTTCGTCTTACGAGATACGGACCATCTGTAGTGCTAAAATCGACATTCTCCCCCACTACATTTCCCGCCCACCTGCAAACGAAAACACTTTTCTTTTGCCCGAGATTTCGATATTTACTACCTGAGTCGCAATTTAATCGCTTATCCTAATTTCTAAAGCGGCATGGAAGGAAGTTGGGCTAGAGGAGTATACGAAAGTTACTATTTCATTTAGTTTATCCCATTGAAAGCTATTTTAAACCAATTAGACATCTGACAGAAGTACTTCTAGTATAGTTTTCCTAGTAGGATGAATATTCAAGATAGACACTAAGGTTTCACATTAACTGTCAACGTGTGGTGTGATGATGAGGCACTCTCTGTCGTTGCTTAGCTTCAGGGCGCGTAACAGAATAAAGCTACTGAAATGGACTTGATAAGTGATATTTACTTTAACATTAGGTTTTATGTAAGAATTATTGTCAAGAATGTGGAATAGTGACCTTAATTTACAATGAAACCTTTATTTGTGTAGATCGTGAGTTTATTAAATTATATGGCCTTTTTCGATTGTGCTAGTAATCTTCTTCATATATGAAGCAGACAGGAAAAACATTATTGATAACAACTTGTATCTACTTATAATACGTACGATATAAAACGAAAAGGAAGTGACAAAGGTGATACCATAGAACAACGTTACCGAGTGTAACCTGTCACATACACAATCAATTACCGTGTCATAGCAACTACTGTGCGTTTCATGATGATTGTGTATTAAACAGAAAGAGGTGTGTATTTGCTAGGGGACACCTCTCTAAACAGTACAGTGCTGCCCTCTAGCAAAGGCACACCTCTTTGTATCTCAAACAGCATCTTCACGAAACGCACATTAATTGTAATGAAGTAGTACCTGATTGCAAATGTGACGGGCTACTCTCCGTGACCATATTTTATACTGTCTTCTGTCACTTTCTTTTTCTGAGTAGAGGGAATGTATTTGAACGATATTGTTCGGTCCGTTTTAGATTTGAAGATGATTCCTAGCACAATCCGAACAGGTCGTATCATTTTAAAACTAGCGATATAGACAGGTAAACGTTACATTAGAGGGCATATTTCTCCATTTAACAAAAATTAAAACTACGGGGAAAAAACGACAGAACCACGACGCCGTTATCCGAATGGGATGGAAATCGGTAGATGTGATGTACACGTACAGTGAAACAAATCATTACATTTTGAGAAAAGTGGATGATTTATTCAAGAGAAAGATTTTATAAACTGAACAAGCCAATAACGCGTTGGTCCACCTGTGATCCTTATGCAAGGCGTTATTTGGAGTGGCATTGACTGATAAAGTTGTTGGATGTGCTCCTGAGAGATACGCTGACAAACTGTATCAGACTGGAGCGTTAGATCGTCAGAATCCAGAGATGGTTTGAGGGCCCTGATCGGCGGATCTCATTCGAAGCAGGACTTATCACTGAAGACAATTCTATCTCCAGTCAATGAGAGTCCATCCGAAAACGAGTCTTGTGAAGCTCCGGACAGCGGCAGCATACCACCCTGACTGTCACCCGCCATACGGCCCGAAAACCAGGAGTAATGGCCTGAGAAACCAGTTATTTTCATAGCAGGACCACTTTAGTTGTCATCGCTGCACCCTTACAATACAGCGGTGCGTCTACGATATCCTACGCCGCGTTTAGTTGTCCTTGATGGCAAACCATCTTGGGCTTACATTTCAGGCAGATAATGGGTTCCTGCACATGGAGAAAGTTTCTACTGCTTGTTTTAGCGCGTGCCAAACCCTACCTTGGCCAGCAAGGTTGCTGGATCTGCCCCCGGTTGACAACGTTTGGAGCATTACGGACATGGCCCTCCAGCCAGCTTGGGATTTTTATGATGTAACGCGCCAGTTGGACAGAATTTGGCACAATATTTATCAGGAGGACATCCAACAAGTTTGTCAATCAGTGCCAAGTCGAATAACTGCTTGCGTAAGGGCCAGAGGTAGACTATACCCATCCTTTCACAGTTTCAGTCATTGACTCTGGACTGAAGGACCTCAAACCTCTTAAGGCGCCTGGATTCGATGGTATCCATCCAGAATTCCTTATCCATATAAGAGGAAAAGCTAAGAACTGGCTGGCAGAATTCTTCACTGACATCCTGTTGACTGGTCAACTTCCATTGGAGTTTAAAAAAGCTAAGGTAATATCAGTTCTGAAACCTGGAAAACCCAGCAACACGGTAGAAAGCTATCACCCCAGTTCCCTACTTAGTTACTGCTACAAGCTTTTTGAAAGGCTAATTTATAACAGAATAAGTAGCACTGTCCTAGAGAACGTTCCAGTTGATCAGGCAGGCTGCAGACCAGGGCGTAGCTGCTGCGACCAAGTATTGTCTTTCACATTCTTCATAGAGTCAGGATACCATCTTCAAGTGGAAGAAGATGCCTGATCCAGCCTGTGACTGTGGGGCTCCATACGAGACTGTTCACCACAGCGTCAGTGAATGCAGGATTTGAGCCTATCACGGTGCTGAAGAGGGCTTCCTGCTAGCAACTCCAGATGCAGTGCGCTAGATTGAAGGACTGGATATTCAGTTGTAAAGACAGACTGAAGTTTCTTGTGTCTCAATATGTACTTATATATACGTAATTTAATTTTATATGTCTGTATTAGCCAGACGCTAAATAAAATAGACTAACACGTTATTGACTTGTTAAGTTTATGAAGCTCCTTCTCTTGAACAAATCACTTATTTTTTCTAAAATTGTAATCATTTGTTTGTCTATACATCTACCGAGTTTTGTCTCGCTCCGATAGTTCCCTTGTGGCGTCTTTCTTCTTTTTTTATCTTAGAGTGAAGTAGCCACTTAATTTAAAACAATCATGCCTAGCAGTTAACCCTTGTTTACTCTAAAAGGGGGCTGTCTTATATGCTATGACGATTTTCAGTAAGTGTTGTCCATAAATGTGAATGAAATCGAGATCTGATAAATGTACGAAACATCTGTAACATCGATATAATCAATTCTTTGTAAGACTGTTTGAGACAGGAGATGTTGGTCAGAGAGGGTTAACTTTGCTTTGTCAGAGTAAGTCTGAGTGTAGCAGTTGCAGAGTGCATTGGGCAGTCTGGCAATGTACCTGGTTTAAAAAGGGTGGAAGCTGGCCTATTGTTTATTTAAAAAGGATTTTGCATATTTTTTGAGTAAAGAGATTGAGCAAATGAGATTATTTTAATGGAAGGATTATAGAAGTCAATATTTAAGCTAATCCAGTTTTTTATGTTTGTAACAATGTGGCTTCTCACGGTTAAGACATTGGATATGGTTGAATTGTGCTGGAGAAATTTTGGAATGATGGAAATGGTTTTGTTATGTATTTAAAACAACTGTCAATGTAGGCATTGTACACAGGAGAACTATTAAGAAATATTTTGCTAACTTGTCTGGGTGTGAGAACTTTACGAAAAGATGTGTTGTTGCTGTGGCTTAATGAAACGCAGTTAAACTTGGAGTTTTCTTATGTATCAGTCGTTAAGGTTAGTTCCCCATTTTCATTTACTTTCACGACTGACTGCACACTCACATTGCACATCTCGAGTTGTCTACTAAGAAGCATTTGTTAAAATTGGTATGATACCATCTTGCACTGCACATCGCATGTACGGTAAATGAATTTTGATTTTTGACAGTCACATCATTGTTCCTAATAGCAATAAGTTGCAGAGCAGACGAGCCTTCCATGCGCACAGGTAGGCCAATAAATTTAATTTCCATCAAAGTTCATGTCAACTGTATGGTACACTGGCGGGAAGAGTGTATTTGTGAGAACAATATCAGTATCAGATCGTAGGCATAATACCAGAAAGAGATTTCAATAAAATGTTGTCTTGTGAATTTTTAAACAGTTTTATCAGAAACTCAAATGCGTGAATTTTTACATTCACTTGTGTAATTACAATAACAATTGTGGTACAGTGATTGATTGCAAGGCTGAAGATAAAGATTAGCGATATTCAGGGCAAATGTTTTCTGAGTCATTATATTTTTCAGTCAGATGGCCTACGTAAATTTCATTGAAAACGGATTGCCTTCTCTCAGACGAATTGTTTGATGTACCGGCTAGGCTGGGTTCTGTATCGTGCAGCGGAAACTCCGCATATTTCCATTCAAAAATAAATTTTCGCATTATTCTGTTTCCCTGCACTGATATTTCCATAATTCGATGTAAGAAAAATAAGCTCTACACAATTCTCAGATATCAGCTTCACACAAACACGAGTTTAAATGCATAAGAAACTTTCGCCTTTTACCCATGACCGATACTGTACAACAAAGAGCCAATAAAGCACAATAAAGAGTCACTCGCACAATATTGGAAATACACGAAATTTAAAAATTCTTCTGAAATTAATTTGATAAATATTTCTGCAGCTAAAGAAAACTTTGTTAACGAAGCGATTACAGTTTAACTATTGCTGGTTGAGGTAATTTTCAGCCCGTCAATCTCCATTTCATTATGTCAAAAACATACTGGACTCTAAGAATTATTCCAGGTATAAACTGTCTTTTGAAAGAACCTTTCAAAAGTAGCATTGTCAGCGAACACTTTAGTCCCATGCTGCTTACCGCCTTACTTTGAGTCCGTCGACGCAAGGTTTCTCGCAGCAAGCTCCTCACGCTATCGGTTCCCCTGTCTCGCGCCCTCTTAAAGACGTTAATATTCGTCGAGGCACAAATTTTTTGTTTAAATGTGTTAAAAGAAGTTTTGTGAGGTTAGTCTCCCAATTCGTCTTTGGAGTTATTTCTAAAACACATTTTACATGAAGAAGTTCCTACACTCATCTCATATGTCGTAAGAAAATGATGTTACAGAAGGTTTGGGACACAGTGTATGTTCGACAGATATTGTGAGAGAAAGGAAATATTTAATATCGTATTATTTTCAACTCCCAATGAACCACAGAACTTGCCGAGGTACGGTGCGTTGCGAGCCTCAGCGATACACCTGGCCGTACCGCAGGTGAACCACAACGGAGGTGAATCTGTTGAGCGTACAGCCGCGCCTGTGATTCCTGAAGAAGGCAGTAGCCGTTCCAGTAGTCACAAGACCAGCGGTCTGGATGGTTGATTTGGCCTTGTATTATTAGTCAACATAGGCCTGCAATATATATACTGTAAACGACGGACAGACATAGAGAATTGCAGCCGTTCTGTGGGTCGGAGCTTGGAATGTCAGATCCATTAACACAGAACGTAGATCCCCAAACAGAGGCAGTGCGGCAGCAGGTCTAATAATGAAGAACAAAATAGGAATGCGAGCAAGCTACGCTGCTCTAAACATGTCTTCAAGAGCTTTAAAATAGCAAAGATAGACCCAAAGCAAAACCCACCACAATACAACAAGTTACACCTGCTGACGACGAAGAGATTGAAATACTGTACAATGAGATAGAACAAATTATTCAGATCTTTAGGAAGACTAAAATTCACTCACATGGGGAAACAGAAGAAATTGAGAACGTGGGATTCAAGTTCAGACAGAAAAAATAAAAACCTTGAGTTTTGCTAACTACCTTATAATTTTGACAGATACAGTAAACGGATTAGGAGTGCAGTTCGACACAATGGACAGCGTCATGGAGAGGGGCTGTGAGATGAACATCAACAAAAGTAAAATAAGGGTATTAGAATATAGTCGAATTAAATCAGGCGATGCTGAGGGAATTACGACAGGAAGTGAGAGAGAAAGCAGTAGACGAATTTACCAATTTGGGCAGCAAAATAACTGATGATTATAAAGTAAAGAGGATATTAAGTGTAGTCTGTAATCAGAAAAAGAGAATCATTTCTGAAGAGAGAAATTTGGTAACATCGAATATAAATTACAGTGACAGGCAGTCTTTTTTGAAAGTAAATGTCTTGGAAAATAAACGTTTTAGACAAGAAGATGACGAAGAAGATGACGAAGAAATTGAAGAAATGTATGATGAGATAAAAGAAATTATTCAGATAGTGAAGGGAAACGAAAATTTAATAGTCACGGGTGACTGGAATTCGATAGTAGGAAAAGGAAGAGAAGGAAACGTAGTAGGTGAATACGGATTGGGGTTTAGAAATGAAAGAGGACGCCGCCTCGTGGAATTTTGCACAGAGCACAGCTTAATCATAGCTAACACTTGGTTCAAGAATCATAAAAGAAGGTTGTATACATGGAAAAAGCATGGAGATACTGACAAGTTTCAGATAGATTATGTAATGGGAAGACAGAGATTTAGGAATCAGGTTTTAAATTGTAAGACATTTCCAGGGGCAGATGTGGACTCAGACCACAATCTATTGGCTATGAACTGCAGATTAAAACTGAAGAAACTGCAAAATGGTGGGAACCTAAGGAGATCGGACCTGGATAAACTGACTAAACCAGAGGTTGTACAGAATTTCAGGGAGAGCATAAGGGAACAATTGACAAGAATGGGGGAAAGAAATACAGTAGAAGAAGAATGAGTAGCTTTGAGGGATGAAGTAGTGAAGGCAGCAGAGGATCAAGTAGGTAAAAAGACGAGGGGTAGTAGAAATCCTTGGGTAACAGAAGAAATATTGAACTTAATTGATGAAAGGAGACAATATAAAAATGCAGTAAATGAAGCAGGCAAAAGGAATACAAACGTCTCAAAAATGAGATCGACAGGAAGTGCAAAATGGCTAAGCAGGGGTGGCTAGAGGATAAATATAAGGATGTAGAGGCTTATCTCACTAGGGGTAAGATAGATACTGCCTACAGGAAAATTAAGGAGACCTTTGGAGAAAAGAGAACCACTTGTATGAATATCAAGAGCTCAGATAGAAACCCAGTTCTAAGCAAAGAAGGGAAAGCAGAAAGGTGGAAGGAGTATATAGAGGGTCTATACAAGGGCAATGTACTTGAGGACAATATTATGGAAATGGAAGAGGATGTAGATGAAGATGAAATGGGAGATATGATACTGCGTGAAGAGTTCGACAGAGCACTGAAAGACCTGAGTCGAAACAAGGCCCCCGGAGTAGACAACATTCCATTAGAACTACTAACGGCCTTGGGAGAGCCAGTCCTGACAAAACTCTACCATCAGGTGAGCAAGATGTATGAGACAGGCGAAATACTCTCAGACTTCAAGAAGAATATAATAATCCCAATCCCAAAGAAAGCAGGCGTTGACAAATGTAAAAATTACCGAACTATCAGTTTAATAAGTCACGGCTCCAAAATACTAACGCGGATTCTTTACAGACGAATGGATAAACTAGTAGAAGCCGACCTCGGGGAAGATCGGTTTGGATTCCGTAGAAATATGGGAACACGTGAGGCAATACTGACCCTACGACTTATTTTAGAAGTTAGTTTAAGAAAAGGCAAATCTACGATTCTAGCATTTGTAGACTTAGAGTAAGCTTTTGATAATATTGACTGGAATACTCTCTTTCAAATTCTGAAGGCGGCAGGTGTAAAATACAGGGAGCGAAAGGCTATTTACAATTTGTACAGAAACCAGATGGCAGTTATAAGAGTCGAGGGACATGAAAGGGAAGCTGTGGTTGGGAAGGGAGTGAGACAGGGTTGTAGCCTCTCCCCGATGTTGTTCAATCTGTATATTGAGCAAGCAGCAAAAGAAACAAAGGAAAAATTTGGAGTAGCTATTAAAATCCATAGAGAAGAAATAAAAACTTTGAGGTTTGCCGATGACATTGTAATTCTGTCAGAGACAGCAAAGGACTTGGAAGAGCAGTTGAACGGAATGGATGGTGTCTTGAAAGGAGGATATAAGGTGAACATCAACAAAAGCAAAACGAGGATAATGGAATGTAGTCGAATTAAGTCGGGTGATGCTGAGGGAATTAGATTGGGAAATGAGACACTTAAAGTAGTAAAGGAGTTTTGCTATTTAGGGAGCAAAATGACTGATGATGTTCGAAGTAGAGAGGATATAAAATGTGGACTGGCAATGGCAAGGAAAGCGTTTCTGAAGAAGAGACATTTGTTAACATCGAGTATTGATTTAAGGGTCAGGAAGTCATTTCTGAAAGTATTTGTATGGAGTGTAGCCATGTATGGAAGCGAAACATGGACGATAAATAGCTTAGACAAGAAGAGAATAGAAGCTTTCGAAATGTGGTGCTACAGAAGAATCTGAAGATTGCACGAATAGATCACATAACTAATGAGGAGGTACTGAATAGAATTGCGGAGAAGAGGAGTTTGTGGCACAACTTGACTAGAAGAAGGGATCGGTTGGTAGGACATGTTCTGAGGCATCAAGGGATCACCAATTTAGTATTGGAGGGCAGAGTGGAGGGTAAAAATCGTAGAGGGAGACCAAGAGATGAATACACAAAGCAGATTCAGAAGGATGTAGGCTGCAGTACGTACTGGGAGATGAAGAAGCTTGCACAGGATAGAGTAGCACAGAGAGCTGCATCAAACCAGTCTCAGGACTGAAGACCACAACAACAACAGACAAGAAGAGAATAAAAATATTTTAAATGTGGTGCTGCAGATGGCTGCTGAAGATTAAGTAACTACTGAAGTGGTAATAAATCGAATGGAGAAGAAACGAAATTTATGACCTATGCTGCGCAAAGGTAGGTAGGACACAAGCTGAGGCATGAAGGAATAGTCAACTTGATAATGGGTGGGGGGAAGTCTGTGGGAGGGGATTGGGGGGGGGGTCTGCAGGAGGGGATTGGGGGTGGGGGAAGCCTGCAGGAGGGAACTGGGGAGGGGGAAGTCTGTGGGAGGGGACTATGGAAGGGGAAGTCTGGAGGAGGGGATTGGTGGGGTAAAGTCTGCAGGTGGGGATTGTGGGGGTGAAGTCTGCAGGAGGGGACTGCGGTGGTGTAGTCTGTGAGAGGGGACTGCTGGGGTGAAGTGTGCAGGAGGGTATTGCAGGGGTGATGTCTGCAGGTGGGGATTGTGGGGGTAAAGTCTGTGGGAGGGCATTGCGGTGGTGTAGTCTGTGGGAGGGGACTGCAGGGGTGAAGTCTGTGAGAGGGGATTGCAGGGATGAAATCTGCAGGAGAGAATTGCAGGGTAGAAGTCTGCAGGAGGGAATTGTGGGGATGAAGTCTGTGGGAGGGGATTGCGGGGTGAACTCTGTGGGAGGAGATTGCGTGGGTGAAGTTTATGGGAGGGGATTGCGGGGGTGAAATCTGTGGGAGGGGTTTGTGGGGGTAAAGTCTGTGGGAGGGAATTGGGGGGGGGGGGAGAAGTGTGGAGGGGATTGGGGTGGTGAAGTCTGCCAGAGGGAATTGGGGTGGTGAAGTCTGCTGGAGGGGATTGGAGGTGAAGTCTGCCAGAGGGGATTGGGGTGGGTGGAAGTCTACCAGAGGGGTTGTGGGGGGAAGTCTGCCAGAGGGGATTGGGGGGAAAGCCTGTGAGAGGGTACTGGGGGGAAAGTCTGTGATTATGGACATGGCGGGGGGAGGGTGGGGGGGGGGGGGGGGAATCTGCCAGAGGGGATTAGGGGCAAAGTCTGCCAAAGGGGATTGGGTGCGCGAAATGTGGCGGAGGGGATTGGGGGGGAGGGGCAAATGATGTAGAATACTGAAAGCAAGTAAAGAAATGTAGGTTGCAGTCTACATCTATATTTACATTTCACAAGCCACCTCATGTTCGACTCGCATACAGTTAGTGAGAAGAACGATTGCTGGTGAGCCCCCGTGTGCGCTCTAATCTCTCTAGTCTTATGTTTGTGTGGTAGGGTGACTCACTCTCCCATACTCACAGTAATCTCCTGTGTAACAGCAGCTATTTAATCCTGCCGTTTCTCTTATTGACTGCCTGTTTGTCCTATATATTTCGTGAATGATCATTCTTTTAAGTATTAATCCCGCGAGGTACCATCGAAAAATTGAATTCCCTGACCGACAGGTTTCTAGAACTTTTCACAAAATAGTTGATACTGTTCTTAATGGTGTTCATACTTTTACGGAAATTTAGAAATTTGTGGTAAGGTCTTAGGGAACCAAACTGCTGAGGTCATCGGTCCCTAAGTTTACATGCTACTTAATCTAACTTAAACTAACTTACGCCAAGGACAAAACACACACCCATGCCCGAGAGAGGACTCGAAACACCGACGGGTGCAGCCGCACGAACCGTGGTGAAACGCCTAAGGCCGCTCGGCTACCCCGCGCGGCAACTTTTATGGAAAGAAGACGGCTTGGCTCAAGGAAAAGCGAGAAGTGGTGGAAGAATTACATAGCCTATGCGTGTAGAGTGCTCTTGGGAGGGTGAATATCTACTTGTTTCTTCGTCGGTACTGGCAACCTACCGATGCACTCGCCTCGTACCGATCAGCAGCTATGTTATGAGTATAAATAACACATGGAAGTAACAAGAATTCACGAAAGTATCGTGAGAGATGTTCATGTTTACACACACTTGTTGTATTATTCCTCAATTGATTGAGAACACAACGCAATAAAACTCATTTTGAAAGTGGAATGCCGCGCGGGATTAGCCGAGCGGTCTCAGGCGCTGCAGTCATGGACTGTGCGGTTGATCCCGGCGGAGGTTCGAGTCCTCCCTCGGGCATGGGTGTGTGTGTTTGTCCTTAGGATAATTTGGGTAAAGCAGTGTGTATGCTTAGGGACTGATGATCTTAGCAGTTAAGTCCCATAAGATTTCACACACAATTGAACATTGAAAGTGGAAATTGTCCAAAAATATTTAAATTTTTAGTGAGGAAAATTTAGATTTTTATCTTTATATCTCCATTGTCATACATTGAGGTTTAGCTATGAAGTTTAAATTTATTGCGTCTAAACCTCCCTTCAGCCTCCCTTAAGTCATGGTTGGATGCCTTTTGGTGAGATATACATAGGAGGAAACAATGTGTTGGTTCACTCTCTTAGGAGCGTGCCGGCCGGAGTGGCCGTGCGGTTCTGGGCGCTACAGTCTGGAACCGAGCGACCGCTACGGTCGCAGGTTCGAATCCTGCCTCGGGCTTGGATCTGTGTGATGTCCTTAGGTTAGTTATATTTAATTAGTTCTAAGTTCTAGGCGACTGATGACCTCAGCAGTTAAGTCGCATAGTGCTCAGAGCCATTTGAACCATTTTTCTTAGGAGCGTACACACTCTGAATTTCAACAGTAGACCATACCGTGAAGAAGAATGCCTCTCTATCAGCGCCTGCCGTGTTGAATGAGCATCTCCGTGACGCTTTCGCGCCTACTGAACGAACCTGTAACGAAACGTGCTATCTGCTTTTAGATCATCTCTATGCCATCTATCAATCTTATCTGGTACGGACCTCACACTGGTGAGAAATAGTCAAGTCTCGGTCGAATCACTGTTTTGTAAGCTACTTCCTCTGTTGATGCACTGCAAACAATTAGATAGTTATAGCGGAAGACGCATGCATAGGTTGTCCTCGGACAGAACACCAACACAACAATATTACTTACAGAAGCTCAATGCAAATATGAAGGAAACTATTTGAACGCTGTTTCACGCTGATTGACCGAATGGTTGCCGGTATTTCGCACTGTAAACTTCCTCTGATGTTCTTCCAATAGATGTACCATTGCACATAGGTGATTTATTTAGCTAACTTTTAACGAAGTGAAACTCGAGTCTGTGTACTGTGCTGTCCATCTAGAGAGCGAATAGCATGAGAGCGTTG
Source organism: Schistocerca serialis cubense (assembly GCF_023864345.2). NCBI lineage: Eukaryota > Metazoa > Arthropoda > Insecta > Orthoptera > Acrididae > Schistocerca > Schistocerca serialis. Next base: position 283,459,786 of record NC_064643.1, on the reverse strand, counting down.
TATCATTCGCCTAGAAACCCGCTGGGAGGCTAGAGAGCTCTGCCTTTCACCAACTGTGATTCGCACTGAACCGGTGAAGAAAACTAAGAGGAGACCCGCCAGCTCTTTAAGTAACTATGTATAGTAAGTTCATCAACGCTTGATCGCTGGAGTTGTTATATTTTTTGTGATGACTGGTTTCGATAAGTGGTGATCATCAGACGAGTATGTCACCTTTTTTTCCACCATACTGGTCATGTACAATTTTTGGTCCATCAGTTTTAGCAGGTATTATATTTTGTGATACTGCATTTCTTGGCTCAGATGTTCTTTACACCATTTTGTTAACACAGACTGAACATGAACGTTAGTTATCGAAACTAGATATCAAATAAGATATAAAGAAGCTCTTGCAAACAATGAATGTTACAAATACTTCGATTTCTGAAGAAAGTCATGACTACCGCCAAGAGCGTCTGATAAAATTTACTTAACAGCCAGTTCGGTTCACAGTCCATCAGGTTCATGAAAGCATTTAAATTATATTAGGCGATATAAAATCATTGGCATCAGATAGTAAAAAAACACGAATTTTCGTTGTTGTCACATGGTAATATTAATAACATCGTTCAGTCAATCTGTGCTAGACAATGTACACATTGAAACTTCCTGGCAGATTAAAACTGTGTGCCCGACCGAGACTCGAACTCGGGACCTTTGCCTTTCGCGGGCAAGTGCTCTACCATCTGAGCTACCGAAGCACGACTCACGCCCGGCCCTCACAGCTTTACTTCTGCCAGTATCTCGTCTCCTACCTTCCAAACTTTACAGAAGCTCTCCTGGTGTCTCTTCAATGTCTTGTGCAGCGGCCAGAACTCGTGCCAGCAGATCTTCCTCTGTCTCTACAGGTGTCTCATAAATTACGCTCTTCATACGACTCCACAAGAAGTAGTCCGTAGGGGTTAACTCCGGCGATCGTGGCGGCCACGCGGTTGGACCACCACGGCCTATACATCTTTCACCATACCGTCTGCTGAGATGTCTCCGGACAGCCAGCGAAAAGTGAGGTGGTGCTCCATCATGCTGAAACCACATTTCCTCACGGACATTCAATGGCACAGCTTCCAAGAACGGGTCCATTACGTGTCGTATTAAGACTAAGTATGCGGGACCCGTGAGCTTGGATGGAAGGAGGTATCGTTCAATCACAGGACCATCCAGAATACCTGCCCACACGTTAATTCCAAACCTGTCTTGAAATCCCTGAACATGAGTGGCATGATGGTTTTCGTCCGCCCAGACATGGCTATTTCGAGCATTCAGAACTCAATCCCTTGTGAACCTACTTTCATCTGTGAAGAGAACTCGACATGGAAACAGGGACTCGTCGATGCAACGGTGCAGGAAGCATGTACAGAAGGCGACGCGTTGTGGAAAGTCTGCTGGACCCGTATGGTGTACCCTTTGTAAGTGGTACGGATGTAATTGTTGCTCATGCGGGACGTCCAAGACGCTACTGTGACTAACAGCCATTGCACGGGCAATTGTTCGCGCACTCGTTGACTGGCTATCTTCAATGCGACGCAGTACACCTTCTTCAAATTCGGGAGTGCGGCGTCGCCGTGGAGCACCACAGTCCTGCCTCCTCACGGTGGAGGTACCCGTTTCTCGAAGCCGTTGTGTAACTTGGGCAAACAGTTTTTGCGATGGAGTGTGACGGTGTGGAAAACGTTCGTGATACAGCCGACTAGCAGCTCTTCCGTTACCTCCAGCTTCGCCATACACAAGGAGCATGTCTGTGTCTTCCGCAAACGTGTACTGCACCATGTTTCCTCTATCGGTGATGCACAGCAAAGCGGGCAATGAGTGACATCTGGGGATCGTTTGACGTAGTACACGTCGTCGTGTCTAACCCTGTTGCATATCAGGACAGGGAACTCTGAGGCGTTTCTCTTGCCCTAAGCAGACGTTGACGAGGTACACATCCGAATTGCAACTGTCGTAGAACGGAAACGATACGATTCCGGACATGGGTTCCTATTCAAAATGTTCTGTTCTCACTACCTTCTACATGTCCTACAAGTTTGTAACGGGAATTTCTGACCACCCTGTATATTAACGGACAGCAAGTTTTCTTAGATAAGCAGTCTTTAAGACAAGAGAAATATCAATTTAGACAACAAGCTTCATTTACACAAGCAAACTTAAAAACGGAGAAACAATCACAATAAGTTGGCCGAAACCACTCTAACCCCCGCAGGGGCACTCTTAAAACTCAGAATACAAGTTAAAGTCACCTAAAATTTTAAACGCCCGTGAGGCCCTTAGATAAAAACCATATAAGTATAAAAGTGGAATAAAATTACACAACAACCAAGCACAAGAATCAATCCTCGGAGAAAGAGGGAAAATTTACCACTATAAGTCTGGTAATCTTGCAAAGAATTAAAAGAAATGTGCAACTAAATTATACAAGCTGACTATAAAGAGCAGTAAAGTACAGATGGAATTTAAACCTTCAACAACAGTAAATGTTCGTAAACTCTAGTACAGAAAATAGACTCTTAACTCAGTTACGGTAGATCACAAGACAGGGCAAGCTCGAAAAGGCAGTTACTTAAAAATAGCCATCAACTTAACTTGTTTAGCAGCTGCAGCTGGAATCAAACCTCCAGGGAGAGGTAACGGCCACCGGAGGCGCCGTCCGCGTATATGCACAGGCCGAAGTACAGGAGTACGTACGCGCGGGCACACAGAGTGTACCCGAACATGCTTCGGGGGTACAATGTGTGTAAGAACGTTGGTGGTCGCCACATCGAGCCGCTGTTGTAATGCGTCGGTACGTTGCGGCTGGTGCCGTACATGTTGGGTTCTTGTTGCTGTCGACTAATGTAAACCATAAGGTGTAAGTTGTTATGCAAATGCGTAAGTAATATCGGAACGAGTCAGTATTCTTTTCAAATGGATTGCAATAATTGTACTGGGTCACGCCTAAGTACATTCCTCAAGTGGGTGTGGATGAGATAATCATGTGCATTGAAGCTGTCGTAGAACGATATGTTTCCGAACATGGGTTCCTATTCAAAATGTTATTTCTCGCTACAGTCTGCATGTCCTAGAAGGTTGTAACGGGAATTTCCGACCACCATGTATATTAGGTACAAGAGAAGACTGTGGTTTTAATCTTCCTTATGATTGCTGGCATATTTTGAAATAAATTCGTTATTTGTTAAGGAAAAATGATGGGTCCGCCATTACACGTCTCCTATCCTTTGTCCATCCTATGTCTGGACATTTTAAATCTACTGAAGTTTCATACGTGCATATCGTCTCTAACAATGAAATCCATAACAATCATCTATAAAATTAAAAAAATATGTAAGATAAGTTCTTTGATTACTAATCTTGACACACAGTGCCAGATTTTATTACCCTGGGCATCGGGAAGCCTTTTTAAATATGAAGCTTGCTCCTACGTGACACTATGGCGTGTCCAACAGAGCACGCAGGTTTGTTTCAGACTTTGGCGTGGCCCCCGCCGATAACGTAGATATAGTTAAAAGGGAGTCTTTTTACTGTTAGCTTGAGAACAAGAAGGGTTGCCCAAAGCTGCAATTTTCTGTTGCTACATCCTCATCGCAATCTCTTCCACCTAAATACAGCCACAAACGAAGCAACGAGTTGTTGGAGGGACTCATATACTAATTAGAATGAGACAGACTGCTCTGTGAGTCACAGATTTATTTACATGAGAATGACAAAAAAACTCGCGTTTTACGACAGCCTTGAGTTTAATGCTTCTCGTTCACAGTCAAGAGTTTCATTCAGATATTATATGGGTTCTACACCATTATTTTCACGCATGACAGGACCATATATCTCGCACACATTGACTTTAACAACAATTTGAATATCTCGTTATTTTTTCTGCGATGAAGTCTAGCAGTAGTTTGTAGAGACAACAGGACAGTTGGCAGTATCATCTAAGCAGACAGTGTTTCACACGAATATACTGTCGCAGTAGATCGTAGGATGCTATCGCTAACGCAGATGAGACCCTTCTTCATTCTACCACATCTCACATGTGCTCGATGGAATGGTGATCTGGATTGCAAGGTAGAACGACAGAAATCTTGAGGAGCACGCTGTGTGCGGTTAGAGCTATGCGCTTGGATATTGCCCATAAAGTCAGCATCTTCCTTTTCTTTCCGCAAAAAAGTCTTTCGACATGTAGCTTTATAGTGACAAAGCTGTCCTGTAGGAAGTGTTCCATTTTACGTGGACGCATTGTCACGACTGGTCATCGGATGTTGGCCAAAACGCACGTTGTACCGATCTTCTCATACAAGGATAGTGGAAAATTTGCTAATTCTGTCTGCAACAAAGATCTAAGTGCATCTTTGTCAGACATACTATTAGACATTGTACTGCTGGAAGACAACGTCTCCTCTGCTTTGTAGAAACAGGAACACAATGGGATGAGTGACGTACTGGACGTATCTTCAACAAACACCAGTGGCGTATGGACATGGCGGGCTATGGTCCAACACAGCATGATGCCCGGACTGTATGCATGGGCAATGTCCGGAGACAAGTGGTCGTCTTCTCAACATGTAGAAACGACTCGTAGAAGACGTGCTGGATGTAACCTCAACAAACTCCAGTGGTGTATGGACATTAATGCTAGTGCCCCACACCCCTTGACGCCGCCTGGATTGACACAGCAGATCTGTGTTACTGCCCGATTGCTAGTTGCTACTCCCCTGTATGGCGCCGCACTCACAAGCGATCATCAGTAACGTCGAAGCCAAATTATTTCTCACTACTACACACCATTTTACTCAATTCGTCTATCCAATCGCATGCGTTAGAGACAAGCAGCGTGATGATGAGGCGTGAGAGGGAGGCAAATGAGCAACACAGTGCTCGTGGCGCAGTATCCAGCACACAGTTCCAGATAGTATTAGCTGATAGTCTGTGTGCACACAGGCCCTAAACTGCGCTGAGGTGGTCGTGCGACACGAATGGAAACTCATCGTATGATGAAGCTCAAGTATTCATGTTTGTCGCTACATCTGGAACCAGGCGAGTAGCATGAATGCCATCCTTGGACTATGGCACCGTCTTACAGTTGCCATTTACTTTGACGTCCGGGGAAATGGGGAATTTTTGAAACGGTTGTCCAACAGTAACAGGCGCACAATACGACGTTATGCGAACGAACTATGCCAATCGACTCCGTCCTGGCATATCTTCAATGTTTACTAAATCTCTAAGATGGTCGAAGCAGCAAATATGTTTTTCAAAAAGTCATACGATGGGCTCGCGTATTTTCTACTCCCTCCAGAGCACTGTGCTTAGAATCGTCGCATTTGATGCTTTCTATCAGCGTTCCATAGGAGTATGAAATTTCTACACCATGTCTTTGGGAGTGTTTTTTTTTTTTTATTTTCCAGTACCATGTTTATATGCTCAATGTATAACATCTTAAAACGAAGCGTAGATCACCTTATTTGACGTATTTCTCTGTTTCCTGACAGAGAAATTATTCACCACCCGTACGGCCCCGGCCACGCCGCCCCCCCCCCCCTCCAAAAAAAAAAAAAAATAAAATCGTACTGATTCTCTTTGTTGGCGTCAATAAATGTAACCCATGGTTTCTCACCTTTCTTTATCGCCCTAGTCCACTTCGACGAACAGTGAAAATACTATGTTAAAAGCATTATCTATAACGATTTTTCGCCCATAGTTAGTTTACGAAATATGTTTTATTCATAAATTTGTAAATTATTACCAGTGGTGGAGCAGAGCTTTGTATCACGAGTCATTTTCTTGTTACTAAATTCTCCTTCAGCTACGAATGATAATGGAAGTGGAATGAAAATCATCTTTCCCGCAGCACGAAGAACTACATACAATACTAGATTTGCCTTCGAAGCCAAAATTGACGTCACATTTTTAAACTTCAATTTCAACTTTTCATTTGTTGTAAATTCTATAATCTAGCCCCTCAACGAAGTTCTGCTGCTCAAAAATGGTTTAAACGGCTCTAAGCCCAATGGGACTTAACATCTGAAGTCATCAGTCCCCTAGACTTAGAACTGTTTAAACCTAACTAACCTAAGGACGTCACACACATCCATGCCCGAGGCAGGATTCGATCCTGCGACCGTATCAGCAGCGCGGTTCCGGACTGAAGCGCCTAGACCTGCTCGGCCACAGTGACCGGCATTCTGCTGTTCATAGGTTCTAGTACCCAATTTGCAATGATCACATGAACAAAATTTTGAAATCGACATGTAAAATCTTTTTTGAGTACTTCCGAATCCTGACAATAGTAGAGAAGTCATTTGATTCCACAGGAAACAGATCCGTAAAATGTTAGAACTTTCTCTGATTCTAATGTGCTTTGCGTAAGTTTTGATTTGAACACAGGAACAGTTACCTTTGTTTTTCAGCTTAAATAAGTTTATTGTATAAAGCAATTAAATGAGCAATATCATCCCCAAATTTCAATAAATAATCTTATCGGATCACCATTGTTTTCAAAAAATGTAACTGAGTCAAAGCGATCAGAATGTCTTGTTAGACAAGTATCCTATGACAGCCAATGAAGTCCTGTCTGCCTTCTTAAAAAATTCAAATCTTCGATTTCATCATAAAGTTTTTGAAAATAATCTATCTCTGGGAGGAACACTTTGGTTTCCTGAAGTATTTTAGTCATATACTGTTGTCTTCAACTGAAGCAATCGTTAAGTGTTTTGCAGACAAATGTTGCCAGTGAGTTACATAATGCACGGATACTCCACTTGGTATCGCTTTTTTAATATATGGTGACAACCAACGGTATTGACCAGCAATTGCCGGAGCGCAGTCTGAGGCAAAAGGCTCTATATTATGCAAAAAAGTAACTTTTTCTTAAAATAGTGTTGCAATGAACTGAATGTAAATTTTACTTCAGTATCACTTTCCAATTTTTTTTTTTTTTTTTTTTTAGTTTTTGATAATTTTATACCATGAATGTGTATACAATGCCAGAAGATAGGAACACAAAGACTTACAGTGAGGATAGCGTTTATTTCTGAAAGAAAGGAATGTAATCAGAGTTCATAAAAGAAAATGGGTTAAGGAAACGAATCAAAGACGAAACGGAAGATAGGCCCAAAATGGAAATCAGCGAGTTGTTAAAGGTAAGATCTTAAAAGAATGGAAATAATTATCCCATCTTTGAGGTAATATGACATATTCGCAGATGTTTTCTGCAATAGATGTGGTTTGTTGATATCAGATATTAATACGGAGCTGTGACTATTTATAATGAGCTGGAACAAAGTAAGATGCGGTACAGAAGAAAAGAAGGTGGTTGAAAAGAGAAAAATTTGTGAGTACAGCAGGGGACATAAGAAAATGCAGTTATGACAACTGAATTATAAACATACAGAACTACATAGAAATTCAGGACAGAATCGACAAATAGCATACCCTAGGCAACAGTTTTGTTCTTAATACAATACGCCACAGCCACAAAGGGGATGTAGGCCATTCGAACGATCAAAGAAAATGTTGAAAGACGACGCAGTTGTTCGGGACGCGGCATTATGTGGAAGTTGAAGAAAGAGAAGTATGGAAAGAAATCTTTCCAGAGGAAGTCACATTTCAAAGCGTATGCCAGAAGAGGGGGGGTTGTCTGGGGGAAGAGACCAAACAGCGAGGTCATCGGTCTCATCGGATTAGAGATGGAAGAGGAAGGAAGTCGGCCGTGCCCTTTCAAAGGAACCATCCCGGCATTTGCCGGGAGTGATTTAGGGAAATCACGGAAAACCTAAATCAGGATGGCCGGACGCGGCATTGAACCGTCGTCCTCCCGATATGCCAGAAGACATCCAATAATAGCCGACAGCAGCTAAACGTCTAGAGCATAGAATGCTAAATGATATGTTAGATGAATGAATGTCAGTATCATGTTCCTTGGATATCCAATTAATACCTAAAAAAAGTACAACACCCAGAAAAACTGGAACACAAAATAACAGATGGACTCAACAGATTCACGCAGAGAAAAGTCATTATCACCGATTAAGAATGCTGAATACATTGCGATTAATTGGTGTGTCTACCGTTACTGGAAATTTTAGGCTGGAGATTGAAAGATAGCATACCTAAAGGACGTGAACAGACAGCTTCTCACTGTCTTTCATACTATGAGGAAGTTCGAATAAATGACATGAGAGTCGTGGGAGTATCGAGACAGTTAGCTGTAGCACATTGACTCAGGACTGCAGTGTGGCAGCAAGAACAGCACGGGTCCCTCCAGATGGACTACATCACAAGCACATTGTAAGATTGTTCGACTACGTTTGACGACCAGATTGATGACAACAGCTTAAATCCTGACAGAGGTTGCAGGCACTGTCACCACGAACCGGCGTGATCAGTTTACTGGAATCCTCTACCATGCACCCTACGACGGCTTGCAGAATTTATGCGGTATCGTCTGAAGATTAGGGTGGCACCTTAAACGAAATCACTGAAGAGTATACCCGCCGCATGCCGCACCGACGAATGAGGAACATTGGTGTAGCCACACTTCTTAGATGTTCTCTACGCCACCGCAACGGTTCGTTGCCTTAGGGTAGAGCAGAGAAATGCTCGCCCCAGCGCGCAATCCATGCTGAAGACTACAGCTTTGTATCGGATAGGCCACCAGTGTACTAAATTTCTTTAGGCACAACATTATTCTTCAGTACCCCCCATGAATCACGGACCTTGCTATTGGTGGGGAGGCTTGCGTGCCTCAGCGATACAGATAGCCGTACCGTAGGTGCAACCACAACGGAGGGGTATCTGTTGAGAGGCCAGACAAACATGTTGTTCCTGAAGAGGGGCAGCAGCCTTTTCAGTAGTTGCAAGGCCCCTGGATGATTGACTGACCTAGCCTTGTAACACTAACCAAAACGGCCTTGCTGTGCTGGTACTGCGAACGGCTGAAAGTAAGGGGAAACTACAGACGTAATTTTTCCCGAGGGCGTGCAGATTTACTGTATGCATGGAGAGCTGCATCAAACCATTCTCTAGACTGAAGACCACAACAACAACATTCTTCAGTAAAGAGTCTTGTTAAATAGTCTTTATCAGGTGATACCTTAGTATTCGGAGACAGTAGTAAATACTCAGAATCCTCCTGTGGGAACCAAATCCACAAAAGTAAGTAGATCTTGATATCTTCATTGCAACAAAGTAAAGTAATACACACATAAAAAAAGGTTTTGCGTCACCCCGGTTCCCAGAACTCCTGAAGATTGACGTTGACTGTGGATATTGGATCACAGACACGGTCCCTTTGACTGTTCGGAGATGTCACTAAACCCGCCTAAAGATGTAAACAACCATGCATGAGCAGCGCCTATTCGACGGAGGGGTCCGATAGCCGATCAGTTCCAGTCATTCCACCAGGAAGGAGGTGCACGACTCTTGTTGTCTGTAGTTCAACCATGCCTAGACGGTCAATGCCGCGGTACTATCGCGTCCGCAATGTGCCAGGAAGGGCTCTCAACAATGGAATTGTCCAGGCGTCTCTGACTGGTCGGACAAACAGGAGGCACAGAGAGACAGGAACTGTAGATGACGTGCCTCGCTCAGGCCTTCCAAGGGCTACTTCTGCAGTCGATGACCGCTACCTACGGATTAAGGCTCGGAGGAACCATGCCAGCAACGCCACTATGTTGAATAATGCTTTTCGTGCAGTCACAGGACGTCGTGTTACGACTCAAACTGTGCATAATAGGTTGCATGATGCGCATCTTCACTTCTGACGTCCATGGCGAGGTCCATCTTTGCAACCACGACACCATGCACCACGGTACTGATGAGCTCAACAACATGCCGAATGGGCCGCTCAGGACTGGCATCACGTTCTCTTCACCGATTAGTGACGCATATGCCTTCAACCAGACAATCGTCAGAGACGTGTTCGGAGGCAACCTGGTCAGGCTGAGCACCTTAAACACACTCTCCAGTGAGTGCAGTAAGGTGGAGGTTCCCTGCTGTTTTTGGGATGGCATTATATGGGGGCGTCGTACGCCGCTGGTAGTCATGAAAGGCGCCGTAGGGGCTGTACGATACGTGAATGCCATCGTCCAACCGATAGTGCAACCATATCGGCAGCATATTGGCGAGGCATGGGTCTTCGTGGACTACAATTCGCGCCCCCATCGTGCACATCTTTTGAATGACTTCCTTCAGAATAACGACATCACTCGACTAGAGTGGCCAGCATGTTCTCCAGACGTGAACCCTATCGAACATGCCTTGATAGATTGGAAAGGGCTGTTTATGGACGACGTGGCCCACCAACCACTCTGAGGTATCTACACCGAATCGCTGTTGAGGAATGTGACAATCTGGACCATCAGTACCTTGATGAACCTGTGGGTAGTATACCACGACGAACTCAGGCATGCATCAATGCAAGAAGACGTGCTACTGGATATTAGAGGTACCGGTGCGTACAGTAATCTGGACCACCACCTCCGAAGGTCTCGCTGTATGGTGGTACAACATGCAATGTGTGGTTTCCATGAGCAATAAAAAGAGCGGAAATGATGTTTTTGTTAATCTCTATTTCAGTTTTCTGTACAGGTTCCGGAAATCTCGGAACCAAGGTGATGCAAAACTTATTTTGATGTGTGTATTTTATATGTTACAGTTCCGCTGACGGGTGGAGTGGCCGCGTGATTTAAGGCGCCATGTCGCGGATTGCGCGGTCCCTCCCGCCTGAGGTTCGAGTCCTCCCTCGGGCATGGGTGTGTGTGTTGTTCTTAGCATAAGTTAGTTTAGGTAGTGTGTAAGTCTAGGGACCGATGACATCAGCAGTTTGGTCCCTTAGGAATCCACACACAGTTCCGCTCAGTCTCCTCACTGAGCAAACCAAAGAACCCACCGTTGTGCTGGTGAGTAATTTTGTACCGCGAAACACAGGCGACGATGCTGGTCGTAAACTAACCTTGCCTCGCCTGCAGAATCTTTATAGTGTGAGAGAGTGCATTATCTTTCGCTACCTGGTGTTACCAGCTTTCTGTTCTTGAATTTTATTTATCCTATACAGTGTTTCGCCATGTCAGTGTGAGTCGCCACATGGCATGTTTGTCATTGGAATTTTTCAGAATCAGCAGCAGCAGATCTAACATCTGCTGCTCAATGTGCAGCAACTGACGTCACTACATCATCGCCACAGGTTACTGCAGCCCAATTTCACACACACCACACTCAGGAAGAAGGATGGTCGGATTATCAGGTGCAATTCAGTGCATATTTCTGCTTGCTACTTACGACATAACACATACGGAACACAAAGGTTATTTTTTGTCGATAGCTGGCACCGTCTGTGTGTGAACCGGTGTCCAGACACTAGTTCCGAATTAATCGAGGACGACGACTTTGTTAAGCTGCTAGATGAACATTTCGATAGTCGGGCCCATGACGCAGTATCAAGGTTGACATTTTTTCGTCTCGGGTAGCAACCTGTTGAAACTCACAGTACATTGCCGTATTCAGAAGGTAACAAGGCACTGTAAGATTAAGTGTCCTTGTGATGTCATATTAGAGATTTTCGTGTTACGTGATTCAATCACATAGAATGTACCAGAGTCACAAGTTCAAGCTGCAGTTCTAAAAGTGCCCGACCCTGATCTAAAAACATTCCCTCTATTTTGGACTTTGTAACTATTGTGGACTGAACAAACGTTCATTTTGAGGCTCCTTGTATATCTGTCATTCAAAATGCATAACAAGATCATCAGTCAGACAAACAGTAAGCGTAGAAGTGAAACATCCAGTCTCGTAGTACACTGCGTGCGCTACAAAAATTCTGTGTGGAAGTCTTGTCCTCAGTGCTTTTAGAACCACAGCCAGAAAGCTTGTCATTGCCACGATGCAAAATGCTAGTAGTGCTGACAGCAAGATCACATTAAGACGCTGTATCTACGTGGCAACCCACAAATAGCCAACAGCCGCCGCTTTGTGAAATCGCTGCTCCAGCCGCAAAGCAGTCAATAAATGCATGCAGTTAGGAAGAAGCCATTACAACAGCACAAACCAAATCTCGCACTTTCGGATCGCGCAAATCCTCCGCTGTAATACGTAGATAGGCCAACAAACCTTTTATTCAGTTATGAGTGAAACGAAGACAATTAAGCGACATTTGGACACTGATGCTTCTCTTTCCCTCATTAATGAAGACACATGTGACAGACTCGGTATCCCACTGCTACAACAACTACCTACTTCTATTTTGTCTGCCTACAGTGGACAAGAAATTCCAGTACGTGGCTTGTGCAGTTTGCTTGCAATGTTTTGTGGAGTGACAAAATGTGTTTCGTTTCTTGTACTCAGTGCTAGGAACAGCGCCAGAATTTTTGGGTTAGATTTGATTTGTTGACCTGTGCATGCAAGCCAACGTACTACAATTTTTCAGTGCCTCACGATAATGTTTCTGACTTATGTACTAAGTGCAAGGAACCGTTTGAACCTTGTTTAGGAAGGACTGAAGACTTTGAAGCGCACATTACTGCGACAGACAACGCACATTCTTGATTTTTTTCGTGAATTGCTTGTTGCCGATGCAATACGAGAGCAACTTGCCCAGGAATTCCGAACATGGGAAGACAATGGGGTTATTCAACCCGTTTCTGTAAGCCAATGGACATCACTCTTGCTCTTTCTGAAGAAGCCTTCAGGTGGCTTATGCCTGTGTGCCGAGTTTAAAGCAACAGTAAACCCATACATGTCACGGATTCTTTTCCTCTTCCTCGTCCAGAGGAATTGATGGACAGATTGGATAGGGCATATGCTTCTCAGATACTGATTTGCATGGGACATAATTATCATTACCAGCAGACGAGTACTCCAAGCAATACTTTCAGCCGACTGTTCCATCCTGTGAAGCGTGTCCCACTTCAGACGGCACCTGGAGTGCAACTCTGGGCTCTGATATTGTCTAATCATCATTATGCGTTGTTGTCCGTGCCCATTGTCCAAAGTTCTAACACTGACTTCTTGTCTCTGTTGCAAGCCGGTACCGACACATTTCATTCCTCAGAGGAATCTTCTTTTCAAATTGATACACAAGATTTTGAATGTCTTCAAAATTTTCATCTCGCTTTTCGGCATGTTGCCACAGCAGCTTCTTCTGGTCCAGTCTTCAGGTCGTTTTGCAACACGTGTGCTGTGGATGGCCACGCAGTATAGAAGAAATTGAAATCCGATGGTGCGTAGCTACTTTTCGTCCCGTCAGTCTCTGTCTGCGTGATCAGGTGTTCCGCTGTTGCTCGCGGAGAACGATGACGCTCTTGATGTGATTCGTCACTCCTTTCTGCAGGAGGCCTTGTCTTTATTGCACCATTGGGACGTAGTTCGCACGAAGCAACTCGCCAGACGTAACTGTACTTGGCAGGTAATGGACGCTGAGATTGAGCAAACGACATCTCCTTGCAAGGTTGTGCTGAACATCAGTCAGCTTCACCGCAACGCCTTTCTTTTTGTCAGGTATCCACGTCCGTTCGGCCCGTGGCAACACATTCATATTGATTTCGCAGGACTGTTCTGGAACACACGATGGCTGCTAATAATAGACGCTTGTAATAAGTTTCCTTTCGTTGTCCCCATGACATCCACAACTACTGCAAGTACAGTTTCGCCGTTGTCTTCTGTTATTTGTCCTTAAGGTCCCTAGTGCCACTGTCTTGGACAATGAACTACAGTTCATGTCAGCGAATTACCAACAGTTTTGTACCGCTAATGGCACGCACCATGTGGCAACTGCACCTTTCCACACTCAGTATCACGCTGAAGCAGAGCGACTCGTTCGGACTCACATGGAGAAACACAGTTTCTCCCGCACGTGGGAGAATATCTTTGAAAAAATTCTGACCTACCGCTGCCTGTCACGTGAAGGGACATCGCTGGCACAATTGTCACACGGTCGCGGTCACTATACTACACTCCTGGAAATGGAAAAAAGAACACATTGACACCGGTGTGTCAGACCCACCATACTTGCTCCGGACACTGCGAGAGGGCTGTACAAGCAATGATCACACGCACGGCACAGCGGACACACCAGGAACCGCGGTGTTGGCCGTCGAATGGCGCTAGCTGCGCAGCATTTGTGCACCGCCGCCGTCAGTGTCAGCCAGTTTGCCGTGGCATACGGAGCTCCATCGCAGTCTTTAACACTGGTAGCATGCCGCGACAGCGTGGACGTGAACCGTATGTGCAGTTAACGGACTTTGAGCGAGGACGTATAGTGGGCATGCGGGAGGCCGGGTGGACGTACCGCCGAATTGCTCAACACGTGGGGCGTGAGGTCTCCACATTACATCGATGTTGTCGCCAGTGGTCGGCGGAAGGTGCACGTGCCCGTCGACCTGGGACCGGACCGCAGCGACAAACGGATGCACGCCAAGACCGTAGGATCCTACGCAGTGCCGTAGGGGACCGCACCGCCACTTCCCAGCAGATTAGGGACACTGTTGCTCCTGGGGTATCGGCGAGGACCATTCTCAACCGTCTCCATGAAGCGGGGCTACGGTCCCGCACACCGTTAGGCCGTCTTCCGCTCACGCCTCAACATCGTGCAGCCCGTCTCCAGTGGTGTCGCGACAGGCGTGAATGGAGGGACGAATGGAGACGTGTCGTCTTCAGCGGTGAGAGTCGCTTCTGCCTTGGTGCCAATGATGGTCGTATGCGTGTTTGGCGCCGTGCAGGTGAGCGCCACAATCAGGACTGCATACGACCGAGGCACACAGGGCCAACACCCGGCATCATGGTGTGGGGAGCGATCTCCTACACTGGCCGTACACCACTGGTGATCGTCGAGGGGACACTGAATAGTGCACGGTACATCCAAACCGTCATCGAACCCATCGTTCTACCATTCCTAGACCGGCAAGGGAACTTGCTGTTCCAACAGGACAATGCACGTCCGCATGTATCCCGTGCCACCCAACGTGCTCTAGAAGGTGTAAGTCAACTACCCTGGCCAGCAAGATCTCCGGATCTGTCCCCCATTGAGCATGTTTGGGACTGGATGAAGCGTCGTCTCACGCGGTCTGCACGTCCAGCACGAACGCTGGTCCAACTGAGGCGCCAGGTGGAAATGGCATGGCAAGCCGTTCCACAGGACTACATCCAGCATCTCTACGATCGTCTCCATGGGAGAATAGCAGCCTGCATTGCTGCGAAAGGTGGATATACACTGTACTAGTGCCGACATTGTGCATGCTCTGTTGCCTGTGTCTATGTGCCTGTGGTTCTGTCAGTGTGATCATGTGATGTATCTGACCCCAGGAATGTGTCAATAAAGTTTCCCCTTCCTGGGACAATGAATTCACGGTGTTCTTATTTCAATTTCCAGGAGTGTATTTTGCGTCTTTCGAGGCATCTGAGGAAACAACTTGTTCCGCCAAGTCAGACAAAGTTTCAACCGCAACATGGAGCCTTTCAGAAAGTTTCTTGAAAGAAAAAACGCCGGTAGTTCAGAGTCATTACCACAGCCAACTTCCAAGATTCTGCTGGGCTGCAGTAGCGCCAACAAAACCAGCTGCGGCACTCATCTGAGTACGTCAGTGACTCTGCTGCAGAAGGCTTGTTCTCACACCCAGCATGTCGCTGGGGTCCACACCATCTGTCGCTTCCGTCTCTATGCTAGTCGGGACCAGCATCATCCACAGTTATGCCCATGGAGATCGACGCCCGTCGCGCAGCATTAACCGATGCCCGTGGACGCGCCATTCCCATAATATGTAATATTGTGACATAATTACTTGAGACAATCTAACAGTAAAATCAAGAACTGAATGGCTCCAGGTGGCCTCGTACATGAAATACATGCAGATCTTAAAATCTAAAACAACTGAACAGAAAATATCAATCAGAGGCTCCAAGTGGCCTTTCTACATACATAAAGGCTGACCTTAGTAGCTAAGAAAGTGTTAAAGAAATCATCTTAGAGGCTCAAAGTGGCCTAGTTTTACATGAAATAAATACTGACGTTAATAGCAAAAAATGTGACAGAGCTTTTGCGTGTGGTCCACAGCGGCCTGGTTTTACATGAAATAAATGTTGATCTTAATAGTTATGAAATGATTGAGGCTCCAAGTGGTCTAGTTTTATGTGAAATAAATGTTGATCTTAATAGCAAAAAATGTGACAGAAATTGTCTTTGCGGCTCAAAGTGGCCTAGTTTAACATAGCATAAACATCAGGCCTGGGAAAGCATCATAAAATATTATTTACCTATAACTTTATGTCGCACTCAGAAGCCTATGCATAATTCATAATGAGAATATGTAACTCGATATGGGTTTAACAAAAAAAATGCATAAATAGCAGTTTTATATGGAAGTGTGGCTGTGCTTGGCCTGTGCAAGTACATATTAGACAAACAGAATCATCGAATCAAAGTATGGCATCGTATGAGTGACACAATATTTGTAGTTTGTGTAGCACCCTTGGGGCTTCATAGATTTCAGTTCCAGTAAATGGCCTATATCCCTAACAATGCACGTAGTTACAGGGAAGGCTATGGTAATGATTGATAAGTGAAGCGCACTTTATCTGTAAATAAAATGATTAGCAGTCAATTTTCATTCGGCCTGAGTCAAGAACTCCAATGGCCAAGCAAAGAAAAACTGATTATAGTATATGCAAGCATAAATACAGGAACACAAAGTGCAATATAGCTTACTGACTCGTTAAATGTAACACATCACACTCAATCATGAGGTAAATACGCGAAGATAAGGGTGAATTGCAGACATAGTGGAACCTGGAAATGTATTATCCTGGAAAAAAGCAGTCATGCATACTAACATAAAAAGGCAGTATCATATGCAACCTCATAAGGAATGGAGAAAAAATGTTTTTAGATGTAAAGCTTGTGTGACAGTCTGCCACAAACACCTCCAATCATGTGGCACAAGATAGGATAGATTTTCCTAGAAAGGACACAACATACACAAAATACATATTAACTTCATACAATATCATTACAGAAAAATCATCAATATGTCAATATAATCCTAATTATTGGAGTGCAGCTCCGGGCATTATCATTAAACATCAATATTCCATCATTGTTCCAAAAAATTGGTACAGCACATGGAATGAACACTCAAAAAATAATCTAACAATACCCTTATACCTAACACAAAATGCAGAGAAAAAAATATCCTTAATACTAAACCTTTACATGCAATCTGCCTAATTTACCTAATACACTAACAGGAAAATGTTTATAAAGGCCAGCCAGGAAACAGTGTGAGAAGAGTCAATGGTGTTTTGTATTACATTTAAGTTGCTTATGTCAGGCTTTCCATGTAATGCATTTCCTGCACACCTTTGCGGGTGGCACATTTTACACTTTCATGAGCTTGTATTTATGAGCATAATATCTCGTTTGGATACAATGAGACTTAGGTACATATGTAGGTTAAAGAAAGTAAATTAGCGACATCATCAAGCAAAATAGATATATAGCAAAATAGAGCACAAGCCTGTGAGTAAATGAAACATGGCAACATTATAAAATACAATGAGTGACTAACCTAGCAAAAAATATGATAGTAGCTATGAGAATAGCATAAATGCCAGTAGTAATAGTATCTTGTAAAGAGAGTGCAATAATGACAAAGTGAAGTAGTATAGCATCATAAACATAGCTTGTTTTATGGTATCAGTAAAAAAAATAGCTTCAGAAATAAATGAACATGAAGTGTATACAACCAATATACAAAAGGACAAAAACTCTTACTATATTTTAGTTACAGTTTGCAGCGGTCAGACCACCCAAGGGATGTGATCTGCTGGACACATGTCAAACAAAATGTTGTCTCTTTCAGTTGTTATTTTCATGTACAAACGTGTGAAAGCAGAAAAATGCGCAAGGCCTAAACTAAAAGAACTGACCTGCAAAATTCTCCCTACCGGGCATGTCGCCACCTAATAAAATGCTGAATAATCAAGGAATCGTGAAAACAAGGTACCAATAGAATTTTTATAAGCATGGGAAGTATGTCAAGTAAAAGTTGGGTGTGTTTTATACGTATGTGGACTCGCATGTAGAACTAAAATAAGGTTAAGTTGAGACATAGTGGTAATGCAAATAACGGCTTCTGCAAGACAATTGACAAGTATCATATTTCCTGCAAAGTAGCAAAAAAATTTATACAAAGCTTAAAGGAGGAAAATAAATATTTGTGGTATGTGATCTTCAAAATTCTATTTAGCTATGTGAAATGAACCAAAGGAAGAGTTCTTCTATGAAGTACTTGACGTCGCTAATGTGATCATTGCCTCGCGATTTTCTTGTCCGTAAATTTCAATATGTATCACTTAGGGATGGGGAATATTACGTATCCTACAAGGTCCAAAACATAAAAGTTCAAAATTACTGAAACGATGTTGTCCTCTGTTGGATAGGTAGTGGTTGCGTACCAACACTTTTTGTCCTATGCGAAATTCCTGGAGGTTACTCACCTGTTTTTGTTTACGTTTGCGGCGTTGTGCTGCACGTTTAATATTGTTAAGTGCGATGTCTATAATTTCACCGTGACATAATCTTCTTGTAGTAGGAAAAGAAACAAGTTCACGAATTTAGTTACGTGGATCTATGTTTTTCAACACAAGATACGGCGAAAACATGATAGAGTCGTTTGGTATGGAATTGATGACGCCCTGAAAATCTGAAATCTGCTTGTCTCAATCAATATGTTTTTTGTGACAGTAGATATGACAAAGTTTTCCAATCTCGTTCACGATGCACCCTGATGGATTGGAAGAAGTGTGGTTTCTCGAAATAAAAATGGGTATAATATTTCTAGCTTGCAGTGTGTGTTTCCGTATTATTGATCGAAATTGTGGTCCATTGTCGGAGATTACCTACTGAACATGTCCAACATGAGGAAAAAATGTTTAGTAAAAGCATTAGAAACAGTTCTACCAGTGGCTTTACGTAAGGGAGTGAAAGGTACAAAATTCGAAGTTAGTACTGCAGCAACGAATTTGTAACAGAAGCCAATCGTTCGGTAAAGATCAACAGTGTCTTATTTGCCTTATTTTCATGGGTACAGAGGGGCAATGGGAGATATTGTAGAAGATTACCTTTTTGACAAATTTTGCAAGTCGCTAAGACTCGTCGAATACCCTTTTCCATGTTTGTGAAATAAGAGTTCTGTCGTAGGATCAAAAAGCATTTGCGAGCACCATAATGGACGTAGCTCAAGTGTGTATACCAGATTAATTTATTGACAAGTTCTTCGGGTATGCAGAGAGTCCAATTAGCGCTGTCGGAGCCAGCGCGGCGAAACGGGATATTATTGTGCACGGTGTAGTAAGTCCTGATTATTGTCTGGCTCGTGTCACGCCACAGAAGTTTGACCTCTTTCCAGACGTCATCTTTGCTCTGCTCTCTGGCGATGTCTTTTAATGATGCTGAAATAAAATTTTCAAAAGCTACCTGTTTAATGTAGAGAAGGCTGAAACTAGTTTGACATAAATTAGCGGCGATTTCTAGCTTGTTACTGCACAGTGAGCGTGAAAGTGCATCTGCTGCAGTATTGTGGGTTTCCGGGACGTGGAAAATCGTAAAATCAAATTCCTGCAAATAAAGTTTCCAACGACTAAGACTGTCATGTGTGAATTTAGTTGCTAAAAGAAATTGAATAGCTCTGATCTGCGTATACTGTTGTATGTCAGTGACGAAATTTAGTGAAAGCCCAAACAACACAATGTTTCGAGTTCAGTGATGTAATTTCTTTCAGCTGATGTGAGGATGGGAATAGCAAAGGCGATGTTTTCCTTAACAGTTGTACCATTTTCCTCTATTTCCTGAAAATCATAGACACCAAGAGCAGTTCTGGAGCTGTCTGTAGCAATTGAAAAATTCTTAGTCGGGTTAGGATGTGATAATGCTGTTAGCCGAAATTACGTGACCTGGAAATTTAATGGAAGCCTTGCCAAAATGAGATTTACTGAGGTTCGCGGTAACACCTGCTGTAAGAAAGTTTGCAATAGCATGCGAAGAACAGAATTATGTTCCGACCAAGAATGCTCCGCAAGTAGAATATCGTCAATGTATGTGGTGATTCTGTCTTTTAATTCATTTAGAAAAATAATATTCATCACACGGATGAATACAGCGGAGCTAATTGTTAAATCAAAAGCCAATTTACAAAATTGCTAGCAGTTACCGAAACAGTTTATTTTTTGCAATTATGATGTAGTTGAATTTGCCAGAATCCACATTTTAAGACCAAAGTAGAACAGATTGACGTTCCATGAAATTTTTGCAAGAGCTCTTCCAGGGTTTGCGGACGATCAGCTTCAGTAATGATAGTTTCGTTGATCTGACATGAATCCAACAAAAGACGAAGTGAGCCATCTTTCTTGTTAACAATGTGAATAAGGTTAATATATTGACTAACGGCTGGTTCAATTATACCTTGGTCTAAAATAGCCTGAATTTCTTGCTTGACTTGATCACTGTAGATGAACGGAATGGAATAATGTTTTGCCTTAAATGTTTCATAGAGTTTTACTTGGAATTCGTAAACAAAACTGGACATGGGCCCCGGTACATTGCTAAATACTTCAGAATGCTGTATAAGAATATCCTGCAACTGTTGGCGCTCATCGTTTGTCGAAGCTTCACATTCAGTTACCTCACTGTTGATGGTCTACACAACGCCGTAGTCAAATTCATTGCGCATATTGTTACTACGGAAATACGTGTCTGTAAAGAATGTTGTATGTCAATTGGTATTCTTAGATGCTGAAATGACCTTTACTCTGTTAATGTCTTGTTCCTCAGCTTACAAAGTATAATGAAAAGTAAAAGTATCGGATTTCAATATAAGCAATGACTTTTAAATTCGATAACAGTGTTATGCTGGACGAGGAAATCAATACCAAGGATTACGTCGGCGTTTAAGAGGGGAACGATCCAGAAATTAGCGTAAAAATGTGTGCTCAGCAAGTAAAACAGATAGGTGGGTTTGCAGTTTCACATATACGCCCTTATTAGAGATTGCGCCTCGAACTTTCGTTTTACCAAGTGGAAAGGTAGGACAGGTACTGTCAGCGTTACATTATTGGAATGTTGTTTCATTTATCAGTCACTGGTGAACCAGAGTCGATCACTGCAGAAAATAAATACAAACAAATTTTAATTTCAGCTCTGGGATGAGAAATATTCTTTTGAGTCTGGTGTCTCTCTTGTGATAGTGTGTCCCTCATGTCGTCGCAGGTTATGACTTTTTGCTGAACGGTATCATGAGTAGCAGAATAATACTGTATATTGTCCGATTGAACTGCGTTGATAGTTTCTAGTCATACGTTACGAGTGGGCTGATTGGTGGTAGAAGATTGCTGTGGCAGTTCAGTTGTTTGTACTGTACGGTTGTTTTTGTCTGCAGAATGCTGCAGTGGGTGGAAACAAACATTAAGATAATTAAGAGTGATCTGGGGTTAATTCTGATGAAAGCTGCTGTTGCCGAAATTACGCTTAAATTGGTGGTCATTACCTTTACGTTTGTTGTGAAAATTACTTTGCTGTTGACCGTTTCGTTGTGACTGCGACCATTGGTTTTTGTGGGAGAAATTATTCCCTTGCGGTCGCGTGAAACTATTAGATTGGGCTGTACTGACGAAGCTTGGCGGCAGCACATTCACCTTCGGTTGAGCTTGTAGACCGTATTGTTGTTGAATATTTCTGAGCTGTTGCGGCTGCGGCAAGAATTGCGGCTGGAAACTATGACTGTTGGCCTCCAAATTCTGATATTGTTGCTGCTGCTGAATATACAGGTTGTCAAAATACTGTCTCTTATTAAAATGTCCACGAAAATCGTTATCGGAACCAAATCTTTTATTTATATTGTTATGGAGTGGGCGGGCTTGCTGGTTGTTATCGAATGAGTTATTCCCTTCATTGTTGTTATTAAAGTTCTTGTTGAAAAGTGAGTAGTCCGATTGCTAGATTTCTAATAAATGTAATAAGTCCCTGAATGTTGAAATACTTTCCTTTTGCTGTCCAGCGAGAAGGGAAACTCGTAATGAACGCGGAAGTTTTGAGATGCATAATTGTATGAGTGCAGATTGGCTATATGGTTTGGTCAGGTACTGGTTTTGTTGAACCAAAGACTGAAAAAACTGGGTGCTAGTGGGAAAACTGGGAAGTTCAAAGTTGGGTAAACTGATTTGTCGGTTTTTGACGCCTCGCTGAGTCGTTTCCGACCAATACGAAGACAGAAATGCATTTGGGCACCCTTCGACGGAATGGCTTTGCCTTGCTATGGGTCTCATAAGCTTCGGAGGTTCTCACTCTCAAAAGCTACAGATAAATTCGAGCTTGTGTGTCACTGGCCAGTTTGCTAGCAGCGAAAATGAAAATTGCTGCACCCAATCGAGAGGATGCAGATCTGTGCGGTTATTTCTAAATACTTTTAATTTCTTTACAGACAGGAAATGTTTATAGTAGATTCCTTCGTGTTGTAGATTTTGAGAAGGTTCGGCGGCGTAAAAAAACTAACTGAGATGACGCACTCTGTAGTTTGCTCATATTATTGTGAGGTTGAAAAGTAGGTGACTGTTGCTGATGCATTTATTTTCTTTATTTATTTATTTCTTTATTGTTCCATGGGACCACATGAAGGAGAAGTCTCCACGGCCATGGAACGAGTCAAAACATGGAATTACAACACGATAGTGGAAACATGGTAGGACATGTTTTGAGGCATCAAGGGATCACAAATTTAGCATTGGAGGGCAGCATGGAAGGTAAAAATCGTAGAGGGAGACCAAGAGATGAATACACTAAGCATATTCAGAAGGATGTAGGTTGCAGTAGGTACTGGGAGATGAAGAAGCTTGCACAGGATAGAGTAGCATGGAGAGCTGCATCAAACCAGTCTCAGGACTGAAGACCACAACAACAACAGTGGAAACAGATAAAATGAAATATAAGAAACATATTCATGTGACAACTCGTAAGTTTAAATAAAGAAAATGTTAGTTTGAAACAGATTACATGGAGAGAAATTTCTGATATTGGCTACTTCATGATGTAAACTTACCTTTCCTATGTAGCGAACTGTTACGTGCTCCAAGCTGATGTAATGTTTGCGGCATGGACTGATATTCCTGAGATTCAGTAAACAGAATGGGAGCTCTGTTGTTTGATTTGTTTTCAGTTAGGTTTTCAAGTGTTTCTGAATTTGCTGATAACACATCACATCTTTCCGCGAGTGTAAGAATGTGTGGAATTGTTTGAGTCTAAAAGGTCGACTTGCTTCTGCAGTTTGCGTGTAGTTTTGCTCATCTTTTTCAAATCTCCTTTCATTGTATCTGGGTCATACACTAGCTGTATTTCTTCAAGACGATGTCTTAACGACTCATTGTCGTCTGTGCACTTTTCATCAACTTGCTAGATTTGTGCGTCAACAGTGGTTTTGAAATCAGTTACATCTGTCTGTATTTGGTTCTGTGATTGTTTTACTCTGTTAACCTCGTCTGTAACGGAATTCATACAAGAGTCAACATGGGTTGTAAGACTAGTGAGCAACTGCTGTTCTGCTTCCTGTCTCTATACTGCTAATGACTGTAAAAACTAATTATTTTGCTCTGAGTGCTTACGGAGGAAGTCCTTGAAGCGCTTTTCTGAGCTCTCAATGTGAACTTTAAGACATGCCTCTAACCGACTCTCTTGTTGATCTATTCTGTAACTGACGGGTTGTATTTCATCTGTAAGCATTTTGTAGCTTTCACTACACTCATGTCTTAAAGCATTAATGTCATCTGTCATTTGGTACTGTCTGCGCATTGCCTGTCTAGGCTCCAATTTTATAGGAAAGTCGTTTTTCCTGGACTTAATTTCTGTACCTACCTGTTTGAAACGGTTATCAATCGTTTCTGTACGCGATTTAAGCTTGTGGCGTATGCTGGAAAATTGTTCGTTGAAGTGAGTGAAGTTGTCATCTTGTTTTTCTCGTACACCGGAAAATTCTTCATCTTGTTTCTTTTTTCGTATGCTAGAAAGTTGTGCATTGAACTGAGTATTCAGATTAACCATCATTTGCATGCGATTTTGAAGCATCGCTTCCGTATTCTTTTCAACTGATGCGTCGGGTGTTACCTGCATTGTAATTTCTGGTGCGGAGACATCATCTCCAACAATGGACGTCTCGTTTGTTGCATTATCTGTATAATAACTGCTAATGGAATCCGACGAATCTTTTAAAACAGTCTGAGTACTTGGCACTACTGTGTCCTCTGACATACTGTTGATATTCAGATTGCTGTACTATAATTAGAAATTTCATTGACCTGATTCGGTAAAATAATCCTGTTCTGACACCTGCGCGTTAGCAATATCTACCTCAGTGTCGTCCACTACAGCGGAATCGACAGTCTGATCAGATGATAAACTGGCTGAAATTATACTGTCAGTTAACTGTACAGTATTTCGGGGAATGAAACTCACGTTATCTGTGGTGCTTGGTAACTGTTGCACCGCAGAGTGGTTACTATCATTCTCAACATTGTTGTCAATAATAGGAAAATCGTCTATTTAGGTATCTCTAATTGTCAGTTTATGTGCTGGAACCTTGACACCTATGCGCGGCATCGTAAATCAAATACGGAGTTCAAATCCAAAGACAAAACTTCAACAATCAAATCAGTGGAAAAAAACGCGGAGCATAAGATTGCCGATGAAACGTGGAAAAATATTGTACAATTTAGTATATTGGGTTGCGCCAAAAAAATCTGACTAGTATTATCGCTACAGCGTGGTTGAGAGAACGCAATATGTATACCTGACTATTTTCATAAAAAAGATGTCACAAAGCGAACGACTGGCCAAGTGTGACGTTCTTTCAAAAAAATAAGGCTAAGGATTACGTTGAATGAACGTCTGAGCTGTGGAATCGACACATAACTCGAATTATCGTGTAGCGTGTTGTAACTGCAAGTGGTGTGCATACTTCTTGTTACTGTTAGCAAAATTTTTATACACATTGATTGGGCAATGCAACTTCCAATGCCAATAAAGAGATGCAGTCACTGCAAAATACATACATGCAACCCCTTATACACTGAATCCTCTGGCCCTGTTCAAAACTGATAATTTCGGTCCCTATCCACATAACAAATAAATTAAATTGTCTTACCTCTAAAGCAGCAATGGTGGAACGCAATATATTCTGATCTCTCATTAAAGAAAATCAATATGCTAGCTACTGGCTCAGTGATGTGCAATGCTGGCTGTGATACTTTGAAATGCACATGAAATTGTGTTGCCTGAAGAAACATTTATGAAAATTCCAACGTCTTTGAAAAACATATGACCTGCACAGGGGGCGGTACTGATTGTGGTGAATTACTAACACTGAGTTTTTTTTTAGCAAAATTATATTGCAAATTGAGTTTGTCTTTTCAAAACATTTGAATTTGGTGAGAAAAATACATCATATTTACTAATTGATTCACGAACAATGAGATTTATACAGCAAGCATTATCTAACCTCATTAAACCAGCATAAATGCAGATCATCAAATTACATATAGCTCGGTTGTTGTTGTTGTTGTGGTCTTCAGTCCTGAGACTGGTTTGATGCAGCTCTCCATGCTACTCTATCCTGTGCAAGCTTCTTCAACTCCCAGTACCTACTGCAACCTACATCCCTCTGAATCTGTTTAGCGTATTCATCTCTTGGTCTCCCTCTACGATTTTTACCCTCCACGCTGCCCTCCAATACTAAATCAGGCGAAATACCCTCAGACTTCAAGAAGAATATAATAATTCCGATCCCAAAGTAAGAAGGTGCTGACAGATGTGAAAATTACCGAACAATTAGTTTAATAAGTCACGGATGCAAAATACTAACGCGTATTCTCTACAGACGAATGGAAAAACTGGTAGAAGCTGACCTCGGGGAAGATCAGTTTAGGTTCCGTAGAAATATTGGAACACGTGAGGCAATACTGACCCTACGACTAATCTTAGAAGCTAGATTAAGGAAAGGCAAACTTACATTTCTAGCATTTGTAGACTTAGAGAAAGCTTTTGACAATATTGACTGGAATACTCTCTTTCAAATTCTGAAGGTGGCTTGGGTAAAATACAGGGAGCGAAAGGCTATTTACAATTTGTACAGAAACCAGATGGCAGTTATAAGAGTCGAGGGGCATGAGAGGGAAGCAGTGGTTGGAAAGGGAGTGAGACAGGGTTGTAGTCTCTCCCCGATGTTATTCAATCTGTAGAGGGTAAAAACTGCAGAGGAAGCTAGAGATTGGAATACATCCAGCGAATAATTGAGAACGTACGTTGCAAGTACCACTCTGAGGTGAAGGTTGGCATTGGGGAGAAACTCGTGGTGGGCCGCATCAAACCCGTCTCCTCATGGCTAACCACATTTCTTGTTATTTAGGTCCCAGAGTTCATCACAGTTCTCCAAATACCCCTTTCTAGGGACTGGAGTAGCGGTCGACATAAATGGCCCGCGACTGTTTCTTGAAGACCTTATCACTGGGAATTACTTTAATTTCACGCCAAAACCGAAACACGATCGACAACGACCACCAAAGGGAAGGCCAGCCGGGAGAATTTGGTTCCGCACTCCACGAGTTTCTGTCGATAGAATAAACTGGTTAGAGCTGTCAACTTTAATTGGAGCTAAAACCGGACAACTCAAAAATTTATTATTATTTTATTTGCAACACATTACACAACACATACATTATAGCTGCTGCGACAGGAGGCATGCATTTATGTAACATAATACTCATTATTAATACGCGAATCCAGCCATTACTGCGAGCCTCTAGTTGAATTTTCTTTTCTGACTTCACAGCTTTAAGAATTTCTTTCCCGTTATCGGATTTGGCGAATTTATCAAACTTGGCACATTTCAAACACTAGTTAAAAGTCACAAATATTTTGGCTTCAACATTTCCTCTTTCTGTCTTTCTCTTTCACTGCACCGGATATTTAGCATCACACTAAAAAATTCGCTCTACAAACGCATTGGACGGTGATACTGCTAACACATGTAGAACAAACTTCAGCAAATTACGTGCTTTGTGTCTCTTAAAAAATGTCACATACTTGTTAGAGGTGTGAGTCTGGTTAGCCCTTACCGAATGGAAAGACGTCAGTCAATGCACATATTTCAGAAAACAGTTCGTTATCTTTTATATTTACGTGTGACCGCTCCAATAAGAACGAATTTGGAAAGACAGGTCAATAATAACTTATTTTCTTATGACAGCTGCATGCCACTTTCACATTGACAACAAAGCAGAGTTATAATTCAGTTTGTTCTTCTGTACAATTATATAGCGGCAAAAAACAACTAACAAAACAAGCCGTGACAATGTCGTATTGTCATTTTATTATCGATGCTTGCAATAAAAACCTACTGATTGTAAAAAGAATACCACTGTTGAACAAATGAACGCGTGAAGTACACCCATTGATGCGCGCGGCTTATTGTTATAGTGAAGTATTTTGTCGTGGAGGTATTAGGTTGAGATGCACACAGCATGCGTTTAGTTTAAAATTGATATATTTAAGAACGGCATTGTAGTGAGTGAGTGATACGGGTACGCATGTAACATCCTATTATAGCGAGCTTCTCAAATGCAGCAGGCTAAAGAGCAACGCTGTGTCATTTCGGCGACAAATGGCTACAAGAAACGGACCTTTTGGGGTGTTTTTGAAACAGGAAGATTATACTGGGTATTGTAAAAGATGCCGTGTAAGTTTATAGTGGAAAACGACGCAGTGAAAGCGGTAAAACAACAAGACTTACGTTGACAAGGTGCGGGATGTGTTAAGCACCTCCGCTGTTCGAAATTGTGTGTGTGAAATCTTATGGGACTTAACTGCTAAGGTCATCAGTCCCTAAGCTTACACATTACTTAACCTAAACTATCCTAAGGACAAGCACACACACCCATGCCCGAGGGAGGACTCGAACCTCCGCCGGGACCAGCCGCACAGTCCATGACTGCAGCGCCTGAGACCGCTCGGCTAATCCGGCGCGGCGCTGTTCGAATGTACGAGGGTTGGAACTTTAATAGTGCCAACTATTTATTTACAGCTCGTACAAAACAGATCCGTGTTTCAAAGTTTTACTGACCTTCAAAGTAGTCACCAGCATTGTATACAACCCGATGCCAGCGATGTGGAAGTCGTAGGATACTCTTAGCAGTACCAGTTGCGTTGACAGTTCGAGCGGGGCGGTCTATTGCCCGACGAATTTGTAGCAGTTCTGAAGCGAATGCCTTGAGGTGTTTCCTTCAATTCAGAAATCGAGTTCAACTCACTCGGGCGTAAGTCAGAGGAGTGCAATAGGTGGTATAGCACATAGCACCCCCATCAGTCAAACAAGTCTCTAAGCTGGTCGTAGGTTGTGTTCCAAAAATGAACAGCATAGAGACAGAAGTGATGACACTTTCTGCAGGATCTGACCATCATTTTGCAGGACAATGCTCAAGCACGTACAGTCCAAGCTGTTACTGATTTCTTCAACTGATGGGGCTGCTAAGTGCCACCGACTACACTCCCCTGACTTAAGCCCTCGTGAGTTCAACTCGATTTGTAAACTGAAAGAAACACTTCACGGCATTCGCTTCAGAACTAATACAAATTCGTCGGGCAATAGACTGCGTCGCTCGAACTGTCAACACAACTGGCACTGCTAAGAGTATCCTACGACTTCCACATCGCTGGTAAGCGATTATACACAATGCTGGTGACTACTTTGAAGGTCAGTAAAACTTTGAAACACGGATCTATTTTGTACGAGCTGTAAATAAATAGTGGCCAGTACTAAAGTTCCAACTCTCGTATTTCGAGCCAGCGGGAACTAGTTAGGAAGAGAAAGTGTCAGCAGTGGAACAAATTTTAACATATAATGAAGTGAAAACATCGTCACAGTTACCTTTCACAAGACTGTGGAAACGCTCTCCTATCTCACTTTTCGTTTCAGGATTCGAAACTATCATCCGAAATTCACTGTGGACGGACTAACGCTGAAGCTGTACTGACTCCACATTCTCTGCAACCAATTCCGAAAAACTATGGTACAACTCCATTCTGAATTGTATATTATTCTTCAGATAAAGCAAATATGAAATTATTTCCAGTTCCTATCCAGTACTTTGACCAAGTAACGGGAACTATTTCACCTGTTACGGATTTTTATGAAGACGCTGACGAAACAACTTTTATATCCAAGAAGCTCAAAGAGACTGATCTTGCAGGATCGCAACTAGTTACCGACGACGCGGATAACTGTTCGTCAGTTAGGTAAAGACCATTCTGTTTTCGTGGAGTTGAACAAAGTGTCTGAAGCGCTATATCTTATTGTAGGACATTGTCACATGCCTGTACTGCACAAAACAGCGAAACATGGACTGAAACCACTGTCATACGATGTTGAATCGTTAGTGATTAAGGTATTTAATGATCTTTCTCCAAGCATGGTGAAGCTAAGTGAGCTAAAGAACTTTGGGTTCTTGCAGTCAGAGTAGTCCACACAATTCTGGCATGTTCCTACAAGCTTTTTGACTCTTGCTGTAGATAGGTCGCTCCAGAACTGGCCATTGTTTACGTCCTATTTACTAAGCCAGGGTGAAGACAACACTGCCAAACTATTTCGAGATTCGTAGCTCATGAAAATGACAGTGAAGCGGACGATGAAGTAACATTCCCAGAGAGGTACATTTATTTTGTTCACAATGTTATACATTTATTTACTACAACCATAAAACACGTGGGATGTGATTATGCACAGATAACAAACATATTCTGTATTCCTAAAGCTGCATACAGAACTTATTAATGGACAAAGAAATAATTTCTTCACATTCAAGGTATTACAGGAGCTGAAAAAATGTCCACAATATGACCAAAAAAAATTTGTCCGAGAAGCCCAGAGAGTCTACACTAGGATTCTGGAGTATCTAGAAAAATGGTTTGACATCAGTGAAGATTAAATTTTCAAGCTCATTTCTCTTAAATCTTGAAGAGCGCCTTAAAATGGAGAACATAATGAAACCTTTAGGTTATAGCAGCATAAATATGAATGGTGACTATTTTCTGGAATATGTGCACTGAATGACGTCTTGCCATTTATTAAGGACTTACCAGATTCAAACCCTCCAAACAAATGGGTGACATTTTTTAAGAGATGCAAAGCACATAATTTGCTGTGATACTAAATATCTGGAGCAATGAAAGAAATAGACTGAAAGTGGAAATCGTGAAGCCGAACTATTTGTGAATTCTAACTACCGTAAGACATGTGCTGAATTCGTTAAATTTGTTAAATGCGGCAATGGGAAACAAATTGTTAAAGATGTTAAGCCAGAAAAGAAGTGTACTTCAAAATATATCCAGCAAAGAAAGTAGAGGTTCGCAGAAATGGCTGAGTATCTTGTCAAATAATGCACACTTCCTGTTGTAGTAGCCATAACGTACGTACTGTGGGATGTTTTGTGAATAATAATAATACATTTTTCAGTTGTCCGGTTTTGGCTCCAGTTAAAGTCGGCAATCCGAAATGGAACTGATCAAAACTGACTGAGGAACTTTTACAGGTATGCAGTTTCAACAGAATGACTGCAGGGTATGATTTGTTTCGTCACAGAATAAGTGTTAATATCAATGCAATTACCATTTCTAAAACTGAAGGAGGCTGAAACATGAGTGAACAAAACAAGGGTCTCGTGGGCTGAATTAAAACTAAGCTGACAGAAATATCCTATTATTTTTCTATTGTGTTGTAGGCTACACCAAGAAGCCTTATGCTGCAATTCTTCAATTTAACGAAGTACTAGACATAGTGATATCCATCGTGAATGTCAGAAAAAGATTGATTGATACATCACCGATTTCAACACTTTGTCAGAGATGGAATTTTATCACCAAGATATCCTATATTATTCTGAGAGTAGAGGTGCAGTATTGGGAAGATTTATTGGCCTAAGAAAATAAATCAACACATGGTGATAGAAAAACGCAAATGTGTTCTAGACCTTACAGATCCTGAATGATTAAACGAGTCTAGTTTTTTGAGATATTTAACCAATGAATTTAATATGCTGAGTATGAGGCCTCAACAAAAAACCAATTTAACATCTAATATGCGAACAGATGAAAAGGTACTCCAAATGGAAACCAAGCTCCTCACAAAACGTACTGACGAGAACGTGAACAAATCCCAAATTTTAAAAATAACTGTCGAGGAAGTTGGAATAAATTTTCATTGAAAGAACGATAAAAATGCATTTTAATGCAGCTAGAAGGTAAGTTCAAAGAGAATTTGTTATTTCGAGAAAGTTTATGGTAATCTGAAGATTTTTACAAACACTTTTCCGTGTGGTAGTCAGAACATACAGAGAAACCGACAAATGAATGTGATTGATCGTCAGCCTAATGACTCTAAGAAGCAGTTTTTATGAAATCAGTGATCTTGTTAAATTGTATGGCAGATTGCCATCTAATTTTGTAGAACTCAAAAGGGTTGCTCAGCTGATACTTACAATTTTTGGTAGCACTTACATGAGCAAATTTTTTCAATCATCAACTACAGGAAAAATAAATATTGCTCTCTTCTCACAGATGAGTATCTGAGCGACAATCTTCGAAATGCTACGACAGAAATGAAAGCAAACATTACACAAATAGCCAGTCAAATACAGCCTCAAAAATCACATTAAATTTTGATTTGTCTTGCACCATAATTATTTTGAAGTTCTAATTTAAATTTTTACTCCTTTTTTCGTGGTTACTATTAGTTAATAAAGCGACGAATAAAATTCGAAAGTACATATTTGTTTTGCATTTTTAATTTCATAGAAACAGCTATAGCTACACTAAAGTATTAATAAGTGCGGCCCACGTTTGTTTCATTTTGCCTCTATGTTGTCCTTGCTTGCTACAAGGCTTCCAAGCACTGGGCCGAACGACTTATTTTCGTTTTATAGTACTTCCAGCTACCCTTTTTTTCGTACAGCAAAACGGCCGCGTTCCAAGTTATCCAGAACTGTGTGTCTTTCTTTCCAATTCTGTATGAAGACTACCTCGCATTTATTCTGCTTTAGACGAACAACATATTTGGTTCCTTTCAACTACTGTTACTTGCCTGTAGCTTCCCACTGCCTCTTTATTTCTTTATATCAATAATTCTGGCATTCAAATCACTTGCAGTATGAGAATATGTCCGTAAGTCCGTCAGCGGACAGCAGGCCGGCAGGGAAGAATTCCTTTATCTGCTAACAGGAAACGGTAACAAGCGGAGTAGCTGATCCTGTAAACGCTACTACAGCATCTACAATATAAATGACCGTGTATAAGGGGCTACAAAATGAAATCGAGACACGTAGAAGAAAATAAGTAAGCTGCTTATTATTTCAAAATTAATAGCCATAAACGCTAATACATTTATCTCAGAATTCGACAGCACTGGCAATTCCTTTATGGAGAAAGGTCTGCAGTTGCCTACGGAACCATGTCTGTACCTAGGAGACCACCTCTTCAACCGAAGCGAATCGACGGCCACAAATGTTTCTTCAGGGCTCCAAAAATGTGGAAAGCGTGTGGGGAGAGATTGGGTCTCCATGGAGCATGTGTAAGGGCTTCCCAGCCAATCTTCTGCAGCGTTCTCGAAACGACTAAGGATACATGAGGGTCCGGCTGAATAAAGAAGTCCGTGGCGAGGATTTGCTTTGGACGAGATGGTAGACGCAGGGGTAGAAGCATGGTTCCGTAGGCAAGTGCAATCAAGTTCTAGGAAGGCACTGACTGTATTGTCTCTCCTTGTGATAAATGCGAGGTGTGATAGTAACGTGATGAGACTGATTTTCTTTGCAAGATGTGGTAATCCTGCAGGCTTGCGTAGGCACAATATCTTTGACCTTGGTCTATAAGCTGCTTGTAGGCCAAGTGGCACATCGATGCAACTGCTCAGTCGTGAGTTGTGCTGTAATACGTTAACACGCGTTTGTGTCTCTCGGCACGGAAATGGAACCGCGTAATGTTGCGCAACGGGATGCCATTTCTTTTTGCGTTAAATTGGGTGAAAATGCTTCAGAAGGCTTTTGGAGAGGAGGTTATGTCAAGAGCTCAAGTCTTGCGTTAGCATAAAATGTTTAGTGAAGGCAAAACGAATGTTAAAGATGAAGACCGCAGTGGACGACTATGAAGCCGGCCGCAATGGCCAAGCGGTTCTAGGCGCTTCAGTCCGGAACCGCGCAGCTGCTACGGTCGCAGGTTCGAATCCTGCCTCAGGCATGGATGTGTGTGATGTACTTAGGTTAGTTAGGTTTAAGTAGTACTAAGTTCTAGGGGACTGATAACCTGAGATGTTAAGTCCCATAGTGCTCAGAGCCATTTGAACGACTATGAAGCTCACAGACGGATGTCAACTTGGCCAGGGTGCGTGAACTCGTACGATCTGATCGAAGATTATCCTTGAAAATGATTGCAGAAGAACTGAACATCAGTCGAGGAACGGTTAATCTAATAATAACTGGTATGAGAAGGATTTGTGAAAAAATGGTCCCCAAAAATCTCACACCGCAACAGCAACAAACACAGAAAAAGGTGGCAGCCGATCTGTTAGAGCAAACGGAAATCAATCCAGAAGTGTTGAGCCATTTTATCACTGGTGATGAAAGTTGGTTTTTTCAGTACGATCCAGAGACAAAACGCCAAAGTTCGTAATGGTGCTCAAAGGGATCGCCGAGACCAAAAATGCTCGCATGTCAAAGTCAAAAGTGAAATGCATACTTGTGTGCTTCTTTGATTCCAATGGAATTGTTCATAAAGAGTGGGTACCTCGTGGACAAACAGTTAACCAATATTGCTACAAAGAAATTTTAGAAAGACTTCGTAAAAGAGTTCTTCGTGTCCGTGCCAATATTGCTGACAATTGGATTCTGCATTACTATAACGCGCCATCCCATACTGCTCTGTCAGTACAGCAATTTTTAACCACAAAACAAATTTCAGTACTACCACAGCCACCTTATTCACCAGATATCGCTCCGTGTGACTTTTTTCTATTTCCAAGAGCCAAAACGGCGGACACTATTTTCAAACAACACAAGATGTCCAAAAAGCTGTGACGGAGGTCTTGGAGGATATTACAGAAGATTGTGTGATTGGATTGAAGAGCTCCTAGATAACAGAAAGTAGCATGTCATTCTCAATGGAGAGAAGTCTTCCGAAGTAAAAGTGATTTCAGGTGTGTTGCAGGGGAGTGTCGTAGGACCGTTGCTATTCACATTATACATAAATGACCTTGTGGATGACATCGGAAGTTCACTGAGGCTTTTTGCGAATGATGCTGTGGTATATCGAGAGGTTGTAACAATGGAAAATTGTACTGAAATGCAGGAGGATCTGCAGCGAATTGACGCATGGTGCAGGGAATGGCAATTGAATCTCAATGTAGACAAGTGTAACGTGCTGCGAATACATAGAAAGAAAGATTCCTTATCATTTAGCTACAATATAGCGGGTCAGCAACTGGAAGCAGTTAATTCCATAAATTATCTGGGAGTACGAGTTAGGAGTGATTTAAAATGGAATGATCACGTAACGTTGATCGTCGGTAAAGCAGGTGCTAGACTGAGATTCATTGAAAGAATGCTAAAGAAATGCAATCCGAAAACAAAGGAAGTAGATTACAGTACGCTTGTTCGCCCACTGCTTGAATACTGCTCAGCAGTGTGGGTTCCGTACCAGATAGGGTTGATAGAAGAGATATAGAAGATCCTACGGAGAGCAGCGCGCTTCGTTACAGGATCATTTAGTAATCGCGAAAGCGTTACGGAGATGATAGACAAACTCCAGTGGATGACTCTGCAGGAGAGACGCTCTTTAGTTCGGTACGGGCTTTTGTTGAAGTTTCGAGAACATACCTTCACCGAAGAGTCCAGCAGTATATTGCTCCCTCCTACGTATATCTCGCGAAGAGACCATGAGGATAAAATCAGAGAGATTAGAGCCCACACAGAGGCATACCGACAATCCTTCTTTCCACGAACAATACGAGACTGGAATAGAAGGGAGAACCGATAGAGGCACTCAAGGTACCCTCCGCCACACACCGTCAGGTGGCTTGCGGAGTATGGATGTAGATGTAGATGTAGAAGATGAGTTCCAGAAATGTTACCATCAATGGCAGAAGCGCTGGAAAAAGTGTGTGCAATCAGACGGGAACTACTTTGAAGGAGACAACACTAAAATTGACTAAAACGGTAAGCAACATTTTTTTTCACTTCAGTCTCTTTACTTTACTGTCGCACCACGTATATCAACTATTACGGCGATTACTTTCATTACTTTCGAAATAATAGTTTACTTGTTTACTGACTTTTTTCATTCTGCCTCGTTTTGATTTGACTGCCCTTTATACAAAAAACAAAGTGGAAATGTAATTGTCCTTCAATGGTGACGCAACACGCAAAACTAGGTGGTACAGAAACAATTCGACGTTTCATATGCAAAGATGTTCCCGAAGTCTTATACTTGTGATTGTACAGCACCAACAGTGTACCTTCCCGGGCGTGGGCCACCGTTCCATCAGCGAGTAGCGTCGGCGGTGGGGGCTCGCGGCGGCGCGGTCTCTGCCGCTCACCGCTGACCCACATAGGACAGGTACTTATCCCAGAGAGCCGCGCGGCCGCAGGCTCAGTCCTACCACGGCCGCTCGCCAGTCAGGAAGGAAGGAAGGAAGGAAGAGCGACGGAAGCTACTGAACCAGCCACAGCAGAGCCGCCCAACCGCGCGCGGGCTCCACTCTCAGACTGCACACCACGATGTCCCGCACACACGGGCTGTCCGCTATGCGCCGGCCGTTGCTGCCGCTACTGTTGCTGATCGTCTGCTGTCTCACGTGCTCCGCGGGGAACACCGAGTTCGCCCAAGTTCCACAGGTAAGCAGCCACGAGGTCACATTGTTCTGCAGGAATTTTCTTGCCTGAAGATTCGTCCGGAAATAACGCGGTATCGTGTACACGCTACGTAACAATGGTTTCTCTGTGCGTTTTTCCAACATCGAGAACGTGTTCATGTGGAAGCATATTAAAGACACTCCCAGGTGAAACTGAAAGATCTTCCTCACAGAAAACAGTGAAAATTTCGTAGTTTGGTCTATGTGCCCACTTCTACATCAACACCTGTGCTCAACGTGTGGCATGTGAGAAAGGCGATTTTGTGTACCTGCAGTGTTCGTCGCCCATTCCTCTTCGATCCGTGTGTCGATAAGCCTTTGTGGAAGCACAAATTTCTTAACGCCTACCTTCATCATCATCAAATCATGATACAAACAACAAGATTTATATTCAGAATTACACGGATCATGGAGAATGCTTAACAGAACTTGTTCACAACGGCAACCAACGTTTGGTAACGAATATTTCAAGAACTGCAATATCTTGGATGAGAAATGTATTTGAAGCATCCGTTAGTGAACTGTACCGTAGCAGTGCGGCATGTCGGTGGCCCCTTCAATCAGTTTATATATACGGACATTTTGAGCAATGCCTTAAATGAAACTTCCTGGCAGATTAAAATTGTGTGCCGGACCGAGACTCGAACTGGGGACCTGTCAGGACGGGCGTGAGTCATGCTTAGGTAGCTCAGTTGGTAGAGCACTTGCCCGCGAAAGGCAAAGGTCCCGAGTTCGAGTCTCGGTCCGGCACACAGTTTTAAATGCCAGGAAATTTCATATCAGCGCACACTCCGCTGCGGAGTGAAAATCTCATTCTGGGAATGCCTTAAATATTTCTAACATGGACAGCGATCTGACTGGAAACAGTAAATCCTAACCGATCTTACTGACTGGCATCTGTCGATAAAATTGAGTTCATACACACAACCATGCGTTTGGGTTCTCCACAGTGTATGGAAATGGACGATACTCGTGCATCTCCTCTTTCCGTTAAAATAAGGATAAAATCAAACATACCAACATGCCTTCGGAAAAAAAATTCCAAGTTATGAGAATGCCCTGCCCATTATGTAGCACGCTCACCACTTGCTACACCTTACGGATGGTTAAAAAAATGTCACACAAAAATTTTTAAAGTGAATACCTAAAGCTGAATGTAGACTGCAGCACGCCGAATACAGCCAGGGTAGTGCGTTCAGTGTCATCCATTCTTAACCGGCGCACCAACAGCTAGGGGCGTCTACAGCTTACGGATGGTATGCCAAGCGTCCATTTGACTTTTTTATGGCCAGCCTTCTGTTTAGTTTGATGCAACCCGCCACGAATTCCTCTCCTGTCCCAACTTCATGTCAGAGTAATGTCTCAGAGTAGTGCTTGCACTTAAACTCAGAGAAAGAAGACCTTTTTCATTAATGTCAGCTGAATGCTGATACTACCTCGTCTATTCGCTGATCAGGCTAGTGCGCTCTAAGGCATAATGGAGCACGCACATTAAAATGTATGAATTAAATCCTTCCACTAAGTGTAAGCGCTCTGGTAGGTGACAGTGGTGACTCATTCGACTCACACTCGGGAGGACAGGTTTGAAATCACTACACAGTCATCAGGACTCTGGTTTTCTGTTTTCCTAAATCATTTAAAACAAATACTCTTAAGATTTCTTTAAAGAGGATATTGCTGAATTTTTGAAACGTCTCTAGCGGCCTCGTTATTGTCGACTGGAAGTTAAGCTCTAATTTCATTAATATAAATGGCATATAACACCGAAGTCAACGGGTTTTCCAAGAAACGCTCGTAACTCTTCATGTAAACTTGTTTAAAACTGCCAACGTAATTGGCTGTCTCATAACTCTGAAAGTATTTCCAAACTTTTGTTTATACGGCCTCGCCTGCTTACTTTTGCGTGAAGACTCTGATCCCTTATAATTGAAGCATTACCCATACTTCTTATACACCCTGTATATGCCAAATTAATTAAATGAATTAAAGCATAAAGTATGAACATTTGCCGGCCGGTGTGGCCGTGCGGTTCTAGGCGCTTCACTCTGGAACAGTGCGACTGCTACGGTCGCAGGTTCGAATACTGCCTTGGGCATGGATGTGTGTGATGTCCTTAGGTTAGTTAGGTTTAAGTAGTTCTAAGTTCTAGGGAACTGATGACCTGATGCTAAGTCCCGTAGTGCTCAGAGCCATTTGAACCATTTTTATGAACATTTCTCGAGTAAATAAACCTTCTACAAAGGCTAAAAGCAAAACGAGCAAGTAAGCGCTATTTATCCCTTCCTATTTTTAGCCTACTCATATTCGTGGTAGAGACCAGAGTCTTGTAAGCAACATAGTGACGCCGTCACTTACCGGGAACCGTTATACTGAAAACTTTCGGCATTTTTTTCAATACGTAGTACCGGTCTTGGTTAACGATCCATACCGTAACAGGCGAAGTGTGCGAAAACTGCTCGGATCCGGAAGTTTTCTTCACAAAAAACCGGTCTTTCGCCGCTGCCGCAATCAATCAGCGTCTATGTTTGTCCTCCGTTTGCAAGGTCATATTTCTGAATGCGGTTTGTCATATTTCTGAGTGCGGTTTGTCATGAGTTCTGATGCTGCGTACGTCATCACTTCGTGTTCAGGAGAAAAGATCGTTACGACCGCCAGTGGCCCGCCTACGTACCTTGTCCGTCAGCGAGTCTGACTGCAATGCGAAGGACCTGGAAGCAGTTCCCCACAGCGCCATACATTTTCCTTGATACAGGAACTAGAATAGGGTGAACTTAACCTCTTGACGCCAACTGAGGAGCTACTTGAATGAGAAATAGCTGTTCCAAGGTGTGTGAAGCTAGCAGCAGCCGGGAGGTCGGTGCACTGACCGCTTGTTCCTCCATACCGCACCCGAAAGACGCCACAAGGCAGACGATGTGGCATTGGCCGTTCAGCCTCACGTGGTCTTCAAGGTCTCATGGTGGCATTGTTGTATTTATTACATACAACTACCGTAAGAAACGAAACTAAGACAGTTATCGTCTAGAACATGGATGGGGAACTGGTGACCAGCGGAAAAAGTTCGTGGGCGGAGGGAGGCGCTCACATTGTGCTCCGCCAGAACACATTTGTGTACATCTCCGCCGACGCTCGGCTCACCTCAGATATACAGCTCATGGCGCAGACCAGTGAAAGTATTGCGTACTCCGCGCCTGTGCAGTGCCACTTCGCCGCCACTTGATCTGAACTACGAAGAGAAACATGTTACCAGTATGAGCGCGAAGTTATGGCCGTGTGCTCATAGGCGGGTAGAGAGTGGGGGAGACCGCTGTTTACTGGCGGCAACAGCTGATTATATTAAAAGGATGCGTAGAGACGTGTGGTAGAAATGTCACACGGAAGTTAAAGGGTCCTCATACATTTATTTTTACTATCAATACGTGAATATAATGACCGTCTGACGATGGGTATTGTTGTACTGTCTACTGTCTAATAGAAATATTGAACACTGTTGATGTCTACCAAAATATTCTCACCATTGTCAGTATGTACCGAGGTTGGAAGGGCAAGTGTTATCCGTTTGGAAATCGATCCATTCTGTCGTCTGCGTTTTTCCTGTTTGGCTTCTGTATAATACAGCCGACAAATATTAAGTTCAAGGGATTACGACTTTTGAACTTTTTAATATGAGCAAAGCAATTGTGGCTTAATTTATTTAGTGTTATTGAAACAACTCATGCCTATGGGATCGTTCAAACGCATTTTTGGACAAGTATTTAAAAATGCTAGCAAATATTGAATTTTGGTATGTTAATGTCCACTAACGTTCGTCCTCGGTGTGGGCAATGGCTTCTCGACTGCGGCGCCCTACGTCATTGCCATATTTTGTTTTTCTATTATTTCTCGCCGGCCGCTGAGGCCGAGCGATTCTAGGAGCTTCAGTCCGGAACCGCGCTGCTGCTGCGGTCGCAGGTTCGAATCCTGCCTTGGGCATGAATGTGTGTGATGTCCTTAGGTTAGTCAGGTTTACGTAGTTCTAAGTTCTAGGGGACTGATGACCACAGCAGTTAAGTCCCATAGTACTCAGGGCCATATGAACCATATATATAAACCATTTTATTCTTTCTCGTATGAACATCAGTAAATATGTCTTCTCCATTCTGCTCATATTAGAACATTACAACTGTTGGAATTACAAGGTAATTCATAATGAATTACCTGCAACTAGTTGTCTTTGTGCCAACGGCCTTGCCGCAGTGGTTAACACCGGTTCCCGTCAGATCAGGACTCGGATGGGTGACCATCCGGTCTGCCGAGCACTATTGGCAAGCGGGGTGCATTCAGCTCTTGTGAGGCAAACTGAGGAGCTGCTTGATTGAGAAGTAGCGGCTCCGGTCTCGTAAACTGACAAACTGCCGAGGGAGCGGTGTGCTGACAACACTCCACTCCATATCCCCATCCCGTGATGCCTGTGGGCTGAGGATGACACGGCGGCCGTTCGGTCCCGTTGGGCCTTCCAAGGCCTGTTCGGACGGAGCTTAGTTTTAGTTAAGTTGCCTTTGTAGCTGTTTAATTTGCCATGATATTTCATGACACCTGGCACCCCATCTTCAGATGTTTACGTTTATTTGTGTGACGTAAACATTTTTTCGTTACTAACGGCGTTGCAGAATTTTGCAACGGAACTTTAAGACAGCTACCGTAAAACTTAAGTATACAAAGAATGGAAATTTGGAAATTTGTGGTAAGATCTTATGGGACCAAACTGCTGAGGTCATCGGTCCCTAAGCTTACACACTACTTAATATAACTTAAACTAACTTACGCTAATGACAACACGCAAACCCATGCCCGAGGGAGGACTCGAACCTCCGACGGAGGGAGTCGCGCGTACCGTGACAAGGCGCCCCAGACCGCGCGTACAAAGAATGTTCACGACGCGTATATACATGAAAAAGATCTAAAAATGTGAACAAAGAATGCCAGGCGTCTTGAAATATCATGGAAAATTAAACGTCTATTAAAGCATCTGGTTGCAGTTGTTGTTGTTGTTGTTGTTGTTGTTGTGGTCTTTAGTCCTGAGACTGGTTTGATGCAGCTCTCCATGCTGCTCTATCCTATTCAAGCTTCTTCATCTCCCAGTAACTACTGCAACCTACATCCTTTCGAATCTGCTTAGTGTATTCATCTCTTGGTCTCCCTCTACGATTTTTACCCTCCATGCTGCCCTCCAGTACTAAATTGGTGATCCCTTGATGCCTCAGAACATGTCCTACCAACCGATCCCTTCTTCTAGTCAAGTTGTGCCACAAATTCCTCTTCTCCCCAATTCTATTCAATACCTCCTCATTAGTTATGTGATCTACCCATCTAATCTTCAGCATTCTTCTGTAGCACCACATTTCGAAAGCTTCTATTCTCATCTTGTCTAAACTATTTACTGTCCATGTTTCACTTCCATACATGGCCACACTCCATACAAATACTTTCAGAAACGACTTCCTGACACTTAAATCTATACTTGATGTTAACAAATTTCTCTTCTTGAGAACCGCTTTCCTTGCCATTGCCAGTCTACATTTTATATCCTCTCTGCTTCGACCATCATCAGTTATTTTGCTCCCCAAATAGTAAAACTGCTTTACTACTTTAAGTGCCTCATTTCCTAATCTAATTCCCTCAGCATCACCCGACTTAATTCGACTACATTCCATTATCCTCGTTTTGCTGGTTGCAATTAATTCATTATAAATTGCCTTTAGTTCTAACAGTTCTAGTGTTCTAATACGTCTACAACGGACAAGTCTTTATTAACGTTAAAATGAGAACGAACAGAAAAACAAAATACGACAAGTAATTAGAAGTACCTTTGATATTTTTGGGCATTGGCTTGTCGTTCGTGTGTTCGTAGATAGTAACACATTAAATTTCATACTCTATTAGGAAGCATTTATGAATATTTATCCAAAAATACTTTTGGTGACTGGACATACAAATTCCACTGTTGATTTTAAAAACTTTAAAAGACCCTAAATGTGTTTTGACGCATATTTTTTTTGGAGTGATTTGTCGGGAAAGGGGCGTTTTTCCTATCGGTACGTTACCCAATAAACATTAACGTCCCGGACGTTATAGTTATGCGCTAGGAGTGAAGCTGTCGCGTCACGCGACGAGGCGGCCCATGAGCTCAAATAAATATGTTAATCAGATCCGAGGGTCAACAAACGGTTGGCTAGGGCTGAACTATAAAAAAAAAAGCACGTGTAGCAAATGATATTGGATATTTTCTCGCTTTGTCCCCGGTTTCGTTTCAAACTAATTAAAATAGCACACATCTATTTTTAATATATTTCGAAATTGTTTCCATCGTTTGTAATACATGGAAACTGTTCACTAGCGAAAATTAATTAACAGTGATATTTTAATTTATATTACCCGCATCCAGTGTTCAACGTACCGTCAGTTCTCAAGGGAAAAGTAAATTCTGAACCACTTCAATCACATGTTAGCCCCTGTAGGCCAGTGTAAGTAGCTGGCTGCCTTTACGGGTAAGTTTTCAAAAGAGATCAGAAAGTAAGAGTCCCGCAATTGATTTTACAATTTATGTCTGGCACTAACTTTAATTTGTAGCCGTGGTGACCTAGAGGGTAGAGGCCTTGTTCCAGTCCCTCCAGAAAGACCCCAGGGGCCATCCGTCTGCTACGAAGTGAGTATTGGGGGTCTCTCCCGGGGATAAAAGGAGTTTGGGGAAGTGGAACCGCCACCCACCCTTCTTAGTGCCGCGGCGAAGTAAGGCTGCACTCTATCTGTAGTTCATCCAGTAATCTGGTCACGAGCTTGTGCGACACAATTGGCTCCTTAATTTCAGTCTGATTCATCTATGTAAAAAAAGGTTGATTCTTGGTCCGGATTCCACATTAAACTAGGCCCACTTGAATGGCTTCGAGAACTGTTTTACATATCGGAGGGAGCCAACAGGACAGCGGCTACAATAGTGATGTTATAATCATTGTATTTCTGGTGGTTTTACTAATTACTGGATAAACTACAATGACAAATTAGAAAGCAAGTAGTAAATAAGTAATTAATACTAAACGATTTACAGATTCTTAACTTAATGGCGCATTCCATTGCATGGAGAGGCACTGACTATACTAACGGACTACAAAAAGTAAGCATGTCGTCCCATCATTAGACCACTGTGCAACAGGAATGGCGGATTGGCAGAAGGGAGTAAATGTTCACAGTTTCCCTCAGACAGAGTTCTGTCCTGATACGGTTAATGGACTCATCAAGTGTAAGAGTGAACTGGCGCGCCATCTGGAAACGTCGTCCGTAGTTTTAGGTCATAGTTTAAGTACGTAGGGACAATATGATT
Source organism: Schistocerca serialis cubense (assembly GCF_023864345.2). Taxonomy (NCBI): domain Eukaryota; kingdom Metazoa; phylum Arthropoda; class Insecta; order Orthoptera; family Acrididae; genus Schistocerca; species Schistocerca serialis. Next base: position 283,416,430 of record NC_064643.1, on the reverse strand, counting down.
CTTGTGGGCAAAACGTCTAAATTGTGCACCGATTCACTTTGAAATTCCGGCGACGATACTGGTGCTGATTCCGCATTTAACATTTGACGATGACACTATGCCTGCAGAACATTAGGACTTTGTTTTTATGAAACAGATCTGATGATGGTCATTAAAGACCGAAACCAGTAATCTGTTAAACAGAAAAGATTGTGACCATAGACGTAAATTAAAGGAAACTTAAATGGATTAAATACAATATTGCGTCCAGCCGCAGTGAGATGGTGCCAACAATTGACCAAGGCCGCACAGACGGGGTAACGCCGACCGTGGAGGAATGTCATCCTCACCACCCACAAACGCCAGCGTCCATGCAGCCGAACAACTGGTTCGCAGCAATCGCAGGTTCTCGAACGACGACGATGTTCACACAGTGGTTCTCGAATGACACTATGACCAAGGAGAGGATTTCTGTCGTTGCGGGATCGAATGATTGGCAGAACGTTCCGGCCGTTGTTTACAGAGACTTGGTAACTACACTGAAATAGTGTTGTGTAGCTGCGAAAATTTGAACTGTAGTGCGGAATTCAGTAAAAGCTACTTGACCTGCCGTAATGATGTGTAACTTACTTTCTGAAGTCCACTCACAGGTTCATCTTCATCCTGAAAAACATGGAAGTGACTCCAATGATTCATTACCTAGTACCATATGTAAGGAGACTAAGAAAACCTGTTGAAAGGAATGGATAGCATACTAAGCACATACTACGGCTTAAGAGTAAGTAAAGCTTAGACGAAATTCTCAAGTGTAGTAAAAAGGAGAATAACGGTTTTCTAAAAATCGAAATTGGAAACGGCACGTTACCGGAAGAAATAGAAGAACTCTCCTATCAAGGAAGTAGTGCTACACCGAAGAGCCGAAACAAGGACATCACAAGCAGAGCGGCACAGTAAAAGTAAGATTTATTCGGTAAGAGATCTGCAGATACCAGATCCTGATAGGGAAATGAAACACCGAAAGTGTACGTTCGGAGTACAGAACAGAAATGCGGATCATCGCAAATCCGGAGAAGAAAACAGTAGACACGTTTGAAATATGTGATGTTATAAATTAAGTGTATACAGAAATAAGACGCTTAGAAGGGACACGTTAGAGTGACGACTGCTACGCCTTGCGGGAATGGTTAACTTGGCGACTGAAGGAATAGCAGAGGACAAAAAAGGTAAGGATAGCCAATGACTAAAATATTCAAAACAGAAGTGTAGAAAATGTTGTGCACCAGTGACGCAATGATACAGGGATTAGAGCAAGATTCGAACTGGTGGACAGCACCAAAACTAACTAAAGGTTGATGATTTTTAAGGGAAGGTCAGAATCGCACAGTAACTACATTTCCGATTCACGTCAGTGTCACAATTTCTAGCATCATTTCAACAAAAATCTATCAGGGTCTTTTACGCAGGTTAAAGTATCAATGCCAAAATTTTCAGCTCACCGTGGCCCCTTGTTTTATTTTTGAAAGGGTCTTCGAATACTTGCATCTTAAGAGAAAGGGTTTGAGAAACGACAGGTCTTCCCGAGGCAGGTCTAGAAAGCTAACAGACAGAATGCGGATGAAAATGCTTCCATATCTTTTGAGACATGATAGAGTACATCCAAACAAAACTACTTAAAAATAGGCCAGTAACGTCTCGTCATTTCGGTAGACTCCGGAGGCTGTTGCTGTCTAGTTACAAATGTAACTAGATTTTATACTAGTTGCCTGCTTTTAAGGGACCTTGTGGCGGATGGTTTTTTTTTCTATTCATAATCTATGGTGACACCTTAAGATCATGTGTCTCTAATTTAAGCAGGTTTCCTACAGGTCAAACAAAACGAAGAATTTTTTTTTTTGGTCAAATATATCACAGGGTGGCCTATTCTCAATAGATGCACTTTCTTCTTGCTGAAGGTAATTGTTTTAATACCGTATCGGTAGTAAAAAGTACTCATCATTGTGACTGTTAGCGCCGATATTACAATTTATCAGGTACTTATAAATCTATATATACACACCTACACCCCGCGATCTTCTTTGTGGCGTGTAGAGGAGGGTAATTCTACTATATTTTCCCCCATCCCTGTTCCATTCACGAATGTTACTTGCGAAGAACGGCTGACGATGTTTCTCCCTAAGATCGCTAATTTCTCATATTTTCTAGTCGTGATCATTTCGGAAGACGTACGTGGAAGGAAGTAAGATGTTGCTGCACTCTTCTTACAACATACACACTCGTAGTTTCAACAGTAACCGTCTCCATGATTCGCAACGCCACTTTTGTAGCGTCCGCCACAGTTGTTTGTTGAGCTTCTACGTAACGATTTCGCGCCCACTAAACGACGTCGTGACGAATCGCGCCCTCCTCTGTTGATCTCTGTCTCTTCTATTAATTGGTAAAGGTCACGAGGCTGATGCACAATACTACACAATTTTTTAGTAAGTATTTTGGAGGACACTTCTTTCGTGGATGAATTATATTTCCTCAATGTCCTTCCAACGAATCTAGCCTGGCTTTTGCTTTTCCTATCATTTGTTTTATGTGGCCACTCCACTTTAGGTAGCTACGCGTGGTTACTTCCGAGTATTTTATAGTAGTTGTGGTTTCCAGTGATTTACCGCCAATAGTCTAATCGTAGAGTAGTTTTTTTTTTTTTTTTTTTTTTTTTTTTTTTGTCATCAGTCTACTGACTGGTTTGATGCGGCCCGCCACGAATTCCTTTCCTGTGCTAACCTCTTCATCTCAGAGTAGCACTTGCAACCTACGTCCTCAATTATTTGCTTGACGTATTCCAATCTCTGTCTTCCTCTACAGTTTTTGCCCTCTACAGCTCCCTCTAGTACCATGGAAGTCATTCCCTCATGTCTTAGCAGATGTCCTATCATCCTGTCCCTTCTCCTTTTCAGTGTTTACCACATATTCCTTTCCTCTCCGATTCTGCGTAGAACCTCCTCATTCCTTACCTTATCAGTCCACCTAATTTTCAACATTCGTCTATAGCACCACATCTCAAATGCTTAGATTCTCTTCTGTTCCGGTTTTACGCGCAGTATATTATATTTATTCACGCTCAGGATCAACTTCCAGTCCCTGCAAGAGTCATCGATCCTTAGCAGGTCTTCGTGAGCTGGCTGGTCTCCTTGCCTTGCAACCTTCCTGAGATACATCGTATGTGAATAGCCTTATACAGTGTCTTACGTTACGCACTAGATGATTAATGTGGAATGTAAACACTAATGGTCCAATAACAGTGCAGTCGGGTATTCTGGAATTTACCGCTACATCTGGCGACTTTGTACCTTTTAGAATGACGTCTTGAGTTACACCTGCTAGCAGTTTTAGGTCCAGTGAATACAGCTCAACATGGCTTGCACCCTGTCAATCAGCCTGTCGTCAGCCCTCAGACGCGCTACAGCTGATAAACGTTGAGAGAATGTGCTTTTTACAAGAGCACTAAAGGGCGTACTGGGCGTTGAGAGCCGAAATCAGCTATAAACAGCGGCCGAGTCCATCAATAGTTCACAATCTGGTTGGAGTTCAGCCACTGACTACACTTAAAAGCACAACTTTCAGCATCACATGAAGATGACGGCTGGGCGGGTCGTCAAAATATTGCGCATAAAATGGAAACAACCTCGGCTGAAAACCCAGAAGCACACCTTTAAGAAACTAATAGCTTTCGAACCTTACTTTCCTGTGTAAATCAGTTTCCTTTCGTACATTTTGTTGACATTCGAAGTTCGCAAAATCAGTTTGTTCCGCACCTTGTAGAGGCTTGAATATTGTTCTGGCCTTGGTCGTAGTTCATCAACGCAGTTGATTTCCAAACAGGCGTTCACAAAGCGATGTTTCAAGAGGCTACAACCCGGCCGCCGCGGCTAACACAATGCAGAGGACAACAGTGGTCGGGCCAGAAGAAAGTGCACGCTGGGACGCCTCGCGGGCGCGCTTCGTCGCGAACGCACTCTCGCGCTCTGTGACTTTATGATTACCACCCGCGGAGAAAGGGGCAGCGAAAGTGCGACTTTATGCAGGTTAAACGCGGCGAGACGCTGAAGAGCCTTATGTGCCTGCGCGCTGCAAGGGGCAAAAACGTCCATCGAGCTACGCAGAAGGATCTGCCGCACAACCTTCTCCTTCCTGGTAGCTCGCCAGATTTTTTTACTTCACGATGAGAAATTTAACGACTTCAGATGCCGTCTCCTCCACTATCATTTACGTTTCTCATGCATACTGCATACCCGAATTAAATACTGGAAATCAGTGCTGATGAAAGTACTTTCACCGGTCTTTCCTCGGCAGTTGGTAGTCACGTATTCACGGCGTAAAAAAGCGATACGGGCAATAACTGAAAATACTTAATATGCCAGCAAATTATGAAGACTAAGGAAAAAACTACATGAGTAACCTATGCTTCTGAGAATCGCGGGTGAGACATGATCAAGATTTAACAATTCAAGGAAACAATGACGGTACTCCCTTCAGTATTTGTAATAAAATGCTGTTGCTAAGATTGTAGAGTAGGCAACTTGAGGTAACAGTACGGACCAAAACAAGAAAAAATCAAAATTGGCTCTAAAATGCAACAGCTAAGGGCACTTGTTAAGTAGAAGAGAGAGTTCACATCATCCAAGATGAGCAGGTGCTTATAGTTCTTAATATATGCATTCTAGAGTACAATTCCTGGGCAGTTTTTCCTTGTTTTGGTCCATACTATCACCTCTGAAAGGTGCATACGCTACACTCTTAGCAACACAAGTACCACCATAAGTTTACCACTATCAGACGTATCGCAACGATTTTCGCTTTCAACTTTCCACTTTCTGGCCCAGGGTCATTAATACATTTACCCTTCTTCATCATCCCTGAAAATCTGTAACATCATCACGGAGTCACCCCGTGTATATGTGTACATGGTAATACGTCTAGCTCCAACCCGTACACACTACAGTACCATATAAATGTCGGACGAGAAACTAACTGTAAAATTTTATAAAACTGTGAGACATTATGTCGATGAAGGACTTGTTGTGTTGGCAGAAGAGCCAACACCGTGTTACTAGTGGAGGCTGAAATGCACGCAAAATGGCTCTGAGCACTATGGGACGTAACATCTGTGGTCATCAGTCCCCCAGAACTTAGAACTAATTAAACCTAACTAACCTAAGGACATCACACAACACCCAGCCATCACGAGGCAGAGAAAATCCCTGACCCCGCCGGGAATCGAACCCGGGAACCCGGGCGTGGGAAGCGAGAACGCTACCGCACGACCACGAGATGCGGGCTGAAACGCACGCTTTTTAGCTCACGCAGGCTGACGTGAGGAGGGAAGAACTATACTGACGTGAGGTCTGGAACATGACGAGGAATTAGCATTCAGAAAGCGAACGTAATTAGTTTGCTACTTAACTTTAATCCATTAACGATGAACGTCGCTCTTGACGGTACATGATTCACAATATTATCTGTTCAGATTATAGTAAATGAATATGGCGCCTTGCTAGGTCGTAGCAAATGACGCAGTTGAAGACTATGCTAAACTGTCGTCTCTCCAAATGAGAACGTATGTAGACAGTGAACCATCGCTAGCAAAGTCGGCTGGACAACTGGGGCGAGTGCTAGGGAGTCTCTAGACTAGACCTGCCGTGTGACGGCGCTCGGTCTACAATCACTGATAGTGGCGACACGCGGGTCCGACGTATACTAACGGACCGCGGCCGATTTAAAGGCTACCACCTAGCAAGTGTGGTGTCTGGCGGTGACACCACAGAACATGAGCAATGAAGGCAACAGCAGAATGATGATACGATGAATTTAATCTTTGTGAAACTGTGTCAAATTAAAGTTAATGAGCCATCCAGAAATAGTTTAGCTAAAACGTGTAGACTATTTCTAAGATTAATACATATCAAACATAATATCTAACTTTAAGTGCTGTACATCTGTACTAATTTACGAAGTTACCCCTCTACAGAAAGAGATAGTGTAATAGTCGAAAGAATAACAGTTTTACTTTGAAGCCAGTGTTGCAAAGCATATCGTGCAATCATCAAAAGCATTTTCTCCTATAAACAGTCGGTGGAAGTCTGCGACTGTAAAAACAAAGGGGTTTGTTCATAAAAATAAATGTCTCCTACCAACCACGATTTTGTTTTTATTTTTATTTTGCACGACGCGTTTCGGGAAATGATTCCTATTGTCAATTGCGTTTTTCTGTGTGATATGTCATTCATTCGTAATGTTTTCGATGTGTAAGGTGCTGCAGAGTTTTGTCATCTTTAATGTATCGGAACACCGTAGTTTTTAATTAATGATCGATGTTTGTAGAAACTTAACAACGAAATTGGAAAGCTTCTCTACTGACGGTATTCTGTCGGTCACCTTGTGCAGGAACTCACACGGATTAAATATCACACACAATTTTCGGTGCGGATTACACAATGAAAACAGAAAACCTACTTAAATAAACAGATATTTTTACATGTAGTCAACAGAGTAAACGATATAGGGTGTCTATTCATTATAATATTCTTTCGTAGAGAGTATTACATTAATAATCTGGGCCCTTATTTGCTTGTGTACATTCACAATAGTAACAATTTCTGTGTGTCATTATTTTCATTTAAGTATACTATCTAAGTATCTGAAGAAATTCATTGATTATTTTCCAGTTTTTCGTTTAGCGTTTCACCTTCATATTTGTTGTATTGAGAATGTTTCCTCAATTCCTGCAGTTGATCCACTTCATGACCTGTGGCGTACTTTGACATTTTTCCCTTATAAACCACTAAGCAGGGAACTTACTGCTCAAAACCGAAAAAAGCAATTATACAAGAGGGACCTACTAAACAGAACAGCACTGAATATGCAGATAGAAGCAGGAATCCATCGAACCCTTATTGTATGACGGTAGGAAAGCATTTCCAAGACTTAGTCGATAAGGAGAATTTTAACATTAACTGGCTTTTCCGTCGGTGTTCGGCAGAATATGGTAGTATTAAAAAGGAAAATGCTTTCTATTGTTCTGCAAAATTATATTACTTTGGTCGCTAACTGACTTTCAGGTTCGCAGTCCATCTTCAGGTGGCAACTGAACTTCGCAAACACCGAAACACAGTGACCAACTTGCACAGATACTATTTGTACTGAAGATACGAAAATGACAATGTGTCTACATAAGAAAATATTACAGAAATTACAAAGACTAAAAAACGTGGGTAAACGAAGTTTCATGTGGAGATACATACAACAATTGGTGAGAAATAAAATGAACTTACAGTTGGAATCTAGTATTTGTAACGAAAAATTAGTTTAACAATGGCGACAATGGAAATTTAAAACTAGGCTATTTTCGCAGTAAACTATATTTTCCTTTGGTCGAATTTTGTCCCTTTGGAGTTAAACAGTCTGCCCGTCTAAGAGCTCAGTTTGGTTATTTCGTTTGGATCTCAGAAGTCTGCAGTTTGCTATAAAGTTCATTTCAAATGTTCAAATATTAAAAAGGAAAACACTTTCTAATGTTCTGCAGAGTTATATTTACCTGGTCACGAACCTGCTTTCGGCTCCTCAGGCCATCTACAGGTGACATCTGAATGTCGCAAACACAAATAAACACGATGAGTAACTTACTCAGATTTATTTGTACTCAAGATAGGAAAATGACAGTATTTATATAGGAAACGTTTACAAGAGTTACACTAACTAAAAGACCGGGGTAAGCGAAGTTCTTTCGCGGATATACATCCAACAAATGGTGAGAAGTAAAATGAACTTACAGTCTGAATCCAGTATTTATAAGGAAAACCCAGTTTAAGAAGGAAGGAAATAGAAATCGATCCTGACCGTTTAAAAATAAGCTGACATTCTGTATCATGTGTTCGACGATTTCCATTATTTCCAGCAGGCTCATCTTTTTGCTTTTTTTCGACAGAATGTAAAACACATTCTACTACATACAAAAATGTCTTTGTAATTTATTATTTACGTACCTTTGCTACATTCATTGCATACTTTGCACAGAAAAATGTGTGTGATGCTCAACATTTGAGTTCTTGCACACGTGGACCACAAGAAAACGGTAATAAGTAGTTCTTTCCAAATTTCGTTGTTTACTCTGTATAAAGATCGATCGTTACTTAAAAATTGCGTTTGTTTTTATACATTACAATGAATACGACAGAACATGGGAGCACCTCACCAATCAAGAGCATGACACACAGAAAAACGCAATTGATACCTGGAGTCAATTCCTGTAACGCACCATGTAAAATATAAATACAAACGAATCAAACGTTACCCGAAAAAGTTTTTGTAAATAAATCTTTTATATAAAACATGACACACTGAGTTATGGAACTAAACGACAAATTGCAACAATTGTTCGGAGAAAAATAAAAAGAGAACAATACAGTAAATTTTGGTGACATGTTTCAAGGCCAATACTAGAAGTGTCTCAAGTATAATTTCATAATTCAACTACATGATATTAAACTAGTAAGCGAAAAAACAACTGTAATTATAGAAAGTAACATTATAGGGTAAATGAAATATCAGTAGCTGAAATCAAGTAAAACTGGAGGCATATAAGTAGGAAAGATAATTTACAAACTAAACTGGATGTTTTATTTGCAGCGTTTGCAGTTAGAAGCGGAGATTACGGGAATTGTATCTGTTCATTCAGTACTAATTTGGGGCAAATAGCGATGTTTTATTGATTTCCATTATTTCATTATAGTTTCTCTACCTCCGTTTGCGTATGTTTTGTAGGATTTCATGTTGTACCTAGTAACTTTAGGCAGGTGGACTGGAAAAATAGTCTCCGTTTCTATGTACCGAACCTTAATGGTTTTCCTTCAAGAGAGTGAATATTGCCCTGCCAAAGTTAACAGTGTTTTGTTTAAAGGTTCAGTATCGCAAACGTCTAACGCCCCAATCATAGCCCTTCTTTCGTATACAGAGCGAGGTGGCGCAGTCGTTAACACACAGGACTCGCACAGAGAAGGGAGGGAGTGTGCGGCTTCAACACCCCACTCCCCTCCGACCGGCCATCCACATTTAGAGTTTCGTGATTTCCCTAAATCGCTTAAGACAAATGCTGGGATGGTTCCTTCAGAAGGGCATGGCCCATTTCCTTTTTCATCTTTCCGTGACCCGACAGGACATAAAACATGAGAACATTAGCCCTTCTGTTTACTTGCCCCCCCCCCCCCCCCTTTTTAATTTTTTGTACTTTTTTTTAAATTTTTGTTTTTAGGAAGCGGTGTCAGTTTTCTCACTCAGAGTAGCACTTGCACCTACCTCCTCAATTATTTGGTGGATGTATTCCAGTCTCTGTCTTCCTGGCCAGTTTTTACACTCTACAACTCCTTCTAGTACCATGTAAGTTATTCCCTAACGTCTTAACAGATGTGCTACCATCTCGTCCCTTCTTGGCAGCGTTCTTCGCCGATTGTACGGAGAACCTCTTCATTTCTTGACAGTCTACCTAATTTTCGACATCGTTGCAAAGCACTAGCTGTCGAAAGCTTAGATTCTCTTTTCTTCCGGTTTTCCCACACTTCATGGTTCAGCAGCATACAGTGCTGGGCAGCAAACTAACAGTCTCAGAAATTTCCTCCTCAAATTAAGGTTCAAAATGGTTCAAATGGCTCTGAGCACTATGGGACTTAACGTCTATGGTCATCAGTCCCCCAGAACTTAGAACTACTTAAACCTAACTAACCTAAGGACAGTACACAACACCCAGTCATCACGAGGCAGAGAAAATCCGTGACCCCGCCGGAAATCGAACCCGGGAACCCGGGCGTGGGAAGCGAGATCAAATTAAGGCCTATGTTGGATACTAGCAGACTACTACTGAGTAAGAGTGTCCTCTTGAGCTGTGCTGGTCTGTCTGCGACGCACTTGCATCGTTCCTCAGGTGTTATTTTGCTTTCAAGGTAGCAGAATTTCTGGACTTCGTCTTTCGCTGTCGCCAATTTTTATGTTAAATTTTTTTGCAAATCTCATTCCTGCCATAGAGTGTTTCTTCGTTTTACTCTCAGTCCACCTTGCATTACTAACGAAGAAATGTCGTTGCAATGGCGATAGCTTTTTCTTTTCTGTGTAAGACACCGTTCATACCTATGACAACTTGGGTTCATTGCCTCTCGCACCCTCCACCACCGCCCCCCCCCCCCCCCCCCACTCTCGCCTTTTCCTTTTCAGAAAAACATTGCCATCTGATAGCTGACAGACCCAGGCAGAGAGGCAGTGCAGTGTGCGGCTAGCCGCTGCCGCTGGCGTCGCCTGACGCGGCCCCTGCGTCGCTGCCTTGTGTCGGGTCAAGGGCAGCCGCGGCGTCGGCCGCCAGTGGCCACACCCGCACGCACAAGGACGGACCACGCCCAGCACCTCCTGGCCGCCTCTCATTCATTATGCCGCGCCGAGCCGGCCGCACGGTGTCATTAGTCGTCTGCTCAAGGGCGCCTCTCTGGTATGAACATCCGCGATGGACGCACCCCCGTGACGTCTGTACGATAGGCTCCTAGTTGCCCTTGCCACTTGTCATGTCTGCGTCGTCGGTTTCACTTAGGAGCCTGTCACTGTGAATTCTTTTTTGCTCCGTCTGTGACCGTTCTCGCCAGGTAGTAGGCGGCAGTGGCTCCGTTCTGCTGTTCTCTTGTGCTATGCGGCCACTTGAAGTACATACAAATAAATCAGTTACTTGAAGGGCTAACGCATTCGTGTGTGTGTGTGTGTGTGTGTGTGCATATGTGTGGTTTGAGGTTTTCGGGCGCTAAACAGCGTGGTCATCAGCGCCCAAACGCATAGAAACAGTAACACATGCGATGAAGGGACGAAGACGGACAGCGAACAAGGAGAACGGCTAAAAGACACAGACCTGACGCAGTTCCAAATCCTCACATACAGAGGCAAAACAAGAGGAGAAGAAACGCACTAAAAAGGAAACACAAGGAAAAGAGAACAGAATTCGAAGTGAAACAAGAAGGTAATCGTGACTGGCTGACCTCTTACCTAAAGCCTGGGTGAGCCAGTCACCCAGCAGCACATTAAAATCCTCTCCCTCTAATACGAGGCAACAAATTGGACAGGACACAAAACCGTAAGACCATAACCACAGTCGTTGCGTCGTCTTGCAAAATAGAGGGCAAATCCGGTGGCGAGGAAACCGCCACCCTCTGGTCAGAGAATAAAAGACAGTCAAGTAAAATGTGGCGGACAGTAATCTGGACGCCACAAGCACTGCAGATTGGGGGGTCCTCCCGCCGGAGTAAAAAACCATGCGTTAAGGGACTGTGCCCGATGCGGAGGCGAGTGAGAACCTCATCCCGCCTGCATGACTGGTAGGACGTACGCCATGGACGCGTGAGGCCTTGACCAGACGCAGCTTATTTTCACCGACTGCCAGCCTCTCCTCTTCCCATTGACGCATAACACGAAAACGCAAAAGGGAGGTAACAGCATGGAGGGGGACGGCACATTCAACAACGTGAGGGAGGGAACATGCATCTTTGGCAGCCACATCCGCCAGTTCGTTTCCCCTAATACCCACGTGCCCCGGCACCCAGCAGAAAGAAACCTCCTTCCCCTGCCGCAGCAGGTGGAGTAGGGCATCATGGATGTTCTGGACGACCGTATCCGCTGGGTACAAGTGTTGCATGGTCTGAAGGTCACTCAGGGAGTCAGAACAGATGAGAAACTTAAGACTGGGAACACATCTCATCTGCTCCAATGCCCGCAAGATCGCAAACAATTCGGCATCAATGATGGTAAACGCCGCAGGAAGCCGTAACTTGACGACTCGATCAGGGAAAACAACAGCACAACCAATAGAGTCTCCCTGTTTAGAGCCATCCGTAAATACTGGTACATGGTCGGGATGCTGGTTTAAACGCATTCGAGAAGACGCCCGAGTCACACTCGTGTACTGGCGTAACCACTGCCCGAGTGAGCCTCGGGCGCCGGATCGAAAGAGTACGCCAAACACAAAATGAATCACTCACAAGAGCAGAATCACTTCCATCGTTATTGCCGGAATCACTTGGAAACACTGCCAGCGTACGCTTCTTTAGAGGTCTAACGATGTCACTGTCACTGTAATCGTCCTCAGAACCAAAAAGCGTTCATTCACATACATTCGTAATAACCGAACCTTCATTCTCAGAAGGGACATGTCAATAACCATCGCCACAAACGTACCAACGTATTTCACGTTCGTTAATTTCCTTCAGTTTTCAGAATAGGGTCATCTCTAAAGGTAGGAGGAAGTCGAAAATAGTAACTATATGAAGTATCGAAATACATAAGCAAATAGTTCATGAAGGCAGTGAAGTTTGATGCACTAACTACTGGTGTAATGAAATGGAAAAGTTACTTAAAATGTATGGCATCTACAGACAGCGTGCGGAAAACAAGAGGTATCGAGATCCGTCCTTAACGGATGGCACGCGAAACACGAATAAACTTGGGATACGTCCGCACTTCTATGATTCTCAGTTTACTGAGGTAAAAATTCGCAATTTTTTCTTTGTGAAACACTTCAAAGTTAAGCTTTATTGAAATTTTATGAAATATGAAGTGAAAATTAGGCACCCACCATAACAACGCGAAAACAAAACAAAATACGTGTTGTATAGAGGAGTTTCCCAAATAGGCTCTTGCGGGATAGTTACAAGATCAGTCAATAGTTGCATGTCTCCTGTTTCGTAGACAGAAGACTTTAAATGTCAATCTGCAGTATGTTTGTAACTGACTCTTCCGCATTGGGATAAAAATTTCTATAATACAGACATCAGGCCAAAGGATTTCGCCATAGAACTTCCCGAGGTGACAGACTGCTGAAAAAAAAAAATCAGTGGCAACCGAAGGAGTAACTCAGATATGTACAAGCAGAAGACACGTACTTATGTAACTGACAACTGGACTAAAATACTTTAAGTAAAGATCACAGCTCAGTATTTTCTGAAATTATCTTTTTTTGAGACCTGAAAGGCAAACAAAAACCTACAGTTGTTTCGTTGCAGACCATTAGCGATGTTTTCTCTCAATAAAACAAAAGACGCTCTCTATTAATAGTATTGTCGGATTTATATATCTGTAACAATTATTGTAAAGCAACTATCCAAATGAATAAAACTCTAGATGGTGATTTTGAAAATAGCTACGAACTGCAGGAAACGATCTCTGAGACGATAAGGAGATGTAGGAAGAGGATGAAGAGTAGGTGGAGGAGGGGGAGAAGGAGAGTGGCTGACAGTGAGGAACAATAAGCTGTAACTGCTGAAGCTAACTATCCGGCCATGGCGTTCCCGATGCCGGTCACTCCAGCGGGATGAAATAGCCGTGACCTGCCTTCGAACTGCGGACTGTCCCTAACACACGGCTTCAAGAGCTCCCATACGATAGTCTGAGAGGGGGCTAGACCTGAGGAAATGAAGTATCTTCCCTGTTCTGGAAGACAAACGGTGACATAAGTAGTGGTAAAAGTGTTAGTGTTATAAACCAGCGTAATACTGACTTTTAAATCATTTTGTTCAAAGAAAAACACCTCCCCAGTCTGTGATGCCTGTGACATACATTTTAAAAAAAATGGTTCAAATGGCGCTGAGCAATATGGGACTTAACTTCTAAGGTCATCAGTCCCCTAGAACTTAGAACTACTGAAACCTAACTAACCTAAGGACATCACACACATCCATGCCCGAGGCAGGATTCGAACCTGCGACCGTAGCGGTCGCGCGGTTCCAGACTGTAGCGCCCAGAAACGCTCGGCCACCCGGCCGGCCATACATTTCACTGTATGTCATAACAAATGAGTGCTTTTTATATTCTGACGAGTGGCTGAAAGCAAATTTGATTGAGGAACTGCTCTCTGTTTCAACTGCTGACAGAACGAGTGTGGTAACGCTGTCAAAATTTTGTTAAGTGTCTGCACCCTGGCCTAAACTTGAGACGAGATTGCGATTTGTAGAGTGGCTGTCTCATCTCTTTCTTCCAGAGGGTGAACTAGCAGCTGTTATTTATTTTAATTCCTTCCAATGCTTTTCACTTTTTGCTCCAAGTTTTAGATCTCGCTGAATACCATTAGACAAGAAGTTCGAAATGGTTGCCACAGGCCTCTAAACGCGTGAGAACGCGACTCAGCTGCGACTAATGTGTATGTTCAAATGTGCCAAGCTGCAACCAAATGGCGTCATAGGCAGCATGAATGCGTTCTTCCGGTGTCTGCTCGACCCGGATGCGCCTCACCTACATGACTTCTTTCAAATACCGCCCAAAGGTATAAATCAAACGGATTGAGATCTGGCAACTGGGCAGGCCGTGCCACTGGATCACCTCGTGCGATCTAGCTGCTGGGGTAGATGCTGCCGAAAAGCTTCTTGACTTAAATGCGAAAGCAAGCTAGACTGTCGTAGTACTCACACGACCCTTTGTACAAGCAAGAGGCAGGATCACGCACAATAAGTGCACATATATCTCGGCTGGACTGGTCAAACGAGACAGTCACCAATAATCCACACCCAGACATTTTACACTAGCAAATACATCTGGACGCAGCTAGCTGCCTTACAGTTTGTGGTGGGGGTCGTTTTGTGTACCACTGTCATTTTCCCTTTTTTCTGTTCCAGTCACAAATGGTTTGCAAGAAGAACGATTGCTGCAAAGGCTCCATGTGGGCTCTGATATCTGATTTTATTTTCACAATCTCTTAGCAAGATATAGGTAGGAGGAAACAACGTATTGGTTGACCTTTCAAGTAATGTACACACTCCGAATTTTAACAGCAGGCCATACCGTGAAGCAGAACGCCTCATGCAGCATCTGCCACAGCAGTCGACTGGTTGGCTGGTTTGGAGTGAAAGGGACTAAACTGAGAGGTCAACAGTCCATTCTTCAGTTAAGTGGCAAACCAGGAATGTTCGTCAAAGGAAAGAAGCGAAAGGCAAATCCTGCAAACCATAACTGTAAGTAACACAAAAAGAAACAGATATAAAAGCCCAGAAAAAGTCAGCACAGACAAGTCATTAAAAGATCAGGAAAGGCAAGGCATTAAAACCAAGAAATGAAAAAGAATAATGAGAAAAAAAGGTGGAAAGCGTAGAGCCCAGGCTGGGCGACTGAGCAAGGGCCGATAACGGTCCCGTGGGGGAAGAGAGGAAGGGGCGGTTGAGGAGAAGGGTGGCTCACCAACACCTCAGACGGTCAATGACGTCGAAAAGGCCTACCTTACAGGGATGAATAGAAACCACCTTCTCAGTTAAAAGTAACACCAGGTCAGCCAAGTTGGCATCGTCTGCTAGAACCAGAGGCAGCATGTCAGGAAGATTAAGATTCCATCTCAAAGCAGTCAAATTAGGGCAGTCTATTAGTAAGTGAGCCATCGTCAGTCAGGCTCTGCATCAGAAGTGAGTGGGATCCTCACGTCGAAGGGTGTGGCCAGGGATCAGCAAAGTGTGGCGAATGCGGAGTCGACAGAGGACGGTGGATTCCCTGAGACAAGCATGCAGGGAAGATTGCCATGTGGTCGTGGTCTTCTCAGTTGTCCTCAGCTTGTTTGAGGGGGATCAGGGGAGACCATTCTGAGTTCCGATCTTGCAGCAACTGATGATGTATAAATGACCGAAGGTACGGTTCTGGAACCCCCATTTCTAGAATCGGCATTCTGGTTGTCAGCTTGGCCAAAAAGTCAGCTTGTTCATTTCCCAAAATACCAACATGTCCAAACGAAAACTACTGACCATCCGGCTTGATGGATCATCTCCGTGACGCTTTTGCACTTAATGAATGGACTTGTAACTAAATATGTTGCTGCTCTTTGAATTGTGTCTGTTTTCTCTCTCAGTCCAACCTGGTGTGATTCCTAGTATAACAGCCACTACTCAACTATCGATGCTGAATTGATCTGGTAATTCGCTGGCACCTTACCATGAGGATCGTCCATAGCACTCAGGTGGGTGTTGCGAATGTTGACAATATCTAATTACTGGCCACATCCTTCAGCTCTTGACGTCGGTGATACGACGGGAGCAAGTTTATCCACCTCCGCACGGGTATAGACTGGGAGACTCAAACGTTCATAACGGGAGACAGGGACAAAGAATCCAGTCAATTTTTTTAAGTGCTTTATCTGAAAACTACCTTGAGCGGTTAAACAGAGAACCGACTCGTGGCGATAACATATTAGACCTTCTGGTGGCAAACAGACCCGAACTATTTGAAACAGTTAAAGCAGAACAGGGAATCAGCGATCATAAAGCGGTTACTGCATCGATGATTTCAGCCGTAAATAGAAATATTAAAAAAGGTAGGAAGATTTTTCTGTTTAGCAAAAGTGACAAAAAGCAAATTACAGAATACCTGACGGCTCAACACAAAAGTTTTGTCTCAAGTAAAGATAGTGTTGAGGATCAATGGACAAAGTTCAAAACCATCGTAAAATATGTGTTAGATGAGTGTGTGCCAAGCAAGATCAAAAGAAGTGGAAAAGAGCCACCGTGGTACAACAACCGAGTTAGAAAACTGCTGCGGAAGCAAAGGGAACTTCACAGCAAACATAAACATAGCCAAAGCCTTGCAGACAAACAAAAATTGCGCGAAGCGAAATGTAGTGTGGGGAGGGCTATGCGAGAGGCGTTCAATGAATTCGAAAGTAAAGTTCTATGTACTGACTTGGCAGAAAATCCTAAGAAATTTTGGTTTTATGTCAAAGCGGTAGGTGGATCAAAACAAAATGTCCAGACACTCTGTGACCAAAATGGTACTGAAACAGAGGATGACAGACTGAAGGCCGAAATACTAAACGTCTTTTTCCAAAGCTGTATCACAGAGGAAGACTGCGCTGTAGTTCCTTCTCTAGATTGTCGCACAGATGACAAAATGGTAGATATCGAAATAGACGACTGAGGGATAGAGAAACAATTAAAATCGCTCAAAAGAGGAAAGGCCGCTGGACCTGATGGGGTACCAGTTCGATTTTACAGAGAGTACGCGAAGGAACTTGCCCCCTTCTTGCAGCTGTGTACCGTAGGTCTCTAGAAGAGGGTAGCGTTCCAAAGGATTGGAAAAGGGCACAGGTCATCCCCGTTTTCAAGAAGGGTCGTCGAACAGATGTGCAGAACTTTAGACCTATATCTCTAACGTCGATCAGTTGTAGAATTTTGGAACACGTATTATGTTCAAGTATAATGATTTTTCTGGAGACTAGAAATCTAATCTGTAGAAATCAGCATGGGTTTCGAAAAAGACGGTCGTGTGAAATCCAGCTCGCGCTATTCGTTCACGAGACTCAGAGGGCCATAGACACGGGTTCACAGGTAGATGCCGTGTTTCTTGACTTCCGCAAGGCGTGCGATACAGTTCCCCACAGTCATTTAATGAACAAAGTAAGAGCATATGGACTATCAGACCAATTGTGTGATTGGATTGAAGAGTTCCTAGATAACAGAACGACAGAACGCAGCATGTCATTCTAAATGGAGAGAAGTCTTCCGGAGTGATTTCAGGTTTGTTGCAGGGGAGTGTCGTAGGACCGTTGCTATTCACAATATAAATAAATGACCTTGTGGATAACATCGGAAGTTCACTGAGGCTTTTTGCGAATGATGCTGTGGTATATCGAGAGGTTGTAACAATGGAAAATTGTACTGAAATGCAGGAGGATCTGCAGCGAATTGACGCATGGTGCAGGGAATGGCAATTGAATCTCAATGTACGCAAGTGTAATGTGCTGTGAATACATAGAAAGACAGATCCCTCATTATTTAGCTACAAAATAGCAGGTGAGCAACTGGAAGCACTTAACTCCATAAATTATCTGGGAGTACCCATTAAGAGTGTTTTAAAATGGAATGATCATATACAGTTCATCGTTGGTAAAGCAGATGCCAGACTGAGATTCATTCGAAGAATCCTAAGGAAATGCAATTCGAAAACAAAGTAAGTAGGTTACAGTACGCTTGTTAGCCCACTGCTTGAATACTGCTCAGCAGTGGGGTATCCGTACCAGATAGGGTTGATAGATGAGATAGAGAAGATCCAACGGAGAGCAGCGCGCTTCGTTACAGGATCATTTAGTAATCCCAAAAGCGTTACGGAGATGATAGATAAACTGCAGTGGAAGACTCTGCAGGAGAGACGCTCAGTAGCTCGGTTCGGGCTTTTGTTGAAGTTTCGAGAACATACCTTCACCGAAGAGTCAAGCAGTATATTGCTCCCTCCTACGTATATCTCGCGAAGAGACCATGAGGATAAAATCAGAGAGATTAGAGCCCACACAGAAGCATACCGACAATCCTTCTTTCCACGAACAATACGAGACCGGAATAGAAGGGAGAACCGATAGAGGTACTCAAGGTACCCTCCGCCACACACCGTCAGGTGGCTTGCGGAGTATGTATGTAGATGTAGATGTAGGTGTAGATGTGTGATTGTCCAGGTACGCCATGTGCTATTGACAATTTTCCCTTTGACTTTACAGCAGAAAGAACACTAAGGGGTGGTGGCGCAAAACGCTTGATCTCCAGTCTTTGTACGCATGTCCTGGAATAAATTCCAAGCCCCACCACTGTGTCTCATGAAGTGAGGGAGTGTCACATTGTTGATTGTGATTCATCTATTACATCTACATCTACATACATGCTCCGCAATCCACCATACGGTGCGTGACGGAGGGTACCTCGTACCACAACTAGCATCTTCTCTCCCTGTTCCACTCCCAAACAGAACGAGGGAAAAATGACTGCTTATATGCCTCTGTACGAGCCCTAATCTCTCTTATCTTATCTTTGTGGTATTTCCGCGAAATATAAGTTGGCGGCAGTAAAATTGTACTGCAGTCAGCCTCAAATGCTGGTTCTCTAAATTTCCTAGGTAGCGATTCACGAAAAGAACGCCTACTTTCCTCCAGAGACTCCCGCCCGAATTCCTGAAGCATTTCCGTAACACTCGCGTGATGATCGAACCTACCAGTAACAAATCTAGCAGCCCGCCTCTGAATTGCTTCTATGCCCTCCCTCAATCCGACCTGATAGGGATCCCAAACTCTCGAGCAGTAGTCAAGAATAGGTCATTTTAGTGTTTTATAAGCTGTTTCCTTGACAGATAAACCACATCTTCCCAAAATTCTACCAATGAACCGAAGACGACTATCCGCCTTCCCCACAACTGCCATTACATGATTGTCCCACTTCATATCGCTCTGCAATGTTACGCCCAAATATTTAATCGACGTAACTGCGTCAAGCGCTGCACTACTAATCAAGTATTCAAACATTACGGGATTCTTTATCCTATTCATCTGCATTAATTTACATTTATCTATATTTTGAGTTAGCTGCCATTCTTTACACCAATCCAAGTCATCTTGTATCCCCCTACAGTCACGCAACGACGATACCTCCCGTACACCACAGCATCATCAGCAAACAGCCGCACATTGCTATCCACCCTATCCAAAAGATCATTTATGTGGATAGAAAACAACAACGGACCTACCACACTTTCCTGGGGCACTCCAGATGATACCCTCACCTCCGATGAACACTCACCATCGAGGACAACGCACTGGGGCGTTAAACTGTGCGTCCACCTTAGTGCTCCTCGATAGCCAGCGAGTTTCACCCTTTCCCCTCTCACTTATCCAACACTATACACACCCCTTACAGTCACCTGCACGTAACAGATACAGCTCTTGTCCTCTCAAAGGGAAGGTGCCTGAGGGCGCGGAGAATAGGTAAAAACTTTCCAATTAGGCAGCTGAACCTGCCTTTCAGTGTCTCCCAGCATTTAATGCCATACGATTTTACTTTACCTTATACGGGTTCACAGTCTCATCACCGCACTGTACAAAACGCATCCACAACAGAGTGTGTAGGCGGCAACGCCAAAGCGGATGCCTCTGGTACCTCTATAAGCACACTGCAGTCATGGAGAACTTTAAAGTCCTCTTGAGTGTGGAGCTAGAACGATAGTACAGACGGGTCATTCCCACTTTTGTCGTGTGTTCTCGCGCGTGCTTTAACCACTGAAACCGACACTGTCGAAGATCTTTCACTTCCACCTTCAAGTGGATGTAACTACCTCGGAAAGCATTACCGGCCATATTTCCATGTGATCCTTTTCCTCCTTATCCTGTAAGTGTCATTTTCTGCAGTTTGTCCCCGTTCAGCAGAATTAACCAGGTGTAGGCTATGTTGTTACACTACCGGCCATTAAAATTCCTACACCACGAAGATGACGTGCTACAGACGCGAAATTTAACCGACAGGTAGAAGATGCTGTGATATGCAAATGATTAGCTTTGCAGAGCATTCTCACAAGGTTCGCTCCGGTGGCGACACCTACAATGTGCTGACAGGAAGAAAGTTTCCAACCGATTTCTCATACACAAACAGCAATTGACCGGCGTTGCCTGGTGAAACGTTTTTGTGATGCCTCGCGTAAGGAGGACAAATGTGTACCATCACGTTTCCGACTTTGATGAAGGTCGGATTGTAGCCTATCGCGGTTGCAGTTTATCGTATCGCGACACTGCTGCTCGCGTTGGACGAGATCCAATGACTGTTAGCAGAATATGGAATCGGTGGGTTCAGGAGGGTAATACTGAACGCCGTGCTAGATCCCAACTGCCTCGTATCACTAGCAGTCGAGATGACAGGCACCTTATCCGCATAGCTATAACGGATCGTGCAGCCACGTCTCGATCCCTGAGTCAACAGATAGGGACGTTTGCAAGACAACAACCATCTGCACGAACAGTTCGACGACGTTTGTAGCAGCATGGACTATCAGCTCGGAGACCGTGGCTGCGGTTACCCTTGACGCTGGATAACAGAAAGGAGCGCCTGCGATGGTGTATTCAACGACGAACCTGGCTGCACGAATGGCAAAACGTCATTTTTTCGGATGAATCCAAGTTCTGTTTACAGCATCATGATGGTCGCATCCGTGTTTGGCGACATCGCGGTGAACGCACATTCGAAGCGTGTATTCGTCATCGCCATACTGGCGTATCACCCGGCGTGATGTTATGGGGTGCCATTGGTTACACGTCTCGGTCACCTCTTGTTCGCACTGACGGCACTTTGAACAGTGGACGTTACATTTCAGATGTGTTACGACCCGTGGTTCTACCCTTCATTCCATCCCTGCGAAACCCTACATTTCAGTAGGACAATGCACGACCGCATGTTGTAGGTCCTGTACGGGCCTTTCTGGATACAGAAAATGTTCGATTGCTGCCCTGGCCAGCACGTTCTCCAGATATCTAACCAACTGAAAACGTGTGGTAAATGGTGGCAGAGCAACTGGCTCGTCAGAATACGCCAGGTGCCACTCTCGATGAACTGTGGTATCGTGTTGAAGCTGCATGGGCAGCTGTACCTGTACACGCCATCCAAACTCTGTTTGACTCAATGCGCAGGCGTTTCAATGCCGTTATTACGGCCAGATGTGGTTTTTTTGGGTACTGAATTCTCAGGATCTATGCACCCAAATTACGTGAACATGTAATCACACGTATAATATATTTGTCCAATGATAACCTGTTTATCATCTGCATTTCTTCTTGGTGTAGCAATTTTAATGGCCAGTAGTGTACATTCCTCAGTAAGACGGAAGGAACAAAACTCATCGCATTTAGAGCGTCCTAGCACAGATGCCACAGAGTTGCTGCTGAGAACTTGAGTTCGGAGAGGAAAGCGTCGCGGCCCCGTCGTCACACTGTCGTGCCACGCCTCCGTCGTTTCCGCCGGTTGGCTCCGCCTCACGTTTGACGGAACAGCCCGGCCGCTGGAAACCGCAGGTCGGCGTCTCGCCTCGTGTAGCTAGCCGGCACGTTTCGTAATCGCCGCGGCCGGTGACCATCCCCCCGGTCTGCATTTCCGCAAGTCGTTCTATAAAGACGAGGCCAGTGACGACCACTTTCCGGCAAACAGTCGCACAGCGCGTAACGGAGTTCCTCGGCTGGCTCAAAGCCGGCCGTGCGTATCCTCATGGAAGATCGAACGCTGATGTAATTAGCCTTTCGACGCCGTCCTCGGATCGATCAGGGTTGCGCTGTGTTTAAGATGTTAACTCGTGTTCGAAACGAAACTCTTTCTCTGCTTTTCTTTGCCAGTTTTCAGAGAGGAAAGAATAGCAGAGAACCTCCTGAAGAAACGGACTCCGCTGTTGCATAGTCGAAGATCCATCAAGAGAAATTGTGAGAATGTTTTCCAGGGGTTCTGTAATCTCGTAAGGATATAAGCTTCCCAGGGATAAAATCAGAACCAAATCCTGAGATTTCGATGAGTAAAGAGGTAACGGTAGGATTTAATAAAATCTTTCGGGTGTTAGACTGCGTCATTATTCACTGAAGCGCCAAAGAAACTGGTATAGGCATGCGTATTCAAATACAGATATATGTAAACAGGCAGAATACGGTGCTCTCTTGGTTGTTTACTAAGATTACCTACCACGTGACACACGGCATTTGCTTCGATTGAGAACACTGAAGAGCCATCTATCGAATAGAAACTGAACTCTGGATTCATGCAGTGAAGCGCGGATTTATGAGTTGAGTTCGTCACGTGATTTAAATACCACAGCAACGTCCTGTGATGACAGTTTATCTTTTCATGCGATTGTTTTATGAGCATTTGAGGACAACATTTTTGATGTGGATTGGCAAGAGAGCCAACCCGGTTTTGAGAGGAAGCCGATTGGCACGCGTTTTAGCTCACGCAGGCTGGCGTGAGGTCTGGAACAGGTCAAGGAAATTAGACGTAGCTGTGGAATACTTAACTTTAATCCATAAATGGTGAACATCGCTCTTGACGGTACATGTTTTACAGCATCAATAGTAACTGGTAATGGCGCCTTGCTAGGTCGTAGCAAATGACGTAGCTGAAGGCTATGCTAACTATCATCTCGGCAAATGAGAGCGTATTTTGTCAGTGAACCATCGCTAGCAAAGTCGGCTGTACAACTGGGGCGAGTGCTAGGAAGTCTCTCTAGACCTGCCGTGTGGCGGCGCTCGGTCTGCAATCACTGACAGTGGCGACACGCGGGTCCGACGTATACTAACGGACCGCGGCCGATTTAAAGGCTTACACCTAGCAAGTGTGGAATCTGGCGGTGACACCACAATTTTATTAAGGCGTCGAAGCTTCAGTATCGCTGTAAGACCACCGCTGACCCATCTATTACGCTCGGTTTCGCCGCGAGATGACGGTAATGGTGGTAAGCGTGACAAACAGCGCGCTGTCTAGGACGGAAATTCTGTTCCGCTCCTCACCTCACTCTTCCTCTCTGCGTGTGTTTGTTGCCCACAATTTCCATTAACGTCATCACGCGAGGCGTGTCGACGAAAGTGAAAGTCAACGCGCTCTCTCTCATACTGATCTGGCACCTGCAGTCGCTATCAATCCTCACGCAGTGCAACAGCTGGGAAGCCCCATTCACGACCAAAGCGAAACAGTCAAGACGTCTGCCGTCGGTAGCACCCGACAAGGTCGACTGTCATCATCTCCAGTGGCAGCACAATTATTTGCGTTCGAGAAAGGCAGATGTGGACACAAACTGGGTACGCTCTGTGGTAGCTGAGCGTTGTGCCGTGCTAGTGGAGCAAATGATGGCTAAAGTGACCTCTGATTTCTGTAATAAACACAGTTTTCTTATCTTTCTGTTCACGTCTCTTTTTTACAGTATCCTCCCATTATATCCGTTTATTTTCGAACAAGTGTATCAATACTATCAATACTCCGCAAGCTATGTTATGGTGTGTGGCGTAGAGTACTTTGTGTACCACTGTTACTCCTCATTCCTAGCTACAAGTGGTGTGAGACGTCTTGTTTTCAGGGTGTTATACGAGAATTTTTTAGGTCTGTTCGGCAGCGGAATGGAAACCACATCGTCCGGCTACTTTTCTTAAATAGTCGCCCCTCCTGCTTAGCCATATGTCGTAGCGTGGTACCAACTTTCTCACATCTTCGTCTCAGAAGGCAGCCACATGTGATTTGCGACAATTCTCTACGCTGATCTGTGCCAAAATGCTGTCCCCATAGCCAGCGGTTCTCGTGAGTAACGATATGCAAACCAGAGGAAGCCAAGTCTGGGTTACACAGTGGCTGATCAAACCCATCGCGAACGCTGCAGGAGCGTCTGTGTTGCACCGGCAATGTGCGGCGGACCATTGTCGTAAACCACAATGCCTGATAACACTCTGCCTGTTTCGAATTGCCCCTCGTAAACGATTTTCTCTAATCGCCTGAGCCAATCGCTGAGCAAGATCATCGGTTTACACTTTCTTGCTTCCCTGACAGCCTGCAACATGCATTCTGCACATCCTGATTCGAAGTTCCTGCACCATTTCCGCACTTTGCTGTCACTCACGGTAGTTACTTTAGGTGGGCTGCATGAAAATTGGGTATAATCCCTCATCATGAAAAAATCTAATGACAGCAAGCACTTCACACTTACCCATGCTTCTGTGCTCACTGTGCGCTCAGAAATGAAAGTGTCACGTGATGCGATCGACAGACGTACCTAGAGACATTGCACAACAGAGCTGCGCAAATCATCTGATTTGCACTGATTTCAATTTCCCGACCGATTAGGCCTATACGGAAAAGAATTTCCCCCGTACTTCGTAGGAAGTAGTATATTGGCTGTCTCATCTAGGAATGTACGCCCTCTGAATATTAAAACTAAAGCAGTTCATGAAGCACAATGCCTCTGATGCATAGTGTCACTGGAATACGGCGAGCATCTTTGGGGCACTTCCTACTTACTAAACGAACCTGTGACGCAACGCCCTTTTGTCCCTATATCTTGTATATTTCGTGTCTCAATTACTCCTGTTACGGGTCACAGACTGACGAGCAGTATTCAAGTACCGGTCGAACGATCTCCAGGAGTGGCTACACTTCCACAGCATTCTCCCAATGAATCTCAACCTAGAATCTGTCTTTTTTTACTGTTAGTTTGTATGCGTTCCACTTCCAACTGCTCCTCACGCATATTTCGAGAGACATTGGGTTGTTTTCTGTGACTGCACGGCATTCGTATAACCATATACTAACTAGTCTCTACGCCTTATTATTTCTCAGTCTCACGATCTATTTCATCTCTGGAATAGTCTTCTGCCACTTCAGTCGTGGACGATAATGTTGGTTCTCTATTTGAATGCATGCCACCTTATAATGTATGTTCAGTTACATTAATTTCCAAAGTATAAGCAAGTCAGTAATTATCACGCATTTTTGTAACATCTATCATCTTTTCCTAGTCTTTTAATGCAGCTATAAACTGCTCATACCACAAATTTAACTGCTTGCCAGGCTCGACATAACGGTATTAAATCAGTAGGAGGTACAGGAACTAAACAGCAACTGTCACTTTCGTTTTAGAGTACCACTGTAGATTGTCGTTTTGCCGATACCAATTCGCCACGAAACATGCAGATTCATTTCTCATCTAAATAAAAAAAAAACTTTGTTACGGTTCTGACGTTTAGTTTTCCACTAAGAATTTAATTCAACTAAATCGTGTAGTTTGCATATGCACATCAAAACGAGATCTCACGAGCGGAACATTCGTTTCATTTATGATCCTTAAAGCTCAGTAGTCAAGTTTACAGGTAACGATTTTTCGCAGAACCAGGGAAACAGCTGTCCCAAAGCACATATGGGCGGATCAGTAACAAGACACTTAACACTGTCTTCTGGGAATCCAGTTTCGTCTATTTACTTCCCTCGGCATTCGTTTTTCTCTTGTGATCTTCGCGAAATGACTTCGACGGCAAGGTGTCTTTTATATGTGCACGTCTCATTCAGGAAATGATCCAGGATTCGGTTCTGGGGGTCACGGTCTTCTCCTGAAGATAATTTGCCGTCAGACATATTTTTAGCGCCACAGATGTCGACGATTTTGCTAATAACAATAAAATACTTTAGATACTATTGATTTGTTTACATAGTTGGTTGTTAGTACGATACTTTTGCTTTTCTTGTGAGTGTAGCCAATCGATTCTTGCGTGGACGTAAATTGTTTAGTGCAGTGCTGAGGCGATGGTCCGTTTTATACCAGACGATGGCGACGTGATCTTTGTATGCGGACAGACGAATGGCAATGGACGGGCAGCCGGACGACTGTACAGGGACAAGTATCCCCACCCTCCGACAGCAACCGCACCATAAACTGTTTGTAACAGGTTTTTGTCGTTTGTGTGAGACATCGTATACGACTATGGGTAACCGTACGCCCGCCCGGTTTACGGAGCGGTCTAACGCACGGTTTTCCGGAGCGGGAAGGAGCGCCTGGTCCCCGGCACGAATCCGCACGGTGGACTTGTGTCGAGGTCCGGTGAACCGGCCAGTCTGTGGATGGTTTTTAGGTGGTTTTCCATCTGCCTCGGCGAATGCGGGCTGGTTCCCCTTATTCCGCGTCAGCTACACTATGTCGGCCATTGCTGCGCAATCAAGTTCTCCACGTACGCGTACACCACCATTACTCTACCACGCAAGCATAGGGGTTACACTCGTCTGGTGTGAGACGTTCTCTGGAGGGGTGGGGGGGGGGGGGTTCCACCGGGGGCCGAACCGCACAATAACCCTGGGTTTGGTGTGGGGCGGCGGTGGGGTGAATTGGACTGCGGTAGTCGTCGTGGGGTTGTGGACCACTGCGGCTGCGGCGAGGACGGAGCCTCTCAGCCGTTTCTAGGTCCCCGGTTAATATACATACATACATGGGTCACCGTAAAAGGCGGAGCAATCAGTAAGTACACAGGCATTTGTGGAAAAGGTGTTTAACACTGTAGGGTATGATTGCGGCATCGGCATCCTGTTGGGTGACCGACCAGAATGGGGTAAGGCAGACAAAAGTGGAGAACATTCTCCACACGCGAATAATTGCAGAACTGCGAATAGATGAATGGTAAAGCTATGATAACTATTCGAGCTGACATTTCTCATCTTCATAAGAAAAATGCGAGCCTTGTGACGCTGCATGTATGAAAGTGTACCGGAAAGGGCGGAGTGTACAGAGATGCGTCCGCCTGAGTGACGGTTTCGCCGGCTGCAAATGCCAGCAGACCGGCCACTTAGCGCGTCGCTTCCGATTTCTCCGGGACAGTTATCGGTCCCCCGACACGGTTCCGCGTGGAGAAAACGGCGCCGGGGATTATCAGCAGTTCGCCGGCGCCTCTCGCCGGGATCTTCCGACGGAGGGAGCCGAGGTCCTGGGAGAAAGCAGGGGGCCTGCCTCTCTGACCGCGTGAACTTCGGTGGACCTGCGACATCCAATGTCCGAAAAGTGGCCAGGGCACCGCCACACGCGGAGCTCGTGGAATGTGGCAGCGTGTGAGGCCTCTCCCAAGCTGGGAACGGCCGCTCTTCCCACGGCGTGGCTCTCAGTCTCGATGTGGGCCGGCGGCGCACTCTCGCCGTTGTTACCAGTCACAGGTGTTGCCTGCCTGCGTGAGATACGGGGCTGCTCACGCTAAGCGAAAGTAAAATTAACCACAGCCCATTAGTCATGCAGCGTTTCATCAGTGTCATACTCCGAAACACCTTGCGTATTTCACATGAGTTGCCTCCCACCGTGCACACATCACATTACTCAGAAGCTAACTGGAATATAATGTAAATACTTGCGTTCATACTATCAGAAGTTAATATTGTAACTTTAGTCAGACGGTAAAATACGCAAACCTGGGTAACTGAGATGTTGAGCTACACCATGTGAAAGCCAAGGTAATCGGTCAATCATAAATGACGACTGCTAGAAAGAAATCTTACCCCAATAAAATTTACGCACTTTATCTGACCCATAAAAATGACTGTGTTAAATTTTGGCTCCCAATGTTGCGAGTCTGTTAGTTTTTGAAGACAGTGGCTGTACCACAACTATTATCGTTACTACACAACAAATGATCACTGAACAAAACGCATCTGACTGTGTCAAATACACTCCTGGAAATTGAAATAAGAACACCGTGAATTCATTGTCCCAGGAAGGGGAAACTTTATTGACACATTCCTGGGGTCAGATACATCACATGATCACACTGACAGAACCACAGGCACATAGACACAGGCAACAGAGCATGCACAATGTCGGCACTAGTACAGTGTATATCCACCTTTCGCAGCAATGCAGGCTGCTATTCTCCCATGGAGACGATCGTAGAGATGCTGGATGTAGTCCTGTGGATCGGCTTGCCATGCCATTTCCACCTGGCGCCCCAGTTGGACCAGTGCTCGTGCTGGACGTGCAGACCGCGTGAGACGACGCTTCATCCAGTCCCAAACATGCTCAATGGGGGACAGATCCGGAGATCTTGCTGGCCAGGGTAGTTGACTTACACCTTTTAGAGCACGTTGGGTGGCACGGGATACATGCGGACGTGCATTGTCCTGTTGGAACAGCAAGTTCCCTTGCCGGTCTAGGAATGGTAGAACGATGGGTTCGATGACGGTTTCGATGTACCGTGCACTATTCAGTGTCCCCTCGACGATCACCAGTGGTGTACGGCCAGTGTAGGAGATCGCTCCCCATACCATGATGCCGGGTGTTGGCCCTGTGTGCCTCGGTCGTATGCAGTCCTGATTGTGGCGCTCACCTGCACGGCGCCAAACACGCATACGACCATCATTGGCACCAAGGCAGAAGCGACTCTCATCGCTGAAGGCGACACGTCTCCATTCGTCCCTCCATTCACGCCTGTCGCGACACCACTGGAGGCGGGCTGCACGATGTTGGGGCGTGAGCGGAAGACGGCCTAACGGTGTGCGGGACCGTAGCCCAGCTTCATGGAGACGGTTACGAATGGTCCTCGCCGATACCCCAGGAGCAACAGTGTCCCTAATTTGCTGGGAAGTGGCGGTGCGGTCCCCTACGGCACTGCGTAGGATCCTACGGTCTTGGCGTGCATCCGTGCGTCGCTGCGGTCCGGTCCCAGGTCGACGGGCACGTGCACCTTCCGCCGACCACTGGCGACAACATCGATGTACTGTGGAGACCTCACGCCCCACGTGTTGAGCAATTCGGCGGTACGTCCACCCGGCCTCCCGCATGCCCACTATACGCCCTCGCTCAAAGTCCGTCAACTGCACATACGGTTCACGTCCACACTGTCGCGGCATGCTACCAGTGTTAAGGACTGCGATGGAGCTCCGTATGCCACGGCAAACTGGCTGACACTGACGGCGGCGGTGCACAAATGCTGCGCAGCTAGCGCCATTCGACGGCCAACACCGCGGTTCCTGGTGTGTCCGCTGTGCCGTGCGTGTGATCATTGCTTGTACAGCTCTCTCGCAGTGTCCGGAGCAAGTATGGTGGGTCTGACACACCGGTGTCAATGTGTTCTTTTTTCCATTTCCAGGAGTGTATGTTTGAAACCACAATGCAACACTTTCATAAAATATTTCACTCGCCTTAAACCTCTGAAATTATGCTGATGTCATTCTCGTAAATGCGCAGTGATAATCATTGTACCTGACTGACTACGATCTACAGTGATAATGAAATTTATGGCGTATGTTTGCGCAATGGACCGCTCGTCTGCTCTGCAACCTCGTTTTTTTTTTTTTAATAAAATAACGATCTGACTGTCAAAATTAAGTTTCTCTCACCGTACTCGCAAGGTGCGGTGTGAGGCGGTATTTCATCAGTACTCAGAAATGTTACTCAGCACACAATTCGCGATGTGCAATGCGAGTGTGCAGTCAAAACCACGAATGCAAATGAAAAATCGAGTACTAATCTCAACGACGAAGAAGTAACTGAATCGACATTAAGTTTTAACTGAACTTCATAAAGTCATACCAACAATACAACTTTCCATATTCCACACACATGAAATAATTCCCAAAATCTCTCTTTAGCATTTATCACTGCAGTGAAAGAACCATACAACTTCATTACAAAAACCTTAAAGAAAATCAGAACCACAACCACTGTTTTAACAATCAGCATACTAAGTAATTACAGATATAGCAAACCACGTTACCTTTGAATGTTTGTTACCTTTTCTGATTATTCGGTTTCATATCTCTCTTTGAACGTTGCTCCAAAGAATGCTGCCTCTACTTCAGAGCAAGGCCGGCTGCCGCCATTTCCAACCAAGCACAGTATCACACACTGACTACTCCGACAAAGTAAAGCTAATCTGGCCATCTCTGGGCTCTAACAATTTGAAATTGTATAATTATAAAGGCAATATTAAAGCGATATTACAAAGCTTGAGAGCATTTATCAATTTACAAATTATTTGTGGCCCATAATGCATACTCAACATTATCACAGCAAATACGACAGCCACCTTTCAACCTAACTGTCTTCTCATAAAGACATCACATAACTCACTAGCTTGTATTTTCTGCGTAGTCTTAACCATAAAAGGATCTCGGATGTCGGTATGGAACGATCCGTCTAGTACCATGGAATTTCTTCCCTAATGTTTAAACACTGATCTTGTAATCCTATCGCTTCTTGTCAGTGTTTCCCAAATGTCTCCTTCGCCGACTCATACGAGAATATCCTCATCTCACCACTACCTAATTTGCAGCATTATTCTGTAGCCATATCTGAAGCTCTTCTATTCTCTTCTGTTCCGTGATTCTCTACCATACAACGCTGTGCTCCAAAGGTACATTCTCAAAAATGTCTTACTCAAAATAATGCCATTTCTTGGACAGGAATGCACGCTTTTTCTCCACTAGCCTGCTTTTTACGTCGTTCTTGCTTACTCCGTCATGGGAAATCTTGCTTCCAAGATGGCAGAACTCCTTAATCGTCTGTTCCGTGATCACCAGTTTCGATGCTAAGTTTCTCGCAATTCTCATTTCGGCTAGTTCTCATTGCTTTCGTCAATCCATATTTTGTACTCATTACATTGTTCACTCCATTCAGCAGATCCTGTAATTCTTCGCTTTCACTGAGTAGAGCAATGTCATCAGCGAATCTTATCATTGATATCCTTTCACCTTGAATTTTAATTCTACTGTTGAACGTTTGTTTTATATTTGTCATTGCTTCTTCTATATGTAGGTTGAACAGGAGGGGTGACATCCTTTTTTATCCAAGCACTTCGTTTTTGGTCTTCCACTCTTATTGTTCCCTTTTGGTTCTTGTACATACTGAATATTGCTAGTCTTTCTTTATACCTTACCCCTGCTTTTATCAGCACTTCGATCATCTTGCACCATTTTATATCGTCAAGCCGTTTTCCTAGGTCGACAGATCCCATGAGCCTACCTTCATTTTTCTTTCGTCCTGCTTCCATTATCAAGTTCGGTGTCAGAACTGCCTCTCTCTAACAGATCAATTTCCTTTTCCATTCTTCTATGCACTATTCTTGTCAGCATTTTTTATGCACGAGCTGTTGACCTGATTGTGCGATATTCCTCGCACTTCTCTGTGCTTGCTATCTTCGTAATTGTATGGATGATATTTTTCCGGAAGTGTGACGATACATCGCCAGTCTCTCGGACTTAACACACCAATATGAATATTATTTTGCTTGCCATGTGCCAAAACGATTTCAGAAATTCCGATGGAATATTTTCTATCCTTTCTGCCTCATTTGATCTCAAGTCTTCCAGAGCTCTCACAAATTCTGACTAATATAGGAGCCCCTATGCCTTCCATATCGATTCCAGTTTCTTATTTTATCCCCTCAGAGGCCTTTAATGTACTCTTTCCTCCTATCCGCTCTCACTTGTGCTTTTAACAGTTGAATTCCCATTGCGCTCTTAACGTTATCATCCTTGCTTTTAATTTCACCGAAGTTTCTTTTGTCTTTTGTATATGCTGAGTTAATCCTCCCGACGGTATTTTCTTTTCGATTTTTTCACATCCTTCATTGTACCTATGTTTGTCTAACATCCGGGATTGTCCTTTTTAAGTATGTCCGCTCTTCTTAAACAGGAACTGAATATTCTGGTATTCCTTATCGGAGCAGACACATCCTCAGCGGACATCTAACGAGTCTTCCTCAGTATTTCAGTGTCCCACTTCCTTGCACATTGATGGTTCCGGACGATTCTCTTTAACTTCAGTCTACTCTTCAACAACATTAAATTACTATCTAGTGCTCGGTACGTCTTACAATCCAGTATAAAATAGCTAAATCATTGTCTGACCATGATTTAACCGAGCTGAAATCTTCCCGTCTCTCCGGGTCTTTTCGGAGTATACCACCACCTCTTGTGATTATTGAACATAGTATTCGCTATTACCATATGAGATTTATTGCAGAACTCAATTAGTTTTTATCAGCTATCATTTTCACTCCCAAGCCTACGTCCTTCCGGAACCCTTTCTTGTATTGAAACTTCTTGGCAGATTAAAACTATGTGCCGGACCGAGACTCGAACTCGGGACCTCGGTCCGACTCACAGTCTTAACATGCCAGGAAGTTTCATATCAGCGCACACTCCGCTGCAGAGTGAAAATCTCATTCTCCTTTCGTGTATTCTTTGCGCTAACACGCTACGCTAATCCCAATTACTACTGGATTTCCATCTGACTTAACAAAATGAATATCCTCATACTTCCTCTATCTCTTCAAATTATGACATCTGAGTGTACACTCGGACGATTGTTGTCGGTGTTCATTGCTGTCTATTCTGACGAGAACAATCGTATCAATGAATTGCTAACAGTAACTCTTTTTCTGCCCTATCTTCCTACTCATGACTAATTCCACTCTCGTTTCACTATTTTCTGCTGCTATTGATATTACCCTATACTCGTCTAACCAGAATCTTTCCATTTCACTTCACTGACCCGCACTAAATGTAAGCTGAGCCTCTGCGTTTCCCTTTTCAGATGTAGTTTTTCCACTCCGTTATAACTGACATTCCAGGAGCCGCCTCGTGAAATATTATCCCATCGTTGGTTATTCCGTCTATTTTGTCGTAATCACCTTCCCTTGACAGTGCCCTCCTGGAAATCCGAGGCCGGCCGCGGTGGTCTAGCGCTTCTAGGCGCTCAGTCCGGAACCGCGGGACTGCTACGGTCGCAGGTTCGAATCCTGCCTCGGGCATGGATGTGTGTGATGTCCTTAGGTTAGTTAGGTTTAAGTAGTTCTAAGTTCTAGGGGACTGATGACCACAGATGTTAAGTCCCATAGTGCTCAGAGCCATTTTTTTTGGAGATCCGAATGAGAGGCTATTCCAGAATCTTGCCAATGGAGAGATGAACATGACACTTCTTTATTACAGACCACACGTCCTGTGAATACACGTTATGTGTCTTTAATGCAGGAGTTTCCATAGCCTTCTGCATCCTCATGTCGTTGATCGCTTCTGATTCTTCCTCATTTAAGCGGCTGTGGATCACCTGCGTCCCTTAATGCTTGATCTCTTTACCGACGGCAATGGCAACGTTGCTTTCAAAGCGCAGTTTTTCAGGTACCCTGAAAAATGGCTTAAGTACAAAAGCCAACGCTGGTGGTGCAGTGAAGAACGTAAAGAACGGTTTAGCAACTAGAGCGGCTAGCCATTAATTCAATATACAGCTTCGGAACCGGAGCACTTCCGTAACATGGAGAACCTAATAACTGAAATGCTAGTAATAAGTGCTTCCACGACATAAAATGCACAACTGAGTAAAGACTGTTAGCTTGTCGCAGCACACCATGTCTCTCAGAATGATAGAAGAATGAACATATGCTTCACACCACCGCGGATAACCTTTGAATTTATCTATGACATTGCCTTACAGTGTGAAAATCAGAAGAGTACACAATCTTTCCCCTCCCTTCGGATAGGGTGTCTCCGTGCTAGTGTGCCTGGAACAGATCCGCTACGTAGTCTGGTTGAGTACGTGGCACTGGACATTCCTCCAGACGAATAAAACTTAGGATTTAAGAGCTGGGATCGCCTACAGTAAGCTAACGTTTGTGGCTCGATTTCTCTCAACATATGGAGAGGGTACACCTGTAAAAAGTGAGACACCGCCCCGGCAGCCATGTGTCGGGTGACTTTCCCCAGACGCAAGGTCACTGCGAGCGCGACCCCAGGAAAGCGGGACCGGACGCTTGCCGTATCCGTAGGAATGAAAGCGATGGACCGCATCGTCGCGAAGGTCATCACCTGCCAAACATTCCTACCAGCGTTCCAGTGTGTCCGGTGTGCTACATAGGATAGGGGCTTTTGTGACTAACGCGATCTGATGGCGTGCATTATATGGAGACGGCATATGCGGAGTTTCTGCTTGTATGTCTCAAAAATGGTTCAAATGGCTCTAAGCACTATGGGACTTAACATCTGACCCCTAGACTTAGAACTACTTAAACCTAACTAACCTAAGGACACCACACACACCCATGCCCGAGGCAGGATTCGAACCTGCGACAGTAGCAGCAGCGCTGTTCCAGACTCAAGCGCCTAGAGCCGCTCGGCCACAACGGCCGGCTTGTATGTTTCAGCTGTAGATGTCTTTCATATTACAGAATTTCTCTTAGTTTTTGCAGGTGGTGGCTTAGCTCGTGTTATCTACTAGCCCTATATACGTGTCGTGGAGTAAGTAATCCATGGAGGAGGTGACGGTGCTTTCCATCGCTTTGTACGTTAGATCTATAGATAGGTCTGGTGCAAATGATGAATCTATTTGAAATCCCAGTACCTTTTTATGGTAACATACTGAACTGTAGAGTAGCATGAGATCTATATTAAGGTGGGAGGAGATTTGTTGCGAGCTGGAGAGGCCAATGAACGAATGTTTGAGGACAAACTTTAGTATTCAATACTTAGCATGTTTCACAGTTACATGTACGTCACTAATGGTAACAGCTACTTTCTCGCTGTTGTCTGATATTTTCAAGTTTTTTATACGTTTCAAGGCCATAATAACAAGGCTATCCCCGTGCAGGACCCCTGCTGATGTCTGTCCCATGTGAAGCACATCATCGATCTACCCACGTGTTATTGCACTGTTCACTAACGCCTGAGGAGGGATGTTATAGACGATTCTAAAGAAGGGTCTGAAAAATCTGGGAGAAACTTCTAGTTTTCTTCCTAATATAGCTCCTTTATGCAGGCAATGAGAAAATCGAAAGCGTTGAAGCACAAAGCTCGTAACTTACTTTAAGAGCGATCAGGCTTAGTGTGATTTGATCTGCCACAGACCTGGACGATAGAGGAGAGGTGGAAAGTTTGGAGATGACGTGCCTTTTAAGTTAGTGTCAGTACGGGACGGTTAGTTTGACGGGAGAAGAGAAGAAAAAAGAAAGGAAATCGGCGGTCGCCTAATTGAAGGGTTAGTGCCTTGTCTGCTGATTGCGCTGTTAGTCGGTTATTCGCCTGCGTGTCACACAAGTTCGTCGCCTCTGCCACTGACTATGGAGTACAAATCGTCCAGCATTCTATTCCTTAAAGGCAGTTAAAATATTAATATCTGTGCGTATGTTATTGTGTACAAGTATGACTTAATTTGCCTTGAAACGAAAACAATTCATAAATATTATACCGACTACTCTGAAGTGGTAAAATGTTTCTGCGCTTCCACAAAAGTAAAACTTCAACATGCTTATTTTCTTTTTTCCCATTTCGTCAACTATTATAGTTTTCTTTATTTTGCTATCGTCTGAAGACTGCTTTGATGGAGATATTTATGTGAGCTTATCCTGCACGAGTCTTTTCATTTCTGCTTTACTGTGACCTACATCCTTTCTAAGCTGCTTACTATGGTCACCCCGTTGGGCTCCATTGCAGTTTTCATTCCCTCATCATGTTGACGCTGAAAGTGTGTTCTTCGTACAACCGAACTCTTCTTTTGTCATATTTTGCTATAATTTTTTCTTCTTAATTCCATTTCATTAGATACTCAGTCCACCCATCTGAACTTCATTTTTCTTCTGCACCACCATATTTCAGAAGCTTCTATTCCCTTCTTGTCTAAAACGACGGCCCACGTTTAATTTCCGCACGAGACTACACTCTTTTCTGAAGAAAAGATTACTCAGTTCTCTTAAGAAGAGACTACTTTACATTTAAGTTAATATTCTATGCTGATATATATATTTTTTTTCAGAAATGCTCTTATTGCCCTTTCAGGAAGAGGAAGGACGATCTCTCTAGTAGATATGTTACATCTTCTAGATGTTCTGCCAGTAAAACGGAGTTCGCCTTCTCAACAAAATTTTCCATATTATGGTTCCAATTTACGTTGTTCGTAATTCTAATTCGTAGGTATTCAGTTAAATCAAATTTATGATTTATTATGTAACCGAAATTTAATGTACCTTACAGTCGGTTATTTACGGACAAATGTCACTTTCCGCACAATACAGATATAGTTATCTTGTCTAAAGCCTTTTGCAGTTCGTTTTGATCTTCTGATGACTTTACTAGACGTCAAACGACTACATCATCTGCAGACACCAAGAGGGCTGCTCAGATTGTCTCCTAAATCGTTTATATTTTTTAAGAACATCAGAGGCCCTACAACAAGGAGCCCTACATACCACTTCGGATCCATTACATGACTTCCCATCAACTACTGTGAATTGAGACTTTCTGATAGAAAATCATGGCTGCATTCTCACATTAGAGACCTCCATAGGAATCAGTTTCGCTAGAAACCGCTTATGAGGCACGTTGTTAAAAGCCTTCTGGAAATCTTACAAATATGGGATCAACATGTATCCCCTGTCGATAACACTCATTACTTCACATGAATAAATGCACTTCGAAGAGGTTCGCGTGCTAGCTAGTGTGACATACTCTTTCAGTGGGGGTTATACGGTTATTCGTCACTTTACGTAAAACTGAAGGTAGTCGTGCCCATATTGATAAATTATAAAAACCAATTCTCAGCAGGTTTTATGTTGTCTTCATTGTCCTCTGGAGGGCTACGATTGTTAATAGACGGCCTCTCTGTTCTAAGAAATTACCTACGGATTGCAATTTTCGTAGTTGTCCTTCTGCGTTTGACTTTTGTATTTTTTATAATAAACAAGCAAACAGTTTCAAAATGATTAAAAATGATTAACTTGCAGAGAAAAGCACTCCCGAGGACAGCACTACTGTCCATTCCAATCATCTCTCGCTATCTCTCACTCTCACTCTCACTTTCACTCTCTCTCTCTCTCTCTCTCTCTCTCTCTCTCTTTTCTCTCTCTCTCTCTCTCTTTTTCTCTCTCTCTCTTCGACATGACTCACTAATATTACATCCCTTTCGGCCGTGTGCGCGGTAGAACAAAGGTACTATCATTGTAAGGGCGCAGTCCATTTACATACCTGGGGACGACATTGTTTAAACTTACTATACCCAATTTTTTACGTGAATAGATGAAATATATCCGCAGTTGCTTATAGGGAACACTATCTGGTGTATAATGGAATGACAACAACGAAAATTTGTGCCAGACAGGGACTCCAGCTCTCATTTCTCGCTTCATACGAGCGGTCACCTTAACCGCTTTCGCTATCCGTGCGTGACTCACGGCCAGACCAAAACTTCTATGAAAGATCCTGCGTCACAATGTGCACTCTTACACATGCAATTCCCACAAAGGGCAGGACATTTTCAAAGAAAGTCGGCGCCCGGTATCGGCAGATAACTACGATATCGCAACGCCTGTGTTGTTAAGGAGAATGATGCCATGTTCCTTCGGACACGTACGCATGTGAGAAGGAAAATTGCATCGTTCTTCTCAACACAGGCAATGTAATATCGTATTTTACGTAAATATTACAAAATTTAGTGAAAATATTGTTGTAAATAACTTTAAAAAATGATGTTTTTGTTTATTAACTACAAATTCTTCCAATTTATATCAGATAAAACGCAGCAGTTCACAAAGTACATCGCTCACCTAGAAATCAATTACACACAGTAATTGTTTTTTATGAATGAAATAATCGATACCCATCAATATCTAAAGGTTCTTGATACACGTTAGGCTTTATTACATCACACTAGGCAGCCACATACCTTTGACGATCCAACAGGCGATTGAGATAGTAAATCGACCCACCAACATGAAAAGCTGTGATGGTTACAGGCTTTCATTGTCTTGGTTGCTAGCAATAGCCAGCGACTAATGGAGCGCTCCCGCGAGGTTGCCCCACCTTTCGCCTCGTAAACACCCCCACGAAAGGCACATGACGTTCTGACCTGTCCTAACCGCCACCAGACGCCGCGAGAGCAGCACCACGTCACAAATGCAGCTCCCCACGAATCGTCAATATGAACTTACAGCCGGCCGCGGTGGTCTAGCGGTTCTAGGCGCTCAGTCCGGAGCCGCGCGACTGCTACGGTCGCAGGTTCGAATCCTGCCTCGGGCATGGATGTGTGTGATGTCCTTAGGTTAGTTAAGTTTAAGTAGTTCTAAGTTCTAGGGGACTGATGACCACAGATGTTAAGTCACATAGTGCTCGGAGCCATTTGAACCATTTGAACCATGAGCTAACAAAATTCAGTCCTATATTACTACCCATATAGAACATCTTCGCCCTTCCCAATTCCGGTATCTAGTCATATAATACATTTTATTTTGGAACCTTCTAAGGAATTATAGAGGGCGGGAACGAAATGCACATAAGAGACGAGTTACACTGTCGCATTATTATTGCACATCCCCATGAAGGTCACAGGCAATACTGGCCGGAACGTCGGTTAAACGTTTTACGAATGACGAGGTTCACAATTCAGGCGAATTTGGTGTACCGTAATTCGAAAAAAATCCTTTCGCTTGATGCGACGGGTCAGTGTCGAAGCAATTCTCATTACGTTATATTAGGAAACGATGAAATTATTTGCCCTCATCAGTGACTTCATTACTTACAATTCGGTACTTTTTAAACACTTTAAAGAGTTCAAGGTCACAAATATTAATAAAATTCTTTCTCTTAACTTAAAAATAAAACTTACCTATTTAATTCCTTCGTCAATATTTCCTACAATTCAGAAGGAAATTTGAACACATTATGGAATTTTTGCACACTTATTTTCAGTTATTTGGTGAGTTAAATTATCAGCTGTATCATCATCAGATGAAACTATATTCAGCAGGGTTGTCACAATCACTAAGAAAAAGTTTATTCCACTTCGTATAGCTCGTAATTTAACCTGAACTTTGTACCCCAAACATATTTACAAATCGCGTAATCAGTGTGTTTTGCAGTTGGGAATTTGACTAATTCAGTCTAAACATTAATACTTACGTTGAACTGGGAATATCGTAAAAATTTACTTTCAGCGTAATTTTTTAGGATCGTATTGTTTGGTGCTGCTTGTTTTGATTCTATAATTTTCGTTCATCACGTCAATTAAACTTCCCACCTTTTAAGGACAATCCATCAACGTTATTTTTAACTGGCTTCTACCTACAAAAGGATACTGAAAATACTCTATTTAAATCAGTATTGAACGTTAAAACATACTGTTCAGTTGTTATTTCGGCAGCAGAATGCACAATTACGTAAATGAAATGAGCTGGATTCACAATGCATTGGGATGGAAACGTCAAGTGGTGCGCACATACTTGCTCCTTTGTCAGACCCTCACCCATCTTATGAAATTCAAATTTGTAATCTAGAAAAAGTTGTGTTATAGAAACGCAGTCCTATTGCCTGAACCGGATAAATCTTAGGAAAGAATATGGACTTATACTTGAGACGGAGCCTGGTTTCAGCCTTTCAATCCAGAATCAATGATCCTGAAATCAGGATGATCAGTCTGGAATATGAACTCCGGTCCTCTTACCACTAATCCAGCCGCTCAGCCTTTAGGCCACTATCGCCAGTTCGCCTGGGATTGGCAGTTACGTACAACGGCTGAGATACGGTACTGTTTGAGATACATTGTTGGATGCTATAAATTGCTTAACAATGGTGCCACAGAGCGTTCAAATAAAGCAGCGAATGAAATAAACCATTGGATACAATCTCGTCACATGCGTAAATATTAAATAAAAACGTCTTCAGTGGCCTGATGGCAAACCAGAGAAAATTCGAAGAGGGTTTTGACAGGAAAAGAAATTGAGCGTGACGGTGAGCCTTAATGGAGAAAGGCTGCACTCGTTTCTCGGTTTCACGACAATCCCTGGGGCGAAGTAGGTTCAGGTTAGTGGAACTGTTTACTAATGCAACAGCTCTCTCATTCTGTGCCAATTCATTGCAGAAGAGTCTCAGAACGAAGAATTACAATGAAAATATCCATTTTTACGCTTTAGCGAGGCAGCGTCCACAGCACGAACTATGCAGTAGAGGCGGGAGAAAGGAGAAAGCAGTAATTTCCCAGCCGCATTAAGCAGTGTCACAGCGGCACGCTGACAGCCATGTTTCACACCATGTCATGGCCTTCATGCAACGTTTTCCTGAACAGAAGTTTTCTTGAATGGAGCACCGCGCGCGGTTGTGAAACTCGCGCTAAGATAGACCGAGATGTACCAATTCTCCGGGTACCCTTTGTACCACTGACACTAGACATGCGAAGTACACAATGCTAGGTTCGGTGTTGGGCAGCGGTGGGGTGGGTGGACTGCTGTGGGGTTTTGGACCTCTGCGGGCTACGGCGGGACCAAGCCTCTCTGTCGTTTCTAGGTCCCCAGTTCCATACAGTACAGCACCTCGAAGATTCGGCAGTTATGTAATTACACTCTTGTTAATCGAAGTGCACTCATGATGATGATGATGTTTCGTTTGTGGAGCGCTCAACTGCGCGGTCATCAGCGCTCCTACAAACTCCTAAACTGAACTCAGTTCAATCTGGCCACTTTCATGAATGATGATGGATTGATGAGGGCAACACAAACATCCAGT
Source organism: Schistocerca serialis cubense (assembly GCF_023864345.2). Lineage (NCBI taxonomy): Eukaryota > Metazoa > Arthropoda > Insecta > Orthoptera > Acrididae > Schistocerca > Schistocerca serialis. The sequence continues at coordinate 283,375,655 of NC_064643.1, read as the reverse complement.
CTCCTTGCAGAGAAAATTTCCTACCCCGTTCGGGAATCGAACCCGTGACCCCGTGATTCAGAGGTAGCAATGCTAGACCCCTAGACCACGAGCTGCGGACAAGTGTACTCATCCGCCCACACACTGCTCAGTAGATAACATTATTTTCTAGCTGTTTCTATCAAAAACATGAGAAAATATCGACGGCAGGCAGCTCTATTTTGTGCCAGTGTCGGTGAAAAGTACGGATTTTTTTTTTATTTTTTTACTTTCTCATCATTAAAACCAATTACATGTATCGACATTTCAGTGAAAAGGCAAACGCGATTCGAACGAATCTTGTTGTTGTTGTTGTGGTCTTCAGTCCTGAGACTGGTTTGATGCAGCTCTCCATGCTACTCTATCCTGTGCAAGCTTTTTCATCTCCCAGTACCTACTGCAACCTACATCCTTCTGAATCTGCTTAGTGTATTCATCTCTTGGTCTCCCTCTACGATTTTTACCCTCCACGCTGCCCTCCAATACTAAATTGGTGATCCCTTGATGCCTCAGAACATGTCCTACCAACCGATCCCTTCTTCTGGTCAAGTTGTGCCACAAACTTCTCTTCTCCCCAATCCTATTCAATACTTCCTCATTAGTTATGTGATCTACCCATCTAATCTTCAGCATTCTTCTGTAGCACCACATTTCGAAAGCTTCTATTCTCTTCTTGTCCAAACTATTTATCGTCCATGTTTCACTTCCATACATGGCTACACTCCATACGAATACTTTCAGAAATGACTTCCTGACACTTAAATCAATACTGGATGTTAACAAATTTCTCTTCTTCAGAAACGCTTTCCTTGCCATTGCGAGCCTACATTTTATATCCTCTCTACTTCGACCATCATCAGTTATTTTGCTCCCCAAATAGCAAAACTCCTTTACTACTTTAAGTGCCTCATTTCCTAATCTAATTCCCTCAGCATCACCCGACTTAATTAGACTACATTCCATTATCCTTGTTTTGCTTTTGTTGATGTTCATCTTATATCCTCCTTTCAAGACACTGTCCATTCCATTCAACTGCTCTTCCAAGTCCTTTGCTATCTCTGACAGAATTACAATGTCATCGGCGAACCTCAAAGTTTTTATTTCTTCTCCATGAATTTTAATACCTACTCCGAATTTTTCTTTTGTTTCCTTTACTGCTTGCTCAATATACAGATTGAACAACATCGGGGAGAGGCTACAACCCTGTCTTACTCCCTTCCCAACCACTGCTTCCCTTTCATGTCCCTCGACTCTTATAACTGCCATCTGGTTTCTGTACAAATTGTAAATAGCCTTTCGCTCCCTGTATTTTACCCCTGCCACCTTTAGAATTTTAAAGAGAGTATTCCAGTCAACATTGTCAAAAGCTTTCTCTAAGTCTACAAATGCTAGAAACGTAGGTTTGCCTTTCCTTAATCTTTCTTCTAAGATAAGTCGTAAGGTCAGTATTGCCTCACGTGTTCCAGTGTTTCTACGGAATCCAAACTGATCTTCCCCGAGGTTGGCTTCTACTAGTTTTTCCATTCGTCTGTAAAGAATTCGTGTTAGTATTTTGCAGCTGTGACTTATTAAGCTGATAGTTCGGTAATTTTCACATCTGTCAACACCTGCTTTCTTTGGGATTGGAATTATTATATTCTTCTTGAAGTCTGAGGGTATTTCGCCTGTTTCATACATCTTGCTCGCCAGATGGTAGAGTTTTGTCAGGACTGGCTCTCCCACGGCCGTCAGTAGTTCCAATGGAATATTGTCTACTCCGGGGGCCTTGTTTCGACTCAGGTCTTTCAGTGCTCTGTCAAACTCTTCACGCAGTATCATATCTCCCATTTCATCTTCATCTACATCCTCTTCCATTTCCATAATATTGTCCTCAAGTACATCGCCCTTGTATAAACCCTCTATATACTCCTTCCACCTTTCTGTTTTCCCTTCTTTGCTTAGAACTGGGTTTCCATCTGAGCTCTTGATATTCATACAAGTCGTTCTCTTATCTCCAAAGGTCTCTTTAATTTTCCTATAGGCGGTATCTATCTTACCCCTAGTGAGATAGGCCTCTACATCCTTACATTTGTCCTCTAGCCATCCCTGCTTAGCCATTTTGCACTTCCTGTCGATCTCATTTTTGAGACGTTTGTATTCCTTTTTACCTGTTTCACTTACTGCATTTTTATATTTTCTCCTTTCATCAAGTAAATTCAATATTTCTTCTGTTACCCAAGGATTTCTACTAGCCCTCGTCTTTTTACCTACTTGATCCTCTGCTGCCTTCACTACTTCATCCCTCAAAGCTACCCATTCTTCTTCTACTGTATTTATTTCCCCCATCACTGTCAATTGCTCCCTTATGCTCTCCCTGAATCTCTGTACAACCTCTGGTTCTTTTAGTTTATCCAGGTCCCATCTCCTTAAATTCCCACCTTTTTGCAGTTTCTTCAGTTTTAATCTACAGGTCATAACCAATAGATTGTGGTCAGAGTCCACATCTGCCCCTGGAAATATCTTACAATTTAAAACCTGGTTCCTAAATCTCTGTCTTACCATTATATAATCTATCTGATACCTTTTAGTATCTCCAGGGTTCTTCCATGTATACAACCTTCTTTCATGATTCTTAAACCAAGTGTTAGTTATGATTATGTTGTGCTCTGTGCAAAATTCGACCAGGCGGCTTCCTCTTTCATTTCTGTCCCCCAATCCATATTCACCTACTATGTTTCCTTCTCTCCCATTTCCTACACTCGAATTCCAGTCACCCATGACTATTAAATTTTCGTCTCCCTTCACAATCTGAATAATTTCTTTTATTTCATCATACATTTCTTCAATTTCTTTGTCATCTGCAGAGCTAGTTGGCATATAAACTTGTACTACTGTAGCAGGCGTGGGCTTCGTATCTATCTTGGCCACAATAATGCGTTCACTATGCTGTTTGTAGTAGCTTACCCGCATGCCTATTTTCCTATTCATTATTAAACCTACTCCTGCATTACCCCTATTTGATTTTGTGTTTATAACCCTGTAGTCACCTGACCAGAAGTCTTGTTCCTCCTGCCACCGAACTTCACTAATTCCCACTATATCTAACTTCAACCTATCCATTTCCCTTTTTAAATTTTCTAACCTACCTGCTCGATTAAGGGATCTGACATTCCACGCTCCGATCCGTAGAACGCCAGTTTTCTTTTTCCTGATAACGACATCCTCTTGAGTAGTCCCCGCCCGGAGATCCAAATGGGGGACTATTTTACCTCCGGAATATTTTACCCAAGAGGACGCCATCATCATGTAATCATACAGTAAAGCTGCATGCCCTCGGGAAAAATTACGGCTGTAGTTTCCCCTTGCTTTCAGCCGTTCGCAGTACCAGCACAGCAAGGCCGTTTTGGTTATTGTTACAAGGCCAGATCAGTCAATCATCCAGACTGTTGCCCTTGCAACTACTGAAAAGGCTGCTGCCCCTCTTCAGGAACCACACGTTTGTCTGGCCTCTCAATAGATACCCCTCCGTTGTGGTTGCACCTACGGTACGGCTATCTGTATCGCTGAGGCACGCAAGCCTCCCCACCAAAGGCAAGGTCCATGGTTCATGGGGGGGGGGAACGAATCTTATAAATGATAAATTTTAGACTGCCTATTCTGGGAAAACAAATACAACATTGATAATCCTCCAAGAGAGCACAATTCTTTGATGTGACAGGGGCTGGAAGACTTTACCTTATAATCTAGCGCGATTCGAGTACTACAGTTCAAGAAGTCAGAACGCAGGGGGAGTTCTGAAATAACTAATTCTCGGTTTGATCAACAGTTAATAGGTATTATTTCCTCTTTCTTAATTAGTGGGAAAAAAGTTAAAATATGAAGGAAGTGAGACAGGAAGATTCCATATCACGAAACTATTTACAGCATTTCTGGAAGTCGTAAATAAAACCGTGAACAGCGAAAAAGAAAGAATTCGTCTTTATATCATACACAAGATCAATTCGTTCTGATGATATTTTACAGTTTGTGTTTAGCGTACATAAACGTAACAATGGCTGGAAGAATTTAATATAGTAACTGAAATTACGCCGGGAAATCAATTGTAACAATATTAAAATCATGTATCAACAATTCATGTCGAAAATTATAGCACAAATTGTCAATGAAGTCATAGAAGAGACAGTGAGTGAGTATGCAGTGCACTCAAGACAGATAAATCGACAGCAAAAGGAATGGCACAGTAAAGAGGACTAGAAATGCTTTTAGCTAACTGGACAGTGTTTCTGAATCTGATAAGAAACTCTTACGGTGGGTATTGGGTGTTACCAATTTACACTTGTTACAGTAAGGCCTGAACTTTTAATAAAAAAACGAGTCAATTCCACGGGTTGCTCAACGAGATACAGAGAGATGTTTGTCTGCAAAATTTTAGGAGAAACTGACAAACAAATGTATCCACGTAGACAGGAGTGGAAGATTTAATAATGATTAATGAAAATGAAATGGGCGTGGGTAGAACATGTACAAAGGCGAAAGTGTGCTAGACAGACCAGGTTCGAGTCCCGACCTGGCATAAATTTTCATGTGTTGCTATTTCTACACATATCTCTGCCAAGATATTCCCTCTCAGCGAATTTATTTCTTACTAATTTCGTACGGCTGTAGATCTTCAGAGTGTTTGCCCTTTCGAATTAGAAGTGATTAGGTCTAAATAAGTTAAAAGTATTGTTTGCTCTGTTCTGCTTCCATGTAAGCGCATTCGGAATCATTGTACTGCTGTTAACATTCTTATGCGATATCTGTGGAGTCATTCGGTCACTGGACGCCACTCATGTACACGTCTATTGCTGCAGCAGTTAGAGTGCACGCCATTTACTAATGAGACACGGTTTCACGTTCCATTATCCTTGACAACTCGATAAGCAGGAATTTTTATTGCACTGCATTCTACGGCAGCCATGTGAGTTATGCGATATGAGAAACATGAGTACCGGTACCTCTCAACTCAAACACTCAGTATTTGTCACGCAAAAGAAAAAGTGACCTATTTAGTAGTAAGGCTCTACGTGATAAAGAACTCTGCCGTTAATCATGAATTCAGAACTGGATTCCGATTTAATTAAATGTTTTTTCTTCCAGTTAGAACGCATGAAGAGTCATATTGGGCGACCTGTCTAGTATAAATGCAGATATTTCAATTGCTGGTGTTTAGCAGGGCAAGTTACGGACGTAGTGAATGTTATGCAGTTCCGGGTACTCACACATCCGTCTCAGTGTTGTGTTGATTCGCCAGACAGACATTGCCAGGTTAAAAGGATTAAGATAACACCTCAACCTGACAGAATAACAAGTATAAATACAACTATTTGAAGTTGTTATTGCCTGTCTCAGTTTTGAACAGCGACTTTCACACACAGCGTAAACAATGTTACGTCTCATTTAATAATGACGACTTTGACTCTACCCAGCCACTGGTTATTCCTTGCTCATTTCAATGTCAGTCAAGTTTGTAGTGCTATTCTCAGCTGTGCGAAATAAGCAACGACACAAAAATTGAATAATCACGGCAGCAATAAACTCTGAACCTCCCTTTCCTGGAGAAATTTTATGTTCGTTATCAGTTTCGATTGTTTCTGTTCATCATCGTCCGGTTTCGAATGACACGTGAACATGATCACAATAAGGATTTTACATAATGATATAACCGCCATTTGGCTGTGTGATAGGCTTTATAACGCGATCCAGATTTCAAACTCAGCCCATCGTCAAGTGTTACAAATGTCTACAATCATATGAAACACAAGTCATTGCTAAAGTATGTATCTTCAGTTATATAAAACAAATGTTTCGTAAGTAAAAGTGAGAACATTTTTGTGTCTATATTTTAACGATGGCTTGTGCTCCACACAACTCATATGATTTTTGACATTAGTGATACTTAATCATAGCCTAAGGCTGAAATATGGATCGCTTAATAAAGCATGTCATGCAACCAAATGGCGGCTATTTCATACCGTAAGTTTTATGACAGTTGCTCCACATCAAGAAAAAGTCATCAATTTTCTATTCCAGTAAGCATGAAGGACACAACAACCTACATATTAGTATCAGAAGCTATTATCAAATTTTGATCAAGTCAAATGAGCTGTAATTCCGTATTTGCATCACAGCTGGCGAAATTAGTCGTCTGATACATTCGGATGAATGATCTACCTGTTTCTTAATATTACGAGGGCTATTCAGAAAGTAAGATCCGATCAGTTGCGAAATGCAAACCACAGTGAAAACCAAAAACGTTTTATTTCCAACAGACTTTTGCCGTAGCAATGTATCCACTTTCCAGTACCTTCGTCTTAGAAGGCAGCTGCCCGTGCTTTCTGCCAATTATCTACGGTAATCTGCAGTTTATTGTCTCTGCCAAAATGTTGTCTTCATAGTCAGCGGTTAGTACGAGCAGAGATGTTAACCAGAGGGAGCCAAGTCCAGGCTGTGTGGTGGGTGATCAAACGCTTCCCATCGAATGCGTATGGCCAGGAATTGTCATGAAGGAAGTACACGACGGTTACGTTGTGTGGGCTCCATGAAGTCACGCGAAATCCGTCACCAGTACTTGGTGGGGTGCAGTATTTTCAAGGCATCTTTACGTGCTCTCTATGGGGTCAGAACTGAAAAGAGTGACGTGAAGCGATCTACGGGCGTACTAGAGACGTCTATGAAAATCTTGGTCAGATATTCACTGTGGTTTCCATTTCGCTATCGATCGGACCTTATTTTCCAAATAGCCCTCGTATAATTACTAACACGCGATTTGTAAACAGAAAGCTGCGTTGTGATCCTGATCTCTCGTCCGTTAATCAGCTCGTTTTGAATTTTCAACTGAATTTAGCTTCTTTATAATATAACAAATCAGAGATATACAGAATATGTAAGATAAAAGAGAAACGATGGGAAGCATATTTATCCTGTCGTCGATATTTTGGCTTGCATCCAGTCTCCGAGTTGCGTATCTCTTGAAGCATGACCTCAGTGGTATGTACTGAAAATACAGCCGGAAAAAAAGAACAGGCATCATCAAGAAGACACACACACACACACACATACACACACACACACACACACACACACACAAAGAGTCACACAAGCATCTCACTGCAGTGAACGATATGTCGAGCTCGAGGAAATGGAAAGAAGTTAATCAGAGATTCTGAGCATAGAATTTCACAATAAGTGTCACTGAACTATTCCAGTTTACTATAGAATGGCACTTTATTTTTATATAATGCTAATTTTTTAGCATTCTGTATTCTCTAAATAGTTCTTGAACGGCGTGTTTTAACTGAATTCTTAAATATCCACACGTTAGTCGTATGCTCTCCCTCAGCAATTTATAACAGAATATTATTCCCCTGCAGAAAATTGTTTTGTATTCTTTGTTTGTTTACCGTTGTTAAACTGAGTTTAGTCTGGATTTTGTTCATCATAAATGGTGCAGTTTGTGAGATAATTGTTGGTGTTCTTGATATGCATAACAATTTTTTAAAAAGAGTCTCTCTAGCCGTATGTACGAAAACTCAGACAACCGTGTGAACGAACTGCAGAATACTAACACTGTTTTTGCTTCTTGATTTGGCTGTCACGAAGTGTCCAGAGCTGACATTGATTGTTTTTACTTTTATTTCATTTCCAGCGGCGCGATAGTGCCCTCACATATACAAATTTCAGTTCAGCTAAATGAAATAAAAACAAATTAATGCCGTTTACACTAAAATTATTTAATATTTATGGAGAGCAAGATTTACTACTTAAATCTGGAGCATGATTATTGCTGTTACTGAAATATACTGCTTATAGCAGATGACATCATATGAAGGGGAGGTTTCACACTAAAAGGTGATTTGGGAGAGAATAGATTTGTATTAATATTAATAATTATTACTTCAACCCATTCTGCTTTAACTGAACATAAGAATCCCCAGATGCCTAACCTTTTCGGAGTTACTGTAATTATGTAGTCTTAGTGTACACGAAACGCTCAAATAAAGTTCAGATAGGACGAAGGAATGCCAATGAGGGAAAATATGGATGCAACGAGCTCCCCTACAAAAACCAAGATACCCTCGAATTTACTGGTAATTTCAGTTGATAAAACTTGTATCAACGGACGCTATAAAGATTCCAGGGTATTCACCTTGAATTGATGTAAGCGAGAGATTAGAAAGTGATCCGATACTCAAACATATTTTGTATCCAAACGGTTTATTTCTGGACGTAGGTTCCTTCTAAAAACTTTATTTACTAAGGCCCCTCTACAACCCCTAGCAGCCCACAATAGGGTTTTTTAAATTTTCTGTATCACAAATACAATTTGCATGCGAAACGAATTTGTGAGGGACTCCGAATATAAATTGGATGCTCTGAATTATCCGAATAATTGTCCATCAGCTTAACCTGAAATTATACGAAATTTAATTTGATTCGTAAGACACGCCGTAACTCTGACGCAGTGCTTTCTTGACGCCTTGGGAATATCGTCACAAGCCACAAAATAAAAGGAGAAGGAGCAGCAGCAGCCGAAGGTGGATAGCTGTGCTAAGAAACTTGTCACGACATCGACGGAAGTAATAGGCAGACGCTTTGGCAACTGCCGATGTGTATATTTTTCGACATGGCGCTCTACTGTTTTTGCTTACCGTTAATGTAGCCATACAGATCCAGCGAGATAATACAGTGCATCTCAAATGGTTCAAATGGCTCTGAGCACTATGGGACTTAACTGCTGAGGTCATCAGTCTCCTAGAACTTAGAACTACTTAAACTTAACTAACCTAAGGACATCACACACATCCATGCCCGAGGCAGGATTCGAACTGTAGTGCCTAGAACCGCTCGGCCACTCCGGCCGGCACAGTGCGTCTCCCTTGTGTTTGTGCCTGGGTGCGAAATAAAAATTCCGCGAGGTTTTGTTTGTTAATACGATCTCAACTACTATTTCGAACATGAAATGGATCCATGAGCCCGTATCCCTGGGCAACAAACACCTAAAATAGTTTGTCCGTAGGACAGTGGATACGAGATTCTACGTTACTGGATGAGTTTCGTATTAAAATCATTTCAAATAAACATTGCTAGATTTTAACGTGTAAAAAAAAAGAAATACGTTTAGACCGTCTCTACAGGCTCCCACAGGTTAATGCCAGCGACCAGGCCAAACCTATGTAGTCACGGTGTCGAGTTAGTCGTCACTGAACAGAAGAAATAACTAGTTCTGAGAAGGAGAGTTGAGGGGACAAGTGGCGTGGAGATAGGGGAAGACCAGCGACCAGCTAACGTCTGCGACGCTTTCTACGGCCGCCGCCGCCGGCGCTGCGCGCATTATACGCTAGATTTACGATCTGGACGGACGCGGTTTGCATCAGTCTCGCGAAAGGAAGCTCCGACGCTGCCTTAAACTAGCGGCAGGAGCCTCACTTCCGCCTAAGAATGGGTCTTTTCGCCCGGCAGATCCCTGCATAGAGAATGGCCTTCCGTCATCTTGAAAGGGAAAAAGCCACGCTCACTTTTACTTCACGCAATGAGAAGATGTACACGAGAAAAGTTAATCCTGTATCCAATTATACACGCTGGGCTAATGGTTTCCGGCTTACTGAAGCTAATTTGCAATTACTACCAATAAGAGGGTACGACAGAACTTTTGAAAATTATATATACAAACACGTTATTCGCACGGAATGCCAGCTACAGGGGCAATCTTCGACTAACAAACCGTTGTCTGCTGAAGTTGTCGGGCAAAAGCTAAATCATAATCCAAGTAACTAAAATGGGTTGTCATTACAATTCCACCATCACTGCTTTCGAGGACGTCGTTTAGGGTAGCTTCCTCGTCCCGTGTTGTACTTTCTGCCCCACTCACTACAGGACGAAGTGTCTCCAGTAAATTTGTCATTAAAGAATATATTGCGATACAATTTGAAGCTAGCTGAAATTCGTGATAATACCGCACTCTGTAGGAATAACTTATTGCGGATATTTTAAGCAAAAGGAGTGTAATTTACTGCCGATTCCTTCAATAAAGGCCAACGGCATTGCCGCAGTGGTAATACCGGTCCCCGTCAGATCACCGAATTTAAGCGCTGTTGGTCTGAGCTAGCAGTCGGATGGGTGACCATCCGGTCTGCCGAGCGCTGTTGACAAGTGGGCTGCACTCACCCCTTGTGAGGCAAACTGAGAAGCTCCTTGATTGAGAAGTAGCGGCTCCGGTCTCGGAAACTGACATACGGCCGGGAGAGCGCTGATTACGTGCCCCTCCATACCCGCATCCAGTGACGCCTGTGGGCTGAGGATGACACGGCGGCCGTTCGGTACCGTTGGGCCTTCATGGCCTGTTCGGGAGGAGTTTAGTTTAGTTTTTTTCCTTTAGTAAAGAACTATTTCCAGTGGTTGGAAAACCAACTGGTTAAATCTATGTTGGAAAATATTGATAAAAACTCGTCAAATGTTTTGTGAAGTGATTTGACTAAAAGTCAGAAATAAACATTAGAGAAACAGTTGACGAGCCTTTGAATGATTCCTCAAGTCATGTACAGCAGCTGAGATGCTGAGAAGCTCATACGTTAGTGTCATAAGGAGATGAATTAGTAGATCCAACCAGGCAAATATTGTCTAATACCCTTTAAAATTCTGAAATTATAAGTTATATATTAAACTTTAAATTCTCAGACTCCACCACATATGCTGTACATGATTTAGAATATCGTGCAAAGGTGTGTGAAACGTGTCTCGGATATATTTTCTTACTTTTACATGAATCATTTCACAGAACTTGACAGCTTTAATTTCAAAAAAATGGTTCAAATGGCTCTGAGCACTATGGGACTAAACTTCTGAGGTCATCAGTCCCCTAGAACTTAGAACTACTTAAACCTAACTAACCTAAGGACATCACACACATCAATGCCCGAGGCAGGATTCGAACCTGCGACCGTAGCGGTCGCGCCGTTCCAGACTGTAGCGCCTAGAACCGCTCGGTCACTTCGGCCGGCTAGTTTTAATTTTTTCACATTTTGTTCAGAAAGCATGATTTAAAAAATATATATATTAGTCATTTTTCTATTACTGTTATTACTATTAAGAATATTTAGATCAATAGAAATCAGTTTATGCTGTGATTTCATATTTTCTGATATTTACATAGCTAGCAGCAGCTCTTCGTGAAGTATTTGAATCTTGTTTTGAATCATTAATTGAGCTTTCCTTATTTACCTTGGCTACCTTCACACAATTAAATCCTGGTCTGCAGACTTAGACCTCACACTGATTAATTTCATGCCCCATTTGTCTATTTTCCACTCATTTGGGTGTGAAAATTCCGAAAAAAATCCATTGTGCATTTTCTAGATAGTCTTTGTTTTGCTCAACTCAAACATTTCACCGAAAAAGACGGGTCCACGATTTACATACGTATTTCAAAAATATTAAACCAAACTTAATTCACGCTCTTTTGACATTACGATCAGTGGGCATCGATCAGAGATTTTCGCAATATCGGAAAAACTTTAGATTCAACAGCACATTGACTGAAGAAATTAAGTTTGAGCGGAATATACAGAGTGTTCTAAAATGTCATTAAAAACTTCTGGGACTTGCAGAAGAGAGTGAGTAAACAATATTTTGAATAGGAACTCATGCCCGGGAGCGTACCATTTCCGTTCTACGATTGTTTCAATTCGGATACGTAAGGCATCCACGTCTGCTGAGGGGAAGAGGAAATTCTTACAGTTCCTGTCTGGAGACGAGTGGGTCATGATTGCTCTGACGACACTCCCACTGACGTTTGTCGAGGTTGTTACAGATATTGTACCCACGGAGCATGTTCTCGTGCACACTCTCACACCTCGTGTATCTTCACTTTCCAATGCAGCGGCCAGAACTCGTGCCAGCAGGTCTTGCTCTGTCTTTATAGGAGTCTAGTAAAGTAGACTTTCCATACGAACACAGAAGGAGTAGTCCATAGGAGTTAAATCCAGCGATAGCCGCGGCCACGCGGTTGGACTACCTCGGCCTATCCATCTTTCACCAGGTCGTCTGCTGAAGTCTCCGAAGCGCATGTGTGAAGTGAGGTGTGCACCACTATGCTGAAACGATGTTTCTAGACAACGTTGGCGGTCGCACATGTAGCCGCTGTTATAATGCATCGGTACGTATAGTATGCTGGATTTTTGTTGTTTTGGGGTAATGTAAATATGTAATATTTACGTGTTAATGTGCTGAAGAGACAAATGGATGTTTCGTTTTTTTCTCGAATTGTTGCTTAATAATTGTACTGCGTTACGCCTCATTCAATTCCTCAGTCAGAAGTGTATGAGTTGAACATCCGAACTGTTGTCGTAGAACGGAAACGGTGCGTTTCCGGACATGGGTTCCTACCCAAATGTTATGTACTCGCACCTTGCCCCCCTCTGTAAGTCCTCGAAGTCTGTATTGGGTATTTCCCAACGCTCTGTTCAGATTTTTTTGTTTTTTTTTTTTGGAAGGCACAACGCGAGAAATCTTTGATGCATGATTATACGCAGCTCTGAGCGCTGCTCAGGCAAATGTAGATGCCTGACATCAATTATACGTTATATATTCGTAGGGACTTCAGAAGGTAGTCGCTGAGACCATTACGCAGCAGGAGTGGTGGTTTCTCAGAAGAGTGTACGTATTCCAGGTTTCCTGCAGATACAGTTCTGCTTCGGTACGTGTAACAGGTGCATCACAGTGTGCGACTGATGTGGCGTACTACAGAGCTGAAGTACACAGTTTCGGTACGATTCCTGTGGACAACAGGTCCAAACAGGTTCACCATGAAATTCTGGCGGCCTGTGGACAAAAAGCAACGAAACGTCCAACCGTAGTGACATGGTGCCAGAAATTTGACCGAGGCCGCACAGACGTAGGCGGTGCCGCTCAGAAAGTCCAGATCTCTCACCATGGAGTTTCCCTTTTTTCTGCCGAATGTAGGAACATTTGGCGTCCAGAGATTGTCCAACATTGATTATGGTATCACAGCGGTTTCGAATAGCTCCGTGATCAAGAAGCGGATTTCTTTTTTCGAGGAGTCTAGCGAATGGTACAACGTTCCGGACCTTGTTTAGAAACAGTTACTACTATAAAATAATGTGATGCATCGGTACTTTAATAGAATTCTGCGCTACACGTCACAGTTAAATGGCCTGCCATAATCTGTAACTTACTTTACGAAGTTCCCTCGTATTAATAAATTAGAAGATGATATTAATTTGCAGCCTATGACTTTTCACACATTTCCGTCGTGACTCGGCAGCCATAACGGTTAAAATTACCCGCATATGTCGGAGAATCCGTCAAATTCATCGCCGTCACTCAGCGAAACACAGCATTCGATCTATTTACTCTTTCTCTGTGTACCCTGTATGGTCAGCCGTAGTAGCCTCACCCAGTCTAATGTAATCATCTGAGTAGCTTTCTTTGTTAAAGGTATGAATGGACTGATCCCGTGAAATAAGTTCCGACTTTGTTGTGAAAGAATCGGTTTGTGAAAACATTACACACGGCCAGCTACTTTATCTCTAAACCATACCTCAACTGTCTATTTTAACTGACGACTGTAACCAGCTGTAGTATTTCTACTTTTCTAATGCGTCGCAACGCTTTCTGGGACCAGTGCTGAATCGTCGGGTGGGGCCCAGCTATAGATGTCCTATTTACAGCTAGTCTTCTTTAGTTTCGTCACTAGCTCGGTGTAACTGTTGCTTCACATGAAGACTGCGAATAGAACCAGGAGCGCTTTGTAACACAATAGAAAGGTGAAAATGAATAAGTGGTTACGATTTTAATATCTTGGCCTTCATTATCATCAGTAACAGTCTGTTAAGTGCGTAACCGTGATTCAGTTGGTGTTGGTACCACTGTACCAACGGGCGTTTCCTTAAGCTTAATAAGGAGACCACACTCTAAACACGGTAAACACCCCCACACCGTAACACAACCTCCTCTGTACTTCAATGTTGGCAGGTAGCGTATAGGCATTCGCCAAACCCAAACACTTTCAGTGGATTGCCGCAAGGTGTTGGGCGATTCATCACTCCAGATAGATCGTTTGCAGTCATCCACTGCTAAGTGGCGTCGCTGTTTACACCACAACAAGCGTCGCATAGCACTTATCACAGGAATTTGTGGGCTATGGAGAGTTACTGGACGATTGTAACCCGCTCTTTTAACTCTGAGTCCTCTTTCTGACTGATTTGTTGCGGTCCGCCACGAATTCCTCTCCTGTGCCAACATCATCTCCTATTAGCACTTCCAGCTGACATCTTCAATTATTTGCTGGATGTATTCCAATCTGTCTTTCTCTGCAGTTTTTAACCTCTATAGCTACCTCTAGTACCATGGAAGCTATTCCCTGTGTTTTAACAGATTCCCTACCATCCTACCCCTACTTATTAGTGTTTTCCTCATATTCCTTTCCTCGCCGATTCTGTGGAGAACCTCATTCCTTACCTTATCAATCCACCTAATTTTCAACATTTTTCTGCAGTACCACATCTCAAATATTTCGATTGTCTTCGTATCCGGTTCTCTCATAGTCAGTATTTCACTACCATGCAATGGTGTTCTCCAAACGCACATTCTCAGAAATTTCTTCCTCAATTCTCCTGGCCGGGAATGCCCTTTTTGCCTCTGTTAGTTGCTTTTTATGTCTTCCTTGCTCCGTCGGTCGTGCGTTGTTTTTCTGCTTAGGTAGCAGAATTGCTTAACTTCATCCACTTAGTGATCACCATTTACGATGATAAGTGTCTCGCTGTTCTCATTTCTGCTACTTCTCATAACTTTTGTCTTTTTTTTCACTTTACTCTCTATCCATATTCTGTACTTATCAAACTTTTCAATCCATTCAACAGATTCTATAATTCTTTACTTTCACTGAGGATAGCGATGTTATCAGCGAATCTTATCAGTTTTAATTCCACTCCCGAACATTTCTTTTACATCTGCCATTGCTTCTTGGACGTATACATTGAACAATAGGGGCGATCCACTGTATTATTGTCTTACACCCTATTTTATTCGAGCACTTCTTCTTCACCTCTGCCTCTCCCTCTTATTACTCTCTTGCCTCTTGTATATATTGTGTACTAACCGTATTTTCTCAGAATTTCGCACATTTTGTACCATCTGACATTGTTTAATGCTTTTTCCAGATACGCAAATCCTATGAACATGTCTTGATTTCTCGTTAGTCTTGCTTCCATTATCAACCACAACGTCAGAACTGCCTTTCTCGCGCCTAAAGCCAAACTGATCGTCATCTAACACATCCTCAATTTTCTTTTCCTTTCTGTGTATTGTACTCGTCAGCAACTTGGATGCATGTTCTGTTAAGCTGATCATGCGATAATTCTCGCACTTGGCGGTTCTTGCAACCTTCGTATTTGTGTGGATGATATTTTTCCGAAACCAAAGTGAATAGTTGATTTGTTGCCACTTGCCCCAATGATTTTAGAAATTCTGATGAAATTTTATCTATCCATTGTGCCTGATTTGATTTTAACTTTTCCGAAGCCCTTTAAAATTCTGAGTCTAATACTGCATATCCAATCTCTTTCCTGCCAGTTCCTGTTTCCTCTTCCAACACTTCATCAGACAAGTCATGCTCCTCAGAGGCCTTCAATGTACTCTTTCCACCTCTCCGCTCTGTCCTCTGAATTAAACAGTGGAATTCCCATACAAACACGTTATTCGCACGGAATGCCAGCTACTCTTAATGTTATCACCCTTGCTTTTAAATTCACCAATGTTTTCACTTTCCTGTATGCTGAGTCAGTCCTTCCGGCAATCATTTCTTATTCAGTTTCTTCACACGTTTTATTCTGCTATTTCATCTTAGCTTCCCTGCGCTTCCTATTTATTTCATTCCTTGGCGGCTTTTATTTCTTTGTTGCTGAATTTCCGTGTACATTTTTGTACGTCTTTCATCGAACAACTGAAGTATTTTCTCTATTACCCATGGTTTCTTCGCAGTTACCTTCTTCGTAGCAACTATTTTCTTTCCAAGTTTTGTGAATGGCGTTTTAGGGATATCTATTACTCTACGCAGTCATTGTTCTAGCTGGACTGCTGGCAGCGCTGTGGAACTCTTAAGTGATTCCTCCCGCTGATTTCACGCAATTTTTTTAAACCCGATCTCCGCGGTGCTCTACCACGGTGTCTGCCCGTTAGTAGGTGAGTTCTGTCTGGACTAGGTGTTCGTTAGCTGTCCATGATCCTTCACGTGTTCATTTAATCAGAACAACAGTCGAATTGTATAGCTGTAGAATGTATGAAATGTCCGTGATGGATTTGTTACTCAGATGACTTGGAATGGCTAGTCCACGTAGGAAGTCACTGAGCTCTCCCCAGCGAGCCATTCTCCTCTTACTGCTCCTGCACAGTATTCTCCTACTTCTGTACTGACGTTCCGCCTCTGACTTTAGCGGTCAGTTCCATATTACAAAGAGGTGGAGAGTATCTGGTTACTTTTTTCAGACAGAGTACTATGACAACAGTTTCTTGAAGATAGTATCGTTTACCATGGTACAATACCAACAGTATTAATTATGACGCCTTTCAAATTGACTACACTCATAAGCAGCGACAACAATCTGCCACTGCGAATGCTTTAACATAAGTAAAATGCTTTTGGCGCATTGTACTCTTCATTAGTTGTGCAGATAACACGTAGACCCACTATGAAGCTACAAGGCTGGACTGCTCACTCAAATTGCTGCAAACTAAATTTGGTAAATGATTTCTTGGGAGAGTGAGTTTTGCTTTGATCGAACTTTCAGACAGCTTGAAACGTCCCCTTAGAAAAATTAATGAATTGCTGTGCTGATAAACCTCTTACATTATTTGATTTTCAAACAGCTAAGCAGAACTGAACGTACTCAGACATCTCGCTCTTTACCTATTCTGATCAACACTAAACCGACACACAATATTATTCGCCAACGCAATCTGACTTTTAAAAATCCCTACAAAAGAATGGCCCTGACTAACAATAACGTATATCTTTCATGAATCACTTACCTCACAAAAATCTTCGTTACTCGAACTACTGCAATACAGCGAGCGCCACTACTACCAGCTAAATAAAAGATTCTAACTACTGAAGGGACTAACTACTGATAGGCGTAGTTAGCAAATGAAAGATATTGATAAAGAACAAACAATGTATTTATCTTAATAGTGCTCAAAAGTCAATATATATATATATATATATATATCAGTTCATGACATCCAGTCTTACAAATTTACTGTCTCTGATGGACACACGTCCAGATCACCCGCTCTCAAAACTCCGCCATCTCTCTCCCCACATCCACCACCGCTGGCGGCTCACCTCCAACTCAGTCTTACAAGTTTACTGTCTCTGATGGACACACGTCCAGATCATCCGCTCTCAAAACTCCGCCATCTCTCTCCCCACATTCACCACTGCTGGCGGCTCACCTCCAACTGCGCAACGCTACGCGCTGTTAACAGCCAACTGCCCAACACTACAATAGCGACTATTCCAACAATGCCACCCAGCCACAGACTGCACACAGCACAGCCAGTGATTTTCATACAGAACGCTACGTGGCGTTACCAATGTAAAAACCTAAACAGCCTACTTGCAAGCTGAAACTTTTAGCCCTAACGGCACCTCATAATTCCCTGCCCACTGTAGAAAAAGAAAGGAAATAAACTGTCCTCTTGGGCGCAAAATACCTAATCGGAGCCGACAGCTCTCTTCCGTAGTGGAAATGGCGAAAGAAATTGTTAGCACAAAGGTGAAAGATCAACGGTGCTTTCACGCCTGGGCCCTTGAGCGTTTCCTCGGCTGTTGAGCAAGGTCTAGGCCCCGTGACCTCCGCAGTTGGGCCTTGACCCGTCAAGGTCGAGCTTGCGATCAGGCGGCAGTGCTGCGAAACCGCTCCCTCCGCCCAGCCTGCTTCCACTCTCGTGGCAGTGTTTCGTGCCTAGACGCTAAGCCTCGTTTCCGATATAGGCACACTCATTATTTCGAGACCGAACGCTAGGACACATTTTCAAGGTTCTTCGTGAAACACTGACGGAAGGTCAAACTTATTCATCCATCTGTGATGCGTCGAAGGTGTATCTTACCAAGACATGATAGTGGCCAAGGCTCGACGACAGCAAATTTTTTTATGATTCACAATTTCAGTACAACTATCGACATGATTGGGATTTCCAATAAAAAATAGAAAACCAGTTATCTGTTACATCACCGAAATTACTTGAATCATATCATACTGGTCGACAGTAATTAAAGTGTTGATACTGCGATCGTGGAGTTTGAAGTGTGTTCATTTTTAAACATACCGATCGCCCTACAGCACAGTATTTCTACCTTACAAAACGTGTTATTTATTAAGATCAGCTGCAGCTCTACATGTGAACGGATCTGAGAGATCTTTAATTGTGGATCCTATACTCCTGAAATACTGAGTGTAAGTAATGTCTTCTATGCAAATATTTCACTACTCACGCAATCATTCCGTCTTTTTGGGTGGGAAGTATAAAAAATTTGCCTTTGCGTTCGAAAAAACTTACTTTTCGTCAAAATGAGGTAGCGAAAACACAGTTAAGCCGAATGAAGGTAACAAGGCGGCGAATTTGAGCTCAAGTGGCTCTGAGCACTATGGGACTTAACATCTGAGGTCATCAGTCCCCTAGAACTTAGAACTACTTAAACCTAACTAACCTAAATACAGCACACACATCCATGCCCGAGGCAGGATCGAACCTGCGACCGTAGCGGTCGCGCGGTTCCAGACTGAAGCGCCTAAAACCGCTCGGCCACACCGGCCCACCGTGGCGAATTTATTTACCTGCATCTATATTAATACTCACAGGCTACCTAATGTCTTGTCGCGGGGAAGAGTATATCCCGTTCCACTGTAACACGCCCGGCCCCCCCTTTTTAAGTAATATCGCGAATGGTGTGTGGGAAGAACGACTTTTGACGTGTTTCGTTGTAAACTCGAATCTTTTTGATTTCACCTTTAAGGTATTCAAATGGTTCAAATGGCTCTGAGCACTGTGCTACTTAACTTCTGAGGTCATCAGTCCCCTAGAACTAAAAACTACTTAAACCTAACTAACCTAAGGACATCACACACATCCATGCCCGAGGCAGGATTCGAACCTGCGACCGTAGCAGTCGTGCGGTTCCAGACTGTAGCGCCTAGAACCACTCGGCTCGACCGGCTTTTAAGGTATTTTCGGGAGGTGTATGTAGGAGCAACAAATGCGTTGATTAGCTCTTCCATGAACGTAAGCTCTGAGAAATTAAACGGTAAACCACACTATGACGTAGTGTGCCTCTCGTATAGCGTCTGCTACTGGAGATGAATAAGCCCCTCCATGATGCTATCGTGCTTACTGAACAAACGCGTGTCTTCCTCATTTCCAGCATGTCTCATACCTGACTGAGCAGCAATACTCAAGTAGTGTACGGAAGAGTATTTTATGAGGGTGCACTGAAAAGTAATTCTGTCTCCGAATTTCTGCGGAAAATCTTAAAGTTGTGTTTTTTTAAATGAGTCAAACTTTATTAACATTGTATACCTTTAGTCTTCACGTCCACAAATTTATTTTGCAACATTATCGCCCTCGCGACGAACCCATTTCTCCCAACTGGATATCAGTTTGATAATCCGTCACTACAGAATGTTTCGCTTTGTTGCGGAGCCGCGACCTGACCTCTGCTTGCACCACTTCATCGCTGTCAAAGTGAATTCGAAGGTGTTTTTAATTTCTGTAAACAGTTGACAGTCGGATGGTGTCAAGCGGAAAGTGTAGGGAGGATGATCGATGAGAGTGAACCCAATGCATCAGGCTGTGACAGGTGTCGTAGCGCTCCTGTGTTTGGTCTAAATCTGGCACTGTCATGCCGCAGAAGAGTTGTTCCACGTGTGGACGAACTTTCCGAATTCTCAGCTCGACTGCAGCACGCTGTTACAATACACATCGCCGTGTTACACACTACAGTTCGGAGCCATCTAGGGGCAGAGGGTTGTAATTTTCGTCAGTGAAGCGATACGTCGAGTGATTAATATGTATGGCATGTAATACTTCAACCGATACTGATAACAGAATAAAAAAATTGAAGACCTAACTTTTCAGGACGCCGTCATATTTGCTCTCTACTTCGTGGGTGGAGTATATTTCCTAATAATCCTTCCAATGACCCTGTCAGCCATCTGCCTTTCCTGTGATGAGTTTTATGTGATTCTTCCACTTTGAATCGTCTTATACACGTACCCCCATGTGTGTAATGAATGTTACGCTTTGTGATTAGTTGACAATAATGTAATGAAACAATAAGGCATCCCCTCTATTTATGGGGAATAAGTAATATTTTTTGATGCTGAAGGTGAATTGTCGACCCCACCACCAAGCATCGATGCTCTGCCCATCTTCTCACTTCGCCACAGGTTTCTAATGATGAGACTCCTCTATGTACAGCAGCAGTAACCACGAACAGCCCCGAGACCTGTCGGTTCATCCAACAGGTTTGTGTGTATTATGAACGGTAATAGTCTTTTTCGCTGATTCCGTGCTCTGTGAAATTTGAATTAAAAGCTTCCGGCCGGCTGGAAACCAGTCGTTGAGGTAAAAATGTTAAAAACTTCACCACATCGTCCTGCGGGTGTACAGCGTTTCAATGGCGAACTTCGTTGATCGAATAACTTCGATAGACGCGTAGTGCACACTCCATCCTTAAGCTATTGTAGCAGAGCCACACAGAAGATTCTCAAAGACGCTTTTTGTAGCGTGATATTTTTGAAGTAGTAACAATGGAAAAACCGTCTCTTAAGTTGAAACCTAGGTGTAAAATACAACAAAACTGTACGAAATATATGCATGTGTTTTCATGTTTAGTTGTCTGTAAGAAATACTGTGTGAGGCTACGTAGTGAGAAGAATGGAAAAAAACTGACAGTATCCAACAATGGCTTCGTATTTAAAAGGTTATTAGACTACTGTTTTAATTTTAACAATTTCTTGGTCCTCCTAGACAGAGAATTTCCGATTCTTCCTTTCGGCTCTGAACATCAGTAGCATATGACTTTAAGCATTATTACCGAAGCAAACTGTTTCACCGTTTTGAATGTGGATGTTTTTCAAATTGTGATCTTGAGCGACAATAAATTCAGAGGTGTTGCAAGTAGTTTGAATCTAAAAATGTAGTTTGGATACTGTGCAAAAGGTGACAGATTACAAATTAAGTTGACGGAGGAAAGCAGAAGTGGCGATGCAGTAATGTAACACCTACCATAAACCGTTAATTTACACATTTGGTAGATATGTGTTATGTGTCGAGCTCTAACCTAACAGAACTGTTTCTTGATAGAATAAAAAGCTGCACATCAATTTAGCTCCGCATGCTAGTTTCATTTCGAGTGACTGAACAATTTTCTGTGTGTGTGTGCGCGCGCCCTTTTAACAGCACAGGAAATATTGATCCCTGAATTTCACATCTTAAGATGTCCATTAAAGTAAGACACATCTGGACTACTATTGTTATCAAAGGGTTATAAAAGGTGAGAAAGAAGGAAACAATGATGTTCGCACTCTACGTCGATTTTAACACAATATTAGAATAACTATAAAAAAATTCTTTTGTACCATGTAGCAGCGTCACAAAACAGCATTATTAGCATTTCCTGAATTTACTGGCCACTAACCTTGATTATGCTTTCTTAATAGATCTACAATTTCATCGATGTTAAACAAAAAACACTGATTATAGGCTGATTTGAACTGGAGGACTATAAATCCTAGATTTTTCTCTATTCCATACTGCGGTAAAATTCCGAAAGCTGTCGGAATGCATCGTCACGGGTTACAAGCCACTGCGTACCCTGACGGCCTGGTGAAAACCTCAGTCTTAAGCACAACACAGCAGTTTCCCGTTTGTTCACAGGGGTTTCCAGGGACTGATTCACGACTCCCACGAGTCTAACCGCTGCCGCCTGTCGACGAAACGCGAGAGGTACTGCAGAAAAACGCTGACTAAAACTTGTTGTCTTTGGGTGACGATGCAGGCGAACGTCTTACTGTTTCTCCAACACAGAATGTCGTAACTCAGGCTGAAATACGTGAATCATTACTGAAAGTCTACAATACAAAGCCTCTGATGGCCTTGTACCGTACAACCTGTGCGTAATCGTGGACTATCAGCAATACGTAAATCTTCGCAACCAGTCGTCGACTGACAGTCACAAACTTCTACGAATTCTCGAAGACTCGCATCCCAGTAGAAAGGCACTAACAACGTCCGTGAACACGCCAAATCAACGGACAAATTCACCGGAGACTAGAGACATCATCAGTGAATAAACAGTGACTGCCTGTGACGTCGTTGTCAACAGTCTCACCCCGCATCGAGTCACAGCATAAGAAGAAGTGACTTACTGTTAGCGAGTGTCAGCCGTCAGCGCCGCAGCCGGTAAAACTTTGCAGACGAAATCGATATCTTCGTCCTCCGCCTTGTCGTGCACGGCACCTCTCCCTCCCCATCCCAGCTGGAGTGTAAGGGAGGAAACGGACCATCCTGTGCTAAGTATTGAATGTTGTTCTCAGTGTTGGCGGACGGCAAAACGTCTATGTCTAACGTCGTCAGAGGTAGTGATGAACTCATCTCTCAATAGGTGACGATTTCCATCAGGGGTATACTATGCTGCAATCATGTAGTACTTGCTGCCGCCGACTCTGCTACTGCTTCACGACCTGGAAACGGTTTCAGGAGTGGTAGAAGAGGCATATCCATAAGGACCTCGCAATGCCTCGTGTTGTTGTTGTTGTTGTGGTCTTCAGTCCTGAGACTGGTTTGATGCAGCTCTCCCTGGTACTCTATCCTGAGCAAGCCTCTTCATCCCCCAGTACCCACTGCAACCCACATCCTTCTGAATCTACCCGGTGCTCTCATCTCTTGGCCTCCCTCTACGATTTCTACCCTCTACGCTGCCCTCCAGTACTAAATTGGTGATCCCTTGATGCCTCAGAACGTGTCCTTCCAACCGATCCCTTCTTCTAGTCAAGTTGTGCCACAAACTTCTCTTCTCCCCAATCCTATTCAACACCTCCTCATTAGTTATGTGATCTACCCATCTAATCTTCAGCACTCTTCTGTAGCACCACATTTCGAAAGCTTCTATTCTCTTCTTGTCTAAACTATTTATCGTCCATGTTTCACTTCCATACATGGCTACACTCCATACAAATACTTTCAGAAACGACTTCCTGACACTTAAATCTAAACTCGATGTTAACAAATTTCTCTTCTTCAGAAACGCTTTCCTTCCCATTGCCAGTCTACATTTTATATCCTCTACTATGACCATCATCAGTTATTTTGCTCCCCAAATAGCAAGACTCCTTTACTACTTTAAGTGTCTCATTTACTAATCTAATACCATCAGCATCACCCGACTTAATTCGACTACATTCCATTATCCTCGTTTTGCTTTTGTTGATGTTCATCTTATATCCTCCTTTCAAGACACTATCCATTCCGTTCATCTGATCTTCCAAGTCCTTTGCTGTCTCTGACAGAATTACAATGTCATCGGCGAACCTCGAAGTTTTACTTCTTCTCCATGGATTTTAATGCCTCGTGATGCGGCCGGAAAGACAGGGCGCGGCCAATGGTTGTACTGAGACTTAGCGTCGGTGGTTTCTGCTCCTGCCTAGGTGACCAATCTGGGGAATAACAGAACCCAGTGCGTTTTCCTGGACGATGAGTGTTCTTCAGAGACAAGGCTACCCTCAGGAATGCCCCATGATAGTACGCCCCATGGTAGTGGTGATAGGACCGCTAGTTTTCATTATATTCATAAAAGATCTGACGGATAGGGCGAACAGAAATCTATGATTATTTGCTGATGACGCTGTAGTGTACGTTAAAGCGTCGTCGTTGAGTGACTGTAGAAGGATACAGGATAATTTAGAAACAATTTCTGTTTGGTGTGACGAATGGCAGCTTGCTCTAGAAGTAGAAAAATGTAATTTAATGCAGATGGGTACGAAAAACAGTCCTGTTATGTTCGAATTCAGTATCAGTGGTATGACCTTGGCAAAGTTACGTCGATTAAACGTTTAGGAGTAACGATGTAAAGCAATTTGAAATGGAACAAGCACCTATGATCTGTAGCGTGGAAGACGAATAGTCGACCTTGGTTTACTGCGAGAATTCAAGGGAAGTGTAGATCATTTGTAGAGAGGACTGCGTACAAAACACTGGTGCGACCCAATCTTGAGTACTGCTCGAATCTTTGGGATCCCCATTAGGTTGAATTGAAGATTCGCGAGTGGAACAGAAAAGGAAATTACTAGTAGTAGTAGTAGTAGTAGTACACGGTAGCCTCCACTATGCACCGTAAGGTGGCTTGCGCAGTGAGTATGTAGATGTAGAATGAAATAAGTGTAGTAGCATCCTCAATTGTTCCTCCTGCAGCACTTTCTTAGCCTTAAAGCTGCCAGGATGTACGGTAAGAGCCTCTGACGCAGATGACTGGGGCACCCTGCTCGTTTCTCCTGATTTACCGTTGAAAGATGCAAACCAATCGCCCAACTTCTCCATTTGACAGCTGTCACCAATACTGCATTCGACGGTGTGATATGAATTACTCGGAAACCTCTGCTTTAAGCTGATGCCGGTTACTGAAAACTGCAAATCATTGAAGACAACTGAAATTTCTTTGGACAGCATGTGGAGTGTTCCTTCTGCCACTGCGGACAGTGACAAACTTAGAAAACGCATTGCAAACTTAGAAAACGTATTAACAATAATGAGCCATATGAAATTTTGGAATGGGTACTTTGCAATCAGCTGGTTGTGACCACGCCGAAAACAGCCTTTGATGGGGCTGCTTGGTGCATCCCACATGAACTAAATGCCCTTAGTACGATCTCGGTAAGTCGCGTTATAGAGCAGAATTCGTATCTACACACAGGTGTTTTCGTCTGGGAGATATCCCAATGCCGTACATAGAAGATACTCGATACTTTCATACCTAACTGTAGTGGGCTGAATGTTTCCGTGCAGAGTCACGAAATCGGATTGCACATCGTCAGTTCATGCCAGAAAGAAAAGTGCTAAGTTCTACAGAGAAACCAATTGTCAGGCCAGCCTTTCTAGCCCATTGTTTCACTACTGTAGCAGGCCTTAAGACAATGCACTGGAGACGTAATCGGATAGTCCTGTGAGACGTGGCGAAGGTCAGTGTCGATCTTAAGGAAACTTCTAGGCTATGGACCTCGATAAACTGAAGTTTCGGACAAATTTGAATCCACACTGCAGCTTAGTGGATTATATTGTACGATGTAAGTGTATTGAGAATACATTGATGAATTTTTTGAAATGCCCTATCAGAGAGATGAGCTCAGCCTGAACAACGCTAGCATACGCTTTTAATGCAGAACTAAGCGAAATCTCATATAATATAGGAATGGGGGAAAATGCATAGACAAGGCTGGGTAAAGACTTTCTTTTCGAACTATAGTTTTATTGGGCATGATTCAGCATTTATGAAATATTGGCTATCAGATACTCTGAACTACCCTTTATAGTTTACACAATACACGACCAGTACCACACTGTAAACCACAAGCGTCCAAGATTACCGTCTCTCTCAGAGCGTAACGCACCAGCTGCGCGGGGAAGGCAGCATTTAATTTTCACACACGCTTTATCACAGTTTGCGTTTCACTGAAAGTTACAACCCTTTTTTTCAGAAAAATATTCTATCATGATCGGAATAAAACAGCTACAATAGTTCACCTTCCCCATTAAAGTTTTACTTCCTTGCTTGTCTTGGTTTCATTACGATTATTATTATAATAATTATTATTATTAGTGTTACGACGTTTAATGGAAATGGAAATGCCGTGTGGCTAGGGCCTCCCTTCCGGTAGACCGTTCGCGTGACACCACTTCGGCGACTTGCGTGTCGATAGGGATGAAATGATAAGGACCCACAACAACCAGTCCCTGAGCGGAGAAAATCTCCGACCCAACCGGGTAATCGAACCCGGGCCGTTAGATATGACATTCCGTCGCGCCGGCCACACAGCTGCCAGGGGCGGACACGACGTTTAATGAGATGGCACGGCAGTAATTGGGTACTGTTTGCGTTGGCATCTAGCTCCACTGAGTCGTAAGTGGTGACGGGTCTCGTCTTCTGTTGACTAAGGTTTTGAGTTGTCTGTATCGCCTTTACGTGGAGAGAAACGCGCTACTCAGAGTCTTCCCCGAGGGCTACTTTAATGAGTCTAATTGGAGGAAAGCAGACGTGGCTAGCTGCGGGCAGAACGGCGGCGAGTATATGGGGCCCCGTGGCTGCTTACACGTTACAGGAGGCTGTGAAAGAGCCGAGGAGATCACCAAGTGTCCAACAGTGCCGTGCTGCTGAAGTCAGACGGCGTATTCTCTCGGACGCTGGCCGTAGTGATTTTACGACTTTCTAGCCCTCTGGCACAATGGGTCGGTGCCTTCCAGTTGTCCGCGGTCATAAGGTTTACTTTTCGGTATCTGGAGATATCTGTGGACATCTGTGGACCACATGGCCGCTGATTTTTTTTTTTTTTTTTTTTAGCGTATTCGCTAACATAGTAGAACGCTCCTCTCTGAATCTGAGATAGTTCTGTGGTGCTGAATGTCGATCAGTCCCGACTTCGCCTATGTATTTTTTGGCAAGTTGGGTTCGCATGTCAAGTTATTTCCCATTAGCATTAAAATATAAGTGCCACGATTGAGAACCAAACGGTGCCATCAGACGTGCATGTAGCGTCGGTAACTTTTGGCAGCAAGCCTTACTATTCTCGGAGTGTCTTTTGGTCGCCTCCTGGAGGGAAAGGGTGCGGCTGTTTCTGATTACGCGATTGGCACGGAGTAATCTTGCTTCGTGCAGTTGGTATGACGAGTTTCAGTGGCGCTCCATGTGAAGTAAGCTTTTTTCGGAAGTGGAGACTTCAGAGGGAGATCGAGAGATCTCTTCGGGGCATAGGAGTGAGGAGTTCGATCGGGGACGATGTGATGCACTCTTTGGCGTTGTTTCTGGAACTCCAAGGTGAACATTTAGTTCGGAGACGACGTGGAGTTTGTCTTGGAGAGTTGGATCCGCGGGTGTCGACTGAGGTGAAGTCCAACGTTAGACCTTGACACTGACGTCCTGGGTGCGGACTTCCAGATTCTTCACAGCATTGAGAATGGTATTCACCCACGACGGGCAACCGTCTATGGTGAGCATCTATGTGGCTCCGGCAGATAGCAAATTTCCCGTCTCGCTTCACACCCTCAGTGGCACGTTCTTTCAACTTCCGGAGCAGTCAATCAATTAATGCATCTTTTAGAGCTGTTCAGTTTTGTGGTCGACTATCACTGACACGTCAGACAGCCAGTCAAAGAGCGTTATCGTTTTTACACAAGGGGGAAACGTCGCACAGAAAATCACATCCCTTCATGTAATGTCTTGAACTTTTCAGGTAACTGATCTGCACGTGTTGTGGTATCTTTTCTATATTGTTTACAATGAACATCATATTTTATGTACGATTCGTTTTTAATAAATTAGTAGTTTCAATGAACAGCGTTTCTTATTTCAATAAAGAAATAACCAGTTCATTTAATGATTTTTTGTGGGACATTACATGTTATTGTTTTATCAGAAGTTGCCAGCTTGGGTCTCACTACTAGAGTCAGGAAACATTAATAAGCTTTAGATAGTCTGTTGCACATAGGTTTCAGTAGTGTTTCTTACGGGTGGTTCTGTGTCGAGAGTCATTCCGGAGCAAAAATTAATCTTGGGTTAAGCCCCACATTACCAAACCCATTGGCATCTTGTAAGTCGAACAGATGCTTCTATGTGATGGCCCTATTATGATAATGTTGTCTAGATAATTATCATGATAGCATCTCCTTAATCAGTTCTGGTCAAATTCAGAACAATATCCTACAACATGTCCGGAAGCATACTTCTTGGAATATCGGCCACTCTGTCCTATGATAGCAATCTGTCTTGACATTATAAGACTGCTGAATGTAGTTGCCTCTCTTACTCGTCTATCCCCCCTCACCCTCAAAAAATTATGAACTTTTGTAAATAAACCTGGCTGGTCCTGAATTTGATTACATGCTTGGGCTACACCCTCCTGTATCGTGTGCGCTTTATCGACAGTTTTAGATTATACCAGTGCCACCATTAGTGAAACCTAGGTGATTACAGGAAGCTGAATAGGGGATACTGGACTTCCTTGACAAATCCATCACCGTCCAAACAATTCTTCGGTACTGCCGCACGAGGATAGAAAATAAGTTGGTGTCATTTTGTGCATGAAATACGAGGTGCATTGAAGTTCTAAGGCCTCCGATTTTTTTTCTAGTTAACTACTCTCCCGAAATCGATGAAACTGGCGTTACTTCTCGACGTAATCGCCCTGCAGACGTACACATTTTTCACAACGCTGACGCCATGATTCCATGGCAGCGGCAAAGGCTTCTTTAGGAGTCTGTTTTGACCACTGGAAAGTCGCTGAGGCATTAGCAGCACGGCTGGTGAATGTGCGGCCACGGAGAGTGTCTTTCATTGTTGGAAAAAGCCAAAAGTCGCTAGGAGCCAGGTCAGGTGAGTAGGGAGCATGAGGAATCACTTCAAAGTTGTTATCACGAAGAAACTGTTGCGTAAAGTTAGCTCGATGTGCGGGTGCGTTGTCTTGGTGAAACAGCACACGCGCAGCCCTTCCCAGACGTTTTTGTTGCAGTGCAGGAAGGAATTTGTTCTTCAAAACATTTTCGTAGGATACACCTGTTACCGTAGTGCCCTTTGGAACGCAATGGGTAAGAATTACGCCCTCGCTGTCCCAGAACATGGACACCATCATTTTTTCAGCACTGGCGGTTACCCGAAATTTTTTTGATGGCGGTGAATCTGAGTGCTTCCATTGAGCTGACTGGCGCTTTGTTTCTGGATTGAAAAATGGCATCCACGTCTCATCCATTGTCACAACCGACGAAAAGAAAGTCCCATTCATGCTGTCGTTGCGCGTCAACATTTCGTGGCAACATGCCACACGGGCAGCCATGTGGTCGTCCGTCAGCATTCGTGGCACCCACCTGGATGACACTTTTCGCATTTTCAGGTCGTCATGCAGGATTGTGTGCACAGAACCCACAGAAATGCCAACTCTGGAGGCGATCTGTTCAACAGTCATTCGGCGATCCCCCAAAACAATTCTCTCCACTTTCTCGATCATGTCATCAGACTGGCTTGTGCGAGCCTGAGGTAGTTTCGGTTTGTTGTCAAACGATGTTCTGCTTTCATTAAACTGTCGCACCCACGAACGCACATTCGACACATCCATAACTCCATCACCACATGTCTCCTTCAACTGTCGATGAATTTCAATTGGTTTCACACCACGCAAATTCAGAAAACGAGTGATTGCACGCTGTTCAAGTAAGGAAAACGTCGCTATTTTAAGTATTTAAAACAGTTCTCATTCTCGCCGCTGGCAGTAAAATTCCATCTGCCGTACGGTGCTGCCGTCTCTGGCACGTATTGACAATGAACGCGGCCTCATTTTAAAACAATGCGCATGTTTCCATCTCTTTCCAGTCCAGAGAAAAAAAAATCGGAGGCCTTAGAACTCGAATGCACCTCGTACGTCCGTTGTCTTTCTGCGAGATTAACGTTCGCCAATAACGTGGTAATTTGCAACGCAGGAACTAATCATAAGCAGAGCCTGTTAATTTGTCTGGTGTGTGGCCTTATAAATAATTCCGCCCCGTACTGCTGTCCAGATCCCTGTGTCATTTGAGGATTTGTTTCTTCCCACACTTCGTTATTGTGGTAATTTGTTCTGCTACTCTGTTTCATTACACCTCATCCGTAAATGCAAGCTGTGAATTACAGATCTTCACCGATTTATTTTAGAACTGCAATTTGATAAGCTTCTCTTTTGACCTCAGAGTACGCAAACGCACAGATAATGTAAATGGCCGTTCGTAACTGACGTCGCGAGAGCGTGATTTATACCATCGGCAGGTCCAATAGTTGGCATGTTTCTTTCAGAATCATCATCTGGCCTCGACACGCGATGTGAAGTTTACGAGATCTGTCACGTTCCCTGATCGTTGTTGCAAATGATTGCGTGCCTGTAAGACACTGGGAGAACCTGATGAACACTTTTTTCCAGATGAAATCTCTCGTCGAGGATGTCATTCAGCGTAAACGGCCTTTGTCTTTCTCTTAACGAGCTTGGGTAAAACTAGCAGAATATCGTGTCTGTCATTTCCCGTGTGAAATAAAACTCTTTTTTACTGTTTACGATGTTAGCATGGAATCATCATCTAGCGTCGACACGCGATGTGAAGTTTATGAGATCTGTCACGTTCCCTGATCGTTGTTGCAACCCGAGGTCACTAGAGACGGATCAAAAGCTCGGATTACGGTAGGAGCCGGCAGCTGTGGCCGC
The DNA here is from genome assembly GCF_023864345.2 of Schistocerca serialis cubense. Lineage (NCBI taxonomy): Eukaryota > Metazoa > Arthropoda > Insecta > Orthoptera > Acrididae > Schistocerca > Schistocerca serialis. Next base: position 283,345,116 of record NC_064643.1, on the reverse strand, counting down.
TCGGTTCTAGGCGCTTCAGTCCGGAACCGCGCTGCTGCTACGGTCGCAGGTTTGAATCCTGCCTCGGGATGGGTGTGTGTGATGTCCTTAGGTTAGTTAGGTTTAAGTAGTTCTATGTCTATGGGACTGATGACCTCAGATGCTAAGTCCCATAGTGCTCAGAGCTATCTGAGCCATTTGAATTACGGAAGGATGGAGAAGAAAAGCGGCCGTGTCCTTTCGGAGGAACCGTCGTCCTACCGAGTGCGGGTGCAGTGTGCTAACCATTGAGCCACCTCGCTCCGTTTCAAACACATGTGTAAGATTAGTATTACATGTCGTAATATTGCACATGACAAGTCGTCGAAATCAGTTACTCGCGCTATGTAAATGAAGACCGTCTACATTACAGACGACTGTGGACCATGTTTTCTTTTACGAAGTGTTTACAGGCTGCGGATCACCACAAAAAAGAAATTTTATTGACAAAATATCCTTGTACTCAGGAGAAATCAGTAGCCAGACTTGCGCAAAGTGGCTATGAGAAATTCTAATGTTCATATCATATGTAGTCATGCGAAGTAAGAAATATCAAGCATTACCAGAACGGTGTTACTTTCAGTAGTAGAGCAGAAACCGTTCCCTCTGTGTTAGATTGTTGCCTTGAACTGTAGCATTATAGCATCTTTAGTATCGGTAGTGCCACGAAAGAGGCAGCCTTAAGACTGTGGAAGGATGACTTAGGTCACGGTCGTTAAGCATTCCCGTCGCTTGCTTGTGCACTGAAGAGAGAGAACATTATTAACCTGCATATGTAACATCGTTTATCCTGGAGTCGGCCACTTACATACTGTACAAAAAAACTGCCAAAAATGTAATGCACCCAGAAAGCATGGCCGGAACTCACTTTAACTTTATACACATACTCGCAGTCGTTAAGTATATGACTTACTAATGTTACAATTTTCTATACGTAGCAGGACGGTCACCAGATTGCGTTAGTGTTGTTAGTGTTTAGAGTTGTCACTAGGGCTAGTGGGGTATACAATGGATGTGATAAGTCATATGTTGAGTGATCACTATCAACGATACTAAGATAACACGTACCCTTGTGAGACAGCGTTATCAGCACCTGACAGGGGCTAGAAAGAGCCGCACTGTACATCTCCATTAGAGCGGCCGGTCAAATTGTGCAATACCCAAATTTGTGAAGCATTGGTATGTTACAGTTCCCTTCAATGGAACGCTACGGCAGGCCTATTCGCTGTCAAGGGTCCATTCGATCACATCTGAGCAACACAAGGTAGGATCACCGTATCGTGCACCAAAGGCATCTGCGCCTGCCGTCCCTTATCATTCTGTATCATCCCGCAACACTGGTCACAGACTAGAAGCAGCAGGACCAGGGAATTACCGTAACAAGCGTTAACACCGTAACACAACGGCTGTGTTTGTGTGGAGTCGTGACCGGAAAGCATGGACTGTTGATAAACAGCGCCGTATTGTGTTCAGCGATAAATCGCGGTTCTATACTACGCCGGATGACCATCATCTGTGTGGTGGATCTGAGGTGATGTCCCATTTTTCTAACGTTTCGGAGAGGTCGAGCTGTTTTACTCCGCCGGCCGCTGTGACCGAGCGGTTCCAGGCGATTCATTGTGGAACCGTGCGACCGATACGGTCGCAGGTTCTAATCCTGCTTCGGGCATGGATGTGTGTGATGTCCTTAGGTTAGTTGGATTGAAGTAGTTCTAAGTCCTAGGGGACTGATGACCTCAGATGTTAAGTCCCATAGTGCTCAGAGCCATGTGAACCATTTTTGTTTTACTCCTGGCCATCGCGTGTGACAAGGTCACGGCTGATAATTACTGAAGGACATCCTGCGTATTAATGTGTTACTTCATGCGACAGTACTGGGGTGCCATATTTCAACATGACAATCAGGGAAGGCTGTTATCGCTGAAACAACTGGCTTTCGGTTATATCGGATTTTTTTCCACGCCCGTTCCATCTGACTTAAAACCGCTCAAAATAATTGCTTTCTGAAATAACAGATCTTATGTTTTTTAGTCCTGTTTTTTTCCTGTAGTAAACGTAAAAACTAGAGCAAGATTTAAAAATTTTGACTCAATTTCAGATTAAGATACGAAATCGAACAGGCAAATGAAGCAAAAGTTAGTCCATCCACAGCTCTATGCTTTTCTCGAAATGTGATAAGTGGTTAAATACTACAAAGAATCACCAATATTCCATTGATTCTAACTTTTTGAAGCTCTGCCCAAAAATCGTGTTGTAATCATGGATGATACCACTGTTTGGACATTACGAACAGTCAGTGCAAAATAATGAAAACTGAGGCTGAAGAACTCTGTTTTCCTGGTAACTTCTTTTAAAGGTCTACAAGCAGACGGAGGCATATCATGAAGATACAGACTGCAGATGCAGATTTTTATTGTGTTATTGTGTACTGTGAAAGAACTGTCGTTAAGTCCATTACTGTCATCATAACTTCCCTCCCCTGTCAGAAAGATCTTTAATCTTTTAAAGCAAATTAAGTATTGTACTTCATTACTACGTCACATTTCAAAAATATTTCCAGACTAAGGTTGGCACGATTCTGCAATGCAACGGATGTCCGCCGATGTCAGCGAGAAACTACCGTACAGACCAGGTGGGGGCAAGTCTTGCCCACTGGAAGTACACACATACCTTAGGTCTCGACAGACGGCAAGAGATACATGATTGCCTTAGCAATGCTGTACCAATTTCTACGTCGTGTACTTATTGCTAGTTTCTTTCGGCTTTGTTATTAAAATAACGCCGATCGCTTTTCCTGTTTTCTACAACAACGCAATATTTTAAACCAATGCAAATTTAAGTACAAAAATTAGTCAGTTTTTAAAGAAGTTTATTTGAAAATGAAAAATTTTAGCACTACTGCTACGGCTAATTGATGTTTCGGTGTTTTTACTCGGTTATTTGTAAGATATAAAAAATAAAAAAACAACTGTTACTATCTAGACCAAACAAATACCGAAAAATATTGGTTATTCGGACCTGAAATAACGGTATTTGTTTTAGCAGATCGGTTTTTCGCGTGGCTAATGACACAAAGCTCATCCACACATGGCACGTGAGTCTATGAACTGTCTGCATGATACTGAGGGACTCTTGTTAGCGAGATCACCAGGCCTGTCCTGATAAAATGCACGTGCGACCAGCTCAGGCGTCCGTTCCATTGTCAGTATTCTGGACATCAAGTACCAGTTACAACAGTTGTTGTCCAGCTTCCCGCAGGAGAGTATAGAACGCCATCATGACATTTCGCAACCAAATCAGTGAATGCATCGAGGACAGAAGGGGTGAAACGTCATACTAATAAGTGGTTTCATGCTGCCAAGTTCTTGACTCCATCATTTTGCAATCACCGAAATAACACTTCTTAAGTAATAGCACCCAGTACGTTGTCCTCGATGTTGAGTGTTCATCGGGAGTGAGGGTATCATCTGGAGTGCCCCAAGAAAGTGCGGTAGGTCCGCTGTTGTTTTCTATCTACATAAATGATCTTTTGGATAGGGTGGATAGCAATGTGCGGCTGTTTACTGATGATGCTGTGGTGTACGGGAAGGTGACGTCGTTGAGTGACTGTAGGAGGTTACAAGATGACTTGGACAGGATTTGTGATTGGTGTAAAGAATGGCAGCTAACTCTAAATATAGATAAACGTATATTACTGCAGATGAATAGGAAAAAGAATCCCATAATGTTTGAATATTCCATTAGTAGTGTAGCGCTTGACACAGTCACGTCGATTAAATATTTGGGCGTAAATTGCAGAGCGATATGAAGTGGGACAAGCGTGTAATGGCAGTTGTGGGGAAGGCGGATAGTCGTCTTCGGTTCATTGGTAGAATTTTGGTTCAAATGGTTCAAATGGCTCTGAGCACAATGGGACTTAACAGCTGTGGTCATCAGTCCCCTAGAACTTAGAATTACTTAAACCTAACTAACCTAAGGACATCACACACATCCATGCCCGAGGCAGGATTCGAACCTGCGACCGTAGCAGTCGCACGGTTCCGGACTGCGCGCCTAGAACCGCGAGACCACCGCGGCCGGCGTAGAATTTTGGGAAGATGTGGTTCATCTGTAAAGGAGACCGCTTATAAAACACTAATACGACCTATTCTTGAGTACTGCTCGAGCGTTTGGGATCCCTATCAGGTCGGATTGAGGGAGGACATAGAATCAATTCAGAGGCGGGCTGCTATATTCGTTACTGGTGGGTTTTATCATCACGCGGGTGTTACGGAAATGCTTCAGGAACTCGGGTGGGAGTCTCTGGAGGAAAGGAGGGGTTCTTTTCGTAAATCGCTATTGAGGAAATTTAGAGAACGAGCATTTGAGGCTGACTGCAGTACAATTTTACTGCAGCCAACTTACATTTCGCGGAAGACCACAAAGATAAGAGAGATTAGGGCTCGTACAGAGGCATATAGGCAGTCATTTTTCCCTCGTTCTGTTTGGGAGTGGAACAGGGAGAGAAGATGCTAGTTGTGGTACGAGGTACCCTCCGCCACGCACCGTATGGTGGATTGCGGAGTATGTATGTAGATGTAGATGTAACAGCACATATTCTGTGCACCCTTGAAGCTTCATTGCGCTTTTTGCACACCTTCTGGATGCTTAACTCTTTTTAAGGGTGTGTATCGAATTTAATTTCTACCTCATCGGGAATTGTGCTGTAATTCAGTAGTCAGGTATGTTGTGCCGAAAGGGATTCGACTCGCTGAGGGAGTGGTAATACTGGTGGCTCGTGCCCAGAATGTAGTGACTTGAGGTGTAGAAGCGGGAGAGAAATATAAGAGGGACGAGAAGAAGAGGAAAGAAATAGACAGCACGCAAGGAAAGGACCAGCAGCCGTAAGCTTGGAGCCACGTAAGAGGCAGAGATGGCGTTATGGTTAGCGCGCCTCTGGAGCGCTCGTCTGCTGGAGAGAGTGGCTCCTTTCGCTGCCCCTTCCAGGTCACGGGCCGGCCTTGCTTGCGCCACACAGCCGAAGGCGGCGCGTCTCCCGTTTACACTCGCCTCGCCTGTCTCACTCCTCTCGTGAGCTGCAGCCGCGCGCTATAGCAGTGGCCGCGGTTTACGATCGCAGGGGCTCTCCGCTCTGGGAGTTTCTCCCGCCTCTTTAGAAACGGCTGGCTTCGGACAGCCGAGGTTACTGCAACGGCGTCCAGCTGCGCTGCAGAAGGTCGGCGCGCTCCACTGCCCACAGCCGGTGGGAGACACTCGGCCGAACCGGAAGCGAAACTCTGACAGCAGACTGCTCTTGACGTTCTGTGGTCACTAAGATCTCCTTCTGTATGAATCAGACATTTATGCAGGGTAAAGTAAAGGCAGCAGAGATGGAGTTCTGACGTTGCGGTTGATAATTGAAGGAAGACTTACGAAAAACCGAGACAGTTCACAGGATTTGTCGACCTGGAAAAAGCGTTTAACAATGTAAAATGGCGCAGGATGTTCGAAATACCGTGAATAGGTGTAATTTATAGGGGAATATGGATAATTCACAATATTGATTGGCGGCTCCATGGCGTGTTGTGTGCACCACGACCAAATAGTGGATAGAATTGGAAGGAAAACCAGCATTGGCCGTGTTTTGTTGTTTTATTGTCAGCAAAATCGATTTTCGGTCACTTAGTGACCATCCTCAGTGGTGTAATATACAACTAAAATTGGTAGGCACTGGTATCAAGCTATAACCACAAGCTTAGAGCGATCACATAAACTGAGGTTCGCTCTAAGCTTGTGGTTATAGCTTCATACCAGTACCTACCAATTTAAATTGTACATTACAGTACTGAGGATGGTCACTAAGTGACCGAAAATCGATTTTACTGACAATAAAACAACAAAATACGGCCAATGCTGATTTTCCTTCCAATTCACAATATGTACAAGAGCCTGAAGGGAACAATAACAATGGAAGACCAAGAACGAAGTGCTCGAATTAAAAGGGATGTAAGAAACGATTGTAGTCTTTCGCCCCTACTGTTCAATATATTACATCTGAGAAGCAATGACGGATATAAATAAAGGTTCAAGACTGAAATAAAAACTTATGTGAAGCGATAGCAATGGTAATATTCACTGATGACATTCCTATCCTAAGTGAAAGTGAAGAATTACAGAATCTGTTGATTGCAATGAACAGTTTAATGAGAACAGAATATGGACTGAGAGTAAACTGGAGAAATACAGATTAATGAGAAGTGGCAGAAATGAGAAGAGCGAGAAATTTAATATCAGAATAGAGATCACGAAGAAGTAGTTAAGGAATTCTGCTACCTTTGCAGCAAATTAACCCTGTATGGACGGGGCAAGGTGGACATAAAAAGCAGACTAGCACTGCTTAAAAGGGTATTTATAGCCAAGAGACGTCTACTAGTATCACACATAAGCTTTAATTCGAGGAAGTTTCTGATAACGTACACTTGGAGCACAGCATTGTGTGGTAGTGAAACGGACTGTGGGAAAACCGAAACGTAAGAGAATCAAAGCAATTGAGATGTGGTTGAAAATCAGGTGGACTTTTAAATTAAGAAACGAGGAGGAGGAAAGGAATATATGGAAACCATTGACAAGAGGGGACATGATGATACGATATCTAACAAGACCTAAGGCGGAAGCTTCCATGGTACTACACGGAGCTGTAGAGAGTAAAAAGTGTCGAGGAAGACAGAGATAAGAAAACGTCTAGGAAATAATTAAGAACGTAGGCTGCAATCGGTCCTCTGAGATGAAAAGTTTAGCACAGGAGAGGAATTCGTGGTGGGGTGCATCAAACCAGTCTGAGGACTGATGACACGAAAGAAAAAAAGAAGTCCAGTCTAACCATTCTACATAAGCTTCATACAGAACTTGAGCTTTGGTTCAGTCTTATTTTTTACTCCGTCTCTGATCTGTTTTCTTTCCTTTATAAGATTCAACAGTTCCATTGAGTGGGAGTGGCTGGTCATAAGATACACATCACGCCGATAAATGCCAAACGACGCCTCGCTGTTTTATGGAGCGTAAACATTGGACGATTGGACAACGGAAAACCGTTGCGTCGAGTGATCCATCACAATGCGGCGATCCGATGGCAGGATGTGAGTATGGCGAATGCCCAGCGAACGCCATCTGCCAGCGTGTGTAGTGTCAACAGTAAAATTCGGAGGAGGTGGTGTTATGGCTTGGTCGTGTTTTTCATGGAGGGGTCTTGCACCCCTTGATGTTTTTGCGTGGCACTGTCACAGCACAGGCCTACATTGATGTTTTAAGCACCTTCTTGCTTCCCAATGTTGAAGAGCAATTCGGGGATGGCGATTGCATCTTTCAACACGATCGAGCACCTCTTCATAGCGCGCGGCTTGTGGCGTAGTGGTTGCACGACAATAACATTCCTGTAATGGAGTGGCTTGCACAGAGTCCTGACCTGAATCCTATAGAACATGTTTGGGATCTTCTGGGACACCAACTTCGTGCCTGGCCTCACCGCCGGACATATACCTCTCCTCAGTGCAGCACTCCGTGAAGAATGGGCTGCCATTCGCCAAGAAACCTTCCATCACCTGATTGAATGTAGGGCTGCGAGACTGGGAGCTGTCATCAATGCTAAGGGTGGGCCAATACCATACTGAATTCCAGCATTTCCGATGGAGGGCTCCACGAACTTACAAGTCATTTTCAGCCCGGTGTCCGAATACTTTTGATCACATAGTGTAAAACTTTATGATACAGCCAACGTGAGGAAATTACAGTTCACGCACATTTACTTGCGTGACGTTTGAGTACTGAGATTTGAAACCCTGTGCGTTTTACCTAAACGGTACCATATGATGTTATATTATCTGTACCATCCAGTTGCGTCTATCATGCTGGACTTCAATCATCTTACTACTTGAATATCATTGTCTTAGAAGGCTCTCGGACTCTGTCGTCCGATTAAAAATTCATATTTACTATCCACGAGTTATTTTTTTTTTTTTTTACTTTCTCGTATGAGACATCTTACCACATCTTCCTAATCAGTAGGACCTATTATTTAAAATATTCAAGCTGGCCTCGTTTGGAAAGTGAAACAGCAGAGCGAAAGCCAGGAACAGCGGGCCTCGACGTTAATTTGCCGTCCCTACAGGGCCGATCAGCGAGATTGCCCTCCACGGCGACGGGTCACCTACAAGCCCGTGCTATTGCGTAACCTGGCAGTTCACCTGCCGCTTGTTACCAGCCAGAAACCGGTCCCGCTGTCATCTCACTTCCTCGTTTGATAGCACACCAACTCCAGCAGGAACCTCTGGGTCCTCTTCCCTCTGTTATTTTGTTGTTGTAGTCTTCAAACCGAAAACTGGTATGGTTCCTCTCTCCATGCTAATGTGCTGTGTAAGCCTATTCCTCTATGTGTAAATATTGCAATCTACATCTATTTTTATCTCCTTACTGTAGTCAAGCTTTGGTGTGCCTATGCAGCTTTTACCTCCGACAATTACGTACATTACGAAATTTACGATTAACCGTAACTGACCCCGTCTCTTATGCGTAAGTGCCGTAAATATCTTTTTTCCCCAGTTCTATTCAGGACATTCTCATGTTTATCCGATATAATCATCTAATTTTCAGCACACTTCTGTAGCACCGTATTTCAAAAGCTTCTGCTCACTTTCTGCCTGAGCCGTTTATCATCCATGTTTCATTTCCTTTCAAGGCAACACTCCAGACGAATACTTCCTAACATCTTGGTGGCAACTAGTTTCTATTTTTCAGAAACGCTTTTCTTAGTACTGCCACTCTGAATTTTATGCCGTTTCTACTTTTGCCATTCTCAGTTTTTTTGTTGTTCGAGTAGCCAAACTCCTATAGTATTTCTAGTGCCTCACTTCCTTTTCTCAGTCTCCCATTTTATTCGATTACATTCCAAAATGCTTGTTTTTATCTCATTGAGACTGATGTTACAAAGTACTGTCCATTCAACTTGTCTTTTTAGTACTTTTCCTTCTCTGACATCCACAATGCCATCACCAAACCTCAACGTTTTTTATTTCTCCCTGAGCTGTAATTCCTTTTCCAAACTTCTCCTTAGTTTCCTTTATTACAAGCTCAGTTTACAAATTAAATAACATAGGGGATAGGCTACAGTCCTGTAACACTCGATCCTCAACTACTGCTTCCATTTCATGTGCTTCGATCTTTATAACTGCAATTTGGTTTCTTTGGTAGTTATAAGTCACTTTATTCCCTGTATTTTATCCCCGATACCTTCAGAATTTCGAAGAGAGTATTACAGTCGACACTGTCTATACAAAGTCTTCCCGAAATTACAAATTTTCATCTGAATTATTATTTGAATGTTTGTTTTGGGGGCAGGCAAACAGCGGCTGTATTCAGAATGAGATTTTCACTCTGCAGCGGAGTGTGCGCTGACATGAAACTTTCTGTCAGATTAAAACTGTGTGCTGGACCAAGACTCGAACACGGAACCTTTGCCTTTCGCGCGCAAGTGCTCTATCGCGAAAGGCAAAGGTCCCGAGTTCGACTCTCGGTCCGGCACACAGTTTTAATCTGCCAGGAAGTTTCAGCGGCTGTATGTCTCCTCAGCCTTATATCAACAAATAATGAGTCGTCATTACCGTAATAGTAACGCCATAGATGCCGATACACATCATACTGTGTCAAAGATGCACAATTTAGAGCCCCAATTTATCGATGATCTTGAGACGATCTTAAGGTTGCTTTAAATGTTACGGAAGTATGATGGCCATTATGCTTAATTCTGCTGATTCTGTTACTCATTTACGCTGACGCAGCTGCAATATTAAGAGAGCAACAGGGGCATTAGGGGAAGCCAATAACGATGACAATTATGGTAAGATATTAAATGGTGCGCTGTCAGTGGAAAATGTTAAGACACCACGACAGTCACGAATACAGTGGTAGCAAAGCTTGGAATATCTTCTGTGTTGGTCACAGAAAAATTATTCCGTATATTGATTTCAATGAACAGAAGCGATCCCGATTAGACGGGTGTACGATGTGGAAGATCGCAACGGGAGCTTACAGTTAGAGAAATTAAGTACAGCGCATGAGATGTACATGAGGAAATGTATTCAGGAAACAGCTTTCAACTTCTGCTGGAGCGGTTGGCTGCCGAAATTGTTTATATGAAGGGGAGCACCGCTAGACGCATTTAGACAGCTCTAAGATGAGATTGTTTCCATTTATAATTATAGGAACACGTGACAGGGAATCAATTTCAAGCGTTTCGCTAACCAGAGGAGTGAAGGGTGAAGCAATGTATGAGGTACTGAGAATTCCTGCAGAAAAGACTGATATGCGATTACGATTTTCGTTGACTGTGAAATCCCTTGAAGTACGGCATAATAATAATAATATTTTATGAAGTGTAACAATTCCGGCCGTGAAAGTTTACATTTTACAACTCAGGGCAGCGTTAGTCTTAGGAAACACCTTTAGATGATGCGTATATGTGCATTTGTATTTACGTTAGGGTACGTTTGATGAGTATTTTTGAATGTTAACGACTTTATAGCCCAATTCTCAGTGTGTTACCAACCATGGAAGTGGTTTAAGAGCCGCAAGTACTTCCACCACAACTAACTTCACAATAAGCTTCACTTACATTCCCTGAGTATGGAAATATACATGAAGCTAACATATATCGCTTACTTCTGTAGTCGGTTAACGTAAAAACCTCTCACAGAATCTTTGTAAGTCAGCTGATTTCTCATAGCGTCGGCAAAATGGCAGGAACAGTCTACAGCAATTTACTTCAACCACCCGTGGAAAAATTGTAATTCGCTGGAGGATGTCACTCGCCTAAGTTTGTTCACAGATTGTACTGCACTTGAAGGTGACAGATAGTTCATCAGGCCTCCGATAATCGCTACAATCAGAATTCTTGCCAATGGGTCATACACTCCTGGAAATTGAAATAAGAACACCGTGAATTCATTGGCCCAGGAAGGGGAAACTTTATTGACACATTCCTGGGGTCAGATACATCACATGATCACACTGACAGAACCACAGGCACATAGACACAGGCAACAGAGCATGCACAATGTCGGCACTAGTACAGTGCATATCCACCTTTCGCAGCAATGCAGGCTGCTATTCTCCCATGGAGACGATCGTAGAGATGCTGGATGTAGTCCTGTGGAACGGCTTGCCATGCCATTACCACCTGGCGCCTCAGTTGGACCAGCGTTCGTGCTGGACGTGCAGACCGCGTGAGACGACGCTTCATCCAGTCCCAAACATGCTCAATGGGGGACAGATCCGGAGATCTTGCTGGCCAGGGTAGTTGACTTACACCTTCTAGAGCACGTTGGGTGGCACGTGATACATGCGGACGTGCATTGTCCTGTTGGAACAGCAAGTTCCCTTGCCGGTCTAGGAATAGTGGAACGATGGGTTCGATGACGGTTTGGATGTACCGTGCACTATTCAGTGTCCCCTCGACGATCACCAGTGGTGTACGGCCAGTGTAGGAGATCGCTCCCCACACCATGATGCCAGGTGTTGGCCCTGTGTGCCTCGGTCGTATGCAGTCCTGATTGTGGCGCTCACCTGCACGGCGCCAAACACGCATACGACCATCATTGGCACCAAGGCAGAAGCGACTCTCATCGCTGAAGACGACACGTCTCCATTCGTCCCTCCATTCACGCCTGTCGCGACACCACTGGAGGCGGGCTGCACGATGTTGGGGCGTGAGCGGAAGACGGCCTAACGGTGTACGGGACCGAAGCCCAGCTTCATGGAGACGGTTGCGAATGGTCCTCGCCGATACCCCAGGAGCAACAGTGTCCCTAATTTGCTGGGAAGTGGCGGTGCGGTCCCCTACGGCACTGCGTAGGATCCTACGGTCTTGGCGTGCATCCGTGCGTCGCTGCGGTCCGGTCCCAGGTCGACGGGCACGTGCACCTTCCGCCGACCACTGGCGACAACATCGATGTACTGTGGAGACCTCACGCCCCACGTGTTGAGCAATTCGGCGGTACGTCCACCCGGCCTCCCGTATGCCCACTATACGCCCTCGCTCAAAGTCCGTCAACTGCACATACGGTTCACGTCCACGCTGTCGCGGCATGCTACCAGTGTTAAAGACTGCGATGGAGCTCCGTATGCCACGCCAAACTGGCTGACACTGACGGCGGCGGTGCACAAATGCTGCGCAGCTAGCGTCATTCGACGGCCAACACCGCGGTTCCTGGTGTGTCCGCTGTGCCGTGCGTGTGATCATTGCTTGTACAGCCCTCTCGCAGTGTCCGGAGCAAGTATGGTGGGTCTGACACACCGGTGTCAATGTGTTCTTTTTTCCATTTCCAGGAGTGTATAATAGGTATATGTGAATCAATATAACAGAGAGGTAAAGAGAAAATAACTAGCAAAACTCACACCAAGGTTTGTCACCAATGTGGATGAAATAATTATTAACACTGAAATGGAAACTATATAAAACAAAATTAGTAGAGAACAAGTATACATTGAATCCAAGTCATAAAAGGTACAGAATAACAAGAGTCAGCCGGCCGGTGTGGCCGAGCGGTTCTAGGTTCTTCAGTCTGGAACCGCGCGACCGCTACGGTCGCAGGTTCGAATCCTGCCTCGGGCATGGAAGTGTGTGATGTCCTTAGGTTAGTTAGGTTTAAGTAGTTCTAAGTTCTAGGGGACTGATGACCTCAGATGTTAAGTCCCATAGTGCTCAGACTCATTTGAACCATTAAGACTTTGTAACTAAATACTAAGAAGCTGACCTCGCCTAAGGTATTGGACGGGTCACAGGTGACGGATAGTGAACTTTCCATCGGATATGGTGGACAGCTGCGAATACAGAATAAGCAGTCGCGGACCAAGGCAAAACAAAACCAAATCCACTTTACATCTGTCTTGTAGCAAGCGGCAGAGTGGTCAGCGTCTCTTCAACAGTGGCGCGGCTGAAACTTATATTCTGGAACTAAACTTTCCAGTCTTAACACTCTGAGTTCACTCAGTGAGCCTTCTCAACCCCATACGGTTCCAGGTACAATCATCATGGAGTATTTTGATAATCACAATATTACTCCAGATCGCCAATCCACTGCCAGTATTACTGCTACAACTGGTCATTCGGATCCTGGGGCAGCCAGGTTAAAATGCAGTGTAATTCAGCAGAGGAAGTCTGATTCCTCTGGACAACTTAAAACCGGAACAAGTACATTTTTTCAACACTTAACATACACTTTTCCAACCAAGTAAACTTCATAAATTGTTGTATACATTAAAACAACAGAAGATTCAAACTTTGGCACTTCAAGAAACACGAATGATGGACAATAACACCATGGATTTCGGCAATCTGAAACTTGTAAAAGAATACTTAATACTACAACACATCTGGGAGATGCTTTTGCAATCTCCAAAAATATGTTAACTTCAATAACGGAGGTAAAACCTAACACTAATAAATTAGTGACAGTTTCTCTTGAACGTGCAAAACTTTGTATTACTTAGAAGAATGTGTACCTTTTATAAAAAGCATTTATAAAAATGTACAATCGACGATAAACCATCAAGGAAAACGAAGAAGTCGTATACATCTGTTAGAAATAACGTACAGACAGTTCGTCGTCGCTTAATGTGAGGCAGATGCAAAACGTGTTATAACTGTATTAGTTAAACAATGTGTTCAAAAAATGAGGTAAAGACATTGTATACTTATCGGCGATGTCTTAAGAATATGTAGAGGAAATTCGAAACAGTTACAAAAAATGGTTCAAATGGCTCTGAGCACTATGGGACTTAACTGCTGAGGTCATCAGCCCCCTAGAACTTAGAACTACTGAAACCTAACTAACCTAAGGACATCACACACATTTATGACCGAGGCAGGATTCGAACCTGCGACCGTAGCGGTCGCGTGGTTCCAGACAGTAGCGCCTAGAACCGCTCGGTCACTCCGGTTGGCAACCAGTTACACACATGGATTTGTTGTGAGTGGTCTGTACATTAAGATTACAGTTACCCCTTTTGGATTACCAAGAACAAAATAACAGTACATCTACAAACATAAAAAAGAAGATATATAGTAAATGTGAATGCAGAAGTAAACATTACAGTATCCTAACGTCAGAAAGTAATAAACCTATTGCCAGTAAAATACACTGAAAAATTAGGTAACATGTGTGGAAAAATTAAAAATTTGGTGAGGAACAGTTAAATATTACGTACACACAAACGACGAAAATAGTCGAAAAATAACCGATTTTTCGATTCAGTGTGCTCATTTAATAAGTTCATGAGTTTTCTATATGAATAGCTACAAATTTCTAGCTTCTAAAAAGGTAAATTGTACCCCCATTATCTGTAAAATATAGTACTTTGAGATTCTCATCGAAGCTTGTGACAGTATGTATTTCTGTTTTTAAATGCTCTTTGAATGCTTAATAGCACAAAATGTGTGCTCTTCGTAACTTTCTCTAAAGGCTCCACCAGTCCGCCCGATTAACATACAGTCGCAGTCGTTATGGGTAATCTTATACACACCTGGTTTCTGAAATGGGTCAGTATGTTCTTTTGAGCATGTCAGTAACTTGAACGGTGTGTTATTATTTCCAAACTTATGCTAATATTTATTTTGCGAAATATATAAGCGATCTCGGCAGAAATCTGGCCAATGTAATCCATATTAGAGAAAACCTTTTATTTGGTTATGTAACGCTAAAGAGAAATGTCATTTAATAGATCAGAATTTTTCCTAGTTATCCTTGAATGTTTGTGCTCATCCATTTTTGGTTGAAACCTAGTACTGAATGCTATGTCCCTAGGCACAAGCTTTTGATGTTCTTCCTCTTCAGGCTTTAAAGCATTTCTTGTTAACCTGCTAGTCATACAGTAGAAAAATGAGTTTTTATATCTGTCAGACTATGATGAACAAAATGGCATTATTGTATCTGTGGCTGTTAATTTTCTATCAGTTGCAAACTTGTAATTACAGTCATTGTTCGTTATTTTAATATACAAAAATTGGTTTTACCGTTTTCTTCCTTTTCATATATGAATTGTATGTTTCGGAGTAAACTACATAAAGCACATTGGGCACACATCTCTTAGTGGTAACCATGGATACATAGTTCTTGTGCGTTTTAGACTGCCACTTATGATCCATTCATAATCTCATCCTTGTCCTTTAATCTTCCAATTATTTGTTGGACCACTGTCACCTTATGCAGACAATTTATCCTCCTCTAGCTTTCTTACATAAGCTATGGCTCGATATAGCTGATGTGCTAAGTATTTTGCGTTGTGTATAACATTCTTATTTTATGACTAGTTTATTCATTCCATTACATTATGTTATTTATCTAAGCGATTCCCACGTTATTTGCTGTTGTACTTAGACTGTTTATACATAGATTCCGTTTATTTTTATTGAATGTAACTTCAATGAGATGTTACATCGCTGTGTCCTCTACTACATTTCGTTGATTTCTGTTGTATAGGCTGTTGATTAATTTATATTTGTAATACAGTTTATATACGTTGCCTTATTCAACTAACACATACTTCTTTCATTTCATCTTGACCACTTTGGTTCCTTTAGTATGTAGAATGTGATGAATTTAAGGATTTTTCTACTCACGGATAGTTTTCTAATTAACATTACATTTTTCCATTATTCCTACATAATCACCATTATCATAGAGACTATTACATCTATTACATTGTTGCATGACATACACACTTCGATTTTGACTCTTGGTGATCTGTACAGTATGATTTTTACAGAGTTGTTTAATATATGATTACGTTCATGTTTCTCATGTCATGAAACGTCTTACATTCCCCTTGATGTTTTTTCTCTGTACACACAACTACAAATTATAGTTACACATAATACTACATTTTTATTTATTGATGTAATTAATCATACTCAATTAAGAATCGATTTTTTAACTTTCAAAACTTTAAATAATCTACACTGTAGAGTTTTACCCAGTATTTACCGTTTTATCGTCTTTCACATTATTTTTCGCTTTCTATCGATATCTGTTGCTCTTTATCCACAAATCTATACAGAAGATGTCATATTACCTTTTACAAAGGACCATTTCTATAGTAGGGACTTATTCTATTTCATGCTTGTCTTGTTTTCTACCTAGTTTTAGAATTCGTTTTTCTCTTTACCTTATAAGACCAATTAGCTGTCTCCTTCTTGGTTTACTCTTTTATTCTGCAGAATATTTCATTTTCCTTCTTATATCCTATTATATGTTCTGGAATGGGGTTAATCCCTGAACATGGATTAGTCGCTTCATATACAAGCAGTTTTAACTTGATCTGCTATCCATCTGCCCAGGCATGATTCATTCAGTCAATCAATTCACTTTTTACCTAGTTATGATCTTATTTGTGATTTTACCTATTTATCTTCTACATGTTTCTTATGTATATTTACCGTACATAGTGGATGTTTGTTACAGTTACCTCTGGCAAACCATTACAAATTATTATATTATTACATAGATGAAACATCATACATTGCCTGAGATTTTTCATTTCCCATCTGTTAATTTCCACTTTATAATGTGTTGACACTTCTTATTCAACACTTTTTATATAGCTTGGGAGGCGGAATTGCTTACTTGTTCGCTATTACTTTTAATTAATATTATATGGATTCCACTTAAATATTACTAATTATTATATCTACATTGGTGAAACATATTATATGAATTCCACTTAAATCTTATTAATTATTACATCCAAATTGATGAGACGCCTTGCCTTAACTGAATTTTGACAATTATTTTTTGTTAACGTCTTCCCATTACGACCCATTGGCAGTACTGACTTACGCCAAGCTATTGTCCATTAACCAGATAATTGTCTTTTTTTCAGTATTACAATTGATTATATTGTTGTTTATACAGGGGCCTGATGACGATGTAATGTAACATCAAAACCGGTAGCTTAATAAAGCGTTCAAGATTTATGCCTGAAGTTGTACTGCTGTTTGCTTCAAATTGACCAGCCGATAGCCTAGTCACCATCTTCTACAAAGAAGTACATTATGTGCATAATCACAGAACAAAATTTACACAGAATCAATATGGGTACAACATATCAGTCAGTTACCAAACGGTATGGAAAACTGACTTTGGTAACGTTCGGAACTCATACATCGTTTTCCAACTTCTACTGAAACACCTCTCCCTCCATACACTGTTCCAAAAGTGTTCAGATGTGTGTGAATTCCTAAGGGGCCAAACTGCTGAGGTCATCGGTCCCTAGACTTACACACTGCTTAAACTAACTTATGGTAAGAACAACACACACGCCCATTCCAGAGGGAGGACTCGAACCCCGGCGATACGAGCTGCGCAATCCGTGACATGGCGCCTCAAACCGCTCGGCCACTCCGCGCGGCAGGCACTGTTCCTAGTATCTTCTTAGAATGAACTATTAATATATAACGTGAACAGCATACCCACAAATATCGAATCCAACTGGTTACCTCTACCCGTCACTCTTAGGGTATCCCGCATGAGGAGGTCGAGATGAATTACCTGTGATCGGTATTTTTGGAATCCATGCTGGTTTCCACTTCAGTAAGAACAGCTAATCAGCCGGTGAACACGTCGTACGACGCAGTTAAAACCATGGAAACGTGGGAGCAGGGCATGAAAGGGGACGCTGCACTCCGTGAATTGCACGTAATATCGGAAGTGGCCAGGTCCATCCGCTGTTTAATCAGGACACGAGCTAGCTGAAATCGCCCCGTGCATATTCCATGAAATGTTCGCTCTGTTTACACGTAGCCTGCTAGTGGCGCTGCAGGGCCTCAGTGAATAGGGACGCTTACTAAAGCTTCCCATGTGTTATTAACGGGCAGCCAGTTACATCAGGTAGCCCATATTAGGCACGCATGATCATCTTGTGGTCACCTCCAACTATGTGTGTGTGCTCGTGTGTGCGTGTGTTTGTGTGAGAGCACGCACGCTCGTGTTTCGAGGGGGTGGGGGAAAAGGATGACGGTAGGGAGTAGAGAAGGAAAGACAGACAGTTTAAAGAGGCAAGGAACTCAGCGAACTGAGAATTTTGCTTGAGAAGAAAATAAACAGAGAGTGACACGTATTACGGTTGTGAGTATAAAACGTCACAACATAGCAACAAGGCAATAAAAATCTGTGCAGCTACATCATGATTTTACCAAAGGCGTATAAATCTAGCGGAGCAGTGAAAATCTGACAAAAATATTGATGGTTTCAAGAAAGAGGAAAGTACAGGACGACCAATAATGACCGAAGAAGCTAAATACATCTACAAGGCAACGAAATCTGACCTGTTTCCAGCAACTGATCTGAATTAATGAAAGAGGACTGAAGAAGAATATTGTCGAATGTAGCAACCAAGAAAAAAGTCACCATGAAGTAGTAGCATATACGTAACTAGAAGTTACTTGAAAAATACTGGCGTAAGGTACATTTAAAGAGAAAATTGTCGGAAACCTTATCCAGAAGAATTTTTTAAAAAATGGACTAGAGGCAGCTGCTTGAAATGACTCGTTTTGAAAGAGCCCACTTTCCTCGGTTTAGATGTCTTGCTGGTGCAGTACCGCAGTGTAAAGGCCGATGAAAGTTTATCATCAGGTACCGGAAAAGCTGAGGAAGTACATACTGCAGAAGCTGAGTGCACTGTAAAATTGCAGAAGATGCCTAAACATGGAGTTGTATGGCCTCGAAATCGATAGCATTATGAATGTAACAGAAGAACAGAAAATACAGTTTTAAGGAAAATAGGACTAATAACATGAACTGAATAAATTTTTAAATGTAAATTTAGATAAACACATGCCAATGAGAGACATCAGAAAGTACTTTGTATACATATGTAACGGTTTAACATGGAAATCATTTTTTTGGTGTTGTGTTGGAACTACTCGTCTTAAGTCAGCAAATTGAGCCGTTATAAGCTGGTGCCGGTGCAGCCAGAAAAAAATGCTGTAATATGATGCTGATCGGGAGGCTAAACCACTAATAATGTTAGTTGACGAATCCAGTTTATATCAGTTATCTGGATTCGTGACAGAAATTTGGTTCCTCAAATTTTGTTATCCTATGTGACAGCATAATTCTCCTACGAAATGAAAGCCAATTCTGATGGTGTGACTATGCCGCATATTCCAACTAAGAGTTACCACAATTTCCAGCAATGCCAAGGGGAAAAACGTCTTAGATGTGGAATAAAAATTGAAGTGGACGGCTATCACTGATACGATTTTCATAACATAGATTACGCATTGAAAGTATGCCAAGAAGACGAAAAGGTTGTGGGTTAGCTGAAATTAAATTAGCGAAAAAACTCAACCATGTCAGATCAAAATGGTTCAAATGTCTCTAAGCAGTGTGGGACTTAACATCTGAGGTCATCAATCCCCTAGACTTACAACTACTTAAATATAACTTAACCTAAGAACATCACACACAACCATGTCCGAGGCAGGATTGGAACCTGCGATCATAGCGGCAGCGGTGTTCCGGAATGAAGCACCTTGAACCGTTCGGTCACAACGGCCGGCCATGTCAAAATGGTAGGCATCATAGTAAACGAAGTGATAGAGAATTCTGATGTTGGGTGTAAGTGTTACCCTAAGATAAAGGGACTGTAAAATGAGAGGAATTGTCAACCGCTTAAAATCGACCAAGAAACCATCTCTGCGAAGCAGAACAATACTCACTGCGACTCCCCATTCGGTCCGATAGTGTAACTTCCAAATCAGATGTGGATCCAAGCAAACCCACTATGTTAACCAGTGATGTACGTTTGTTAAAACGTTTTGTATATTTGTTATTATTAAATCCTAGGCATCTGTGAAACTTTAAATATGGGAGTGATGACAAATTGCATTTGAGGAGGGGGTGGAATGAGGGGGATGCAGGCGGTGGGGTAGATGTGTGGGGGGAGGGATGAATGAAAAACTGTGACCATTTCCAAAAACCGAATCCTGGATTTACACTTGTTTTGCATTGTATGTTAACCGGGGGCCTAGAAACGACGGAGAGGCTCCGTCCCCGCCGCAGCCGCAATGGTGCACAACCCCACAACGACTACTGCAGTCCACATCACCCCTCCGCCGCCCCACACCGAACCACTCTTTCAGGGTTACTGTGCGGTTCGGCCCCCGGTGGACACCCCCCCCCCCCCCCCCCCCCCCCCGGGAACGCCTCACACGAGACGAGTGTAACCCCTATGTTTGCGTCGTAGAGTACTGGTGGTGTACGCGTACATGGAGGAGAACTTACTTGCGCAGCAATCGCCGACATAGTGTAGCTGAGGCTGAATACGGGGAACCAGCCCGCATTCGCCGAGGCAGATGAAAAACCGCCTAAAAACCATCTACAGACTGGCCAGCTCACCGGACCTCGACACAAGTCATCCGGACAGATTCGTGCCGGCGACCAGGCGCTCTTTCCGAATCCGGAAAGCGCTGCGTTAGACTGCTCGGCTAACCGGGCGGGCGGAATTTACACTTAGTAACTTTCCAATTATGCAACGAACCGTTGAATAACCAAAATTAGTGTACTCTTCAAGACTAACGGATATGTAGTAAGCTACGTAAAATATATCAGTTGTAAAAAATCGAAGTGCAATTTATGGCTGAAGTGGAAAAATTATTTACGTTTTATAATCGTCACGGATCTTCAGTGTTCAAATCCCATTATGTGCTCTAAGAGGGGCCATACGGCCGGACAACCGGGAGTGATGTTCCAGGGTCCAAGTTCTTTTATAGCAGGACTCCTTTGGTTGTCACCCTTACAGCGCAGCGGTACGTCGACTATGTCCTAGGCCAGTATTGTTGCCCATCATGGCAAGCCATCAAAAATGTTCAAATGTGTGCGAAATCTTATGGGACTTAACTGCTAAGGTCATCAGTCCCTAAGCTTACACACTACTTAACCTAAATTATCCTAAGGACAAACACACACACACCCATGCCCGAGGGAGGACTCGAACCTCCGCCGGGATCAGCCGGGCAAGCCATCCTGGGCTTGCATTTCAGCAAGATAATACCCACACACACACACACACACACACACACACACACACACACACACAGTGATGGATTCTACTGCTTGTCTTCGTGCTGGTAAAACCCACCTTGGTCAGCAAGGTCAGCGAATCTCTCCCGAATTGAGAACTTTTGAAGAATTATGGGCAGGGTCCTTCAACCATCTCGGGATTTCGACAAGCCAGCGCGCTAATTTGTTTGGCAGGATATCGTTCAGGAGGGCACCCAACAACTCTATGTATCAATGCCAAGCCGAATAACTGCTTGCGTATGAGCCAGAGGTTGAGCAACGCGTTATTGACTTTTTTCCCTCTAGAATAAATCATCCAGATTTTTCCGAAATTGTAATCATTTGTTCGTCTGTACGTGTGCTCACATTCGGATAATTCCTTCGTGGTGCGTCGTTTTTATTCCTTTTTTTTTCAGTGTAATTATTTCCCAGTTCTATGTCACTCAGTAAAGTATTCGATACAGTGACCGTAATTTTCCTCAATATAACTTTTTTTTTATCTATCAAAGCTAAACATTACATGCACAATATAACAATCATTCTTTACATTACATCCGCTCTCGTTGAACTACAACTATTTCTAGGCATGCTCTTCATGAACTGCTTTATGAAGCATATGCCTGCAAAAGCTAGGCCGAGAACAAAAGCAGTGGATACAATTGAATGTATTTCGGCAAAAGTGATTAACAAAATTTATTGACTTCCATTACAACTCAGTTACTCTTATCTAAACTAATCTGCAACTACTTGTTACCTTTTCTTCCAGTTTTACATTTGTAGACTTTGATTTGATGAACGTCGTAGCCGTTTTAATTGAATATTTGATGTCACAAAACAGATTAAATTATTAAATTAACGCATTTTTAATAAAATTATGATAAATTATTAAATAATTGTATGACAGACTTTATTCAAATCTTTGCAACATGAAGCATGTGACTGAATATATATTACTGAGTTTTGTTTAGTGTGGTACCTCACTAATTCGGACAAATGAGTGCGAGTCCCAGTCTGTATTACTAAAAGCCTGAATTACAGAAATGTTCCTATAACAATTATCTGTTCTATTAGATATAAATACTGGACGTTCTGCAATATTATGTAAAAAAGTATACAGTATATTAAATTTAAAACAGTTCTTTCAGTGCTATAACGGTAATGGACTATAGGATTAAACAAATGAAAGTAACAATACAAACTCAAAGGTCACATTAAACAAGCTTGATCTATACTCTAGTGCAGATATCGATTACTGTATGTATTCAAAAAAGAAAGACTGCACTGCACTGGAAAATTGTATACTACGTTTACTGCGGAATTGTATTTACTTTACTGGTTATTGGCTGCTGTCATCTGGATCTACGATGGTACTGTAAACAACTGACGAAGAGGCAGTATTAAACCGCTCGATATTGTTGCTGTGGTAATGTTTTCATCCCAAATGTCTTATAGACTTAACTATTTAAATTTATTCCCAGGACACGTAAATACACTAAGCAGTGATAGAGATCGGAATTGAACACATCTCCTCATGTTGGATTCAGCAAGCAAACTGAACAAGTTTTCACTTCGTTGCGTGCTTGTGACCAACAATTGTACATACATCACTCATTATCAGCCAGTGGAGAAGCGTAAAGGAAGAGAGCGGATGCGTTCAACACTACAATAAATGAGCTTGGAGCAATTAACGCCTGGGAGATCAAGGCGGCGCTTCACTTTACAGTGAAAGAACAGTCCGAATTATCGCTCATTTCAAATTGTTGTTGTTGTTCAGGTCTTCAGTCCAAAGATCGGTTTGATGCAGCTCTCTATACTACTCTATCGTGTGCAAGCCTCTTCGTCTCCGAGTAACTACTGCAACCAACCTCCCTCTGAATCCGCTCACTGTATTCATTTCTTTGCCTGTCTCTAAGAGCGCTACCCCACACGCTTCCCTTCTTCTAGTCAAGTTGTACCACTAATTTCTCTTCTCTCCAATTCTATTCACCACTTCATCATTAGTTACGTGATCTACCCACCTAATCTCAGCATTCTTCTGTAGTGACACATTTCAAAAGCTCCTATCTCGTTTCTGTACATATTGTAAATAGCCTCGCGTCCTGTATTGTACCCTTGCCACCTTTGGAATTTGAAAGAGAGTATTCCAGTCAACACCGTCAAAAGCTTTCTCTAAGTCTACAAACGATATAAACGAAAGTTTTCCTTTCTTTAACCTATCTTCTATGAGAAGTCGTAGGGTCGATATTGCCTCATGTGTTCCTACCTTTCTCCTGAATCCAAACTGATCTTCCCCGAGGTCGGCTGCTACCAGTTTTTCCATTCTTCTGTAAAGGATTTGTGTTAGTATTTTGCAACGGTGACTTCCTAAACTAATAGTTCGGTAATTTTCACACCTATCAGCACCTGCTTTCTTTGTAATTGGAATTATTATATTCTTCTCGAGGTCTGAGGGTATTTCGCCTGTCTCATACATCTTGCTCACCAGATGGAAGAGTTCTGTCATAGCTGGCTCTCCCAAGGCTATCAGTAGTTCTAACGGAATGTTGTCTACGTCAGGGGCCTTGTTTCCACCTAAGTCTTTCAGTGCTTTGTCAGATTCTTCGTGCAATATCATAGCTCCCTTCTCATCTTCATCTACGTCCTCTTCCATTTCCATAATATTGTCCTCAAGTACATCTCCCTCGTATAGACCTTCTGTATACTCTGTCCACCTTTCTGTTTTCCCTTCATTCTTTAGCACGGGATTTCCACCTGAGCGCTTGATATTCATACAGGTGGTTCTCTTTTCTCCAAAAGTCTCCTTAATTTTCCTGTAGTGATATAGCGTGTACATCCTTACATTTGTCCTATGGTCATCCCTAGTCAGCCATTTTGCACTTCCTGGCGATTTGATTTTTAGACGTTTGTTTTCCCATTCGCCTCTTTCTTTTACGGCGTTTTTATATTTTCTTCCCACATCGAAGAGACTGAATATCTTTCCTGTTACTCAAGTATTTCTAGTAGCCCTGGTCTATTTACCTACAGATCCTCTGCTGACTTCCCTACTTCATCCCTCAAAGCCACCCATTCTTCTATTACTGTATCTCTTTTGTCTATTGTTGTCAATCATTCCCTAATGCTTCATCTAAAACCGTCTACAACCTGTGGTTCTTCCAGTTTGTCCATGTCCCATCTCCTTAAATTCCTGTCCTTTTGCAGTTTTAATCTGCAGTTCATAAGCAATGAAGTGTGATCAGAGTCCACATCTGCCTTTACAAACGTCTTACAATTTATCATCTGGTTCCGAAATCTCTTAGCATTTTATAACAAGTCTGAAACCTTCCAGTGTCTCCAGGTCTCTTCCACGTATTCTTTCATGATTCTTAAACCAAATGTTAGCTACGATTAAGTTGTACAAAATTCTACCAGACGGGTTCCTCATCATTCCTCACCCCCCACTCCATATTCACCTACTACTTTTCGTCCTCTTCCTCTTCCTACTATCGAATTCCAGTCCCCCATGACTATTAAATTTTCATCTCCCTTAACTACCTGAATAATTTCTTTTATCTCATCAAACATTTCTTCAATCTCTTCATTATCTGCAGAGCCAGTTGGCGTATAAACTTGTACTATTGTGGTAGGCATGGGCTTTGTGTCTATCTTGGCTACAATAATACGTTCACTATGCTGTTCGTAGTAGCTTATCCGTGGTCCCTTTTTTTAATTCATTATTAAAGCTACTCCTGCATTACCCTTATTTGATTTTGTATTTGTAACTCTGTTTTGACCTGACCAGAAATCTTCTTCCTCCTGCCACCGAACTTCACTAATTTCCACTATATTTAACTTTAACCTATCCATTCCCCTTTTTAAATTTACTAACCTACCTGCCCAAATAAGGGATATGAGATTCCACGCTCCGATACGTAGAACGCCAGTTTTGTTGCTCCTGATAACGACGTCCTTCTGAGTAGTCCCCGCCACCAGATCCGAATGGGGAACTATTTTACCTCCGGAATATTTTACTCAAGATGACGCCATCATCATTTAATCATACAATAGAGCTGTATGACCTCGGGAAGAATTACGGCTATTGTTTCCCCTTGCTTTCAGCCGTTTACAGTAGCACCACAGCAAGGCCGTTTTGATTGATGTTACAAGGCGAGATCAGTCAATCATCCAGACTGTTGCCCCTGCAACTACTGTAAAGTCTGCTGCCACTCTTCAGGAAGCACACGGTTGCCTGGCCTGTCAACAGATACCCCTCCGTTGTGGTTGTACCTGCGGTAAGGCTATCTGTATCGCTGAGGCACGCAAGCGTCCCCGCTAACGCAAGGTAAAATAAAATACAAATAAGTAAAGGTTTACTGCATTAGGAATCTAGTTTAGATTGACTGGATCACAATCTGTAAGTACGAATTTGTGAAGGTTTTCTCTTTTACGAAACTGAATTACACGGGCTAAGTCAGACTCATTCAATAAATTGCGATACCTCACCTCTTGAAAAGTGTGAAAGAAATAAACAATACCCGTGTCTCGAAAATGTTGAAAGATATGTGTGATACATAGCGTTTCGAGAAAGAGGGTGGAGTGGCCGATACCTCGGATAACGTTACGCTCACTCGTCGCTCCTGTTTCCTCCGGTAACAGCCTGTTGCCGTGGAGTACGTTTAGCGTGGCGTGCAGCTGACCGGTCCGACCCCGCGCTCTGCTCTCACCGCGGCTCTGCCCCTGGCGGGGTCGTCGCCCGCCACGCCGCTATCGGACAAGCAGCTCTCGCCAGCGCGTTCCCACCTCAGCTCGCCTCACCACTCTGGCAGAGGGGCCGTCTCGCCGCGGGCGCAGCAGGAAATCGCCTCTTACAACACGATCGGCCTGCAGCCAGTACGACAGGCGGAGACCTATTTGTTGCGCTAGAGATGCTGTAATCGACAACAAAAACATGAGGTACCATGTGATAATAGCTCTCTGCTGCCAGTTCAGTTGTTATGACTCATATTCTTTCTTCCCTTTCAGTTTCTACTCTCTACAGCTCTCTGAAGTACTATGGAAGTTATTCCTTGATGTCTTAATAGACATTCTACCACCCTTTCCCTTGTTCCTGTCAATGTTTTTCTCTTGTTCCTCTCTTCGCCGATAATGTGGAAAATCTTCTCATTTCTTACTGCATCAGTTCACCAAATTTTCAATATCTTTCTATAACATCACATCTCAAAAATGTAGATTGTCTGCTTTCCTCTCTTATTCATGACGAATCCTACACTCGTGACACCAATTTCTGCCGCTGTTTCCCGAAACGCCGTGCGTAAAAACCGGACTTTCAGGCGCTCGAATCTCAGTTTCTACTGGTGATAAATAGTTAGGGTCAAGTGGATAGCCCTTGGGCTATTTGAATACCCAATAGAAGAACAGAAGGATGGTCTCAGTGTCAATATCTTACAATACAGGGTCGAAGAGCGAATAGTACACAATGGCTTCTGCTTACGCAAACGGAGCAAATCGGTTGGTTCTTTTTGCATTTGATGGAACCTATGGAGGCACCAGTATTTCATGGCCGGTTCCTCGGAAAACCCCAAAAACGGTATTTTCGGTATATTTTCGCCATCACCCGTGGACGAAAACCCAGCCGAGCATTCCAGAACGACTATGCACAGCAAATGGCTGTAGCCTTGTATGGAAGTGAAACATGGACGGTAAATAGTTTAGACAAGAAGAGAGTAGAAGCTTTCGAAACGTGGTGCTACAGAAGAATGCTGAAGATTAGATGAGTAGATCACATAACTAATGAGGAAGTATTGAATAGAATTGCAGAGAAGAGAAATTTGTGGCACAACTTCACTAGAAGAAGGGATCGGTTGGTAGGGCATATTCTGAGGAATCAAGGGATCACCAATTTAGTATTGGAGGGCAGCGTGGAGGGTAAAAATCGTAGAGAGAGACCAAGAGATGAATACACTAAACGGATTCAGAAGGATATAGGTTGCAGTAGGTACTGGGAGCTGAAGAAGCTTGCACAGGGCAGAGTAGCATGGACAGCTGCATCAAACCAGTCTCTGGACTGAAGACCACAACAACAATTCCTAAAATCACGATCTTGTCCAGCACTGTTTTCTTGATGTCTCTATCCGTTTCCAAAATACAGTACAAATGTTCAACGTTCCCTATTTCTTCAGGTAAAATCTGGTACGGGATGATATACCCACTCTTACGCTATATTCGTCTGAAGGGATATCATTATCTTCTTTCCAGTTCACTTCACTGACCACCGCTATATCTAGACTTAGCCTTTGCGTTTCCATTTTCAGATTTTCTAGCTTCCCCAGGACGTTCGACGCTCGACTTCGTAGAATGTTACCCTTTCATAAGTCTTTTCCTCGTAGTCACCTACCCCTTGCAGCCTCTCCTGGAGATCTTAATGTGGGACAAATCTGGAATCTTTTGTCAGTGGAAGTCATTGTGACATTTTCTTCAATTCCATGTCTTTTCAGCTATGATTTCTGTTCTCTTCTACATCTTCATACCATTGAACATTGCCCTATCCTCTTTATTGTCGGGACAGAAGAGGCTCCTCGAACTTCTGTGCGCTCTTAGGCCCTGTTCGGCAAGGTCGTTCTCAGAAGAAGTTAATTCCTTGTAACGAATGTCTTCGGCCACCGTTGTGATGATATTTATTCAAAATTTAAACAGTGACTGGGATCGAACCCGAGTACATTTTGACTTGGTGTTACCCTTTGCCCACGGTGGCTCCGAGGACATGAAAAGGAAGCAGTGATTTAAAAGGGATTTTGACAGCTCTATCCTCCATTATACTGGATCCGTACATGCTGACGAACATGGGCGCACCCGGCGGGCGGCAGGATAGTGCAGTCTCTCACCCCGAACTTCATCCGAGATTTCTTTTGGAAGGAGGACAGGTTAAACCGTCTTCGCACTGTGTTCATCAGACAGACGTATCAGTGCAATGCGTTTCAAGAAAGCCATTGCATGTATCTGATACTGACTAGTAGCATATGAACCCAGATAGTTTGTTGTGAAATCTCCTGACTACTTCGTCAACCTCTATGAAACCGACGTAATTTCCCCTCCCCAAGCCTTTCCCTCTCACGGCGACTAGAACGGATGGAAAATAAGACGTTGAATGTAGTAGGACGGTTTTGCTGTTTTGGCAGCTAAATAACTGAGGTTGGCAGAAGTAAAAATGATATAGAGTGCAGACTGGCAATAGAAACAAAAGCGTTTCTGTAAAATAGAAAAGTATTTGACGTTTTCCAGCGCTCGAAAGACTTGTACTCATACTGTCAAAGGGACTATGACACGTCACTTTGATGTTATACTTCACCAGGTTAACCCCATAACTGGCAAAATCTTTTTTTCAGCATAACAATGAAATACATGTCAATATGTACTTGTTGGAAATAACAATGAATAAATCTTCTCAATATATTGTGTATTTTTAGGCCTACCATGGATATGGGGCGGTAAGCATTCTTAGCAATGAATTAGGAGAAGACTTTTTTTTGAGTTATCAGACTGATTTGATGCGGCCTGCCGCGATTTCCTCTCCTGTGTCAACCTCTTCATCCCAGAGTAGCGCTTACAACCTACGCCCTTAATTATTTGTTGGATCTATTCCAATCCCTTCCTTCCTCTACATTTTTTGCCTTCTAAAACTCCCTCTAGTACCATGGAATTCATTCCCTGATATCTTAATAGATGTTCTATCATCCTGTCCCTTATTCTTGTCAGTGTTTTCCACATACTCGTTTCCTCTCCGATTCTGCGCAGAACCTCCTCCTTCCTCATCTTATCAGTTCACCCAATTTTCAACATTCGTCTATAGCACCACATCACAAATGCTCCAATTCTCTTCTGTTCTGCTTTTACCACAGTCCATGTTTCACTACTATACAATGCTGTGCGCCAAACGTACATTCTCAGAAATTTCTTTCTCAATTTAACACCTACGTCTGATACTTGGCGAGGAATGCCCTTTTTGCCAGTGCTAGTCTGCTATTGATGTCCTACTTGCTCCGTCCGTCACTGACTATTTTGCTGCATAGGTAGTAGAACTCCTAAACTTCATCTACTTCGTGACCATCAATTCTGCCCAATTCATAAAACGGATACATTCTTGCATTCATTCATTTTGAGGCAGGTAATGAGTATCATGATCTAGATACATATATGATGATCGGACGCACATGCTGTAATCAAAGCCATTTTTATGACTGAGGATGGTTTGATTTATGACAGAGTCATGTGTAAAGAGCAATCCAAATGTTTCCGTTCGAAGGCTCCACACCAGAATGGGTACACCAGTCAGAGTAAATCGCCGTGAGCACTGAGGCTATCGCCAACGCTCTAGGTAGTGAAACATTGTATTCTGCTGTGTGAAGAAGACCGTAACTGCCTCACGCCATTCGACAGGAATCATTGCCCCTTCATTGCCTTTTTTAAGGGACCGAAGATGTCAAATCAAGTGGGGAGAGATCAGGACTACGGTGGTGGTGGTGGGGGGGGGGGGGGGGGAGGGAGTGTGCGTTTACCACATATTGTTCTCCGTAATGGATGAAGCTTGCCTCCCAGATAGAGCGAGCGGCGTCTTGTGTAGAATCGCGACCAGCAGGGAACTTGGCGCACCATTCCACATTGGGGTTTTCGACAGACGTTCTGTCCCGTATACGTTCTTCATTCTCCGATTGATGTCTACTGGGGTTTGTCCTTCGATAGCCGTGAAAGTAAAACAGTACGTTGGTCCTGTTTGAAGGCATCTGATAATAACTTCGCCATAGTTCATGTTTCCGCATTTACTGCACGCAGGTCGGAGGGACACGAAAGCCGCACTAATACCTTGCCCACGTGCCGGTTCTTAAATACCTGCATGGGAGTCGTGCTAGGCTGCATACACCCAGCAACAAAGTCCGCAAACAAAAATTTTTTGATCGCCCCTTATAGTTTTAATAAAGCAACAATCAGCTATGACATGACCTTTTTTTAATGTTTTAAAACTGTAACTCACCGCATTCATAAAACAAAAAGAATGATGTTTCTCTGAACCAAACACATCGATCTCATGAGAATTGTGTTTCCAAGACACAAATGACATATTTATGCTTCTCTTTTGTTGTTTGATGTCATTAGACGGCGATTTTACTGTTATCTACGTAGAATTTCTCGCAAAATTTACAGCAGAATTCAACTACTGTAAACCCTCGATAATTCAAAGCTAAAAAGATTTTTAAAAAAGTTCGAACAATTGCAAGTTCGATTTAACGAAACCTTGACTGATCAAGATGGAATCAAGAAATAGTGGAAAGACGGGTATACAGTAAAAAAAAGAAAAAAAGCTTGATCTCTTTCTACTTCAGTGACATCCAGAGTACTTGGGCAAGCGCATTTTTCATGGTGATCAAAGTCGAAAATGTCTCACTGTCTACCTTCGTTCTGTGGACGTTTTTACGGAACGTCTCCAATGACGGCTTTGCATCTTCTGAGGTCACAGATGGAATCGGTTCTTCTTCTTCTTCGTCTTCTGCTTTCACCATTACCGTTAAAATGAATGAAAGCATCGAATTTTCTATTTTCTCCTATATCAGGAAGAGGAGACCTGCGAGAGTAAAGCTTTCATACTTCTCTGAATTCATTTTTACAACTGATTCATGTGCTGCAGTACGATATTCATTGTTGATTAAACAAGGAAACACCGCGGAAAGTTGAACGTCGAAACAGTTACCAAAATAAATGACAACAGTTCAGTCACCGAGTGCTAGACAGCCGCTGACTTCTATTATAGTAGAACGAGATTTTCGCTCTGCAGCGGAGTGTGCACTGATATTAAACCTCCTGTGTGAGGCCCGAGACTCGAAGTCGTGATATTTGCCTTTCGCGGGAATGTGCTCTACCGACTGAGCTACCCAAGCACGAATCACGACCCGCTCTCAGAGCTTCAATTCTGGTAGTACCTCGTCTCCAACCTTCCAAACTTTACAGAAACTCTTCTGCGAACCTGCTTCTGTGAATTTTTGGATTATAGTGTTTGTTGGAAGTATATAGTGTAATCACTTCGATTCATCGAGCGTACCAGAACGCAGAATTTCTTGGACATATCGAGGTTTTGTCGAAAGACAAGACAATTAGTTAGATTTATCCATAAATTCTGTTCATGGAGGTCTGAATTAGCAATTGTCGACTGTGCATGCTTTCATATCACCTTACCCATTACGATTATTCGTATTTCTTAACGTTGCGATACAAAGACTCGTAAAGAATGCTCCTCGCAGACACATGCGCATATTTCGGAAGAGGAACCCCCGCCAACGACATCGGGAAGCTCATATACACTCATCCGCTTTGAGGGAGGCACCAGCTGAGTGAAAGTTCGCCGTTGCGCCACGTTCAAAGCTGCTCGGTGATATACGGACGGAGCCACTGTATGTCCCGAGACGCCGTGTAAATGACCTACATCGCGAGCTTCCATTCACTCGTCCCCAGGGGACCTCTGCTCTTTCCGAGGCCAGCGAACTCCCTCATTAGAAAGGCGCACATCTTGTTAGCGCGCCCGTCAGTGGTCGTACCGTTTTTTATTAACCTACAGAACCAATCAGACACATTGTTTTTTTCATACTAGTGTTGCTCAGTGCAGATAGTTTTTCTGAGGCTCTTTAGTTCAGAGCTGGTGTTATTGCGAAAAACAAATGATTAGGTAGACAAATTTCGTTGTCGTAAATGATCTCTGATCAAAGATTTCTTATTTGCTTTCTAGCTGTATTTATTGATTTTAGTTTTACACAATTCTGATTACGAAGATACTATGGGTCTTCAGAACCGTTTCTAGGGCATTTGAATCTATCGATATCTGCAGAATTCTGGTGTCTCATTCACACCTTGAGTATGTGCTGTTGATCTCCAAGTACCAGATTTACTGTATAGCGATGGAACTGAAAAATTGCGGGTCAGCTCTCGGACAAATGGTACGTACTGTATAGATGCGACATCGGCTTCTGCCCTTGTTAAGGAACGTAACGGTTTAACGTCTCGTCCGCAGAAATGTATTCGAGGGTCGCAAGTTTATAGAATTGCAATTTTTGACATAACTGATTGGATCAGTTTGAAAACGTAGCGCTCCATGAAGTAAATTTTACAGCAACTATACAAAACTTACTGTATCTCAAATGGTTAATTTTTATTCATTTGGTACTTATAACGTCGGTAGCGTTCTCTCTTCTCGAGCACGGGGTCCTGGGTTCGATTCACGGCGGGGTCAGGGATTTTTCTTGCCTCGAGATGACTGGGTGTTGTTGTATCGTCTTCATCATCATCATTCATCCCCATTACGGTCGGAGGAAGGCAACGGCAAACCACCTCCATTAGAACCTTGCCTAGTAAGGCGGTGCGCGTCTCCCGCATCGTTCCCCTACGCTCTGGAAAGAAGCATGGGACTTCATTTCCATTTTTTTCACTTATAACGTAGGTTGCTTTGATACAGAAAGCATATTTCAGTACTAACTCTTCTCATATTTTTAATATCAATATCGATGCCATCTTTTTGATTCAACTATCTGAAATTGTATCCTCATATGATTATACACCCAATATGTAACATAACAAGAAAATATTCACAAAAAGTTATTCATATTCAAATAATACTTGGTTGACACAGTTAAAATTAAAATCATGAAATGTAGACAATTCCGAACGACAGAGAAAAATCCGCGAGATATCAATAGAAGTAACCAACAAAATGTATCTCGAAGGGGAAAAAGAGGGAATAATTTTTAAAAAACGCATTTTTAAGTATGAAGATATGCATAAAACTTCCGTTGCTCACAAGACTTCGCATCTGATCACATTAACGGATTATACTGCACTACTTTCAAGCTATGTATATTTTAATGTTGACAGTCGTAACTAAGGCTGAACAAAATGTGTCTTGGAGTGATTGGTAAAGCGTAGCTAAAAATGGTTCAGATGGCTCTAAGCACTATGGGGCTTAACATCTGAGGTCATCAGTACCCTACACTTAGAACTACCTAAACCTAACTAACCTAAGAACATCACACACACCAAGATTCATAAGCCGTAATCGATCACTTTATGCAATTACGTTAATTATCCCTGGCTAACTAATGCCTCAGATGGATGGCTCCTACATCGAATGGAGGGAGCAGAGAAATTTCCACATTCGTCATTAACAAAGAATGTGCTCAATATGACGAAATTCCTTAAAAGTTCTTGGCTGTTACATTTGAATTTAAGTTGAAGCGATGCGGTAGAAGAGGCATACAAGGTTACTCCCTCGTTCAGGGAATGGCAGTCAAACAGGTGTCCCAACTTGAGAGTCAAAGAGACCGAGCTGTCTGTCAGAGTGAGACTCCGCCAAGGGTTCGATTCGTTCCCCCCCCCCCCCCCCCTGTCATGCTGGCTGCGCGAACCTACTTGTTAACTGCGGACGCACAGCACGGAGCGGCGTCCGAGTTTACAGACAGCATACAGAGCCATTCACTAGCCCCACTTTGGTAGCTGACCTCGGACGATTACACAGCCGACCGCGGTGGTCTAGTGGTTCTAGGCGCGCAGTCCAGAACCGCGGGACTGCTACGGTCGCAGGTTCGAATCCTGCCTCGGGCATGGATGTGTGTGATGTCCTTAGGTTAGTTAGGTTTAAGTAGTTCTAAGTTCTAGGGGACTGATGACCACAGATGTTAAGTCCCATAGTGCTCAGAGCCATTTGAACCATTTGAACGATTACACATTACAGATAGTAGCAGTACGGTAGTTACGGCCATTTTGGTATACAAGCGTTACCTTCCAATAACTTGTGTTAAGACAGTCCACTTTGTCAGCATGTTTGTGGGTAGGAAACGCACAGCGACTACGGTGGTCCTTTTAGTACGATCACTATGTTTTTTACAGCGAGAATCCTACATCGCACCTGCACTGACAGCATTGCGGTAGGCTCTGTCGTTCAGCCTGTGCCTGTGTATACGTAATACGGAACTCATGGCTAGAAATTCTCAGTTTCTTGATTCATTTGTCACACATTCCTCGCTCTCCCTCTAGGAGCTCGGCCTATTCCCATTTACATTTCTCATTGTGTGTGTGTGTGTTTTCTTTTTTCTAGTTCCTTGTTCTACAGCAAGGCGAATCTTGCCAAGTCACACAGAACTGCCGATGCTATCTATTTTTTATTCGTCTCATTCATCAACTATAGATCAGTGGCTGCACTCGGACGATGTCTTCAGCATAGGAGGACGAAACGTTATTCAGAGAATTACGCATTGCGTCACTGCGCCATTTCCTAGTGCCCATAAAAAAGTCACAAAGGTCAGAAGGAATTCCGTGAAGTAATGGAACAAACGTGAATTTCCTGTTATTTCAAGACCATTATCATCCTGGATTGTTTCGCCAACAGTCATCACCACGACAATTCATGAATTTCAGGGAAAACATCCAGCGTAACTACTGTGAGCCCCAGCGGCAATTTTCATAGTGTTGTCTAACGATAACTCGCAACCACTTGTCGAGATAGATGAGGCTCGAAAGATGTTGTCAAAGAGTAGTGACTACGTCCTTACTGGCGCCCAATGGAGTGGCATTGGATGTGATAACGCCGGCATGTGACAAGGTAGACTCTTGCAGCTAGCCGCCATTCAGCAGTCACCAGTCGTGCTGAAAGCGCCGCCTTGATCCTCCTCTCCTCGCCTCACCTCGCGTGTTTGTTGCGACGCTCGTACGCTTTTCTGCTGCCAGTTGGGTAGGGCAACTGTTTGTAATGTCTCTTGCAGCGGTCTCTCCGCGATATTTTCAGAAATTTTATAAATTATATAACTCAGTACATATCTCGAAATATCTCTTCTTATCTCACCGATTCCTAAACTTCAATATACGATGATTATCAATGCAAAGTAGTTTCAAGTCCTATTATTCCTTGGAGCGTCCATTTACTCCATGGAATAGCTTCTCTGCTATCTGTTTTCTCTTATGAAAATAATGAAGAGATCTTGCCGATTAGCCGGGAAAGAACGAAGACTTACATGTATGTATTGTTGAGCTAGTCGCCATCTTGATGAGATTCTATATGAGAAGGAATTTAATACATGAACTAAACTAAAGTAAGTGTGTTCGCGTATTATTTAACTGATTATTATTGACAGTGTCTGCTTACTACGCTGTGTTGCACGGGATCAGTGGGGAACGTCTGATTTGCACTGGACGAACCTGCCGTTTTGTATGCTCAAGATATCCAGTTACTTCAAATAAATAGGCTAACACGGTCTTATCAGCAGATCTCCGGTCTTCCCCACGTGATCACCGAAAGTTAATAATTATTACAAATGTTTTCAGGCGATCGACTGACAATTTTCGTCGCACCGAGACTTTGAAATTGCTTGACTGCCTAATGGAATTTAAGTTAAGCTCAATTTAATCAGGATAGAGCAGTATTGAATTGTGTGAATGTGATAAGCCTGCTTTGTGAATGAAAATTCCCTTAACATACGCATGTTTTTACTATCCTCATCAGTGAAGCTAAATCAGGCCGGTGTGAGAGAGGTTTTTAAATTTTTTAAAACCACAAAAAAAATTAAATGTTGTCACGGCAGCTGACACCACTTTTGAGTTCTTGCAACTTACCGCCATGTTTCAACTGTCACTACTGTGCTCTTGAAACAACTTACGTCGCCGTTGTAGGAAATAACAATTCAGATGAAATACATCAGAAATGGACAGTCTCCGCAAAAGGGGTGTCAACAGTTACATATGAAGATTACTTCCATATATTCAGCAAGCAGCACCCGGCTTTGGCGCTGCCGCACTGGCTCTGTCAGTCGCCTTCACGCTCCAGTGATCCCTGCCTCCCTGCGGGCACCAACACCTGTTCCAGCTGGTGATGGCAGCACCTGCCGTGTCCTTGGTGAAAGTAATTAAAAGCAGCAGAGTGTGAAACACAACACGTACAAGTCAAATAATTTCGATGAAAAGTGGAAAGTTTGTGTTACTGGTTATCTATCTGTTTATTTTAAGACATGGAGTTATGTAACTTTTTAGTTGAGACGTTCACGTAGATTCACTTTTTACGCTCACTTTTCGGTGCTTAGCAACCGCTATGTCACACAAATGCACTAAACGATATAAATACCTACTTTCATTCTTATCACTATTAGTTATTTTTACGCCCTTTTTTCCGTTCGTTCCGTGATAGATCCATGGATGTTTTTTTTTTTTTTGTTAGAAACGTTACAAAGCCCACATCGTGTAAATATTTCTTTACTTAAAACAACCGGTTTCGGCAGACTTTACTGTCATCTTCAAGTCTTAAAATTTTTTTTATTATGAAACGTGTTCACTTTAAGTATGACCTCACTCCAACTTGTCGAGCACATTATAAAAGGTTTGTCACAACTAAAATATTTAAAAAGATAAAGCACATTGCTTAAACGGCCATGGCCATGTCCATATGCGAGTATATACCGCTCACAATGATTGTAACGTCACAAAAATACAGTATACAGTAGCGTGACACAATAGTCATCCGTGACTGGTATATGGCCATTTTCATAAGGTGCTTTACGTTTTTAAATGTTTTAGTTATGACAAACCTTTATAATATGATTTTTTTCTCTTTGTTCACATGACAACTTGCCGTGAGGTCCAACTTAAAACGAAAAGGTTTCATAGCAAAAAGATTTTTTGAAGACCTGAAGATGACAGCAAAGTCTGTCGAAACCGGTTGTTTTAAATAAAGAAACGTTAATGCGATCTTGGCTTTACAATGTTTTTAGCAAGTAAAACAAATCGTTCCTTCTGTCTTGGCCCAAATGGCTCTGAGCACTAAGGGACTTGGCATCTGAGGTCATCAGTCCCCTAGAACTTAGAACTACTTAAACCTACCTAACCTAAGGACATCACACACATCCATGCCCGAAGCAGGATTCGAACCTGCGACCGTAGCAGTCGCGCGGTTCCGGACTGAAGCGCCTAGAACCGCTCGGCCACCGTTGCCGGCCCTTCTGTCTTCTCAAAATGGATTTTTGTACTGAATGGTAGAACCTCCCATCTTTCAATTCTCACTCTACTTCATCAACCGAGCGACATTGCCCAGTGGTCTACTCACTGGACTTACATTCAAGAGAAATGTGGCTTTATTTTACTTTCCAAAATATATCCGCTTCTCATGGTGACCATAAACGTAACAGAACCAATGCACCAAGTCAGGAAGAGTGCACTGAGGTGGCAAAGGTCACGGGATACCTCCTAACATCGTGTCGGACCTCCTCCAGCCCGGCGTAATGCAGCAACACGATGTGGCATTCACTCAACAAATCGTTGTACGTTCCCTGCAGAAATATTGATCCATGCTGCCTCTATAGCCGCCATAATGGCCAGCGTGTAGCTGGTGCATAATTTTGTGCACGAAATGGTCTCTGGATTATGTCCCGTAATTTTCGACGGGATTCATACCGGGCGACCTGGGTGGCCAAATAATTCCCTCGAATTGTCCACAACGTTTTTCAAACCAATCACGAACAGCTGTTGCCGAGTGACATGGTGCATTGTCTTCCATAAAACTTCCATAGTTATTTGGTAACTCAGTCAATGATCAGTTCAGCTGGTCCAGAAGACGCAGTCCATTCCAAGTAAAAACAGACCACACCATAATGGAGCCACCTCAACTTTGACAGTGCCTTCTTGACAACTCGGGCCCATGACATCGGTGGGTTATGCGCCCTACTCGAACCCTACCATCAGCTCTTACCAGCTGAAATCAGGACTCATTTGAGCAGACCTCGGTTTTACAGTCGGTTTACAGTTTTACGCGAGCCCAGGAGAGGCCTTGCAGGCGAAGTCTTTTTTGTTAGCAAAGGCACTCGCGTCGGGCATCTTCTGCCATGGCCCATTAACGCCAAATTTCGCCGTACTGTCCTAACGGATAAGTTCGTCGTACGTCACACATTGATTTCTGCGTTCACTTCACACAGGGTTCCTAGTCAGTTAGCACCGAAAACGCTGCGCAAAACGGCGCTGCTCTCGGTCGTTAAGTGAAGACCGTCGGTCATTGCGTTGTCTGTGGTGAGAGGTAATGCCCCGAATTTCGTATTTTCGGTACACTCTTGACGCTGTGGATCTGAGAATATTGAATTCCCACACGATATCCGAAATGGAATGTCCCAGCCACCAGTCCGCGTTCGATATCTGTTAATTCCCGTCATGCGGCCATAATCACGTCGGACACATTTGTACATGAATCACCTGGGTACAAATGACAGCTCCGCCAATGCACTGCCCTTCTATACTCTACGTATCCGAAACTACCGCCACCCGTAATATGTGCATATCGCTGTGCCAAGATTTTTGTCACCTCAGTTATTTCTATGAACAGAAATGGACATCAGTCGATGGAGAGAGTGCCGATGCAATTTCTCCTACATTAACCTTAATCGCTGCGATGATTTCCTCCACAAGATTATGGAGATGATCCTCTCTTGATCCCTAATTACCAGAGATATGCATGGCTTCTGACGAAGTCACAATATAAGGTTAAATCTTCAGACTCCAGAAACATTTATCTTTGTTACGAATGTAGAAGCTATCTCAGTACTACTTACTCACCCATACTGTCCCACGTTTCTTATCTATGTAAATATTTCACAAACCTCTATTTATCTCTGAAACATTTATTGTCATTATTACTGTGCTATGAAAGTATTTTCGGGTGCTACATTCTTTATGTTGCCGTATTGGTTTGTAGCTTTAAAAAATCGTTTACCGAGTCCCACACAGCTGAGAATTTTGATTATATGTAGTGAATCAATGAAAGTATTCGACTGGGTCCTCAGTGTTCAAAGTATGGAAAAAAAGACCACGTTCTGGTGACTACGAACATAGAATTCATGTCGAATTTCCTACGCCACAGTACTATTGTATTCCGTTAAATTACGCAAAACAAAACAGCGCAGCCCACTGATACGGTTGAGTATCTTACAGTAAATTATTTTCTGCATCTCGGGGTGAACAACGTTGCAACAATCCTTACTGAATTGATGGAACTGTGCGGCAACATCACAATATCCTAATATGACAACAGTGGTCAGGCGGCGCAGACGTTCCAGTATAGCCATAAAAGTCTCAACGGCGAAGAACGAAGTGGCTGATCAGCTATCTGTAAAGCAAAAGAAGTAATGGCTCTGGTACCCGAGGACCAGCTATCACAATAGCTCGATAGTGAAAAAAAATAAAAAATCAGTCATACATCAGTTTTCAACATGTTCATCTTCACTGACGAAGAACGAAGTGGCAAACTAGACCAGATTCGAATCACAACAGAACTGGTGGCTCCTAAGTTCGGCGTATAAAAATCGAGGTCTTAGTGGAAAAGTCATGGAACAATGTTTAACATCGCGCCCATCATTTTAGACATGACAAACGTAGCGCCCACTACTCGCACCGTTCAACAGTGGAAATGTTACAATCATGTTGGGTAAATCAAGATGACGTCTTTAGCTACCTAATTATGAGTGCTGGTGGCGTCTATATCATCCGGAAACACAGGGGCAAAAGCTGCAGTGAGCTCATGTGGATTCACCAATGTCATCTGGCATGGTGTTGCTGAGCCCCTTCACGGCTGCTTAGGTGTGATCTTCTCAGTGCTGCTATCGTCTAGTATTGGGTCCTCCGTACTCAAATATTGGCAAATTTATTTTTATTTAACTTTTCTGAAGTGGAAATTTGGAACCAGCCCAGCGTTTTCCAAAACGAGAGTAGGAAACGGCCTTAAACCACAGTCGTAAAACGCCTAGTAATCGATTCATCCGAACACCATGCAGGTCGCGCGGACAGTCGCCCCGCCATGATGAAGAGTGTAAACGACTTTCATCAACACCGAGATATTTTCCTTGTATGGTCAGGGCAGCTTACCACGGAGTTACACGATCCGCTCTCGACTATTTAGGTCACCGCCGGACCGTGCTAGGTGAGTTACGCCCTACGCCTCAAGTCGGCACTACTAGCAGTTCCGTCCGGCCGCATTAGCAGTTCAGTTCCAGTGCAGTCAGTAGGCAGTACCAGATGTTTCGTCTCAGTGCTACACACAGCCAGACCCGGCCCAGTTCATACTGGTCTTTACCCGCAGGAACTCAGCTGCCACACGTCGTCAGTACAGCCCTGCAGCGTCCCGGATCTTCACGCCGCCGTTTACCACGAGTCTAGGGTTCATTGCGTACGCAGATCCCAAACAACGTCACAGGAGAGATATTTCTGTTGTATGTCATTATATGGACATTCTTCTAAGGACTGAGTTTCTTTATGATAGTAAGCTTCTTCTTTTAAAAGTATCTTCGACCACTCATCAGGGCGAGGATACTTCTATCGTTAATCCTCTGTGTGAGTTCAGTAGCGTCTGGCTGCAGTGGTGTAATGCTAACAGATTTTTTTCGTAAGAGGAAAACTGTCGCAGGAGCGTACTACCAAAATCTCCAGACGAGGTTACGAGTGATGGGAGGATGTCAAGACAAAGTGTTGTAGGAAGCTGTACGCTACAACACCCAGCTGATTCTGTACAGATCACAGTTCCACATGCTGCTTCTTTAGGCTCTCAGATTTTGCTTCACTCTCCATCTATAGACCCAATGATTTTTCCCCTTTCCTCTTCGAGCGGAAAGTATTCCCATTCTGATGACGAGGGGCCTTTGAGGTAGAACTTTTAGAACTTTCCTTAATAGGCAAAATGCAGACTTCTGCAACCAAGTTCTCCGCCAATAATTCATCGTTGGAAAAATGAAACGTAAATAGGTAGAATATTTTGAAAACTAACACAGCATCACCAGATTTCACTGTCGCAGGTTTTTTTTCGATATACGTAATACTTCGTTACTACTCGTGAAATTGATCGTAGCGATAAGTGTACCTTCTAACAATACCACCACTTGCAAAGTAGGTTAGAAATCAGATTAATAATGTTGCTCACGCAGCATATGTTCGCTGTATCGGGCAACAACAATGTTATTGACTGTGGATGGTATCGTCAGAATGGAAATAATGAAGTCACCGAAAAAAAAGGTCAGTAATTTTCGCACTTATCTTGAATTGATTCCCACGTAGATTTCGTCGAAGTTGTTATGGCTCATCTTGTTGATTCTAGGGTGATTCCACTTTGACTGCTAGAAGGTCCAGATCTGTATTTTAGCAATATTTGATGACCTAACAAATGCGTGTTTGAGGAAATTCTTAAAGATCAAACAATTTCAGATAAGAACAATGGTATGGTAGAAATAATTTTTGGCTTGGTGTTCACGATCCACATTTTTATTAAACTTCTTGTAAATTCACATATACTTCTTCTTAATTGTCCCATCATCAAGAAAACAGTTTTGTATCAATCTTCAAATATTTAATTTCCACTTTAAGCAAACACAAGACTTGACTGTTATTTTGCAAAGCGAAATAACTACTTAACTTCTGCAAAGTGAAACAAAAACTGCTCTGTGCGCATTCGCGCCAAAAGGGTTACAAGTAAGTCAAAGATTATGACAGTCTCACAGAAATGAATACACACAAGAACCATACCACTGCAATAAATCGATACATCGGAGTACCTATACATTAATAAAACCAAATGTGAATATTGTCACAAAAATATGTCTGTTACTTCGCAGAAAAGTAGTACGATATTACTGGTATCGAGAACTGGGGTTGGAGGGCCGTAATGGTCACGTAAATAAAGAACCATTACAACCTGTTTCCAGGTAGGCTCTATCGGAATGAACCAGTGCCATAGCAATTTATTCTACGACCAATGGTTTATTTAATAAATACTACTGTCGGTGTCGACCGCCTCCTCAGCTGGATAGTTTCCACGGCTGAGTGCAATGCGGAAGACCCGGGTTCGATTCCTAGTTCTGCCATGGATTTGTCCTCGGTGGAAGGTCTGGAACGTGGTGCACTAAGCCTCGTGATGCTAGCTGAGGAGCTGCTTGCTCGATCGAGTAACAGCGGCTGCAGGTCGCGAAAACTGACACATCCAAAGACGCCATTGTCGGAGGACGACACGGCTGTCGGACGGTAGCAATGGAGCCGGCATGGCTTGTGGACGGAGTTTACATTTACTGCCTGTGCCATTGGCGTTAATGAAGCGGTAAGCCGCTACTGTAGCCATCCACGTCACGTGACTCAGCCTCCCAACAATACTACGTAAGGGATAAAACAAACTAGTAAGACGTATGATTCACTGTACTTAGTATAAAATAAGTAAAACATTCGCCAAATGTATAGGACGGCAAAAGCTTTGAAAAGAGGCAACGTAAAAATAATAATAACCTATTCTTAATAGTGGCCGTGCTAGCTAAATTTAGGAAACCTGAGTGAGGAATAATTGGTTCTACTTTTTGCTACTGTCGCTTGCTCCAAAAAGTGCGTGCTTACGGTCTATACCATGATAGGTCCGCTGCTTTTTACGATTTACATAAACGGTCTGGTTGATGGTATTGACAGCGGCATTAGATTGTTTGCCGATGTTGCTGTACTCACAGGAAAGTAGTGTCACACGAAAGTTGTGAACAAACCAATGAGGATTTGCAGAAAATAAATGCGTGGTGTAATGACTGGCAGTTATCTCTCAATATTAGTAAGTGTAACCTACTGCGTATAATAAGGCGAAAATCCACATTAATGTAAGAGTACAAAATAAATGCCCAGTCTTTGGAAGCGGTAACATCCGTCAAATATCTGGGTGTGACTATTCGAAATGATCTCAAATGGAATCAGATTACACAAGTTATGGGAAAGACGAACTCTAGTTTGCGGCTTATTGGTAGAATCCCGAAGCGATGCAGTCCTTCAACAAAGGAAATTGCTTATAATACGTGTTCGTCCAGTCTTAAGAGTATTGTTCGTCTGTACCAGTTGGCTCTGATTCAAGAGATTGAGAAGGTCCAAGGAAGAGCAGCAAGATTCGTGACCGGTACATTTAGACATCACGAGAGCGTTGCAGATCTTATAGAAAGTTTGATGTGGGATACACTTGCAGATAGAAGACGCGCTAAACGGAAGGGGCTGCTCACTAAATTCCGAAATACAATCTTCGCCGAGGATGTAGAGCATATATTACTACCTCCAACTTTCATATCGCGCAATGATCACCATTCAAAGATAAGGGAAATTAGAGCTCGTACTGAGGCGTTCAGACAATCGTTTTTCCCTCGTGCGATCCGCGAGTGGAACAGTGGGGGGAAGGGGTGGTGGTGGGAAGGGGGGGAATATGACTTTGACGCGAATTGTGCCCTCCGCCACACATCACTTGGTAGTACTAGCGGAGTATATATGTAGATGTAGACGCACATGTACTAGTCGAATTTACTTATTTTATGTTTAATTCAATGAACTGTAGGGCGTTTTGAGGATTCAAGCATGTTTTCTCATCTTCAGACGTTTGTACATACGGATAAATGTTACTTAAAGATAAAATGTCTTAATATAAATTGACAAAGAGCTGTTCCGTTGACTGGCCGGCCGCGGTAGCCGAGTGGTTCTAGGCGCTTCAGTCCGGAACCGCGCGACTGCTACGGTCGCAGGTTCGAATCCTACCTCGGGCATGGATGTGTGTGGTGTCCTTAGGTTAGTTAGGTTTAAGTAGTTCTAAGTTCTAGGGGAC
Source organism: Schistocerca serialis cubense (assembly GCF_023864345.2). Lineage (NCBI taxonomy): Eukaryota > Metazoa > Arthropoda > Insecta > Orthoptera > Acrididae > Schistocerca > Schistocerca serialis. Next base: position 283,301,388 of record NC_064643.1, on the reverse strand, counting down.
TAATCACCTCAGATGTTAAGTCCCATAGTGCTCAGAGATATTTGAACCATTTGTTCCGTTCACTCATCGGTTGCTGGAGTGATTATTGAACATTTGAGGGTAGGGTGGGTCAGTGAATGGCCAGAAAACGATATCCAGGGAAGCCTTCCGCTGGCGTGCAGATACATTTCGTTGTTTGTTGTGATTGACAGCACGACCTGTGGTGTGAGTTAATCGTGTGACAAACTGTTTATGCATCAGTTGCTCACTTACGATTTTGGCGTTCCAAAGGTTCATTTCCATCGTTGGCGCACTAGCAACAATGGTTTGTATCGCTACGCTATTGCACTGTTTAATCTAACACTGATTTCTAGGTACTTCCTCGCAAAAACTTTTCTACATAACAGGCCTTGCAGCACGTGGATGAGTATCGACTGTGGTTTCTTTATAGCGATATTAGCGATACTGACCTAAGCGTCTTCTTCTCACCGGCATATCTTAGTTTGAACTGGCTTACGGTTACTGAATAATTATGAGTTTTTCAATTCAACCATCTCATTAAAAATACTATTTCCATTTTTGTACTTCAATGAATATTTTCTTTTCTTCAATGATATTCATCCTTTTACTTCTTTATGGGTTTGAGCAAACCTTTAAGGTTGACTCCAGTTTTCAGAGGGTGGCCTGTGTCTTTAACGTGCGTTGCTACAGCGGATTTGTTACGTTAATCCAGTCTGTAGCTCAGCAAATGTTTTTTCAATCAAGGTCTTTTGTATCTGCCTCTCTGGCATAATCGTCTCAATCACTGAAGGTAATTCTGTAAATGCTAGATGCCTCAACATGTGTATCTGACAGTTTTTTATTGTGAAAAAGCCTCTTACTTAAGTTGTTTGTGTTGGGACGCCAAAATCTTAAGTGGACATCTGACATATAAAAAGCCTATCACACGATTATCACGGTATACCAAGAGATGCAAAACTTTCTGCATCCCACACAGGCCATAATATCAGTCACACCAAACAACGAGGCACAACTCCTCATCAGCAGAGATCATTTCCTGGTCAAGCAGTGATCCACACCTTACCCCCAAACGTCCCAATAGCCGCTTCAGCAACGGATCAGTGAACAAAACGTGTATGTTAATTTAGATTAAGAAATTTCATCTTTAGGTAACATTTACATGAGTGTGTAAACGGTTGGTGATGAGCAAAACACGCAATATGTTAAATTAAATATAAAATAAATAAATGTGACTGGGAGCAGAAAAATACGAATAATGGCTATGTTATTATTATTTGGTGTTACCTGGTCCTTCTTGATGACCGCAGGTACTGTGTTGCAGGCAATGCCACGGGAAGCACCATATAAGCACGTAAAACGTTGGAGATTTCTACACCACAAAGAGAATTAAAAACATTATTGTACACAATAACATATTTGTGCGTCCAGTTCTGCAGATAAATAGACTTTCCGTCGTTCTTCCCAAGAACGAGATTCGAGAGTTTATTTCTTCTTGCTGTCTTGTAGCTGTCAGTGAAACAAACTGAAGGAAAGTCTTTACTGTTGAATTTTGTATCCCAACAAAGCTAAGCACAAGCACACGGTGATAGAAGCAACTGTTTTAAATTATCGTACACAGAGGAGAATATCAGTATAATTCCTTGTTTCTCCTGCAGGAAGCACGTGCATATAAAAACATACGGCACTATGACCACTTTCAGGGTAGCAAAATTACACGCGTTTTGTAAGCAAACTGATGGTGGGAAACGCCTACAATTTTGCAGACATGCTACGATAATGGTCTCCTATACGTGGTTCTTTTGGCACGCTACGAAAGCTTTGATCTCAGCTGAGAACTCCCCTTGTAAACTAGAAACAATGGAAACGGTAATACGTATCGTTCTCACAGAAATTTGTTTTCTACTTTTACAAATTTCTCATTACATTTGCTTTCATTTGTGAGAATTTGTACATCACTACAATTAAGGAGAATGTAGAAGGTATGCAATAATAATACTGACCTCAACGGAGTGGAGGAAGCAACGAGGAGAAATTGTCCGAAGAGATCACGCAACGTATCTGCTGTATCCCAGGTAGGAGCGGGAAAGTTTCAGGCCTTTAGTCGGAAAACCTCTTACTCGCAAATTCCATTTAAAATCTAAACGTGGAAATTTCGTCAGTTGAGCTACTCAGTCGTTAACCCAACTGATACAGGCACTTTGCAGCCTTCGGCTGGCTCATTCCAAATACCGTCCATAGGTTCAACAAAGACAAACTAGATAACAGTTCCAAGTGGTTAAGTAATAGGTCACACAAAAACATATAAACAAATGTAATTCATTGGCTTTAGTTAATCCTCGCCTAGCCTGACACTTTTATTAAACGCCACATCCAGCTAGTTAATAAGCCTATGCTGTGATATGAGACTCCCCCCCCCCCCCCCCCCCCCGAGCACCCGCGAGCTCGCCAAACTCTAAAAGCTAGATGCAGCTATGCAGAAGTACATCCCCACTCTCGAATTCTTGTGGGCTATCCGTACTAGAAATGTTACTTTGTTGACGGTAAAGGTCACTAAGTCCAGATTTCAGAAATCTGAAGAACACTGAAACACCTCCTCTACTCCACTACCGGACAACTTGCCTCCTATACCCATGAAAGATAGTAACCGATTCCTCGACTTCGCGAGCTCTGAGCTGCTACACAAAATTTTGTCAGTATCTAAGCCTTTCAGCAAAGCAGCCTTAAGAAGGAACTGAACTCCAGCACACGTTCGGTAGCCATTTCCACAACTGGTGGGAACATCTCCCTAAAGAGAAAAGTCACAAGTCCTTAAAACTGCATAGTAGTTTTTGAGCACAAACCGCTTTAGACGGGATACGTAAGGATCCCATCAGCTAAAGTCAGGACACTTTTTCAGCAAAATAACAAAAACTGTCACTATCGTCCCACACTGTCAGTAATTATATATATATATATATATATATATATATATATATATATATGTTGTGTACATAGTTCCGCGTAGTCAGCGCGTACATAACTTTCCCAATAGAGCGCGCCCCGCTAAGCACAACACCGCAGGTGCAGCGCTCGTCCGTCTCCGCACTACGAGATGGCGCTGTCTTAGAGACGGACCAAATTCTGCTTCCACCGATCCGCGTATTAATATGTAACTAAGACAATGATGTTGTTGTTGTGTTTGAGGTTTACGGGCGCTAAACAGCGTGGTCATCAGCGCTCATAAGACAATGAGATTGCTGCTAACGTAGAACCTTTTCTCCTCGCGGATCACACTCGCGCAGTGATACCTGAACGCGCGAGCTATTATAACGAGTGTACAGACCTCCGATCAGTCAGTCTGCATTAGTCTGCATTTGTCTGTACCAGTCTATAGTCAAGTTTCAGTCTGTGCCTAATAAGATTACCATATTCCTGTACATAGCCATGAAGAGAAATGAATAGACACTTTGTCAAGTATCAGAGATATGTGAGAATAAGATTAACGTACCAAGACCAAAGGAACTTCAGATTGTCAATTGTAAACAGCATCCATAATCAAGTTACGTAATGTCTATGATTTTTATTCTTTTAATAAATGTGTGTGGAAATTAATTAAGTTCTGTCTAAAGTTGGTCACCGTCAATCTGCTACTCTAAGCGTGCAAGCGGCATTTCTATCGTCTGACCTAACGGCAGAAGATAAACACGCCACGATAAGACCAAGAGACTTATTGCTGACACTCGCCTACTTCGTTAGAGCGACAAGTCAAATAATCTGATGGTGTGTGTACCGAAGGTCTTACAGTACGCACACCACAATATATATGCCGCTATTATATGATCACCCATTAGTGACATTAATATGGGCTGTGTCCAGCCTGCGATTCTCGAATGACTCCGTGAGAGAGGAGCAGATTCATGTCATCTAATAACTAAACAATCGCTGCAATTTTGTCATATGACGACATGGTGGGAGACCGTGGCTGTTATCTGAAGACAAATGTTGATGGTGTTGGATTGATAAGGCGTTCCGAGCTTTGTCGCCAGAGACTTGATGACTGTGATGAAAAATACACATATCAACAAAAGTCTTACATCACTCCTTTATTTCAAAACAACACAGAAAACAAAAACTGGCTCTGAAGCATGCATATAGATTCATGCAATACGTCCAGATCGTCAGGTAAGAAAAGCATCTGTGTAACTATAAAATCGTCTATTAACCATGTGGGAGAAGGGAGGGATTTACTGCAGCCGCGCGGGATTAGTCGAGCGGTCTAAGGCGCTGTAGTCATCGACAGTGTGGCTGGTCCCGGCGGGGGTTCGAGTCCTTCCTCGGGCATGGGTGTGTGTGTTTGTCCTTAGGATAATTTAGTTCAAGTGTGTAAGCTTAGGGACTGATGACCTTAGCAGTTAAGTCCCATAAGATTTCACACACATTTGAACATTTTTGATTTACGACACTCCAACGTCAATATGTCGTGGAAAGTGCCCTTTCTCGGATTGCAGGTTTGAATCCGTCATGACATACCATCGATAAGATCATGAAACCAGCCGTGATCCAAATTGTCCCTCTCTTAAACGGCGATTATGCGTAAGTCGCGTGAAGTAGTTAGTTGTCTTTGTCCAAAAACAGCTCGCTTCAGTCGATACCACACATGGTCGGCTGAGTTCATGTACGGGAAGCCGGCAGGCTCCTATATTATGACGACCCTAGCATGCGAAAGGAACATGTTCACGAGAACGCGTGTTATCATCCATCAAGAGGAAGTTGTCACCAAAATGTGTGTGATATAGTTCCACTGTTGGTTGCAGAAGCCCGTCCCTGTACTGTACAACAGTGAAATTTCCACTGACAACCACGGGAGGTGTACTGTGGCCCCACGCAAAGCCACCACGGAGTATCATTCCGCCACCACTTTGTTGCACATGTGGGACTCAGTGTTGGAGGCGTTCGATATTACTGGGTTGTCTCCAAACACGCTGTAAGCGATTAACAGAATACAAACTGATCCGATTTTCGTCCGTAAAAAACACACGACGCCAATCCTGGGGCGTTCATTCTGCATGATTTCTTGTCTTCCTGCAAAGGAGTCAGTGGTGTTACAGAGTGCAACGTGATGCTCACCATGGTCGTCAGGAATGGAGATTCGCACCATGCGATCATCTCCTAGAAATGTGATTTGATAAATGACGTCCTGTAGCCTCTTCGAACGGCGAATTCAGTTCTGGGGAACTCAGCCCACGGCTCCTTTGGCTCAAAAGTCGTAGACATCGATCATACTGCGCATCTGTCAAACGTATACGGCTTTTCCGGTGTAAGTTCTTAACACTGCATGTCAACTGGAACCGATTAAACGTCTGCACGGCATCGCTTTGACTTTAGTACACGCGTCGAACAGTTTCCTTGGTTACGAAATCTTACGTGCGTAACGTGATGAAGCGGGCCCGATCGTTGGTTGCGACTTTCCTTCGTGGCATGATGTATATTCACTCCACCATTCCACAGACTTCTGTAATGCGTCCCTGCTGGTGCTTTACGTTCAGCTGAAATGCTGCTGTCCTTTCGAGTGCGACGTTCTGCCCCTAGGTAGTGCTCAAACTAACTATTTGTGTGTTTGCAAATAACGTCGAGGGTGACCTTCCCATTGGTACAGGAACAATCTACACGTCTGCACGACACATCGGGGAGATGCAAAACGTTTTTTTATTTATGTAGTATCGTGTACTTGTCTTACTTTGAAGTGTAGCACAGCGTTTAATATAAGTTGCTTGGCCTGTCATAACTTATTTTTGAAGCCCGATCGTACATGTGATTGATCAATAGTTTAGCCAGAGACAGCCAAACCTTTTTCATTTTTTCATTTGATACGCAATTTTACGTTTCTCTACAATCTTCGCGTGAATTTGATACTTCTCCCAGAGCGAAGTGAATGTTATAGTTCTCATCATACACTGAAGAGCCAAAGAAACTGGTTCACCTGCCTAATATCGTGTAGGGTCTCCGCGAGGACGTCCGCAGATGTGCCGCTACCCGACGTGGGACGGACTTGACTAACACCATGAATCCTGCAGGGTTGTCCTTAAATCCCCAAGAGAACGAGGGCGTGAAGATCTCTTTTCAGCGTCACATAGCAGGGCATCCCTGACATGGTCAATAATATTGATGTCTGGGGAGTCTGCTGGCCAGCGGAAGTTTTTAAACTCAGAAGAGTGTTCCTGGAGCCACTCTGTAGCAATTCTGCCCAAGTCTGTCGCATTGCACAATGTACACGAATCGATGCAGGTGATCAGACATGATGCTTACGTACGTGTCACCTTTCAGAGTCGTATCTAGACATTTCAGGGGTCCCATATCATGCCAACTGCACACGCCTCACACCATTACAGTGCCTCTATAAGCTTCAACAGTCCCCTGCAGACATGCAGGATCCATTGATTCAGGAGGTTGTCTCCATCCGCTCGATACAATTTGAAACGAGACTCGTCTAACCAGGCAACATGTCTCCAGTCATCTACAGTCCAATGTCGATGTTGACGGACCCAGGCGAGACGGCCTGCCGGGCTGGCCGAGCGGATCTAGGCGCTACAGTCTGGAGCCGCGCGACCGCTACGGTCGCAGGTTCGAATCCTGCCTCGGACATGGATGTGTGTAATGTCCTTAGGTTAGTTAGGTGTAACTAGTTCTAAGTTCTAGGGGACTGATGACCTTATAGGTTAAGTCCCATAGTACTCAGAGCCATTTTTGAGCCAGGTGAGACGGAAAGCTTTGTGTCGTGCAGTCAACAAGGGTACACGAGTGGGCCTTCGGCTCCGAAAGCCAATATCGATTATGTTTCGTTGAATGGTTCACACGCTGACACTTGTTGATGGCGCAGCATTTAAATCTGCAGCAATTTGCAGTCGTCGTTGGCCCCGTTCCAGCAGGATTTTTTCCCAGCCACAGCGATGTCGGAGATTTGATATTTTTACCGGATTCCTGATATTCACGGTACACTCTGAAATGGTCGTAGGGGAAAATCCCCACTTCATCGCTACCTCGGAGATGTGTGTCCCATCGTCGTGCGCCGACTGTAAGAGTACGTTCAAACTCACTTAAACCTTGAAAATCTACCATTGTAGTAGCAGTAACGCATCTAAGAACTGCGCGAGACACTTGTTGTGTTACATAGGCGTTGCCGACCGCAGCGGTGTATTGTGCCTATTTACCTATCTCTGCATTTGAATACGCATCCCTATACCAGTTTCTTTTGCGCTTCAGTGTATAGCACATCGTCGTTAACTCCATATAGTACCTCTGGTGGCAGTCTTGTAAATTTTCGTTTTAATTTGCATCAGCTCCAGGACGCTCAAATGTATTCCCATGTCATTATCAGATGATGGTGCATTCACGTAGATGATGGCTTGGAAATAAACGAATCAGGTAATGATACCACCTGAGTTACATGAGGATGAAACATTGTTATTAAGAAAAAAATAATCGTCGTCACGGATGATCTCGTCATCTGCGGAAAGTTTAAGATTGCAACCAATGAAGATACGAGAGCGAAACGAAGAGCGGCAGGCCCACGTGTGGAACAGCCGGCGGGACCGCTCTCTCCCGGCGCTGCTCTGCGCTGCTCTTCCCGGCAGCAGACGAGAGCGAAGACGAGTCGACGCACCCGCTAAGTGGGGCGGCCGGTCGCGGTCGCGCCCACACGCGCCTACGCCGCTGGCCTTGGCGGCTCTCGCTTTCCACCTGCCGGCAGCCAGCTGGACCGCGACACACGCACCGGCCACACCGGTTCCGGGGTGCTCGCTCAGCCAGCGACCAACTGAAAATATATCAGCTTATTATATTAGTACATACACTACTGGCCATTAAAATTGCTACACCACGAAGATGACATGCTACAGACGCGAAATTTAACCGACAGGAAGAGGATGCTGTGATATGCAAATGATTAGCTTTTCAGAGCATTCACACAAGGTTGGCGCCGGTGCCGACACCTACAACGTGCTGACATGAGGAAAGTTTCCAACTGATTTCTCATACACAAACAGCAGTTGACCGGCGTTGCCTGGTGAAACGTTGTTTTGATGCCTCGTGTAAGAAGAAGAAATGCGTACCATCACGCCTCCTTCTTTGATAATGGTCGGATTGTAGCCTATCGCGATTGCGGTTTATCGTATCGCGACATTGCTGCTCGCGTTGGTCGGGATACAATGACTTTTAGCAGAATATGGAATCGGTAGGTTCAGGACGGTAATACGGAACGCCGTGTTGGATCCCAACGGCCTCGTATAACTAGCAGTCGAGATGACAGGCATCTTATCCACATGGCTCTAACGGATCGTGCAGCCACGTCTCGGTCCCTGAGTCAACAGATGAGGACGTTTGTAAGACAACAGCCATCTGCACGAACAGTTCGACGACGTTTGCAGCAGCATGGACTATCAGCTCTGAGACCGTGGCTGCGGTTACCCTTGACGCTGCATCACAGACAGGAGCGCCTGCGATGGTGTACTCAACGACGAACCTGGGTGCGCGAATGGCACAACGTCATTTTTTCGGATGAATCCAGGTTCTGTTTATAGCGTCATGATGGTCGCATCCGTGTTTGTCGACATCGCGGTGAACGCACATTGGAAGCGTGTATTCGTCATCGTCGAGATAAGGAAAAGAGATAAGGAAAGGAAGAACACACTCTATTGTCTATAATAAGTCATACAATCACCGTTGATCTTTATTTTACAATTGCCATTGCCAACTTTGGCCCATAAAAACAGGTACTCGTCGGCATTTAAGGTGCCACAGCAATGCCTCTGCGACGTGGTTATCGTCGTCGCTGGCGGCGCAGTGTACCTGTGTATCGCAGTTTGAAGACGATTGATATCGATTTGGCTGGGCAGTTTAATAAACAGCAATTGATAGGAGGTCCAAATGTTTTTCGTGGACTCCATCTGAACTTTACCTGTGATGTACAAGCAGAGTTTGGAGGTAGTACCTGGCTGACACTTGTTGTTGTATGGGGCAATCAAGCAGATTATTGTGGCCTTGAAGCATTTCCAGATGCTAACATTTTGGCTTGGCTGACATGGAGTATTGCTGAGACTACAGGACTGTTGGCTAAACAGCCTTATGGTACTCTTGTTCCAAGCATGCCATTTGTTTTGACTACGAGAAGGAAGAAGAAGTTAAATGCCGATGAGTACCTGTTTTTATGGGCCAAAGTTTTTATGGCATATCACCCGGCGTGATGGTATGGGGTGCCATTGGCTACACGTCTCGGTCACCTCTTGTTCGCATTGACGGCACTTTGAACAGTGGACGTTACATTTCAGCTGTGTTACGACCCGTGGCTCTACCCTTCATTCGATCTCTGCGAAACCCTACATTTCAGCAGGATAATGCACGACCGCACGTTGCAGGTCCTGCACGGGCCTTCCTGGATACAGAAAATGTTCGACTGCTGCCCTGGCCAGCACATTCTCCAGATCTCTCACCAACTGAAAACGTGTGGTCAATGGTGGCCGAGCAACTGGCTCGTCACAATACGCCAGTCACTACTGTTGATGAACTGTGGTATCGTGTTGAAGCTGCATAGGCAGCTGTATCTGTACACGCCATCCAAGCTCTGTTTGACTCAATGCCCAAGCATGTTAAGTCCGTTATTACGGCAAGAGGTGGTTGTTCTGGGTACTGATTTCTCAGGATCTATGCACCCAAATTCCGTGAAAAGGTAATCACATGTCAGTTCTAGTATAATATATTTGTCCAATGAATACCCGTTTATCATCTGCATTTCTTCTTGGTGTAGCAATTTTAATGACCAGTAGTGTATTATTTTCTTCTCGAATGGATCAACTAAGGACCAACTTCAAGTTTCAGTTTCTTGTTCCCTGGTCTCTCCTTCTCTTCCTGGACCCTGTCATCTGTTCACTACTTCTTCCTGACTTTTGACCACTTCATACAACTTTTTCATTCCTTTACCTTGGAATCCTTCCATATTCAATACTTTTTCCGTAAATACTTTAATTTCTTAAGCTTTAACAATTTTTATTTTTAAATCCTATTTTGCTTCATGGATCCAACTTGTTGTTCACTTCTTGTACAACAGATATTTGAAGACCTGTTTGGAGAAGCTACTCTCTTGCATTCTATATGAATGCCCAAAAAAACCAGTCTTCTTTTCTCATTACTTCAGATACACGGACTCATAAACAGCATTCCAGGGGGTGTTTTCCATCAGGATAACACTAGCCGACATACCACTGCTGTAATTCAGCATGCTCTACAGTGTGTCAACGTGTTGTCTTTCCGTGCTCGATTTTCGGATCTGTCTGCAATCGAGCAGATATGGTACATCATCGGATAACAACTCCAGCGTCATCGACAAATAACATTAATCGTCCTTGCACTGACCGATCAAATGCTACAGGCATAACTGCATACCACAAACTGACGTCCGACACCTGTACAACACAATAAATGTGCGTTTGTATGCTTACATTTAACATTCTGTCGGTTACACCGGTTAATAATGTACCAGCATTTCGCATCTGCAATGGCTTATCTCGCGCTTACATTAATCATATGTTACCTGGACGAAAGTATTCCCGTAATTTCATTATTGTACATTAATTACTTTTGGTGTTGCGATTTTTGCCGTCTGTGTATCTATATGACAGTGCAAGCACACACAACTTTCTGTTCTTATTGTCATGTTGCCTATGCGAGATGTATATTGGTAATAGCATAATTGTCGCTCAGTCATCTCTCAGTACATGTTCTTCAAAATTTTTGCAAGAGGGTTCGTGAGAACTACGTCGAATTCCCCGAGCATTTCTGTTAGACTTCGTTTGAGTTACACCGATCTGTTACGATTCTAGCAGTGCGTACCTGTATTCGTTAGTTGCCGGTTGCTGTGCCTACTTCGTACGGACGCTGTAACAATACCTAATAGTTGATCACACTAGTGATTTCTATCAGAGTACACCGCGCTTATCCAGGACGTTTTCAACAATCCTAAGTCTTCCATTGGCGTCCATTGCCATCAGAAATATTCCTTCAGTCTCGAACAGAATGACCTCTTTCATGCCAACCATCATGAATTGCGAAAACATCGTTCTCACTAAACGCAACACGCAGTTTTGCCACATGACCTCCAGAAAGCCGTGAAGACTCTGCAAGAGAGACGCTCAATAGCTCGGTACGGGCTTTTGTTGAAGTTTTGAGAACATACCTTCACCGAGGAGTCAAGCAGTACATTGCTCCCGCCTACGTATATCTCGCGGAGGGACCATGAGGATAAAATCAGAGAGATTAGAGCCAACACAGGGGCATGCCGACAATCTTTCTTTCAACGAACAATACGAGGCTGGAATAGAAGGGAGAACCGAATGAGGTACTCAAGGTACTCTTCGCCACACACCGTCAGGTGGCTTACAGAGTATAGATGTAGATGTAGAATCGTGGCAGTCAAGTACGTGCAGTGTTTCTTAACATCCGCAAATCATGTGACTACGTTTATTATCGCATGTCACACCAAGCGAAATTTGTTATTGTGTTAATGTTTTCTTGGCAGGGCGGGCACAACATGGTATCTTGGATGGGGTCATCGACAAATGTAGAAGTCACTTCAGGCAGGGACCAGGGAGGTGTGTAAGGACCCTTGCCGTTCATGTTGTACAGTAACTATCATGCTGAAAATGTTAATAGTAACAGACTTTTCACAGGTAATGTAGTTACTTATAATCAACCAACGACTGGCGAAAGCTTCACAGATATTCTACCAGATCGTTATTATTTTTCAGAGTGGCACCGTGATATGCAGTTTGCTTGAAATGTTTAGAAATTTAAAATTGTTCGCTTTACAAGACAAAAAATGGTATCTTATGACTATCATCTCATTGAGAAGCAACTGGACTCAGTAAACTCACGCAAATATATGAGTGTCGCAATTTGTAGGGATATGAAGTGTGATGATATTTGGTAAAGCTGGTGACAGATTTCGGTTCATTGATGGGATACTAGGAAAATGCAAACTCTACAAAAGAGTTTTCTTACAAAACACTCATGCCATCCACCCTAGAATGTTGCTTAAGCGTGTGCAACCCGTATCAAACAGGGATATCGGACGTTGTAAAGAAGGGTAGTACGAATGGTCACTGGTTTGTTTAATCCATGGGAGAACGTCTTGGAGATGTTAAAGCTAATTGCAGACTATCATGGAACCCTACTTACAAAGTTTCAAGGAATATCTTTAACAAGAAATCTAGGAATATACTACAACACTCTTCGTGTCGCTTCCCTAGGGACAGCTAAAACAATACTACTTACAGGGCGCTCGGAGACGTTTCAGCCATCATTCTTGCCCGTGCTCTAGACGTGAATGGAACGGGAAGAAGCTTTAATGTGTACCCAGTGCCATGCTCTTCACAGTGGTTTGCAAACACGAAGATGTGGAAATGAACAGTCTTCGTCTGCGCCATTCTGCACGAGAGACTTAATGTACTTTTTGTGCTTTGCAGGCAGTGTTCCCCGGAAGGGCACCAGTGAACAGGGCGCTCTCACTGCAGCAGCAGACGCAGATCCTGAAGGACATCCAGCACCGCTTCACGCCCCTGCAGCTGCCAGCCAGCACGCAGCAGGGGCCGCTGCTCTACTCGCAGCAGTCCACCTTCCCCGGAGAGCCTCCGTCTCCGGCAGCCTCCGCCGCACCATCCCAGCAGCCGCCTCTCTCACCGACGCCCCAACAGGTGTTCCCTACAGCTCAGCAAACACTGGCCACTGCTCAGCAGACGTTTGCTGCGAACACGCAGTCCGCGCCTCAGCAGGTGTTTGTTCCTTCCAACGGCGTGCCTCTACAGTTCTACAGCTCGCTACCGCAGCCCGGCGGAACATTTTCGATTACTCCTCAGCAGAGCAAATACTCTGTCGAGGCAGCGCAGAACGCCCCACCGCCTCCCGCCGCTAGAGTGGCGCCGACAGATTCCTCGAACCGAGTGCGACTGCTGCACAGTGAAGGTGCTGACGAGCAAGTATTTCTCCAGAGCGACAGACAGCAACTGTTCCAGCAGATCAAAGATTACAGTAGCGGGAGCGATGTAGCTGAGACGAGATCTGCTGGAGCGGAGCCGACGCTCCAGCCGCAGGCTTCGTCCTTCAGACCGACCCCTGCAGCTACTCAAGCGTCGTCCTTCACACCGACCCTGACCTCTGCCCAGCGGGAGGAACAGAGGCGGCAGCCGCTACAAACACTCCTCCAGGAGCAGCCGTCCCGCTCTCAGATTCCACAGACGACTTCGACACCCCGACCACAGCTCTACACCTCCCCATCGCCCGCACCGGAGCATCAGAAGAAGGCCGTAGAACAGTTGCAGACTCAGTTCCAGACACAACTGCAGCAGCGACAGGAACTCATTCGCAAGCTGAAGTTGGCTATTGCAAACGCTGAGGTCCCCATCACCGCCGACCGTTCGCAAGTGGAGCCCAAACCTGGAAGTTCCGGCTCTCCTCCTCCAGTTATATATCTGGCCAATGGAAACAAACTCCAGCTGGTAAACTCCGCTGACGAGGCCGCGCTTGCTGATCCGTCGAAGCTGGAAATCAAAAAGGGACCCTCTGGGACTCCTCCTCCAGTTATCTACCTCTCCAACGGCAACAAACTTCAGCTGGTAAGCTCACCTGAAGAGGCTGCACTTCTGCAGTCGTCGATCCAGTCGACTACACCAACTCCTGTCACAACTCCACCACCGCCAACAGTCTCGTTCGAGGAGCTGACCAAAGGGGTGTTACCACCTGGAGCTCAATTCGAGGTAATAAGGCACAAGCAGGATGGTGGCCTCGAGGAAGTCGGGAACCTACCTCCCACGCTGCCACAGAAGAAAGTGACTTTTGTCTTCCTAGAAGAGCAACCGGACGGCACTCTCAAGGTTCAGGGAGTGAAAGGAAACACGGGAAATGCGCAGAACGACGGACAGTCATCTCCTCCAGACGTAGATCAAATCATCAAGAAGCTCCAACAAGGAGAACTTAAGTTACCTCCGTCGAGCAAGCAGCCTGAAGTTCCACAATTTCTTCCATCACCAGGTACTACTCCACAAGAATCGTCTCCCTCAGCCACATATATTTCAAGCAAACCATCCATTCAGAATGCCCGGCCAACTGTACCCAAAAATACCGTGATTCCCTCCCAAGTAAAAGAGCAACAGTTTACTCCAACAGACGGAATTGCCAACCAAGTTTCTTACCAGTACTTCAACATCCAGCCCTCTCGAGGCACGCAATCATTCTCTTCCATCTCCTTCTCCCCGAGCGTGGACTCCCAAGCATCGCCGTCGGCGTATCCTGAGATCGAAGCGACGAACCATTTTGGCAGCACTCCCACCATCCCGACGCCGGTTGCGCCTGGTTTAGCGAGACAGAACTCCCCTACGATCCAGGCGCCTACAGATGCCAGTGCAGAGTCGGTGTTTGTCTCAGCCTCGTCCTCACAGACGGCTTCTCCCATCAGAAACCAGTTTGTCGACTTCGACGCAAAGCGACACAAAACTCCACGCTTCCGAGTGGCCACGACTACATCCACCACCTCAGCGCCTTTAACGTACCGTCCGCAAATTTCATACCGCAGAACAACGCCTGCATCGGTTCGAGTGCCATCGTTGCAGAACTCCCGCAAGGAGTCGCCGATACTCTACAGACCGCGATACCGCTCGACAACGCCAGCGACCACGTCAACTACGGCGGTGTACAGCACGCAGAGTAGCACTCCGTTCGAGGACCACACTGTCGCTCTTCTGAACCAGGTGAACGGCCAGGAGACAGTACAGAAGCAGTCCGTCAAGAGTCACCACGTTCCGCCCGTTTCCAGAAATGTGACCAAGTCCCTGTACGAGAGCCCCAGTTTCCTGAGAAACGCTGCCGAAGCGACCTCGCAGGAATCCGTTTACCAACAAACCTCGCAGAACCATACTCTCAGCGACGTGCTGAGAGCTTCCGGCCTGTACGCTATGGCGAGGTTTCTGAAAGAATCGTCGTTGGACAGCATCCTCAATGACACTGGTAAGATATTTTGTTTATATTTCCCTGGAAAAGCTATTTACAAAACTCTCTCATTTGAGAAGAGCAAATTTTGAAGAACAATACAGTTGTATTATTTTGGAACACGTATTATGTTCGAGTATAATGACTTTTCTGGAGACTAGAAATCTACTCTGTAGGAATCAGCATGGGTTTCGAAAAAGATGGTCGTGTGAAACCCAGCTCTCGCTATTCGTCCACGAGACTCAGAGGGCCATAGACACGGGTTCACAGGTAGATGCCGTGTTTCTTGACTTCCGCAAGGCGTTCGATACAGTTCCCCACAGTCGTTTAATGAACAAAGTAAGAGCATATGGACTATCAGACCAATTGTGTGATTGGATTGAAGAGTTCCTAGATAACAGAACGCAGCATGTCATTCTCAATGGAGAGAAGTCTTCCGAAGTAAGAGTGATTTCAGGTGTGCCGCAGGGGAGTGTCATAGGACCGTTGCTATTCACAATATACGTAAATGACCTTGTGGATGACATCGGAAGTTCACTGAGGCTTTTTGCAGATGATGCGGTGGTGTATCGAGAGGTTGTAACAATGGAAAATTGTACTGAAATGCAGAAGGATCTGCAGCGAATTGACGCATGGTGCAGGGAATGGCCATTGAATCTCAATGTAGACAAGTTTAATGTGCTGCGAATACATAGAAAGATAGATCCCTTATCATTTAGCTACAAAATAGCAGGTCAGCAACTGGAAGCAGTTAATTCTATAAATTATCTGGGAGCACGCATTAGGAGTGATTTAAAATGGAATGATCATATAAAGTTGATTGTTGGTAAAGCAGATGCCAGACTGAGATTCATTGGAAGAATCCTAAGGAAATGCAATACGAAAACAAAGGAAGTAGGTTACAGTACGCTTGTTCGCCCACTGCTTGAATACTGCTCAGCAGTGTGGGATCCGTACCAGATAGGGTTGATAGAAGAGATAGAGAAGATCCAACGGAGAGCAGCGCGCTTCGTTACAGGGTCATTTAGTAATCGCGAAAGAGTTACGGAGATGACAGACAAACTCCAGTGTAAGACTCTGCAGGAGAGACGCTCAGTAGCTCGGTACGGGCTTTTGTTAAAGTTTCGAGAACATCCCTTCACCGAAGAGTCAAGCAGTATATTGCTCCCTCCTACGTATATCTCGCGAAGAGACCATGAGGATAAAATCAGAGAGATTAGAGCCCACACAGAGGCATACCGACAGTCCTTCTTTCCACGAACAATACGAGACTGGAATAGAAGGGAGAACCGATAGAGGTACTCAAGTTACCCTCCGCCACACACCGTCAGGTGGCTTGCGGAGTATGGATGTAGATGTAGATGTAGATGTAGAGATCATGTAGTAGCATGTACTACTCTAAGCAATTCCAGTTTACGCTCTTATGAAACTTCCTGATACATTAAAACTATGTACCTTTATCTCGCGGGGTTCACCGTTACTATTCCTGACAAACTGAAAGCTTAGAAAAAAACTGTCTACGGTCCTTTATAAAGTTTTTCTCATGGCACTGTGTACAGTCATTCCAAAAGTTCCGAGACGGAGTTTGTTCGTGGTGTATTAAAAACGTCATTGCTGCAGCGACTAAGGTGGCAGCTTGACGCAAGAACTGTAAACAACAGATGTGCATTCGACTTGTTAGTTGTGGGCAGACATTCTCCAGAAAGTTTTGAAGACGAGAAATGTGTGTGCAAAGTTTAGCACACAGACCTTGACTCCCGAACAAACCTGCCACAACTTGATCGAAACGAAAAACGTGACGTTTCTTTTCTGGAAATAATCATCACGCGGGACGAGATGTAAACACGAACCTACCACGAAACAACAATATGCAGAATGCATCTCTGATGTGTCTCCAAGACCCTAGAAGGTGCGAATGAGACTCCCGAGTTGAACAATATTTTAAGAAGGTCTTTCATGACAGTTTCATATTGTTGTGTGAATCATGTGCATTATGTCCAATTGGGGGCAGACTAAGTATAAAAATGAAGCACTGAAGCCACCATAAAATTTTTTCTCTAATCTTTATTAATTCACTCTTTAAAGCTTTTGGGCAGACGGGGCACATTTCGACATCATAGCTTCATTGTCGGGGCTTCTCTTGTTAGGTAACGACCTTCACTTCGATGTCTGATACACCGGTTCCCGTGAACTCACCGAAGTTAAGCGCTGTCGGGTGTAGCCGACACTTGGATGGGTGACCATCCAGCCGCCATGCGCTGTTGCTTTTCGGGGTGCACTCAGCCTCGTGATGCCAATTGAGGAGCTACTCGACCGAATAGTAGCGGCTCCGGTCAAAGAAAACCATCATAACGACCGGGAGAGCGGTGTGCTGACCACACGCCCCTCCTATCCGCATCCTCTACTGAGGATGACACGGCGGTCGGATGGTCCCGATGGGCCACTTGTGGCCTGAAGACGGATTGCTTTTCACTTCGATGTCAACACCGCAAAACCGCATATATGTGTAATCTAGAGAGCATTCTTAATTGTCGCTTGCGCAACTGTAGTGGAATGTGTACCGAAATTCAGGAGAATGTGTGTAAATTTCTTTTTTATAGCCCGTACTGTAGCTGTGAATGTAATTGGTTTATCTTGTAAACAACATCACAATGAAGCATCTTCGACGTATTAAACGTACACAGTTTTCAAAAATAATGCCAGAAGTTTTCAAAGAACACGAAATTTGGATATTTGTGGTAAGGTCGTATGGGACCAAACTGCTGAGGTCATCGGTCCCTAAGCTTACACTCTAATTAATCTAACTAACTTACACTAAGGACAACACACACACCCATACCCGAGGGAGGACTCGAACCTCCGACGGGGGAAGCCGCGCGAACTGTGACAAGACGCATCAGAGCGCTCGGCTCAAAGAACATGACAGAGATAATGACTTACATGTTATGAAGCATTATCTTAATCTTAAAACTATATTTATTCACAAATTCTACAGAAAAATAATATTATCATTCATTCTTTTCAATGGCTGAAACTAAACGGAAAAATTAGTATTACAGGCTACAAAACAAAAGTCACAGATAAGCCAACGCTTTAAATTTTAACAAAAAAATCTACATATGTTCTTCTCTATCTCTGGTTATATTTCACTACCATTACGCAAGTTGCAACTAAGAACGCACTATGACTCCTACGGAAACGAGTTTGGCGTGTTTGCATCGCAATGAAGGTCCTTCCATGACAACTGAGCCCTATTAATGAAGCTGTGACTTTGAAAAGTACTTTTGCATATTATAATCGCTCAAAGACAGTAAACATATTTCATTATCAAGTTTTCCAGGATATTTATTGCTGCATCCAAATGAAACTAAAAATCAATATCAGAAAGAAAACATTTATTCAGTTTCCTTATTTCATTTATTGTGGTCTTCAGTCCGAAAACTGGTTTGATGCAGCTCTCCATGCTAGCCTATACTGCAACCGGCATCCGTCCGAGTCAGCTTACTGTATTCAAAACGGCCCCCTTTTACAATTCCCCCACACTTCCTTCCATCACCAATTTCACAGTTTCTTAAGTTGCCCCATAAAGTTATTTTTTCGCCAATCCGATTCAGTACCTCCTCATTTGGTATTCGATCTACCCATCTAACCTTCAGCACTCTTCTGTTTCATATCTTATAGTCTGAATTGCCTATCGCCCACGTTGCATTTGCACAGAAGGCTGCACTCCAGGGAAGTAGCTTCAGAAACGACTTCCTAACAATTACATTTATTTTAGGTATTAACAAATTCTTCTTTTCCACATACGTTTTACTGCTATTGGCAGACTCCGTTTTATATCTTCGGCCTGCACTGCCCAGATAACAAAATTCGTTTACTACTTTCAGTGTCTCATTTCCTTATCTAAGTGTCGCCTAATTTACTTCGGCTATTTCCGTTATCGTCGTGTACTTTTATTGATATTCATCTGATAATGTCTTTCCAACACGCTGTCCATTCGATTAAACTACCCTTCCAAGTCCTTACCCGTCTCTGACAAAATTGCACTGTCGTCAGCAAACCGCAAAGTTATTGTTTCTGCTCCCGGAACTTAATTTCCTTTTTCAAATTTCTCCTTGATGACCTTCAGAGCTTGCTCATTGTATACATTTAATAACACTGGAAATAGGCTTCAACCCTGTCTCACAACTTTCTAATGTCCTTCGACGCTTACAATTGCAGTCTGGTACAAGTTGTAAATAGCCTTTCACTAACTGTATTTTATCAATGATACCTTCAAAATTTCAAAGAGTGTACGCCAGTCCATATTGTCAAAAGGTCTCTCTAAATCTACAGATGACGTATCTTCTAAGGGAAGTCACAAAGTCAGTATTCCATCGCGTGTTGCTATATTTCTCCAGAACCCAAAATAATTTTCTACCCAGGTTTCTCCATTCTTCTGTAAATAATTCGTGTCAATATTTTGCAACCATACTTATTAAACTGATGGTTCGTTTGTATTCACACTTGTCAGTACCTGCCTTCTTTGCAACTGGAAGTATTACATGCTTCAAGTCTCAAGGTATTTCGCCTGTTTGTATCTTGCACATAGTTGAAAATCTTTGTCTTGACTGACTCAAGGATCTCAGTAATTCTGAGGAACTGCCACCTACTCCAGGGGTTTTGTTTCATTTAAGTCTTTCAGCGCTTCTTCTTGTAGTATCAAATAATCCATATCGTCTTCACCTACTTTCTCTTCTGTTACTATAATATTGTCAACAAGTTTTTCCACCTTTTATAACCTCTTAACCTCTCTGCATATTCCTCTGACCTTTCAGTTTCCCCTTCTTTGCTGAGTATGGGCTTGCCTTCTTAATCCTTGATATTCTTACAGTTGCTGCACTTTTTTCCTAAGGTCTCTTTCACTTTCCTGTAGGCAGAATCAATCTCTCCCTCAGCTAGGTATGCTGTTACAACCTTGCACATGCCCAAGCTATTCCAGCTTAGCCAGATTTCACATTCTGTCAAAATCTCGTTTTCGTCATCTGTTTACCCTTCGCCTGCTTCACATGATATATTTTTGTATTTTCTCTTTTCTCCAATAAAATTCCATGTCCTCTGCCTAATCCAAGGATTTCTAATAGTTCTTCTTTCTTTACCTATTTGCTCCTGCGTGCCTTTACTATGTCATGTGTCAAAGATACCGATTCTTCTCCTATTCTATTCCTTTCCCAAGTTTCTGTCAATTTTTGTCTAACACTCCCTCCGAATCTGCCAACAACCTCCAGTTCCTTCAATGTACTCAGTTCTTATCGCCTTAATTTCCTATTTTTTTCTTATTTCTTCAGTTTGAGTCTGCAGTTCATAACCGATAAATTATAGTCAGAGTTCACAACAGCCTCTCGAAATGACTCACAATCTAAAATCTGGTTTCGAAATCTCTGTCTTACCATTATATGCTCAATCTCAGACCGTCCAGTGTGTCCAGATCTCTTCCACGTATGAAACCCTTTTAGTCTTGCCTTTTCACAGACTCGTCTTTGTTGTAGTTGCATATACGGTACAGAAGTCGTTATCACTAAGGCACGCAAGCAATCCCACCTTAGAAACGTCTGTGGTTCATGGTGGGGGAGGGGGAAAGGGAAGAGGGGGTTTGCAGTTTACATACACAGAAATCAGTATCTGCCTGCTCATCTTTAAAAATTCAAGTCGAACAATGAATCCCTCGAATACGACGGAAAAAACGAAAAGAAACTTGTGTTTCTCCTCAGCGTAACAAAGTAAAGAACTGTCGCGTGAAATGTAAACACAGTAAGTATCTTACAGTAACTGGAATGAGAATAGGTAAGATCTTGACAATAGAAATAAGTACAATATTGTGTCAGTGCAGACATTACTGCCAAGGATATCATAGTGAATAACGAGTCTTAGGACCAACGTAAAGGCTTAGGTAGCAACAGCAAGTGTAGTGACGGTCAGTATAAGGCCTCGCCTTGAGTCCCCGTCCAACACATAGTTTTATCTAGGAAGTCCCATAAATTCGCTAACTTCATAAATACATCTTTGCCAATGACACCCATCTTCCTTAGTAATATTGCATAGAATCTTGTTCGCGATTCACAGGCAAACCAGCATACTGGCATGAGGGATACGTAACCAGTCGAAAACCTACTTTCAGATCTATTGTCGGGTCTGTTCCAAATAATATCATCGTCATTACCAATTCCGGACGGTTTAAAAATGCAATAAAGTTTCGGAAAAAATCTTTAACTCTGCAGCAGATAGTGCACTGCCGTGAAATTTCCTCACGTACTAAAATTTTATATCGGATCAGGACTCAGAATTGGACCCTTGAACTTTGGTGAAATTTGGAAAGTAATGGCAGAACAGGAGCTATGAAGGTGGTCAGGTGAGTCGTACCTGCATAGCTTAGCGGGTTAGAACGACGAATTGCGAGGGTTTCGGCTTTAATTGGTTCGCGCCCACAATTTTAACCTGTTAAGATGTTTCAGTTTACGTATTCTTTTCTAGGACAGATATTTCAGAATCTCGCTACATGAAAAACTCAAGAATATTAATTTTTCACACTGAATTTGCCACTGGTTTCGAAGCTCTGTGACTTCGACAGGAAATAAACAAAACGCAATAAACACAGGTGAGTGGAGACAAAATAATAATAGAAATTTTTTATCGTTTATAGTAAAATATTTAATAGATGACGTTTCCAATTTGCAGTACTATGGCAGGAACAGAATTAAAAATATTAACACTACAAGTATTTCTCACTTGTCGGGTACCTTGTTATACATAAATGAAATATTATATTAATATTTGTGAAGTATTAAATAACGATTTACTAGCTAGCATATTGTAAGACTGTAAACATCAGGATGAAAATCGTTATATTTATATTGTATGAATGATTAAATAACGATATTGCGATAGTGATGTGATTCACAATAAGTTACAAATACTTTTTTTATTTTATTTTATTTTTTTTTTTTTTTTTTTATTTGAGCCGTCAGTCATCTGATGGGTCCGATGCGGCCAACGTCTTCAGTTAGTTCTTCGATATATTGTAATGTCTTCCATACAGTTTTTACCCTTTACATCTCTCTCTAGTTCCGTGGACGTTATTTCCTGATGTCTTAACAGATGTCCCATCATCCCGCCCCTTCTTCTTGACAGTGATTTCCACATATTTTTTTCTTGGTTGTTTTTGAGGAGAACGTTCTTACGTCTTATCAGTAAACCCAATTTTCAACATTCTTCTGTAGTACTACATCTCAAATGCTTTGATTCTCTTCTGTTCCGGTTTTCCCACCGTCCATGTTTCGGTACCGCAGAATTATGTGTTCCAAACGTACATTCTGTTAAGTTTGTTCCTCAAATTAAAGTGAATATTTGATACTAGTTGACTACATTCGGCCAGTAATACCCCCTTTGCTGTGCTAGTTTCTTTTTAAGGTCGTCAGTGCTTCATCCATAATGCATTTTTTTGCTTATAAGAATTCCTCCACTTCGTCTTCTTTCAGGGACCCAACTCTGATGTGATAATTATCGCTAATCGCATTTCCACTACTCCTCATTACTTTCATCTTTCTTCTGTTTATTCTTAATCCATATTCTGCACTCGTCAGACTGTTCATTCCATTCAACAGCTCCTGTAATTCTTCTTCACTTTCACCGAGGATAGCAATATCATCAGCGAATCTTATCACTGATATCCTTTCGCCGTGAATTTTTATCCCACTCCTCGATCTTCCTTCTATTTCCGTGATTGTTTCTTCGCCGCACAGGTTGAACAGTAGGGGAGAAAGGCTGTTCCGTTTCTTACATCTCAGCGCTCTGTTCTTGGTCTTCCATTCTTATGATTCCTTCTTCGTTTTATACGTGTTATATATTACCTATCTTTCCCTAGAGCATACACCTATTTTTCTGAGAATATCTAACACCTTGCAAAATTTGGTATTATCATCATCATCTACATTCATGGATCAGGTTTGAGGTACCTGTCCTGGCTTCAGTGTCTTAGTTCCGTCGTTTTCTGAGTGGACTTACATCGCTTACTCCTTTGGCCATACATTAAGAAACTTTTTTGGGACATCCGCCTTGTTGCGTTCTGTCTACAGACGGCTTCCACTTCTGCTTATATTTGTCGGTTTCTTCTGTTACTGCAAGTATTTGAAGCTCATTTCTGACATGTAATTTACTTTCTTTTTCTATCTCCTAGTTTACATCCTTTAACAGATCAGAGAATTTTCATTTTGACCTCACTATTCGTTTTACGTCCCTTTGTTAGCTATCCAAGCCTGAAGTCTGTAAAGCAGTATTGGTCAAACGCGTCTGTTTCGTTGTCTTTTTATTGTTCCACAGACACCCTGAAATTCTATATTTTATTCTTTGCATCTGTATCATAACGAAAAGAAATGTCGCTGACCAAATGACATGCTGGCTCGACTATTTTGTTTTCTATTACTATTTTTGAGCGCACCTCTTGTTTTTCTCGGGATGCTATTACTTTTGCGATTTGTATAGGTATTCTGAAATTATAATTTTTGCCAATATGTTGTAATTTGAAAGTATTCTTTGTAATTCTTCTTACTGAGTGACTGTTATAGTCTGGCAGTCAGTATATATTATTTTTATATATATAATGGTCGTTAACTAGGCTTATTCCTTTGTTTCCCCCTTCCATTTTTAATCATGTAATTTACATATAAATTAAATGAGGTCGTAGAACGACTGCAACTCACTGGTTAATTATAATGCCATTCTTTCTTATTTTGCTACTTGTTTTTATTAAAAATATAGTTTCATTACACGCTTTTTGTACATCGACAAATCCTATGAAGGTTTTGTGTCTCCATTAGCGAGCGCAACGTCACAGCTGCCTCTATGTGGTTTTGCCTTTCTTTAAGTCCCACCTAATCGCCACTAACACCCTTTCGTAAACAGATAAGATTCATTTTGCTGTCTTTTCCAGGACCGTACACTCTGTTTGCGCCGACGGACAAGGCTTTCGAGGCGCTCCTTGTGCAACTGGGAGGACCTGACCGTGCCGCGGAGAAATTCCAGGAGAACCCCAGACTGCTCAGCGGGGTAAGTCGCCGTATCCCTGTTGTCTGCGCAGGTGTGGGAGCAGGCTGCTTACACTTCTCACCACGCGCTCACACTGCTCACTGCATTCATCCTGACAAGTGGTTTATCTGTAACTATGCATTCTGAGCATTATGCTAAACAGGAAACAGACGACAAGAACATTTCATGTAAGGTATTTGTAAGTCATTGTCAGTAATTGAGAAATGCAAATTAGAAACTCATAAAAAGTAGCAAATGTTCCGGTTCACAGTTGTCTGCAAGTGAAATGTTTACTTACACGGACAGCATCAACCATAGGATAGGTTGCAGTAGAAGGTGTAATTACACATCTAGTACTTGTGCAGCAATGTAAACAGCAGTACATTACTGACCACCCTCCAAGACTGTGTTTCTTACCGTGACTGCAAGCAGGACACCTTTCCCAGCCTTTTACAAACACATCTTCAAGGATGAATCTCTGTTCTCCCGTGTGCGATTCTAAATGTCTAACAGCAGTACTCTTGCGCTGGGATTTGTCATCCAATGCACTCATGACATCATCAGCATTTCCCTCTTAATGTTTGTGCAAGATTGTGAAATGTGGCACTACTGATGATGATCCGTCCCCCGGATGGGAACATTAAGCTCGGCGACTTCCTTGGTGCCAAACAATACAAACCTGCCTCTGTGACATTCCTCCAAATGACGCAGATAAAGCCTTGACGCTTCGTAACAGGTCGGAGGAAGACAATGCCATACCACGTCCGCTACTAACTTGCCATGAACGGCGATGCAGGAATATTCCGTCTGTTCCCCTACACTCATCCCTTAGTATTAGATCACTTTGACTTTTGATGTAGCAGAAAAGAAGAAAATCGAAGCGTTTGCGATGTGGTATTACAGAAGGATGCTGAAAACTGAGTTTCTTCGTTGTATTTGCGAGGAAAGGAATATGTGGTAAACACTGAGTAAAGAGAGGGACACGGGACGCAGCATGTGTCAAGACAGCAAGGAATAACTTACACGATACTAGAGGGAGCTACAGGGGCAAAAACTGTAAGGGAAGCCACATACCGAAATTTATTAAACAAGAAATTGAGAACGTATGTCCTAAAACTACTCTGAGATGAAGGCGCTGTCCCAGGATCACTCCTCGCTCACCGCATCAAACCGGTCAGAAAACTGACGACGAAAAAGAATCTACTGCAACACTTTTTGTAATATTTGCTGAACGGTATTTTATCACATTACTGATCTCTGTTGTGCTCCTTAATGACTCACAACGTGTTTGTTTTCCTTCTTCTAAAACTAAACTCCACCCGAACAGGCCATGAAGGCCCAACGTTACCGACCGGCCTCCGTGTCATCCTCAGCCCACAGGCGTCACTGGATACGGGTATGGAGTGCCATGTGGTCAGCACACCGCTCTCCCGGCCGTATGTCAGTTTACGAGACCGGAGCTTTACTTCTCAATCAAGTAGCTCCTCAGTTTGCCTCGCAGGGGCTGAGTGCACCTCACTTGCCGACAGTGCTCGGCAGACCGGATGGTAACCCATCCAAGAACTAGCCTAGCCCAACAGCAATTAACTTTGGTTATCTGACAGGAACCAGTGTTACCACTGCGGCAAGGCTGTTGGCCTTTCGTTCTTCTACTGACCCTTAATTTTGAAGCACACTGTATCTCGAAGTTACGGGTCAAAAATTTTAAACTTAGGACACGAAAAAAATTGTTGTACGTATCTGGCAAAATAGCATCAAACTGAGGTATCGCAGCGGTCAAGACAACAAGCTTGTATTCGGGGAGTGTGAGACTAAAATCCCTCCTTGGATTTCTAGATTTGGGTTTCCTGCCGCTTACCTATCTCACTTAAGGCGAATCATCCGGTACTGCGTCCTTGGCTGCCGCTTGCTTTAACGTTTCCACTTTGCTTTTGAGCAACGTTTTTCATCTCCCAAGGGAGTGAGTGCACTCGGCATAGGTGTACGCCGTTCCTCCACAGTCTTTATATCTCACATATGGAGCACTGTTCTATCCATCCGTCGTGTTATTCTACCTGTGCGTTTCAGTTTTCAAAGACTCGTTTTCTATTGTGGTGGTAGTGGTTGTAAGTTCGAATATGACCAAACTGCTGAGGTCATCCGTCCCTTCCTATTCTGGTACACTGTTCTAAACCCGAAAGTTAGTTCAAACACTACAGTACTTATCTAGGTGTGGGGTGTTATGTGATGGCATGCCCTTTCCTTTCACTGTCTCATGTAGCCACTTACAGGAGATCTTCAGTTTAACATGGAATCTGAATCACAGGGTGTAATTATTTTTAGCATGCCTTTCGCGCTGCCAACGCAGAATGTCACATTAACTTCAGTATAAAAATGAATGGGCAGTCAGGGTATCGAATCCAGGAGGTTTGAATTTTTGTCTGATGTGCCCAATGACCACTATCATTACTGCATATTTCATTAGCAACACCAGATCTAATCAAAATGGGAAATGAAAGTGATTTCAGTCTATTTAGCGGAACCATTTCTAGTTTCGTCTTGACTATGAGAATGTCTAGCAACTTAAACACTGTTCCAGTTCGCTCGGTCATGATTGCACTCTCTGTCAGATGTTTGCGATGTAGGGGAGACCGGAACAGGTTGTCACAATCTGTGAGCTACAATTTTTGAAGAGGCAGTGTTTACAGTTTTCCTTTCTACCATTAGTGTATTTCATAATTTCATATTTCCCACAAACTTGAGGCCACAGCGATGTTTGACTTATCAGAAAAGAAACTATCTGGGTACGTTTTCGTGACAACCTGCGTCGATTCCGGGTTCATTGTCAAAGTCATTGGGGTTGGTTGTCGCAGGTTACTTAGATTGGAAAAACCTATTTACTGAAAAAGAAGTTCTACTAAGAATACAAAAGTCGAGCAACGATATTAATAAAGCATTGATAGATATTTAGGATAAATGTAGACTCTAAACTAGTAATTTAATTGAATATTTAAAAAATTTCCTGTATTATTGAAGTCATTTTAGAGCGCACTCACAATTTTGTAATGTACAACAGTTATTTGGCCTGTTGGTACGTAACTGATGAAACCACTTCTTATATTCTGTACACTGACTATATTCTTCCTTATCTTTACTGATACAAAGTGGTTTGGGACAAACTAAACAAAAATAATCATCATCCTCTTCGTCACTAATTGAGATTTTTCGTTCTTTCTTGTTTTCACTTCTTTTCTGTTTTTTGTATTCCAGTTATTTTCGTTTATTTCCTGAACAGATATTTTTTTCACTTGCATTTTTAGCTAGCTCTTAAAGCTTTTTTTAACTGGTGAATCTGTTAAAGTTACTGTATTTATTTTTCAGGAGCTATTTCTATCTTTATTTCTTTAGCAAACGTCTTACTACAATATTGCTACTACTTGACTACATTGGAGGGTTTTGCTATGCAAACTTTTCTGGGAACTTGTCCACAAGCTTTTATCTGTCGTTTACACACTTCGCGGGAAATTTGCATCAGTGAATACTTCAAGACTTAATCGATATATTCCTCTGCACGGAAATCCTAAAGAAATATTGGACGGAATCATTGTAAGTCACTGTATGAGGATATGCACGAGAAGCAATTTGTTGCATATCGCATATTGTCACCATGCTCCCTGGTTTGTTAATCATCCACTCCTCCTGAGTTACAGAATTTCTTAAATTGCCCATAGACAGTGTGATCAAGAGACCGGAGCTTATGTGGACAACGTGGACAGGGGAGGGGGGGCGGGAGGGGGGACGGACGATAACATGACGATTCCATTGGATCTAGCAAATCTTAGTCTTCATATGCTAAGATGGGACCCATAATTCTTGCTGAAGTTCGTTTACTGATCAGATAAGCAGTTACAGCTTTACGACTTGATAATTTTTTCCTTTTTTGATTTTCTCACTGTTAGTTACATGAAGTATGGAGTAATATCTCTTCGGTTTGTCTTTTATGATTTCTCACCATCTTTACCTGAGACAAACGAGCTAGAAAATAAATCCCTTGCCAGTGCAGGCTGCCCCGTGTAGCCCCTCCGAAATTTTTGTGACAGCTAACCCCGGAAGAACATTTTCAATAAAGAACCGGGCTGGAAATGTAGACCTTGAACCTAACCTCAATACTGATATCGAACAACAGTGTGCAACTGTTATAAAATACAAACAAAATAGTTGGAATGTAGATTTCGTTTAGTACAGAGTGCTTAATGAGAGTTGTTCAATGAATGAGCGTTTGTAACTACAAAAACACATAAACCTGTTAAATTCAGAAAACTATAACCAGGAACTATAAACTACGTACTCCCTACTCAGAGTATTGTGATCGTGCTGTGGTTTGAGTTATGACCGCCAGGAATCAACAACGACGGAAAACTGAAACTTGTGCCATCCAACTCTTGTGACAACATACCCTGCCTCGGACTCCCTTACAAGATGGTTTTTGTTTCGGAATGATAACCGTTAGTAAAAATAGTTATAAGGAAATGAAAAAAAACTTGTGCACCGGAGTGAAATCTATGAACCTGCGTTCTTAGAACACTACCTGCTTTTGTAGACGAGGTCGGTAACAACCGTCAACACACACGATCTGGAGCTAGTCGATTCGAATCGTGATGACAGGAAATTTTCACCACCGGTACTTCGCGACTAGGGGAGGAAAGCTCATAGTGTGATGTTCCTGGTCACCATACTTTGAGCCGATCTCCTGGATTAAACACCAAACATAGCAACAGTGTCTCATGGAGTGAAGAAGTCTTACAATGTTGATGATGATCCGTCCGCCCGTTTTGGACGTTAAGGTAGTCACGCCCCTTGACGCTAAGCGAGAAGAGTAGGTAAACTATGTGCTAGCAAAAGGAAGGTTCAACACACACACCCACACACACACACACACACACACACACACACAGATACACACACATCTTGAAGTGGAAATGGAAATGAGCGTTTGGCGTCATGGGCCGGGAGGCCCCTCGCGGGGCAGGTCCGGCCGCCATATCGCAGGTCTTATTACATTCGGCGCCACATTGGGCGACCTGCACGCCGGATGGGGATGAAATGATGATGAACACAACACAACACCCAGTCCCTGAGCGGAGAAAATCTCCGACCCAGCCGGGAATCGAACCCGGGCCCAGAGGACGGCAATCCGTCACGCTGACCACTCAGCTACTGGGGCGGACATCTTTTAAACTCAATAGATACATCATTTAAACTCAATAGATACTTAAGACAACCCTCACTCATCACGCGGAGGAAGAAAACTTCTAGTAATAAAAAAAAAAATTTCTGTCTCGATTGCAAAGTAATTTTATAGTTTTTTTTTTTTTGCATCTGTAAAATGATTCGCTACTGTGAACTGCAGTATCGCACTCAGCAGCCAGTATGCTGTTTACGATATTGAAGTTCGCCTTGATGTGCTATTTCCAGTCAAGCATTTTGTATGTGATGACGGTACATAACACATTTACACTGGTCATCCATTAATAAAAAGAGTACGCGATGGAGATATAAAACTGTTCTTTTACTAAACGGTATTGCGATCGCTACATCACAGTGACGATGTCACCATTTGAAGACAATGCTTTCCAGTTTTGCCTCCTTTCTTTCCTAGGATATTCTAGCGCACACTTGCGAAACATCTTATTGCGTCAAGCAAAACTAGCTGCATAACATTTGGCCAAATAGTAAGTACAAACACAATACACACTCCGTAAACATATCTTCAATATTGTACGGTTAAAAATCAGAAGTAAGCATTTTTCATTCAGTTTGTAGTTTTCATGATTATTCTAAGAGCTTATTTCTGAATAAAGAAAGCCATCTGGGTCGCTAAACACATTTATGCACTTTTAACGACGTTTTCGCTATTGGCGTCATCAGATCAAAATTGAAAAAATCAACTGCATACAGTCTCGATCTCGTTTTGAGATTTTTATTCGTCAGCAACCAGTTCCAGCCCTTTCCTCAGACCAGCTTCAGGCTTTTCCCTGTTGCTGTACAGTAATAATACATATTCAGTATAGAAGGATGAATATATGGCTGAACAACGTCTAAAATATGAGCTAGAATAATTAAAAAAGTACGATGTTACACCCGTTATGACTGCTGGTGGCGGCAGACAAAGCGAGATCCTTAGAAATAAGGACGTCACTGCTTAATATACTTATATACTATAAGCTCCGCCCATGGCCTACAGCATTACATCGTCGACAACCAACCAAGTGTGAGGTATGCTACATTGATTGGTATGGTCAAATTTATTAAAAAAATTGATACAGAAATGAAATCGAGAATAATACCAACATAATTAATTTAAACAAAAGAAACAAAATGACAGGCATGTTGTAATCGCTGTTGTATGCCTTGTGGGCATTCGTATATACTCCCTGCAACAGAGACAGGGGTAGGGGGAGGGGGTCTTACAGCTTATAATCTCTACTAAAGCTGCCTCATTCAGCAGTGATATCCTTATTTCTATGGATCTCGCTCCGTCTGCCGCCACCAGCAGCCATAATGCATATAAAATCGTACTTTTTAATTACTGTAGCTTATATTTTAGACGTTTTTTACTGTATTGGAGTAGGAAAAAGCCTGAAGATAGTCTGAGAAAAGGGCCAAAACCGGTTGCTGACGAATAAAAATCTGAAACCGCGATCGAGACTTTTTATTTGATTTTTAGCGTTTTATACCGGTCGCTGTTTTACTCCAATTACAGAATGCTTTCGAAAATTTCATAACTTGGAAGTTGTAAAACAAAGTTCATTGACAGTGACAATAAAATCTGTGCTTAAGCGGGTAATCAACTAATAGGTGCCCGCATCTCGTGGTCGTGCGGTAGCGTTCTCGCTTCCCACGCCCGGGTTCCCGGGTTCGATTGCCGGCGGGGTCAGGGATTTTCTCTACCTCGTGATGGCTGGGTGTTGTGTGCTGTCCTTAGGTTAGTTAGGTTTAAGTAGTTCTAAGTTCTAGGGGACTTATGACCACAGCAGTTGAGTCCCATAGTGCTCAGAGCCAGCCAACTAATAGGTGTGGGTGCTATGCAACTGATTCTTAACTTTCTTTTACAAGTTCTAATTTTTGATCCGATGGTCGCAGCAGCCAAAACGTCATTTTAACCTCCTCAGTCCTCGTGTGCTACACGCAACTTCCATTTTTTTTCTAGCTCAGGAAATTAACTAAATTTCGTGTTTCTGATTGTAGCGTGTGCACTATGTGCTTCCTGTGCATCACTTGTTTGCGTTTCTGCAAGCTCCCACTATGTTTCGGCATCTGATTGAAGAAAGCCGTTTACCGCAATGTTAGCGAGAAATGAATGTAATTTCTGCTTGTTTTGAGAAATTTTAAACTAGAATGTGTTTTTAATACGCTTTAATATGCTAATATACTCCACCCTATCAAATGAGTGATTGTTTATTTCCTCCCAACAATAAGACTATGCATTTTATTCGATGTAGCACTATTGTCCACATTCGGCGACAACCTATACTTTCACATACAAGAGAGACTGCAAGACGGAGAAGAGTCTGAAGAAAGACAGGCATAACGCGATGATAAAGAAGTATTTTCAAAGAGGAAACGCCCTGGAACACCAAAGTCTGTATCAGAACCAACAGCAAGGATGTTCCACGCCATGCATGTACATGATATGATGGGGGTGGCGTGTTGGGGGGGGGGGGGGGGGGGGTGAATGGCATGACGTGGTGAGGAGATGCATCTATGATACGAGAAAGAGTAATTGGCATGAAATGAGGTGACTAGTGAATGTGGAGTCATGGGGGGCGGAAGAGAAGGTCAGGCCATCGAGTGGTGGCCAGACGGTGGACTCGGGTGCCAAGGGAAAGGATTGAAGGATTGGGAGAGTGGCGGGTTTGCTGGTAAAAGGAAGTGGCAGCGGAGAGGATGCGGAATTGAAGGAGCAGCACCTCGGCCAGGATGTGGAGTTCTTGGGTAGGGAAGCTCCACGAGAGCCTATACAGCCACTTCTTAAACCAACGGGAACAGCCCACTTTTCCCCTTTCCCGCTAGAGGGAGACAACGAAGCCTTCAATTGCGACAAAGGCGCCACCGCCAGAAAACGGAGGGCGACTGCTTTACTCTACGCGCTGCGGCGCTCTTTTCAAAGCTACTAACTTTACTACGGCTCATCTAACATTTTCCAAAACGGAATATTCCATGCGTCTAGCTCCAACTGCCATTCTGCGTTCAAAGTTGTTAATTTCCGTCATGCACCGTAATCAAGTCGGAAACCTTTACCTGAGTACAAATGACAACTCCACCGATGAGCTGCCCTTTTATACCTTGTGCACTCGATACTACCGACATCTGCATGACTGCGTATCGCTATCACATGACATCTTGTCAACTCAGTCTGTTATGATGTTCTCGAACAAGTTACCATGCTGTGAGATGGTGTAACGTGGTGCGGTCTGTTGCAGCTGCTGCTCCACCACGTGGTCCCCGGGGCCTTCCCTCTGGAGTCGCTGCAGGACGAGATGACGGGCGTCAGTCTGGCCGGCACGCAGCTGCGGGTCAACACCTACACCACCCAGGACGAGCAGTGGAACGACGCAAAGGTAAGGCGCGCCCGCTTACTATGCGATTTTGTTTTCGTTCCTCACAAGCGCCAACAAATTAAATTGCTTGACTCTGGAGTATCGTCTCAACTGGGGGGGGGGGGGGGGGGGGGGGGGGGACTGGATTCGTGATTTGCTTACAACAGGGCCGGCCAAACGCTGCACAGTGTGCAGACGTGCGGAAGCGCTGCACATGTGCGCACGTGTGCGACAGCGAGTGACAGCGACATCTGTTATTAGACATGTGTCCTAAATGAACGGCGGCGGCTCCTCTTCCCTGTTTATGTGGTACAAGCAAGAGCGCATCATACCCAGTCTCGTTTACCCCTGGTGACCGTAACTTTAACAGAGAAGTACTGAGAAATGGCAGGTACTGTGAAAAAGCAAAGAACGGAAGATCTATGTTCTCAGTCGTTTCGATCAAGCATCAGTGATGAAAATCTCCCGCAACTGCTTGCGTTTGTCAATGAGCCGTGCTTTTGTGTCCGATATTAACTATATAATTTCTCATGACCAGTGATAAACGTCTTTGGATTTATTCCTTTCATAATTAAAAAATTGATGAAAGATATAGCAATAATGGTACAGGTTCTAACATTCTGCGTGGTGTCTGTTTATTCTAAGTCGTGTCTCCCTACCACTTTCGCGCAACGACGCTCTGAGCGTGTTTTTTAGGGAATTGACAAGTTTGCTGGTAAGGAGACGCCAGACCACACATGACATGTAAAGTTCAGAAGAGTTCAGTGAGACTAGCGATGATATAATAACCAAATACTTAATGATTTCAGCGTCAGCTCCACTGCACTCCCTGTAAAAGAATCTTAATACTAACTAAATTTAGTGGAAGGGGTTCAAGGCTTTCCTATGTTTAGTTAGCTGGTAAAACAACCTCGGAAAAGCAGTTAAGTTTACCATTAGAAATTTTATTCTACTCACAAAACATTGTTTTTTTAAATTGCACTATTGATAAAAGGAAATATTTTAATACAGGATGATAAAAACCAACTGCGTTCAACAAAAATGTGAACGAATATTCCCTGAATGGGTTTCCAAGTTCTACAATGGATCGAAGGATGACCTATGCCATATCACATCTATAATCTAGGTTTAAATTAAGTTTCACATAAGAGAAAACTATCAAAATTGTCTACAGTGACCCTCAATTATCTTTAATTAGTTATCTAACTTGTCGTAAATTACAGTGGCTGATGTGGCTTCTCAATAATTATATAACAGAAAAATCATCGCATTTCAGATTTTAACTTCAAGTGGCAAATGTGAACACCATGAGCTTTAATTGACGATCGACGTAAAAAGGGGATGTAACAGATGAGACTTCTCCAGTTCTGAGTGAAGCCTTATGCGCTCAAAAATGTGGCATCGCGTGCGTTCATTACGTTGTCGGTGTTCGTCAGGGGGCGGCGGCCGGCGCAGCTCCGCTCACCTCGCCGTCTCGGAAGAAACTCCCTCCTAACTTCTCCTTACTACAATTTACCAAAGTTGGTTAAAAACAAACTATATGGCTGTGTTTTCATCTGATCAGTCAGGGTCTCAATGTTAACCTTAAGCTCCGCCTACAAAAATGCTGTCTATCCAATGAGAAACGTTATACTTTTCGTGGTGGGGCAATGTTTTTAACGTTTGCAACGTAACAGAGACGCGAAAAAGTCTCACGCTAAAACTTGCAGCTGGTGTGGCTCTTTTAGTGTTATTGTAAGATCTATACTGTTCTTCTGGAGGGCTCTCTCTTTTAACATGGGCTGGCGGGTGGTCCTGGCGGCTGGCTGGCGACGTGGGTGTCCGTCCCTTATTGTAGGGCCTTCTAGCTTAACACGGTTCTGCTCTCGGCTTCTGTTCTCGTTTCTCCCCTCAGAACTGCGTCTGTTTCACGGTGGGAAGTTATCACATGCATTTAGGCGTTCTTGTGTTAGTCAGTGGTATTCCATTTGCTCACTCGTCGATCGTATTACTTTGCTTAATTTAATGTCACGATTTATTCGCAGCTATGTGACATACTGCTGGATTTGCTTATCATGTCAGGGTTTTCATGGAAGGTGTTGGATTTGCCTGACACCTTACAAGGTCATCATCGAGAGGTCTGTTCAGAGGTCAGTGAGACAGAAATTATGTGGGTGTAACTGAGGGCACCGAGAATTAGTTATAGGAAACCTTGCATTGGTTTAATGTTATTTGAAATCATGACTAAGGTTCGTTGGAAGTCGCTAAGTGCTCTCTTTCTTAAATACTAAATCAAAAACATTACGCGTATTTACGTGCCGTCAGTCAAGCTGCCTTAATAAAAACCCACGGTTGTTAACTGTATTACTTGTCTTACTGGGTTAAAAGTAGACGTCTCAGTGAGTAGACTGTGACAGTATTATAAATGTTTAATACGCGAAATACCTTCCCATGGATGGCTTGGAAGCTGTGGAAAGAACACTAGAATGCGCCGGTACAGAGTATCTCAGCAAGTGGGTAAAGCGACATCTGTGCGTAGAAACATGCACTACATGAACGTCGGCGGCTGCGGCGTGCACGCTGTGACCCGGAAGTTGCACATGTGCAGGAGCTCCGCAAGCGTGCAGAGTTTCTGGCCGGCCCTGGTTTACAGGAAGGCCATAGTTCGTAGTCATCTAGCGTCGCAGAAGTGATACATGGGTTTCCCAGAGGAAGTGTTATATGCCAACTGCTCTTCTTCAAACGCGTACGTCTCATATGTACCAGCGATGGCGAGGCATGACAGAATCTCTGACCAGAGAGTTGTTTATCGTTGCTAGTCTGCGCTTGACCGCGCGTGAGTGCAGTTGTTGTACGTAGCGAATCGCGAGAGCATGTAGTTCAGTTCCGAGTTGGACGCTGTTGCGTGTTGGACTCAGTTGCGAGTCGGTGTTGTGTGTGAGGAGTCGGCGGGCGTCGACATGGGTCTCTGGTCAAGGTTCGGGACGAGGTATATTGTTAAATAAGGTAATGAAGCAGCATTGCGCTCAGTCAATAACATCTGTTAATTGTAATTAATTTGTTCAAGAAATGCCCCAATAATAATTTTGTTTTCAAAGCAATCGTTTTTAAGAAAAGAATCATTCCAATTGAAACAATATTTCCTATGCTTTTCCTTCGCAGAATCAATTTATCAGATTGATTATTGCACAGGGCCTAATGTCAGCGATGCTGCCCTTCAATTTATCAGATTAATTATTGCACAGGGCCTAAGGTCAGCGCAGCTGCCCTTGTAAAATTTATCAGGTTGATCTTAACGTTAATTTTGTGGGGACTTAACAGTTTTGCACATTTTTATTATCATTGAGTTTTATTACTGTGGGAAGCTAACATTTGGCATTATTTGCAATTCTATTCAATCCTTTTCGCTTTAATATTTTTAACGGGAGGTTACACTTAGCACGATGTCCATTAACATTTAATTAATTATTTTCTTTCATTTTTGTGGGAAGGTTACACTTGGCTCTATTCTCATTAACATTTAATTTTTGTCATATACAAAATTCCACGGGGAGGTTACATTCTTAATCTACAGAAACGATTAAGGTGAAAATATGACGTACCCTCTTAAATTCTTTGTTAGTGATGCTGTCGTTTATTGTCGACTAAGGTGAAAAGTTCAACGCGAATTGTTAAATGATTTTGACAAGATTATCCATAGGTGCAAACATAGAAACTGACCCCACACAAAAGTAATACTAGTGTGAAGTCCATCCTCATGAGTACTAAAGAGAGCCCGTTAAATTTCGGTTACACAATAATTCAGACAAGTTTAAATTCAACTGAATACCGATTATTATACTTATTAATAACTTAAGTTGAAGCTACCAAACATAAAATGTGGGGAAAGCGACTGTGGTTTTTTGGCAGAAGATTTAGAAGATATGACAAATGTATTAAAGAGACAGCGTACGCAAGGTTTGTAGGCCCTCTTTTGGAGTACTCTGCGCGCTGTGGGATTCTTACCAGATAAGATTGTCGGAGGGTATCGAAAAACTCAAAGAAGGACGGCTTGTTTTATATTATCGTGATACAAAGGAAAGAGTACCAGAGACATGATGCACGACTTGGCTGGTTTTCCTTAAAACAAAGGGGTTTTTCGTTACGAATAGAACTTCTCACGAAATTTCAATCACAAACCTTCCATTGTGAATGCCGAAGTATTTCTTCGACTCCCACCTACATACGGAGAAATGGCTATCGTAATATAATAGGATAAATCCGCGCTTTCACTGTAAGATTCAGGCGTTCACTAGTCGCACGTGTTATTCGAGAGTGAAACGGTTGACAAATAGTCTGAAAGTAGTTCTATGAACCCTCTGCCTAACACTTAAGTGTGAATAACAGAGGAGTCGTGTAGGTGTAAATATGTGGGTAGGCTTGAAAAATTATTTATTACTGGATTAGATTAAGATATTTATCGATATGCAATCAGAAAATGATGAGATTTCCTATTAGAACTGAGAGCCTTCTATTGTAAACTGCGAACGAGGAATACATTTTATGATCACTTGCACTGGTAGAGACGCAGAGACCTGTGGAACAAACTGGTGCTTCATGTGATCGATGACAGCAGACTTCACGATGCGAACAGCTATCCAGAAGCAAAGTCCAAAGCGCAGCGAAAGTCGCTGTAAGCGTGCGCAAGCATCCCAGGGTCCAATCCGAATCTAAAATTGTAAACACAGGCAAAGTCAGTTAATCTATTATCGAAGGCGTGTACCGAAGACTTCAAGGAAAACAGAGACTTGCCGCATGACTATTTATGGGTCTCTCTCATAACTGGACGGGACCACGTGACATGTCCCTGGCGGCAGCGTCCTCTGCCGCAGAAGTCCTTTTGAGCATATCGGTGATCAGGCTGGGTGGATGGAGGATGCGAATCACTGTCTTGGGTGCTAAGGAGATTTTTCTACACTGCAATATGGCTTCTCATTATGAGAGAGAGAGAGAGAGAGAGAGAGAGAGAGAGAGAGAGAGAGAGAGAGAGAGAAAGAGAGAGAGAAACTAATTCCTAATTTTCCTTCCTAATTTATTAATCAAACAGTTCCCGTACTTCTAGAACTTCATATATTGTGAGATTTCTTCATATAACACCAAAACTCATCAAAATAGGTGTTACTTCACACTCTTGTTTGCCGAGCCGTTCTAGGCGCTTCAGTCAGTCAGGTCGCAGGTTCGAATGCCTCGGGCATGGATGTGTGTGATGTCCTTAGGTTAGTTAGGTTTAAGTAGTTCTAAGTCTAGGGGACTTATGACCTCAGCTGTTAAGTCCCATAGTGCTCAGAGCCATTTGAACCATTTTTGAACACTCTTGTTTAAGACTTCCACCGACGGATCACGTTCACACGCACTATGTCGCAAGACTCACCTACTAAAGTCCGACACACTGATGGGTACTCAAAACCTGCACTTGCTCATCCTGATAATCTTTCTGTACTAAAAGAATAATGTCAGCGATAGTAATGAATAACTTAATTTCTAAATTCAGAAACATGTATCACTTTGTAGTACAACTTCTCCCAAAAGAGTTCCCCTCCTACATCACAGAGGATCACTCCCAAGGTTGACGCACTTCAAGCGACTTTCAAAATTGTTTAGGTACTGACCACGGAGGTACATAATGGTTGGCTTTTGTTCAAATGCAGGTGTTCTCGTTGGTCATCCCCATTCTCCCGCAAATAGCACTTCCCTGGTAAGTGACAGATATTACAGGGTGAGCGTTCAACTGTGGAATTTTTACAATTAGATATATTGTAGTTTTATTGTTCTAAATGTTATGACAAATGCTAGCAATAGCTTGTTGTGTAGCTAATGAATAACTTAATTTCTGAATTCAGAAACATGTATCACTTTGGAGCACAACTTATAATTTAGGCGATATGTTTCATAATTTTCGGAATTATTTCGCCCCTGTTGGATAAGCTCTACTGTTTGCTAACATTCTCTCTGAATAAACTGATTATAATATCGATATGAGTCAGTAGATTTTAAAGTGAATATGAATTCAGTTTTGTGTTAAACATTACGGAACATATGTTAACTGTACTGTAAGAGTCAACAACAATAAGAAGAAATAGTAACAGGTGGACATACAGCCCCTTTTTCTTTTCCTCTCCCCCCCCTTTCCCCCCTCATCGGTCCGGGTTCTCCCCCCCCCCCCCCTCCCCGCCACCTGCCTTCGTGTCTCCTCTATGGTGCAGTTTTTAAGTGAGTGTTTAGTGTTGTGCGTCCCCTTCCACTGTTGCGAAAAGACACCATACTGTCGCTAGGCGTGTTTTTGAACTCTTGCGAACACAAACAAGACTGTCGCTGTGTTTTTTTTCTTTTTTAATTGTACCTCTCTAATTGCTATGTATTTTACTCAGCATCACCAACCCTTTATTTTTTTTATTTTCACTTCGCAATTTTTCACCATGTCACAGTTTTAACCAGTCACCGTTTTATCACCTGTTTTTATTGTTTTATTATCTACTCATTATGTTTTTGACTCCTATAGGCTGCAGAGCGGCATGTTGAAATTCAATAAAGAAAAAAA
This sequence comes from Schistocerca serialis cubense, assembly GCF_023864345.2. Classification (NCBI taxonomy): domain Eukaryota; kingdom Metazoa; phylum Arthropoda; class Insecta; order Orthoptera; family Acrididae; genus Schistocerca; species Schistocerca serialis. Next base: position 283,262,187 of record NC_064643.1, on the reverse strand, counting down.
AAGTGGACATGCTGGAAGACTAAATGTTACAAATCTTGACGACACAGAAACGTTTTGATGTCAGGGAAGCAGAATAAACATGATAGGAACAAGTAAGGCATAAATGCAAGGACGAGACGAAACTGGCATTTATAACAAGGAGTAGCAGATAATCTCAAAAAGTAAACATCGTCCCTAGTTTTTAATGTAGCAAATGAGTCTGAAATCCGGACAGATACTCGTAAAACGAACTATCATTCGCCCAAAGCATCAGAAAGTACGTGCCGAGGATGTCGATATACTCGTAATCAGCTCCTTATTAACTTAAACACAGAAGGCAACAACTGAGTTTTCGTTTTACGGTATTTCGATGGTAAGATTACGACTCTGCTATTGTAAGCAGGATGTATTATACTGCACTCAGATTTTATATGTTGACATTGAGAGGATACGGGATATTACTTTAATTACTTCGTATTGGAAAAGTCACCGGCATTTTTGTGAATGGGAATTGTGCAAGTAACATCTTTAAAAACAGCATACCATGCCATTCTTCTGTTATTACACGCCAGCCGCTTGGAGCGCTAGCATCGCTTCAACGGTCATGAGGTTGTATATTTTTATACTTTTTATTTTTTGCTCTGTAGTGTTTCGCGACTGTTCCTCATGTGCTGTAGTGCTGTACTGTAAACTACTCGGTTGCATCAGTTTTTTGGAGATGTTCCCACATTTTCACGCGCGAAGAACACACGTCTCATTACTGACCAGCACTACTGTGCTTTAGTGGCCAGTTTCGCGCTTATTTTCACTTCGCGCCCTAATTACCAGTAACAAAGACCTGGTCAGTGAGAGACAAGAACGAATTACTCCTCTTATCGCAGACCGGAGCTCCAGTCCACGCACGCCACAGAAGTAATTGAATCAACGGCTTTCTCCCTAAGTTAGCCGGACGCCTTTGCTAGAAAGTGTGGTAAGCGGTGCGGGCATCCATTAAAGAGCACTAGGGATACGGGGAGCCGTAAATTTTGGTGGTGAACTCATTACGTGGCGCTGAGTAGACAGCGGGAAGACGCATCATGGGCGGAAGAGGTGGGGCTCACTGCTGCAGCGCTAACGACTGCGGGGCTACTTACGAATTCACGTGCCAGTCTGTGTGCTGCAAGCGGGCAGACGGCTTCCAGCACAAACGACCAAACATTTTACAGCCCATTAACACAGGCCAAATAAATGAATGCAATGAAAATAAGCAGAGAAAGCGTCGTTGATAGTAAGTAGCCTGACCCATTGCTCAGGAGAAAGTACTGTAAACGAGAGTGCCGCAGAGTAGGTATCGACGCAGTGCTCAAGGAAACCCACCCACCTCACTTCTTCACAGAACAAGAGTTGGACACTATATCCGTATGGTGGAATATACACTACTGGCCATTAAAATTACTACACCACGAAGATGACGTCCTGCAGACGCGAAATTTAACCGATAGGAAGAAGATATGCAAATGATTAGCTTTTCAGAGCATTCACACAAGGTTGGCGCCGTTGGCGACACCTACAACGTGCTGACATCAGGAGAGTTTCCAACCGATTTCTCATACACAGACAGCAGTTGACCGGCGTTGCCTGGTGAAACGTTGTTGTGATGCCTCGTGTAAGGAGCAGAAAAGCATACAATCACGTTTCCGACTTTGATAAAGGTCGGATTGTAGCCTATCGCGATTACGGTTTATCGTATCGCGACATTGCTGCTCGCGTTGGTCGAGATCTGATGACTGTTAGCAGAATATGGAACCGGTGGGTTCAGGAGGGTAATACGGAACGCCGTGCTGGATCCCAACGGCCTCGTATCACTAGCAGTCGAGACGACAGCCATCTTATCCGCATGGCTGTAACGGATCGTGCAGCCACGTCTCGATCCCTGACTCAACACATGGGGACGTTTGCAAGACAAAAAAATGGTTCAAATGGCTCTGAGCACTATGGGACTCAACTGCTGAGGTCATTAGTCCCCTAGAACTTAGAACTAGTTAAACCTAACTAACCTAAGGACATCACAAACATCCATGCCCGATGCAGGATTCGAACCTGCGACCGTAGCGGTCTTGCGGTTCCAGACTGCAGCGCCTTTAACCGCACGGCCACTTCGGCCGGCCTTTGCAAGACAACAACCATCTGCACGAACAGTTGACGACGTTTGCAGCAGCAGAGACTATCAGCTCGGAGACCATGGCTGCGTTTACCCTTGACGCTGCATCACAGACAGGAGCGTCTGCAATGGTGTACTCAACGACGAAGCTGCGTGCACGAATGGCAAAACGTCATTTTTTTCGGATGAATCCAGGTTCTGTTTAAAGCATCATGATGGTCGCATCCACGTTTGGCGACATCGCGGTGAACGCACATTGGAAGCATGTATTCGTCATCGCCATACTGGCGTATCACCCGGCGTGATGGTATGGGGTGCCATTGGTTACACGTCTCGGTCACCTCTTGTTCGCATTGACGGCGCTTTGAACAGTGGACGTTACATTTCAGATGTGTTACGACCCGTGGCTCTACCCTTCATTCGATCCCTGCGAAACCCTACATTTCAGCAGGATAACGCATGACCGCATGTTGCAGCTCCTGTACGTGCCTTTCTAGATATAGAAAATGTTCGACTGCTGCCCTGGCCAGCACATTCTCCAGATCTCTCACCAATTGAAAACGCTTGGTCAATGGTGGCCGAGCAACTAGCTCGTCACAATACGCCAGTCACTACTCTTGATGAACTGTGGTATCATGTTGAAGCTGCATGGGCAGCTGTACCTGCACACGCCATCCAAGCTCTGTTTGACTCAATGCCCAGGCGTTTCAAGGTCGTTATTACGGCCAGAGGTGGTTGTTCTGGGTACTGATTTCTCAGGATCTATGCACCCAAATTGCGTGAAAATGTAATCACATGTCACTTCTAGTATAATATATTTGTCCAATGAATACCCGTTTATCATCTGCATTTCTTCTTGGTGTAGCAATTTTAAAGGTCAGTAGTGTATGTAAGCTGTCTTTAAATCTGGAGAAATGCAAGATAAGGCCAATAAAAACGACAAACAAAATCTCATAGTGTACGGTTACAACATTAGTGAAAGGCTGTGGAGCTCATCAGATCGTTTAAATACACTACCTGACGAAAACTGAAGCATTCAGATCGGGAGGAGAGAACAAAATTGACACTTCCGGGTTGAGAGGCTGTGTGATGTTATTTCAGTGAATATAAAATCGAGTCAAATGTACAAACAACTTGTTAATGTTAGCCTCCTTATCATTATGGTGTTGCATCCCCTCTGGCCTTGATGCATGCATTGATTCGGTTGTGAATGATGTCGTTGTACCCTTTCCTGAAGCAACTGCTGTATCTGATCCTTGCTGGGTACTGGCAAATGGATGGATTGTCCGAGCTAGTCCCACACATAGTCTATAGGAGAAACATCTGGCATCAAGTGCCATGTGTGGACGAGAATTGTCCTGTTGGAAAAAGGCACCACAATACTGTCGGATGGGAGGTAACACATAAGGACGCAGGATATCCACGATGTACCGTTGTGCCATCACAGTCCCCTCTATCATTACCCCGTTAGCACTGAGGCTCCCGTCTTATTGGATACATTCAATGTACACTGGGCTCTGACGAGTTCCAATAAGTTTACGAATTTTGGATTTACGAGCAGGCTGAGAAACAAAAAACATTATAATTAATTTGGTATTAGGAGCAAATACAAGATACAATTCGTCAGTAGATATTAAATAACTTGTGTAACTTTGAATCTAATAACATAGACAGAGAGAGAGAGAGAGAGAGAGGGGGGCGGGGGAGAGGTAAGGAGCTAGGGAGGTGAACAGCTCCCTGTTTAAGTTACCCTAGTGGATTACTTCAAGACAATAAAAATGCAGTTCATAATGAAAAGAAGCTACTAGTGAGAAGGGCTTACAGTTATCTCTTTTGCCAAGTTATTCCAAGGAATTACATGTCAAATGGAGAGCAATTCGAGAAACGTAAGTAAATTTTAATCATCTAGTTTTTTCAGACGTAGTAACATTATGTTTGTGACAAAAAATTTCGGGGAATTACAGTTTGTCCATGATTATATGCCACACATACACAGCGTTTAGGATCGCTTTACAATAGTAGATCTACAGTGTACATATGCACATACTTCAGCCTAAAATTGAACAACACAGTGTTAATGATTCTGACTGTACACTTGCGAACAAACGTTGGTATGGTCAGAATTTAAGTTACGTCCTTTATATGGGAAGATTCTCTAATATTTTCTCACCTCTTTCTGCGTGATTATAGTTGCGTCCTTGTGCTTCGTATCCTCGTAAATTTTCCTTCAATTAGCATGAAGACTATTCGCTGCCACTCAGAGTTTACTGTTACCACTTGATTCCGGCAACTGCTCACTAAAGAAAATTCATTCTTGCCGGATTCAGCTAACGTAAAAACCGTGAATCTGGTATTTCCATTAGCAAATCCAGAGCAACCGTGGTCAAAATGTCGGTTTTATTCATGTAGTGGCTTATTTTAAAACACGACGTGGCTCTACAACCAGAAAACTTTCAGTTAACAAATGGTTCAAATGGCTCTGAACACTATGAGACTTTTGAGGTCACCAGTCCCCTAGAACTTAGAAGTACTTAAACCTAAATAACCTAAGGACATCACACACATCCATGCCCGAGGCAGGATTCGAACCTGCGACCGTAGCGGTCGCGCGGTTCCAGACTGTAGCGTCTAGAACCGCTCGGCCATCCCGGCCTGCTTCAGTTAACAGTGCGGAGGTTGGTCTTCAATGTACTCTCTATCTATCCGCTCTCTCCTCTGCTTTAACGCTAGAAATTTATTACACTCTTAATGTTGCCGCTCTTGCTTTTAATTTCACGAAAGGGTATTCTGACTTTTCTGTATGCTCAGTCAGTCCTTCCGACAAACTTTTTTTTACTATTTCTCCCTGTTTCTCCTGCAGCCATTTGCCTTCGCATCCCTGCATTTCCTATTTATCTCATTCCTAAGTGATTTGTGTTGCTGTATTCCTGTCTTCCCTAAAACATTTGTACTTCCTTCTTTCGTCAATTAATTGAAGAATTTGTGTTACCCAAGGTTTCTTCACAGTTACGTTCCTAATACTTATGTTTGTCTTTCCATCTGTGATTGTTTTTTTAAAGACATCTTCAACTCAGTTGCCTCTTCTGCTATTCCTTAACGCAAAATTCACATTCTTAACGAACTTCAAACGAATCTCATCCTTGCTCAATGCTTCAGTATCCCGTTTCCTTCCACACTGACTCTTCCGTACGATTATCTTAAACTTCAGACTACTCTTCATCAATACTAAATTGTTATCTAAGTCTATGTCTATTCCTGGGTACGCCTTACAACACAACATCCTACTTCGGAATCTCTATCTGACTATGATGTAATCCAGCCGTAATCTTCCCGTGTCTCCGAGCCTTTTCGACATATACCTCCTCTTCTTGTGATTCTTGAACAATGTGTTCGCTACCACAGTCTGAAATTTGTTACACATCACAATATTAGACTTTCTCCTTTCTCATTGCTTCTACCAAGACCGTATTTGCGATAAACATTTCTCCTAGTCCTTCCCCTACTATAGCATTCCAATATCCAATAATTATTAGATTTTCATCTCCTACTATGAGCTGAATTAACCGCTCGGTATCCTCATAGTTATACTTTCTCTATATATTCATCTTCTGCTTGTGATGTTGCCATGTATACCTGAACTATTGTTGTTGGCGTTGGTCTGTTGCCAATTCTGGTGAGACCAATCCTTCCTATTAACAACGAATGCTACTCCCGTTATACCATTTTCTGATGTTGTTGATATTACCCTAGATTCTTCTGGCAATAAATCGCTGTATTCTTTCCATTTCACTTCACTGACACCCACTATATGTAGAGTGAGCCTTACAATTTCCCTTTTCAGATTTTCTAGCTTCCATACCACGTTCAAACTTCTGGCATTCGACGCTCCGACTCGTACTCGTAAAATGTTACCCTTCCGTTCAGTATTTTTCTCTCATGGTCACCAAGGAACAAGTGCTAAGATTAAAAAAGGGTGTAAGATAGGGATGCAGTATTTTGCCCCTACTGTTCAATCTATACATCGAAAATGCAATGACGGAAATAAAAGAGAGATTGAAGAGTGGGATTTAAACGCAGGTTGAGGATATCAATGATAATATTCGCTGATGACATTGTTACCCTGAGAGAAGGTGAAGAAGAATTACAGGATCTGTTGAATAGAATGAAGAGTCTAATTAGTACAGAATATGGATTGAAAGTAAACCGAAGAAAGACGAAAGTAATGAGAAGTAGCAGAAATGAGAACAGCGAGAAAATTAACATCAAAATTGTAGATCACAAAGTAGGTGAAGACAAGGAATTCTGCTACCTTGGCAGCAAAATAACGGATAACAGACGAAGCACGGAGGACATAAAAAGCAGACTGCATAGGCAAAAAGGGCATTCCTGGCCAAGAGAGGTCTACTAGTATGAAACATCGGCATTAATTTCTGAGAATGTACATTTGAAGCACAGTACTGTATGGTAGTAAACATGATCTGTGGGAAAACTGGAACTGAAGACAATCGTAGCATTTGAAATGCGATGCTAACAGAATATTGTTGAAAGTAAGATGGTCTGATAACGTAAGGAACGAGGAAGTTCCCGGAAGAATAGGCGAAGAAAGGAACATATGGAAATGTACAGCAAGACAGTGATTGGAATACATACAACAAATAAATGAGGATGTAGGTTGGAACTGCTACTCTGCGATGAGCAGGTTGGCATGGGAGAGTAATTCGCGGCGGACCGCATCAAATGAATCAGAAGAATAATGACAATCTAATACTACAGATCATGTGAATGGCGATACATATGTAGCTAGAGTTGCGGAACGGTAGGTCTTCAGACTTAAAAGAATACAGTCTAGCATGAAGCCCTGAAGATCACTATCAGATCCTCTTACTGTCGTGGTATGGAGCTAAATGTGCCTGGGTGTGTCCAGGCACTATGTTAGTCATGTGATTTACTTAGGTTTATGGGGACAAGCGTTACAGAAAATGAACTCACAGGGCTCGAATTTCGTCTGAATAGTCAGATTTTGATTTTATCTTGAATTCCAGTAAACCAGTATCGCCAAATACTGTGGTGCTTCCTTGTACAAAGAGACGGCCGATTTTCTTTCCAACCGTTGTCCACTCAGATCTTGAAACTCCGGGTCTCATGATCTCGTCATTGACGGGAGATTGAAACCTAATGTTGCTTCGAAGCATGTTTGTATGAAACTCGACGAAGTAACATTAATATTGTTGCTAAAGGACTGTATTAAAGACAAATACTGACCAGCCCCTGCTTGCACACTTCGATAGGCAACATGTCAGAGGATTACACTGGCCAAAAAAGGAGTGGTGCCTGCATTGCTCACGTATACTATCGAACCAAAAGTATCCGGACACCACTATGTAAAGCGGAACTGACCACTAGGTGTCCAAGAACCGGACCGGCTAGTACAACAGGAGGTGGGGAGTATTGTGTGTCAGTAGACAAGCAGTAACGGCAGAATGGCTTCGTCAGAAGAGCTCAGTGAATTCGAATGTGGCCTACTCAATGGATTTCACTTACGTAACATACCCATCTCAGACATTTCAATCCTTCCAAAGCTACCCAAGACGCCTAGTGGTGATGTGACTGTGAAGTGGAAACGCGAAGAAACAGCCACGGTTGAACCAAGACCAGGGAAACCTCATGCACTGACGCACAGGGGTCCTCAGGCATTGCAAAGAGTGGCTATAAAATATCACGTGGAATCACTCGTGAGTTGCAAAGTACTAGTAGCAGTCCAAGTAGCACAGTGATTGTGCGTAGGGGTACACTGGTTGAGCAGCTACTCATAAGCCACCCATTACTGTAGTCAATAGTAAGCGACGCTTGAGGTGGCGTAAAGGGCAGCGCCACTTGAAAGTGAATGACAGGAAACAGGTGGTTTGGAGTGAAGAATCATGCTGTATACTGTGGCAATCCGATGGAAGGGTTTGGGTTTGGCGAATGCGTGGAGAACGGTACCTGCCATCATGTGTAGTGCCAGCAACGAAGTGTGGAGGAGGTGACGTTACATTATGGGTGAGTTTTTCGTTGCAAGCGTGTGCTCCTCTTACTGGGCTTACGGAAACGCAAAATGCAGGAGGAAATGATTTTACAGCATTGTCTGCTGCGTACGTTAGAGGTACAGTTAGGAGATGATGATTTTTTTATATCAGCATGACGCTTTACTCTGTCATAAAGCAGCATATGTGAGACATTAGTTTGAAACAACAAAATTCTTAAAACGCACTGGTCTGCCCCGAGTCTAGACGTGTACCGAATGAACACCTGTAGGATGAGTCAGAATGTTGTCTTCGCTCCAGGGCCCAGCATCCACCATTACTTCCTTCTCTGGTTTCGGCTCTTGAGGCAGAATGGGCCGTCGTTCCTCCATAGACATTCAGACATGTCATTGAAAGTGTCCCCAGCAGAGTTCAAACCGTCAAATACGAAGGGAGAACACACCTCATATTAATTCACACTAAGAGGCGTCTGTAAACTTTTGATCAAACTGATTCTTTACTACACACAAACGGATATTGCCTAATTTAAATTGGACCTAAAGTGGAGGAACAGAACTCCTCTGTAGTGGTCCACTTTGCCCTTAAGAAATGGAAGTGAGGATCACATGCTGAATAAAAGGACAGCAAAGGGCCGAATGAGGAGAAGCAGTGGTAAGACCCTGGACTCGTGCTCAGACGGTAGTTGCTTCCAATCTCCATGGGGCCATTCACATTTAGGTCTCCCCTCATTTCTCTATACTGCACGATGGTTCCTTTGCGAGGGCAAGGGACCATTTTCAAATAACTTAGAGGAATGCAGAAGGGGGACGTCGTCGACAACGGCCAATATTTCGACAGAAGCGTGCCCTGCTACGTTCAAACCATAACTGCAGCAAGAGCGCTCTACAAGGGAATTTAAAACCTCGGTTCTCAGAGGAACACCGGAAAGGTAACATTCACACGCACTGTAAACACTAGCGCCATCACAAACCAAAGATGACTGAGGTCAGAAATTACCGACGGTAAAATTAATAATCAACAGGTGAGGTAGCATTAACTCTGCGCCTCTCTTTTTTGACAAGAGAGAGAGAGAGAGAGAGCAGGATTCCGCGCAGAATTTAAATGAAAACCATGATCTCTATTTACAACGTTACCTGCTAATTTAATTTCAACAGCTTCCTTAATAACACTATCCCAGTAGCTGGAAGTGCATACCAGAATCTCCGATTTGTTATATTCCATTGTATGACAGGCGCCAAGACAGTGTTCTGCAATGAGGAATTTGCTCGGCTGCTGTAAGCGTGTGTGACGCTTACGCTCAGTACACCAATCCTCCACAGTCCTGATACTCTGACCAATGTATGACACGTGTCCTCGGACTCTTTCGCTACGGCATACATGAGTAAAACGTTCTCGGTGTTCAAGCCGCGTCAATTCGAATAAAATCCTCGAGCTTTCGATGACCATCCCCGCCATCGTCGTCGGACTTCACTGACTGCCGGGGCTGCTACGGTTTCTCGCATATATAGGCATGATGACGTCATCAGCAGACAATCAGATAGACCCACTGTGGCGCGCGCGCGTAAGTCGGACACTCGAAGAGCAATGTCGTCTTTAATAGTCTTTGACGGTGACGTCAGGCGGCGTCATGGGCAGGCGCCACCTTTGAAACTGCCGCTCCCGCGTCGCGCATGTGTCTTTGCTTTCTTTCGATGTCCAATGCCCGCCTCCAAGCCCTACTGAATGTGTACCCCTGGTCTCTGTTGAAAATGTTGTTGTTTAAACGAATGTCGGCTGCTTCCTTTATAACGGAGTCCAAATATGTAGATGCATGAGCCAACACATTTGTATTTTCGAACTGTATTTTATGTCCGTTTTCTAGGCAATGCTCCGCTATGGCCGACTTGTCAAGTTCCCTTCGTTTTATAAGGCGCTTGTGCTCAGTTCAAAGCTCCGCAACCGTGCGAATTGTTTGTTCTACATACATGCTGCCACATTCACAGGGTACACCATACACGCCGGACACTCGAAGATCAATGTCGTCTTTAACAGGGCGCAACATATCTCGTATATTGGGGGCGGGCCCGAACACTAGTCTTAGCCCATGTTCCTCCAGAAGACGTCCTAACTTGCTGTTAGTTGCTCCACAGTAAGGCCGGAATGCAGTCCGTTTGGCCTCTTCTACTCATTCACCAGGTGTCTTTCGTCGGCTACTCTTGAAAGCGTTTGCGATGTCTCTTTTGTTGTATCAATTTTCCCCGAAAACACGTTTTAAGTCTACAAGTCTGTAGGTGGTCGTCGTCAGAGATAATTTTGGCTCTATAAACCAATGTTTTCAGAACCGCTTCCTTGCGTACAGGGTGGTGGAAACTATTGGCGTTCAAGTACCGATCAGTGTGTGCTGGTTTCCGGTACACTGAATGACCAAGCTGGCCTCCTGCCTTCCGCTCAACCAAAACATCCAAGAGTGGTAGCTTGCCGTGCTTCTCCATCTCGACAGTAAATTTAATGTTGGGATGGACACCATTCACGTGATCGACGAACTGAAGTAGTGTATCTTCAACATGAGGCCATATCAGGAATGTGGCATCAACGTATCGAAGAAGGCAAGACGGCCGTAATTTCGCAGTTTGCAGAGCCTGCTCCTCAAAGTGCTCCATGAAGAAATTTGCGACTGCTGGAGACAGTGGTAATCCCATGGCTGTGCCCTCCGTCACCTCAGAATATTCATCGCAGCACAAAAAGTACGTTGTCGTTAGGACGTGATGGAACAACTTAATGATTCCAGATGGAAAACGTTTGGCCAAATGATCCAGCGTATCCTGTATTGTTACCCTCATAAAAAGTGACACAACGTCCAGGCTAACCATTAGGTCGTTTGCACCTATCTTCATTCTCCTGAGTGCCTCAACAAATTTCTGCAAGCTGACAACAAGGTGTTCACAATGTCCCAATTTTGATGCTAATAGTCCTGCCAGACGTTTAGCAAGTCTGTAGGTGGGCGGACTGATTACACTAACAATGGGCCTTAGAGGAACACTTTCCTTGTATGTATCATTGGTAATCCATAAAGCCTGGGAGGTCCGGCGGCACGAGGCGTTAATTTCTTCACCACTTCATCTGGTGGACCAGAATACTTTAATAACTTCCCTGTCTTTCTGACAATGGCCTGTGCGGGAACACGACTAAGTTTGCAGTACGTGGCGTCTTCTAATAAATGTAGCATCTTCAGGTGGTAGTCTGCAGAGTTCAGAACCGCGGTGGCATTCCCTTTGTCAGCTGGCAAGACAACCAATTATCACGTAATAACCGTAAGCAACATCGTTCCTCCTTTCTAATATTAGATTTTGGTGCCTTAGCTTTCGCCAGGATATGGTTGGTAGTTAGCTGGTTTCTCCAGCTCCACGACGTTTGCCAATATTGGATATAATTGGTGTAATAGAGCAGTGCATTAGGAATCTTTCGCACGATGCAGCTGAGGACGTCAGGCTGCCTATGTAAGCGAGAAACCTTAGCAGCCCCGGCACTCGGTAAACTGACGACGATGGCGGAGGTGGTCACGGAAAGCTCGAGGATTTTATTCGAATTGACGCGGCTTGAAAACCGAAAACCTTTTATTAATATAGTACATGCCACATCTTCAAGGAATACGGTCGATACCCGCCTTAAACAATCAAAATCATCCTTTACGGAACCTAAATGGACTCTGATCGTACACGGTGCTCGAAAACCGCACTTCAGATAATATTTCCGCAAAATACGACAAATCTTCTTCGAAATGCTCCCTGCATAACGCAGAAAGGCCGTAGACTTTGGTGCCTCCTGGGTATTGTCACCACTCACCCGGTGCGGTCGACAGCGCAACGCACGTCTGATCTGTGTTTTACTACATCCGTTCTGACAAAACGTGACTTCGAGATGGGCCAACTCTGGTGACAAACTCTTAGGATCCGGGATGACATCAGCTCTGTGAACCAATGTACGAGGTACCCCTTCTCGTTGAGCCGGAAGGTGACAATTCTCAGTCTGCAGAAACTCAGGTCTCACAAGGGACGATTTCCTTCCCAATCCTCTCTCAATCCGTGCTCGTGCTCCGTCTGTAACAGAGAACCGGCGCACCACGCGTCGAGGTGTGACAGGCTGGCAGAAAGGAGTTATCATGTTTCAAGGTGCCCACGACCACACCGTGAATGAAACTGACAGATTTGTTAGTGTATGAACGCGAACTGTAGAAGTCTGTAAGGAATGGTATACATCTCGCAATCATGCAATACGGCGAAAGAACAGTGGTCCCAATAAGATCTTACCCGAAAGAGACTATAAGCGAGTGTTACGCCATGTCAATGACCACCGATTGCAAAACCGAAAGATGTTGCTGCTACCGAAAGATGCACGTCCGTCTCAGCCAATTACCGACTGAAGGCTACAGACGAAATGCATACAGTAGTTATTTGGAGTCGGGTACCTCGTAAACCGCTACCGCTCACAGCGGCACATAACCTGCACGTCTTCAGTGTGCCAGATAAGACAGAAACCGGAGATCCGACTGGAGCCGTGTAGTGACGTATGACGAGTCACGATTTACACTCTTTTCAGATGATGCAAGGCATCAAGTGCAGCGACGACCTAATGAGCGAAACTTGCAACTTTGCCTAGCCTTGCGTTGTACTGATTTGTTATTCAGGTGACATCCAATGACTACTTCACGTTCGAAGTCACTGAGCTCTCTTGACCGATCCACTTTGCTGTTACTGCTTCTCCAATGACAATAAAGTACTTCCGACTTCCTTTTATTTTTATTTATTTACTTTTATTGACTTATTTAACTTCTTGGTAAGATTAATTAGTGCCAGCAAGCCGTCTCTCACATCTAGCCCGTCTTCTATACGTTTTACATTGCATATGTTACAGTAAGCATATTATTTATTTTTAAATTTAGAAAGTAGAAATTACAATACTACACATACGAGGTTCGTCCACAAAGTAAGTTCCGTTTCTATTTCTATCCGCGGCAGCGCTACGATTGCAGTTCCGAGCACACGCGTCAGTTACTCTGACTCAAGGAGAAGACATGAACGCCATTTTCAGATCGCTGCTGCCGACGTGCGCTTTGTACTGCTTCTTTACAATGTCAACCGTAATTGAAAATGCCGCCGCGTGTGAAATTAGATCTGTGATTCGGTTTCTAAATGCAAAGACCAAAGGAAATTCATCGGCAAATCTGCGAGGTTTACGGACAAAATGCTACGAGCGATTCCATGGTTAGAAGGTGGGTCAGACTGTTCAGTGAAGGACGTGATCAAGTGCACGATGAAGAACAAAGTGGACGTCCGTCTGTGGTTACTCATGAACTGATTCACACAATTGAAGAGAAGATTGAGCTCAACCGTAAGTTTACACTTAGTGCCCTTGCTATGGAAGTTCCGCAAATCTCACGGTCACTAATTCATGAAATTGTTACAGAAAAACTGAAATTTCGAAAACTTTGCTCACGTTGGGTACCCAAAATTCTTATTGATTAACACAAAAAACAATGTGCAGTGCACTTCAGATTTTGACACGCTACAATGAAGAAGGCGATGGTTGTCTTTCTCGGACAGTCACGGGGGATGAAACTTGGGTATCGTGCGACACCCCTGAAACGCAATCAATGGAGAGGAGGCACACTTCATCCCCAACGGAGGTTAAGCCTAAGCAAATCTTGACACCTCAAAATGTCGTGTGCACCGTTTTTGGGACAGAAAAGGCATTTTGATGATTGATTTATTACCACGAGGCCAAACAATCAATGCACATGGTTTCTGCGAGACCATTAAGAAATTGCGTCGAGCAATACACAACAAGCGCCGAGGATTACTGTCAAAAGGTGTTATTTTTTTCCACGATAATGTCCGACCTCACACGGTGAATGTGACCAAACATCTCTTACAGGAATTTCACTTGGACGCGTTTGATCATCCTCCGTACAGCCCGGACCTCGCTCCTAGCGACTTTCTCTCTTCTTGCACGTAAAAGCTGTCCTTGGTGGTCTACACTTCAACGATGATGACGAGCTGAAAGAACATGTTACCACATGGTTGAATACACAAGCGGCAACCTTCTATGAAGAAGCCATACAAAAGCTTGTGCCAAGCTACGACAAGTGCCTACAAAATTTCGGAAGCTATGTACAAAAGTAGTATAACAGTTGTAGATTTTTGTACAATAAATATTTTTCCTGTATCTGTAGACGTCTGTTCTATAGAACCAAATGGAACTTGCTTTGTGGACGACCCTCGTAAAAACACATACACGTATTTTGCATTTACGTAAGATAACCACAACAATAATTAAAGATTACAGTAAGGTAGCGCTAGCAGCAATGGGCCTAGTGAAAGGGTTGGAAGAGGGAGGAAAAGTGGACTGTGATAATACATAGTTGAAGAATATAAGGAAGGAGGAGGTGGCGTCACATAGAAAGGAAAAGTTGGAGGAAGTGTAACTGGGAGATCGCAGGAGCACTGATTTTACTATTTGACAGAGGATAAGCTGGCCTTATAAGTTACTTTTGGGAAACGCTAAGAGAGTGACAAAAGGAAGTGCTTCAACTTTTTCTTAAAAGCAGCAGGGCTTCGAATTGTGTGAAGAATGCAGGGCAGCTTGTTCCAGAGACGGACAGCAGCGACAGCGAAGGAGTTTGCAGAAGTTTTTGTGTTATGAATGAGCACAACTAGAACATTAGATCACCTTATGTTTCGCTCATGTGAGCTCGAAAGGTGTGGGGTCCTTGATCACGAGCTGCCTGTGCAGTACACACAGCGCATGGTAGTCTCGTAACTTGTCTGGCCGCAACCACCCTAAGTGAGCGTATAGAAGCACCGACATGGCCATATCGATGAATGTTGCAGATGTAATGAACACAAACTTTCATGTCTAGTTCTAACCATCTTCTGTTTTCACTGCTCGTGCGGTGTTGAATCACATCACGATAGTGAAAGTTAGGCATAACGAGAGATTACAGAAGTTTGTGTTTTACATCCCTTGAATGTAAGTTCTGAAAATTTTGTAGGCGTAGAGGGTAGCGTCGGTGCCGAATTTAGAAGCTCATTCAAAGCTGCATCCATTCTCTCTCTGCTTTCCGAGGCGGTGCTGTGATACGGAAGAGTTAAAAGGAGGGCATCAGGTCGCGGAGTTCTGAACTTATTTATTTGCATTATCCACTACCACAGTGAAGCGCCAAACAAACTGATATAGGCATGCGTATTCAAAAACAGAAATATGTAAACAGGCAGAATACCGCGGTGCGTTGGGCAACGCCTATATAAGACAACAAGTGTCTGAAGCAGTTGTTAGATCGGTTACTGCTGCTAAAATGTCAGGTTACCAAGATTTAAGTGAGTTTCAACGTCGCCGCACGAGCGATGGGACACAGCACTTCCGAGGTAGCGATGAAGTGGGGACTTTCCCGTATCACCATTTCACTAATGTACCGTGAGCACCAGGAATCCGGTAAAACATCGGATCTCCGCCATCGCTGCGGCCGGAAAAAGATCCTCCAAGAACGAGGTCTCTGACGACAAGAGAGAATCGTTCAACGTGACAGAAGTGCAACCCTTCCACAAATTGCTGCAGAATTCAATGTTGGGCCTGCAACAAGTGTCAGCGTGCGAACCATTCAACGAAACTTCAGCGATATGAGCTTTCGGAGCCGCAGGCCCATTCGTGTACCCTTGATGACAGCACGACACAAAGCTTTCTGCCTTGCCTGGGGCCTTCAACATCGACATTGGACTACTGGTGACTTGAAACATGTTGTCTGGTCGGACGAGTCTCGTCTCAAATTGTGTCGAGCGGTTGGACGTGTACGGGTATAAACAACCCCATGAATCCATGGATACCACGCGTCAGCAGGGGACTGTTCAAGCTGATGGAGGCTCTGTAATGGTGTGGGGCGCGCGTAATTGGGGTGGTATGGTACCCCTGATACGTCTAGATTAGACTCTGAGAGGTGAAACATACAAAAGCATCCTATCTTATTACCTGCATCCATTCACGTCCATTGTGCATTCCAGCAGGACAGTGCGACACACCACACGTGCAGAACTGGTGCAGCAGAGTGGCTCTAGGAACACTTCTGAGTTTAAGAACTTTCAGCACTGCAGCACGTCAGCAATCATAAGAATCGAAATAATTATGAAAAATCCGCCTCGATTGCACAAACTACCTGGTGTTCACCTAGGTTTCAGCGTGGGTAACCACACCTTCATCAGAACAAATATAAAACAGCTTGCCTAAACAGGCATAGTCAAAGGCTAAAATCAACACCTACAGCGGCAACTCTTCGGTGGAGAGCCGGTGACCATCGTACGTTGGCTGGGGCGAGGCAGCACACACAGGGTTGAGATAAGTAATATTATTGACTTGGTACATATGTGCCGTGTATTTGAAAAAAAAAAAATTATGGGGTCTTGCCGCTGTAGGTGTTGATTTTAGCCTGTGACTATGCCTATTTAGGCAAGCTGTTTTATATTTGTTCTGAAGAAGGTGTGGTTACCCACGCTGAAACCCAGGTACACAGCACGTAGTTTGTGCAATCGAGGCGGATTTTTCATAATTATTAACTCTTCTGAGTTTGAATTCTTCCGCTGGCCACCGAAATACCCAGATAAGAACATTATTGAACTTATCTGGGATACCTTGCAACGTGCTGTTCAGAAGATATGTCCACCCCGTCGTACTCTTACGGATTTATGGACAGCCCTGGAGGATTCGTGGTGGCAATTCCCTCGAGCAATACTTCAGATTTTAATCGAGTCCATGCCACGTAATTTGGGACATTTCTGCGTGTTTGCTGGGACCCAACACGATGATAGGCACGTGTACCAGTTTCTTTGGCTGTTCAGTGTATATCTACTTGATGACTCAATAGATGCAATAATTACAATTAAAACATTTGGACGACAATGATACGTAAGATATGATAATTCAGACTATATACACTACTGGCCATTAAAACTGCTACACCACGAAGGTGACGCGCTACGGAAGCAAAATTTAACAGACAGGAAGAACATGCTGTGATATGCAAATGATTAGCTTTTCGGAGCATTCACACAAGGTTGGCGCCGGTGGCGACACCTATAACGTGCTGACATGAGGAAAGTTTCCAACCGATTTCTCATACACAAACAGCAGGTGACCGGCGTTGCCTGGTGAAACGTTGTTGTGAGGCCTAGCGTAATTAGGATAAAGGTCGGATTGTAGCCTATCGCGTTTGCGGTTTATCGTATCACGACATTGCTGGTCGCGTTGGTCGAGATCCAATGACTGTTAGCAGAACATGGAATCGATGGGTTCAGGAGGGTATTACGGAACGCCGTGCTGGATCCTCGTATCACTAGCAGCCGAGGTGACAGGCATCTTTTCCGCATGGCTGTAACGGTTAATGCAGCCACGTCTCGATCCCTGAGTCTCCAGATGGGAACGTTTGAAAGACAATAACCATCTGCACGAACAGTTTGACGACGTTTGCAGCTGCACGGACTATCAGATCGGAGACCATGGCTGCGGTTACCCTTGATGCTGCATCACAGACAGGAGCGCCTGCGATGGTGTACTCATCGACGAACCTGGGTGCACGAATGGCAAAACGTCATTTTTTTTGGATGAATCCAGGTTCTGTTTACAGCATCATGATGGTCGCATCCTCGTTTGGCGACATCGCAGTAAACGCACATTGGATACGTGTATTCGTCATCGCCATACTGGCGTATCACCCGGCGTGATGGTATCGGGTGCCGCTGGTTACACGTCTCGGTCACCTCTAGTTCGCATTGACGGCACTTTGAACAGTGGACGTTACATTTCAGATGTGTTACGACACGTGGCTCTAACCTTCATTCGATCCCTGCGAAACCCTACATTTCAGCAAGATAATGTACGACCGCATATTGCAGGTCCTGTACGGGACGTTCTGGATACAGAAAATGTTCGACTGCTGCCCTGGCCAGCACATTCTCCAGATCTCTCACCAACTGAAAACGTCTGGTCAATGGTGGCCGAGCAACTGGCTCGTCACAATACGCCAGTCACTACTCTTGATGAACTGTGGTATCGTGTTGAAGCTGCATGGGCAGCTGTACCTGTACACGCCATCCAAGGTCTGTTTGACTCAATGGCCAGGCATATCAAGGCAATTATTACGGCCAGAGGTGGTTGTTCTGGGTAATGATTTCTCAGGATCTATGCACCCAAGTTCTGTGAAAATGTAATCACATGTCAATTCTAGTATAATATATTTGTCCAATGAATACTCGTTCATCATCTGCATTTCTTCTTGGTGTAGCAATTTTAATGGCGAGTAGTGTAGATGTAGAATTTGACACCTACACGACTCCACAAAAGACCTGGATAATGATGGACTACGAATACTGGTCGTAAACAATAGAACAATTTTGCCTGTAAATACAGAAGTACCAGTATATTAACAAGAGCTACTTTTTTTAGACTGACAGGTACGACTCACATGACGTCTGGTAGTCAAATCCGCAATACTTAGAGACAGCGTAAGTAGACGCAACTACGGTATGAAATCAGCTGTTGCTGGAACACTGTTGTGCACAGTTTCTGACTTTGCTATTTCATGGCTTTTTTTTTCAAGTATTACAGGACACCTCCGCATCTACGTGCTCCCTAGGAGGTAACGATATGTCGGACCGGAGAGAAACGGCCCCCTCGGCGGTGGAGCAGGTGGACGTGTCGAGGATGGTTCCGCCAGCCGCCAGTCTCCAGGCGGCGTGTCGGCCCGCCTGTCGGTCGCGGCCCGCCGACCTGCACGGTCCGCTCCGCTCGCTTTGAACGCCGCGCGTGAGGACCCGCACACCGAGAAATTAGCCTCGCCCCCCGCGCTGACTGACGCTGATGGCCGGTGCTGTTAGCGAGCCACCGGCCTCCACCGGGTCCGCTCCTAAGCCGTCGGCACGCGGACCGCGCATTCGGACGTTGAGCGTTGAGTGTGCCGAGTTTCTGACGTCATAGCGTGGAAAAAGCGTGTTGGCGAGTCTTTGCGCGTGCAGAGCAATATCTAGCATTTGAGATATTCTGAACGTGCGTTTGAGCGTAGACCAGTGAGACTGAAGAACGGGGATGACTCAAGGATACACACCCGTCAGCTTCGACCAATGACGTCAGAAGTTACCACAGTTGGTGTACGAGGTGCGTTCAGAAAGAAACCGCACTTTTGCTGTATCAGCTTTATTGCTTATTGTACAACATTTTAAGCAGTGTCCACTTCAAAATAGTCCCCTCTACTGGCAATACACCGTTCCCGTCGTTAATTTCAGTTCTGGAACGCCTCCTGGAACACATGTTGTGGGATGGCGCGCAGGTTTCTTGTCGCATTTTCCTGTATCTCCTCTGTGGTTTGGAAACCACGTCCTTTAAACGTGTTTTTCAGTTTTGGATACAAGAAAAAGTCTAGTAGGGCTAGGTCCGGAGAATACAGTGAAGGGGCACCAATAAAATGTGGTGTTTAGCTAGATACCTGCAGACAAGAGGCGACGCGTGTGTTCAGATGTGTGTGAAATCTTATGGGACTGCTAAGGTCATCAGTCCCTAGGCTTACACACTACTTAACCTAAATTATCCTAAGGACAAACACACACACCCATGCCCGAGGGACGACTCGAACCTCCGCCGGGACCAGCCGCACAGTCCATGACTGCAGCGCCCTAGACGGCTCGGCTAATCCCGCGCGCAGGCGACGCGTGGGCTGGTGCATTGCCATGATTCAACATCCAACTCTGGTTTTTACACAATTCAGGCCTCTTCCTGGGCACAGCATCCCTCAAGCGCCTGGTAGACTTCCTTGTTTACCATCTGACCACGTAGCACAAATTCATGATGGATAATGCCTTTGTAGTCAAAAAATGCAACCAACATCACTTTGACCGACTCATGCGTGCCTTTTCTGGACGAGGTGGCCCTTTGCCCACCCACTGCGACGACCGCATCTTCGTTTCAGCGTCATAGTTGTGCACCCACATCTCATAGCCTGTTATGTTTTCATTGTCATTAACAGCGGAAAGCAGTTACTCGCACATTTCAACACGGGTATGTTTCTGATCTTCAGTCAACACTCAAAATTTGATGGCATGATCCTACGCTGATGCCCACCTCCTCAGCAACTGCCCAAACGGTTAAACGATGATTTCCGCGAGTCACACCACCAACGCTATCCACATGGCCATCATCTGTTGATGTGGAGAGACGTCCAGACTTGAAATTCTCACAGACCGACATTCTGCCCTGTTGAAGATGTTTACACTACACGTAGCACTGCGTGCGCCTCATACAGTCCTCCCCGTACGCTTGGCTAAGCATTTGAAATGTCTCTGTGAAAGATTTGCCAAGTTTGTAGCAGCATTTCACACACACACACACACACACACACACACACACACACACACACACACTTCTTCAGGCTCCTTCATTGCACTAATCCGACGAGCAGGCTGTACACTTGCGTACTTCAGCAGCTGTGGTTTGCTTGCTAATTGTCTGAGCGACACGAGGCAAATGACAGTTTGTTGTCTAAACCTGCCGCTAGGTGTGCTCATTAACCTCAGCGCGCTCTCTCTGATAGTCTATTTCAATAGTTCGGTTTCTTTTTGAACATACCTCGTATTTCGCAGATTTAACAGCAATGTTGACTGTTGAGAAAAAAAAGGAATGCAGGACAGAGAAAATAGATGGTAGACGTATATCACGTACATTCATATTTCGAACATAATGTTAACTATATCCCGTCTTTGGGTCCTAGTATCCTATTCTTCAGTCGACCTACATAGCTCAACTGAAGAATTGGATACTAGAGCAAAAAAGAAAGGAAAAAAGATAGGGAAAGAAATAAAGTTAGCATCAAATACCTCAGTTGAGTTATGCGGGTTGGATCCCGAATTTCAGCTGATCTCTATAGGTTAGTTGCAGTACGGGATACAAATTTAACGTATGTCGACTTCTTCGCCTTCCCTAGCACTAGTAATCCAATCCTTCAGTTGATCTATGTATGTCAACTGAAGTACGAGATACAAATTTTGCAGGTGTTGCTTTTTCGCCTCCGCTACTACTAGCATCCTGTTCTTCGGTTAGTAGTGCTAGTGAAGGCAAAAAGACCGACATACGTGAGATTTACATCCCATACTTTAGTTGACTTATATAGATCAGCTGAAGAATAGGATACTAATGCTATCAAAGCCGACAAGATCGACGTACGTAACACTGACATCCTGTACCTCAGTTGAACTATACGAAGGCGAAAAAAAGCAACGTATATAAAATTTGTATCTCATACCTGTATAGGTCGACTGAAGGGCAGGATACCACCTTCGTAGTTAACTGAGATGCAGGGTGCCAATGTTACATACATCGGTTTTTTTGTTATTTGCTAGCACTAGTATCCTATTCTCCAGTTTACCTATATAAGTCGACTGATGTACGGGATACAAATTTTTCGTATGTCAGTCTTTTCGCCTTCGATAGTACTAGCATCGACTGAAATATATCGCAAGCGCTAGCGAAAAAAAATCGAAAACTGTAAAATTTGTATTCCGTGTTTCAGTTGACGAGCCCTGCTTCAAGTCGCCCATTTCGTAGTAAGAGATAAATCCATACCTACCAACGAAAATCAAAAAGAAAAAATTGTCAAGAATGAAAATCAATTTTTCCAAAATATCTAAAATTCACTAAGAATGAAAATTAGTGCCGACTGAATTGGAACGAACAAATGATTTAAATGAATACAAGCTACAAAAATCGGGTACAATGTTTAGCCTTGTATTTTAAAAACACATTTATTTATTTCAATTTACAATGATGAAACCTCGCGACAAAAGGTAAATGCTTTATTATCTATGGCTCGAAACTAAAGACATTAATATCTTCGAGTAAACTATGACGTCATTGGTCAAAGCCAATGGGTTGTATCCCATTCTTCAGCTGACCCGGAGAAAGCCACCACGCCACATGACGCCATCTCTCTTCAGTACAAACTCGCAAGACACAATATTGGCTTTCACTTGAAGCACATTTGAATATAAATATTAGCCGTTTCTAAGCATCATACAATTGGGGAGCTCTCGAAAATCCGTCATTATTGTGTGATCTGTTGTAATAAAATGACAGAAAACGTGGTATTGTTGGTTAAAGTATTACTATAGCTTGCTTGTTATAAAAGTATGTCGTTTCAAGGTAACGGCACATTGAGAGTCCATCAGAAACGCACTGGTCTTGGTAAAAATTCTTATAATTAAATGTCAGTTAATAACACATTTACGATTAAAGCTTTCAGAAGGTGGTAAGATGGAAAGTATGGTCGTTTATCATTCAAGGCCGTTATAGTGTAATGAGTAGCGTTGCAGACTAGTAGGACCACCGGTAATGCGATGCTAGTTGGTGTCTCCGTGGATCCAGATATTTCTTTATGTTTCCTGATGTTCTTCATGTTTCCTGATAGAATGATACTTTCTTAGTAGTTTAATATTCGATGTCATCCACATATCAGAGCACTCTATCTGAGGAGTGAATTTGTTCGATTGGCTTTATGTATAAGACAGCTTACTACCTACGGTAAGATATTTTGCACTTTCTTGTTACAAATTTTGTGTTTCACATGTTGCAGAGATTCTGCTACTGAATAGGAACAGTGATCAAATAAGAATGTCCTTGGGGTTTTACTAAAAAATGAGAATGATGAAATAAATTTTATCTTATGTGAAGACCTATTGCCTATTTGTATCGCACTGTTTGTAATGAAACTTTTATAAGCCGGACTGGACGTGGCACTTTCCTCTTTCCCTTATAACATGTTCAAGGATATTGAAGATTTTATTTCTGTGTACTATAGACAGAGAAACATGACTAGCATAGGGACAAGGGGGGAAATGTGTGTTTTAACAGAACTAACGTAGAAATTTTACGCCCGTCCAATTCGCAAACGGTGTGATCTGCGAGCCAAACACAGCCAGTGAAGCACGCAGCGGTCGCGTATTCGACGTTGAGGCACACGTATCGTATGCACAAGCCACATCGTCTCTGAGCTTTCATCAGCACGTTGAACTCGGCACGCTCGACATTTACTTTAGAAAGCACGGTCCGTGTGTCGATGGCTTTAGCCACTGCTTGGTTCCAAACGCACCACCGAGGAGACATCTAGTCTTTATGCGCTAAGAGAAAGGTGCAGAGTCTTCTTAGTCGTGCTCTCTCGGTACGTTTTCTCTGCAACTTTGTCTGCTTACTTCATAGACCTCAGTCCAGCGTACGGCGTATGGTTGTCAATGTTAGCGTTACTGCACATCTAACTGGAATCTGTACTGTAAGTTCAGTTATTTGCTGACTTTAACGCATGTTAGGTCGATTATACGTACATGAAGAGTAAATGACAGACGCCTGCAGACAGCACACTGAGGTAACAAAAGTCATGGGATACCAGCTGTTATCGTGTTGGACCTCCTTTTGCCCGGCATGACGCAGCAACTTGATGTGGGATGGACTCAACAGGTCGCTTGAAGTCTCCTGTAGAAATATTGAGCCACGCTGCCTCTACTGACGTCCATAACTACGAAAGTGTTGTCGGCGTAGGCTTTTGTGCACGAACTGACATCTCGATTATTTCCCATGAATGTTCAGTGAGTGCTCGAACTATCCAGAATGTTCTTCAAACCGGTCACGAACAATTGTGACGCGGTGACATGGCGCATCGTCATCCATAAAAAATCCATCGTCTTTTGAGAATATGACGTTCGCGAACGGCTGCAAATCAGCTCCAAGTAGACAAACATAACCATTTCCAGTTAATGATAGGTACAGGATCCACGCCTTGTAAACACAGCCCACACCATTATGGAGCTACCACCAGCTTGATGATGTCAAATTTTGCCACACTGTCCTAGCGGATACGTTCGTCATATGTACCATATTGAGTTCTGCGGTGACTTCATGCAGTGTTGCTTCTCTGTTAGCACTGACAACACTACGCAAACACCGTTGCTTTCGGTCGTTAAATGAAGGTCGTTGCTCAGTGCTCTGGCCGTGGTGAGAGGTAATGTCTGAAGTTTAGTAGTCTCGTCACACTCTTGACACTCTGGATCTCGGAATATCGAATTCCCTAACGATTCCCGAAATGGAATGTCCGATGCGTCTAGTTCCAACTACCACTACCCGTTCAAAGTCTCTTAATTCCCATCGTGCGGCCATAATCAAGTCAAAAACCTTTCCCCTGAATCACCTAAATACAAATGATTGCTTCGTCAATGCGCTCCCCTTTTATACCTTGTATATGCGATAGTACAATAATCTGTATATGTAAATATCGCTTTACCATGACTTTTTATCAGCTCAATGTAATGCCACTAGCTATTAACCAAAACATAGGTAATACTGTCATGCTTCCTGTTTCCAAGGTTTACGCTGAAATTACACATTTTCATCTTCACTGTCTTGTCATCAGTCTGAATAAAATCTTAACTTTCAAGCCACGTCACTGCGAATAAAACACTCGTGCTTTCGATGGCTGTCTCTGCTATCGTCACTAGGAGTAAAAACCACTGACTACCAGCTCTCTGCTGTTTAGTTATCGTGCTGGTATTCGCATGTCCAGAGTTCGGACGGACGCAACGCCGTTTGGTTATTCCTGCTATCTTCGTGTTGGTTTCTGGGACAATTTCATGTGCCTGTTGTGACTGCCAGGGTTGGAACGGTGATCCGTTATAAGAGCGAGGTAGCAGCGTCTGGATCTTTCCATAAGGGGCCGACGTGGAGCATGCGGAGGAAGGCGAGTTGGGTAGCTCTTAGCAGATCCGACTCGCCGTGGCAAGGATTCACGTCAGGTGGCTTGAGGGGCCGCCTCCATGTTTGAAACTGTCGCTCTCGCATCCCTTCAGGCGTCAAGCACCCGTATTTACTTTCGCTCGATATCCAAGGCCTACACTTATCCTCTACTAACAATACGGCAAGTGCTATAACTCTATTTCCGATAAACTTCGCTCAGTGGAAGAGGGTCAAAATAAGGGAACACTTGTCTCGGTTTATCCGTAGATATTGGACTGCTTCTCGGAAAACGACGGTCAAACTTTTCATTGTACTTCATATGCCTTTTAGCGAGTAAATAGATCGACTGTAGTGGTGGTACAGTGGCTAGCGTCGCAGTTTCAGAGTTTTCCGCCTCGTGTTCGAAACCCGATTATTATTTTTACCTTCGTTTTTCATTAACCTATCCATGTTCATAGGACATTACTACATCAATGTTTCCAATGTATATTGAAATAACGTTCGCCTTATTCATCTACTAATTGTAAGTCTTGAGAAAGAATTAAAAGGAAACAAATAAATAAATGAATGACAATATTATTTGAAATTGTTTTCGGTGAAATTCCTGTGGTGTATCTTGATTCATAATTCACTGCAAACGTCCATTTTCTGTAAACTGATCCGAAATGCGTGGCTTGCTACGAAGTTATTGCCAACGTGTGAAATCATTAACAATGTTACATAATTTCTTTCTCGAGTGACATTCGCGCCAAGAAATTTCACTATGGCAAACCTGCCTTCGCACTATGCTCGTATTGTTTGGGATTTCTATTTTTTGAAGTTTTCTGCGATCAGTATATCCAAGAACATGCACCAAATCTTCCTGGAGAATAAACAGAAGAATAAAATATAAGAAAAATGCAGCAATTGGCGTAAGAATGATACATAAGAATACGAAAATTTAAAAGATTGTAATCCCTGAAACACCATATACACATATATTATACAATAAACGTATGACATTGTGAAAACGAGTTGTAATTTTACGATTAATATAATGCCTTTTTGTCCTCTTACTTGATAAGAAACATTCGTGTAGTAACATTTTACGAACATGGACAGATAAATGAAAAAAATATAAAAAATTATAATTGGATTTCGGACACGGGGCAGAAATCTGACAAGCTGTGACGCTAGTCACTGTGCCACCATTTCGGCTGAGATCAATGCGAGCAAAAAGACATAAAGGAGCTTGAAAACCTTACCATCGTTTTCTCAGAGACGGTTGAGTATCTACGGGTAAGCCGAGACACGTTTTCGCCTATTTTAACCACTCTTCAGCTGATCGAAAATTCTGTGAGATCGGGATATGGCATTTGCCATGTTCTCCTCGTAAGTGTGTACCATCCCAAAGTGATGACGCATTAGGCAAGACTCTCGTCTATTGCTGTGTGTTGTGCTGAGCATACACGACATGTTAGCCAAAGGAAGCTTGGGAAATCGGCCATAGCTGAACACTGCCTGGAAAATGGACGCAAAATACAATTTGAAAATTCGGGATTCTTGCCTCACACTGAGCTCCCATCAAAGAGGAAGTGGCCGAGGTTAGAATATACAGCAACGGTTTTAACAGAGACTATGGTGGCACAGTTAGTACGAGGGGCTGGAGGAGGTGGTGCTTTGGATATGGACTGAAAACAAAGGTGGGTCTTGATGCATATATGGAGGCGGGAGCGCTAGTTTCAAACACTGCGCCGGCTTCTCGTGTCACATGACGTCACTCGGTCCCCCGGCAGGCCTTAGATCGTATGAACTGCCCAACTTGTCTTCCTGTGCATGCATCATTTCTGCCCTCTTTGGGAGGTTCCAGACGCCACTATCGGCCCTATACAAGCGGAACACAGTGCCAGCCACGGCAGCTCATGGTTTTCACACCTGATGACGATAGTGGAGACAGCCGTCGAAACTTCGAATGTTTTATTGGAAGTGATGCAGCTTTAAAATCGAAAAAAGTTTATTCATGTATGCCACCGCGAAAGACTCCGAGGACATTGATTTCCTTCCCTAGAGTTTTATTATTAAGGCTTGCTTTAGGATCCTTGTCTCCATCAAACACAGACCACATTCCTTTCTTTTATTTTTGATCTGTGTAACTTCCACGATATAGATTTCACACCTAATTCTGTCCTTATGTAGATGTTCTTGATTTTATCTTCTCTGTGCCAACCTTTTACAGGCACGAGAAACTTCACTTCTGATGTTTCCAGCTGCCGATGATTTTAGTTCTTTGGGGACCAATATTCTGTTTTACATAACAATCTGTAAACCGCTGATTCTTTAAAGACTGGAACTCCCATGTTTAAAAAGGCTTCTAACGTCTGGTTATTTTAAAAATGAGTTAATATTTGCCTATAAGCATGTAAGCGAGAAAAAATTTAGGAAGGTTTGGAACTGCTCTTAAAGCCTGTTGGAAGTCGCAAAGGGTTGTCATTATGAAAAACTGGATGAATATAAACTGGGTAATTTGTGCTGCATTTTAAGCAAAAGCTAGTTTTCCACTCGACATATGTCGTACAGTGATATAATTTTGCCGATTCATTCGCTGATATATGTAAATTCTGTCTACAAAGTATGTTTCTAATAGATTCAGTTTGAAAGAAGTGGTAAACTAAAACAACATGTGAGACGAAGTTTAGCTGGATGATCAGCGAAAAAGTAATAATCGGTGAACGTTTTTCCTTTCATTATTTTTTGTGGGCGATCAGCGGGTAAAAGTTTTGTAAAGATTGGAAATTACGTGTAAACTTCGTTGGAAGTCGCAAGTGCTCTCATTCTCAAATATCGGATGAATAAATTCCGCGCATTTGCGCGCCGTCAGTTACGCATATGGCATGTAGTGCTGCCAAAGTATTCATTTTTCTTGAGATTTTCTGATCTGGTTGATACTAGACACACTTCATTTACTCTTGCAGATATCTTTGAATGAATCCTTGGGGTCAGTTTTCTGTACTCGCCAATTACAGTAAAATTTATTTTTGACGTGCTTGACCATCCCGTAACAAACCTGTCAAACGCCACGAATGCAGGAATGTCCATCTGCACAATAGTTGAAAATCCTTATCTTGGTTCTCGATTGTGTAGTCCAGGTTTGTATGATCACTGCTAGAAAATTTCTGCTTTGTTGGGTGTCAGCTCACTAATTTGAAGAAAAGCGGTCAACTTATTCAAGTGTTTACTTTGTAAATAATCATACGTGATACTTTCTTACAAGCCAATATGACTAATACGGCTCACTTAAGATTTCTAAGGAAGCTACTACGTTCAGAAGAACTTGACATACATAGGGTGGCTTCGCATCAACAGCGTTTAATTTCTGTGCTTCGGACAGTAGAGTTTCAGGAAGTATTGTAAGAACGGATGCGTAGTGAAATGATAAGACTGTCTGTTGCCTGCCCTCTTGCCTGTCCTCTTGCAGGAATTCATTTCGTGGTATCAGCTATTTGAAGATATAAATTAAAGTAAACTCTTAGCGTTTGAGTAAGCGTACACAACATGCTTAATGTATCATAATTTCTAAAGTTATATTTTATACAGTCTTCTAGGATAGCAAGATACGCCGTACCTGGCTCGTAATTACTTTGCAGAAAAAGGAAGATGTCTTTATTATACTCCTAAAGAACTAAAAAGTGAACAATGTGAGTTGAAGAACCTAATTTGCGTAAATTTTGTGGAAATCCTTTCAGAAATTGAGCCTCCAAATTTTGGACACCTCGGTGGTTCCTTAGTTACCTTAACGTACAGAAATGACCCTGATGTTGTGTATGACATTTTTTAACGTGATCCTCCCAGTTCCACAATGAAAGAACTTCACTGTACTAGCTGTAGGAAAGCCATGGAAAACCTGTCTCGATGGCCAGATGGACGTCTGAACCCGTGTCCTCCAGAATGTGCGTCCATTGCCGTAACCTGAAGAACGCAGGTGCATGGCCTTGCCGCGTGTTCTTTCTTCACATGTGGTGCGAGAGCGAGAGGCCAAAGCAACGTCATACATGCCAGCGTACCTCTTCTAGTGAAACATCCATGCACTCAGCACGTATAGCCACGCTGTGTCCACTCGGCTGCACTTGGTTGCGCGAAGGCTGCAAAGTCACGAAGTCCGCAGGTGCATTCCGACTGCTTTACTCTCCACTATACGTCCGCTGCGTTTTGACGTAACTAACAGCCATGTTTTCTTAAGGCCTCGTCGCACGGGGCGATTTTTGTCGCCGCTACTTGAATAGCACCAAAAAATGGTTTCATGAGACAAAGTGTTCCCTGTTACTCACTCGACTAGCAGCTATTAAAAACTAGTGGCCACTGGATTTGAACATGTTCAATCATAGTAGCCGCGTGTGGGCGTCATGTTACACAGTCGCCACTGCACAGCGCTTTTTGTTGCCTCATCTGAAAGCACAATCGCTAGTAGCTCTCCTGTTAGCAGACTTAGATGTCAACGTTTCTTAGTTTCGTAATTGATTTTGTTTTGTTTTGTTACTTTGTCGTAATGATGAAGAACCAGGAAGGAAATGTGTGCACCTGGTCGGACAAGAACGTATTGTAATATTTGGGCGTTTATCGGAAATATGAAGGCCTATGGAATACAAATAACGACAGCTGCATAAAGAAGAGGGAGTGACAAAACAGTTGTAGAAGTTGATTGTGGAACTGAATGAAATTCTCTGTGAGGAACATCTGAGAAAAAAATTGGAACATTAAGGACGCCTGCAGAAATCAATTAAAGAAAGTGAAGAAATCCTCAAAAGTGACAAGAGAGCTGAATACGTCTATAAATCCAAATTACTTTGGCTCGACGAAGCAGATTCTTTTTTTGAGCCATTTCGTGAGAGGTCATCAGTCGAGATCACTGGCTGGGGAAAGTAATACATCAGTTTTTTTCACGTAACTGCAGAATATTCTTGTAAGCAAGTGGATCCTCCTAAGCTAGTTCTCGCAGAAGTAGCACAGCAACATCCACTATCTCTCTTCGACTAATCCAATCGCCGACCAACTTTTTTTTGTTTCACTTATCCGATTTCTTTCCAGTGTTGCGGAGCACGAAGTTTTTACTAATTATTTTTTTCACCAAGTGTTAGACTATTTGTGAACTATAAAAAATATAGACAGAGAACTTGTGAATGTCTTTTGATACACTGATAATCAGTTTTATATAATTCATTCTGACTGCATTCTGTGGAGTTAAACATCTTGTTGCGTGTACGCGACACTGGAGAGAAATGATATGCAAATATTTACCCAACTGAGTGCAAACCGAACGAATCAGTCGTTTCAAAACTATACTAATCGATGTGTTCGACATCATAAATGAGGAAAGAGGTTTGTACGCCACTCCGCTAGCTACTACCTACTTGTACAAATCAGCAGCTCAGGTGACTAGCTAGTATTGGCTAGAAATAGTGGCGACCACTCGCCACGAGTAGTAGCAGCGATAAAAACCGCCCTGTGTGACATCAGTGTTCGATCGAGTGAGGGAACCGTCATCACACTACTTTTCAGTATGAAGAATTCGACTTCTCCTGTGTGTTTATCTGTCATGGTAAGTACACTCCTAGAAATTGAAATAAGAACACCGTGAATTCATTGTCCCAGGAAGGGGAAACTTTATTGACACATTCCTGGGGTCAGATACATCACATGATCACACTGACAGAACCACAGGCACATAGACACAGGCAACAGAGCATGCACAATGTCGGCACTAGTACAGTGTATATCCACCTTTCGCAGCAATGCAGGCTGCTATTCTCCCATGGAGACGATCGTAGAGATGCTGGATGTAGTCCTGTGGAACGGCTTGCCATGCCATTTCCACCTGGCGCCTCAGTTAGACCAGCGTTCGTGCTGTACGTGCAGACCGCGTGAGACGACGCTTCATCCAGTCCCAAACATGCTCAATGGGGGACAGATCCGGAGATCTTGCTGGCCAGGGTAGTTGACTTACGCCTTCTAGAGCACGTTGGGTGGCACGGGATACATGCGGACGTGCATTGTCCTGTTGGAACAGCAAGTTCCCTTGCCGGTCTAGGAATGGTAGAACGATGGGTTCGATGACGGTTTGGATGTACCGTGCACTATTCAGTGTCCCCTCGACGATCACCAGTGGTGTACGGCCAGTGTAGGAGATCGCACCCCACACCATGATGCCGGGTGTTGGCCCTGTGTGCCTCAGTCGTATGCAGTCCTGATTGTGGCGCTCACCTGCACGGCGCCAAACACGCATACGACCATCATTGGCACCAAGGCAGAAGCGACTCTCATCGCTGAAGACGACACGTCTTCATTCGTCCCTCCATTCACGCCTGTCGCGACACCACTGGAGGCGGGCTGCACGATGTTGGGGCGTGAGCGGAAGACGGCCTAACGGTGTGCGGGACCGTAGCCCAGCTTCATGGAGACGGTTGCGAATGGTCCTCGCCGATACCCCAGGAGCAACAGTGTCCCTAATTTGCTGGGAAGTGGCGGTGCGGTCCCCTACGGCACTGCGTAGGATCCTACGGTCTTGGCGTGCATCCGTGCGTCGCTGCGGTCCGGTCCCAGGTCGACGGGCACGTGCACCTTCCGCCGACCACTGGCGACAACATCGATGTACTGTGGAGACCTCACGCCCCACGTGTTGAGCAATTCGGCGGTACGTCCACCCGGCCTCCCGCATGTCCACTATACGCCCTCACTCAAAGTCCGTCAACTGCACATACGGTTCACGTCCACGCTGTCGCGGCATGCTACCAGTGTTACAGACTGCGATGGAGCTCCGTATGCCACAGCAAACTGGCTGACACTGACGGCGGCGGTGCACAAATGCTGCGCAGCTAGCGCCATTCGACGGCCAACACCGCGGTTCCTGGTGTGTCCGCTGTGCCGTGCGTGTGATCATTGCTTGTACAGCCCTCTCGCAGTGTCCGGAGCAAGTACGGTGGGTCTGACACACCGGTGTCAATGTGTTCTTTTTTCCATTTCCAGGAGTGTACAAACCAGTTCATCATGAACAATGTGACTGCAACCCAACACGTATAAAACCAAGCGATCCCTCTTATTTTCAAGAACGTATCCTGCAGAAAAGCTACAAGAACATCCTGAATAAAGAACTTGTAAACAACATCTCGAAGACGTGATAGAACATTTGGAGGTACTTACTCGCCTACAATCCTACCTCACAAATTTATGTTCTCTGGTGTTCGTGTCTAGACTTAATTCTGTGAGAATTTTTGTTCAGCCAAACCTCTTGTCGGCGTGGATACACATATTGAAACAAGCGAAGTAGATTTTAAATATTTGTTGCCTGTTTCTGGCCCTGGGCGTCATTAGAAACGTATCCAGGGAAAGATGGGCGAGGAGAGTGAAGTGGAAGTAACACTCTAAAATTTCCATTTTTTATGCAGATGAGTTAGTCAGTTTCGATATGTGTCCATGATACAAGAACCTAATTTTATAAGTGACGAAGAAATTACTATATCCCAGAGAACTAATGAGTAAAAACTCTTCAAAAATTGTTCCGTGACAGGGCGCTATAGTAACCAGTATCGAATTATTTCAAAATAAAAACAGTCTTGGTTTCGAAATTATTGAATATCAGTGATGCGTTTCACCCTTTTGAGGTATCATCAGGTTGTGTGAAAGTAGCTGGATGTGTAAACCATTTGTCATAAGGCCACATGGAATGTTGCCCGTTTATTTTTTAATTAATATTAAATAATTTTGCAACCAAGACTGTTCTTATTCTGAAATAAAAACTCCTTACTCCAGATTCCTGGGGTGGGGGGCGGTGGACTGGGGCGAGAAGTACGCTCTGTTAGCCCCTTCCCTCAAACCCCCTTCCCACCTTCTCTGTTTGCGGGCGCCATAGTTTCTACATCAATTGTTAGCGGGTGGTTCAATCAATACGCGAGTATACAGAGATGATCCACGAACCCAAATGGAAATCCCTCGACGGACGATGACCTTCTTTTTGCGAAACACTATTGGGAGAGTTCAGGGAATGGGCATTTGTGGCTGACTGTAGAACGATTACACTATCTTTAAAGTAAATTTCGCGCCAGGAACGCGAAGAAAAGAGACGAGACGTTAGGGCTCGTACGGAGGTATATAGATAGTCGTTTTCCCCTTGCTGCATTTGCGAGTGGAGCAGGAAAGGGAACGACTACTACTGGTACAAGGTACCCTCCGCCAAGCACCATATGGTGGCTTGAGGAGTACGTGTGTAGATGCAGAATTATGTAGAAAGATCTTCCATCAGTACTTCAGAAACAAATTATGTTTGTTCTTGTGTTAATAAGCACGTCTTCTCTTGTTTTGTGATGATGAATGCTCCACTAAAATTTCTGAAGATATTTGTACCACACATTTTATAGCTATAATTAGATGATAAAAACTTAAAATTATTTTATATAGTTGTTTTCATGTTGAAGTACCGTTTTCTTATTACAAAATAATCAAATTGGGGTAAGTTAACCTAATACTTGGCAAGTCATTCACCTCCAGAGCTGAGTGGTCAAAATGTCCATTTCCAATTCATAGTATCGCTATACTGCCAGGGAGCCATTCACTTTCCTTTGTGGTGTAATTATATCCATGATGAGCTACCTGAATGAGGTATAGCGCCTCCAGTGTTTACCATACTGACAAACGACTAGAAGAGTGTACAGCTTACTCGGTGCTCTCGATTTTAATTTTTTTTTCTTTTTTAGTCATCAGTCTCCTGACTGGTTTGATGCGGCCCGCAACGAATTCCTCTGCTGTGCCAACCTCTTCGTCTCAGAGTAGCACTTGCAACAAATGTTCAGTTATTTGCTGCATGCATTCCAGTCTCTGTCTTCCTCTTTTGTTTTCGCCCTCTTTTCCTCGCCTATTCTGCACAGAACCCCCTCATTCCTTACTTCGTCAGTCCACCAAATTTTCAACATTCGTCTCCAACACCACATCTTAGATGCTCCAAGTCTCTCCTTTCCCGGTTTTCCCACAGTCCATGTTTTACTACCATGCAAAGCTGTGCTCCAAACGTACATTCTCAGTAATTTTTTCCTCAGATTAAGGCCTATTTTTGATACGAGTTGACTTCTCTTGGCCAGGAACGCCATTTTTGCTAGTGCTACTCTGCTTTCTATGTCCACCTTGCTCCGTCCGGCATGGGTTATCTTACTGCCTAGGTAGCAGAATTCCTTAACTTCATCTACTTCGTGATCAGTCCTGATGTTATGTTTCTGTATGTTCTCATTTCTGCTATTTCTAATTACTGTCGTCTTTCTTCGGTTTACTCTCAGTCCATATTCCATTCAAAGGATCCCGTAATTTTTCTTTACTTTCATTGAGAATAGCAAGTCATCAGCGAGTCGTATCATTGATATCCCTTCACTTCAATTTTAATTCCACTCCTGAACATTTCTTATAATCGTCATTATTTCTTCAGTGTATAGATTGAACAGTAGGGGCGGGAGACTACATTCCTCTCTTATATCCTTTTTAATCCGAGCTCTTATTCGATCTTAAGTCTTATAAAGTTTTTTTTTAATTCTGATTCCAATAGTAGATACCCTATCTCTTCTATATCGACTCGTGTTCCCTCTTGGCTCTTGTACATACTGTATATTACCTGTCTTTCCCTATAGTTTACCCATATTTTTCTTAGAATTTCAAACATATTTCACCATTTGACATTGTCGAACTTTTTTCCAAGGTCGACATATCCTATGAACATGTCTTAATTCTTCTTTAGTCTTGCTTCCACCATCAAACGCAACGTCAGAACTGCCTGTCTGGTCCCTTCACGTCCCCTAAAGTCAAACTCATCCTCATCTAACATATCCACAATTTTCTTTTCCATTCTTCTGTATATTATTCTTGTCAGCAGCTCGGATATATGAGCTGTTTGCTCGCACTTGTCGACTCTCGCAGTCTTGGGAATGGTTTTTCCGAAAGTTATATGGTATATCGGCATATTCATACATTCTGCACACCAAAGTGAATAGTCGTTTCTTTGCCACAGCCCCCAATGATTTTAGAAATTATGATGGAATGTTATCTACCTGTCTAACCCTTCTGCCTTGTTCGGTCTTAAGTTTTCAACGCTCTTTTAAATTCTGATTCTAATATTAGATTCGCATTCTTCTATATGGACTCCTGTTACTTCTTCTGTCGCGTCATCAGACAAATCTCCTCTCATAGAAGCGTAGAGGCTTAGCATTTCCCTTTTCAGATTTTATAGTTTCCCTACCACGTTCAAACCTCTGATATTCCACACCCTGTGTCATAGAACGTTTTCCTTTTGTTGGTTATTCGATCTTTTTCTCATGGTCACCTACCCCTTGGCAGTCCCCTCCCAGTGATCCGAATGCGGGAATAGTCCGGAATCTTTCCCATGGAGAGGTCATCATGGCACTTTTTCAGTTAGAGGCCACATGTCCTGTGGATACACGTTATGTCTCTTTAATGCAGTGGTTTCCATTGCGCCCTCGTGCCGTTGGTCACTGCTGATTCTTCCACCCTTAGGGGCAGTTTCCCATCCCAAGGACAACAGAGCGCCCTGAACCTCTGTCCGCTCCCTCTTCGACAAGGCCTTTGGCTGAATGAGGGGTGACTTCTTACACTGGAAGTCTTGGGCTGCTATTGCTGACGATTTTTATTCAAAATTTAAGAAGCGGTATGGTTCGAACCAGGCACCGAGGACGTTTTGATTATGCTACCTCTAGACCACGGAAGCGGGTTCTCCCTCAGTACGCTGTACAAATAAAGCTATTGACATTTTACACATTTTCTTTTAGGTTTAATCTTCTCAGTACTGTAACAGGATGAAAGTAAACTGGTGTCCCCAACATCAAATTCCTGCCAAATAATTGCTTTTGCATGGTGATTAGGCAGGACATCAAATGGCGTTGTACACTATTTACAAATTATCGGCTCACATGTGCTTATATTTATTTAAAACTGCAGATTTCCCTGTGTATTAATAAGTTGCGTAATGCAGCTACACCGATGGGATGTTACATGTATAGGATTATGTCCAAGAAACAACTTTAAGGTTTTATCAGGTAGCAAAAATAGCGCAACAGCTGTCTGTAATATCTGTTTATAGGTATCGCGTAAGTAGTTTTTCTTGATATCCCGGCTTCTTCATTCTGAAGTACTTAATGTCAAAAGACAGTAAGTCTGTAGTGTTTATACCCCAGTCGCTACCATAGGTTGGCACTGAAGCAGTGTTGTAGAAATACGTGATTACTAAGATCACTGTACAAATTTAGTCCCAATCACATATAACGTTTAAGTGTTCTCTGCCTCTGTACATCACTTTTGCCTTCAGAGGCGCTTGATACCACGAAAAAACCATGAAATATGTCCCGTTTGTTTTGTGGCTGTCCTGCATGAAAGAGGTGGAGATAAGTGCCTCCACACCGCTCCTCTCCTCAAGGCAGAATGTCTGAAAGCGTAGCTGCTTTCGTTCCCCTTCTGTCTGTGTGATCCTCTAAAATCGGCTTTGACAAAGCGTCTTCACCGTATCCATTCCTCTCCGAAATCCAAGCATGGTAACTCTGACCCCACCGTACATATTGGTTACAAGAAGCCAGTATTGCAGACAGTTGGTTGTTTTATTACCAATTCTAAACGTCATCTGTCTCTGTTCGTCGAGTGAAGTTACTACTGAGTCGTTGAAAAATGCAAAATAAGAATAACGCTCTGACACAGTTCATCTGGTGCCACAACACTGATACTGGCAGCTAACTACGCAAAATCCTGGGCAGAAAAGTCGGCTGTTGTTGTTACAGTACATCTTTTTACAAATGAGTAAATAGTTATGACCACCGACAGCATTCCTGTAGTGGCCCAAGACTCCAGCCAATGGTAGATGTGCGGTAGCGTGGCTGAAACCGAGTCTCCCGCAGCATGCTGCGAGCAATTAGCAGTCCCCCTTGCTGCTATTAACTCACTAACTACCCCAGAATTGGAGGGCGCTCTCCGGAGAGAAGTTAAGAGCCCAATATCCTGCTCTTGTACTGCTGCCGTCGCCCACATGCGGCCCAGCCGGTACACAACTTAAAGCACAATGGGGCATATGATCCTCCTCTTGTAATTGTAGACACAACAGCAGTTCAATATTGTGAGAATATCGTGTCACTTTCAAAAAGGGACATCGTATCACTACCCAATCTCATCTCTTATTGTTTCAACAATTTGGGCTTTTCGACGTGCTTGACGTACTGCGCAACTTTTACAATCACTGAAGTATTTTCGCAAGACGCTATTTTTACGCTTTCAAAGTGAGTGTGAGTGTGAAACGATGCCTTTAGCCTTTGACTGTGGCTCTGGGTGTATTTTTTTAAAAACTCTCTTTATTATACGAGGTGTATTTCAAGTTCTAAGGCCTCCGATTTTTTTTCTAATTAACTACTAACCCGAAATCGATGAAACTGGCGTTACTTCTCGACGTAATCGCCCTGCAGACGTACACATTTTTCACAACGCTGACGCCATGATTCCATGGCAGCGGCGAAGGCTACTTTAGGAGTCTGTTTTGACCACTGGAAAATCGCTGAGGCAATAGCAGCACGGCCGGTGAATGTGCGGGCACGGAGAGTGTCTTTCATTGTTGGAAAAAGCCAAAAGTCACTAGGAGCCAGGTCAGGTGAGTAGGGAGCATGAAGAATCACTTCAAAGTTGTTATCACGAAGAAACTGTTGCGTAACGTTAGCTCGATGTGCGGGTGGGTTGTCTTGGTGAAACAGCACACGCGCAGCCCTTCCCGGACGTTTTTGTTGCAGTGCAATAAGGAATTTGTTCTTCAAAACATTTTCGTAGGATGCACCTGTTACCGTAGTGCCCTTTGGAACGCAATGGGTAAGGATTACGCCCTCGCTGTCCCAGAACATGGACACCATCATTTTTTCAGCACTGGCGGTTACCCGAAATTTTTTTGGTGGCGGTGAATCTGTGTGCTTCCATTGAGCTGACTGACGCTTTGTTTCTGGATTGAAAAATGGCATCCACGTCTCATCCATGTCACAACCGACGAAAAGGAAGTCCCATTCATGCTGTCGTTGCGCGTCAACATTGCTTGGCAACATGCCACACGGGCAGCCATGTGGTCGTCCGTCAGCATTCGTGGCACCCACCTGGATGACACTTTTCGCATTTTCAGGTCGTCATGCAGGATTGTGTGCACAGAATCCACAGAAATGCCAACTCTGGAGGCGATCTGTTCAACAGTCATTCGGTGATCCCCCAAAACAATTCTCTCCACTTTCTCGATCATGTCGTCAGACCGGCTTGTGCGAGCCCTAGGTTGTTTCGGTTTGTTGTCACACGATGTTCTGCCTCATTAAACTGTCACACCCACGAACGCACTTTCGACACATCCATAGCTCCATCACCACATGTCTCCTTCAACTGTCGATGAATTTCAATTGGTTTCACACCACGCAAATACAGGAAACGAATGATTGCACGCTGTTCAAGTAAGGAAAACGTCGCCATTTTAAGTATTTAAAACAGTTCTACATTCTCGCCGCTGTCGGTAAAATTACATCTGCCGTACGGTGCTGCCATCTCTGGGACGTATTGACAATGAACGCGGCCTCATTTTAAAACAATGCGCATGTTTCTATCTCTTTCCAGTCCGGAGAAAAAAAAATCGGAGGCCATAGAACTTAATGCACCTCGTATACTGAAACGCCAAAGAATTATGTATAGGCATGTGTATTCAAATGCAGATATGTGTAAACAGGCAGAAGACGGCGCTGCGGTCAGTAACGCATATATGGTATCAGACTACAAGTGTCTGGCGCAGTTGTTAGATCGCTTACTGCTGCTACAGTGACAGGTTATTCAGGTTTAAGTAAGTTTGAACGTGGTGGTATAGTCGCCGTACGAGCGATGCGGCACAGCAGCTCCAAGGTAGCGATGAAGTGGGGATTTTCCCATACGACCATTTCACGAATGTACCGAGAAGATCAGGAATCCGATAAAACATCAAATCTCGAACATCACTGCGGCCGGAAAAAGAATAGGACCAACGACGACTGAAGAGAATCTTTTAACGTCACTGAAGTGCAGCCCTTCCGCAAATTACTGCAGATTTCAATGCTGGGCCATCAATAAGTCAGGGTGCGAATCATCCTACGAAACATCATCGATATGGGCTTTCGGAGCCAAAGATCCAATCGTGTACCATTGATGACTGCTCGACACAAAGATTTACGCCTCGTCTGGGCCCGTCAACACCGCCATTGGACTGTTGATAACTGGAAACATGTTGCCTGCTCGGACGAGTCTCGTCTCAAATTGTATCGAGCGAACGGACGTGTACGGGTATGGAATCATGAATCCATGGACCCTGCATGTCAGCAGTGGTCTGTTCAAGCTGGTGGAGGCTCTGTAATGGTGTGGGGCGTGTGCAGTTGGAGTGATATGGGTCCCCTGATACTTCTAGATACTGACAGATGAGACGTACGTAAGTATCCTGTCTGATCACCTGCATCTCTTCATGTCCATTGTACATTCCGACGTACTTGGGCAATTCCAGCAGGGCAATATGACACCCCACACGTCCATAATTACTACAGAGTAGCTCCAGTAACACTGTTCTGAATTTAAACACTTCGGCTGGCCACGAAACTCCCCAAAGTCGAACATTCTTCGTCCCTGGGGAGATGGAAATTTTAAACTTCATATTTGTTATTGGTTAAATATTGACGATGTTGCAAACAACTGTGTTTCTGCACTTATCAAAAGTCTCTTATTATTTTATTTCGGGGAAGGGTTGTTTCTATTGAAATAAAAGAAATTTTGGCGTCCTGGGGGGAATGGGGCTTAGGGAAGAGAGCGTAAGAAATAGCACCACAGACAGGAGCAACAGGGTGGGGGTTACCGTGCCACACATTGTTGCCAGAATACATAGTCCTGGCCTAGTTCAAGTGAAAGGAGCAGATTTATCGCCATGGATCACACATGCCTTGGTACAAATGAAATTTGGCTTTTTTCATGTTAGTAAATGTTTCAAAATCAAGTAAGTTAAGCACCAGTTTGACGTGCAGTGTAGTTTTGCAAATTATATCATTTTAAAAATAGTAGCAAACTGATTGAAGACAACAGAGAAATACTTCCTTCGACAACTAACTAGCAGGAGACACAGCACAAACTCGGGTTGCGGAAAGAGAAAGGAAATGGGAAGTGCTTCTTTCACAAAACTCACACTAGTATTTGCCTTAAGTAGGTTAGAGAAACCTCGGCGAACCTAAATCTGAATGGCCAAATAGGAAATTAAACCCCAGTCCTCCAGAAGGCAGGTCCAGAATATTAAGCAATACACCGCCTCTATCGATCAAAGCATACAAGTTTCGCGTGTGCTTTGGAAATATACACTGGAAACCATGTTATTGATGTTTTGCCATTTCACCCAAAGTTGATGGGGCATTATAAGGTGGTTGTTCCCATAGTGTCAACAGTTAAGAAACGGGAGGCAGCATTCAAACAAGAACGTATTGTCTTAAAAGAAGTTCTACGTGAAGTGCCTTCCAGAATCGCAGCCACTGACGAAACAATCATGAAATTAGAGACCATATTTTATGAAACACCTAAAGCCAACACACTGCTAGAAGAAAGATTGCGATACGTTTTGCGTGAGGAACGAATTGTGACAAGGCGTCACGACCGGGCGAGGTGGCGCAGTGGTTAACACAGTGGACTCGCTTTCGGGAGGACCACGGCTCAAATCCGCTTCCGGCCACACAGATTTAGGTTTTCCGTGATTTCCCTAAATCGCTCAAGGCGAATGCCGATATGGTTCTTTTGAAAGGGCATGGCCGATTTCCTTCCTCATCCTTCCCTAGTCCGAGCTTGTGCTCCGTCTCTAATGATCTCATTGTTGACGGACGTTGAATACTAATCTCCTCCTCCACAAAGCGTGACGCTAGATGACTAGTTTTTGTTGAATGTCGATCGGGACAAAATGCGGAAACGAACTCATCAGCACTATTTGCACCGGTTTGGAAATAATATAACTTACTTTGTATGTCGATTTGTTAATGCGTACGTGACTTGGGTTCGTCACTTGAGGCTGGAAACAAAATGTAAATAACAGCAATGGATGGAAACCGTAAGGCCCTAAAGTAAAAAGGTGAAGGTATTATCATCTGTCGGAAAAAAGTATTGCCAATGTTTTCTGTACGGAGAAAGAGGCTTATCGTATTGATCAGGCAGCAAAGGATAAAGAGAGAATTGGTCAATATTACACAAATCTTCCCATTAATTTTCGGTGGTCATTGGCTCGGAGACTAAGGCAAAAATTATCATTTATCAGGCAGATGATTCTGCGTTCAGAAGTGCCTTGGAAATGCGATAACCGATCAACTGGAACTGAAATTTGCATCAGTCTCCGCTATTTTGACATCCCCTCTATTCCTCCTATCTCCACATTTGAAGTAATTCGTGGGCAATGTATGGCTATAACATTTGACGCTCCACTTCGCGTCGAATACGCTTCACAATCTTGTGTTGATATAAACGTTTGTTTTGTGAAGACTTACACGTAGTTTAGCTGCCTGAGTGTCCATGTGAGTGATTATGCGGTTGACATCAGCTAAGAATAACAACAAATAAAATGCAGCCCACCCAGGAAAAAAAAAAGAAATGTTCTCAGACAAGAAAATCAGTTCGGATGTGGGCACAAATACACTGAAAAGCCAGAGAAATTGATACACGTGGCTAATATCGTGTAGGGCCCCGTGAGCACGCAGAAGTGCTCTCCATAAATCCGCGAGAGTACGACGGGGTGGAGATTTCTTCTGAACAGCACGTTGCAACGCATACCAGATATGCTCAATCAATAATGTTTCTGTCTGGGAAGTTTCGTGGCCAGCGGAAGGGTTTAAACTCAGAAGAGTGTTTCTGGCGCAACTCTGTAACAATTCTGGACGTGTGGGGTATCGCATTGTCCTGCTGGAATTGTCCAAATCCGTCGGAATGCAGAATGGACATGAATGGATGCAGGTGATTAGTCAGGATGCTTATGTACGTCTCACCTGTCAGAGTCGTATCTAAACCTATTAGGGGTCCTATATCACTCCAAATGCATACCTTCCATCATAACAGAGCCTCCGCCAGCTTGAACAAAGTTAGTTGATTATTTTGCAAGATATGATGTGATAAGTTGAAAACAGCAAATAAATTCATATTGAAAAAGAAAAATAACGTAAGTCCGGCCCCAGTTAAAATGTAGAACCTGTTTTTAACACGCTTAGTGACATCATAGAGATTTACAGGGCACTGTAAAGTAAAATGAACAATCCGCCATTTTGAATCCCACGATGAAGGTTCTCGTTTAAACTCTACGGAACACTAGCACTTTTTAATATACTCATAAGGCTATCAAATGTACATTCCTTGCGCAGATAATATTACAGAGTAATAAGTGTATTGCCTTACATTTCCTTTAAGAGTTGAGCAAATTAAAGCACGTGATTAGACGAGTATTTCGAGATTCGATACATTCACTTACGTTCCATGTAAGTCTTACGTTGCTGTGCTAAATATTTACTAAATGTAGTTAAAACGGGTTACCAGTTTCTTATTTTCTGGTTTACATATGGTACACCCATTTACGTCTAAGGTAAGTAAGAGTTGCATTCGTAAACTACTACGGAATAATGTTAAAATGAAACAGAACAGGCATAAAAATTTCGTGGCAGCACAAGAGGAAATTGCATGAGTACTCAAAATATATTACTGATCCCAATTTTATTGACTGCTTCGAAGCTTTAAAATCAATCTGTCAGAAGTTATTTAAAAAGTAAAAATGGCGGATTGTTCATCTGGGTATTAGAGATCTATGCTGCAAGTGAATTTCAAATTTTTTACATGATTTTTACATGATTCTTGTAGGTGAAACCATTAACTATCGCAGCGGGTACCACTTCCATACTGTATTTGCCTGCCGACTGTACTTGTCGCAAATTTGGCGCTTAAGCGTCAGGTGCCAACTAATTTAAGAAACTGAAGTTCGCATGCTTCCACGACCAGTATAAAATAGAATGAAATAAATTTGGGAATTAGCCCATGTCATTACCAGTTACTAAAACAACTAAACAACCGACGTTTCGACCTTCTTTGCAACGGTTCTCTGCAGTGTGACTCAGGGTTAGGTATCTAGACATTTCGACCGTCCTTGCTGCAGTCCTCGTCAGGTCGACTATCTGTTACATACCTAGAGGTTTCGGCCGTCTTTGCAGCGGTCTTCTTCAGGGCAGCTTACCGCTAGATATGTAGACGTCAGTCGTCCTGAAGAGGACTCCTGCAAAGTCCGTCGAAACGTCGGTATTGTTAGTTGTTTCGATGTTTTACTTTGACGCATCCTACTACCCAAGATTATATTACATGACAGAGTTGGTAGCAGTATTGGCATGTAGTGTATCCCACTTGCAGGTGACGACCATCAACGGGGCGCGCGTGCTGTCGCAGCAGCACGACGTGCCGGTGCCGCAGGGCGTGCTGCACGCGGTGGACCGCGTCATGTTCCCGCTGCCCGTGGGCGACGCCTTGCAGACGCTGCTCGCAGACCGCGAGCGCCGCTTCGAGTCTTTCCTGCGCGCCGTGCGCACCTCGGGGCTCGCTCCCGTCCTCTCAGGTGAGTCGTGCTTGCTCGCCTACACCTCCCCTACCAGGAGCAGCGTGATAACCCCCATTCTAATACCTCTGATACCACTGTGTATCGATATGTTTGTGTGTATCGACACTGAGCGATTAATAAACGGTATCGTAAGAAATTTCAGAGTATCGATATCGGAACTGTCGAATGATTTTACGGAGGACAGTAAACGTTCTCTTTAATTAAATGTAGGCACTACGTTTGAGTATACAGAAATCATGTGTCCAGTAGTAAGAAATACGTACGTTTTCCAACCTGTAATCAACATCGTACGTAGTCAAAATACCTTTATACTAGTAATAACATGTACACTATCCAGCCAAAAGTATTCTGACATCTATTAGTGGACAATAATATGGGGTATGTCCACCCTTCGCCTTTATGACGGCTCGAACTCTGCTGGGGACACCTTCAGTGAGGTGTGAGATTTTCCCAAACGCGATCGGCAACCCTTCAGGCACGTCGGACACGCGTGCAGCCTACATGGCCCCTGCATGCCATAGCGTCAGGAACTCGCCTTGACGCAGGAACGGACGGACACCAGACGTCGGTGCCAGCGCTAGCAGAGGCCGCCACGTCCAAGGGACCTATTCGCGTTCGGCACCCACGTATACCCTTTGCGCTATAACCAACAACCGAACGCTCCAAAACACTGTCTCTTACTGCAGCTATATTATTCATATAACTAGAATAAATCATTCTATAGGCAACAGTTGTGTTTTGCATGGGAATGGCACATACCGTTTGCAGATGCTGTAGACGTTAATCAAAGAATCAGCTGTAATGCCTGTCACCGTTTCCCTGTTAACGGGTAAAAGAATTCTCGCCTGCCAGTCTTCTGTCCACTTACTGTGGACATTTCAAACCTGTTCACTTAATGCAAGTAATTTGTCTGCCAGATTCAACAATACATAGACTGAAGGGGACAAGGGGGAAACTAGAGACCAGCAACAGGCATCAATTTGGACAAAGCAAAGTATATTGTTTGTTGTGGACTGGCAAGACAGCCAATCCACAGTGACGGGTAGCCGAAAGGCACGCGTTTAAACTCACGCAGGATGGTGTGAGGTCTGGAACAGGACAAGGTAATGAATATAGCCAATAACGTACGTAGCTGCTGGAATACTTAACTTTAATCCGTAATTGGTGAACATCGGTCTGACGGTACATGCATCACAAGATAAATAGTAATTGATAATGGCGCCTTGCTAGGTCGTAGCAAATGACGTAGCTGAAGGCTATGCTAACTATCGTCTCGGCAAATGAGAGCGTAATTTGTCAGTGAACCATCGCTAGCAAAGTCGACTGTACAACTGGGGCGAGTGCTAGGACGCCTCTCTAGACCTGCCGTGTGGTGGCGCTCGGTCTGCAATCACTGACAGTGGCGACACGCGGGTCCGACGTAT
This sequence comes from Schistocerca serialis cubense, assembly GCF_023864345.2. Taxonomy (NCBI): domain Eukaryota; kingdom Metazoa; phylum Arthropoda; class Insecta; order Orthoptera; family Acrididae; genus Schistocerca; species Schistocerca serialis. The sequence goes on along the minus strand of NC_064643.1, from coordinate 283,217,196 downwards.
ACTACCGGACCGCGGCCGATTTAAAGGCTACCACCTAGCAAGTGTGGTGTCTGGCGGTGACACCACGTTTTTCGTCTTAAAATGGAATACATGCGAGGTAGTCTTGCTAGACAGCTGAAAGGAACGTAGTCCACAATTTCGGTTTACTTTGCACTTAGCCGTCTTGGAGTTACGTACGAAAAGTGAGGGGCAGCGCAAAATGCTTACGTCAGCGGTGGTAAATCGTGGTACCAGCCGCTCACGGATCAAACAACGTAACTGCGTATTAAAGATGATCGAAATAGTGATGAGCGCTCAGTCACGAAGTATCCTGACTAAAATTGACTGCCTCCTCACAGGCGACGTCCGAGGTGATGGAAACCAGCTAATGTATAATTAAATGACATCAACTCTATTACTACGACTAAGAACTGCAGCCGAATCGTGCTCGGGGAGAGTCTCTCCATGGTATTATAAGCTCGACAGTAGTATCTTTCTTTGGAGTGAGGAAGGTTCCAGTAGCCAATTTCACTGGGGTTAGCAATGGAAACGGTTCCTGCTGCTTCCGGCTAGCTAGGCGGCCCGACCTCCTGTCGTTTAAATTTGGTAACCTGTTGTGAAGCCAGGACAACGAGTTCGGGACAAACCAGTGTCCCTGTGCAACAGCGTGTCTGCAGCCGAATTTGAAAGTAGCGTCCCGGAAATTTAAAGATTTTCATCTCTTTTCGTTTTCTACTTTAACTGTTCGGTGAACATGATAAATGATCAGCCCTTAGCACTCGATGGTCCTCTACTTAGGCAACCCGTTGTTGTTTTGCACTGGTCGATGAAAATGATATTAATCATTAAATTAGCTAATTATATTTCTCTAGAGTCCATTAATCAAGCTCGTGATTACTATCTTTGAAATCGTGGTTACGTATCCAGTACGAATCTTCGACTGGAAACATAATTATTCCATTCATTCTCCACTTGAAATATAAGTTTTTGTCAGAATGAGATTTTCACTCTGCAGCGGAGTGTGCGCTGATATGAAACTTCCTGGCAGATTAAAACTGTGTGCCCGACCGAGACTCGAACTCGGGACTTTTGCCTTTCGCGGGCAAGTGCTCTACCAACTGAGCTACCGAAGCACGACTCACGTGCGGTACCCACAGCTTTACTTCTGCCAGTATCTCGTCTCCTACCTTCCAAACTTTACAGAAGCTCTTCTGCGAATCATGCAGAACTAGCACTCCTGAAGGAAAGGATACAGCGGAGACATGGCTTAGCCACAGCCTGGGGGATGTTTCCAGAATGAGATTTTCACTCTGCAGCGGAGTGTGCGCTGATATGAAACTTCCTGGCAGATTAAAACTGTGTGCCCGACCGAGACTCGAACTCGGGACCTTTGCCTTTCGCGGGCAAGTGCTCTACCAACTGAGCTACCGAAGCACGACACATGTGCGGTACCCACAGCTTTACTTCTGCCAGTATCTCGTCTCCTACCTTCCAAACTTTACAGAAGCTCTTCTGCGAACCATGCAGAACTAGCACTCCTGAAAGAAAGGATACAGCGGAGACATGGCTTAGCCACAGCCTGGGGGATGTTTCCAGAATGAGATTTTCACTCTGCAGCGGAGTGTGCGCTGATATGAAACTTCCTGGCAGATTAAAACTGTGTGCCCGACCGAGACTCGAACTCGGGACCTTTGCCTTTCGCGGGCAAGTGCTCTACCAACTGAGCTACCGAAGCACGACTCACGTGCGGTACCCACAGCTTTACTTCTGCCAGTATCTCGTCTCCTACCTTCCAAACTTTACAGAAGCTCTTCTGCCAGGAAGTTTCATATCAGCGCACACTCCGCTGCAGAGTGAAAATCTCATTCTGGAAACATCCCCCAGGCTGTGGCTAAGCCATGTCTCCGCTGTATCCTTTCTTTCAGGAGTGCTAGTTCTGCATGGTTCGCAGAAGAGCTTCTGTAAAGTTTGGAAGGTAGGAGACGAGATACTGGCAGAAGTAAAGCTGTGGGTACCGCACGTGAGTCGTGCTTCGGTAGCTCAGTTGGTAGAGCACTTGCCCGCGAAAGGCAAAGGTCCCGAGTTCGAGTCTCGGTCGGGCACACAGTTTTAATCTGCCAGGAAGTTTCATATCAGCGCACACTCCGCTGCAGAGTGAAAATCTCATTCTGGAAACATCCCCCAGGCTGTGGCTAAGCCATGTCTCCGCTGTATCCTTTCTTTCAGGAGTGCTAGTTCTGCATGGTTCGCAGAAGAGCTTCTGTAAAGTTTGGAAGGTAGGAGACGAGATACTGGCAGAAGTAAAGCTGTGGGTGCCGCACGTGAGTCGTGCTTCGGTAGCTCAGTTGGTAGAGCACTTGCCCGCGAAAGGCAAAGGTCCCGAGTTCGAGTCTCGGTCGGGCACACAGTTTTAATCTGCCAGGAAGTTTCATATCAGCGCACACTCCGCTGCAGAGTGAAAATCTCATTCTGGAAACATCCCCCAGGCTGTGGCTAAGCCATGTCTCCGCTGTATCCTTTCTTTCAGGAGTGCTAGTTCTGCATGGTTCGCAGAAGAGCTTCTGTAAAGTTTGGAAGGTAGGAGACGAGATACTGGCAGAAGTAAAGCTGTGGGTACCGCACGTGAGTCGTGCTTCGGTAGCTCAGTTGGTAGAGCACTTGCCCGCGAAAGGCAAAGGTCCCGAGTTCGAGTCTCGGTCGGGCACACAGTTTTAATCTGCCAGGAAGTTTCATATCAGCGCACACTCCGCTGCAGAGTGAAAATCTCATTCTGGAAACATCCCCCAGGCTGTGGCTAAGCCATGTCTCCGCTGTATCCTTTCTTTCAGGAGTGCTAGTTCTGCATGGTTCGCAGAAGAGCTTCTGTAAAGTTTGGAAGGTAGGAGACGAGATACTGGCAGAAGTAAAGCTGTGGGTACCGCACGTGAGTCGTGCTTCGGTAGCTCAGTTGGTAGAGCACTTGCCCGCGAAAGGCAAAGGTCCCGAGTTCGAGTCTCGGTCGGGCACACAGTTTTAATCTGCCAGGAAGTTTCATATCAGCGCACACTCCGCTGCAGAGTGAAAATCTCATTCTGGAAACATCCCCCAGGCTGTGGCTAAGCCATGTCTCCGCTGTATCCTTTCTTTCAGGAGTGCTAGTTCTGCATGGTTCGCAGAAGAGCTTCTGTAAAGTTTGGAAGGTAGGAGACGAGATACTGGCAGAAGTAAAGCTGTGGGTACCGCACGTGAGTCGTGCTTCGGTAGCTCAGTTGGTAGAGCACTTGCCCGCGAAAGGCAAAGGTCCCGAGTTCGAGTCTCGGTCGGGCACACAGTTTTAATCTGCCAGGAAGTTTCATATCAGCGCACACTCCGCTGCAGAGTGAAAATCTCATTCTGGAAACATCCCCCAGGCTGTGGCTAAGCCATGTCTCCGCTGTATCCTTTCTTTCAGGAGTGCTAGTTCTGCATGGTTCGCAGAAGAGCTTCTGTAAAGTTTGGAAGGTAGGAGACGAGATACTGGCAGAAGTAAAGCTGTGGGTACCGCACGTGAGTCGTGCTTCGGTAGCTCAGTGGGTAGAGCACTTGCCCGCGAAAGGCAAAGGTCCCGAGTTCGAGTCTCGGTCGGGCACACAGTTTTAATCTGCCAGGAAGTTTCATATCAGCGCACACTCCGCTGCAGAGTGAAAATCTCATTCTGGAAACATCCCCCAGGCTGTGGCTAAGCCATGTCTCCGCTGTATCCTTTCTTTCAGGAGTGCTAGTTCTGCATGGTTCGCAGAAGAGCTTCTGTAAAGTTTGGAAGGTAGGAGACGAGATACTGGCAGAAGTAAAGCTGTGGGTACCGCACGTGAGTCGTGCTTCGGTAGCTCAGTTGGTAGAGCACTTGCCCGCGAAAGGCAAAGGTCCCGAGTTCGAGTCTCGGTCGGGCACACAGTTTTAATCTGCCAGGAAGTTTCATATCAGCGCACACTCCGCTGCAGAGTGAAAATCTCATTCTGGAAACATCCCCCAGGCTGTGGCTAAGCCATGTCTCCGCTGTATCCTTTCTTTCAGGAGTGCTAGTTCTGCATGGTTCGCAGAAGAGCTTCTGTAAAGTTTGGAAGGTAGGAGACGAGATACTGGCAGAAGTAAAGCTGTGGGTACCGCACGTGAGTCGTGCTTCGGTAGCTCAGTTGGTAGAGCATTTGCCCGCGAAAGGCAAAGGTCCCGAGTTCGAGTCTCGGTCGGGCACACAGTTTTAATCTGCCAGGAAGTTTCATATCAGCGCACACTCCGCTGCAGAGTGAAAATCTCATTCTGGAAACATCCCCCAGGCTGTGGCTAAGCCATGTCTCCGCTGTATCCTTTCTTTCAGGAGTGCTAGTTCTGCATGGTTCGCAGAAGAGCTTCTGTAAAGTTTGGAAGGTAGGAGACGAGATACTGGCAGAAGTAAAGCTGTGGGTACCGCACGTGAGTCGTGCTTCGGTAGCTCAGTTGGTAGAGCACTTGCCCGCGAAAGGCAAAGGTCCCGAGTTCGAGTCTCGGTCGGGCACACAGTTTTAATCTGCCAGGAAGTTTCATATCAGCGCACACTCCGCTGCAGAGTGAAAATCTCATTCTGGAAACATCCCCCAGGCTGTGGCTAAGCCATGTCTCCGCTGTATCCTTTCTTTCAGGAGTGCTAGTTCTGCATGGTTCGCAGAAGAGCTTCTGTAAAGTTTGGAAGGTAGGAGACGAGATACTGGCAGAAGTAAAGCTGTGGGTACCGCACGTGAGTCGTGCTTCGGTAGCTCAGTTGGTAGAGCACTTGCCCGCGAAAGGCAAAGGTCCCGAGTTCGAGTCTCGGTCGGGCACACAGTTTTAATCTGCCAGGAAGTTTCATATCAGCGCACACTCCGCTGCAGAGTGAAAATCTCATTCTGGAAACATCCCCCAGGCTGTGGCTAAGCCATGTCTCCGCTGTATCCTTTCTTTCAGGAGTGCTAGTTCTGCATGGTTCGCAGAAGAGCTTCTGTAAAGTTTGGAAGGTAGGAGACGAGATACTGGCAGAAGTAAAGCTGTGGGTACCGCACGTGAGTCGTGCTTCGGTAGCTCAGTTGGTAGAGCACTTGCCCGCGAAAGGCAAAGGTCCCGAGTTCGAGTCTCGGTCGGGCACACAGTTTTAATCTGCCAGGAAGTTTCATAAGTTTTTGTGTTTTTAACTAGTTTTATGTATTAATTTCGATTTAATTTCTTTTGTTTTATCACCCTGTTTTGTCGTCCACGTTATTGCGTTCATTACATCTATTTTTCATTTTGCTTGAATTTCGTTTTACTTATAAACCCGTCTTTCTTTATGTTTTTATCTGTGTTATTTGCCCATAGTGCAATAGGAATTTAGGTTATGTTTTTAACGTTTGTATAATGACGATTACCGTGCAAACAAGTGTCACGTCTGGTAACAAAAATACCTTGTTCACACCATTGCACAAATATAAATAGATTATTTCGTCGTTTCTTTTTTTTAAACTGATATTCACCAAAATTCCGTCTGCAAAAAGAATGATAGAAAGGGAAAAATGAAACAAATGAAAAGATTCGTACGGTGGTTAAAATGATGTGACAAAGGAAAAGAAATAAAAAAATTACATTTAAACCAATTAATTTAAAAAAAATAATGATCAAAGTAATTTCGATAAAGATTTAAAGATAAATTTAGCGCGCCTGACAAAACTAGAATCCACAACCTCATTTGTTGTAGCTGTTATCCTCTCCATTTTCTTTTAATCTCATTTTGTTCGTTAGTGTTTGTTCTATGTGTTCGTGGTGGACGTACCATGACGCTTATTCAAGTTCATCTGTGATCCATTAACTCAGCTTTTTATTACAGAGGGCAGCTAACTCCCTCTGACCGAACACGCTGAGCTGCCTTGCCGGCATCTCCATTAGACCACATAATCAGACCTGTATGCTGTCCTCTTTCTTTTTCATGCTCTTGAGTCTCACACAAAATTCAGAACTTTTTTTTCATCAGTTACTCGCAAAGGAGGGCCCACCAGGATGAATGGCTGTAGTGCGTGATACTGGGATCTTAACCTACATCACCGTATACAGGGTGGTACATTGATCGTGACCGGGCCAAGTATCTCACGAAATAAGCGTCAAAAGAGAAAACTTGAAGGGGGAAACCCAGATGGCGCTATGGTTGGCCCGCTAGGTGGCGCTGCCACAGGTCAAACGGATATCAACTGCGTTTTTCTTTAAATAGGAACCCCCATTTTTATTACATATTCGTGCAGTACGTAAGGAAATATGAATGTTTTAGTTGGACCACTTTTTTCGCCATGTGATAGATGGTGCTGTAATAGTCACAAACATATGGCTCACAATTTTAGACGAACAGTTGGTAACAGGTAGGTTTTTTAAATTAAAATACAGAACGTAGGTACGTTTGAACATTTTATTTCGGTTGTTCCAATGTGATACGTGTACCTTTGTGAGCTTATCATTTCTGAGAAGGCATGCTCTTACAGCGTCATTATCTATAAATACCACATTAATGCAAAAATGCTCAAAATGATGTCCGTCAACCTCAATGGCAATATACTCAGAATTCTCCATGAAGAGGTTGAACTGAGCCACCTACGCAAGGTTTTCGGGAATAACGGCTACAGCGCCCATCAAGTGAAAGAAGAGATTTCTGGGAAATATCAGAATAAGACCACCGACGAAGAGCAGGAAAAGAAAGTTGCGTTGCTGCCATTCTGTGGCTCCGTGTCTGCCAAGATAAGCCGCCTGTTGAAAAGACATAAGATCAAATCAATCTTCAGGCCTCCAACGAAAATCCGCCAATTACTGAGACGCAGTAGGTCTTAGAACACCTAGAGTCTACGAAATACCTTGTGAGTGTGGCCAGAAGTACATCAGACAAACAGTGCGCACTGTGGAACAACGCAGAAAAGAGCCTGAGATGTATTATCGCCTACGCTATCCAGAGAAATCTGCTTTAGCTGAGCAAGCGTTAGAAAACGGTCATCACATAAAATTTGACGATACCTCTGTCGTGACTCGCACTAACGGCTCCTGGGACAGTTTAAGAAAGGAAGCTATTTAAATAAAAATTGCCGCAAACACCCTGAATAGAGACGGTGGCTTGCAGCTCAGCGCTGCGTGGAATCCAGCGATCGCGCGATTGAAGAGGGCACATCGAATACCGACTCAAAACGTGCTCATATATGGCAATGTCACAGGCACCAGTGACGTCACAGCCGGCAGCTAGCGCATATAATGGGGCACCAAACAGCCCACTGGCAGTCATACCACTTGACAATGGCCAAGGAGTGCTTGGCCGAAAGCTGATGTAATTTTAAGCAATTGACGCCTTTGGAAACCCGAGAACATTTCATTCAATGTTATCGCCGCGAGACTCTGCATTCATACATTTTCGTTTGATGCTTATTTCGTGAGATATTTGGCTCGGTCACTATCAATGGACCACCCTGTACATATTTTCAAAACGTCTTTGTCAGAAAAGTCTCGGGGTTAGACGGTGTTTCTGGGATCAGCCGTTTATATCCTAATCACAATTTAGTGTGGTTATGAGCGATCGAGGTCACATGCTTTGATTCGGGACATGAGCAGACATATCCGTCTTGGCCACGTAAACGGTTAAGGAACCTTATTTAGATGGAGTAGAGTGTGTACACGTATGTGGTGGAGTGCGAGTGCCCGTGCTGAAGGCGGCGTGCCTGTGTGTCGCAGGCAGCAAGACGCACACGGTGTTCGCGCCGACGGAGCGCGCCTTCGCGCGGCTGTCGGCGGCCAAGCGTGCGCGCCTACTGTCCGACCCGGAAGCGGCGCGGCTGCTGGTCTCGCGACACGTGGTGCGCGGCGCGCTCTACAGCGCGGGCCTGCGCTACTACCAGCTGCGAGACGCGCTCGCGCCCGACAGCGCGCTCACGCTCACCGTCAACGCCGCAGGTCAGTAGCCGCACCGGCGCTCGCTTGCTCTTCGCATCTCGGACACCTCTCACCGTACAGGAAAAGGCTGCATCTCATTTCTCAGTTTTTCCGTTTATCATGATTCTGAGAAGTTTTATTTGGCCCAGACCAGTTTCACTCATATAAATGATACAGCTTTCTTAAAAACCACCTTAGCCAGTCAGCTTTATTATGCAATGTCCCCTTATTGCAGCCCTTTACATGCAGGGTCTTCCACATCACAACCTACTTCCAACCACACATTACACAACACCTCATCTAACAGGTAAGTGAAAACACTACCAGAAGCTATCTCCCTGGTTCTTGAAAATTCATTTAACGACAGAAGTTCTTTTGCTTCCTTACACAGAAACGTACAGTCAAAACATTATGACCACCTAGCTAATTGCAGGTATCGCCACGATTAGTACTTATACACTACTGGCCATTAAAATTGCTACACCAAGAAGAAATGCAGATGATAAACGGGCATTCATTGGAAAATATATTATACTAGAACTGAGATGTGATTACATTTTCACGCAATTTGGGTACATACATCCTGAGAATTCAGTTCCCAGAACAACCACCTCTGGCCGTAATAACGGCCCTGGTACGCCTGTGCATTGAGTCAAACAGAGCTTGGATGGCGTGTACACGTACAGCTGCCCATGCAGCTTCAACACGATACCACAGTTTATCAAGAGTATTGACTGGCGATTTGCCACGAGCCAATTGCTGGGCCACCATTGACCAGACGTCTTCAATTGGTGATAGATCTGGAGACTGTGCTGGCCAAGCCCAAGTCGAACATTTTATGTTCCAGAAAGACCCGTACAGGACCTGCAACATGCGGTCCTGCATTATCCTGATGAAATGTAGGGTTTTGCAGGGATCGAATGAAGGGCAGAGCCACGGGTCGTAACACACCTGAAGTGTAACGTCCACTGTTCAAAGTGCCGTCAATGCGAACAAGAGGTGACCGAGACGTGTAGCCAATGGCACCCCATACCATCACACCTGGCGATACGCCAGTATGGCGATGACGAATACACGCTTCCAATGTGCGTTCATCGCGATGTCGCCAAACACGGATACGACCATCATGATGCTGTAAACAGAACCTGGATTCATCCGAACAAGTGACGTTTTGCCATTCGTGCACCGAGGTTCGTCGTTGAGTACACCATCGCAGGCGCTCCTGTCTGTGATCCAGCCGTGGTCTTCGAGCTGATAGTCCATGCTGCTGCAAACGTTGTCGAACTGTTCGTGCAGATGGTTGCTGTCTTGTAAACGTCCCCATCTGTTGACTCAGGGATAGAGACGTGGCTGCACGATCCGTTACAGCCATGCGGATAAGATGACTGTCATCTCGACTTTTATCAAAGTCGGAAACGTGATGGTACGCATTTCTCCACCTTACGCGAGGCATCACAACAACGTTTCACCAGGCAACGCCGGTCAACTGCTGTTTGTGGATGGGAAATCGGCTGGAAACTTTCCTCATCTCATGTCATGTCATCACCGGCGCCAACCTTGTGCGAATGCTCTGAAAAGCTAATCATTTGCATATCACAGCATCTTCTTTCTGTCGGTTACATTTCGCGTCTTTAGCACATCTTCGTGGTGTAGCAATTTTAATGGCCAGTAGTGTAGCAGCGGCGACGCATCGTTGCATGGATGCTATGACACCTTGATTCATCGCTGGAGGGAGTTGGCACCATGTCTACACAAACAAATCAAATAATTCCCGTAAATTCCGGGTAGGGAGGCGATGAGCTTTGACGCCACGTTAAATCACATCCCACATGTGTTTCAGCGGGCTCAGATCAGGTGAGTTGAGGGGCCAGCACGTCAATTGGAACTCGCCACTGTGCTCCTCGAACTATTCCATCACACTTCTGGCCTTGTGACACGGCGCATTATGTTGCTGAAAAATGTCACTGCCGTCGAGAAACATCATCGGCATGGAGGTCTGCAAACAGAGTCCGATACTCATTGGCCGGCATGGTGCTTTGCACGAGCTCCACTGGACCCATGGACGGCCACGTGAATGTTCCCAAGAGCGTACTGGAGCCGCTTCCGGCTTGTCTCCGTTCCGCAGTGTAGGTGTCAAGGAGCTATTGTCGATATAAACCCGTCCAGGCGATAGCAATCTCACTTGGTGAGGAATGACTACCAGTCAGAAACGCACGGTTCATGTAGTATTAGTGAGCGTGCTCTCTGCGTGTAGAATGAGGAAGGAGCGTTATCTTTCTGAGTCTGACCGAGCACAGATTGTGATTGCCTGGAGGCTCGGCACGAGCATTTCGGAAACTGCACGACTCGTCGGGTGTTCGAGGAGTGTTGTGGTGAGTCTCTTCAACACGTAGTGAAACTGAGGTGAAACCACGTCCAGACGTCGTGGGGTTGGGCGACCACTCCTCATTACAGATGTCGGACGTCGTAGGCTGGGCAGACTGGTAAAACAGGACAGGAGACGAATTGTGGTGGAGCTAACATCAGACTTTAATGCTGGGCAGAGTGTAAGTGTGTCTGAACACACAGTTGTACCGAACACTCCTAACGATGGGAGGCTGCAGACGACGACCCATGCATGTGCCAATGTTAACAGCACGACATCGACAACTACGTGACCATCGGCACTGAACGTTGGCGCAGTAACAAGGCGTTGCATGGTCTGATGAATCCCAATATCTGCTTCATCATGCCAATGGGATGGCGCGAATCCGTCATCTTCTAGGAGAACACCTACTTGGCACCTGTACTGCGGGACGGAGGCAAGCTGTCAGCGACTCCATTATGCCCTGGGGAACATTGTGGGCATCCATGGGTGTAGCGGAGCTCGTGCAAGATACCATGACCGCCAAGGAGTACAGTAAACTCCTTGTAGACCACATACTCTTCTTCATGACCATCATGTTTCCCGATGGCAGTGGCATTTTTCAACAACATAATGGGCCGTGTCACAAGGCCAGAAGTGTGATGGAGTGGTTCGAAGAACACAGTGGCGAGTTCCAGCTGGTGTGCTGGCTCACCCAACTTGCCAGATCTGAACCCATTCGAAGACATCTGGGATGTGACTGAACGTGACGTAAGAGCTCATCGTTCCCCTCCTCTGAATTTATGGGAATTAGGCGACTTGCTTGTGCAGACATGGTGCCACATCCTCCAACGACCTACCAAGGCATCATTGCTCTCATGACGCGTCACCGCTGTTGGCGATGCCAGAGGTGAACAAACAGGCTATTAAGTAGGTTGTCATAATGTCCAGAATGATCAGTATATTTTTCAGCATAATCTCCGTTCAGTGCGACCGCCTTACTGGAAGGTTATGGATGTGTGCATAGTACCACTCTACTGTTCGATGCTGAAGCCAACGTCGTGCTGTATCAATAACCTCCCTACCATCCACGTACTGCCTCCTCCGGAGTGCGTCCCTCAATAGGCCAAACAAATGGTCTTTAATCGCTCTTTATGATCTTTTCTTAGGCGGCCAGGAACCAGCATCCACACAGTTTTAAGTACGCCGCTTGGTAGACGAGCGCGTCAGCACTACCAACACAGACGTCCAATAGAGCAGCAAATTGTTTGATTTTGTTCCTTTGATCGGCTCGAATGAGAGTGTCTGCACCGCGCAGGATTAGCCGAGCGCTCTAAAGCGCTGCAGTCATGGACAGTGCTGCTGGTCCCGGCGGAGGTTCGAGTCCTCCCTCGGGCATGGATGTGTGTGTTTGTCCTTAGGATAACTTAGGTTAAGCAGTGTGTAAGCTTAGGGACTGATGACCTTAGCAGTTAAGTCCCATAAGGTATCACATTTGATTTGAGAGTGTCTGCACGTTCTAACGTTGCAAGAGCCACATCTGTGTGTGGCCGGCCGGCACCCGGGAGATCAGACAGGTTTGCGCGACCTTGTTGTGATGATGAAAGACGCCTCGCCCAACGACTCGCCGTGCTTTTGTTCACCGCCTGGTCTCCGTAGATATTCTGTAAGCGTCTAAGAATATCTGCGACGCTCTGGTTTTCCGCCAAAATAAACTCAATGAAGCTCTGTGCTTGAAAAGCACCTACCATCTCAGTTACAGGCGCCACGTATAACCCCGTCACCTATCGAAATATCATCAGACTGAAGCGAAAATATTACACGATTTTCCACAACAAATTCTGCATTTTTTTCAACCCCAATTGGCCGAGAAAAGAAAGTGTTGCATTACTTACTGACCGCCGTTCGTATTACACAATGAACTTTGGAAATACTTACAACTATTACTAATATAATCGATTATTTGTTATTGTTATATAGATGCCTCGAGGTGTTATTAAATCTTTTTAAATTTTCTTTTATTTTTTTTTTTACATGCCATTGCTAAAAGCGGTCTCAGCACACTTTGCCACTACACAAACCGTACAGTGGCAAGTCACTGTCCCTCACCACTGCAATAAAAAAAGTCTTTATATTTGATTGAAAACACTATTCCACGCAAATCTGTGAACTCTTAAAATTATTTACTATACTGTCAAATAATGAAATAATTTACATACGCTATTGCCATTATTGCAGTGTAAAAACAGTAAGACTCTTCTAAAATGGTCTCATCCGTTGATTTTCCCTAACGTTTTCTTGCAGAACGTGTGTGCCACTTTTTTACTATTCTAGACAGCGTGATTTCATCATTTTTTACTAACTGTTCCGCTTTCAGCTTTTTCTGGTACATTTCGTTGACCATATTTAAATCATTGCCGTTATTTGTTGCTATGACTTCTAATATTCTTAGCTCTTTCGCTATTTTGCCTTTTAGGTACAAAAGCCCGTTGAATCGATAAAAAAATTTTATAGAATCGTGACAGTCCACACAATACTACATAAAGAAGAGGTGTTGGACCCTGGCAGGAGAAAAAAAGTATTCAGGTAGCAGAAATGAGGGTTCTGCAGTCGATTTTGGGATAACCTTGTGTCGATCGCATTCTGAATGAAGATATGAGACTCAGATTACGTGTATGCCTGTAGAGTATACTGGAAGAAACACACAAAATGGAATGATTGAATCGTATGGAGAGAATGTGCGATAGTAGTAATCCGCAAATAATACGTATTTACGAAACCACAGAGTGACGTAATAGAGGAAGACTATACAGAAAAGAGTGAAAGATCAATTATGAGAACCTTGAAGACAAAATTGTTTCAACAAGGCTAATCCTTGACGACTATGGAGATGAAGGTAATACGTATTTCCGAAAGCAGCCAGTTCAGATTCGAAATCTTAGGTCGATTATGATTAAAATAAAACTAGAGTATCTGCAATATCTGTAAAACCAATTGGAAGACATGTAAGTAGATGATCAAGAAAGAGACGTTCCTATTAAGAAATATGAGCAGTGCTGTTTAAGACGCCATGTCACGGATTGTGAGGCCCCTCCCACCGGAGGTTCGAGTCCTTCCTCGGACATGGGTGAGTGTGTGTGTTGTTCTTAGCATAAGTTAGTTTAAGTAGTGTGTAAGTCTAGGGACCGATGACCTCACCAATTTGGTCCCTCAGGATTTCACACACACAAGAAATATGAAAGGAAAACGTGTAACTTTTCACCACTGTTTTTTAATTCGTACGCTGAAGGAACAGTTAAGAAAGTGAAAGTAAACGTTAGGGAAGAAGTAAAAGCACGAGAGGAACAGATACCCAGGCTCCAGCAGAGTTTTTCAGATAATATGGTCCAAAGAGAAATAAAGCGACTATGAAGGTAATGAAGAGTACTAGAGAGTGAATAAGGGTCAACAAAGTTACACGTATTGTGTACTGAACCGGGAACCTAGAAACGACGGAGAAGCTTCATCCCACCGAAGCCCCCAGTGGTTCACAACCCCACAACAAGCCACAACAGTCCACCCACCTCACCGCCGCCCCACACCGAACCCAGAGGTATTGTGCGATTCGGCCCACAGTGGAACCCCCCTCCCACTCCTCCTCTCCCCCCCCCCCCCCCCCCCTCCCGGGAACGTTTCATACCAGACGAATGTAGTCCCAAATGTTTGCGTGGTAGAGTAATTGTGGTCTACGCGTACGTGGAGACAGTGTTTGCGCAGCAATCGCCGACATAGTGTAACCGAGGCGGAATAAAGGGAACCAGCCCGCATTTGCCCGAGGGAGATGGAAAAGCGCCTAAAAACCATCCACAGGCTGGCCGACAGACCAGACCTCGACACTAATCCCCAGGCGGATTCGTGCCGCGGACCGGCACGCTTTCCCGCTCGGGAAGCAGCGCGTTAGACAGTGCGGCTAGCCCGGCGGGCGAATGGTGTTGACTGACATTAAAACTAGAAATGACACAGTAGGACAGTAAGAAAGTTTTCCTATCTGCGAAGAACCTGGAATGCCTGAACCTAGGAATACCTTTAAGTAGATTGGTGTCAGCAAAGAAGGGTATCTTCGATAATAGATCATTGCCGATATCATACCGAGATGAGGAACTAGTTGATGAAAGTGTACGTCTGCAACATAGCATTGTATAGACGTAAAACGTGGACCATGGTTATTAGAGAGGACAAAGAACTGCAAGCATTTGAAATGTAGCTCTAAAGCAGTGTAAAAATTAAGCAAACAAAAAATCATGAAAATAAGGATCAGGATCAAAATTAGAATCCTTATGAGAATGAAGGACAGTGAGGAGGAGGACGACAGAGAGAGGGTAACGCTGCGTACGCATCTAGTTTAAAAAATAATATACATGAGACTTTCCAGTGATTACCGTTGAATAACAACTGTCATCTGTGGTTAGTGTGGTTGTGATGACACAGCATATCGTAGCACTCGCTGCCATATAACGCGGCGAAAAAACAATGGTAAGGGGAAACTTAGCAATTAGTAACGCCTTAGTTTCTTAGCTCTCGGAATGTTGTTATTGAGTGGCTTCAGTTGGATGTGGTATATTTGAAGACACGTGTGGGCACTCTTCCTCGCCAGATGCTGGCAATTGTCAATGCTAGAGGCGGTATTACGCGGTAATACCGCGACTGGTCCTACAGTTGAATAATTCTTTGTCCGGTGTATTTACTATTCAGCAGTAGCAGGACGCTTATGATTAGATACATCACGTTTAATAAATTGACACTGTTAAAATAGTTTGTTAGGGAAAAAAGTTTATGTATTTTATATTATAGCGATACTGACGACACAGCAGCTGTTTATAAATTCAAGAGTTAAACTTTTATGTCTTGAAGAGCTTGTGTATGTGAGCATGTTTGTATGTAATTAAGAAAGAGAGAGAGAGAGAGAGAGAGAGAGAGAGAGAGAGAGAGAGAGATAGAGAGAGAGAGAGAGAGACGGGGCTGTCGACTTTAAAATAAGAATCCGAGCCCTTACAAGGGACATTCGTTCGATAAGTAATGCAACACGATTTTTTTCTCGGCCAGTTTCGGTTGAAAAAATGCGGAATTTGTTGTGGGACATCGCTGAATATTCACGCACCATTCCCTATAGTTTCATGAAGTTCCAGTAGGTGGAGGCGCTGTACGTGGCGTCTATAATGCGTTCCAAGGGGGTTATTCAGCTTGACATCCTCCCTCATGCTGCAGCTGTGAACTCTGAAGTGCATTGTGCTTTTTGTATCCCGCCTGGATAGGCGGCGCGCGGATCTGCTCCTGTGAACTGCTTCTGCAAAATAGGCCGAGAGTGAAGGACGCGTGTAGGAGCAGGAAAAGGTGAAGTACTTTTACAACTTTACTACAGACTTTTTTCTTTATTGTTATTTTAACATCTTATACAAGGTAGGCCGGCAGAGGCAATACTACGCCGCTCTTCGGCCACAGATAGTACAAGCGGAATTATAGGAAGACATAGAAACACAAAACAAAATTATGGACAAAAAAAAAACAGTAGGCACACTAGGTAAAAAAACATGGAGCCGTTCACAGGCGTAGTAAAATAAAAGAAGTTTAGTACTGGTACACGAACACAGATGACTGAAATGACACACGTGAACGATTTTTTGTATAGGCAAAAATATGAGTACTTAATTGGTTACTTAACTTTGAGATGAGCACGTAGGTGCGAAGCCGTGGAGGTATCAAAGCTATCAGCTACTGGAAGTTACAAAGGCAAAATCTGTAGTGGCTCGCCCACTATGAAGATGAAACAATGTTGCTTGGTCGTCTACTCGTGAACAAATGGCCTGCATGTGGAGCGGCGCTCGTCTAGCTCCACAGTGTCGGCTAGAGGGCGCTGTGGACGGCGTTGTACGTCCGCTCTCGTAGAGCCAACCTACGAGAGCCAACCTACGTTGTGGCATCGTAGCTATCGATACCACAGTGCTACCCCAAGGAAACTGAAGAAATGACTTCAACGTGTTCGTCGCCACGAAAATACAACCAACTTCTCCTTCTCCAAGACAACGCAAGGCCTCACCCAAGTTTGCGCATCCCACAGGACCTCACAAAGCTTCATTGGACTGATCTTCCTCATTGACCATACAGCCCGGAACTCGCACCTTCAATCTGTTTGGCCCAATGAAGGATGCGCTCCGCGGGAAGCAGTACATGGATGATGGGGAGGTTATTGATACAGTGACACGTTGATTCCGACGTCGACCAGTGGAGTCTTACCACGTATGCATACAGGCCCTCACAGTAAGGCGGTGTACGGCCGGTGGATTGAACGGAGATTATGTTGAAAAATAGGATTTTGTAGCCAAACGAGTGGGGTATAATGTGGTGTATTGGAATACTGAATAAAACTAGCGTGCTTTCAGAAAAAAATGTGTTCCATTACTTATTCGACGCCCCTCGTCACAAAACTATACTTGAACTGTAAGTAAATGTACCAGACAACAGAATAATGCTATGAAACGCACCCTGGAATCATACACTACTGCCCATTAAAATTGCTACACCAAGAGGAAATGCAGATGATAAACGGATATTCATTGGACAAATACATTATATCAGAACTGACATTTGATTACATTTTCACGCAATTTAGGTGCATAGATCCTGAGAAATCAGTACCCAGAATAACCACCTCTGGCCGTAATAACGGCCTTGATACGCCTGGGTATTGAGTCAAACAGAGCTTGGATGGCGTGTACAGGTACAACTGCCCATGCAGCTTCAAAACGATACCGCAATTCATCAAGACTAGTGACTGGCGTATTGTTACGAGCCAGTTGCTCGGCCACCATTGACCAGACGTTTTCAGTTGGTGAGAGATCTGGAGAATGTGATGGCCAGGGCAGCAATCGAACATTTTATGTATCCAGAAAGGCCCGTACAGGACCTGCAACATGCGGTCCTGCATTATCTTGCTGAAATGTAGGGTTTCTCAGGGATCGAATGAAGGGTAGAGCCACGGGTCGTAACACATCTGAAATGTAACGTCCACTGTTCAAAGTGCCGTCAATGCGAATAAGAGGTGACCGAGACGTGTAATCAATGGCATCCCATACCGTCACGCCGGGTGATACGCCAGTATGGCGATGACGAATACACGCTTCCAAAGTGCGTTCACCGCGATGTCGCCAAACACGGATGCGACCATCATGATGCTGTAAACAGAACCTGGATTCATCCGAAAAAGTTACGTTTTGCCATTCGTGCACACAGGTTCGTCGTTGAGTACAGCATCGCAGGCGCTCCTGTCTGTGATGCAGCGTCAAGGGTAACCGCAGCCATGGTGTCCGAGCTGTTCGTGCAGATGGTTGTTGTCTTCAAACGTTCACATCTGTTGACTCAGTGATCGAGACGTGGCTGCACGATCCGTTACAGCCATGCGGATAAGATGCCTGTCATCTCGACCACTAGTGATACGATGCTGTTGGGATCCAGCACGGCGTTCCGTATTACCCTCCTGTACCCACCGATTCCATATTCTGCTAACAGTCATTGGATCTCGACCAATGCTAGCAGCAATGTCGCGATACCATAAACCGCAATCGCGATAGGCTACAATCCGATCTTTATCAAAGTCAGAAACGTGATGGAACACATTTCTCCTCCTTACACGAGGCTACACAACAACGTTTCACCAGGCAAGGCCGGTCAACTGCTGTTTGTGTATGAGAAATCGGTTGGAAACTTTCCTCATGTCAGCACGTTGTAGGTGTCGCCACCGGCGCCAACCTTGTGTGAATGCTCCGAAAAGCTAATCATTTGCATATCACAGCATCTTCTTCCTGTCGGTTAAATTTTGCGTCTGTAGCAAGTCCTCGTGTAGCAATTTTAATGGCCAGTGGTGTAAATACAATTAATGATTTCCCATTTTTGTGTGTCTTAACATCGCTCATCCAGTGTGTTTCAAAGGGAAACGTACTCACAGGTTTCCAGTGAGGATCACTCTCCAGGGAAGAGGTCATTTAAAAACATGTACTATTCCTAACGGTTATCGAGGTATTATTAGAAAGTCATGAGGTTAACCATAGTGGCCACTTAAATGTGTACATCACTTCCACAGCTATATGCTCACTGTTTAGAAGCAAACACGCGGTAGTAAAAGGGTTGTAATAGTTCAATAGCGTAGTTCGTAACTGTGGCAAAGAAGTCATGTGTCTCAAACTCTTAAGTAATTCATCATAAAGGTATTTCAGACATAATTTGCAGTCAAATATCACGTTCATTCAATATTGAATTTGATTTCGTCTTCAGAAAATGTATTTCCTAGCACTTACATATGAAACAACAAAATTTCAAATACATTACCCACAGGAAATAAAATACTATTCTGACCTGAAAGCTGTGTTTTATTCCACATTTCGTTTATAGTCTACAGCCAATGGTAAAACAATCGAATGCAAGAAATTAAAGAAGTTTAAAGTAAAAATGAAATCTGAAACATTTCTTACTTCGTTCAAATTCCATCAAGATGATTCCATTTCACATACGTTATTAACCTGCTCCTCTCAAGTGAAACGCAAATAGGAGTCTAATTGCAGAGAATAAACCCCACTTTTCCAACTTACCTGGAGTTTACTTCGTTCATAGGCATGTAATTACTGAGAATGGGAAATGCTATGAAAAATTGAGCATTATTAATGACATCATCGCTAGACAAACGAAAAAAGTAGGTTGTACTAGGTATTCATTTTCATGCCATAACATTTTTTTTAGCTTGTTTCACATTTGCTTCAGTTTTAAACTTCGTGTATATCACGAGAATAGATACTTTACTTCCGGAAGATACTTGTAAGGGAGGGAGAGTGTGTGTGTGTGTGTGTGTGTGTGTGTGTGTGTGTGTGTGTGTGTGTGTGTGTGTGTGAGAGAGAGAGAGAGAGAGAGAGAGAGAGAGAGAGAGTAGGTGCTATAAAGTACAGTGATTCAAATTCTGACCTCGTTGTCGGTAACAATAGAATTTAAACCCTTCATCAATCCTTTTAAATTCAACTGTTTTAAACACCGTGACGTTTCTTTCAGTAAGGCCCATTTCCTATCCCATATGTGCCCCTAATGTCTTCACTGTCGACGAGATGTTAAAATTTTCTCATGCTTTTTAATGGAAGTGACGTGTTACTACTCTTCACTTGACTCTTTGCTGCTCTGGCCCTAAAATTGTTAGTTTCCGTACTCACGTAAGCTGTGTTAACCAAGATCACATCCCTGTAACCCTCAGTAATTCTTGAAGTATTTGTGCTTACTATCAGTAGCCAAAATTATAGCCACTTTCCGTATCTCTTCATGTATTCTATTAGCCCTTCATGCTCACACACACACGGTATTTTGTTTCACGTGCAGCGTACCTGATTGGTGCAAAAATAGTGTAGATAAATAAAGTTAGAGAAAAGGCAAGTAATTTCTTCGTGTGATTCTAGTTAAAAAATTCTTTATTTTGAAAAATACTTGAAATACACAAATGAATTGTGCCGGATTGAGCAATAGGAAAGAAATGCGTAAGTGTTTACTCGTACATACGGTATTTTATCTGCATCGTTGAAAATAGATACACTTGCGCGGGTAGGTATGTAATAGAAAGGAACCCACAAAATAGAGCAACAATAATATGTTATTACGAATAATGATTTCGATTTCTGTCCCTTCACAGCGACTGTAATTGAGATCTCACATCCTGGGAGGAAAATTTCACCATCGTCGGCGAAAGTATGAAACAATAGCCGTGCATCTCGGTTTACATCTAGTTCGCTGCTTTCATCCAGAGCTCTTGATCGTTAGTTACACTCACCAGTAACTGATCGTTACTTTCGCCAGACAGTCGACGACTACAACAGCAACGGATCTTAACGTCTTGTAATACGAGGGCAATTCGACCTTTCACCTCGGTGAAGTACGCGCAAGTCTTTCAGCTAACGTTTCTCTGCAAAACCATATCTGTGCAGGGACCACTTCCTTCATAATAATATACGTGGCTTCTCATGGATAGGAGGACTCACAAGTGTCAGGCAGTATAAAGCGATATTTTAAGCGATATAGTTAATCTTTTGTTTTCACTGCGTAAAATGTCATGTAGTTTGCGACGGATGTAGAAAAGTGAAGCAAGTTTCTGTTTTTGGACGGGTTGGCTGAACGGAAATCAGTTCACTAGGCCATTCAATGTACACATTTTTACCTAAATGGCGGTTAACCCTAAATAATGAAAAGTGTGAGGTCATCCAAAAGCAACCAGTTACATTTTGGTCATATGATAAATCACAGAAATCTAAAGGCTGCCACTACAAGGAAATACCTAGGAAAAACCACTACGAACAATTTAAATTTGAACGATCACGTAGATAATTTGGCGGCGAAGACGAACCAAAGACTGCGTTTTGGTAGAGCACTTAGAACTTGCAACAGATCTACTTAAGAGACCGTCTGCGTTACACTTGTCCGTCCTATGCTAGGGTACTGCTGTGCGATATGGGATACTTACCAAATAGGATTGATGGAGGACATCAAAAAAGTTCAAAGAAGGGAAGCTCGTTTTGTATTATCGCGAAATAGGGGAGGGAGTATCACCGACATAATACGCCAGCTGGGGCGGCAATAATTGAAACAAATGCACTTTTCGTTGCGGCAACATCTTTTCGTGGAATTTCAATTTCCAACTTTCTCCTCCGAATGCGAAAATATTTAGAGGAAAAATGATCATTGCAATAAAATAAGAAAAATCAGTGCTCACAAGGAAAAATTTAAGTGGCCGTTTTTCCCACGCGATTTACGAGAGTGGAACGGCGGAGAAATAGAGCGAAAGTGTTCGGTGAACCCTCTGCCAGGCACTTAAGTGTGAATTGCCAGATTACTCATGTAGATATAGAAATCAACGCAATTTACACCATACGAAACAGAAGAATTTCGTTCCGAGCACATTAATACACAGAGTGGACGTTACATTTCAGATGTGTTACGACCTGTGGCTCTACCCTTCACTCGATCCCTGCGAACCCTACATTTCAGCATGATAATGCACTACCGCATGTTGCAGGTTCTGTACGGGCCTTTCTGGATACAGAACAAGTTCGACTGCTGCCTGGCCAGCTCATTCTCCAGATCTATCACCAACTGAAAACGTCTGGTCAATGGCGGCAGAGCAACTGGCTCGTCACAAAACGCCAGTCACTACTCTTGACGAACTGTGGTATCGTGTTGAAGCTGCATTGGCAGCTGTACCTGTACACGCCATCCAAGCTCTGTTTGACTCAATGCCCAAGCGTATCAAGGCCGTTATTACGGCCAGAGGAGGTTGTTCTGGGTACTGATTTCTCAGGCTCTACGCACCCAAATTGCGGGAAAATGTAATCACATGTCAGGTCTAGCATAATATATTTGTCCAATGAATACCCGTGTATCATCTGCATTTCTTCTCGGTGTAGCAATTTTAATGGCCAGTAGTTTAGCTGGTTCCAAAAAAAAATTTTTATTTGTGGTTACTAGTTTCGGACTACGTTATCCAGTTACAAGCCATAGCATTATTGATAAATGTTAACGTACATTGCCATTAGTGCACACATAAAATAGCCATAACTATTTCTTTTATAATTTGTAAACTGAATCCAGTAACTTTATTACACCACGTTCTTTTGGATGGGGCTAACACTACTTATCTTAGTGGAGTTAATGTATCCTAAATTAGCATTACTATTCTGTACTTATGCAAAAGTACCATTTATGGTTGTTGCATATGTGTGCACTAGTGGAAATGTACGTGAACATATACGTCGATGACTATGGTTTGAGAATGGACAATGTAGTCTCAAACTAATCACCACAAATAAACGATTTTGAACGTAACTGTGACATAAACTGAAGAAAAAAACCTTCATAAGAACTGTCATTTTTGTTCGTCTTGCAGCATATTTCTTTCGGTTATCTTCTGTGCGATGCTGCAGCAACTCTTTTTGGATTCGGTCCTTTTATCTGGTTCTGTTACTTGGCAATGACACATCAAGAGAAAATTACTTTCGTCCTTAAGTTTCGCGCACCAGTGTATTTAGATCGCTCCGGCACCCGTTCTGTGGCTGCAAGACTACGTTCTTGCAATAATCTTTCAGCTGTTCTCACTGACCTGAGATCAGTAATTTCATGTCGCCGTCCCTTATCCTCTTTCCAGCTGAAATATCTTCTTCAGTTTGAGCCAGCTACTTCCGAGTCGAGCAGAAAGACACGGGCGTGCTTTAGCGATAACGACTACAGTGTCAGGATGAGATAACACTAAGTGTGCTCTGCTGAAGGGTGCTACGATTGCCGAGCCAGTCTTCAGAACAGCAGTGCGATGTTAGGGAGGGGGAATGCTTTGACTTTGCGGAGCATGTTTTGTGACGGCAAATTTCGTGCGTCCATCGTGGTTCCGAGTCTATGTTAAACTGTGGATCCACTATTTTTGACGGGGTGCGCCAGTCCGAAGGTTGGCGTGTGGCAGTAGGATCACGTTTAGTAAGGCTCTAGTGTTTTCAAACCAACCTTTAGACTGATGACAGCTTCAACTTATCTTGATTCGTCGGAGCGAGGACGAATGAAACTGCCTCAAGGGAAGTAACATTAAACGAAATAAGAAATGAATAAAGTCATGACTGTCCGTAATACATCTATTATCAGCTTCCTTACGTTTCTATGTCTTCTTGTTCCCTGCAGATAGGATACCGGTAAGGTCCAGAAGCTATCTGCCTTTCAACAGTGTAACTCACTATATTGGTGCACACAGTCGTTGGTCTTACTCCAGTGTTTAATATAAAAAATAATACTAACAAGTAGCTTCCAAAACCAGACAGCACAATGCTCGCTGCAGACTTCCGCTGAAATATAGAGGCTATAACCTCAGAACTAAAGAAGCACGCTACCCCTAAATTACGGGAGGAGCTCCATAAGCGTGTAGTACATTATTCGGCTTTCACTCTCCGATTAAAGCAACCTGAAGTGGAACTGTGGGAACAGCTCCACATTGTGCGGCTGGTAACACCGTGCGTTCCGACCATTGTTGACTATGAAAACCACTTGAGGAGCCGCAGCTGGAACTTGACACGTTTCCGGGCTGATACCGGAACTGCGGGCGTGATGGCTCTTTGTTCTCCTTCGTCAGTACAGTACAGAGACATCAAGGAAAGTCCTCCCAAGGCGCAACCTGTTTTCCGTCATTTGTCGCCGTCCGCCTTTCTGTCTCTTCAGATTCAAAGGTTATCTCTTTCTCATGCAAAAGATATTGTTACAATTATGACATATTTACAGTTTTAATACATAATATAAGAAGTAATAATAACACAAATATTTATCATATATCTTTGTTGTTGTAGTAGTAAGTAGTGGTTGTTGTTGTTGCTGTCTTCAGTCGGAGGACTGGTTTGATGCACCTCTCCACAGTAATCTATGCTGTGGAAGCCTTTTCACCTCCGAATAACTACTGTAACCTGCATCCCTCTCAATCTATTTACTGCATCCATCTCTTGGTTTACCTTTAGAATTTTTAGTCCCCGTGCTTTCCTCCAATATTAAATTGGCGATTCCATGATGTCTAAGAACGAGTCCTGTCCACCAATCCTTTATTTTAGTCAAGTTATGCCGCAAATTTCTTTTTTGCCAGTTCTCTTCAGTACTTCCTCAATTAGTTACGGGATCTATGCATCTGATTTTCAGCATTCATCTGTAGCACCACATTTCGAAAGCTTCTGTTCTCTTCTTGTCGCCGGCCGCTCTGGCCGAGCAGCTCTAGGCGCTTGAGTCCGGAACCGCGATGCTGCTACGGCCACAGGTTCGAATCCTGCCTCGGGCATGAATGTGTGTGATGTCCTTAGTTAGTTAGGTTTAAGTAGCTCTAAGTTTAGGCGACTGATGACGTCAGATGTTAAGTCCCATGGTGCTTAGAGCCATTTGAACCATCTCTTCTTGTCTGAACCGCTTATTGTCCACGTTCCAATCCATACAAGACTACACTTCAGAGAAACACCTTCAGAAATGACTTCCTGACACCTAAATCTATACTCGATGATAACAAATTTCTCTTCTTCAGAAACGCATGGTTTAATTTGACCACATTCCATTAACATTGTTTTGCTTTTGTTAATGTTCATCTTACATTCTTCTTCCAAGTCACAGTCCACTCCGTTCAACCGCCCTGCCAAGTGCTTTGCTGTCTCTGACAGAATTACGCTGTCATCGGCGAACTTCAAAGATTTTGTTTCTTCTCCCTGAACTTTACTTCCTTCTTCAATTTTTTTCATTTCCTCCTTTACTGTTTGCTCAATGTACAGGTTGCACAGCACCACATTTCGAAAGCTTCTGTCTCTTCTTGTCGCCGGCCCTCTGGCCGAGCAGCTCTAGGCGCTTGAGTCCGGAACCGCGATGCTGCTACGGCCACAGGTTCGAATCCTGCCTCGGGCATGAATGTGTGTGATGTCCTTAGTTAGGTTTAAGTAGTTCTAAGTTTAGGCGACTGATGACCGCAGATGTTAAGTCCCATAGTGCTTAGAGCCATTTGAACCATCTATTCTTGTCTGAACTGCTTATTGTCTACGTTCCAATCCATACAAGACTACACTTCAGAGAAGCACTTTCAGAAATGATTTCCTGATACTTAAATCTATACTCGATGATAGCAAATTTCTCTTCTTCAGAAACGCTTTTCTTGCCATTACTAGTCTACATGTTATATCCTCTCTACTTCGGCCGTCATCATTTACGTTACTGCCCAAATAGCAAAATTCGTCTGGCACTTTCGTGTCTCATTTCCTAATCTTATTCCCTCAGCATCGCATGATTTAATTCGACCACATTCCATTAACCTTGCTTTGCTTTTGTTAATATTCATCTTACATTCTTCTACCAAGTCACTGTCCACTCCGTTCAACTGCTCTTCCATGTGCTTTGCTGTCTCTGACAGAATTACCCTGTCATCGGCAAACTTCAAAGATTTTATTTCTTGTCCCTGAACTTTACTTCCTTCTTCAAATTTTTTCATGGCCTCGTTTACTGTTTGCTCAATGTACAGGTTGCACAGCCTCGGGGACACTGGAGCCCCGCCTCACTCCCTTCTCCACCACTGCTTGCCTTTCGTGTCTCTCGATCCTTATAACTGCCCCTTGGTTTTTGTACAAATACTATATAACCGAAACTTCCTGGCAGATTATGTGCCAGACCGAGACTCGAATTCAGGACCATTGTCTTTAGAGGGCAAGTGCTCTACCATCTGAGCTACCCAAGCACGACCCAAGCCCCGTCCTCACAGCTTTACTTCCGCCAGTGCCTCATCTCCTCGTTCCAGTATACAGCCGTTCGCTCCCTGTTTTCGATCCCTGCTATGTTCAGAATTTCGAAGAGAATATTCCAGTCAACATTGTCAGACGCTCTCTCTAAGTCTACAAAAGCTACAAATGTAAGTTCCCCTTTCTTTAACCTACGAGAACCCAAACTGATCTTCCGCGAGGTCGGTTTCTGCTGATTTTTCCATTCTTTTTTTTAAATAATTCGTTCCAGTATTTTGCAACAAGGACTTATTAAAATGAAACTTAGGTAATATTAATACCTGTCAACACCTGCTCTCTTTGGGATTCTAGTTATTACATTATTCTTGAAATCTGCAAGTATTCCCCTGTCTAATATATCTTGCATACCAGGTGGAACGACTTCGTCATGGTTCACCCTCCCAAGGATATCAGCGAGAAGGTCATCTACTCCAGGAACCTTGCTTCAGCTTAGGTCTTTCAGTCCTCTGTCATATTCTTCTCTTAGTATCTTATCACCACACCTTCATCTACTTCCTCTGCTCTTGCTGTAATATTGCCGTCATTTCCCTTGTATAGCCACTCTGTATCTTCCTTTCACCTTTCCCTTCTTGCTTAGTACTGGTTTTCCATCTGAGCTCGTGATATTCATGCAATTGCTTCTCTTTCCTCCAAAAGACTCTTTTATCTTCCTTTCGGCGGCACTATCTTGTCTTAGTTACACATGTCCTCTAGCCATACCTGCTTAGCCACTTTGCATTTTCTGTCATCTCGATTTTAGACGTCTGTATTCGTCTTCGTCTGCTTCATCATAATTAAGGATACCTGAAAACATTCGCATCTCAACTTTCTCGCTGACGATCTTGTCAAAATCGCCACTCTGGCTCGAAGTCGCTTCGAGGTTTCCCTCTGTCTGAGCCGGGAGGCAACATGTCGGAGCGCTTAATTTTTCTAGCGAGAAATTTAGCGGTTTTACTGCCAATTTCATCATCTAGGCCATTCATGGCGGATCTATATAAACTTCCCGTGGGTGCCAGAATAATACTCCTAGATTTGAATATCTTTATTTTTGTGGAGGATTTCAGCTGTTATTTATTTATTCCAATGAATGTGAGTCTTCTTGCAGTTGTATTTATTGTTTTATTTTGATGACATACACATCCAAATAAAATAAAAAATCACAGCTGCATGGAAATTGACTTTCACTGGAATAAATTAAATATCTTAGGTGTTGCATGGTGATTGTTCAATGGATATGGCGCCTCCATTTTAGTTGCAAAGTTCTTTCTCACTGAATGTTGCTTTTGATCCCCCGGATAAAATTTATGTGCATGTTCTTTAGTTCTGTTGGTTAGTGATAATTTCACAGGATTCATTCAGTCCAAGTTCCAAGGCCGGGCGGAAAGCCTGCAGCCTAGAAAAAAATACATTTTATCTGCCAGGAATATCTTGGTCACTGTTTCTGAAATTTGTTAAGTTGTTGGTTATCGTGACGCAGTGATTAAATAATAGCTCGTGAATACTGCAAAAGTCTGAAAGCCTACTTGGTCAACAAGATGCGTGCGAATAAACTTAGATTGACAAAGAAAAATATATACATTCTCTTATAAGGACAAGTAACTGCTCACGGAGGTGTTTTGGACAAAATATCTACCCGTGAAGATGCTTTGACTGTGGGAAAACAGAGCGTTCATGTACGTCTCGTACAAGTCTGTTCACTAGATATGGAATCCTGTGATTTCTACCTATTCCCGCATGTACAGAGGTATGTCCTTCAACACATTTTAGTCAAACGTCGATGTGTACAGTGCACACCTCGTAGGTGCAGACTTCATAGGCTCTCAGCTCGCCTATGGAGTCTACTCACTGGAAAAAAGCCGGAGAAAGTCAGTTGATATTTTGAGTGGGCTACGTCGATTACCGAAAAAGACTAATTGTCGTTTGAAATGGGGTGCTTAATTTTGGCCGCTAGTCTTTTTAGGTACCTTAAAAGTGGTGAATATCACTGGAAAAATATTTTATCTAATTTACTGCTTGTACGCAAAAGGTATAACATCGGTAAAAGTTAAACGTTTATTTCAGCACAGATCTAATTAGCCAGGACGTTGCTCTTTCAGTGTAGCCTCTTGCTAATTACTAACGCTCTCACAGAAAGGAAAGTGCCAAAGGATGGTCAGATAGCTCTCCACCGTGACTAGAGATAGTTTTCGATGTACACAAGCAATAATCTGGCACTCGCTGCTGCTGATAATCACTCTTGACCACAAGATATTCCACGCCGTCGTGAATTTCATATCTTCCTTTCACTGTAGAGTCATTATCGAAAGTGGGTTGGTGGCGCACTGTTCCGCGCATTACTACTTTTGCATCGAGTTTCTAATAAAAGACAAATGCGCGGGTGTATTTCCGTGCTGTCTGCGAGCGACGGTATCAAAGCAATCTTTCGCTTGAAAAGCTTAGTTACTAGAGACTCGGTTTCCCTTTCTCCTTTCATAAATATATCTGTAGCGCGAACTGTACCCGCGTGAGATCATACAGAAGGCGGTCTAACTGGATGCAGTATAGTTTCTTTTTTCCTCGGTTTTCTGTGAAATGCTAGAGTTTCTTGAAAACATCTAACAAATACTGGAGGTAATTGATAAATTTGCTAATAAAGTGCATAACATTTCCTTACTGGGCAAAGTTAACACACTTCTGTGTGGGAAAATGAAACATACTACTCGCATTTTAAGGAGCCATTTATGGTGTTGTATAACGTGTGATTGTTTCTCAGTTTTAACTGCGTTTTAAGGGGTCTCAAATATTATCATAATGGATCGACTCAATGGCAGTGAACAAGCAGTTTACTACAGACGTGACCTTGCATGGAATGTGTCTCACTTGTCACAGAACGTCCTAAAATAAATAGAATGACAGTCAGATGCCGGACGTAATATTAACAACATGTTTGTGGCCGTATATGTGAAACTAAATCTATTGTTTGGAAGACCACTGGACACGTGTTTGAATTTTTTTTTCGTAATCATCCTACGATATACGCGATATGGTAGATTACACACTGCAAATATGCAGGTAATTAAACGGGAATTTGAGTCACTCAGAGACGGTGCTGTATTACAGTCGTACACGGGGACGTAGCAGCAGAACCGATAAAAGGTATTGAATCAGGGCCGGTTTAAAGCGCAAGTGACACAAAGGGAGTCAAGTTGCACGGGTGCCAGAAGCGCCAGTGCTGTAAGACTTCTATACGGGACGTGTCACAATTAGTAGCAGTCGCTTGGGAAACCAAAGTGAGAGGAGCACCAGGGGTGCCAAATTGCAACATCTGTATAGGGTCTACAGTGCCTATCACAAATTTTAGCGAAAAAGTGATAATGGAGAAAAGCGGTGAGGGGTTGAAGGGACGGGGAGCCAAATGGTAAGTTGCTTGTGTGAAAAATGCTTTCGCGTAGACCTGTATCCACTGGAAGCAGTTTAATGAGGAACGGCAACATCATTGTAAATGTGACTAAGGGTGGTACGCAATCGATCCAGGACAGGTCCAGAAACACATTGCTTACATCCTGTGTGCATGGCGCACAACGACTGTGACGATGCAGTAACGAATATTCTTGGCGCCCGCATCTCGTGGTCGTGCGGTAGCGTTCTCGCTTCCCACGCCCGGGTTCCCGGGTTCGATTCCCGGCGGGGTCAGGGATTTTCTCTGCCTCGTGATGGCTGGGTGTTGTGTGCTGTCCTTAGGTTAGTTAGGTTTAAGTAGTTCTAAGTTCTAGGGGACTTATGACCACAGCAGTTGAGTCCCATAGTGCTCAGAACCATTTGAATATTCTTGGCTGTTCCGCAGCGTACAGCGCTTTCCGCACATCAGCAGTAAACAGGATAGGAAAAAGGAAAAATTACACCTGCAGAATACGTTACTTCCTTCAAGCACCTTTCGTGGCTGTAAATATTTAGCTTGCGCGAGGATCTAAATACACAGAAGTCAACTTAAATCACTTAATAAAAGCAAGTCTTCTGGTCCAGACTGTATACCAATTAGGTTCCTTTCAGTGTATGCTGATGCAACAGTTCCATACTTAACAACCATGTACAACCGTTCGATCGACGAAAGATCCGTACCCAAAGTCTGGAAAGTTGCTCAGGTCATACTAATATTCAAGAAAGGTAGTAGGAGTAATCCACTAAATTACAGGCCCATATCGTTAACGTCGATAAGCAGCAGGATTTTAGAACATATATTGTGTTCGAACACTATGAATTACCTCGAAGAAAACGGTCTATTGACACACAGTCGACATTGATTTAGAAAACATCGTTCCTGTGAAACACAACTAGATATTTATTCACATGAAGTGTTCAGTGCTATTGACAAGGGATTTCAGATCGATTCCGTATTTCTGGATTTCCGGAACGCTTTTGACACGGTACCACACTAGCAGCTCGTAGTGAAATTGCGTGCTTATGGGATATCGTCTCAGTTATGTGACTGGATTTGCGACTTCCTGTCAGAGAGACCACAGTTCGTAGTAATTGACGGAAAGTCATCGAGTAAAACAGAAGTGATATCTGGCGTTCCCCAAGGTAGTGTTATAGGCCCTTTGCTGTTCCGTATCTGTATAAACGATTTGGGAGACAATCTGAGCAGCTGTCTTCGGTTGTTTGCAGATGACGCTGTCGTTTATCGACTAATAAAGTCATCAGAAGATCAAAACAAACTGAAAAACGATTAAGAAAAGATATCTGAATGGTGCGAAAAGTGGCAGTTGACCCTAAATAAAAAAAAGTGTGAGGTCATCCACATGAGTGCTATAAGGAACTCGTTAAACTTCGGTTACACGATAAATCAGTCTAATCTAAAAAGCCGTAAATTCATATAAATACCTAGGTATTACAATCACGAACAACTTAAATTGGAAGGAACACATGGAAAATGTTGTGGGGAAGGCTAACCAAAGACTGCGTTTTTTTGGCAGGACACTTAGAAAATCTAACAGACCTACTAAGGAGACTGCCTACACTACGCTTGTCCGTCCTCTTTTAGAATACTGATGAGAGGTGTGGGATCCTTACCAGACAGAACTGACGGAGTACATCGATAAAGTTCAAAGAAAGGCAGCACGTTTTGTATTATTGCAAAATATGGGCGAGAGTGTCATGGAAATGATACAGGATTGGGCTGGACATCATTAAAAGAAAGGCGTTTCTCGTTGCGACAGAATCTTCTCACGAAATTCCAATCACCAACTTTCTCCTCCGAATGCGAAAATATTGTGTTGACACCGACCTACATAGGGAGGAACGATCACCACGATAAAATAAGGGAAATCAGAGCTCGTACGGAAAGATATAGGTGTTCATTCTTCCCGCGCGCTATACGAGATTGGAATAATGGAGAATTGTGAAGGTGGTTCGATGAACCCTCTGCCAGGCACTTAAATATGAATTGCAGAGTATCCATGTAGATGTAGATGTAGATCAGAAAAAAGAGAATGATACTCTGCCGTGACTAGGTTAACAGGCACTCAGGGCAAACTTCGACACATCCTCCCTGCAGACATCTCATTTTTTTCTATAGTCTCATCGTCGCTTTTCCCTCTTCTTTACTTCGTTGAGATTAGCGCGGCTTGACCTGTTAGTAAAGCATTTAGAATTATGAAACCACACACAATCCAAAGCAGCATAACTTGTAGCAACATCGCGATTCGTTTTTCTTCAACTGATTGTCAAATGATGCAGAACCGCAACAAACAAAAGAACATACGTAAAATGTAGTCTTTAAACTTATATTGTGTTGGCTCAGTTGGCATACCGAGATTTGTGGCTCCATCTAGCAGCCAAAACTAAAAGAAACGAGCATTCCATACCAGGAAAATGTAGCTCTTAAGGTGCTGTTGCTCAACAAAATCCAGTTCTGATATCATGATTTCCCTCCTCTTCCTCCAACCTTTGCCCTCCCTCTGCCCCTTTTCCTTTGCGCTTCCTCACTTTTTTTGCCTGCCTCAAAACTGTACCTCCGCGGAAACGATGCCAAGGGAATCCTCATGTATTCCAGTTACGCCAGTTACAACACATTAGTGTTGGACAACCTTTGAGTTGATCCATGACTGACGCATGAAACTGTCAACAGTTTGGACTCTGAAGTGGAAATTATACATTCGGATACCATTAGCAGTTTAGCAGTCCTACGTAAATCTCATTAATCTATCAGCCACCTGCCTCATGCCCTACCCCCACCCCTTTCCGTCACATTCCTTAAAGAATCGACCTCACGCGTCAAAAGAGCTTCAACCGTCTGATTACTTTACAAATGAGTTAACATGGAAAATATTTGACGTTAAGTAAGTAAAACTTTTGTGTCTGAAGACGCAAAACTCTAATTATTTTGATTTTTCAGCTGCAGATTATTTGTCCACAGACTAATGAAAAACTCAAAACCAAAACTATAATAAATTAAGATGTCATCTTTGACGCTGAAGAGTTTTTCTACATCACCAATGAACATTTATAGGTGAATGTAGAATTTCCGGCGTATACTGCTGACGAAACCTTCTCGGGCTTCCATTCAGGTGGTCCCGAAATTTCATTGCAATCGCCCAGATGGAAGTCCGAAAAGATTTGGTCAACGAATATTTAGTAAGCGAGAAACTTTTATACGTTCATTAGTTAGTGGCACTTTAGCCGAGAAAAATGTAGTAAAGGCTCGAAGTAATTCTTAAAATTTGTTCGAAGTGCTCTCCCTATCAAACACTGGATGAGTATAGTCTGAGTACCTTTCGCTCCATTGTAGGCAAAAACTAATTTTTCACGTATCTCAAAATTTACAGCATCATATCTCCTGAACTACACTCATGCTCATAAATTAAGGATAATTGCAGAATGTAGTGCCACACAACGTGGCACTACACACACCTGGTACTAATAGCATAGGCACATATGGAGCACACACGACACGGTATTGGTGATAAGTTGAGAAAACCGTCCCGAAACACATGTGCTACAAAACACCACAGTTTCCTGTGTATGTACCCCGACATCAATGTGGGATATGATCACCATGCACACGTACACAGGCCGCACAACGGGTTGGCATACTCTGGATCAGGTGGTCGAGCAGCTGCTGGGTATAGCCTCCCACTGTTGCACCAGTGCCTGTTGGAGCTCCTGAAGTGTCGTAGGGGTTTGAAGACGTGCAGCCATACGTGGACCGAGAGCATCCTAGACGTGCTCGATGGTTTTTAGGTCTGGAGAACAGGCAGGCCCCTCCACTCGCCTGATATCTTCTGTTTCAAGGTACTCCTCCGCGATGGCCGTGCGTTATCATCCATCGGGAGGAAGGTGGGACCCACAGCACCCCTGAAAAGGCGAACATACTGGTGCAAAATGACGTCCCGATACACCTGACCTGTTACAGTTCTTCTGTCAAAGACATGCAGGGGTGTATGTGCACCAATCATAATCCCACTCCATACCATCAAACCCAGACCTCCATACAGGTCCCTTTCAAGGACATTAAGGGGTTGGTATCTGGTTCCTGGTTCACGCCAGATGAAAACCCGACGAGGATCACTTTTCAGGCTATACCTGGACACGTCCGCGAACGTAACCTGGGACCACTGTTTCAATGACCATGTACTGTGTTCTTGACACCAGGCTTTCCGGGCTCTCATGTGACCAGGGGTCAGTGGAATGCACCTTGCGGGTCTCCGGGCGAATAAACCATGTCTGTTCAGTCGTCTGTAGGCTGTGTGTCTGGAGACAACTGTTCCAATGGCTGCGATAAGGTCCCGAGCAAGGCTACCTGCAGTACTCCATGGTCGTCTGCGGGCACTGATGGTGAGATGTCGGTCTTCTTGTGTTGTATACTGTGGACGTCCCGTACTGTAGCGCCTGGACGCGTTTCTTGTCTGCTAGAATCGTTGCCATAACCCTGAGATCACACTTCGTGGCACACGGTGGGCCCGTGCTACGACCTGCTGTGTTTGACCAGCCTCCAGTCGCCCTAGTATTCTACCCCTCATAACGTCATCAATATGTGTTCTTTGAGCAATTTTCAACACACAGTCACCATTATCACGTCTGAAAACGTCTGCACACCTACTCGCTGCACCGTACTCTGACATGCACCAACACACTTCTGCGTATGTGGACTGCTGCCAGCGCCACCGTGCGACGACCGCAGGTCAAATGCACCGCATGGTCATACGCATAGGTGATTTAAGCCCGCAAACTGCCCACCAGAGCGTTGTTTCATCATGTATCAGCATTTATGAACATGAGTGTTTGTGTCGTACAGTGACGTAATTTTGCAGTACATTGAGAAGTATATGCGGATACTGTATGCAAAATGCGCTGCGAATAGAGTTAGTAGTAAAGAAGTAATAAATTAAAACGTCGTGCTTGATACTGAAGTTTTACCGCATGAGCAACGAACTTTTCGAATGCGATACATTGTTTTCCTTTCATCTCGTATTTTGTGGTGCTGTAAGCGAGAAAAAGCTTAGAAAGGTTTGAAATTATGTATAAAGTTTGTCGGGAGTCGCTAAGTGGTCTCACTCTCGAATAATGGATGCATATACTCTGTGTAATTTGGTTGCGGTGAGTTAACGCATCCTCGAGAAATACACACATTTAATAACTGTAATACTTGTCTTATTGTGTGTTAACCATTTGACGTAAAATTATACCTGTTCATGAGTAGATTATGAAGGAATTTTAAATTTTTAAATTCCGTCAATAATTCTATGAAATACTGAAATTAAAATTTTTGTTGTCCTTTGCAGCCATTTATGTAGGCTACGCGCAATTTAAACTGAGTGACAATTTTAACCGTTTAATAATTTACAACACGGTGTTTCACTTCAGCGTTCACTCCGCCGTTGAGCGAGAAATTTCATTCTGCGGCACGTTATTATTAATACAAAACTGCACCGATAAAAGCAAATTTGTGGTCGTTTGTTTATTCGACAAAATTGCATCCTTAATGTGGATTGGTAGTTTCGCCCTTTGACTGAAGCTGATGCATTTGCTGCGCCGCTACATGCGGAAACAGGATCCCGTTTTCCGTCGATTGGAAGGTTGGCTCCCGCGAAACCGCAAACCCGCGAGAGTAACGTAATTTATGCGGCGCGTTATCACAGAACGGTCGCGGCTAAATCTCTGCCGGCGACGCGACGTTGCTCAAAAAGCGGCACGCTCTTCAACTGCTGGCTCAGAAGTGAAAGTGCAGCGCGAGGACCGACAATTAGGCTCGGTAATTGCTGCGCCCGCGTCCTGCAGAGGAGCCAGAATGAAAGGGACAATGGCCCCCGAGGGGCGCGCTGCGCAGGAATGTTCCCAAGCCTCTTCGCGGACCCCGCCGCTACTGGACGCTTGTGTAACGTTCTGCTCTATGGCCTCAGAGATAACCTCTTTCGTTCTCGCTTTCTAAAACATCTACATCTACATAAATACTCCGCGAGCCAGTGTGCACTGCAGAGCAGATGGTACTTCGTACTACCGTTTGTTGATGCCTTTCCGGTTGGGCTCGGGAAATATTATCATTCTGGTTCCTTTGCAAACAGCAGACCTACACCCTTACAGTTAATTGCTCCAGCCTTGCTAAACCTTTCTTATCCAACCCCCATCCCATTATTAGCACTGACCGTCTTAGTTTCCAGTTTAATGTAGGTGTTCCCCTAGGATCGATCCTCTCTCCAATTCCTGGGTATGATTTACAATGCCGACGTGACGACCCATTTCCTCTTGTCTCTATCAATCAGTACATTAGCGACATCTCTTTTCTAGCCCTCTACCGTGTACGAAAGGTAAAGGTGCCAGAGATGCATTCTGGCATTGCGATTGATAATGAAAGCAAAACTAAAGAAAAATCAAGACACCTTCATAGGATTTGTCGACCTGGAAAAAACGTTCGACAATATAAAATGAAGCAAGATGTTCGAAATATTTTACATAAATAGGGGTAAGCTATAAGGAAAGACGGGTATATACAATATGCACAAGACCCAAGAGGGAATAATAAAGTGTATGACCAAGAACCAAGTGCTCGGATTAGGTGTTCAATCTAACACTGAAGAAGCAATGGTGGAAATAAAAGAAAGGTTCGGAAGTGGAATTAAAATTCAAGGTGAAAGGATTTCAATTCGCTGATGATATTGCCGTCCTGAGTGAAAGTGAAGAAGAATTACATGATCGGCTGAATGGAATGAACAGTCTAATGACTACAGAATATGGATTGAGAGTAAATCGAAGAAAGAAGAAAGTGAAAAGAAGTATCAGAAATGAGAATAGCGGGAAACTTAACATCTGGACTGATAGTCACGAAGTAGATAAAGTTAAGAAATTCTACTACCTAGGCAGCAAAATAACCGATGACGGAAGGAACAAGGAGGACATCAAAAGCAGACTAGCATTGGCAAAAGGGGTATTCCAGTCCAAGAGAAGTCTACTAGTATCAAACATAGGCTTTACATTGAGAAATAAATTTCTGAGAATGTACGTTTGGAGCATAGCATTGTATGGCAGTGAAACATGGACTGTGGGAAAACCGGAACAGAAGAGGATCGAAGATTTTGAAATGTGGAGCTACAGATGAATGTTGAAAATTAGATGGACTGATAAGGTGAGGAATGAGGAGGCTCTGTGCAGAATCGGAGAGGAAAAAATAGGTGGAAAACACTGACAAGGAGAAGGAACCGGATGATAAGACATATGTTAATACATCAGGAAATGACTTCCATGAAGGGAGCTGGAGAGGGCAAAAACTGTAGAGCAAGACAGAGGTTGGAATACATACAGCAAATACTTAATTGAGGACGTAGGTTGCAAGTGCTCGGCTGAGATGAAGAGGTTGGTACACGAGAGGAATTCGTGACGGGCCGCATCAAACCAGCCAAATGGTTCAAATGGCTCTGAGCACTTTGGGACTTAACATCTGAGGTCATCACTCTCCTAGAACTTAGAACTACTTAAACCTAACTAACCTAAGGACATCACACACACCCATGCCCGAGGCAGGATTCGAACCTGCGACCGTAGTGATCGCGCGGTTCCAGACTGTAGCGCCTAGAACCGCTCGGCCACCTCGGCCGGCCACATATTTCATTTACTATCTGTAAAGAATCACTGTGTGGCAAGATCACCCACCTACCAAACGTGGGGGAGGGGGGGGGTGGAGGGGGAGAGGGTGAGAAAGCAGTGTAGCCCACGACGCGAGAATACCCATACTAGTCATTCATTATTTGCGAACGAGAGCAATTAGAGACTTGCAACAAACTTTACACACAATTTCAAACCTTTATGATGAAAGCAAAAAAAGCTTATCGCACTAAAATTGCCACATGAAATAAGATGTTTTAATTAATTACTTCTTTACGACTAACTGTATTCGTGACACATTTTGCAGACCGTATTGTACCAGAAAAATTACATCATTGTACACTTAGTTCAGAAGACATGTCATAAGCACAGAAGCTTGAAAAACTACAGCATCATGCAAGACGTTTAAATCTTGCTACTTCTTTACTACTAAATCTATTCACAACCCATATCGCATACAGTAGGCACTTATACCAATGGCTGTACCTGCAAAATTATGTCGTTGTACACCACATCCTTCAGGAGCTACATTACAATAAACATTGAGCTGCCTGAAAGTAAGACTGCTGGGCGACATTCGCTAGACATACAGGTGAAATATGTGTGCAAATACGTGTGAAATATAAATATATTTGACATGAGCGCATTGACCAAAGCCACAGGTAAAAAGCTCATTTGATATCCCTGAAATGATTTCAGTCGAATTTGGTACATATATTAGCTACAATCTGGAAGAAATACTGGGGGGGGGGGGGGGGGGTAAGAACCCCTAGCCTCCTACTGGAATGAATGAAATACTGTGAAGAGAGAAAGGAGAACGATGAGACGGACAGACAAAAGGAGGAAGGAGGAAATACCACATATGAGAGGAGGAGGAGGTGGTGGTGGATATGGATATGGATATGGATATGGATGGATGTGGATATGGATGTGGACAGACGTAGGCGAGGGGAATATGGGCAGAGAATGGAGAGAGGAGGAGATGGACAGAGAATCGAGAGGCGGAGGTGGACAAAGACGGGGGAGGAAGGGCTAGGCAGAGAAATGGTGGAGGAGGAGATGAACAGGCAGAAGGGGATGAAGAAATGGATATAAAAAGGGAAGAGGAGGAGATGGACACAGAAAAGAAGGGGATGAGGTGAATACAAAGAGTGGGGGAGGAGGAGATGGACAGACAGAGGAGGAAGGTGGAGATGGACAGAGAGAAGAGAGGAGAAGTTTGGGAAGAAGAGGGGGAGGAAGAAATGGAATTAGATGGGTGAGGAAGAGCTGAACAGAGGAGGAAGGTGCAAAAGGCGGGGAAGGAGCAGCAGAGGAGCAGATTGACAGAGAGAGGGGGAGGGGGAGATGTATACAGAGAGATGCAGGAGGAGATGGACAGATAGCGGGGGAAGAAGGAGATTGAATTAAATACATATCTGGGCAAAGCTGGATACTCACGGTACCTTTCCGTATAAAATTTATTTTTCTTGATCGTACATTTGTAAAATTTCCACCTGTCTCGTGTGCTTGACCAATCAACTTAAGGTCATTAACATTTCACTACAGTAAGTAACTCGTCACATTTATAGCAAACACATTATTGTGTCATTGACTAGTGGATGTTGCTTACTTAAGCAATCGAAAATGGCCAACATTTTGTAAATGTGCGATCAAGGCAAATACATTTTGTATCTAACTAACTGTTCACAGCCGTCTCAGCTAACTAAATAAATCACTAAAGCACTTCATGCGACTAATTCTCGCTTTGATAGAGGATATTAATGTTTTGAGCGGGTCTTTGATATCTTTTCACAGCGAATTTTAGTCCCAGACCTGAACATTTCTCCCAGTATTGCTACAACAGACTAAAAGTACTGCCATGAAGATTGAATTTTCTCACCATCCTCTATACCAACAAACCCTTGGACCAATCTTTCCTCTCCTGTATATTTGTTCCTCCAAATGGTTGAACATCACGTCTTGGTTTCTGTATCCACTCATCTACACTGTGCCATAACAATCCCATTCCCTTCCCCTTGCGTCACGTTCCAGTTCAGAGAACAGATGGAGGTGACGCAGTGGTTAATGTACCGAACTCACATTCGTGAGGAGCAGAATTATATCCCCGTTCACGTATTCAAATGTGAGTTTTCCATGGTTTCCCTAAATCGCTTAAAGTAAAAGCCCAGACAGTTCTTTTGAAATGGGTGCGGCCAATATGCTTCCCTCTATCCAACTTAGTGCGTTTCATCTGACAACCTCGTCCTCAATAAGACAGTGAACTCTATGTATCCTAGCTTCTTGCATTCCTGGTATACTGCCACACATCCCCACTTCCTAATACGCCCCCCTCGTCGATAAACAAGCAACAAGCTATTCGCCCACTGAATCGCTGAAGCGTTCCGCCCTCATTTTATCTTTTATCAGTGCAGATCCTGTCTATTCAGAGCAGTGAACTACTTCGACGGCCATTTTCGCCCTCCCTGTATACTGCTTTCTTTTTTAAATAAAGTTTGCGATTTCATAATGATCTATCTTACATTCGTGGATGGTTTATTCACCGATAACAGCCACAATCGCCTGACGAGAAAGTGAAATTATAATAAGAAAAAATAGCCGATTTTATCGCCTGTACACTCCCGTATGGGCCCTAATCTCGGTTCCACTTTCGTTTCGGTCCCTTCGTGAATTATAATACAGACTAAGTAGAATATTTTTATATTTGGTCTCGAAATTGGACTTTTAACTTTCGCAATAACGGCGATTCGGGCAAAATCAGCAAACAGTCGTGACTTATTGTCTCGAAATGTTTACTCTCCCGTAAGCTAGCGCTCAAGATACTGCAGCCTCATTGCCAGAGGGTGGGCTTCGGACAAAACAGTACATCGTGAATGAAGTGCAGATCGTTGTCAAAATTGTACCAGTGGAAGAAAATTAAATTTAAATCTCACCAAGAACTTCGTGCACTGACTTAAAAGTGATTCGTTGTATCTGAAGACCTTTCGAAGCGACTTCTATGGCTGGCTCCGGAAAACCATTAATTCACGTTGACGTTCTTGTCAATCTTTCTAGGCCGGTCATTATGGCCCGCCATATTCTCCAAGAGCCTCTGTAAACCTACTGTGCCACTTTCGTGGTGAAGACGGAGAGAGTATTTTCTTTACGTAGGCCTATCATTTCCTGAACTTTCTCCATGCCTATGTGTTTCATACGGTAATAGCACAATGGTGTTGAAATAAATATAGTCGCTCTCTGGTAGCATGTCTGGAAGAAAATACGTTACCATCCTTATGTCACAACATGTCATGACCACTATCAATGACTAAACAAAAATGATGCCTCACATCTGCGGATAAATTACAGCAGTCGTTGCGACGGCTGCACTCAACTTTTTGATACTGACTTGTGGAGGTTTTCTTTGCAGCAAG
Organism: Schistocerca serialis cubense; assembly: GCF_023864345.2. Taxonomy (NCBI): domain Eukaryota; kingdom Metazoa; phylum Arthropoda; class Insecta; order Orthoptera; family Acrididae; genus Schistocerca; species Schistocerca serialis. The sequence goes on along the minus strand of NC_064643.1, from coordinate 283,177,177 downwards.
CCTTTTTTGGCACCATCATTCTTGAAGAAGCGGAGAGTAGCTGGATACGGAGGCGCTAATGAGTACTGTATCAGTAGAGTCTTTTCAGTCTATCTGTCGCCCACACAGTGTTTTATCGACGCACGCTCTGACTTCAGAATGGTAGCAATGCCGAGCACCACCTTGTTGTCATTTAAGTCGATCATTTATGAACAGTGGCAAACGCCTTGCTGCAGTCGTAACACCGGTTCCCGTCATATCACCGAAGTTAAGCGCTGTCGGGCTTGGCTACCACTTGGATGGGTCACCGTCCGGGTCTGCCAAGTGCTGATGGCAAGCGGGGTACGCTCGGCCCTTGTGAGACCAATTGAGGAGTTACTTAATTGAGAAGTAGCGGGGCCAGTCACGAAAACTGCCAATGGCCGGGAAAGCGGTGTGCTGAACACATGCACCTCCGTATACGCATCCGGTGGCGCCTAAGGGCTGATGATGACATGGCGATCGGTCGGTACTGTTGGGCCTTCAAGGAATGTTCGGAGGCTGTTTTTGTTTATATATATATATATATATATATATATATATATATATATATAGCATAACTGGTGATCGGTATTTATATATTTATATACATTCTCTAGACATCGATTTTCCCTCGCATTAAATACAGCTCATCAGTTATGCTATCTTGAAAGAAAGCAGACCAGACAAGTAGTGCTATACCAGAGCACATAACACATTGACACCCGGTGAATTCAGACAAAAACGTAGATCTGCAGGAACCTAGTATACACAATTGTAGCTGATTACAGTGTTTGTACGTATGAAGGAAGGAAGATTAGAGGTCTAAAGACTAATCGTTATGTCTGAACTATACCTCGTCACATCAGATCATTTTACTAACGAACTTTCATTCTCGTAAACCAAGCCTTGTTGCGAATAGCGGGACTGAAGCATTCGACCTGGATCACCCACTTCTTGTCATCCTGTAGACACAGTCTCCAGACTTCACCACATACATTTGATCGGATTACCTCACTTTTGCGTGCACACAGATTTATAAATTTTTGCAGATTATGGTATGGACTATTGCAACTCCCACATCACTGGCAGCTGGGCTTGTTACTGTTGGTAGTTATCCAAGAGTTTGTTTATGCATGCAGTCAGCTTCAAATTAATCGAGAACTGACAATATTTCTATGCATCACTGGCTAAGTTCCAGACTTCCAGTCCCATTCAACACACCGTTGCATTGCCCAGACGTAAATTTATGTTCAAAGTATGATCTTCGCCATTGGTTGGAAAAGTATCAGACTACATTAACTCGCTAGAACAGAAACAACTTTCAATTTTGTCAAAAAGGGAATATCGTTTCTTAGACACCGTGCTTACCGTTTGACGGGTTATACTTTTATCATTTGCTGGTGTTACATAATCAGTTCCAATGACCTGTAACTTTTCCTGTTGGTGCAAGAAGTTGCGAGCTAACATCCCAAAGATTTTCGGGCTCACAAGCGGTTCCTCTTCGTTGAAATGTCTTGGCTCAAACTCGTCGAGGGGTTGAACCGCACGTGTCGCATTACACGCCCTAAATAAGACACTTGTGACCCTTTGGTTAAATTGTCTGGCGAATGGCAAGTTTGCGAAAATGTATGAAACAAAGTTAATATAACGTATAATAACAGTAATAATGGGAACTAAATTAACGATCCACAAATGATGTAGGCCACACATTTGCAATTTGGTTAGAATAATGTTTATTCAGAAAGCAAACTGATAGCTAAAGTGGTCGTATTTAGAATTAATATTACACTCTAGCGCATATCCATTTGACACAGTCCGATCATTCACAATCTCATCGTGAATTGCAAGTCCAATACTCCACCGAATTAACTACGCGAAAAGTTAAGAGTTCACACCAGGCGCGCGGCTGCTCACCGCTCAGAGACTAAGTCCCTAGATACCACACAATACGAAATTTTCTAAGTCGTTTCACTTCCTAGCTACCTAAAGACCGACCGTTCGCTTTCGCGTCTTCACCAGCACCGTACCCTTTGGTGTCTAGGCCAGAACTGCCCTCTGCCTGTTTCCGGCCGCGTCTCCCGCGTGCCGAACACCGTCGCTCAACTGGCTAGGGCAGTTCCCTTTCCTGAAGCCGTCCACCTGATTGGCTACAGCTTATTCTACATTATTTTACATTTTAACATATTTAAATAATCAAAGCTTGACCACTTTCACGTTCTAAATAAAGTAACAATAATATCCATTACATAATAAACGTTAAACTCTTTTACATAAAGCCTATACAATTTCCTTCTTAACCTTGAATGTCACGGCTAATAGCCTTGCAGCAATGTGCTTTCTGGTAAATAAAGAACAAAAGTAACTATTACGCACTAAACTTTACGGCAAATATTCTATTACGTAATGATTCAATAAGGTGTCATGCTGTCAACGTTCAATGTGTTTTGTGTGGAGGAAACGATGATCTGATGCTTAACTGAAAATACTGATAATTTAAATTTACTATATGTTTCAAACAAATAAAATTACAGAGTTGATATTTACAATATTTGTCATTTTAACGATGCGCTTCTATATGAAACGTCGATCGTTAAGATCGACCAAAGCGTTCAGATTTTATCATTCAGCTCTTTGTTACAAAACTTGTTAATTTCACTTTAACAGTAAATCCTAAACTATTACAGATATGATCAATATTCAAGTTTGATTGGGATCGCCATGAAAATTTATGAAGGATAGTGGATTAAAATTACTGTGACTTCATTCTCAGAATTACTACAGATTTAAATAGTTTTTTATAAATTTTTCCCTTTATGGCAAATCTTAGGTCCACCATATTTAACACTTCTACATCTCCCATGCCATAAACGTCTTCTACGGGGTTTCTTTATTACGTAGGTTCTCGTCTGTCTCACTCACACACTACATCGCTTAGGTCTCATTCAGCACAAAATACGTCTGTGAATTTCCACATCTCGTGGCGAATCTTCGCTCTTTGTGGCACTCGGTCCTGGATGAAAGGGTTCGTTTCACAATTCCTGAGGGCTGACTCTTTCGGCCATATACTTAAATGAGAGCGAAATGCTCGTTAACTCACAAAGTACTCCATAGCTCTCTGTCTTACATGTGCTGCACGTTACGGTATAGAATTGTGGCATTTGTAGCAACTTTTGACATACGTTATCCTTCTTCAGGTGCAACTTTAACTTGCAGTTACTCACTACGAGCTAACTCTGTCTATAAAAACGCCGCAGTGGTTCGCTTCTGTACACTGCGCCTTTCGCTGGCTTCATTTCTGATGATTCCTCCCGCCTATGTCAAGACTTTCTACCAAAAGTTTTCTCTAGCATCTGATCCTACTTCATTAATTATACCGCTAGAAGTAATCTTTGTTTACCCTCCTGTTCAGTTAATGTGGTGACTGCGATGTCTTACCATGGCTGTCATGTGCTACACAGTCGGCTGGAGTGGCCGAGCGGTTCTAGGCACTTCAGTCTGGAACCGCGCGACCGCTACGGTCGCAGGTTCGAATCCTGCCTTGGGCATGGATGTGTATGATGTCCTTAGGTTAGTTAGGTTTAAGTAGTTCTAACGACTAGGGGACTGATGACCCCAGATGTTAAGTCCCATAGTGCTCAGAGCCATTTGAACCATTTTGTGCTACACATTTTCCTGTACTTCCGTGTGTGGAGACTTGAGCAGTACGCACATTAACGGAGTTTCCTCTGTCTAGATGAAACTATTATGATACTTCTTCACTGTCCTGATGAGTTTACAACTATGGTTCTTCTTTATTTACTCCTACACCTCCTCTTCCTTCCTTCGAGTCGACAACAACCTTCCATCGCGAGCAAGCTGGACAACAAAACTGCTACACCAAGGAGACATCCCAGAAATGCCATTTGAGATGATCTCTTGTCTTCATAATGACCTGAATTCTGGCAGGCAGAATGTCCACAATATCCTTCAGGTACGTCATACTCAGCTGAAGCCACTCGTAAACTCCAGGCTTCCGGAGCATCAAATCATCTTTCTGAGTTTTAGAAGACAATGAGTATTTTCCATAACAGAACGTAAGGCGCTACGAATGAAAGCAAAGACGGCCATAATCAGTGCAGAACAAGACACAGAAAGACTTAAATCAAGGGCTTTCTTCCATATGTGGGAAACCTATTGTCGCAAATAGGACGGATCCTCAGCAGCAAACACACAGTAAAAGTGATTTTTCGTCCTCCAACGAATACAACAACACTCTTGGGTACCGTTAAAGATGATTTCATGCTCCGGAAAGCTGAGGTTTACAAGATCGCCTGTGAACGTAGTCTCATGTACATCGGACAGACGATTCGTACAGTCCATGAAAGATGTACGGAACACCTCAGGTACACTCCTCTCTTTCAGCCAAATGCATCGGCTTTGGCAGAACACTGTATTGCTACTAAACGCCGGCCGAAGTGGCCGTGCAGTTAAAGGTGCTGCAGTCTGGAACCGCAAGACCGCTACGGTCGCAGGTTCGAATCCTGCCTGGGCATGGATGTTTGTGATGTCCTTAGGTTAGTTAGGTTTAACTAGTTCTAAGTTCTAGGGGACTAATGACCTCAGCAGTTGAGTCCCATAGTGCTCAGAGCCATTTGAACCATTTGCTACTAAACACATTAGCGTTGTACGAAAACGTCGAAATGTCGAAATTTTAGTGTCTATATATAATCTTCCTGGAACTCAGTGGTGAAAGAGGCAACTGAAATTCGCTTGACGACGAATTTAGTTCGGCCACTCCCGCCAGAGGTTCGAGTCCTCCCTCGGGCATGGGTGTGTGTGTGTGTTGTTCTTAGCATAAGTTAGATTAAGTTAGTTTAATTAGTGTGTAAGTCTAGGGACCGATGACCTAATCAGTTTGATCCCTTAGGAATTCACACACATTTGAACATTTTTTTCTTTCGAATTTAGTTAATAGACATGGCAGTTTCAGCTTGGGTAAGTTATAAAATCCGGCACTTTCTGTTAGAAACATAGAAAAACGTCGTGACAGTGCTTCTCAGAGTGATACATCGACATCCCAGCCTGGATCGATTGCGCAGCCACAGATACAATTCGCGCACACTGTACTTCTTCGCCGCCGATCAGCGTCTCTGGCGACTGTGCATCAGTGGCCACATGGGCAGTGGCGCGTTCCGCGAGTTCAAAAGTACGGAGTGAGTGCTGGAGCGTCGACTCACTCTGAAGATACACAGCCGAAATATTAGAAGAAGAAGCTTAATTTATGCTGCTGCACACCCTAAAAGTTATGGAGCTTATGCTGAAGTCCATTTGCAGTGAATTGGAGTCCATTGTTCGATATACAGTTCGGGAAAGCCCTTCGATGGCTGGAACGTGGACTTGCACTTTTATTGTGGTTTCTGTTGTGGCGGACGCTATATTCACCACATTTGGGTATTCACACTAGATGTCCACGACTATTAGCGACATAGAGCTCAGAAATTGGCCAACAGATTCGAAATAAATGAGATCTGGGCTGTAGGGTGGATGAGGAAGAAGAGTCCGATGAAGTTTTCAGAGCTCTTCTCGGGTGCACAGGTTTGTGTGGGGCCTTGCATTGTCACGGAGAAGTGGAAGGTCGTTTCCACTTGTGTGGCTACGAACGTCCTGACGTCACTTCTTCAATTTCGTGAGGGTAGCAGAATACCCTCAGAGTTAGTCGTTGCACCATGAAGGAGGACATCAGACAGAATAATCCCTTCATAGACCAGTTGTGCATAGAAGTGTTGGTGGTTGTGATCTGTCGATCATCTCGAATGAGAGTATCGGCACGTTCTGACGTTGCAGGAGTCACAGCTGTGTGTGGCCGGACGGCACACGGGAGTTTGGACAAATTTGCGTGACATCGTTCCGATGATGACACAGATCTCGCCCAACAACTCACCATGCTTTTGTTCATTGTCATGTCTCCGTAGATATGCTGTAAGTGCCTATGAATATCTAAGATCCTCTGGTTTTCCGCCAAAACAAACTTTATGACACCTTCTGCTTGGAAACACTTCTCCACTACAGACGCCTTTTTGAAAGCTACTTATAGCGCCATGACGTGCCGGAACTCCACGAAACTAAGGGACTGAAGTGGGACCGTTCCACGATGTCCCACAACAGATTCTGATTTTTAACCGAAATTGGTCGATGATAAATATTGCACTTTTTAATTACTGAACGCCCCTCGTAAGTAGACGTAGATGCAGGTATTGGGTGTCTCGCACATCTTCAGTTCGATTGTTATACTGACTATTTTAACGCCTCCTGTAATTATAGACAAGCGACATTCCTACACTACTGGCCATTAAAATTGCTACACCAAGAAGAAATGCAGATGATAAACGGGTATTCATTGGAGAAATATATTATACTAGAACTGACATGTAATTAAATTTTCACGCAGTTTGGGTGCATAGATACTGAGAAATCAGCACCCAGAACAACCACCTCTGGCCGTAATTAGGGCCTTGATACGCCTGGGCATTGTGTCAAACAGAGCTTGGATGGCGTGTACAGGTACAGCTGCCCATGCAGCTTCAACACGATACCACAGTTCATCAAGAGTAGTGACTGGCGTATTGTGACGAGCCAGTTGCTCTGCCACCATTGACCAGACGTTTTCAGTTGGTGAGATGTCTGGAGAATGCGCTGGCCAGGGCAGCAGTTGAACATTTTCTGTATCCAGAAAGGCCCGTACAGGATCCGCAACATGCGGTCGTGCATTATCCTGCTGAAATGTAGGGTTTCGGAGGTATCGAATGAAGGGTAGAGCCACGGGTCGTAACACATCTAAAATGTAACGTCTACTATTCAAACTGCCGTCAATGCGAACAAGAGGTGACCGAGACGTGTAACCAATGGCACCCCATACCATCACGCTGGGTGATATGCCAGCATGGGGCGATGACCGCAGCCATGGTATCCGAGCTGATAGTCCATGCTGCTGCAAACGTCGTCGAACTGTTCGTGTAGATGGTTGTTGTCTTGCAAACGTCCCCATCTGTTGACTCAGGGATCGAGACGTGGCTGCACGATCCGTTACAGAAATGCGGATAAGATGCCTGTCATCTCGACTGCTAGTGATACGAGGCCGTTGGGATCCAGCACGGCATTCTGTATTACCCTCCTGAACCCACCGATTCCATATTCTGCTAACAGTCATTGGATCTCGACCAACCGCGAGCAGCAATGTCGCGATACGATAAACCGCAATCGCGATAGGCTATAATCCGACCTTTATCAAAGTCGTAAAAGTGATGGTACGCATTTCTCCTCCTTACACGAGGCATCACAACAACGTTTCACAAGGCAACGCCGGTCAACTGCTTGTTTGTGTATGAGAAATCGGTTGGAAACTTTCCTCGTGTCAGCACGTTGTAGGTGTCGCCACCGGCGCCAACCTTACGTGGATGCTCTGAAAAGCTAATCATTTGCATATCACAGCATCTTCTTCCTGTCGGCTAAATTTCGCGTCTGTAGCACGTCATCTTTGTGGGGTAGCAATTTTAATGGCCAGTAGTGTAAATAATGCATCCACCCTGACAAAAGGAGCACGCTCTATCTCCAACGCAGCAGAGGTCTCCAATTCAGTTGCTTTTGAGCGTACTAACTGCTAGCACCAGCGTTTCGCAAGCAAGCGCAAGTAGAGTGTGGATTAAAGGACGCAGTATTATGTTCTCAAAATAACTTTCCTCATTAAGGATTAGCGCTCACGTCCGGAATATTTTAGTTGGTTCCCAGCTACAGAACGAAGGTGCCGAACAGTGGGATGGGATGGTTGGAGATTCAGCGGGAAAGCTGATAGCGCGGCGGCGAGCGCCTCTGCTTTCACCCTTTCGCCCGACCCTGGCGGGAGCGCGAGTATAAAGTGAAGCCCACCTTACCTTTCATTTGTGACCCGGACGGCTGGGATGTCTTCAGCTGTGAGTGAGTGGGCGAGAGTCCGGGCGAAAGTCGTCGGGCGCGGGCAGCGGTTCTGCCGGTCCAGCAACCGCCTGCAGACGCCTCGCCTCCCCACGCACTGTGCCACAGTCTGCCACAAGGAAGGGGACTGGAGTACCTACTCACCTCCGCCACCAGGAAGGTTACCTGCACCGGAATCGACACGCCGGTGTCATTTAAATCATGTCTCGGTCGCGGTCGTTTGCCCAAAGAAATACTGGGTGGTCCATTGATCGTGACCGGGCCAAATATCTCACGAAATGAGTGTCAAACGAAAAAACTACAAAGAACGAAACTTGTCTAGCTTGAAGCAGGAAACCAGATGGCGCTATGGTTGGCCCGCTAGGTGGCGCTGCCATAGGTTAAACGGATATCAACTGCGTTTTTTTAAATAGGAACCCCATTTTTTTATTGCATATTCGTGTAGTACGTAAAGAAATATGAATGTTTTAGTTGGACCACTTTTTTCGCTTTGTGATAGATGGCGCTGTAATAGTCACAAACATATGGCTCACAATTTTAGACGAACAGTTGGTAACAGATAGGTTTTTAAAATTAAAATACAGAACGTAGGCTAGTTTGAACATTTTATTTCGGTTGTTCCAATGTGATGCATGTACCTTCGTGGACTTATCGTTTCTGAGAACGCATGCTGTTACAGCGTGATTACCTGTAAATACCACATTAATGCAATAAATGCTCAAAATGATGTCCGTCAACCTCAATGCGTTTGGCAATGTGTGTAACGACATTCCTCTCAACAGCGAGTAGTTCGCCTTCCGTAATGTTCGCACGTGCATTGACAATGCGCTGACGCATGTTGTCAGGCGTTTTCGGTGGATCACGATGGCAAATATCCTTCTACTTTCCCCACAGAAAGAAATCCGGGGACATCAGATCCGGTGAACGTGCTGACCATGGTATGGTGCTTCGACGACCAATCCACCTGACATGAAATATGCTATTCAATACCGCTTCAAACGAACGCGAGCAATGTGCCGGGCATCCATCATGTTGGAAGTACATCGCCATTCTGTTATGCAGTGACACATCTTCTAGTAACATCGGTAGAACATTACGTAGGAAATAAGCATACATTGCACCATTTAGATTGCTATCGATAAAATGGGGACCAATTATCCTTCATCCCATAATGCCGCAGCACAAATTACACTAACCCACCAAGGTCGCTGATGTTCCACTTGTCGCAGCCATCGTGGATTTTCCGTTGGCCAGTAGTGCATATTATGCCGGTTTACGTTACCGCTGTTGGTGAATGACGCTTTGTCGCTAAATAGAACGCGTGCAAAAAATCTGTCATCGTCCCGTAATTTCTCTTGTGCCCAGTGGCATAACCGTACACGTCGTTCAAAGTCATAGCCATGCAATTCCTGGTGCACAGAAATATGGTACGGGTGCAATCGATGTTGATGTAGCATTCTCAACACCGACGTTTTTGGTATTCCCGATTCTCGCGCAGTTTGTCTGCTACTGATGTGCTGATTAGCCGCTACAGCACCTAAAACACCTACTTGGGCATCCTCATTTGTTGCAGGCCGTGGTTGACGTTTCTCATGTGGCTGAACACTTCCTGTTTCCTTAAATAACGTAACTATCCGACGAACGGTCCGTACACTTGGATGATGTCGTCCAGGATACCGAGCAGCGTACATTGCACACGCCCGTTGGGTATTTTGATCACAATAGCCATACTTCAACACGATATCGACCTTTTCCGCAATTTGTAAACGGTCCAGTTTAACACGGGTAATGTATCACGAAGCAAATACCGTCCGCACTGGCGGAATGTTACGTGATGCCACGTACTTATACGTTTGTGACTGTTATAGCGCCATCTATCACAAAGCGAAAAAAGTGGTCCAACTAAAACATTCATATTTCTTTACGTACTACACGAATATGCAATAAAAATGGGGGTTCCTATTTTAAAAAAACGTAGTTAATATCCGTTTGACCTGTGGCAGCGCCATCTAGCGGGCCAACCATAGCGCCATCTGGTTTCCCCCTTCAAGCTAGACGAGTTTCGTTCTTTGTAGCTTTTTCTTTTGCCGCTTATTTCGTGAGATATTTGGCCCGGTCACTATCAGTGTATATTCGAACGTAATACGGCTGCGCTAACTTGCTCTCGTGTTCGAATGTGAATCGATTGATGATTCAAATGGCTCTGAGCACTATGGGACTTAACATCTGAGGTCATCAGTCCCCTAAACTTAGAACTACTTAAAGCTAACTAACCTAAGGACATCACACACATCCATGTCTGAGGCAGGATTCGAACCTGCGATCGTAGTGGTCGCGCAGTTCCAGACTGAAGCGCCTAGAACCGCTCGGCCACAACGCCCGGCCTGTGAATTGATTGAAACGGGGGGAAAAGAACCTGGGTGGTGGTAGTAGGACTCGCGCTCTGGGGGTTCTGTGCAAACTTAATTGTGCATGTAGATGATAATAATAATAACACCTCAAAACTTATGCTTCAAGAAACAATATGACAAACTTGCACTAACTAATCAAGAGAACGGTCTGGAACTGACACATTTTTCTCTGGTCGAATTGTCCTGAAACTGAAACAAGATTCCTAACACAGGGCTGCGCCTCCATTCGCCTAGAATCACTCCCACCAACATGTGGAGAGGATCCAAAAACATACACTTAAATTAACAAACAACAAGACATCCGGTGACGACGGTATCTTTGCAGAACTAGCAAAGAACCTTGGACCAAAGTCTTTACAGAACTTACACGAATAATCACAACCATCTGGCAAACAGAGAAACTTCCTGACGTCTGGAAGTGTGCATTTATCCACCCTCTATGCAAGAAAGGAGATAGGACAGATACGAACAACTACAGGGGAATCCCCCTGCTACAAGTCATCCACACAATTTTCTCAGCGTGCTTACTGCAGAGAACACAAGAACAATTAGAACGCAAAATTTGTGAATACCAGGCAGGCTTCCGCCCCGGTCGTTCAAACACAGAACAAATTTTCAATACGAAAATAATTCTAAAATACGAGGCTATCAGGAATACTCCAGTCATTTGCACTTCCATAGATTTGAAGAAAGCGTATGATTCTGTTGTCCGTCAATCGTTATTAAACGTCTCAGAAGAACGATGACTCGACCCAAAAACACAACGACCGACCAAACAGACTGTGGCTGGCAAAAACTCGAAAGCTAAATTCATGGGTGCTGGTGCTTATCTATATTAATGTTCCACCGAAGCACCACAGGGCTTTGCCCGTCTGACTTCTAATATGGCTGTATGGCATTTAGAGGAAAAGCTTTTGTAGTTTATCTAAATCATGTTTGCATGTCTGCCTGTTTTGTTTGTAACTGTTGTGCCCTGAATCCTCCGGTTAATGTTGATTTTGGACGCTTGTCTGTAGCATCAGGATAATGGGGTCCTAACTGATTTATTAGTTGGTGGGTCGAAGTAGATGCCTTTTCATAGAGTTTTTCTGATTTTCTTTTAATACAGGTATAGATGGATGGTTCCTATAAGAGGTCCTTAATGTGAGTGTTTGGCGTGTAGCGGTCTGCTTCGGCGATGACGCGGAGGATTCTGTTTTGAAGTCTCTGAATTTTTTGCAGGTGTCCGTCTGCTGCCATGGACCAAACTTCCGATCCATATAAAATACTTGGCAGGATAACTGACCTGTTATAATCTAAGTTTCATTTCTATGATGAGTCCTCCACCTTTTAAGAGTGGGTACAGTTGGATGAAACCAGTGTAGCCTCTACCTCTGTATCTGTTTATCTGCTTTGCGAAGGTTAAGCGTTTGTCTAGTTCAAGGCCTAGATATGTAGCTGAGCCACTCCATTCTATTTCCTTTTCAGCTACAAGAATACGTCTGTTTGGGGGGGGGGGGGGGGTCAGTTTCCTCGTAAACATAGCTGCTACTGACTTTTCAGGATTTATTTTCCAAATATTGCACCATTTTACGATTTCGTCCAAGTGCTCCTGCAGCTTTTTTGTTATGAAACTGAGGTTGCTGCTACTCCTGTAAACCGCCGTGTCATCGGCATACAGCGCTATCTCACCTCCTGCCGACTTTGGCACGTCGTTTGTGTATAGAGAGTATAATATGGGGCCAAGAACTGAGCCCTGCAGAACTCCTGCCACAGCGTCCCTGATCGCGCTTACATGTTTGCCGCACCTGACGCAGTACTGCCTCCCCACCAGAAACGAGTCAATCATGCTGATGATAAGTCCTGGAATGACTACTGGGATAACTTGTATATTAAGTCATCATGCCAGACTTTGTCGAATGCTTTCTCGATATCGAGAAAGACTGCTTCTGTGCTGTGTTTCCAGTCTCTCGCCCTGCATGTGTGTTCCACCAGGCGCAGGGATTGATGGCTGGTGCTATGTTCATGGGTGAAATCTCTGACCCCTTCGTGATCAAACTGGAGTACGCCAAGGCGACGGATTCTCTCCACTATTGTTCAACATAGTCCTCGAGGGAGTAATGAGGGAATGGAAAAAGAACTGAAAATCCAGGGACACTGGAAATCAACACGAGTAGCACGATCCCGGGACAAGATGGAAATCTCAGACCTAACTTTCGCAGACGACCTGGCCACACTTTCGGATAAATAAGCAACAGCAACCAGACAAACAAAAATACTAAGAGAACGTGCAGAAAAAGTTAAGCTGCAAATCTCTTTCCAGAAGACCGAATTCTTCTTCTCAAAATTAAACTTACAAAAATTAGATACGAAATACGGCAAGATAAACAGAGTTACACATTTCAAATAACTAGGAGAAATCCTCGAACTTATTGGAGTAGAAAAAAATATCACAGAAGACAAGGGTACAAAAAGTGAAGAGAGCTTACGACAGAACATAAGACTTATATAACAAGAAATGCATGTCCATTCAAACAAAGATCAGGCACTACAACATAGCAATGAAGCCCGAAATATTGTGTGCAACTAACACACTAACACTCCATAGCCGGCCACGGTGGCCGAGCGATTCTAGACGCTTCAGTCCGGAACCGCGCTGGTGCTACGGTCGCAGGTTCGAATCCTGCCTCGGGCATGGATGTGTGTGATGTCCTTAGGTTAGTTAGGTTTAAGTAGTTCTAAGTTCCAGGGGACTGATGACCTGAGATGTTAAGTCCCATAGTGCTCAGAGCCATTTTTGAACACTCCATACAAAAAGCGAAAGGGAAAGCATACCGAAGGAAGAACGCAAAATCATGAGAAAAATTCTCGGCCCAAAGCTGGCAGAAGAGGGACACAGATTACACTCTAGGAAAACCATAGGTAAGATGTCAAACCCAGCAGCAGTTGTCAGAGAAAATTCAAATGGTTCAAATGGCTCTGAGCACTATGGAATTTAACATATAGGTCATCAGTCCACTAGAACTTAGAACTACTTAAACCTAACTAACCTAAGGACATCACACACATCCATGCCCGAGGCAGGATTCGAACCTGCGACCGTTGCAGTCACGCGGTTCCGGACTGATAGAAATTCAAGACATAAACATATACAGAGAAAAGATATACAAGTGGAATGTTAGAGAATGAAGTCCTAAAAACACAGAGACAAAGTGGGCTGAGGATAGAAAGAGACTGTATGGAGAGAATCGTGGAAGATCAGAAAAAATGTTCAAAGGAGGCAGAATGCTATGCGTGAACCTAACGGGGTCTCGATTAAAAATAATAATAGTAATAATAATTTCTTGCACTTCAATAGCCTGATGCAAGTCTTCCTATTTTAGGCCACTTTGCGTGACCCTAATAGAGTGTTGCAATGCTCTACGTTTAACCTCTTACGAATCAACTACTGAAGGGGAAACCGAGCCGCTAATGGTCAGCCCCACAAGACTCTGCTCGGTCACGTTCCATGTCTGTTGTCCTGATCCCGGCCGTGTGAATAGGCGAGCAAGACTGGTTGGTTGGTTGGTTTGTGGGATTTAAAGGGACCAGACTGCTACGGTCATCGGTCCCTTTTTCCAAAAACTAGAAACACCCACAGGGAATAAAAAACGAACAACAGAAAAGACGGCAGACGACTGGTCTTCCAAATGGTTCAAATGGCTCTAAGCACTATAGGACTTAACATCTGAGGTCGTCAGTCCCCTAGATTTAGAACTACTTAAACCTGACTAACCTAAGGACATCACACACATCCATGCTCGAGGCAGGATTCGAACTTGCGACCGTAGCGGCTGCGCGGTTCCGCACTGAAGCGCCTAGAACCGCTCGGCCACCGTGGCCGGCACTGGTCTCCCGTCGACGTCTCGCCTCCACCTGATTTCGCCTCGCCGAAATACACTAATAGAACGCGTCTCTGTCTCTGTCTGTCTCTCTCTCTCTCTCTCTTTCTCCCTGTGTGTGTGTGCGTGTGTGTGTGCTTGTGTGTGTGTGTGTGTGTGTGTGTGTGTGTGTGTGTGTCTTAAAATCATACAACACTCGGGAAATAATGTGGCATTTTAGTAGACTCACAGAAACAAAGATAAGGCTCATTTTCAAACAGAAATTATATTCTGCATGTCATTAATAGGAAACTACGTACGCATTAAATAAATACTATCCTTGAAATCTAGGAGACAACTGTCTTTGTATAGAAAACAGGAAGAACATTATGTATTTACAGAAGTAACTTTCTATGCTTTTCACTTGTTTGCAAGAGAAGAAATGTACATTTACTGTTGATCAGCGGTAGATTACTAAAACTTTCTGGATTTAACTGGCTGCGGCGATTTCTTAGCAAGATCCCGGCTTCACTAAAGCATTGTCCTCTATGTGCGCTTGCTGCTAGGATACATAAAATATGTCTTGCAGCTACAGCCAGGACTGGTAGATCCTTTACAGGCCTGCTCCACCACTTTAAGATGTCATCATTATCGGCGGGATGCGTTAATATCCAACCAAAGCCCTACTTTATTTGCAACGGATGATTTGTTATTCTTCCAGTTACTGAAACGATGCGTCTTTCCAGGTGACGATGAAATTGTAGTGGAAACCACTCTGTCAGTAAACAAAAGAGACACACAGAGAAAGACAAAGGAATAATAGGCAAATGATGTGGTAATAATGAAGGTGTACTTGGAAAATGTGTTTCACTTTGATGTAATATTATATGGCTATAAGACACTATGCGCTAACTACACAAAAACATTACGCTAACTATTGCATATTACACTTCCGAACTTGTATATATCTCTCGCACACTGTTGAGAGTTTCCTTCTTTTCATTTATAACAACCATATTCAGAACACAGAAGGACGGCCAAAGGAAAGTAACAGTATCAGGCTTGTAAGTAATTTATAACCTTCTCATGCAGAAAAGTCAAGGCTTGATTTTTAATTCCTTGCAATTCCTTTTAAATATATATATCTGCTGGTATACATCAGTAACACTATTTCATTACAAATCTATACTTTCCTCACAGGATAATGAAATAGAAGGTGATGACGTCATTTATCGCCAAGTAATTTCATCTGATGACCAAAGCGAATTTCAAATTGGTTTAGACAAGATCTGTATGGTGCAAAAAGTGGCAATGGACTCTAAATCTTGAAGAGTGTGAAGTCATCCACTTGAGTACTATAAATAATTCGCTGAATTTTAGTCACACGATCACTCACCAAGTCTAAAGTCTGTCAACTCAATTGGATACTTAGGGAGTACAGTTACGAATAACTTAAACTGGAATGATAGCATGTTGTGGGGAAAGCAAACCAAAGACTGCGATTTATCGACAGAACATTTAGAAAGTAACAGGTTTACTAAAGGGTCTGGTTACACTATGCTTGTTCGCCCTCTTCTGGAGTATTGCTGTGTGGTGTGGGATCCGTATCAGATAGGATCGACGAAGGACATCGAAAGAAGTGCAGTTCGTTTTATACCATCGCGAAATAGGGGAGAGAGTACCACGGATATGGTACTCAAATTGAAGCGGCAGTCACTAATATAAAGGCGTTTTCCGTTGCGACAGGTTCTCATGAAATTTAAATCACAAACTTTCTCCTCAGAATTTAGAAGTATTTCGTTGGCTTCCACCTACGTAGGGAGAAACGATCATCATAATAAAATAAGAGAAATCAGAGCTAGCTCGGAAGGATTTAACTGTTCACTTAAAGCTTAAATGTTGTTCGATGAACCCTCTGCCAGGTACTTCATTTTGAATTGCAGAGCAATCATGTGGATGTAGATGTACTTGTAACTGCATCAATTAAACTCACGTCACTTTCATTCTCATTGAGTTAACGCATTTGTTGTAGTATGTGGAACCAAAGAACTAACTGCATTTTACTTTCTGTTCGTCTTCTAATTCACCTTTGGCTTCCTTAAATAGTTTCAGGAAACCTACGTTCTTCCTGCAAGCCCATTATCATATCACTGCGATCTGTAAGAGGAATTCTTTTCCCCGGTATTGCAGTGCCGCTATGAAATACATTAAATGTATTCGCAATTGCGAATACGAACAACCATCAGCTTTGTAAGAGATTGAAGACTGAAAATTTGTGACGGACCGGTGCTCGAACCCGGATTTCCAACTTCACGCTTCCCGCTTAACGCTTCCCGCTTAAGGGGGGTAGGACGTCAAACGGGCCGACCTGGAGCAGGAGAGGCATCACAGGACTTTTTAATTTCCACTGTCTATACTTTTACAAATAAATTCATGAGACTTTGTCAGCATCACCAGGAAGGATTCATGATTCACACTCATTGCAGTGGAAGATCGAAAACGTAACAAAATAAATTTTTTACGTGTGAAATTTCATCACTCTTTCACTTACTAATGGCTGCATTTATTGCTATAGGTACACTTTTCTTCATAAGTTAGAGAGATTCTTCGATGAATTTTGCACAGCTTACAAACCCTACTTACAGGTGTATGAAACTCTAGAATTTATTTAAGTTATGAAAAAACGAATGAGCTGTTATATTTTAAACTTCATGTTTAGAAAAAACACAAATTTTCTAGTTAATTACCTCAATTTTTACCACAGTTTTTAATAGATTTGTAAAATTCTAGAGTTTCATACACCTTTGAGTATGGTTTGTATACTGTGCAAAATTCATCGAAGAATCTCTCTTACTTTTGAAGAAAAATGTACCTATAGCAACAAATGCTGCCATTAGTAAGTAAAAAAATGTTGATATTTCACATGTAAAAAAAATTATTTTGTTATGTTTTCGAACTTCCCCTGCTGTGAGTGTAAATTATGAATCCTTACTGGTCATGCTGACAAAGTTTTATGAATTTATTTGTAAAAGTATAGACAGTGGAAATTAAAATGTCCTGTGATGCCTCTCCTGCTCCAAGTCGGCCCGTTTGACGTCCTACCCCCCTTAACCGCTTTGGCTACGCGTGCACGAGCCACAGCCATATCTAGACTCCCATGCTTGCATGTCCGAAGGAACATTGCATAGTTCTTCTTAACAACACAGAGCAATATCGTATTTATCCTCCGATTCCAGGCAGTGACTTTCAACTAAAATATTCCCTTTCGTACGGGAATTACATAACATTTGTAGGAGTACAGGTTGTGACGTAAGAACGACGACGTATGGAAGTTTGGGTCTGGCAGTGGGTTGCGCATAGATAGTCAAAGCGGCTAAGGCGACAGCAAAGCAGGAACTACAGCTTCGAGTCTCGGTCCGGCAGAAATTTTCATTGTCGCCATTCCCTCATACAGCTGACAGTTATTCGTATTCGCAACTGCGAATACATTCCATGACTTCTTTTCCTACAGTAAAGCAGCAACTTCGTTGTATTGAGAATGTAAAGACTTCAGCATAATCTACAAGATGTTCCAACGTGTGCTCATTTCTTGTTTCATAATTGAGCAGAGGCCACTGTTCTTCATATATCGTACATTGCATTGCGAATTACTTACTGTTGCTGCAGTGTTCGGGGCATGATTTAACATGATTCTGTCTTCAACGAAGTCCGCCACCGTAACTAAGTAGTCAGCATGGCTGACTATCTTTCGGAGAACGCGGGTACGATACCGGTACTGCCAGGGAGGTTTCCTTGATGTTGGATGCTACGGGACGCACTCATCCTCGCGAAGCCAACTGAGTACGTGCCTGACCGAGTAGTAGCCGCTCCACGGCAGGGGAAATCTGCAAAACGGCCGGGAGAGCGGTGTGCTGACCTCACGCCTCTCCATACAGCTTTCGATGACGCCATAAGCAGGTAATGACTCGGCCGTCGGTCGGTACCATTAGGCCTCCGGGTCTATGGGACTGAGTTTTTTCTAGAGTTTATCTTCATCGAAAGTGTGGCTAAATGCTGTATTTATACAATGAGCAGCACAAGGAAGCCTTTTGTGATTTTCCAAGCCTTTTATTAGGCGTCTATTGGCACTCTCGCCAGAGACAAAAACAAAATTACGCATCATGTCTGGTGAAACTTTTCAGTCGGCAATCGTTCTTTTTGTTTCTTTCGTAGTATTTACCGCTGTCTTCTTAACGTTCAAATAAATAACCTGATTGTCCATGTATCAACTGTTGTTCCTTAATAACTTCCGTAATAACAGAAGGCATTACATTGTTTTTCACCTTCGATGCAATCAGAGGGCTGTTCAAAGTTGAACGTGTGCCTCTGTCTCTAGGACCGTAGCTCCCAAACGAAAGATGCGATTTTAATACAGCTTTTTTATTTGAAAGCTGGTTTAATCGGAATGGTTCTTGGCTATGTTACATGAAGGCCTGTTGAACCGTTTAAATTTCATCACGTAAATTAAGTAAAAACGTTTTCCGCCAGCACGCTCTTTTCATTAACGCAACGTATTACATAAGAGCTACATCAAGTTACGTAGTGCCAGATTGTAGGGCTCTAAAATATCTAAAAAGTCCGCGAGAACATTATCTTTTACGGCCGACCAACAATCATGAGTTTTGCTTTAGAAACCGCAAGTTTCAACACCTACAAATAAGAAAAAGACTCAACTGTAGTAGATAAACATTTGCTCTCGCATACTTTCTCATAGTTCTTTTTGAAGACTACAATTCAGTACTAAATCAAAATGATTTTGCCGAACATTTTAGGAAGCTTATTGCAAGAGAGCGCAATGACAGTCGACTTTCTTCCGACTTGATTTAGAATTATTGAGACTCATTTTTGCTTATGTTACTTAAATTATCTAAATATATACTAAAACAGTCAATGAATATGTATATGAATTAAAAATGAAACACGTAAATTGCTTAAGTGAAAAAGATCTCGCGTCACAATTTCGTGTTTCGTGCCGGAAAGTATTTATGTGAATATGGTCTAGTGGGTAGATCGTACCGTGTCTATTAGTAAAATATGAAGTTTAAAAAACAGGGATGAAATTGAAACTAAAAATTTAAAAAACTCTAAAAAGTAATATGTACTCCCTCTTTAAGTTTAATATAAGTAGTAATATTTTTATCCATGCGTCGTCGCGACGGGGGACCGCTAAGTAAATAAAACAAAAATAGAAGACATCTAAAAATGATAAAGTACGACAAGTCAGGTGCCTGGGCAACTTAGGTAAATATCAAAACAACAATATCAGATCACTGAGTCTAAATCTCAATCAATTTACACCGAAAAAAATCACGACATAGACAGAACCGTCAACGATGCATGCCCTCATGCGACTGCCTGTTCTGGTCGCCGCATATCGCGCTCGCGGTTTAATGAAGCTTGAGTTATTACACTATCCTCAGACCACTGCAAGTAATTAACGCATCACGCTAAGGTCGTACTTAATTATGAAAAATATGGTATAAAACAAAGAGGTAACTCTATTCTTTAACAATGTTGGCTAACTAAAGACGGGCTGGGTTTCATATTTTATGTAATAATTCATTACGAGTTTACTGGCTACTTTGAGGTGTGGAAGAGATGACGCCAGACAGAAGAGGTTTATACCCAGCAATAATGAAAGTATGTTGTTGTGCAAAGCATAGCTGTTGTTAGTTTTATTTGCTTAGCGGTCCCCTGACGCGACGACGCTTGGATCAAAATACACTACTGACCATTAAAATTGCTACACCAAGAAGAAATGCAGGTGATAAACGGGTATTCATTGGACATATATATTATACTACAACTGACATGTGATTACATTTTCACTTAATTTGGGTGCATAGATACTGAGAAATCAGTACCCAGAACAACCACCTCTGGCCGAAATAACGGCCTTGATAGGCCTGGGCACTGAGCCAAACAGAGCTTGGATGGCGTGTACAGGTACAGCTGCCCGTGCAACTCCAACACGATACCACATTTCATCAAGAGTAGTGACTGGCGTATTGTGACGAGCCAGTTGCTCTGCCACCATTGACCAGACGTTTTCAATTGGTGAGAGATCTGGAGAATGTGCTGGCCAAGAGATGTTAAACTCTAATTTTCCTTCCATCCTTCCTTCCTATCAGCCAATGTTGCTGGACCGTGCGAACATTGGGCAAAAGCGAAAGTGATCCAGTTTATCACGAAAAAATGTGTTCGTATACCAGGATACTGTTCCCATTCACACGTCGGCTGCTATGATGGCAAAATTGTGCGAGATGGGCTTTAAAATATTTACCCACATAGTATTATCCAGACAGTTTGCTTCATGGAACTTTTATCGTTCCTATCATCAACAGTCGGCTTGGAGGAATGAAATTTATGTACGCGGCCACATCAAGCTGCGGCTCAGTCTGCTTAAACGGAAAAGAAATAAAAGAGAAAACACACGTGTCTAATATGTGTGGGAACTGCAATACGTCGTAACCTCTCTCTCCCCCCTGTCTCTGTCCATCTCCCCTCCCTCTTTCCTTGCCCATCTCCTCCTCCTTCCCCCTCTCTCTATTCACCACCTCCTCCTCTCTCTCTGTCCATCGTCCTCTCTATCTATCTTCTCCTCCCCATCTCTCTGCCCATCTCGTACCGCCCCCTCTCTTTCTTCACATCTCAGTCCATCACATCCTCCTCTCTTTGCTCTCTCCATGTTCTTTCACCTCTCTCTGACCATGTCCTCCTTCCCGTTTTCTATATCCATTTCGTCCCATCCCTCTGTCCATCTCCTCTTCATCCATCTCTCTCCCTGACCTCGAGCCTTGTTTATTGTTATTGCAAATTCTTATTCTGTAGTACCATTCTAATCACAAATAAATCAGCCATAAATACAACCTTCATGTTTGCTGCCAACGTTTCACCTAACATTACCGCTGGATGTATTTCGTAAACCACATCAAATACTGACGAATCGATTCCACAGACCGAACGTGAGGAGAGGGGCTAGTGTAATTGGTTAATACAAACCATACAAAAATGCACGGAAGTATGTTTTTTAACACAAACCTACGTTTTTTTAAATGGAACCCCGTTAGTTTTGTTAGCACATCTGAACATATAAACAAATACGTAATCAGTGCCGTTTGTTGCATTGTAAAATGTTAATTACATCCGGAGATATTGTAACCTAAGGTTGACGCTTTAGTACCACTCCTCCGCTGTTCGATCGTGTATGAGTACCACTCCTCCGCTGTTCGATCGTGCGTATCGGAGAGCACCGAATTACGTAGGGATCCAAAGGGAACGGTGATGGACCTTAGGTACAGAAGAGACTGGAACAGCACATTACGTCCACATGCTAACACCTTTTTATTGGTCTTTTTCACTGACGCTCATGTACATTACCATGAGGGGTGAGGTACACGTACACACGTGGTTTCCGTTTTCAATTACGGAGTGGAATAGAGTGTGTCCCGACATGTCAGGCCAATAGATGTTCAATGTGGTGGCCATCATTTGCTGCACACAATTGCAATCTCTGGCGTAATGAATGTCGTACACGCCGCAGTACATCTGGTGTAATGTCGCCGCAGGCTGCCACAATACGTTGTTTCATATCCTCTGGGGTTGTAGCACATCACGGTACACATTCTCCTTTAACGTACCCCACAGAAAGATGTCCAGACGTGTAAGATCAGGAGAACGGGCTGGCCAATTTATGCGCCCTCCACGTCCTATGAAACGCCCGTCGAACATCCTGTCAAGGGTCAGCCTAGTGTTAATTGCGGAATGTGCAGGTGCACCATCATGCTGATACTACATACGTCGACGCGTTTCCAGTGGGACATTTTCGAGCAACGTTGGCAGATCATTCTGTAGAAATGCGTTGTATGTTGCAGCTGTTTGGGCCCCTGCAATGAAGTGAGGACCAATGAGGGGGACGCCAATGATTCCGCACCGTACATTTACAGTCCACGGTCGCTGTCGCTCTACCTGTCTGAGCCAGAGAGGATTGTCCGCCGACCAGTAATGCATGTTCCGTAGATTCACTGCCCCGTGGTTTGTGAAACCCGCTTCATCGGTAAACAGGCAGAACTGCAACGCATTCTCTGTTAGTGTCCGTTGACAGAATTGCACTCGATGATTAAGGTCATCACCATGTAATTGCTGATGTAGCGACACATGAAACGGGTAAAAGCGGTGACGATGCAGTATGCGCATGACACTACTTTGACTCAGTCCACCGGCTCTCGCAATGGCCCGTGTACTCATGTGTGGGTTCATGGTAACAGCAGCTAACACACCAACTGCACCCGCTTCTCCTGTGACAGGCCTGTTACGGACCCGATTGCGTGCTACGACCATACCTGTTGCATACAGTTGGCGGTAGATGTTTTGCAATGTGCGGCACGCTGGATGCTCTCTGTCCGGGTACCGTTCCGCATACACCCTGCAGGCTTCACCTGCATTTCGTCGACACTCGCCATAGATGAGTATCATCTCCGCCTTTTCAGAGTTCGAATACACCATTGTCACAGTTCCTACAACACTACACTATCACAGACGTCTGGTAACACGGTGTACTACAGTTAGTCTGCGTGCGGAGACGAATGCAGAATAACAATAGCATCAAGCGCTACATGCGGACACTGCGACATCTAGACCAAACCACAACAGTGCACTACCGCCACACTCGTAAAAACGGTCGTCATCGTAAACATGTCCCTGCAGATGCTGCTCGCCGACCGTGGCCCGTGTTTGTTACAACACGCAACTGAACGTCGGAGGTTTCAAGCGTCAACTTTAGGTTACAATATCTCCGGATGTAATTAACATTTTACAATGCAACAAACGGTACTGATTACGTATTTGTTTATATGTTCAGATGTGCTAACAAAACTAACGTGGTTCTATTTAAAAAACGTAGGTTTGTGTTAAAAAACATACTTCCGTGCATTTTTGTATGGTTTGTATTAAACAATTACACTAGCCCCTCTCCTCACGTTCGGTCTGTGAAATCGGTTCGTCAGTATTTGATGTGGTTTACGAAATATATCCAGCGGTAACGTTAGGTGACTCACCATATATATACACTCCTGGAAATGGAAAAAAGAACACATTGACACCGGTGTGTCAGACCCACCATACTTGCTCCGGACACTGCGAGAGGGCTGTACAAGCAATGATCACACGCACGGCACAGCGGACACACCAGGAACCGCGGTGTTGGCCGTCGAATGGCGCTACCTGCGCAGCATTTGTGCACCGCCGCCGTCAGTGTCAGCCAGTTTGCCGTGGCATACGGAGCTCCATCGCAGTCTTTAACACTGGTAGCATGCCGCGACAGCGTGGACGTGAACCGTATGTGCAGTTGACGGACTTTGAGCGAGGGCGTATAGTGGGCATGCGGGAGGCCGGGTGGACGTACCGCCGAATTGCTCAACACGTGGGGCGTGAGGTCTCCACAGTACATCGATGTTGTCGCCAGTGGTCGGCGGAAGGTGCACGTGCCCGTCGACCTGGGACCGGACCGCAGCGACGCACGGATGCACGCCAAGACCGTAGGATCCTACGCAGTGCCGTAGGGGACCGCACCGCCACTTCCCAGCAAATTAGGGACACTGTTGCTCCTGGGGTATCGGCGAGGACCATTCGCAACCGTCTCCATGAAGCTGGGCTACGGTCCCGCACACCGTTAGGCCGTCTTCCGCTCACGCCCCAACATCGTGCAGCCCGCCTCCAGTGGTGTCGCGACAGGCGTGAATGGAGGGACGAATGGAGACGTGTCGTCTTCAGCGATGAGAGTCGCTTCTGCCTTGGTGCCAATGATGGTCGTATGCGTGTTTGGCGCCGTGCAGGTGAGCGCCACAATCAGGACTGCATACGACCGAGGCACACAGGGCCAACACCCGGCATCATGGTGTGGGGAGCGATCTCCTACACTGGCCGTACACCACTGGTGATCGTCGAGGGGACACTTAATAGTGCACGGTACATCCAAACCGTCATCGAACCCATCGTTCTACCATTCCTAGACCGGCAAGGGAACTTGCTGTTCCAACAGGACAATGCGCGTCCGCATGTATCCCGTGCCACCCAACGTGCTCTAGAAGGTGTAAGTCAACTACCCTGGCCAGCAAGATCTCCGGATCTGTCCCCCATTGAGCATGTTTGGGACTGGATGAAGCGTCGTCTCACGCGGTCTGCACGTCCAGCACGAACGCTGGTCCAACTGAGGCGCCAGGTGGAAATGGCATGGCAAGCCGTTCCACAGGACTACATCCAGCATCTCTACGATCGTCTCCATGGGAGAATAGCAGCCTGCATTGCTGCGAAAGGTGGATATACACTGTACTAGTGCCGACATTGTGCATGCTCTGTTGCCTGTGTCTATGTGCCTGTGGTTCTGTCAGTGTGATCATGTGATGTATCTGACCCCAGGAATGTGTCAATAAAGTTTCCCCTTCCTGGGACAATGAATTCACGGTGTTCTTATTTCAATTTCCAGGAGTATATATATATATATATATATATATATATATATATATATATATATATATATATATTCTCGGTTGTTAAATGAAGGCCGTTGGTCACTGCGTTGAAATATCCTACTGTTCTTCACAGACTGCTTTTAAATTTTGGCGCAACATTGCATTCAAATACTCATGTATTTTTTAATTACCTACTGTAACGGCATCTCAAATTCAATTGGTTCAAATGCCTCTCGGCACTATAGGTCTTAACATCTGAGTTCATCAGTCCCCTAGACTTAGAACTACTTAAACCTAAGTAACCTAAGGTCGCGCGGTTCCAGACTGAAGCGCCTAGAACCGCTCCGTCACAGCGGCCGCCTGTGTGAATTGATTGAAACGCGGGGGGGGGGGGGGGGGGGAGACGCGGGGTGGTGCAAGTACAACTCGCATATATATATATATATATATATATATATATATATATATATATATATATATATATATATATATATATTAAAAGTATGTAGTCTCTATGCGTCCAAACATTTATTAGGCAACGTATAAAATTTGAAGTAAATCGAAAAGGTACGTTTTGACATTTTTGGTAACAACAGGTATCTAGCAACACTCGTGTTGGAATTCATCATTGTGACAAAATTTCAAAGGAATCGTTCAAGAACTTTCAGAGATTAACGATTTTGAACAAACCAACATTTACATTTTTATAAAGTTTCCCCTTTTATTAGACTTATACGAGATGCCGTTCCGCCGGCCGTTGGGGCCGAGCGGTTCTAGGCGCTTCAGTGTGGAACCGCGCGACCGCTACGGTTGCAGGTTCGAATCCTGCCTCGGGTATGGATGTGTGTGATGTCCTTAGCTTAGTTAGGTTTAATTAGTTCTAAGTCTAGGGGACTAATGAACTCAGATGTTAAGTCCCATAGTGCTCAGAACCATTTGAACCATTTTTGAACTCGGATGTTAAGTCCCTTAGTGCTCAGAGCCATTAGAACCATTTGAATTTGAGATGCCGTTCCAGTAGGTATTTAAAAATACATGAGTATTCGAATGCAGTGTTGTGCCAAAATTTCAAAGCAATCCGTGAAGAAAAATCGTAGAGTTCAATGCAGTGTCCGACGGCCTTCATTTAACGAAAGAGAAGAGTGGTGTTTGCGTTGAGTTGTCTGTACCGACAGACAAGCAATACTGCGTGAAATAACCGCAGAAATCAATGTGGGACGTACGATAGACGTATTCCATATAACAGCGTGGCGAAATTTGGCGATAACGGGCTGTGGCAGCAGACTACCGACGCGAGTGCCTTTGCTAACAGCAGGACACCGCCTGCAACGCCTATCCTGGGCCCATGACCATATCAACTGGACCCTAGACGATTGAAAAACCGTGGCCTGGTCAAATGAGTCCAGATTTGAGTCGGTAAGACCTGATGGTAGGGTTCGAATGTGGTGCATATCCCACAAAGCCACGGATCCAAGTTGTCAACAATGCACTGTGCAAGCTGGGGGCTGTGTTTACATGGAATGGACTGTGTTCTCTAGTCCAACTGAACCAATCCTTAATTGGAATTGGTTATGCTCGGCTACTTGGAGACCCTTTAGAACCGTTCAGGACTTCATGTTCCCAAACAACGCCGGCCGTTGTGGCCGTGCGGTTCTAGGCGCTACAGTCTGGAACCGAGCGACCGCTACGGTCGCAGGTTCGAATCCTGCCTCAGGCATGGATCTCTGTGATGTCCTTAGGTTAGTTAGGTTTAATTAGTTCTAAGTTCTAGGCGACTGATGACCTCCAGAAGTTAAGTGGCGTAGTGCTCAGAGCCATTTGAACCATTTGGAGCCAAACAACGATGGAATTTTTGTGGATGACAATGCGCTATGTCACCAGGTCACAATCGTTCACGATTGGTTCGAAGAACATTCTGGACATTTTGAGAGCGCGACATGAATCCCATCGAATATTTATGGGACATAATCGAGAGGTCAGTTCGTGCTCAAAATCCTGCAGCGGCAACTCTTCCGCAATTATGACCGGCTGTAGAGACATCATAGCTCAGTATTTCTGCAAGAGACTTCCGACGACTTTTTGAGTCCATTCCACATCGACTTGGTGGACTACGCCGGGAAGAAGAAGGTCAGAGTGATATTAGGAAGTATCTCATGACTTTTGTCACCTGAATGTACAGGGTGTCCCAAAATAAAGTATACATTCTTTGAAACTGAACATCTCTTTAATGAAAGGGGTTAGAAGAACAATTTTAGTGGAGTTAGGTGCCTCGTGGTGCAGCTTAAGGTGGTAAATGTTCAAACTGCTGTCCGTCCATCGCAATACACCGTCGACGACGACTTGCGACTGAACGACATGCCAGCTTTATTGTTTCCGACGGAATAGCATCACAGGCTTGCTCAATTTGTTCTCTAAGATCATCCAGTGTGTGTGGCCTCGCAGTGTAAACTGTGTTCTTGAAATAACCCCACAGAAAGAAGTCTAGAGGAGTTAAATCTGGAGATAAAATGCGATAGTCCACACTCCCTCTTCGTCCTATTCATCTGGCAGGGAATGTACGATTTAAAAATTCCCTCACATCCAGGTGAAAGTGAGGTGGCGCCCCATCCTGCTGAAAGTAATAATCTTAATTTCCAAACACAACGCTAAGACCAGGAGTTATCATTTCCAACATTTCCATGTACGAGTCGCCCATGGCAGTGTTGTCAAAAAAGTACGGTCCGATTAACCCTGTAGAAGACAGACCACAACAGATTGTTACTCCTGGTAGATTAACGTGCCCTTGCTAGGTTACGTATGGATTCTCCCTGGTCCAGAACACGCAGTTATGGCGGTTAATTGTTGCATCAACTTTAAACGTCGCTTCATCTGACCAAAGAATTCGATCTTGGAAACGTTCCTCTTCTTCATATCTGTTAATGAACCACTCAAAATTCGCTTCGCCTATCAGGATCATCCTCGTTAAGAGCATAGAGAAGTCGTGGAATGTAGGGCTTAAAGTTCTGAGACACCAAAATTCTATGAACACTGCTTCTGCAGATCCCAGTCTCACGAGACCATTGCCTCAGATTTCTTCGGGGATCGTGTGCATGCCTGGATTACTGCATCAACACTCTCAGACTGTCTGTTCAACTTCTCTTTCGTCCGCTATGTCCCTTCATATAGTGCACCGCTCCTTCGACTTCAAACTTATCTCTGCTTCTTGTAATTGTTATTCTTGTCGGTAATAGTGTTCCAAATTCAGCTCTCCAACGTCGGCGTACCGCACTCACATTCTCTGTTTTCCAGTAACACTTTGGCACTCATTTCCGTTGATGTTTGCTGTCAATCCTGAAACAAAAGAAAGCATTGTTATGTTTTTCAACGCCTTCTAAATTATAACCCATAAAAATTGTATTTCTGTCTCATTTAATTAAAGAGATATTCTGTTTCAAAGAGTGTATACATTATTTTGGGACACCCTGTATATGGCGAAGTAGAAGATTAAATGGTCCTTCCGAAGACTTGTCCAACGCACTGAAGGTGTAATGTCATCTGCGTATTCATTGTCGAGCGGTAATCCTAAGAATTTAACACTGTCAATCTCTTCTATCTCGTTGTCGTCATATTTTAGGTATTTAGGCATATAGTGCTAGGAAATCTCTTACAAGTTCTCAATTGCATGTAGTGTGTTTTTTTTTCAAAACTTAGTGACTATGAATTGGCTGGGAACAATTTAATAATGTCCATGAAAATTTCATCAACCGAGATTTCTAAAACTGTTCTTGATTCTCTTTTGTTGTTGTTGCAGTTGTTGTTGTAATTGTCATAGCTTGTTTAGGGCACTTAACATCATGTCATCCGTACCCGTACAATACGAGGGTCACTCCAAAAGAAATGCACACTATTTTTTTTTTTAAATCCATCTTTTATTCTACATGTTTCAAAGTTATACAGTGTGTAGATACATCCTTTAGGAACAATATTTTCATTTCTCCACATAATTTCCATTCCTCTCAACTGCCTTACACCATCTTGGAACCAGCGCCTGTATACCCGCACGGTAAAAATCTGGACCAACCTGTTGGAGCCACTGTTTGGCATGGTGCACAAGGGAATCATCATCTTCAAACTTTGTTCCACGAAGAGAGTCTTTCAGTTTCCCAAAGAGATGATAGTCACATGGAGCCAGGTCAGGACTGTAAGGCGGGTGTTTCAATGTTGTCCATCCGAGTTTTGTGATCGCTTCCATGGGTTTTTGACTGACACGTGGCCGTGCATTGTCGTGCAACAGCAAAACATCCTGCTTTTGCCGATGTGGTCGAACACGACTCAGTCGAGCTTGAAGTTTCTTCAGCGTCGTCGTATATGCATCAGAATTTATGGTGGTTCCACTTGGCATGATTTCCACAAGCAAGACTCCTTCGGAATCGAAAAACTCTGTAGCCGTAAATTTTCCAGCAGAAGGTGTGGTTTTTAATTTTTTTTTTCTTGGGTGAATTTGCATGATGCCACTCCATTGTTTGCCTCTTCGTCTCTGGTGAAAAATGATGGAGCCCTAGCCGGCCGCGGTGGTCTAGCGGTTCTGGCGCTGCAGTCCGGAACCGCGGGACTGCTACGGTCGCAGGTTCGAATCCTGCCTCGGGCATGGGTGCGTGTGATGTCCTTAGGTTAGTTAGGTTTAAGTAGTTCTAAGTTCTAGGGGACTTATGACCTAAGATGTTGAGTCCCATAGTGCTCAGAGCCATTTGAACCGTTTGATGGAGCCATATTTCATCACCTGTCACAATTCTTCCAAGAAATTCAACTCCACCTTCCTCACACTGTTCCAAAAGTTCGCTGCATACCGGTTTTCTTGTTTCTTTGTAAGCCACTGTCAACATCCTGGGAATCCACCTGGTACAAACCATTTTTAACGCCAACACTTTAAGTATTCTGCAAACACTTCCTTCCCCTATCCCAACGTAGCGTGACAATTCGTTCACTGTGATGTGTCTGTCAGCAGTCACCAGTTCGTTGACTCTCTGCTCATTGTCTGGAGTGTGTGCAGTACGAGGCCTGCCGCTGCGAGGACAATCCTTAATACTGCCGTGCCCACTTTCATCACTTAACCTGCTTGCCGACCGACTATCTGTACTGCGATCGGCAGCAGCATCTCCATACACCTTTTTCAACCTCTTGTGGGTGTTTACCACTGTCTCGTTTTCACAGCACAGGAATTCTATGACAGCACGTTGCTTCTGACGAACGTCAATTCTGGCAGCCATCTTGAAGACATGCTGTGACGGCGCCACTCACGGTAACAGGTTGAACTAAGTATGAAAACAAGCGGGAAGGATGTATCTACACACTGTAAAACTTTCACACATGCAGAATGAAAACTGTATTTTACAAAAATAGTGTGCATTTCTTTTGGAGTGACCCTCGTAACTGCAGAAGATAAATGGTGTTAAAACACTTAAAATGTAGTTATGTCAAAAAGCGTCATAAGGCCTCACACTCTTTCTCACATTAG
This sequence comes from Schistocerca serialis cubense, assembly GCF_023864345.2. NCBI lineage: Eukaryota > Metazoa > Arthropoda > Insecta > Orthoptera > Acrididae > Schistocerca > Schistocerca serialis. The sequence goes on along the minus strand of NC_064643.1, from coordinate 283,146,978 downwards.
TACTGCACTCCCTCTGAACGGTACAAATGAGCAAAGCGATTCGAGACACTCTATTAAAATATTAGCACCAGACGAAAGAAGCAACAAAGTGGCAAGCCCATCACTAATAATGTAATTAGGGGAGCCAACCATCCTCTACGCACACTAAAGGCTTTTAAGAGCTTAGAACTGCCGAATTAGAGGCACAGTTAAACCTCGTTTTGTGTAGGAAGAGCCACTATACTTTCCGCATGTGCCTGTGTGGTGTGAATTCACAAACAATTTTACTCTCCATCCGTTCCTCTTTGAAGAGAATACACTCAGAGGGCCTGTCAGGTGTACCCTGACAACTGCAGGTTAACGAGGCCTTCTTGTACAGCATATGATTCCTGGCTTTTGAAGAGCGCAACTGTGTAGGCACCACTGTTTTTGTGCACACTGTAGTGGCGGAAGTTTATCTGTTAATAGACTTCAGAAACTCATGCCATGATCACTTCTTGCTCTCCTTCTCTGTTCGCCTAGCTTTCGCTCTCGCTAGCCGAAGGGCTCCAAGGTTCCCTGCCGGTGGACTGTGCTTGAATCTATGCTGCGCTGTCCGCCTGTGCCGTGTAGCATAAGCTTGCCTCTTGTTATGTCCTAACGATTGTAGTATAGACGCAGCAGCAGCATCAGAAATCACATCGGTAACGTGCCCCACCCAGTCTCAGACGCTGTCCAATTACCCAAGTATACTTAACTACCCATATAGGGTCCAGATTGCCTTAAAGAGTACCCAATTGGGTAGTTTTCTCTCAGGCTCCGTTCTTTGTAAAATACGGACAGAAATAAGAAGTGGTCGCTGTAGTGTAGAACGTCTGCTACCTCCCACAGAACAGAATCTGGGAAATCTGGGGAGTAAACTGTCAAACCAATGGCGGAAAATTGCGTTATTGCTGTGCAAAAATGCCTTGATGTGGCCATTACAGGAGGCGTGTTGTTTTAGATCTTAATACACTTTCAACCATTTAACCTCTCGGACAGGTGAAGTGACAGCCCACAGAATAATATGTGGACTGAAATCTCCTAAAAGAAGGAACAGTTGGGGAAGATGGTTGATTAGCTCGAAGAGTGCTGTTGTGTACATAGTTCCGCGTAGTCAGCGCGTACACAACTTTCCCACTAGAGCGCGCCCGATTAAGCACAACAGCGCAGGTGCAGCGCTCGTCCGTCTCCGCACTACGAGATGGCGCTGTCTTAGAGACGGACCAAATTCTGCTTCCGCCGATCTGCGTATTAATATGTCACGAAGCCAATGAGATTGCTGCTAACGTAGAACCTTTTCTCCTCGCGGATCACACTCGCGCAGTGATACCTGAACGTGCGAGGTATTATAACGAATGTACAGACCTCCGATTAGTCAGTCTGCATTAGTCTGCATTTGTCTGTACCAGTCTATAGTCAAGTTTCAGTCTGCGCCTAATAAGATTGCCATATTCCTGTACATAGCCATGAAGATAAATCTGTAGACACTTTGTCAAGTATCAGAGACATGTGAGAATAAGATTAACGTACCAAGACCAAAGGAACTTCAGATTGTCAATTGTAAATAGCATCCAGAACCAAGTTAAGTTATTTTTATGCTTGTTATTATTTTAATAAATGTGTGCGAAAATTAATCAAGTTCTGTTTAAAGTTGGTCACCGTCAATCTGCTACTCTAAGCGTGCAAGTGGCATTTCTATCGTCTGACCTAACGGCAGAAGATAAACACGCCACGATAAGACCACGAGACATATTTCTGACACTCGCCTACTTCGTTAGAGCGACAAGTCAAATAATCTGATGGTGTGTGCACCGAAGGTCTTACAGTACGCACACCACACGTGCCTTGCTATCCAGTGGTGTCTGCGGCGGTAGATGAACAGAACACAGTGTTACCAGGAATGACATAAAATACACTGTGACAGCAACTGGTTGCAGTGTGATGATTATGGTCGTAGGTGAGAAATAGTGTGTGTGAATGACGAGCGTTGCCACTCCTCCTTTAGCCTTTCTTTTACTTAGGTCATCTTTTCTATATAGGTGATAGCCCCTCAGGGCATGGGTACCAGAGTCCTTGAAATGCGTTTCCTGAATGCATAGACACGCTGGTCTAGCGTATGTTAACAGCTTAGTTCGTTTACATGATTTCTGAAACTATTTACATTTCACTGTAGTATGGCCAGTATCTGTTGGTGAGGTTTGCTTTCCCCTTCTCTTTGCATCTTGCTAGGTCAATGTAAGTGGGCTAGTGGGACTTGGAGGCCAAATCTTCAGCAACGGTGCCTGTGTAATGTAATTAAATTAAAAATAATTCATTTGTTTTGTGACTATTAGTGTAATGTAATAAAATAAAATATGAGCCGTGACTTATACGAAAAAGAAACTCACATTAATGCAATGTCTCAGCATAAAAGAGAAATAACTAATGTAGGAATATTATTAACAGTGTAATAGGTTGTTTAATTTAGCCCGACGTGTATAAGCACTCAGTAAACTAGCTCAGTTCTCGGGGTAGTTACGTAATCGTCGATACATCGTGGTTTCGTCTCGATTCCCCAATATAAGATAACAAGAGTAGCATCTACAACAGAACTCCTATAATGGAACTGGAATCCTGTGACCAGACCTTTTCTGCCTGGGATGTTATCTCGTTATATAAAGAAAATCTGTAAATAAAATTGTTAAATTATGAGTAGCTGCGTCCGGTCTCGTGGGATGTGAAATAAAGTTAATTGTCCTAACCGACGGCACGTCTCGTAGATGAGCTAAAAGAAAATTCTTAAAGATTTTTCTAAGATGGCGCCTAAAAATGAAAATTCTTTGTTAAGGCCCATATCTACTTAAGACAATAAAGGTATCAGATTTACGATGGATTGACAACATACACAAATTCTTGTGACAAAATAACCATTACATTTTTCGGGTTTTAAGTACAACTTACATTGTCAGCTGGTACAAGAACGTCCTCTCAGGTCCGAATCCAAGCAGATAAGACAAGCGAATGGCAAAGGAAAGATATTTCATGCATAGGAGCGCAAGAGTCCATGGAATAACATATCCGTTGTAGTTCTATCTCTTTTTCTTTGGCGTACTTGTCGATTATTTATAAAATCTATCGTACTATTTAGTTCACATTTTTTTTAAACCCAAGTCCACCCAGGAGAAACAGTACACCTGCTAATATCGGCGTTGTTGCTTAAGGTTCCATTCCATTAAACTTTGACTTGGTCATCGTGGTAACGTTCCCTTTTTGTGTAGAAAACGGGAAGTTACGTGACAGACAGTGCAAGTGGAACATTTTCTGTTGGGGTAACGGCTGCCTCAATCTGAGAAGTATGGAAAACTGATTCCCTGGCAGCCCAGATTTACTGGAGCCTGTCATTCGGCATGTGCAGCAACAGGAGCAGGTGTTGGTAGTGGTGGGCGCCGCTGCCATCTGTATTGACAAAATAACTTTAAATGTGGACTGATTCACTGTTGATGCAAAACAGGTAACGAATTTTGGGGGCTGAATGGCTTTAATCAGTTCCTTCGCTTCTGCATAAGGTTGTTGTTGTTGTGGTATTCAGTCCTGAGACTGTTTTGATGCAGCTCTCCATTCTACTCTATCCTGTGCAAGCTTCTTCATCTCCCAGTACCTACTGCAACCTACTTTCTTCTGAATCTGTTTAGTGTATTCATCTCTTGGTCTCCCTCTACGATTTTTAGCCTCCACGCTGCCCTCCAATACTAAATTGGTGATCCCTCGATGTCTCAGAACATGTCCAACCAACCGATCCCTTCTTCTAGTCATGTTGTGCCACAAGCTCCTCTTCTCTCCAATTCTATTCAATACCTCCTCATCTACCATACCATCTAATCTTCAGCATTCTTCTGTAGCACCACATTTCGAGAGCTTCTATTCTCTTCTTGTCTAAGCTATTTATCGTCCACGTTTCACTTCCATACATGGCTACACTCCATACAAATACTTTCAGAAACGACTTCCTGACACTTAAATCACTACTCGATGTTAACAAATTTCTCTTCTTAAGAAATGCTTTCCTTGCCATTGCCAGTCTACATTTTATATCCTCTCTACTTCGACCATCATCAGTTATTTTGTTCCCCAAATAGCAAAACTCCTTTACTACTTTAAGTGTCTCATTTCCTAATCTAATTCCCTCAGCATCACCCGACTTAATTCGACTACATTCCATTATCCTCGTTTTGCTTTTGTTGATGTTCATCTTATACCCTCCTTTCAAGACACTGTCCATTCCGTTCAACTGCTCTTCCAAGTCCTTTGCTGTCTCTGACAGAATTACAATGTCATCGGCGAACCTCAAAGTTTTTAATTCTTCTCCATGGATTTTAATACCTACTCCGATTTTTTTTGTTTCCTTTATTGCTTGCTCAATATACAGATTGAATAACATCGGGGATAGGCTACAACCCTGTCTCATTCGCTTCCCAACCACTGCTTCCCTTTCATACCCCTCGACTCTTGTAACTGCCATCTGCTTTCTGTACAAATTGTAAATAGCCTTTCGCTCCCTGTATTTTATCCCTGCCATCTTCAGAATTTGAAAGAGAGTATTCCAATCAACATTGTCAAAAGCTTTCTCTAAGTCTACAAATGCTAGAAACGTAGGTTTGCCTTTCCGTAATCTTTCTTCTAAGATAAGTCGTAGAGTCAATATTGCCTCACGTGTTCCAACATTTCTACGGAATCCAAACTGATCTTCCCCGAGGTCGGCTTCTATCAGTTTTTCCAATCGTCTGTAAATAATTCGCGTTAGTATTTTGCAGCTGTGACGTATTAAACTGATAGTTCGGTAGTTTTCACATCTGTAAACACCTGCTTTCTTTGGGATTGGGATTATTATATTCTTCTTGAAGTCTGAGGGTATTTCGCCTGTCTCATACATCTTGCTCACCAGATGGTAGAGTTTTGTCAGGACTGGCTCTCCCAAGGCCGTCAGTAGTTCCAATGGAATGTTGTCTACTCCGGGGGCCTTGTTTCGACTCAGGTCTTTCAGTGCTCTGTCATCTACATCCTCTTCCATTTCCATAATATTGTCCTCAAGTACATCGCCCTTGTATAGGCCCTCTATATACTCCTTCCACCTTTCTGCTATCCCTTCTTTGCTTAGAACTGGGTTTCCATCAAAGCTCTTGATATTCATGCAAGTGGTTCACCTTTCTACCAAGGTCTCTTTAATTTTCCTGTAGGCAGTATCTATCTTACCCCTAGTGAGATAAGCCTCTACATCCTTACATTTGTCCTCTAGCCATCCCTGCGTAGCCATTTTGCACTTCCTGTCAATATCATTTTTGAGACGTTTGTATTCCTTTTTGCCTGCTTCATTTACTGCAATTTTACATTTTCTCCTTTCATCAATTAAATTCAATATTTCTTCTGTTACCCAAGGGTTTCTACTAGCCCTCGTCTTTTTACCTATTTGATCCTGTGCTGCCTTCACTATTTCATCCCTCAAAGCTACCCATTCTTCTTCTACTGTATTTCTTTCCCCCATTCTTGTCAATTGTTCTCTTATGCTCTCCCTGAAACTCTGTACAATCTCTGGTTCTTTCAGTTTATCCAGGTCCCATCTCCTTAAATTCCCACCTTTTTGCAGTTCCTTCAGTTTTAATCTACAGTTCATAACCAATAGATTGTGGTCAGAGTCCACATCTGCCCCTGGAAATGTCTTACAATTTAAAACCTGGTTCCTAAATCTCTGTCTTACCATTATATAATCTATCTGATACCTTTTAGTATCTCCAGGGTTCTTCCACGTATACAGCCTTCTTTTATGATTCTTAAACCAAGTATTAGCTATGATTAACTTATGCTCTGCGCAAAATTCTACCAGGCGGCTTCCTCTTTCATTTCTTAGCCCCAATCCATATTCACCTACTATGTTTCCTTCTCTCCCTTTTCCTACTGATGAATTCCAGTCACCCATGACTATTAAATTTTCGTCTCCCTTCACTACCTGAATAATTTCTTTTAGCTCATCATACATTTCATCAATTTCTTCGCCATCTGCAGAGCTAGTTGGCATATAGACTTGTACTACTGTAGTAGGTGTGGGCTTCGTATCTATCTTGGCCACAATAATGCGTTCACTATGCTGTTTGTAGTAGCTTACCCGTACACCTATTTTTTTATTCATTATTAAACCTACTCCTGCATTACCCCTATTTGATTTTGTATTTATAATCCTGTACTCACCTGACCAGAAGTCCTGTTCCTCCTGCCTCCGAACTTCACTAATTACCACTATATCTAACTTTAACCTATCCATTTCCCTTTTTAAATTTTCTAACCTACCTGCCCGATTAAGGGATCTGACATTCCACGCTCCGATCCGTAGAACGCCAGTTTTCTTTCTCCTGATAACAACGTCCTCTTGAGTAGTCCCCGCCCGGAGATCCGAATTGGGGACTATTTTACCTCCGGAATATTTTACACAAGAGGACGCCATCATCATTTAATCATACAGTAAAGTTGCATGCCCTCGGGAAAAATTACGGCTGTAGTTTCCCCTTGCTTTCAGCCGTTTGCAGTACCAGAACAGCAAGGCCATTTTGGTTAATGTTACAAGGCCAGATCAGTCAATCATCCAGACTGTTGCAGCTGCAACTACTGAAAAGGCTGCTGCCCCTCTTCAGGAACCACACGTTTGTCTGGCCTCTCAGCAGATACCCCTCCGTTGTGGTTGCACCTACGGTATGGCTATCTGTACCGTTGAGGCACGCAAGCCTCCCCACCAACGGCAAGGTCCATGGTTCATTGGGGGGGGGGGGGGGGGGGGCTGCATAAGGTACACGTCATATAACTTCTTGAATTTCTTCTTGGTCCTGGTGGCGGGCCACGCAGGTCCAAACTGGATGTAAGTTGAAGCAGTTAACACATACTGGTGAAGACGTGCTTTCTACACCTGGCTCATGTACTCCTTGGCCGCAGATCCTACAAGTAGCATGACCATTACATGCAGCAGTAATGTGACCAAATCTTTGGCACTTTAAACATAGCAATGGATTTGGAAAATACGGGCGAACAGTTAAGTATAATAAACCAGCCTTAATGTGACTGGGTAAGACTTGCGAATTGAAGGTCAAAATGAATGTTCCATTCACTCTCGTCATCCCTTTCTGAACTTCCGTAATGCCTTCGACAGCCCATTCCTTTTAAAAGACAAGTGTCTTCATCCATGAGTTCTCTGCATGACACCATTCCACAGCTGGAATTTAGGGTCCTATGCAGTTCGGCAACAATGGGGTATTTTCTCAATGCCGTTGATTTAAAAAGTTTCAATCCATAATGTACCACTACAAAGCCTCTTTATTGACTCCAAACCGTTCGTAACACCATCAACACCTTTCTGAATGTAGAATGGAGCACCTTAGCAGTCACAAAAGTATTTTGATTCGCCAGTGTCCTGTTACCGTTACTGATCCTAAATTTTTGAGGAGCAAGCTCAAGAGAGCTACCTTCATGGGATCTCTTGTTTGGTGCGGTAAGAGTGGTCACCAGCAGTCCACCCGATCCATTGAAAGCAGTGCATGAGAAATTAATAATCTCCATAGGCGTTCCAAGAGCAGCTATGGTGACAGATGTCGACCTAGACAGAGCCCGCTTGCCAGGATAAGCATTGTACAAGTGCGGTGCGGCAGGTTCCACAGAGGTCACTGGCTAACGACTATTCTGCCTCAACAGCCATGCTTCCTGAGTTGCTCAACATTTAGAACGAAACAGCGGGCAGTGTGGCTTATGGGATGCCACGGACGCAGCGAGCTGTACTCCCGCTAATTAGCTTTTATTCCGGTGTTTGGATCATCTGACACGAAAACAAACTTGGCAGTGTTACTGTTGAAAACTCATTCATACACTCAAAAAAAAAAAAAAAAAAAATGCAAGGGCCCTGAGATGGAACCTTCTGGGACACGACCTGTAATTAGATCCCAGTTGTACGACGCTTGACGGCTAACAACAGGTCTACTTCCTACTGACACCCTTTCTTTTTCCTGTCAGGGAGGCACGATCTGAATATTTTGCAGCATTTGCTGTTGCACCGTGATATCTTAATTTACTGAAAAGGATATTGTGGTTCACACAATCACATGTGTTTGACAGGTCACGAAATATACCTGCAGCCTTTACTTTATTTTCTAATGAATCAAGTACATCCTCACTATATGTGTAGGTAGCCTTCTCAGCATCAGAATTCTTTACAATACGAACTGTGACTAACTGATTAACTAAATAACTTATTAAGTTTCTATGCTCAGAAGCACACACTCAAATTAACTTCGAGGATTTTTAATGCAAACATTAGAAATTTTTGATTTTAAAGATTTTATGGTAGATATTACTCCTACTGGTCTAGTGAGGATCATATTCATATCGATGAAGTTGTTTGTAATTGCTGATTCCATGGCAGCATCTATTGAACCAGACAACCCCGCCTTATCAAAAATTGTTGGGAACGCTTGCTAAAGTTTTAAAACAACTCACGCATTTGATTTCATTGTATCATTTACTCTTAATGGTGTCTGTCCCTCTTTATCTCTGGTTCTATCAGTCTCCTCCTTTACTACATCCAATATTGTCTTTGTTTCGTTACTTGATGTGACTCTATTCCATTGCAATGCATTTTATTTGCTATCGATATTACTACCTTCAATAGTTTGCAGCGTTTCTTGTTATGAGCTACAGAATCAACATCAGAGCCTTCATTTCTATTGGGAAGGAAGGAAGACTAGAGTTTAACTTTCCCCGTCGACATCGAGGTCTATAGAGGCGGAGCACAAGTTTCGACATATGGGGAAGGAAATCGGTAGTGACCTTTCGCAGGAACCGCCCAGGTATTTGCCTGGAGTGGTTTGGGGAAAACACGGAGAACCTAAATTTGGATGGCCGGACGCGGATTTAAATCGTCGTCCTCCAGAATGCGAGTCCTGTATGCTGACAACTGCGCTATATATTGTTCGTTGTTTCTATTAGGGCTAGTATAAGCATTAGAGATTATGTTACAAATACACATTTTCATTCATCAGAATACGGAGTGATATAAAGTTATGTAATTCACTTGATCTTTTATAAGATGAAGGTAAATATTCATCTTTCGTGAAAGAAAAGTGATGCTTTCGTCTATCGGCTGTGGAAGTATTCCTAGTAATAGGATGAGCTAGGCAGAACCTTCGTATGCAATCGGCAAACAAGCTCTGTACTTCTTGGAAACCGGATGTATCATCAGATACAAATGCTTTCACCAGTACGACACGCTCCACAAAGCTTCGGAAATAATTCACAAGACCCGCCGAACGACCGTGAAAGGGAACATCTAAGTGAATGTACCCTGGACTTTCACCTGTTTCGTAATAACTTTCCGTGTTCTCTTCGGAACTAAACGTAATAGAATCGATGACATTGGTCTCCCGTGGAGAAAGTTGGAATGGACAAGTTTAGAAAAGAGTTTCTGTTTACAGTCTCTTAACACACGTGACGTGTGGTACTTACCAGGGACGCCAGAAAATGCAAGTCAGTAGCGAAATCTACGCGAGCTGTTGACTGGTGTCCAGCCCAAAGAGCAGGTCTTCTGCTGTAACCCTAGTGATTGAAGAAATTTTGTTAACGGCTGAATTACAACAATATGGTACCTCCACATATGTGGAGTATAATACCCTAACTTTTTAATGCAAGTTACTGAACGATGTTTGAACATGTTAAAGGATGGGATGTTCCTCCTCTTTTTCAAGTGTCTTAGAAAATACGATAACAGTAAACTCAGCTGTGGGACCAAATGCATATAAGCCAGCATAATCTTCATCAACATCATAATCATAAAGATGCGCCAACTGAACCGAATGGTGTCTTCTAAACCCCAGTTATACAAAAACAAGGGGGGCAAAGAATTTTTCCTTGTGACAGAGAACTCCTGTGAATCCTGGTCCAGCTATGCTATGTCAATGACGTATTTCTAGATTTCCGGAAAGCTTTTGACACCGTTCCTCACAAGCGACTTCTAATCAAGCTGCGGACCTATGGGGTATCGTCTCAGTTGTGCGTCTGGATTCGTGATTTCCCGTCAGGAACGTCGCAGTTCGTAGTAATAGACGGCAAATCACCGAGTAAAATTGAAGTGATATCAGGTGTTCCCCAGGGAAGCGTCCTGAGACCTCTGCTGTTCCTGATCTATATAAATGACCTGGGTGACAATCTGAGCAGTTCTCTTAGGTTGTTCGCAGATGATGCTGTAATTTACCGTCTAGTAAAGTCATCCGAAGACCAGTATCAGTTGCAAAGCGATTTAGAAAAGATTGCCGTATGGTGTGGCAGGCGGCAGTTGACGCTAAATAACGAAAAGTGTGAGGTGATAAACATGAGTTCCAAAACAAATCCGTTGGAATTCGATTACTCGATAAATAGTACAATTCTCAAGGCTGTCAATTCAACTAAGTACCTGGGTGTTAAAATTACGAACAACTTCAGTTGGAAAGACCACACAGATAATATTGGGGGGAAGGCGAGCCAAAGGTTGCGATTCATTGGCAGGACACTTAGAAGATGCAACAAGTCCACTAAAGAGACAGCTTACACTACACTCGTTCGTCCTCTGTTAGAATATTGCTGCGCGGTGTGGGATCCTTACCAGGTGGGATTGACGGTGGACATTGAAAGGTTGCAAAAAAGGGCAGCTCGTTTTGTATTATCACGTAATAGGGGAGAGAGTGTGGCAGATATGATACGCGAGTTGGGATGGAAGTCATTAAAGCAAAGACGTTTTTCGTCGCGGCGAGATCTATTTACCAAATTTCAGTCACTAACTTTCTCTTCCGAATGCGAAAATATTTTGTTGAGCCCAACCTACATAGCTAGGAATGATTGTCAAAATAAAATAAGAGAAATCAGAGCTCGAACAGAAAGGTTTAGGTGTTCGTTTTTCCCGCGCACTGTTCGGGAGTGGAATGGTAGGGAGAGAGTATGATTGTGGTTCGATGAACCCTCTGCCAAGCACTTAAATGTGAATTGCAGAGTAATCATGTAGATGTAGATGTTGAAATCTTTCATAGAGGCTTCGAATATCCAGGATTTTAGTAACCTTATTTTTCCAACGAATTGGGAGAATTTCTCATATGTCAGCATGATGAAAAAATGAGACTCTAGTGGCAAATCATTGCATTCCAAGCAAGGTTCAAGACGGTTGTTAATGTCTTTCTAAGAATCTTCCTCATACATTTTGCGGCGTTCAGTTGCAGCTGTAGCGGTTATAAAGCTAAGTACTGACAAAGTTATTTGTGCGCTGTTATACAGATATTAAATTTAATAGTTTTTAGCAGTCTTTTGCGCTGCTTGTGGTGAAATAACGATTTAATAAACGTTTGGAAACGTTCGCTCGCTGTGTTTTTAGAGTTTTCTGTACGCTGAAGTCATTTAGTAAATGTCGTGCTTTAGTTTTTAGCTAGCGTATCTTATTGTTTCTAGTGAAATATTTCAGTAAATTTTCATTCAGGGTTTTAACTTCGTTGAGTGTTCCAGTGGCCGCTACACTTTTTGGTTTTAGCTACTAATTTTTTGAAGTTTTGTTGGTATTGGTATTAGTTGGGGTTTAGTAGTATTAATACAAGTAGCTGCTTTCTTATCAGACAGAGAATTTCGAGACCGCTATTGTTAGTTCTATATGTAGTTTTACTGGTGTAACTGAACTTAGGAAGCAGCAAAATTTTACCAAGAGCGAGAAGTGTGGGCTCTGTCGTAGGTTTGTCATTAGTGGGTTACAGTGTGGGAGGATCAGGTAGTGATAGTGGATGGAGCAGGAAACAGCCTTGATAGGGACGGGAAATATGATGTAGGTGGTGGCCTGGTAAAGATAGCTACTCAAACTGGTGGCACTAATGTGCATTTCGTGCAACTGCTTCAGTGTCGTGACCGCCCTCATCTAAATGCGGCTGATAGGCACGTTAACATGGGGCTGGGAAGGCACTCATGGCAGAGAGCATGGATCACATTTCCATGGTGCCTGCTGAGTCTATCATTAGATCGGGTTTCACTAGGCACGACCTGCATCTCAGTAGATATGGGAAGTGGAGGCTGGCAAAGCTTGTAGGTGACAGTGTGGTGGGTGGTGGTGGGATCACTCATGGAAAAATTCCTGTAGTAGATGGTGTTAGAGCTGCACCATTTTTAGATTGAAGTCAGCTGATGGGTATACCTGCTTAAAGGAAGTCCCTCTAACCAAGGGCTCACCTTCAGAGGACGTCATGTTTCCAAGTATGGAAGGAATTAGCATATTTCATTAAAATATAAGAAGTATTAGAGATAAAGTTAATGAACTGCTTATAGATGTTGACTCTGAAATTATTGATATATAGGAGCACCACGTAAACAGTTTGACAATTCAGATGCTTCCTTTACCAGGATACGGATTAGCTGGCTGTTTTTCGAGGTGTTCCTTGTGGGGTGGGGGAGTGACTAAGTACGTAAAAAGACAGTATTCCAATTGAGTCCATAGACGTAACACGACACTCCACTGATCAGATATTTGAATGTTGTGCAGGGGCATTTGAATATAGTGAAACTAAACTGCTAATTGTTGTTGTTTATAGGCCCCCCAACTCTGATTTCAGAGCATTTCTGCTGAAGCTAGAGAGGATTCTTGAGTCACATTATAGGAAGCACCAGAAATTAGTTATACGTGGTGACTTCAATCTTAATTTTTTATATGATGGTGCAAGAAAAAGTATGTTGGTAGATCTCCTAAATTCATATGATCTGATGCAGACAGTGCTATTTCCAACTAGGGCGCAGGGGAACAGTAGCACAGCCATAGACAATATTTATATTCATTCTTTATTACTAGATAGTCATTCTGTTAGTAAAAGGGTGAATGGCCTTTCTGGCCACGATGCGGAAATTTTAACATTAAAAGGTTTTTGTAGTCAAACAAATGTCACATATAATTACAAACTATGTAGGAAAGTTCATCCAACAGCAATAGAGAGTTTTTTAAACCTCATCAAGGAACAAGAGTGGCAGTATGTTTATAGTGCTGATAACATAGATGATAAATACAATACTTTCCTTAACACATTTCTCATGCTCTTTGAGAGTTTCTTTCACTTAGAACGTTCTAAACGTGGTACTAGTAGTAAAAGGCAGCCTAGGTGGCGGACTAGTGGGGTAAGCATATCATGTAGAACAAAGCGGAAATTATATTAAAATTTTAAAAGTAGTCACAATCAAGCTGCAGTATCCCATTACAAACAATACTGTAAGTTGCTAAAAAATGTTATTAGGAAGACAAAGAGTATGTGGTATGCAAATAGAACAGCTAATTCACAGGATGAAATTGGAACCATATGGTCTGTTGTGAAGGAAGTGTCTGGTCAGCAGCACAAGGTCGACAATATAAAGTCAGTCTGTAGTAAAAAGTATTTCTGTTATTGATAATCAGATTATGTACAGTATTTAACAATCATTTTCTGAGCATTGTGGTGAATTAAATAAAAATTTAGTTTCTACAGGGAACCATATAATCCTCTTGGCAAATGCTTTTCCGAGATTGATGAGCAAAGTACTCCTCTGTGATACAGACAAGGGGGAGATTGAGTCAATAATTAAATCACTGAAGACTAAGGACTCTCATGGATATGATGGAGTGCCTAGCAGAATATTAAAGTACTGTGCTGCTCATGTTGGCCCTTTATTTAGGCATATTTGTAATTTTTCCTTTAGGAATGGTCAGTTTCCTGAACGATTAAAGTACTCAGTAGTAAAGCCACTTTATAGAAAGGGAGAAGGGATAATACAGACAATTTTAGACCTATTTCTATGCCATCAGTGTTTGCTAAAGTTATTGAAAATTTGTGTATGTAAGGATAATTGATCATTTTATATCTCATGATTTACTATCAAATGTACGGTTCAGCTTTAGAAGTCATTTTAACAACTGAAAATGTTATATTCGCTTTTCTCTGTGAGATACTGGATGGGTTAAACTAAAGGTTTCGAGCGCTAGGCATATTTTTTGATTTATCTAAGGCATTTGATTCTGTTAATCACAAAATATTGCTCCAGAAGTTGGACCATTACGGACCACGGGGATTAGCTCACAACTGGTTCACCTCTTACTTTAGCAACAGACAGCAAGAGGTCATTTTACACAGTGTTGATAATGGCTGTGATGTGGGGTCTGGGTGGGGTACGGTTAAGTTGGGAGTGCCCCAGGGATCAGTGCTGAGCCACTCCTGTTCCTTATTTATGTATATGATATGCCCTCTAGTATTACAGGTAATTCTAAAATATTTCTTTTTGCTGATGACATTAGCTTGCTAGTAAAGGATGTTGTGTGCAATATTGGCTCGGTTTCATATAGTGCAGTTCATGACACAAGTTCATGGCTTGTAGAAAATAAACTAACGCTAAATCACAGTAAGACTCAGTTTTTACAGTTTCTAACACACAATTCAACAAAACCTGACATTTTAATTTCACAGAATGGGCATATGATTAGTGAAACTGAACAGTTCAGATTTCTAGGATAGATAGTAAACTGTCGTGGAAAGCCCACATTCAGGATCTTGTTCAAAGACAATGCTGTTATTTTTACTATTCGAACGGTATCTGAAATGAGTGATCGTTCTACACGAAAATTAGTCTACTTTGCTTATTTTCATTCGCTTATGTGGTATGGTATTATATTTTGGGGTAACTCTTCCCATTCTAAAAAGATTGTCGACCCTCTTCACTAGTTCGGGTATTCCTAAGTTAGCACTATTAACACGCAGGTTGTCTCCCTTTCCCATGTGCTGCTCATGTTGTCCTGTCTGTCTTATAAATAAATAAAAGCTTCAATATCCACTAACGTGTTATAAGGAAAGAAAGAAAGTTCCATGTCCAGTCACACCTTATAAAAACTACACAAAATCGCACAAACTCACTCCTGAGAGGGAGTGCACTTATACTTACATAATGTCGAATATTACAGAAAATATTTCCACTAATTTAATAATGAAGTCCTACAACGTTCTACAAATGGCGAAAGAAAACAGTTTGCCTGCAGCAAGACAGAAACACACTACTTATTGTTTAGTAACTATAGTCTGATTAAATTGATAGTTGTCATTTCACATGTGGGATGTGTCTCCTTCCAGTGACAGCGCTCAGCGTCACTCCCGAACTATTTGCCGTCGCCAAAACTCCACAACAAACAGTTCAATTTCAATTCTTTGTCTGGCTTTTATTCATGTTGTGTTTGGATCCTGAATACTGGGTCCGGCCCTTTTATTTGTTATTTCATCACACATGATAAACACACCCAAAACAACACACATAAAATGAGGCAACGAAATAACGCACATTTCGAACACACTACTGGCTGAAGATTACTGGAGTCTTTCGCATTAGATGCGGCTCAGCTTCACATATTCAATCAATGTCACCACAGAAATCAGGTTATAATAGGTAAACTTCATAGGACATGTAAAACCGAAGGCGGTAAATGATTGTTGTAACTGCTTTTATAGATAAGTAAATATAACATTAGTTACCAACACACTTTCGTAGAGCAGTAATAACATAACAGTTCAAGAGGCAGAAACTCGTGAGTTCAAATCCTGTCAGGTGATAGTTGTTTTTTTTGTTTTTTTTAACCTTAATCAATATGACTCTAATTATTATTATTTTCACTTACCGATAACTGGTTTCCACGTATTTTTTTTTAATTTTTAATTTCCAGTCTTTTGTCACATCTTTTTCGTCATCGTATTGACTCTTTCCTTTGCTCTTATTTTTCTTCCAGTCATTCTTTTTTCGTTTGGAATCTGCCTGTAACTGAGTTCCACCCAGGACTGCTCATCAGTCAGGATCACGTCACCTTGGGTAGCAAAACTCATATGTCACCTCGCTTTTAGCACTGAACCTGAATCTTTTCTTGAGTTTGCTTGTACAGGTCAGCTTTAATCGCTGTGAGCAAAGCGAGCGTGATTAATAGTTCTGCCGCAGATGTTGTGTTTAGGTTAGGACACGAGCGTAAATTCAGGGCTATAAAACGCGTTCTCTGCCGCAATTCAATCACTGGTCATTTAAAATCAGCTATAGACAGAGTACCTCATGCTTCCACCATACCTGAAGGCAGTAGCTTCCAACATCGCTCCATGTTACATGAACAGCATTTCAGCACTTTTGAAGTGATCCGCGATGTCTTCATATTGGCTTTAACCAAATGGTATACCGTGGGAACACTGTAGCGCCAAGTGACAGACATCCACTATCAAGTAATTTTACACTGAAACGCCAAAGAAACTGGTATAGGCATGCGTATTCAAATACAGAGTTATGTAAACAAGCAGAAAATGGCACTGCAGTCGGAAATGACTATATAAGACAACTAGTGTGTGGCCAAATTGTTAGATCGGTTGCTGTTGCTACAATGACAGGGTATCTAGACTTAAGTGAGTGGGACACAGCATCTCCGAGGTAACAATTAAGTCCCTACTTTCTCGAGTGTACCGATAAAACATCAAATCTCCGACATCATGGAGGGTGGAAAAAGATCCTGCAAGAATGGGACCAATGACGACTGAAGAGAACCATTCAACATGACAAAAGTGCAACCCTTCCGCAAATTGCTGCAGGTTTCAATGCTGGGCAATCATCAAATATTAGTGTGTGAACCATTCAACAAAACATCATTGATATGGGCTTTTGGAGCAGAAGGCCCACTCGTGTACACTTGATGACTGCATGACACACAGCTTTATACCTCACCTGTGACCATCAACTCCAACATTGGACTGTTGATGACTGGAAACATGATGCCAGATCAGATGAGTCTCGTTTCAAATTGTATCGAACGGATGGATGTGTATGGGTATGGTGACAGCCTCATGAATCGATGGACCCTGCATGTCAGCAGGGGACTGTTCAAGCTGATGGAGGCTCTGTAATGGTGTGGGGCGTGTGCAGTTGGAGTGATATGGGGCCCCTGATACATCTATATACGTCTCTGACAAGTGACACTCAACTCAGAATCAAAGGGTCACAATCAATTCTGATGACATTGCTGCAAATTGTGAGCTTCGCTGAAATTCCATGCTCAAGTCTCGCCTTCTGAGTCTTCTCTACCAGTCATTGGAATGATCCAAGTGTGACCTCAGAGCCCAGCATCATTTATTCCGAAGTGTGTTACAATATGCAGTTAGTTGCATCCCGATCCATCAATGGCTGCCAGAATAGCCTCTTCAGCATCTGAATGAGGCTCTAAGATATAACTGAGTGCACCTGGTGTCCTTTCCTGCCGCTTGCTCCATAAGGGGTACCATTATCAATTGCAGGATCCATCTTTCAAGAGAATGCTTAGATATGCATTGCTTGCTGTGAAATTATCACTAGAGCACAAGGTGTTTAGGAATGTTAATGAGGTTGCTTTTTACAATAATATTAACAACAAAATCTGACTTTGGTGTATGTGCTTTACACGATGCTTGTAGTGCTCTGAATTTCTATGCTTTGAATATTTTTGTGACACACATCACCCTGGAGAATACATAGGTTCTCCTGAAGTGTGAAAGTAAAAAATTAAAGCAAACATTGATATACTAGTATTTACATGTTTTTCATTTTCAGTTACTTTTGATTTTATAGGCAATAGTTATATAAGATTAGCGACGATAAAATCTGTTTTTAATAAGAATGGAAATGCATTTTTCTTTTGTCAATAACACCATTGCATTTCTCAATGTCACAAAAAGTATTGATGTCACATAAGCCTATTTCTGCAACAACAAAGAAACGCAATATACGGATTGGAAAAATTCGTAACTGTGTGTGACGTAGCAAGCTGGAATATTTTTTACTTCCCCTCTTGTTTCGCCATCTGCCTCCTTAAATTCAGTTTTTCACTTGTAAATAATTACCATTAACATATGTGAATGAATATAATCTGCATTTCCATAAAAGAGAAAGGTTGTCCCTCAGTTTTAAAGAATCTAGCATCAGATCTAATTTTGTGCTTAGTTTTATGTATGTAATTGACTTTCTCATTTATTTTGACTAGTACTTGTTAATATCTTTTGTTGTAGGGTGAAATCAGTAATTGTTCCGTAACTTAAATTCTATTGTTGACGTATAAACAAATACAAATTCTTTACTAATTACAACCATTTGAGAGACGAAACAATAGCATTCTTAAAGGATCTATGTGGCGCTATTCGAAAACATATTAGCAAAACAATTGCAAAGTAATTAACAGTTCTGTCAAAAGTAGTGTTTACATAACGATATACGTTAATTTCTTCATTTAAACAAATAATACGGGCTAAACCTTGTAGTTTAAACGAACGAATTTTTCGATGAATTCAGTTAATTTAATGAGTGATGTTTCAATTGTAATTTCTGTAAATTTAACATTGAACAATGAGTAGTTTCAAGTACGTATTACTGTGAGGATATATAAGGACCTCAGTTTTTGTCAAAAAAAAAAAAAAAAAAAATGTCCCGAGGCAGTCAGTCCACTACCAAGTTTCAGACGAGAAGCCTGTGTTGGTTAGAGCAACAAATTTAACTGTGAAATAGGTGTTACATAATTAGGCCGTGTGTTAAAACAATGGCAGTGTCAGCTCCATACATATCTGTTTATTCTTCAAGAACAGTGAACTTTGTGGTTAGGTTTTTAATGCTCGTAGATGTTCAGTAGTAAACTATTGTAGCAGTATGTGGAGGTTTGCCTGCAAACTATTAATTAGGCCTACGTAAAGTTTAAACAGTAGTGCGTATGTAACTGTGTATTATTGGGAGCTTGTGAACAGTGAATGTAAAAGACTGTGAAACGCAACTGTGCATCTGTCGGCTACATCATTTACAGTAGACAGTAGTTGCACTTCCACCCCCTATTTTTTCAGCCAGTACATCGACACTGAGGACAATCCAGAAAGAAATAAAAAGCAGGCAAAACAGTCACATGTGCTCCTAGCCACTATGCCACCAACTAGCTTAGGGTAATACCATGTGCGCAAACTGATGAAACAGTATCAAAATCTTTGACTGTCATTTTCTCAGAAACTAATGACTGTTGGCAACGAAGACAAAGCAGGTGTTCACTTATTGTCACCTTTCTTTCACCCTGCAAAGTTTCTACTGTATCAGAGAGCTGCCTATGGTGGGCTCCTCTCATTAGTCAAGAACATTGTTGCTTTCTTAGTGGCTTTGTATCATAAATCTCTAAGAATTGATTGTAAACGTCTGTGTCACATTTTCAAAACTCTAACAACTCCTTAACCTTGTGTGTATCAGTTACTTCTACTGTGTAAGCAGTAAGTGGCAGCTTTTGTTTATACCAAGATTCATCAATAGGTCTCAGTTTTTAGTGGCCTTTTAAACCCATTGCATCAAATGTCTCTGTGGCTGGAAGACCATTTACATCAATATGTGATCGTGAAACCAGAAGCACTTTACACACACTGGCTCTACCTGGAAAGAGTATTAGCATATTGTAGTATATTGTCATTGCAGGAAGTATTTGGCAAGGGGTAAAGAAATAATTCATAAGTAAAAACATCTCTTCTTAAATACACTAACATTTGTGAGAATTGTAACACCAAAAATGATACATGCATGTAAAATGAAGTTTATACCAAATATCAAGTGCATGACAACTCAAAAATGATTAAATTCACAGTATTGTACAAAATCATTGTGGTGTGAATCCTACACATGCTGAAATCAAAAACCCTAAACATCATGAACCAGAATCAAGAATGGTCTCTCTCCATGCACTTTATATGTATACTAGTTGAGCTGGCAATGCTTCACAATTGAATATACATCCTAATGTTCTTCTCCCCCCCTCTCTCTGTTCATCTTCTCCCCTCCTCTGTATTTGTTTATTTCTGCCTCCCCCCTCTCTGTCCATCACCTACTCACGTCTCCCCCTCTACGTCCATCTCCTCCTCCCCATATCTCTCTCCAACTCCTCCCCCTTCTATCCCTGTCCATCTCGTCCTTCCCCTATCTGTTCATTTCATCCCAACCTTTCTGTCCATCTCCCCTCCCCCTGCCAGATGGACATTGAGCTTTGTTTATTTTTGTTGCCAATATTTTTACTATGATTTGGAACTGAAGTTGATTAAAATAAATAGTTGGGATTGTTGTCATAAGGTGTATGAGAGACCTCTCATTTTGCTAGATCTGTGAGGATAATAGCTTCAATAAAAGTATTTCATGTAGTTCTAATCTGTAAACAAGCAGGAATACCAAGTTTCAGATGATTCAGATTCTATATTAGTATTCTGATCATAGGCCAATAAACCATAAATACAATTTTCTTGTTAAAAGAGACTGTGAGAAACAAAACAGCACACAGTTGTCTATAGAAGTTTTGTTCAAAGTTATGTATAAGGAGAAAGAATATATATGGGAGAAGCAATTTGTCTAGTAGTTTAAATGCGCTACTATCATAGTCAACATTGACTGTGAGAAAGAAAATGAAACTGTACATTTTCACAATGCAGCATTTACTTTCTCACTGTCATTTTTAACAAAAAACCTGTACATTTTTGTTTAAAAATATATAGGCTATATCCATCTGATTGTTTTTTAGAGTATTATGTAAAAATCTGAAATACGTCAGTAAAGAACTTTTCAAGATTTTTGCTAGCAACTTTTATCTGTTATATATTATACTATATATATTAAAAATATATTGCCCTTAAATGTTTATTAAAATGGTACTGTTGTGGTCAGTCAAAAGACTGGTTTGATGCAGTTTCCCATGCTACTCTATCCTGTGCAAGCCTTATCATCTCCGAATAACTACTGCAAGCAACATCATGCTGAATCTCCTTACTGTGTTTGTCCCTTGGTCTTCCTCTACAATTTTTAGCCCCTGCACTTCCCTCCAACACTAAATTCATGATCCCTTGATGTCTCAGAATGTGCCCTATAATTGATCCCTTCTTTTGGTCATGTTGTGCCACAAATTTCATGTCTCCCCAATTCTAACCAGTACCTTTTCATTAGTTATGTGATCAATCCATCTAGTCTTCAATATTCCTCTGTAACATGAATTTTTATTAAAGTATCATTTAAAAATTTGAAGCAATTGGTCAAGAAATTTTCAAGATTTTTGTTAAGATTCCCCATTTCATAGTATATGATTTTTATATACCATGTAAATTTTTTTGAAACTTAGCCTATATCTGTCAAAACATTTCTTAGATTATTGTGCAAAAACCTGAAGTAAATCAGTCATTTACTTCTTGAGGTTTTTTGGTAACAATATTAAACATCAACTTTCTTTATACAGTTGTACAGGTTTTAAATACATATATTTTTACACCATATAGTCTGGAGGTTTATTAGAGTACCATTTAAAAATTTGAAGTAAATCAGTTAAGTACATTTTGAGATTTTTGGTAACAAAATTAACATTGACATGTCTTTATATAGTAGTGTAGATGAGACCACAAAGCACAAGTAGTGGCTAATGGAGAACCATGATGAACGTGTTTACGATCAACCGCATCCTAGACTGTTCAGTGGGTGATTGGCTAGGCGGCAAATGTGAAGATTTGGAAAATAGTGCTACCTATCACCTTTCAAAGAAGGCTTGCATCACATGTGGCCAGACACTGGTCTGCTGATCTGAGGCATTTGGATGTTCCTGAAGAAGGGACAATACCTCAAGCTCTTTGAAGTAGCAGCTTCTATTCATATTGTTCTTACTATGGAGCATCCAACAATGCATTGTGCCACATCCAATGACTCATTAAATGTTACTTTGATGCCTGTTTGCTCTGTCACACAACAGTGTACACCTCCATATTTCACTCACCAGGACTGGTTAAAGTGAGACTGGTTCAAAACCACCAGACCGTGTCAGTCAATACACCAGTGATTGCATTTAAAGGCTTTAGAGGTTTCGGAAGTATGGAAAACATCAGAGTGGCACACTTATCAGAATTGTTAAGTGTTGATACTGACAGGTTCATGCCCATTGGAGTGACCAATGTTGAGACAGCACTGTGGACAAAGCTGTACTGTTTGTTGTACTTATGTGAGCAAGATGGTGTTCAACAGTGATAAGCCCCAGTCCTTCTCTTTGCTACTTATTATTCTCCCTCTCGTCTGCTGCCCTCTTGTACACGCCTCTATCATGGCAGTATGCCCGGGATAGGAAAAATATCACAGTATGACAAACTCATTACAAAGAGATCAATCGTTCTCCCTCAGCAAAACCCATAAAAGTGCTATTTTGCCCTTTGACACTTCTTTTCGTGTTTTCATTTCATTTAACAGCCCTTCATTGACTGAGCTGTGTGGAAAACTTATCTTTTCAATCACCATTGGGTGTACACATATCTTCTCTTAATTACCTGCTACTAGTAAACTGCTTAACAAATCAGCTTTCTGGATGGTGAAATTTTAGCAAAATTTGTATTATCTGTTTGTATATTTTGTTCTATAGTTTTTATATTCATATTTATTGTTATGCTTTTACTGATTTTCATTTTTTATTAGCTGTCTAACTATGTTCCCTTGTCCCCAGGTCAGCTAAAGGTAAATTCTGTTCTGGTTGTGACACAGAACATACCTACAACAAATGGCGTTATTCATGCTATTGACAGCCTTTTATGAAGCTACTAGCAA
The DNA here is from genome assembly GCF_023864345.2 of Schistocerca serialis cubense. NCBI lineage: Eukaryota > Metazoa > Arthropoda > Insecta > Orthoptera > Acrididae > Schistocerca > Schistocerca serialis. The sequence goes on along the minus strand of NC_064643.1, from coordinate 283,124,343 downwards.
GTGTGCACAGACAGAAGAAGCTGCCATGATTTTCCAGGTGCACAATTCAGTGAGCATGCCTGGAAATATAGTCATATGGGACAAACAAATACCGTGTTGTAGACCAGAAACTACTCCACAAAAAATGTTGTCATGCAATAGGGAATCAGTTTTAAAGGAACATTTATAAGTCTGAATGTGATATATGAAGAGACTCTCTTACAAAACATCACAGTATTTTATATTAATTGTGTATGCATTTGCAATGATCAATGATTGTTCATTGTTATGACAAAATATATTTTTACCTCATGATCCTCCTGCTGGAGAGTGAGCTGCCTGAGCATTACATAAAATTGCTCATAATTCAAAACTACTTGAAACTTTGGCATAATCATAATTTTTTGAACATTGGCAAGTCACCTACAAAAGTATACACTGGTAATAGATTATGAAAGCATGTTTTAAATAATAAGTTACTTCAGGTTTTGTGAAGTCATCCCATAAACAGTTAAACTATATTTTAATGCAAAAACTGATACAGCAATCAGTAAAGCCATTTTCATTTCTAATGTGGATTTGTAGCCCTAAGAATCAAAAGAGTCAAAATCATTTATTTCTCTACATATCTTAGAGTACATGGTAAATCAGATATGAATACTACAACTGCCAGTGCTCTAGTATGAATAATGTTCAAATGAATGTATGCTTTTGATTTCCATTACCTACAAAGCTGGTGCAATTTTTGAATGTGTGATGCTCCCAATAATGTGTGAATGATGTAAAATTTATAGATGTTAAGTAGAAAGTATATGTAGTAAATTATGACTTTATACAAACTGTAAATGAAGATTTTTTAATAAACAGTGAGAAATAAACAATTGTTTTTTACTTTGAATTGTAGTCAGTGGTTCACGTTTTCATTACATTCACTGCATCAGGTAGCTATGTTTATTCAAATTTACCTCTTATGAAGCAAATGGCTTACAAGTCCATGATCAAATTTAACTTCCTATTAACAGCAAAGAACAACAGTGAAAAACAAATTACACATCAAGAATGAGCTATGAACACAGGGTAAATGTCATCTTTGACAGTACGGTGGTAATGCATTTAAAGAGGTTAACATTAAATAGTAAATAAATTTAAATGGAACAAACAAGAAGAAACATCTGAACTATACACAAAAAACACGGCCTATATAATAATTTTAATTAAATTAACAATCACAATAAAAGAAAATTAGTATGTGATGAGACTATTAAAGAATAGTCTGAAGATATATTACATGTGGAAGGTGTCCAGAAACAGAGTAAAACATAAAATTGACAGCTGTAACAATAGTATGTGTGGTGTACATAGACAATCACAATAAAATGAATAAATGCATGGAAAATGGAAGAATAGAAAGGAACATACAGTGTGGGAAGTATTGGAAAACTGCCAGGAGTAAGTGAAATTTAGAAGAGGGAAAATATTGAGCTGTGTTTGGTCATTTAATATTAAATAGTTAGGGCTAAATAAAGTTTAAAAGAAGGGAGGTGCTGGAGTTGGCAGTCATGTGTGCTTGAGGTGTGCTTGTTTGTGTGTGTCCCTCTTTAACTGATGAAGGCTGTGGTCAAAAGCTTTGTGTAAGTGTCTTTTAATTATGCCTGTCTGCTAATTAACATGTCTTCTATACAGTAGGTATCAATCTGTATTTTCCTACATTGTTGATATCCATAAGTGGCATTGATGTGTATAATATATTGAGGTGCTGCCTGTGCATAGACAAGTTTACCAAGCAGTCTGAGTCCTGTTTCCTTGTCGCTTAGAATTCTTTCACATTGTAGTCATATTAACATGCTGGTGGGATTACTTTGCATTCTTTCACTTGTCCTATAGCACCATCATCTCAGACAATGAAGTAAAGTGAAAAAAAGGTATTTGTTCTATAGAAGTGTGCAGTAAGCATATGGTGTGAAGCCAATAACTGAACATATTCCACAAAGCTCCCCAGGGACAAAGGAAGTCTAATGCTTACATGCCAATTTGTATACTTCCTGTCGATATTTGTGATTAAGATCAAGTCTGAATTTAGGATGAAGCTCTCTGTGGCTTTAATCACTGTGTGAGCATGTCAATGCTGTCAAGATTCACTGTCAATTGTATTGTCTGTTAGAGATCAGGTTATGTGTGATTGAGTTGTGAGGGGTTGATGTAGAAAATTCAAGGCTGGTCACACAGATTTACATGATGAAAATAATCAAGAAAGACATGCAGATGTAATTGATACACTCATGTAATATGTTACCAAAATTTTGTGTGTGGGACATCAGTTCACAATTCCCAAAATTTCTGATGTGCTGCAGATTTCAAGGATAATCTTTTTTAACACTGGCATGGATAGTTTAGGTCACCATAATTTTTGAGCAAGGTGGGTACCAAAATGTCTAAAATGTGGGCCTTGACATTCCCCGTCACTGCTGTGAAGAGGGAGGGGGGTGGGGGGTGGGGGGGGGGGTGGGGGGTATTTTAACAGAATTATAGCTTCAGTTACCAGAAACTTGCAGTTGTGTGTGTGAGAGTTGTGTTCGTGTGTGCCTGTGTTGGTTGTCTATTTTTGACGAAGGCCATGCTGGCCAAAAGCTAATTTGTCGCAGTCTTTTTGTTGTGCCATCTCCGACTCACTGTTTCCACTATATGGTGAGTAGCAACTTTCCTGTTTATAATATTGTTACATTTCATCCTGGATTTTCCAATGCTTGATTTGCAGAATTGTGACTTAATATGAGACATGGATGCAGTATGTGAACTCTCAAAGTAAGTGAATGCATCTTCATTCTCCCAATAAGCCCAAAAAATTAAAGCAGACTCTGTTAAACTTTAAAATGATGGTTCCAGTTTTTTGAGATGACAAATGGAACTTTGACAACAGATTTTATGATAGAAATCAGTGAGACTACAGTGACATCACGAGTTCATTATGAGAAAGTTGTGAAACTTGAAGGTCAGTTAAACACACAGTGCAACATGGTTACCAAAGAAACAATTCTCCTTCCTGAAAATTTGTACCTGCCTACTGTGAATCAAGAGAAGGAAAAAGTCAGACTTTTTATCCCTATAGTCCAACTTGACACCAAGCAACTTTCACTTCTTCCTCAAGATGAACGTCCAATTGGCTCTTAAACACTTTATGACTGACAATGAGCTGAAAGATGCTGTCAGCAACTGGCTGAAACACCAAATGGTACTATTCTTTGATGAGGAATAATGGAGCTGGTGTCACTATAAGACAAATATTTTTATTCACGTGGCAGCTGTATGGAGAAGTAATGTCAACAAGTAAGTACAGATTTCATGCTTTTTTTTTAACAGGCAGTCAGAAGTTAATTAATGAATAGCCCTTTTATGTAGTAACAGTTCCCATAATGATCAGTGTGGGTAGATTAGCACTCCTCACAATTAGCTGTCAGTATACTGAAGTAGCATGCAGCAGCTGCTTCTGCCTGTTAACATACTTTCTTGTTTGACATCATTACAGGTTCTTCTTCATTATGAAACTTACATAAGATGATAAGTAAATGAATAATATATCAGTAGATTTGTTATGCTTAACTGAACATCACATGTAAATCACTGGAACAGAACAGTCTCCTCAAGTACTGGTCAATCATAGGTCATTTGCATGTAAGAAGGTGACATACTATGTGCAGAGAGGGATGAAGAACACTTTTGAGGTGTCACCAATGTGCTCTTTTTTATCTTATTTTATTTATTTTTTACACATTTCATGAATACAGATTATGATAAACCAGAAAGATGTGGAATGAGGTGGGACTGCAAACAAAGACATACAATAAACACATGTACAATATACAAAATATAATACAGAATTGTGAGTAAGCTTAAATGTAGAAGTAAAATGAATAAGATATTTTTCAAGTAACATCATGTAATTGCTGAAAATAACGTAAGGAACAGAAAAAAATTGTCATATATTGTCCACATTAAACAAGTAAGATGATTTATGGGTAATATATTAAAAATTGACCAGGTGCAAGTAGGACACACACATTAAGGGTTCCATACAAACTTAATTATGTATACTGACAGCTAATCCATTCCAGCAGTTGAGGATTTCGATTATTTTTGCCTGTTCTGGACGTCAACACTGGCAAGATATCAGCCCCAGTCATTCCAAGACCTTTGAAAATGTTTTAATTTCAAGCTTGAAGTCAGATAACAAAAGACAAAAGAAAAAGATTTCATGAGAGACAATTAAAATTAACAATTTTCTGATATTTTTCCTATACTTGCACAATGAAACCTTTCCTCTCACCAAATTTCATGGTTCTACGTCAGACCCATAGGTTTTAATTAGTCTGTTTGCAAGTATGAAAATGTGTGACAGAAATGGCTGTATCTTTTGACTGCAATGAAGTATAAGCTAATGTTTATTATGCTGTGTTTCCTCCTGTGTGTGCACAGCAACTTGACTGTAACACTATGAGCAGGGAACATTGCCTGGCAGATCTGTCAATGTTATGAGGTTTAAGTTACCTTTTGTTATTGCTCGTCCAATGTGGTCACCTTCTAGTTCTGATCTCAAGGTCCAATTGCTCTGTACCATGGCTGTGCATGAATTTATTCCTCTTGACTTTGTATCAAGACAGGGTGATGATGTAAGAGAGTGTCTCACTACTTCCAACTACTGAATGATGAATATGTCTGCAATGACAACCTTTTGTGTTGTTCCAACTAATTACATCAGTTGGGAAGAATGTTACAAATATCAATAAACTCAAACACCTCAGTTAACACATCTGATCACATTGAATTCAGCTTAAGGTCTAAGATTTACACATCACTTGTCTTGAATGTTTACACTGTAGTATGTCCATTTTCTCTGAGGTGATCATGACACCTTCAAGGGGCATCACCAGGGCATAAATGCCAACGTCCAGCAAGCGCTACTGTGCTCACCACACTGCGCTTGCCCCCGCAATGTTATGTCACTGCTTACACACCATCTGTACACATCACAGATAGGGGTGTGCACAGTGGATCGTTCCCACTGAAAAACATGTTTATAAAAGACACAGCCACCTTTTGCCATCATGAGTGGAAGGAATTACTTCACTTCTGTTATTTCTTTATCACTGTTTTAAAGCAAAGTGCTCCATACTCCCTACTCAAAATTACGTTTGATTATGTTTCTATTGCTGTGCAAAACACGTCTAGAGTTAGCATACAACTTTGAGTAATGATATTCCCACATTCATTTCCTTTCCTCGTGATCATTTAGATCCGCTACTATGTTTGTATTTAAAATAACCCAAACCAACACATCCAGCTCAATTTATCATTACAAATTCCACAACATATAACAAAGCAGAGACTGGAATCACCATTTTCATCCCTTGAAGACTCAGTGGATTTTATGTTGATGACAAAAACTGCTAGGATAATCAAGATAAGTGTAGTCTATTAAATTTTTGGCATGCAGCCATGCAAACAAAATTTCTTCCACTGATATTTCAGCCACATATTGTCCAGGTATGCTCAGAGTGAGTTTCAAGACTGACAACAAGGTGCCAAGTGCGGCCTTATATGCTCCTCCGCAGTGGTACACACCTGTGAGTACCCTATGCACCCTATCCACTAAGATCTTAAGGACACCTGTGGTCTGTGAAGGGTGAAGGCAGCTACTGGCACGTAGATATAGATTTGTATGTGTAAGTTTACGATATATGGCATGTGTTAATGTGCCATCAACTTTATGGTGAATGACAACATCCAAAACGGGGAGGTTACCTTCTTTTACTACTTCCACAGTAAATTTGATACTAGCATCGATAGAATTCAAATGCTCAAGATATCAATGTAATTCATCCGTCCTGCATTTGATATTGCTACATGCAACTCTGACAGGTGACGTCTACGTATGCATCCTGTCTGATCACCTGCATCCGTTCATGTCCATTGTGGATTCCAAAGGACTTGGGCAATCATCATTCTTTGATCCTGCAGGAGGAGGAGACCCAATTTTATACCAACATCTATTCTGATTCTTTGGGCACCCAGAAGTTTACAGGCATACAGATGTTTGATTCACTTATCAATGTATATTCGGCAGCAATGACACCATGATGACTTCTCTGCAGGTTAATTATCCCAAGGGGCAGATTCACTTTAAAAATGCTCTTGAGGTATGTGAGTTCTTACAAATTATCTTCATCAGATACACAGTGCACCCTATCCACTAAGATCTTAAGGACGCCTGTGGTCTGTGAAGGGTGAAGGCAGCTACTGGCATGTAGATGTAGATTTGTATGTGTAAGTTTACGATATACGGCATGTCTTAATGTGCCATCAACTTTATGGTGAATGACAACATCCAAAACGGGGAGGTTACCTCCTTTTACTACTTCCACAGTAAATTTGATACTAGCATCGATAGAATTCAAATGCTCAAGATATCAATGTAATTCATCCGTCCTGCATTTGATATTGCTACATGCAACTCTGACAGGTGACGTCTGTGTAAGCATCCTGTCTGATCACCTGCATCCGTTCATGTCCATTGTGGATTCCAAAGGACTTGGGCAATCATCATTCTTTGATCCTGCAGGAGGAGGAGACCCAATTTTATACCAACATCTACTCTGATTCTTTGGGCACCCAGAAGTTTACAGGCATACAGACGTTTGATTCACTTATCAATGTATGTTTGGCAGCAATGACACCATGATGATTTCTCTGCAGTTTAATTATCCCAAGGGGCAGATTCTATGTTTTGACCAAATTAAAACCATTATAACTATTTATTAAATTTTTAGCTGATGTAATCTCTATAGCTTCCTTGAAGACAGAATCCTGAAAGGAAGAGGTAGATCATAGAATCTTCAGATCACTGTAGTTCATGGAATTCCCTGTATCAATTTAATGTTCAGGCACAGCTGACTTGTCTAGCTGTGATAGGTGTGTATATCTTCAATGTTCCACACATCTCTCATGAACGGTCCGTGTTGTTTGACCTATATGTGACTTCTCACAATTTCCTCAAGGAATCTGATATACACCTGCCTTATGAAACAATAAATCGTCATTCATAGGGCCAAGTAAAGCTGCAATCTTTGTGGGAGGCCAGAAGATCATCTTAACTACAGTGTTTCTTGAGAATTGAGAATATGGCCTCTCTTTGAGTAAAGATCACCCACATAGGGCAAAAACGCACTTCTTCCCCATAACACACCTGCGTTCTAGGTTTTACATTGACTGCTCTACAAATTTGCCATGGATAAAATCCATTCACTTTAAAAATGCTTTTGAGGTATGTGAGTTCTTACAAATTATCTTCATCAGATACACAGTGCACCCTATCCACTAAGATCTTAAGGACGCCTGTGGTCTGTGAAGGGTGAAGGCAGCTACTGGCATGTAGATATAGATTTGTATGTGTAAGTTTACGATATACGGCATGTCTTAATGTGCCATCAACTTTATGGTGAATGACAACATCCAAAACGGGGAGGTTACCTTCTTTTACTACTTCCACAGTAAATTTGATACTAGCATCGATAGAATTCAAATGCTCAAGATATCAATGTAATTCATCCGTCCTGCATTTGATATATCTACATGCAACTCTGACAGGTGACGTCTACGTAAGCATCCTGTCTGATCACCTGCATCCGTTCATGTCCATTGTGGATTCCAAACGACTTGGGCAATTCCAACAGGACAAGGCGACACCCCACACATCCAGAATTGTTACAGAGTGGCTCCACGAACACTCTTCTGAGTTTAAACACCAAACTCCCGAGACATGAACATTACTGAGCAAATTTGGGATCCATTGCAACGTGCTGTTTGGAAGAGATCTCCACCCCATAATACTCTTATGGATTTATGGGCACCCCTCCAGGATTCATGGTGTCAATTCCCTCCAATTCCTCCAACAAACAGTTGCCTCAATTAATGTAGACAACTATGACTATTTATCTTCCGGCTGTGAAAATTTCTTGTTATCTTCTTGTAATCTAGAATATTATTAACATGTTTTGATTAGACCACTTTTCGGGGCACTACACAGTGTGTGCTCACTCATTTAAGTTCGAATGTTGATTCTTGAGCTGTGCCTGGCAACCAAGTATTTCTTCAAAATAGTTCCAAAAGCTTTACCGAATATATCTCACTACCAGCACCAGAGTTTTTTCATCCCTTAGGTGGGTCACCAAATGTTGCATTTCCCTCTCTGTGTGTACTGTTATTTATTTATTTAGATTCTTTTGCATGGAATCATAATGACGGTTTTTGTATACATCAAGTACAGTTACAAACATAAAATACATTTAGATCTTAGCCTTACAGGTAGTAATTAAACAGTAAATTGATGCTTGTCAAAATGCATTACATCTTGCACATATTAATATAGCCGATTATTTTTTATCCATTATTTTACAGCTCATAAACTAAACCATTTAAAATTCGTTGAGTGATTAGAGACACTTTTCAATTAAGAATTCTTTTAGTTTTGATTTGAATTGCTTTTTATTACTGTTTCTCTAGCAGTTTATTACACTGTAAAGATATGTTTATTATACTGTTAAGTCCCAACAACCAATGTAAAGTTATACAGAGACTAATGTCCCACTTCTGGTCACCAATTGTAAAGGAAGTATGTGACGGAAAAGGGGATATAATTGTTACATCCCACTCCCCACACCAATTGTAAAAGAATTCGTAGTTTGGGGATGGAAAGAGAAACTTCTGATACCAATGTTAATGTATAAAATGGCACGGAAGGGGGAAGATGGTTGTTAATTATGCCTCGTGGAAGCAGTGTGCAGGAGGTCGATTGGTCAGGATTTGATAGTGAGCATCCAGGGCAGCTGTTAAATGACAAAACAGGGAATTAAGTACAATGAAGAGGATGTATTTCGATATACGGAGTACAAAAGGTGCTCCTAGTGTCGGAAGTTAGCAGGTTTAGGCCAGTCTAGGAGGTCTAACAATTAAATGAAACGAGTAATGGAAGGGGAAGCAATTCATGTTAACTTACATTGATGGCTGGTTGCGAAAAGCAGAGCCAGAGGCTCTGCCTTCCAAAAAGACATCTGTTCTGCTCGAGGTCTGGATTACAAGAGAGAGAAGCAAGTGTGTTCTGCTTCGCAGGATGCTACTATTCGGTCGAATAACTCCTCAATTGGCATCACGAGGCTGACTGCACCCCGAAAAATGGCAACAGCGCATGGCGGTCTGGATGGTCACTCGTCCAAGTGCCGATCATGCCCAACAGCGCTAAACTTTGGTGATCTCATGGGAACCGGTGTATCCACTGCAGCAAGGCTGTTGCCTTACATGCAGTCACATTTATCAACTTTCATGAGTAAGAAAATAGTAAAATATTAACTTGTTCAAATTACAATACAATATTTCCTGCAATAGTTGAAATCATCACTGTCCATATAATTAAGTCTTAAAACAAATGAAGTTAAAATGATGCCATAAAGCTTCACAAAATAGGAATGAACTATAATGTTTTCTGTTAGTTTGAGGGAAAAATCTGCTATTGTAACAAAATACTTAATGCTATGGTAATCAAAATATTTGGGTAAAAAATATAATAAATTGACTTACTGCAGGACATTAACACTTAGCTTGGTTTACAACTGGGTTAAGTACATTTAAAGAAGAGTGATAAGAAATGTAAAATCATAGTACATCCTCCATGTATTAGTTACAGGTAACGGTTATGTAAAGTTCCACAGGGACAACATATACTTCAAATGGTTCAAATGGCTCTGAGCACTGTGGGACTTAACATCTGTGGTCATCAGTCCCCTATAACTTAGAACTACTTAAACCTAACTAACTTAAGGACTTCACACACATCCTTCCCCTAGGCAGGATTCGAACCTGCGACCGTAGCGGTCACACGGCTCCAGACTGAAATGCCTAGAACCGCACGGCCACACCTGCCAACCAACATATACTGAAAAATCACTGGAATTAAGGATGAAATCAGGGAACTGTCATATGTCATAAAATAAGCTTGTAAAACAAAGTTATACACATGGAGAACACAATGGCAAAACTTTAGAAAAGATAATTAAAAAGTGTGTCCATAGTGACAAAACAACTAACAATATTCAAAACTTCATATAAAGGAAGGGGAAGAATGCAGTGAGTTTATAATCAGATCATAAAATACGAAAAGGTTCACATCTAGAAAGTAGTTTTGTGCGAAATAAGTGCACGCACTGTTTGTAAACAAACTTTGACTGACGGAAGAAGAGCACGTGGCTTGTCCGGTAGGGAAGTGTGACGTTGACAGCCTTTAATGGCCGTTCTCTCTAGTAGGGTGATGGACGGGGTATTATCTGTGGCGTTACGCACGTCTTACGGGAGGGGAAAGAGTGGAGAGGTAAGCACAAGGGATGAGGAATGGCGAGAGGGGCGAAGGGGAAGTGCCAGTAGTGGCACTTTCAGCACATGGCACAGCTGGTGGCATGTGCCAGTGGAATTTAGTGGTTTCATAAGTGATTCGCTGAATCGGAAGCTTTAGTACTGAATGTTGGGGCTTAGGAAGAAAAGGGATTTGACTAACAGGAAAAGTCATGTTGTATTCAATGCAGGGTTTGTTCTGGGTGTAATCATGGACAGCTGTCCGCGATCGCAACGCCAGGGTAGCCTGACATATTGAACATTTATGCTGAGTGGCACTCTCGTGGCGAACCAGAAGGGTGCTCACGTTAAAGGATAAGGAATTGGGTATAATCGTGAACAAATGCAGGTAGACGAGCGACTCAGAGCAATGGTAGTAGCCCAGTGCAATGCATGGGCGAGGAAGACATACAACGATTACATCTCGTGGGGGTTAACTACTACGAAATTCCCAAAATCCCTGAAGTAACAGGGTGAACTACGGAAAACAGGGAAAGGGGGGGGGGGGGGGAGGGGGGAGGCGTGATCTACTGCGACATTGTTCAATGAAACTTTTTATTCATTTGGGCGGAAGTCTCTTGCTAACTAAATTATCAGCAAAATAACACGTTACTGCGCTTGAGCGATGACGTCACGTCATAGGTGCTAAACATCAACAAATTAGTGCTTATTTCAGCGGGAGCTTTAATCTTGTAACATCATGGGTGTGTTTGAATAAACAAACTGGTGTCTCTCATTTCCTAAACACATGGCACGACACTGTATCCAAATGGTAGCAGTGTCAGTTTCCGTGCTTGCTCGTAACATCTTCACTTCGTCAATAAATTACTTCGTAATAACAACGAAACTTGTGTTCATCTGGGTGAATTCTATATCTCACTTACCGCTCTACAGCGAGAGGGTAGCACACTTCTTCTCGACTTCAGGGACGCATTCAACTCTTCTCTATTGAGTAGATAAGTCGGATGCTTCATTTAGCAAATATTTCCACGAAAATGTATGTCATAGTGGGCATGTTAAGCTTTTATGGAAGGTGGTACTATACTTCGGAGGAGACTCGGAAGTGCAAAGCGCCACCAAACTAAATGGCGGTCCACGGGAAAACATCCCATATGGCGCACTTCGTTACTATGGTTTGTTTCAGCTTCATGTTCCATCAGCTGGAGCTCGCTTGCTTCTAAACTTCACTCAGAATTATAGCCTGGTCAGTGGGCTTGAGAATGAAAAACTTGCAATCATTTTTTAATCTTAGGCAGCTTGAAAGAAAACAGGGAAATAAATGCTTCTAAAAAGGCAGTAGACTTAGCTAATCTGCAAAGCAGTGGAACAGTGGAGTATTAGTTACAAAAGTTAGATGAAAATTCGGAGTATCACAATCTATTGAACAATAAAAGACAAATAGAATGGACAATGCAAGGAGGGGCTCCACATTCTAGTTTTGATACCAAAACGAAATGTTCAATGACATAGGCTTGTAAAAAGTAGAATTGTAGAAAAACCTTTGTAGGGTAAACTTGATGCATTCTTTCGAAAGGCAAAACAAAATCATTGCCGATAAGGGAGATCTAAAAGTGAAATATAGTACAATACAAAAATTCTGCAACAAAGCTGAATATAAGGCAAATAGCCTAATACAACACACCACTAAATTACTTCATAAGAAGCAAGGTGAACAATAACGAAACTTTTATTCGTCTGGGTGAATTCTTAAATGTACAAAACGCACATGGGGTGCTAACTACTATTCTTCATTTACTTGAGTGAAACTTAATTACTTCTATCCTATCACAAAATCTATCTTGCTTACCGCTCTACAGCGAGAGGGTAGCGTACTTCTTCTCAACTTCAGGGGCACATTCAACTCATCTATATTGGGTATTTTATATAACTCGAGTGCTTCACTCACTTCTAAGCATACCAGTTTGGCTCTGGGCACGAACATGGCCCATATTAGAATTCTGGAATCATTAACTCATAAAGTTGGGTATCACGACTGAAGAGGAATCTTATATAATGAGGGGGGTTGCTGTAGGGCATCATATCTAAAATCCAGGGCTGTGGTGGGTCTTTATATACTGGGGTTAGCAATATAAAGTACAAGTACATATTATACAACAGAAATGGCATGAATTATAAAAATAGAGGCGTGAGATAACGTATATAGTAACTTAGGGGCTTTGCTACACAGCAGAATGATTAGGCCTATGATATGCTTAAACCTAACATAAAACCATACAGGGAGAAAAAATACAAGTTATTTGGTACCATCAAATGAGAAATACTTATACACTCAAAATTTATACAATAAATTGCTTATAAATCAAATGGAAATTAGACTTAATTTATGACAGGCAAGACGAAGAATAGGGAGAGAAGTGGTAGCATTTGGGGCGTAACTAACCTATCGCAAGGCAACAACTGTGCTAGTCCATGTGGTTGTGTCATGTGGTCTCTGCTTATAGTAAGCATTCACCGGGAACATAGGCCGCAGTTTAGACAACTAGAAAATATTGTCTCAACTGGAAACTCGCTGAATGGTAAAGTGAATCTTGGCTAACAGTTTTGCTCTGACCTCAGGTTGATGGTATAAAACAGACCCATTAGCACCACTTAAAACAACACACACAGAACCTCTTGCCTGCTCACCAATCAACTTACAGGGGTAAAACAAATCAATTCTCTTTCATCATCAAAAAACCTTCGCTGCCCTCTGGGGGTTAACAGCCAGAAGTCATCTCGTAGCTTTGTGCATTGAGTTAACCAATCAAGGAACTACCACTTATGAAAACAGAAGGCATGGACAGAAAAAGAATAAATGGTCAGGAAAGAGGATGTAGAGAGACAAGAAAGGAAAGAAAGAGAAGATATAAAAAGTTCATTTAGGGCACCAACATTTCGGATACCTTGCAGACGCAGTATGATGGCACAGGGCGTTACAGAGCCCCTAAGTGCTCACGTCTGTGGGGCATGGTTAAGGAACTTACTTTCATTAATAGGGTAGAGAAATGATGCTTATAGGAAAGATGAAAAAGAAAGAGTTGATCAGGACATGAAAATGAAACAGAAGAAAATGCCATGAACAGCGAGGAGACTCTGTGGTTGCCAAACACGTTGTGCAAGCTGCACATCCCTGGAGATAAACTAAAAGCTATACAAAAATAATATCTTAAAACACTTCTCATCACAACAACTAAGCAAGAGATACTTCTTCAACCGCAGAGTTGTGTTTTTAAAATACACAGGCAGTAACTGTATTATGGATGCGAAATTTATGCAATAAATGAGATCTGGGTAAATGGCCGCACATGCTTCAGTATATATCAACAATCACAGTACAGCAGAGATGGTGGTGGTGGCAGTGCGGTGGCGGAGGGCCGTACGCACGTGGTACTTGTGCAACAGCAGCATGGGCGGTGGAGTGGCTGGCTACAAGGCGCTGAAAGTAAGCACCCTAACGCACCCTAGGTGTTGGTGCCAAGACCTAAATGCAGATTGCACTGGGGGAGGGGGAGGGGGGGGGCTGACTGGCAGCGAACATGGGGTGGCAGACAGACGGGGGCAGGTGGGCAGCGGCAGGGAACCCGCACCGACTGTGAATAGCGCACCCGTGTGCTTTGTGTAGCCACAGGAGCGGTAAGGATGCCTCGCATGTTTTCTTCATGTCTCGGTGCCCGGCTCAGAGTTGGCAGATAGCTACTGACAAGCTGGGCTGGCTGCGACCATCAAATGGGACTGGAGTGCACGCAGTATGCATGTGCGTGGTGAGTCACATCTCAACGGACTGGCGATATCAGGTGTGAAGGAGGTGGGTGGGCAGCAGCAGCAGGGGAGCTGTGCCAGCTGTGAACAGCTGGAGCCACGGCAGTGCCTCGGATGTCCGGCACACACATGTTGGTGCCGTGCTGGGTGAGATGTAGGTAGACTTTGCCCCGGGTGCTGGTATGTATGGATGCAGCTTCTGGCGAGATGTCAAGTTGACACACTGCGGCACCCAGGCTCGGCTCGTAGAGGAATAACAGTGGCAAATATTGATCAACCACACAACGTCAAACATGAACGAAAATAGACGGCCACCCTATGGATTGAACAATGGAAACGGATCCTATTTCTGACACCAATTGTAAAGTTAGGGGAAGTTTACTAGGGACTTCTGCAACCAATGTAAAGTTATACGGATGCTAACATCCCACTTCTGGTTACCAATTGTAAGGGAAATATTTGCTGGGAAGTTGGGATACAATTGTTACATCGCACTCCTCACACCAATTGTAAAAGAGTTCGTGGTTTGGGGATGGGGAGAGAAACTTCTGATACCAATGTTAATGATTAAAATGGCACGGAAGGGGGAAGAAGATTGTTAAATATGTGTCGTGGCAGCAGTGTGCAGGAGGTTGAGTGGTCAGGATTTGATAGTGGGCATCCAGGGCAGCCGCTAAATGACAAAACAGGAAATTAAGTACAATAGATTGGATGTATTTCGATATACGGAGTACAAAAGGCGCTCCTAGGGTCAGAAGTTAGCAGGTTTAGGCCAGTCTAGGAGGTCGAACAATTAAATGAAATGGGTAATGGAAGGGGAAGCAATTGATGTTAACTTACGTTGGTGGCCGGTCGTGAAAAGCAGACTCAGAAGTTCTGTCTTCCGAAAAGACATCTGTTCTGTTCAAGGTCTAGATTAAAAGAGAGAGAAACAAGTGTGTTCTGCTCTGCAGAACGATCTGGCATCCACACATGTGACCGGTATCCCGCACACGCTATTGGCTAAAATCAATGGCGTGAATTCCCTAGCAGTTTCAGCAGAGGTCTCAGGGCGTCTCCTGTCAGCAGCTTTAACTGGACATTACTGCCTCAGTTTTGAAAGGCAAGCAACTTGTGTCACGTATACACAGCATGAATTACTCTAGGAGAAAACTTGTAAAGATTATACTGGGCCTTTGAAATAATTTTTTTTTTTAAATAAATCCTAAAATATTCCTTGACTGGCTGCCATCCTGTACAATACCTTATCAGTCCATTAGTGTATGGGCTCTGGTCCGTCATTTTTAATCTTGCTCTTTTTCAGTAGTAATTCTCTTTGGACCTGGTGTTGTGGTCATATATATCACTACATTTAATTACTTCAGTTTTCTGTGGGACAAAAAAGTAATTAATTTATAAAGACACAAAGAGTATATGGTGAAGTACTTGTGTTGTCTGAAAACACCACAACAAAATTCTTTACAGCCTAGTCCATGTACAATCCTTAACCCTCCTTTTTGTAGCAATAGTACTCTGTTAACAAAATGTCTGCAACACAACCCCATATTTCTACAGAGTAACTAAGTTGGGGATAGATTGTCCGATAATACACAGTCCTATGCATGTGGGTGGGTACCATTTTGGACAGCTGTTTAAGAAGATGCAGCCCATTGCTGACTTTTTTACATACAGATCTGAGTCCAGATGGACCCCTACAAATTTACATTCGTTTTCTTCCTCTACCACTATGCCACATACTTCATTTATGGGTGAGTGGTGTGAGCTCACATTTGTAAATATTAGCATCTGGGATTTATTTACATTGACCTTTAAACCTTGTGCATGAAAATATTAACTTAATTCCAGTATCCCATTACTTGCTGAAAATTTCAGTTCCTCACAATCTTTACCAGGAAATAAAACTGAGGAGTTATCAGCATAATACAGTATACGAGTTAATGGGGTGTACAACATCATTAATATATGCTAAAAAGGTGAAAGGTCCACGAATTGAGCCTGGGTCACTGTTTCACTTGTGGATTTAAAAGTTTCGTGCACTGTTTCCAATTCGCCGATAGGTGGATAGAAGTTTCATTGATGCATTGCTGATATTGTGCACCCACTGTTTTTTTAACAGAGAGTCATGGTTTACTGAGTCAATAGCTTTGCTCAGGTCAAGGAATATTCTAGCTGTGTGCATAACCCATTCTATATTGCTATATACTTGATGCAAGAAACTGGTAACAGCAGTGGCCATGCTTAGGTCTTTCCTAAAACCATGCTGTGATTCGGTAAACATTTTGTGTCTTGAGAAAAAAATTGTGAGTTGTGATAGGATAACTGTTTCAAATGTTTTACTGAAGGTAGTAATTAGTGATATCGGTCTATAATTTGAAACTTCTTCTTTACTTCCCTTCTTATGGATTGACTAAATTACAATTATTTTTAAGGCATTTGGGTATATGTTATCATTAATACTACAGTTGACAAGATAAGTAAGGGATTTAGTTATTTCATTGGCACATTTCTTTAACACCACACTTGAGATACCATCCCATTCAGATGAAACCTTGTTCTTTAGCTTTTGTATTGTGTTAAATTTCTTCTTTTGATTCATCTCCATAAATTTGAGCTGTATACCATCCATAATATCGTTTGGTGTGCCAGCCTGTATATCTATAATAGGGGCTGGTTGGTCAAAAGGACAGATAAAATGCTTATTGAATAAATTACATACTACATTTGGATCTTCCACTAGATGGACCTCATGTCTAATGCTAACTGGTTCACTCTGTCCCTTGCTGGTGGCTTTACAATGTTTATTGATTAGTCTCCAGGGTGCCTTACCTATGTTGACTGAATGCTCTGTTGCATCATTGTTTATACGTTTCCTCAGGTGTAAAAGGTCTGCCTTAAAAGTTTTTTGGCTTGATTGTACTTTTGTTTCAATATATGTACCTATGTTTCCTTATACAAACAGTCAAGATCATATATATTCTGCCTTAACTTAATCAGCCTAGGTGTAATTTTCAGCCTAGTACTACTTTCAAGATAAGAGTTGGTTCTTACCCTGATTATTTCTTTGAGAGGGCAGCAGCAGTCGAAATGCTTCATCATTGTCCTACAAAATTTTTCCCATTTGTTTTCTGACCCTTATTAATAGTGTCCCATTTCTCCTCCGCTAACTCGGTTTTGAAGGCTATGATGTTGGTGCTATTCAGGATCTGCTTCTTCTCAATTATCTGGCTGTGTGCATAACACGTTCTACATGGCTACATGCTATATTCTAACACCTGACAATAGTGATCTGAGTAATGAAAATCAACACTTTTAAATTTAACACTGTCTTTTACATTTTTGTTGACTATTACATAATCTATTTTACTGGAGATTTATTCTGTTACTCTAGTGACAGAGTTCACTATATTTGTGAGATTATATGAGATTAAGTCTGCAGCTCATGGTTTTGTGGTAGCATTCTTGCTTCCCGAGCATGGGGTCCCAGGTTCGATTCCCAGCAGGGTCTGGGATTTCCACCTGCCCCGAGTTGAGATGTCTTATCATCATCACTCCCCATTATGGTCAGAGGAAGGCAACAGCAAATCACCTCCATTAGGACCTTGCCTAGTATGACTGTGCGGTTCTCCTGCATCATTCCCCTATGCGCTGTCAAGAAGCATGTGACTTCATTTCCCATATGAGGTTAATATATCTGTTATTTTCAAATAGGTTATACTACATGAGTTTGTATCAATATTTAAGTCTCCAGCTATGCTAAGGCCAGTGAGGCCTGTTTGTCTAATTGCCCTGTGAAGTGTTTCAAGACAATACAACACATCTGTATTTGGTGGGCAGTATATACCAATAACTTTATGTTTAGCTAACCTGCTTGAATGAGTGTTTTATGTGGAGCACAACGCCAGCAATTTCAATTGTTCTTTCTTTGCGATATTGTTCAACAAATGAGATTTTCTTAAATGGAAGATGTTCATTTACAAATATTGCCACCCCACCCCCTTTGTGTTGTTGCCTGCAGTAAGTATCTGCTAACACATAACCATCTAGTTTGTAATAGTCAATTTCATTGTCTTTTAGTTCATGTTCTGAAATTACTAACAGGTGTGGTGAATTCTCATCCTCAAATACTTGCAGAAAATTGAGTTTATTCCTAAGATACTGCACATTTAGATGCATTATCCAAATGGGCACTGATATTTCACAACACTTTGTGACATGGTTTTCTGAATCAGTCCAATTATTACATTATTACACAAGTGTTTAACAGTGCACTGTAATGACAATTTACCCACTTCCACGTTGGTTTCTTCAGCATGTGAACAGGGTTCTTTCCAACCCAAAGGGTTTAGTTCAGTAAAATGGTGTAGCTTGAAATTGAGCCTAAAAAAACTGGCTGATTATAATCTAAGATGATTGGATCCGTGGTTTTATGCAGCTCTTTACAAAGTTATTTTATCTGGTTCACTGACTTGAGCTTTCCATTTCTGTTTAAGTGAAGTCGTGCCTGGTATGTTCTTCATGCTTCAGTTTGCTTATGTTACATGAGTGCACATGATTTAGATTTTTACATAGTTTCTGAAGTTCTAAATTATGGCGCTCAATTTCTGTATTAATACACGATCACTGTGGGAGATCATGTCACACTGGCAGGTGTATTAGGCTAACATTTGTGTTGTACAGTTTTGGCAATAACTTCCTGTAAACTGGGAGTGCTGACTTGCTCTGTGTGTGTGTGTGTGTGTGTGTGTGGGTGTTTTTTTTTTTTTTTTTTTTTTTAAAGAAACATCATTTTCACCGCCAATGATTACAACGTGGTCGTCTTTTTTCAAATTGTTTGTTTCAGATAAATTTTCGACTACAGCATTTAATGTAGCTCCAGGTTTAAATTTTGTGAATACAGAATATTCATTATGTAAAGCTTCATGAAGGGGAGCTGAAAAGCTTTTTCTGTGGCTGTCTACATACAGTAATAACGTTTTTGTGCTTCCAGGATAGATTAGATTAGTACTTGTTCCATAGATCATGAATACGACACTTTGTAATGATGTGGAATGTGTCAGGTACACCTTTTGTGTGTGTGTGTGTGGGGGGGGGGGGGGGGGGGGGGAATTACCCACTTACTATATCCAAAAATTCAGCTAATGAGTAAAAGGAGTTGTCATTCATAAATTTTTTTAATTTCCTTTTAAATGCTATATGGCTTTCTGTTAGACTTTTGATGCTATTAGGTAGGTGACCAAAGACTTTTGTGGCAGCATAATTTACCCCCTTCTGAGCCAAAGTTAGAGTTAACCCTGAGTAGTGAAGATCATCCTTTCTCCTAGTGTTGTAGCCATGTACACTCCTATTACTTTTGAAATCATTCGGATTGTTAATAACAAATTTCATAAGTGAATATATATATTGTGAGGCTACAGTGAAGATCCCTAGCCCTTTGAACAAGTGTCTGCAGGTTGATCCTGGATGAGCTCCAGCAATTATTCTGATTAAATGCTTTTGTGCAATGAACACTCTTTAACTCAATGATGAGTTACCCCAGAATATGATGCCATACGAAAGCAGAGAATGAAAGTAGGCGTGGTAAGCTATTTACTGAGATATATATCGCCAAAATTTGCAATGACCGTAATAGCATTAGATATACAGTGTGTTTTTTCCAGTTCAACCCCTCATCAATGCATACACCTAGAAATTTTGAATATTCTACCTTAGCTACCGATTTCTGATCGAGGTCTATATTTATTAATGGTGTCATTCCATTTACTGTGTGGAACTGTATATACTGTGTTTGTCAAGTTTAATGACAGCCCATTTGAAGAGAACCACTTAATGATTTTCTGAAAAACATCGTTTACAATTTCATCAGTTAATTCTTGTCTGTTGGGTGCGATAGCTATATTTGTATCATCGGCAAAAAGTACCAGCTTTGCATCTTTGTGAATATAGAATGGCAAGTCATTAATATATACCGGTATTAAGAATAATTTTTTTTCTGTTTCGCCATTTATCGAAGAATTCGTTACATTTACTTTCGCTTACACTATTCGTTGTTTTGATGGCTGAGTTTAGTGTTGACAACTTATTCGATGTAACTAGTGCACCGTTTCTTGTGCTTTGTTTTTTACTTTCTTGATGGTTTAGTGTTCTGTTTTTGGACTTTACTGCAGTCCATGTAAATTTATTTGTAGTTTCGACATTTTCTGAGTTCGATGTTACATTTGTTTCATCATAACTAACACGTTTTTTTGTTTACAAATCACAGTGAACAATATCAATACGACTGTTTTGTGGCTATTTTACGCTACTGTTTTCACTGGACCACAGAAGTTTTTTTCACTTAAGAGGTTTTCTTTTTTTCTTGTTTCAGTAATTCTATTTCTTTATTGAGGGTTTCAATATCACTATTTAATGACTTGATAATTTCGTCTTTCGTGTGTACCATGTTGAGATCTTCACGTTCGTCACACACACAATCACCACAGGTCCAACAACCATCGTCATTTACGAACTTGTGGTTTATGTTCGCACACCCCTCGTGTAACCAGAAGTTGCACTTGACACACAGGATGCCCTTCATCACACGTTCTTTACATTTTTTACTCGACGAGTTATAATAAATTGCTTTTCTACTCAGACTGATGCAGCACTGCACTGACCTACCGACGCCATCTTACCTTATCTACGATCTACCCCTCCCTTTCTAGTTGTTCCTACTGTCCACAATGGTGAAGTCTTTACAGAAGATTCGACAGGAGTAAGATTTACGATAAACTTTTTATTTATATTTTCTCGCACAGTTGGCTCCAGTTCTTCATGTCTAGGGGTCTGATTCTTGAAGCTGAAATTCTCACATTTTGGGTCCTCATGGTTAAATTGATCTGAACAATATTGAAGACTGTCTTAACAGAATTTTGTTTTCACGACAATTTATTTTTTCCTATATGACACTGTCTTTTGAATTTTCACATTAACAAAGCTGAAATTACATTGTTCGCCCAAAATACAAAAATACGCCCCATCACATCAGAGACATGCTGACTACTACTTCACTCTCCGGTCTCCGGTAATAACAATGTTCCAAAGGGTTTACAATTTTTCTTGACAAATTAATTTCTATTAGTTTAGATTACTATTTTATAAATGAATACAGAAATAAACATGATCAACAGTATGAGATTGCTTAGTTAATAACAGAAATTTTAAATGTTCCAAATATTTTGTAATTTCAAATGTTTCTATAAAAACAATTTTAACTGAACATGCAGAGCTTGTACATATCGATTGTAACAACGAAAACAAAGTAATTCATTTTCATAAATATTAGCTTGAATATAACATATCGGTATTGTGTATAAAATGTTATGAAATTTTTCAGAAAAACAGCTGAGATAATATTGACCCACTCAAAATTTGAAAAATATTTCTGGTGTCGACTGCTACTGTTGAAGAAAGGTAATGCTTGAAGAGGATGTCTCTTTACTCTACTCAGTAACTTGGCTGTAACACCATGAGAAGAGAACACTGCATGGTGGATCTGTTAGTGATAATAATAATAATAATAATAATAATAATTTTACTGTCATTCGGCCATTACAGCAATAGACAACGTCACATACATACTAAAATACAATTAATAGTTTGAAAGAAACAAAAGGTTTGTTGTTAACATTATAGTATTATACTACAATTGATAAATTCTCTTATATCATAGAATGGGTGGAGGACTAGCCAGTCGTGAATTGTTTGTTTGAATAATTGTTCAGGCAATTCTTGAACAGGTTGAGGAAGATTATTAAATAATTTGTACCCCATGATTTCATAGCTGTTGAGTGACTTTGACAATCTGTGGTAAGGAATATAGAGGCACCTATTCCTTCTTGTATTGTGGCTATGTACATTTTCTCTGGTTTTTGTTTCTGGTAATTTCTACTTCGTATAAATTAGAACATAGTATATGTACAAGTTTATCACAGTCATGATTTTTTGTTCACAGAACAATGGTTTACAGTGTGCCTTATATGCAGAACCAGTAATTATCCTAATAGCTTTTTTTGCAGTGTTAATATGTCATGTACACAGCTAGAGTTCCCCCACAAAATAATTCCATATGTTATTATACTTTGAAAGAATGAAAAATAGGATGTTCTAACATATTTTTCAGGAACACAATCCATGTCGCCTTAAGAGGCAACTAACTCTTGACAACTTACCACTAATATATTGTATATGTCGACCCCAAGATAATTTATCATCTATGTACACCCCCAAAAATTTGACGTAACTTGGATCACCTGACACAAGCTTATCTCTAAGACTACAAACCATCTGCTGTGTTTTGTTTTCATTCAGCAGGAATCCATTTGCCTTGAACCAATAGGATGCTTGGTCAATTGTCTTTTCTGCACAAGTTTTAAGGCTATTGATATCATCACTAGCATGAAGAAATGTTGTATCATCTGCATACAACAGAGTGGTGGACTCGATAAATGATGGCAGATCATTTATCATTATCAGGAACAAAAAGGGTCCCAGTACAGATCCTTGCGGAACACCTACCTTGACCTGTTCTATACTCGACATTTCTTTCCCTACACAAACAACTTGCTTACGATTCTGAAGATATGATTTTATTAATTTACGGCTGTTGTGTCTAATGCCATAAAATTACATTTTTTCTAGGAGTGGCTAATGCTTTACACAGTCGAAAGCTTTGCTTAGATAACAAAATGTGAGTTGTGCATAGCCCTTATCCTCAAACACTTGGTGTAAGTATTTGACTACAAAGTCTATAGCATCCACAGTAGACAACTTTTTCCTAAAACCGTATTGGGATTCACTCATTATTCCTAAGTTTTCAAAATAAACATATAGCTGTTGGTAAATTACATATTCCAGTATTTTAGAAAAATCTGGGACTATGGAGATTGGTCTGCAACTGGAAGGTGAGTCTATATCTCCCTTTTTATATATTGGAACTACCCTAGCCACTTTGAGTTCTTCGGGAAAATATCCATCATATACACATTTATTTATACAGAATGTTAAGGGGTACACAATATAGTCTATTACTTTCTTTAGTATATTACAGGATATGTCATATATATCTACACTGTCTGAACAAGACTAGGGGAGACCTCGGAGAACAGAAATATTCCTGTGTCTGTTGGTGTTCTGCAAACATTTTTAGAAAGTAACTCTGACGAACTGACATCAGGTTTGATTATAGTATTTCCTGCATCTTCAACAGATTTAATAAAGAAATCATTGAATTTTTGGGGACTTATATTAATTTTTTGCTTCTTACATCTTTAGCAACACCATTTATTAACTTCCATGAAGCTTTGCACTTATTTGTGGAATTATCAATGGTATTGAAATTATGTGCTTTTTTTGGCTTCCACAATGGCTTTTTTATACTCATTCCTGCATTTTATGTAAGCTAATCTGGAATGTTCTCTTTTCTGATTGCTACTTATATTGCGCAACACCATAACTTGGTTTTTCATATTTGGTAATCATTAAGTTACCATGGATTTTGTCTGTTTGTAGCCCTGTTTGTAAAACCTTTGTCAGTTAATTTCCATTTCTTTATGGGGATGTTGTCATTAAACTGCGTCAGAAATGTTTTAAAAAATCTCTCAAATAATAGTTTCCCTGACAAATCAGCACTAAGACTATAACTTGTGTCACCATGACATTGGTTAAACCAGTCTCTCTCAGCAAGGGACTTACAGAGCTGAACAATTTTGTCATCTGTGACAGGTCTGGTGATTATAACTTTTGGGACAGGTTTAGGAATATTACTCTTATCAATACAGAGCCTACTTATATAGTTAAAAGATACAGAGTCATGATCTAAAAATGGAAACGCTGTAACATCACATGATTCTTCTGTAGTTTTAACGTTGAGAAAAATATTGTCAAGGCATGCTTTATCTCTTGTGGGCCTGTTACTGATTGAGTGCAAATTGCACTGCCTTAGAAGGTTTTTCAACTCAGACACAATACGTTTGTGTGTTGTTATATCAAAATCTGCATTCAGATCTCCACCAATTACTACATCATAATGTAACCATCTGGTCCCTCTTAGTATATCTAACAGTATGTCCAATTTTTCTAGAAATACATTGATAATACTCTTAGGTGACCCGTAAAGGGATACTATTACTAACTTAAAACTGTCCATAACTATACCAGTTTCTTCAAAGTTCTGTTCCTCACACAAATAATCTAGGTCCAACTTAACAATGGAGCAGCTGAATGACCGGTTAATATATATTGCCACACCACCTCTTGTATGCAATTTTCTTCAGTAACTATTTGCTACATCATAGTTATCAAGTTTGACAACTGGAAGTACACTCTCAGTAACCCAATGTTCACTCAGACAGCAAATATTAAATTTGTTATCTAGTCCAAAACTGTTTACAATAAATTCTTTATCTATTAGTCCTTGAACATTCAGATAGCAAATTTTAAGATCATAATTGTTGTTTATTTTAGACTGAACGTTTTGGTGAGGTGTTATGAAATTTGTTACACTATTTATCTCGTGGGCTTCTTCATCTTGCTGCCTTCCACTAAAAAATCATTTAGATAGAGAGGAGGTGCTGTTTTCCGTCTATCTGTAACACTTGATGCTGCTTCCCCTGCTGTAGTTCTCTTTTCTCCTTTTAGAGGTACTGTAGTTACTGTTGCTGGTGAAACTTCTGCTGTTACTGCTACTGTTACTTCCTTTTCCACTGCTGCTACTGATAATGCTACTGGTGACTGTGACACTTTACATGTTTGCACAGATTTAGTTTCTTCACCATCGAGTGTATCTGCAGATGTTTCTTCCTCGTATGCTGTTGGTACACTTTTCTTTTCTGTTGTCATCGGCAGAAAACCTGTTGCAGGTAGAGATATTTTTACATAGGCATCCACTCCTGCTGTCTTTATCACCTGGAGAATTTCTTTGGCCAGCACTTTCTTGCCTAGGTTGTTTCTGTTCAGTCCATGTCTAGTGAAATGCTCTCTTACTGAACTCGTTGCTTCAATGAAAGTTGTGTGCACAAAACCGCTACAAATCTTCCAAAATTTCCGATTTGTTGCGATGATTTCTCTGTTTACACACAAGTCTTCTATTAAGTCGTGTCTGTAGGAAATGTTTACAACAAATACCTTCACCTGTGAAATTTTTCCTAGCGATTCTTTCAGTGTTCTTACAGCAAGGCTGCTTTCATTTTTATAGACATCATTTCCTCCTCCGATTATGACACAATTGATGTCCCTTTTCACGGCACTTTCACAGCTTTTCAGCACTTCATGTAGAGGAGCGCCAGTTTTGATGTGGTCTCAGTTACTTTTGATTGTTCTTATTCCAGTATGTTTGCCTTTTTAGTTTTGTGTTCATGGTCCATCTACTCTGTACCATAGCCATGCACTACCTTACTCTTCTTGACTTTGTATCCAGGCAGGGTGAGGCTGTAAGAGAGTGTTTCACTGCTTGCAACTGCTTAGTGATGAACACATCTTCAATGACAATCTTCTGTATTTTTCCACCTATTTACATCAGTTGTGAGGAAAGATCCAAATAGCACTCACTCATAAATTCAAACATCTCAATTAATACACCCAACCACATCAATTGACTTAAAATCTAAGATTTACAATCTTCACTTATCTAGAGCTTTTATATTGTAGTATGTCCATTGTCTCTGAGGTACACATGAAACCTTCAAGGAGCATCACCAAGGCATAAATGTCCATGTCCAACAAGTGATAATGTGCTTATCATGCCGTACCTTGTACCTGCTATATTACATCACTGCATATGCACCCTCTGCACAGATCACAGATTAGTGCACAGTGGATTGTTCCCACAACATAAAACATTTGTAAGAGAGACATCCACAGTTAGCCAGCATGAGCATCCTCAATGGAACACAGTTCATTTTCATGAACAACACATGTTACACTACATTTAAAATGAAGCGCCAAAGAAACTAGTATAGGCATGCATATTCTAATACAGAAATATGCAAACAGGCAGAATATGTTGCTGCAGTTGGCAACCCCTACATAAAACAACAAGTGTCTGGTGCAGTTTTTATATCAGTTACTGCTGCTACAATAGCAGGTTACAAGATTTAAGTGAATTTGAAACATGGTGTCACAGTCAGCACATGAGTGATGGGACACAGCAACCCCGAGGTAGCAATGAAGTGGGATTTTCCTGTACGATCGTTTCATGAGTGTACTGCGAATATTAGGAATCTAGTAAAACATCAAATCTTAAACACTGCTATGGCCAGGAAAATATCCTGCAAGTACAGGATTGATGATGACTGAAGAGAATCATTCAACATGACAGAAGTGCAACCCTTCTGCAAATTGCTGCAGATTTCAATTCTGGGCCATCAGCAAGTGTCAGCATGCGAACCATTCAACAAAACATATGGGCTTTTGGAGCTGTAGGCCCACTCATGTACCCTTAATGACTGCATGACACAAAGCTTTACACCACACCTGGGCCCCGTCAACACTGACATTGGACTGTCGATGACTGGAAACATGACACCTGATCAGATGAGTCTCGTTTAAAATTGTATCGAGCGAATGGACGTGTACAGGTATAGAATCCATGGACTCTCCATGCCAGCAGGAGACTCCAAGCTGGTGGAGGCTCCATAATGGTGTGCACCATGTGCAGTAGGAGTGTTATGGAACACCTGATACGTCTAGATACGACTCTGACAGGTGACACATATGTTAGCATCCTGTCTGATCACGTGCATCCATTCATGTCCATTGTGCATTCTGACAGACTTGGGTAATTCTAGCAGGACAATGCAGCACCTCACACATCCAGAATTGCTACAGAGTGGCTCCATCAATACTCTTCTGAGTTTAAACACTTCCACAGGTTACCAAACTCCACAGATATGAACATTACTGAGCATATCTGGGATGCCTTGTTATGTGCTGTTCAGAAGAGATCTCCATCCCCAGTACTCTTACGGATTTGTGAACAGACCTGCAGGATTCATGGTGTCAATTCCCTCCAGCATTACTTCAGATATTAGTAGAGTCCATGCCACGTCATGCTTGCGGGGGTCCTTTGGTATATACTGCACAGCGACTGTAGTTGTACCTTAGTATGTGTCATGAATTATATGAATGTACCAAATGTTTTGTAAAGTACAGAATGATAAAGAAAAATAACACTGAAAATATGATAAGGGAACTAAAATTAATGGACCAGTACTACAAATTGAACACTCAGAGAACTACTGATGAACACCCTACTTTGTTTCTAGACAACTTTCAAAGTATACTAAATAGCTACTGCCCAACTATTTAAAAGGAAAATATGAATGACACTAAATGTAGACCACAAAATACTAAAATGTGGTATACTCTGAGATGGAATAAAATAAGAATAGTCCTTCTTATAGCTAAAGGTAGATCTATTAAAAGTGGTAAAGTTAAGAAAATATACACCAAACTAAAAGAAGTCTACAAAACTGAAATTATAATAGCCCAATGTGAGGCAAATGATAGCTAAATTTTGAAATCTAAAAATAGTTGTAAAGGTACACGGAATGTCATTAAAGTGAAATAAATCAATGCAAAAGAGACAATATAATTTCCATAGACTCTAATATATTAAATGAATAAAAAAATCATAAGCATCTTTTCACAGCCTAAATTACTCTGCACAACATTAGCAAAGCAGTTCACAAGCTTGGAAATTCTAAAACAGAGGACTGCTATGGAATTAGTAACTTTGTCAAAAAAAATATCAAATGAAATTAAAATACCATTGCTTTATCTAGCCAGCAGAACTGTGCAAAAGGTATTTTCCCTCAAGATCTTAAAATCATTGTTACCCTCCTTGTGTTTAAGATAGGAGAAAGACAACACCCTAGTAATTATAGATGATCTCAGTTGTTCCAATTGTATCGACAATAATAAAAAGTGGTCTATGTAAACAAATATGTAACTATTTTGAAAACAACAGATTACTGAATGCAAATCAGTTTGGCTTTAGATCAAATCTGTCAACAGTAAAAGCAGTAGCAAATCTGTTAGGTGTTGTATATGAGGGCACTGAAAAGAAATATGCTACGTAGGCTATGCTTATAGCCTTGAACAAAGCTTTCAACTCAGTGTCACACAAGACCATATTAGTAAAATCAGCTCACTATGGGACTAGAGATAAATCATTAAATATATTTAGAAAGTTTTTAATTGACAGGGTACAGTTACCATATGCATATAATCAGGTATCACAGTTGTTGAAAATAAATCATGGAATATCACAGGGATTGGTTCTTGGACCTTTTCTCTTCACTGAGTGTATAAATGATTTCTCAAATTACATACCATGTGAGAATGTGGTGTATACTGACGACATCACACTGACAACCATGGGTGAAAACTTACAAAATGTTCAAAATTACAGTAGAGAAATAATTGTGATGACTAATCACTGGTGTCTGGCCAGCCAGCTGTCCATTAACAAAACAAAAACAGAACTTCATTTCAGCCTCAGAGGAATGAAATCTGAGAATAATAATGTGAAATTAGTTGGATATGAGACTGATAAAAGACAGGTAGACAGGCAAACACACAAATTACTTAAGCAGAAAACTAAAAAAAAGTTTTATTTTTGTTATATAAATCCAAAAAAAATGGAGACACTCTTATTGTGCTGTCTTCCACTCACATCTGCAATGTGGAATATTGTAGGTAAATACACCAGAGTCAGCTCATATCTTTCAATGGCAGAATAAAGCCATTAGATATATGCTAGGTCTGATGAAGGCTGTGGCCAGAAGCTTTATATAACTGTTTTTTGATTGTGCCTGTCTGCAACTTCACCTGTCTTCTTTACGATAAGTAGCAGTCTCTCATTTCCTACATTGTTGATATTCCTACCTGGAGTTTCCATTGTTTGATTTACATCAAGTAAAATTTAAACAAACTTAGGCTACGAAATATTGTTCATTTGCACAATACAATAAATAGCCACATGATGGATTTACCATTTCTCACCAACACAATAGCCATAAACACACAATCCTTAATCTACAAGAAATTGCCAAAAACATTTCGCTTGACTCCCTTACAGAAGCACAAGAAAGTTTTATAAACTTTGATAAAAAAGCAAGAATTTTACACAGTTGATGAGTTGATGTAGAGTGATTTCCAAGAATTGTGCTTTGGGTAGCTGCATGGGTCAGTAAGACATCCTGGAATAATCATGCAATTAGAATTACATACTTATATACATGTGAGGGAATATGGTATAGTTGTAGGTAAGCAACTAGAATTCTCTCATATACAGATTTATTCACACTTAGCGTCTACACAGATACAAGTCCGGAGGCTAACTGCCGTTAGCGTCCAACATGCTCTCCAAAGCCCTCTCCTCAAAGATAGCACACTTATGCACAGAACAAATATCAATTTTTATGGCGCTCTACGCCACATAGCCCCCCCCCCCCCCCCCCCCCCGCGCAGTATGGAGTATGTCCCTGTGAATGGGGGGGGGGGGGGGTGAGAAGTTAGGAAGGTAACGCACAGTTCTTCTGCATCAGGCGGAAGCGGTCGACTGGTAGGAGACCGGGGGGTGAAGCCCGGTACATCGACGATGAAGTCAGCAAGCGACGCCGGCGGCTGAAGACGACGTTCCGTCCTGGAGTGAAGGTGTAGCACTTCGTCAGCCGGCAGGCGGAGAATCACCTTGCCAGAAGGCCTAACAAAGGCACGCAAATTGCCACACGCAGCACTTCTGCTCAATTTAAAGCGGCGCACCACACGAGATTCTGCACTTCCTCCCTGAATATTGTCACACGCGAGTACCACACACACTGCATCGCCATGTACGACAACAGATAATTTATGTATGTCATCAGGGTGCACATGTGTTGTGAATTCTTGGATGGCACCTGTACGAGCAATGGTAGGGAGGCAGGGAGGTGTGGGAAAGCCATGGCAGGGGGAAGCATCTGCTAAGAGGGGGGTGGCAGGTGCACTAGACTGTGCAGGAGACAATCGCGGGCGATCAGCTGACAGACGAGGGAGCGTGACCGAAGGCAACGAGGAGCCAGCGTGGATTGAACGGTGTGACAAAGAGCTGTCACACGAAGATGGTAACACAGTGGTAGAATCCGAGTGGTTGGCAGTTCAACTGTGAGGGCTGTGAGGAGTGAAGCCCCGAAAAGATTGGGCACTCGAATTAGATGAACGTGGAGAAGGAGCAGTGCTCGGCAGAGAAACATGCTGTGGAAAATCAACATCCAAATGCATGGTGTGGGAAGATGGATGGCCGCTTGAACCAGGAGTGGGAGAAATAGGGGCAGAATCAGGGAGGTTCACCTGAGGCTCAATGAAAGCTGGTTTCACTCGGTTGAGTGAGACCGTGGTTACAGAGTCTTTTATGAGGAGATCCATGTTATTCTCAGAGCGTTTGACGACCTTGTAAGGACTTGTGTAGGGCGACTGAAGCGGGGCTTTGACTGAGTCGTCTCTGAGAAACCCGTACTCACAAGAATCTAGCATGCGCGGTACGTACGCACGCGGAGGTGTATGAGCAGCCGGAGGTGGCGGCTGAATTTTGCTGCAGTGCAAGCGCACCCACTCGAGAAGTGAAGGCAGTTCAGAGGGCCGTGGAAGTGGGGTTGGAGTGACTAATTCTCCAGGCAAAACCAGAGGTTGGCCATACACAAACTCGGCTACGGAACCCTTGAGGTCTTCCTTGAAAGTCGCACGAAGGCCAAGAAGCACGAAGGGCAGTGCCTCTGTCCATAGTGAGTCATGGCAACGCAGGGCAGACTTTAAGGTGCGATGCCATCGCTCGACAAGCCCATTGCTTTGGGGGTGGTATGCAGAAGTATGAATTTTGACACTACCACACATTTTACATAAGTCAGAGAAAACTGAAGACTCGAATTGTCGCCCCTGGTCAGTGGTGAGGTAAACAGGTGAGCCAAATCTAGAGATCCACGAAATCTAAGAATGCTCGACTTACTGTCTCGGAGGTAATGCTCGGAATAGGTACAGCCTCAGCCCACCGAGTCATCCTGTCAATAGCTGTAAACAAGTAACAGAAACCCTCTGAGGGGGGCAAAGGGCCTACGAGGTCGACGAACGTGGTGAAACTGGCCTGGTGGTTGGGCGAAACAGCCAAGGGGTGGAGAATTGTGCCTGGAAACTTTGTTCTGTTGACACAGCATGCATGCCCTTGCCCAAGACTGACAATCACGGTGCATGTCTCTCCAGACAAACCGTTCAGTTACCAGATGGGTGGAAGCTTTGACACCGGGGTGTGCTAATGAATGTAGTTTGTCAAAGACCTGGCATTGGAGGGGCTTAGGAATGAATGGCCGCAACGTACCAGTCGATTCATCACACCACACTAAGTCAGATATGCCAGGGAAAGTAGAGCGTACCGGTTGGAGAGAAATTAACTGCATGGTATCGGGGTCTGCCGATTGCAACCGAGGTAGGTCAGTTAAGTCAATTAGGGTTGTGACAGCACCAACACGTGAGAGAAAATCAGCGACCACATTGTCTGCTCCTCGGATGTAGCGAATGTCACTAGTAAATTGCAAGATGTAATCGATGTGATGAAAGCTTCGTGGGGGCGGATCAGCCGCAGGATTTTTTATGGCAGGAACCAATGGCTTGTGGTCAGTGAGCACATAGAAATCTAGTCCCTCAACATCAGTTCTGAAGTGTCTAATGGCCTCGTAAACTGCAAGTAATTTTCTGTCGAATGCTGAGTATTTCTTCTGTGCGTTGTTTAGCTTTTTTGAGAAAAACTGCAGGGGGGTCGTAACATCGTTGTATGTCTGACTCAGTACTGCGCCAATAGCATTGTCACTAGCGTCAATAGTGATAAACATTGTGGCGTCCGCCCGTGGGTGAGCAATAGTGACAGCGGAGGCCAACAGCTGTTTGAGTTCATTGAATGCCTTGTCCATGTCTGGTGTCCATGGTACCTGGCGGGTGCCAGAAGTTTGTGGGCCAGCGAGAGCATCTGTGAGAGGAGCCTGCACCGCAGAAGCGGCTGGCAAATGTTTCCGGTAATAATTAACTGTTCCGATGAACCTGCGCACGCTATAGATCTGAGGGCGTAGCATCTCGAGAACAGGCTTGATCTTGTCCTGTGGTGGTGTCAGACCGTCCGATGACACAACATAACTTAGGAATGTGACGGATGACTGGTGCAATTGAGTCTTTTTATTGTTCAGTTCAATACCAGTGGCTGCTAAAATATCTGTCACGACTTGAACACGCTCCTCACTCTGTTCTAAAGTAGAAGCAAAAACCAATATGTTGTCCATATTTACGAAACAAAAGTCTAGATGGGATAAAGTTTCATTGATGAAACACTGCCACGTTTGGGGGGCATTTTTCAACCCAAACGGCATAAATTTGTATTGGAACAGCCCGAAGGGAGTGGTTATGGCAGTCTTTTCAATGTCCTCCGGAGCCATAGAAATCTGATGAAATGTGTGCTTACAGTCCAAAACAGAGAAGTACTTTGCACCTGCGAGCGCATGATTGAAGTCTGCTATGTGTGGGACCGGATATTTATCAATGATGGTGCAGGCATTTAAACGCCTATAGTCTCCGACCATACGCCAAGTACCGTCTTTCTTTTGGTCAAACAGGATAGGACTAGCCCAGCAACCGGAAGAAGGTTCAATTATTCCCTTTTGTAACAGATCGTCCAATTGTTCCTTTGCAATTTTCATAAATTCCAGCTTGAGGTGGCATGGACGTTGCGATATGGGCGGCCCATCGGTTAGACGTAACCAATGAACTGTGCCGTTGGTGACTACTGCAATACATGGCGCGGCACGATAGTCAGATGTCCGTGAAGCGGAGCAGGCAGTGGCAGACGGGCCAAGCTGTGGCGCTGAGGGCACGGAAGTACAGGTGTGCCACCCGCTCGTAGGCTGCGTAAAGGCCGCACACATGTTAACACGGGCGAGGTTGGTACAGTGGTTCCTGGTAGCGGGCCGTGCTGCTACGAGCGCTGTAGGCACGAGTGGGTGTGGCCGGACAGCAGATGGCCGTAGTTCATTGCCACGAGCTTGGGAAGTTAATTGTCCATTTGGAACGCAAGGAGCATGAGCACTCGGGCATACCCTATCATTACAAAAGGGGGTGCTGACACAGTTTACAGAGTTCACAACATTGTCGTTAACGTGCGCGGGCACGGGAAGACCAGATTGGCATGGACTGACCTTGTCTGTAGCCAACGAGTCGTCTGCTTGT
This sequence comes from Schistocerca serialis cubense, assembly GCF_023864345.2. NCBI lineage: Eukaryota > Metazoa > Arthropoda > Insecta > Orthoptera > Acrididae > Schistocerca > Schistocerca serialis. The sequence goes on along the minus strand of NC_064643.1, from coordinate 283,090,899 downwards.
AGTGCTTGAGGCCAACTCGTAGTGTATGTCGCGGAGATGCAGCAGCATTTCCATACATTCCATCCGCAACTTAGAAGACTTGGCGCACTCCACTAGCCACTTGTTTGTCCAAGATTGCAGCTCCAAGGATAGGTTTACACACTTCTTAGCACAGCACACATGTTTGGTGTTAGCCAAACTGTCACTCGGCGAAGTGAAAGGAATATGTTTGTTAAGGGAGGGGTAAAACACAGTATTTTGCACAAAATCTAGTGACAACTGATAGTGCTTGAGGAAATCAATTCCGAAAATAGGTTCTTCAATTGTTGACACTAGAAACGTCCACTCCAGCTTGCACTCGGGCGAAAGTTTCACTGTATACAAAGTGGAACCCGAACACTGTAGGGTAGAAAAGTTCACTGCACGAAGTACTGTTTTGTGTGGTTGCACTTTATTGGTTGCTAGGATGAACCGGCAGCAAAGAGACGTCTGCGCAAGTGTCTACCAGAAAACATACACCTGATCGTAAATCGTGAACATAGACTCGACCACACTTACTGTTATTGTCCGAAACGGAGTGCAATGTGGGATGGTGCCCGTTGTTTACATCGCAGGAGGTGGCACCGTAGCCTACCTGCGGTTGGAGTTTGGGTAAGAACACGGTGACTGGCATTTGCGAGCTTGCTCCCCGAATCTCGCGTGGAAGAAACAATAAGGTTGGGCGGGCCTGTGCTCCTGTGGGTAGTTGCTAGGTGACGGAGTATGTGCCCCAGAGTCTTCCACAGAGGCCGATGCACTGTCGTTGCGAGGAGTTGAAGGTGCAGGCAGGGCGGCTAGTTTAAAAAACTTGTTATCAGCAGCACCAGACAAGGGCATGGCGTCAGAAAGCGTCTTAGTGCGGTCACGTCCAGAATGCAGTGCACGGAGCTCACTTTGCCTGGCGGAGTATGCTCTGTCAGCGGCGCGTAAACGTTCATTTACCGGCCTATCTTCATATGCAGAGATTGCAGTCTGGACAGGCAAAGGCAGCTTTTCAGTCCAGATTTCTGTGAGCGTGTCATCAGGCATAACTTGCTCATCGACGAGAAGATGGATGCACCGCGACAGCTGGGACGGAGACCTGTCGCCGAGACTCTTCGTAGATGAGCTGTCGCACATTTTCTCTGCTGGTTTTAGAGACACGCTCCAGTATCGTTTGTTTCGCCACAGCATACTTCCCTGCTAGGGGGAGTGCTTTGACCAGATCATAAATTAAATCGACGCGGTCGTGAAGATGGTTCATGAGGCAGGCGAAGTGTGCGTCATTGTCCAAAGCACAGACATTGAATGTTTGCTCAACCAGAACTTCGGGTGAGCGGGTTTGAAGTCTGGTAATTTCGGAAGATTCGGCACTGCAGTCACTGCGGAGGTGCGCCTATTACTTCAGATGGAAGTAGAGCATGCAGAAGATTGCGAGTCCGAACTATTGGCGTCCCGTAATGTGGGAATCGCGAAATTCACTTGATGCCGGGGGGGGGGGGGGGGGGGCGGCTGAGAAGCGGCGGATGCTCGAACAGTGTGAGGATCGTAGTCGAAATGTGCATTCTCGTTGACATGGTAGCTCGGAGAGAAGCCACAAGTGCTTAAGTACGCCGGTGAATGTCCGTTATGCACACAGTATTCACTCGACCGTGGGTGGTGGGGCTGGTTGTAGATGTCGGAGTAATTACTGTCCAGCACAGAATTGTTGACTTGATTAGAAGCAACACAAGGATCCCTAACACGTGCACTAGGATGCACACTCGGTGTGATATTTGCTGTTTGGCGAGCATTGAACACCTGTTGACTAGCTGGCGCGGAAGGATACACACGTGGCGGGAACTGATTCGAGTTTGAATTTACTACTGGATTTTCCAAAGTAGCAAAACCTCGCTCGATGCCACGAACTGTATTGAATTGTGTGTTCAACACAGGAGTAGAAATGTTCCGACCAACACTCTGTGGAGAACTCGTGGGAAGGTCCAGGCTAACAAAGCCAGAGTCCACGACCATTGGCGGTTGGAAGAAGCTGGCGGCACTCGATGAATTCCACTGCCTGTTCTGGCTGAAGGATTCTGAAGATTCTTGCGGCATGTCCACTACGACGGCAGGAGTGCTGGAGAGATGTTTCTGGAATCCAGGCGGCGGTGAATGCTGAAAGGCCATTGTCTGGAGCTGAACAAAGGCCTTCGCGATCGCGGAGAAACCCGATGCGGTAGGTGCGTAAATAACCTTCAGGTGGTAACTCGGACGCGTATTACACAAATACGGGGTCACTTGTAGGTAAACAACTAGAATTCTCTCATATACAGATTTATTCACACTTAGCGTCTACACAGATACAAGTCCGGAGGCTAACTGCCGTTAGCGTCCAACATGCTCTCCAAAGCCCTCTCCTCGAAGATAGCACATTACGCACAGAACAAATATCGATTTTTATGGCACTCTGCACCACACATGTAAACAAATATATCAGTATCTTGCTTCAAGTAGCCAAAAGTAATCATAAACTCTAAATGTAAGTATTCAATATGTTGAAGTATGTAACTGATATACAATTGTAATTTAGCATTTATATACATTTGTATATAAAGGAGAAGGTACCTGGATTCGGTTAAGAATGATTTTGAAGTAATAGGTTTAACATCAGAAGAAGCACCAATGTTAGCACTGAATAGGGGATCATGGAGGAACTGTATAAGGGGTGCTATGCTCCAGACTGAACGCTGAAAGGCATAATCAGTCTTAAATGATGATGATGATGATGATACATTTGTATAAACAAGCATCTCTAGTAACTATATAATGTTAATAAGTGTATGAGCAACTGACATTGTAGTCTTAGTATGTAACTGATATACAATTGTAATTTAGCATTTATATACATTTGTATAAACAAGCATCTCTAGTAACTATATAATGTTAATAAGTGTATGAGCAACTGACATTGTAGTCTTACTAATATGTACTTTTATTTACTCATGTAGATGATGTATTAACTGTGCTTTACATGTTGCAAGGCGAATTGTACCAAAATATGCTGAACAGTTGATAAAAACATTCTAAATTTCACCTTCATACATCTATATATTCCTCAAAAAAAGGGAGCTTTACAGGTAGGCCAACAGAAGACAGCCAGGTAACAAATGACATTTTTTTTCATGTGATATAATTACAAACTAACAATTTTTCAGCTTTTTTTCCTTTGGTTGTAGTGTGAAGCCTTGCTTTTTGGCAAATTTCATGATTCTAGGTCAACTGAATGTGCTCTGTATGTTTTGACATTTAGATCTTGATATTTTGCCTGCATTGACTCAGAAGCTAATGTTTATTGTACTGCCAAGGGACTATAGACCTTAGTATGTGACAAAAATTTCAACTTGATAAGTCTACTCATTTCTGAGGAAAAGGGGTCTTAACAGATGGATGGACAGACAGGCAGTCTGATAATAAGTGACATTTGTATGTGTGTTTGTGCTATAATTACAATTTAAGAACTCTGGAATTTTTTTTCTTTAGTTGTAGTGTGAAAGTTTGCTTCCTACCAAATTTCATGGTTGTAGGTTGAGGTGTTCCTGCCTTGCTGTGGATAGTAACTGCCAAATAAAATCAAATCAAAGTAAAAGTTTCTACAAATGTTAATCTTGAAGTCGGGCAGTTGTAACTCAGGTTGTTCAAAAATACGTTCTAACTCCTTTTTGGTGTTTCTGGTGCAGTTGATTCTTCCAGGAAATTTCTTAAGTGGGCCATAGAACACCATGATTCTCAAATAGCATGAAAAGTCAAAGAAAATTTTAGATGTACAACATTGTTTCATACAGTAATTTCATTAATTACAATTGCAGATGTTGTTCAAAATAACAGAAAATGTTATCATTTGGAGATTACAATTAAAATATATGAAATAGGACACAAAGTCAAATACACATTTGTTGTTTTTATGGAAAAATAAGTGAAATGAGTCAAACAAACAACACTGATTACATTCTTGTTAATTGCACTGAAAATACATTATTCTAAGCATTCCTACTATGTTTCCTTCTTTAAGTATGAATACATTATTTTTTGTGTAGGCAGAATTTCAATATGTAATCTACTAGCCGGTAAACACTTTGTTTACAGTGTCAGTTAGCTTTGTGTTGTGAATTACAGTAACTGTGAAGTAACTACAAGCTGTTATGTTAAACAATAGTATAGCAAGTTCACAGTATGACAAACAGAATTGTTATAGGTTTCTAACATCATAAAATACAGCATATTTGCTGCTCCTTTTGATATCCAGTTGTTTGTAAATGAAAAGTCCTAATTGCAACCAAACATATTGACAATGCATGTTCCTACCAGTTGTTGAAAATCACATTACAGAGCTCAAAAGGTGAAATTACGTACAAAGATCCTAGCTGATGACTTAACAATTAATGAAGAAATCCAAATAACTTCAAAATCATATTAAAAATATTGTACAACCACAGATTGGACAAAACTTATGCAGGCAATCAACGAAAGAGCTAACAAAGTACAATAACTTATGACATATGACAATAATTGAGATATAAACAAAACATCATTTAGAAGTGATCAGTTTTGAGAAACAGTACTACCATGTATAGAAAAAAAACTTTCTCCACTTCCTCTTATATAATATAGAATCAATATTTTCTTTAACATGACCTATTTTCAATTGTAATGTAATAAGGCAGCCAAACCTAATATATCTCCTAACTTTCATTTTGAGGTAGGTAAGCACAACTCTTACCTCAGACTCTTACTTCAAACATAACAGATAGTGATGGTGCCACAGACCCCCCCACCTCCCACCCTCCCACCCTCCACCCTCCCACCCCCAAACAAGTTATCATGGTCAGTTATATCATTTATCGCTGTTTACTCTAATCTCAGACAATAAGCCATAAGTATCTTCCCATTTGCTACAAGCACATACAATAAGCTATCAATATTTTACCAGTGTAGAGTATTTAAATCTAAATACATCTTTTCTTCCAGTACAGAACATATCAGTATAAACAATCTTCTTCCTATGACAGGAAATTTCAAGTAAAATACCACTTTTCTCTTTACAAAATTATTTAATTGGACAGATAAGAAATCTGCTCACCAAGTGGCTGCAGAACACACACATAAAATATTGCTGTAATTGGCAGTGGCTCTTTCTACAGGCAGAAGGGTTAAAGGGTAAGGACTGGAGAGTTCTAGGAAAATGGGTAGATTTTGCAAAAGTCACCCCAAACCACCAGTCAGGGGAGACTTACTGTACAGGATGAGAAGGAAAGACATTGTTGGGGACTGCATTGCATGAGATTTGAAAACCTGATAGCTTAAAGGTGGAAGAAAGGGTAATATGCAGACAGAGATTACTGCTTGCATCATGCATGAGTTAATAAGAGTGAAAAGCTAATAGATTCTATTTAACAGAGGTGGGGAGGGGGGGGGCAGTGAAAAATAGACAGGAAAGACAATGAAAGATGTAGAAAACTAAAACAGAGTGAATCAAAGAGTAGTTACAGTGAAGAAATGCTCAGACAAAAGAAATTAACGTAAATTAGGGCCAGGGGGTGGCAAGAACTAAGGCCATGGTGTAGTGTTAGTTCCCACCTGGCACATGTCCTATACCAGCTATTATGTAAACACTGTTCAGCCTTCTACAGTGGCATGACTACCACCAAATTATCAATTAGAATGAATGGGCGTAGGCAGAGGGTGTATACTGGCAACTCACAATATCCTGTTGCAGAGCATGCTCTACAACATGACATTCATGACCTCGGCATCTGTTTCACCACACGCACCATCTGGATTCTTCCCCCAGACACAAGTTTCTCCTAAATCCATAGGTGGGAACTAACATTACAACATGTCCTTGGTTCTCACCACCCACCTTAATTTACATTAATTTCTTCTGTCTCAGCATGTCTTCACTGTAACTACTCTTTGCTTCACTCTGTTTTAGTTTTCTATATCTTCCATTGTCTTTCCCATCTATTTATCACTACCCTCTCCCACCTCTGTTACGTAGAATGCACTTAAGATTTTCACTCTTATTAACTCATGCATGACGTAAGACAGTAATCTCTGTCTGCATATTACCCTGTCTTCCATATTTAACCTCTCTGGTTTTCAAATCTCATCCGATGCAGTCCCCAACAATCAGTCTTTCCTTCTCATCCCGTACAGTAAGTCTCCTCTGATGTGCAGTTCTGTGCAACTTTCTCAAAATCTACCCCTTCTCCTAGACCTCTCCAGTCCTTTTCCTTCACCCTTCTTCCTTCCCCTTCAAACCTTCTGTCTGAAGAAAAACAAAGATGAGGTGACTTACCGAACAAAAGCGCTGGCAGGTCGATAGACACACAAACAAACACAAACATACACACAAAATTCAAGCTTTCGCAACAAACTGTTGCCTCATCAGGAAAGAGGGAAGGAGAGGGGAAGACGAAAGGAAGTGGGTTTTAAGGGAGAGGGTAAGGAGTCATTCCAATCCCGGGAGCGGAAAGACTTACCTTAGGGGGAAAAAAGGACAGGTATACACTCGCACACACGCACATATCCATCCACACATACAGACACAAGCAGACATATATATATATATATATATATATATATATATATATATATATGCTTGTGTCTGTATGTGTGGATGGATATGTGCGTGTGTGCGAGTGTATACCTGTCCTTTTTTCCCCCTAAGGTAAGTCTTTCCGCTCCCGGGATTGGAATGACTCCTTACCCTCTCCCTTAAAACCCACTTCCTTTCGTCTTCCCCTCTCCTTCCCTCTTTCCTGATGAGGCAACAGTTTGTTGCGAAAGCTTGAATTTTGTGTGTATGTTTGTGTTTGTTTGTGTGTCTATCGACCTGCCAGCGCTTTTGTTCGGTAAGTCACCTCATCTTTGTTTTTCTTCAGACAGAAGATATATATATATATATATATATATATATATATATATATATATATATATATATATATATATATATCTCCATTCCCCCAAGCACATTTCAAATAGTATGAGTGAAGAACAAACAAAGCCTACATTTCCTATTTCAGTGTTTCTGAGTTGATGAAGTGCAATGTCGAGTACAGAGGAGTGCCACTGACATGGTGACATGCCTGTTTAACTATATATCAAAGAATGTGTCTGCACTACAGTGTTATATATCTGAATGTGTATCACAGTGTCTTTCTCCTAATGTAAAAATTTCTTGCCACAGCATAATCAACACCTCTTCTCCTTGATACTATTCACAAGCAATAATAAAGGTCACACAAGCAAATATGTATATGCATGTTTCTGGTAGTAAACGCATCAGTTCATGTACAAATAGTATCAAAATGTATATATAATTTTATGTCTCAGATTCTCTTATGGCAAAATGAAAAACGAATATCACATAATTACAACATGCTGTTTATGTTCATAGCATATATTAAAACTCACAACACGGAAGCATGACCTTCACTGTGATTGTGTAGAAATCAGGTTTAATCATATGGGTAGGCAGTTACACAAAACTTACAATCCCTATCTAGACAAATGAAATATAAAACAATTTGTTGTCTGGTGCAGTTTAGAATAGGTCATTTACTGACATTAGGAGCATTGTACAGTTATGTATTAGCTGTATTGCTAAATTTAATTTCTCTTTCACATAACAGTATATATCTCAAAGTGCAGAAGAGTAATTCATAAATCCATTACCTATGTCCCACTTGTGTGTTATTATCATGAACAATAACTTGTAATCTCAAAAACAAAATGTAAAGCACTTTCAGTACTTATTACCATTCTTCACCTGTATATGTATCTATGTATTCATCAAGTATCTTATATGACAACACAAAAACTGAATTCTTCTGTTAGGACTGTGACTATGAAAAATAAAAATCATGGATTATGTTGACAAATTCACTGTACTTATTCTATGTAGTCTTCCCCAAATCAATACACAGCTAAAATAGTTTTAAAATTGTTTCAAAACAGACACTCTCATCCTTTCATGGCATTGCATTTAGCACTACAGTACAATTTTCTCGGATGTCCTCAGCTACATCATAATCGGTCCTTTCCATTACAACTTTAATTTGGGGAACAAAAAGTTGACTGGAGTCAAAACTGATGAATATGTTGGGTGATCCAGGACTGTGATCCATCTGCTGGCCAAAAACTTACACACAGTCTTCACTTGGTGGTCTGTGTCATTGTCATGGAGGAGTGACCAGAAACCTGGCTCTCGGTATTTGGGTAAAAGTTGATGAATTCTCACCCACAAAAGATGGAAGACTCAAAGTACTTGACATTGCCTCACTGCTCCACTGCCATTTTCTGACGAGTGTCAGACATGTAATGTTACATTTGTGGTCAAGTTGCCTACTGCAGAGAAGTGCACTTTGATCTTCTACACAGTTGATGTTGAAACTTCAAGGATCATAACACTGCTAATGCCACAAAACAGCATTGCAGATTTCATACAACCAGTCCTAACAGAACTGGGACACACTATGTAGCAGCATTCCCTCTTTCATATGATAAAAGTATTATACTGTAGTGTAATGAACAATATCCACTAGTATCAGTTATCACTGTGCTCAACATAGCTACCGTATTTACTCGAATCTAAGCCGCACTCGAATCTAAGCCGCACCTGAAAAATGAGACTCGAAATAAAGGAAAAAAAAATTCCTGAATCTAAGCTGCACCTGAAATTTGAGACTCGAAACTCAAGGGGAGAGAAAAGTTTTAGGCCGCACCTCCAAATCGAAACAAAGTTGGTCCATTGTAATATGAGACACAATTTAGGTCGAATGAAAGACGATACAGCTACAGTAGTTTGGTTCGAGTCATAATCTTAGCAGTTAAGCTTTACCAGGAAGCCATTGCTATGCGTCAGGCGCTCCGTCCGTATTTATACGGATACCTTTCCTTTTTCACGTGCTTCGTCTGGTTTGAATCAATTGCTTATTTTGCTTTGATCTGATAAGTGCCATTTTCTTTGTTATAGGTGTTTACGTCACTCTAAGCTGAAAATGCATTACTGTACTGCGTCATGCATTATTTGTCGCATTCTGATAAGGCGTGTTTACGGCGTGTTGCCACTCGCGGTATAGCTTGCTTTTGTGCGCGCTACCGCCGCTTAAAAAGAGGAATCATCTCATTAGCGAAACAATGGCAAGAGACTGCTATTTGTTGTTACTAACACTGCTGCTTTCTTTGATAATGATTAACAAGAACCAAATAATAGACTGCGTATGATAGAACATGTTCTGAACGAGAGTTAGGCGCAAATTTTTCTCCGTTTGAAAATCTTTGCGGCCGCTTCTTTAGTACATCAAATTCTGCACTGAAATTAGTCATCTTAGATTTAAAAATCTAGTCAGTTGCCGTGCTTCATTTGACTGTATCACTATTAGGCATAAGAATAATACGAATATATGTATATTCTTCCGCGTTTGCTGTTGTCTCACTCATTTCGTAGTTTATTAGGCAGACAGGATTTAAATGAGATAGCAGCAAACACGAAAGAATACATAGCAAAATGTTTATATTCGTACTATTCTTATGGTGAAGAGAATACTGCATGTGATTCACATTTCATCAGGTTCCTATTAGCAACCATCTCCTCTCACAGGTAGGAAAAAATTCAGAATGTAGAGTTGACCATATTGACAAACATCCCTAACAGTTTTGATAGTCGGATTTTCGTAGTACATTGAAATTCTGCTACATTCTAAGATAAACAATACGGAATTTGGTTTTACTTCATTGGATAATGTACGAAAATGCAGTGGTCGAAACTCAAGGCGGAAAAAAGCTCTTCTTCCACTTTCTCTTTTTTATATATATATATATATATATATATATATATATATATATATATACACACTGGCGCAGAGGTTTTGGCGCCAGTATTTATCTCTGTGCCTACAAAGCATGCCTGTGTAGCGCTACATATATTCGACGGCAGAAGTTAGTTGTGGCGGCACTTACCAACATTTTTCAGAACTTCCGCTTACTTTGCACTCGATTCTAAGCCGCAGGCGGTTGTTTGGATTACAAAAACCGGAAAAAAAGTGCGGCTTAGATTCAAGTAAATACGGTAAATAAATCTTCCACCCATAATTAGCTATATACCCAAGGTATCTGTGTAGAACTTCAAGTAGACTCAATTGTAAATAATTAATTACCTGAGTATCCATTTCAAAAGATTTGATTCTACATGTCTTATCAAGATGAATGCAATAAGACTCTATACTTGATTGCTGATCCAGTATTGTGTATCATTGAAGTGAGTAGTGTTGAAGTCTCAGATGGATGAACCAATTAGTTGCCAGATACATGGCAGAATACGGTTAGTCTACAAATCATAAACTTTCAGTAGACCAAAGATATTTGTAAGTGTGCATTATGTGTTGTAAGAATAATCTTTTCTCATCATAACATGATAGAATTTTTCCTAGTACAAATATTATAAGTGCGGTATATGTGTATAGGGAAAACCAAGTTAATCTTTGTAGCCCAAATTCCATCTTCTAATAAGTATATGTATATCCAAACATCAAAGTGTATAAGCTAAAAATGTAGGTGTACAAGTCAGAGACAAATGATAGTCTAAAAGAAATATGTGGCGTCGTTTGCCAGGTGGATAAGTACAAAGGATCATGCATCCCACTGAGGGGATGCAAACTGTAGTATGGGGATGCAATATGTAGTACCATATATCATGAAATTTCAAGTAAACAAAACTGTCTGTACCTGTCATCATTTCAGTTTGTTTGTTTTCTCTAATGAACAATATGTGGACAGATGAAAGAAACAACTGCAGCTTTGAACTTATTAAGACAGAGCTTATGATTGAAATTAATTTTGATTATAATTGCAAAGAGATTTTAAATTTGCTCAGGAAGATACAAAACTGCAGAGTTGTGCTGCTTCTGTAAATAACTATATGTAAATTTGTTACATTTCATTGTGATTATTTTTGAGCTTTTATGCCATGGAAAAAATGAATTGTTTTGTTTAAATTCCTTTATGATTCCATAGACCAAAAAATGAGTGGATCCTTGTAGGGGTGAAACATAACAGAAAGCATAACAAACATGCTTCGAACACATCTGTGTAACACATATTTCAGTGCACTTTTAATATATTGAATTTACCCCACAAGTGAGTCTTATTAGTTTCATTGCACTCTTAAAAACCTGCTTTCAGCTCGAAGAGATACCCCAAAATATGATATGTGAGTAAAAGTAAGTAAAGTATGTCTTACTTTTTATGTTTACATCCCCATTGTCATCCAGTTCAAGGAAATGTGTCTAATTGTGTAGCTGAAATTCACTGTGACTAAGTCTCCCTTATTCTCCCTTATAGTCATGGTCAGACCTCGAGCAATTAAACAGAGAACCGACTCATGGAGATAACATCTTGGACCTACTGATAACAAACAGACCCAAACTTTTCGACTCTGTATGTGCAGAACAGAATCAGTGATCATAAGGCCATTGCAGCATACCTGAATATGGAAGTTAATAGGAATATAAAAAAAGGGAGGAAGGTTTATCTCTATAGCAAGCGTAATAGAAGGCAGATTTCAGGCTACCTAACAGATCAAAACGAAAATTGCTGTTCCGACACTGACAATGTTGAGTGTTTATGGAAAAAGTTCAAGGCAATCGTAAAATGCATTTTAGACAGGTACGTGCTGAGTAAAACTGTGAAGGATGGGAAAAACCCACCGTGGTACAACAATAAAGTTAGGAAACTACTGCAAAAGCAAAGAGAGCTTCACTCCAAATTTAAACGCAGCCAAAACCTCTCAGACAAACAGAAGCTAAACGATGTCAAAGTTAGCGTAAGGAGGGCTATGCGTGAAGTGTTCAGTGAATTCGAAAGTAAAATTCTATTTACCGACTTGACAGAAAATCCTCGGAAGTTCTGGTCTTACGTTAAATCAGTAAGTGGCTCGAAACAGCATATCCAAACCCTCCGGGATGATGATGGCATTGAAACAGAGGATGACACGTGTAAAGCTGAAATACTAAACACCTTTTTCCAAAGCTGTTTCACAGAGGAAGACCGCACTGCAGTTCCTTCTCTAAATCCTCGCACAAATGAAAAAATGGCTGACATTGAAATAAGTGTCCAAGGAATAGAAAAGCAACTGGAATCACTCAACAGCGGAAAGTCCACTGGACCTGACGGGATACCAATTCGATTCTACACAGAGTACGCGAAAGAACTTGCCCCCCTTCTAACAGCCATGTACCGCAAGTCTCTAGAGGAACGGAAGGTTCCAAATGATTGGAAAAGAGCACAGGTAGTCCCAGTCTTCAAGAAGGGTCGTCGAGCAGATGTGCAAAACTATAGACCTATATCTCTGACGTCGATCTGTTGTAGAATTTTAGAACATGTTTTTTGCTCGAGTATCATGTTGTTTTTGGAAACCCAGAATCTACTATGTAGGAATCAACATGGATTCTGGAAACAGCGATTGTGTGAGACCCAACTCGCTTTATTTGTTCATGAGACCCAGAAAATATTAGATACAGGCTCCCAGGTAGATGCTATTTTTCTTGACTTCCGGAAGGTGTTCGATACAGTTCCACACTGTTGCCTGATAAACAAAGTAAGAGCCTACGGAATATCAGACCAGCTGTGTGGCTGGATTGAAGAACAGAACACAGCATGTTGTTATCAATGGAGAGACGTCTACAGACATTAAAGTAACCTCTGGCGTGCCACAGGGGAGTGTTATGGGACCATTGCTTTTCACAATATATATAAATGACCTAGTAGATAGTGTCGGAAATTCCATGCGGCTTTTTGCGGATGATGCTGTAGTATACAGAGAAGTTGCAGCATTAGAAAATTGTAGCGAAATGCAGGAAGATCTGCAGCGGATAGGCACTTGGTGCAGGGAGTGGCAACTGACCCTTAACATAGACAAATGTAATGTATTGCGAATACATAGAAAGAAGGCTCCTTTATTGTATGATTATATGATAGCGGAACAAACAGTGGTAGCAGTTACTTCTCTAAAATATCTGGGAGTATGCGTGCGGAACGATTTGAAGTGGAATGATCATATAAAATTAATTGTTGGTAAGGCAGGTACCAGGTTGTATTCATTGGGAGAGTCCTTAGAAAATGTAGTCCACCAATGAAGGAGGTGGCTTATAAAACACTCGTTCGACCCACACTTGAGTATTGCTCATCAGTGTGGGATCCGTACCAGATCGGGTTGACGGAGGAGATAGAGAAGATCCAACCATGATAGCATTATGGAGATGTTTAAAAAACTCAACTGGCAGACTCTGCAAGAGAGGCGCTCTGCATCGCGGTGTAGCTTGCTCGCCAGGTTTCGAGAGGGTGCGTTTCTTGATGAGGTATCGAATATATTGCTTCCCCCTACTTATACCTCCCGAGGAGATCACGAATGTAAAATTAGAGAGATTAGAGCGCACACAGAGGCTTTCAGACAGTCGTTCTTCCCGCGAACCATACGCGACTGGAACAGGAAAGGGAGGTAATGACAGTGGCACGTAAAGTGCCCTCCGCCACACACCGTTGGGTGGCTTGCGGAGTATAAATGTAGATGTAGATGTAGATGTAGATGTAGATTTTGGTCATCTCCCTTAAACCCATGATCAAAAGTTGGTCGCCCTATCTGGATGTATGTGGTGTCGCATTATCCTGTTGGAACTTCCCAAGTCTGTTGGAGTGCACAGTGGACATGAATGGATGCTTACATATGTGTCACCTGTCAGTCACATCTAGACACATCAAGATACCATCTCATTACAACTGCACATGCCACACACCATTACAGAGCCTCCACCAGCTTGAACAGTCCTCTGCTGACACGCAGGGTCCATGGATTCATGAAGTTGTCTCCGTACCTGTACACGTCCATCCACTCAATACAACTTGAAACAGTTGACCAGCCAATATGTTTCCAGTTATCAACAGTCCAATGTTAGAGTTGATGGGCCCAGATGAGGCATAAAACTTTGTGTTGTGCATTCATCAAGGGAATATGATGATGTTTCATTGAATGGTTTCCACACTGACACTTGTTGATGGCCGAGCACTGAAATCTGCAGTAATTTGTGGTAGGGTTGCACTTCTGTCATGTTGAAAGATTCCCTTCAGTAGTCATTGGTCCCATTCTTGCAGGATCTTTTTCCAGCCACAACTGATATTCACGGTACACTCATGAAATTGTCATACAGAAGAATCCCCACTTCGTCACTACCTCAGAGATGCTGTGTCTCATCACTCATGCGCCACAATAACACCATGTTCAAACTCACTAAATTTTGATAAGCTGTCATTGAAGCAGCAGTAACCGATCTAATCATTGTGCCAGACACTTGCTGTCTTATATACACATAGCTGACTGGAGCGCCGTATTCTGCCTGTTTACATATCTCTGTATTTGAATACACATGCCTATACCATTGGCGCTTCAGTATATAATGAATGCTACAGTAACTATGTACCCACACTGCACCCAGGCTAACATGAAATTCAACACTTAATGTTCTATGCTCACTCTTAAGTGCATATTACAGGCAGACAAGGCAGAATGATACTGTTGGCTGAAGCATCAAATGGTGCCCTGTCCCTTTCTGTTGGACATAGCCTCAATACATAGTTTCTTAGGTGACCACTTCTATAACATCATATGACTTTAAAGTCACTAAGATATAAGAGAGAGTGGCTTTATATGCAAAAATGAAATTAATATTGCACTTAACAGCTCTTTGAATGATGTGCCACAGTAGTCGATCAGAAGACACATGTTTGTTACTGGCAGTTTACAGGCCACCTGCAGAAAAATCACAAAATTCATAAAGCAACTAGGGAAAGTTTTAATAGCAATATGCAGACATAACTTGTGAATCACTGTATGTTGTAAAGGGACACCCTCCTCTAGCATTACTTTTTTCAACAGAAGTAGGTGATACCAAAGTAATTACAACTTTTTAAACACACGATGTGGTATATTTCAGGCTATAATCCATAAAAAGGAATTACTTTATTTTTGTTGTCTTGTAACTTAAAATTTCTTTTTTTCTTTTCTTTTTTTTAGAAATATTTGAAATTATTATTAATACACAATCTGATGATATTTATTATGTTTACTTCTGGATTCATTTGTAAAATAATAATATAAATTGGTGGAGATTCATTTGTCAAGAAAATTTATAAACTCTTTGGAATATTGTTAGTACCACAGAATGGATGAGTAGAGTGGGCATGCCTCTGATGTGATCAGACGTATTTTAATTTTGACATTACCAATGTAATTTTCAGTTTTGTTGATGTAGAAATTGTAAAGACAGTGTGATATAGAAGAAACAGAAATCGCTGCTCAGGCAGTACTTCAGCATTATTCATGTCAGTTGGAACCATGGGAACCTATAGTGTCAAAAATTTCAGCTTCAACAATCACCCCTAGACGTAAAGAACTGGAGCAGACTTTGAGAAAAGAAGATAAGTAAAAAGTTTATAGTAAATCTTACTCCTCCCAAAGCTTATTAAAAGAGTTAATTATGAAGTCAGTGATAATCAAAAAATGATGTGATGGAAGAGTACATTACGGTGTGGAGACATTAATGTTGATATTCTGTCAGACAGTATGGAACACTGTCACCTAGAGGTGTTGAGTTATTTGTCTCAATGACATTCTGCAGGAAAATACAGGGTTGTGAACAAAATGTGTTAACATTTTGTTTTTGAATATAAGCTTTATTGTCAATACAATCTGAAAGGAACATATGCTACAATGAAGAGCCATCCATGGAGATTTGTTCTAACTCAGCACATGCTCAATATGTCCACCATTTTGTTTCCTAACTTCCTTCAAATGAACACTGAAATTAGTGATTACCCTACGGCACATGTCTTCCGTAATTTCACTACAAGCTTGAAGAATAAGTCTTCTGAGCTCCATTAAATCATGTGGACGTTTCGGGAAATTTTTTTCCTTCAGGTACCCCCAAAGAAAAAAGTCATGCGGATTGAGGTCTGGACTATTGGGGGGGGGGGGGGGGGGGGGGGGGTTAATTTTGTCCTTTATTGAAGTGACCTGGAAACCTAAGTGAAGTGATCCGCATGTCAAAATGCTCATGTAGAAACTCCAACACAGTGTTTGCAGTACGTGGCCTTGCTCCATCTTGCATGAACCACTGTGTGTTGAAGGGCAAGGCAGTAGCAAGAAGCTGTGGAATGAAGCTATTGCGAAGCATGCTCAAATAACGCTCGCTGTTCACAGTTTATTCAAAGAAAAAGGGTCGAATAAGTCCGTGACTGGAAATTGCTGCCAATGCTGTAATCCTCGGAGCATAATGTTGTCATTCATGAAGCACTTGTGGGTTTTCAGTGGCCCAAAAGTGTACATTTTGTTTGTTAATCATACAGTCTAAATGAAAATGTGCCTCATCTGAAAACCAAATGTTACTGAGAGTTTCTTCCCTATCCTCCGCCCATTGAGCAAACAGTAGTCTCTGTTGCTTGTGTTCTTCAGTGAGCTTCTGTGAACAGGTCATTTGTATGGGTACACATGGAGATAACTTTTAAGAATGCATTGAACGGAGTGTCTGGATATTCCCAGTTGCACTGCTGCCTTTCTACATGATTTTCTGGGACTTCTCTGTACAGCAACTCGTATCACTTCAATATTCTCCGGCGAACAAACAGGCTGAGGCCGAGGTTGCTTCGCTTCCAATACTGTTCCTTCCTGTACAAATTTACCATACAACCTGTGAATGGTCTTCTTGC
This sequence comes from Schistocerca serialis cubense, assembly GCF_023864345.2. Taxonomy (NCBI): domain Eukaryota; kingdom Metazoa; phylum Arthropoda; class Insecta; order Orthoptera; family Acrididae; genus Schistocerca; species Schistocerca serialis. The sequence continues at coordinate 283,074,108 of NC_064643.1, read as the reverse complement.
AAGGGACCCATCGTGTGTTAAACTGTTGTCAAAAACGCCTCTGAGTCACAAAAAGGCTTTTCATTTCATGAAAAAGTAACACAATTGCCGATCATTGTTGCTATGTCATCAGTCTTCCATGTCAGCCATTGCTGCTTACTAGCCTCCTAGCAGCAATACCGTGAATTACACATCATTTTGTAACTCATTTGTTTTCCCAAGTTCTGCTGGTACTGTGGAAGAGATCCCAGCAGGATGTCTAATGTGCATCGTAAATTGTGAAAGAAACAATTGGTAACACATTTCGTGCGCCACCCTGTAGAAGGACATAGTGTAACAGCCACTGATAGTTTGTTTTTAAACCTGTGTATCTTGTGTTATATATATAAACAAATTGATTACATATGTATCATTCAAAGTACTTTTCCCTCATTGGCAACTACTTTCTCCCATCTTTGAGGCAGTGTACGAATCCCGTGTCGAAAAATTTTTGAAGCGATCCATGAATTGATCCAATTTTTTACTTCTTCAGGAGTGTTGGTCAGCCAGACCATGCGCCATTGATCTGAACAGATGATAGTCAGAGGGAGCAATGTCTGGAGAATATGGTGGGTGGGGTAGGACTTCCCATTTTAACATTTCCAAGTACATTTTGACCTCTTTTGCAACGTGGGGTCGAGTGTTGTTGTGCTGAAAAATCACTTTATTGTGCCTCTTGCTGTATTGTAGCCATTTGTCTTTTAATGTTCTGCTCAAATGCATTAATTGTGTTTGATAACGAGTACCTGTGATTGTTTCACTTGGTTTTAACACCTATAGTACACAACGCCGAGCTGGTTCCAGCGAATGCAGAGCTTGATCTTGGAGTCGTGAATGTTCGTTTTGGCTGTTGATGTGAAAGCATGGCTGGGATATCCCCATGATTTTTTGTTAGGGTTATCATAATGAACCCATTTTTCGTCCCCAGTCACAATGCGATGCAGAAATCCCATTTTTGCCTCTGAAGAAACTGTTCACAAACACACAAATGCCTTTCAATGTCTTTTGGTGTCAGCTCACATGGGACCCAAGTTCCTTTTTTCTGAATCATGCCCATAGCCTTCAGACATTTTGAAATGGCTTGCTGTGTCACTCCCACTAATTGTGCCAATTCTTCTTGAGTTTGACGTGAGTCTTCACTCAGCAATGTCTCCAATTCTGCATCATCTCTCTTCCACCACTATGCCAGTCTATGACATTAAAATCACTGTTCTTGAAACATTGAATCCATTCATGACACATTCTTTCACTAATAGTGTCCTTACCATATGTACTTAAGAGCAATTGATGAGACTCAGCCGCTGTTTTCTTCATAGTTACACCTCCCACAAATGACGAGAATTAGGCTCGTAAACTGACATTTACAATCGAGAACAACTTTATAATACAGACATAAATTGACTGATGCTTGAATGAGTTTATGTTGACCGAGGTCCAAGCAAACTGCCTGATGTCTGCGATCTGTTTCTTTTGACTGCCTTTTACCGTTGTTGCCACCTATCAGCAAACGGTGGAAGCAAAGTTGTACACCTTGTGTGTGCGTGTGTGTGTGTGTGTGTGTGTGTGTGGGTGGGTGGGTGGGTGGGTGGCTGGTCATGTGGTCACAGGGAAGAGATTTATTAAGCAGAAAGTGTACACAACACTAAGAGTTCTGTTTTCCTTAAAATGAGCAAGGTTAAAATAAACAAAGGAAGGATAAGGGATGAGTAATTCCAGGATTTAAAGTATATTGTGCTAGGAAGAGAGAGCCTTGCTACCTGACCACAATATTATTGCACTGGGCCTCCTGTGACCATTGTCAGAAACACATGTGATATTACAGTAAACATGTATAGCGATGACAAAGGAAAATGCATCACATTGTGATTGATTTCAAGGCAGCTGTAGATAAACTATCGAGTAGCCCAGCATTTACTCAAGCTGTATCATGAAAAAACTCATGATAAGACAAAATAAATGCCCTCACTACCAGGTGCAATAATATAGTAGTTGACTAACTCCTAATATGGGGGCCAAGTTGTAGTCAGGAGTTAAAATTTCATTACCACTAGTAATGTCAAATGCATCAGTCTTTTATTAAGAAAGCAAAACTACAACAATCTAAGAATAATGCAAAACACTTTGGAACATTATCACAAACAGTGGTCCAAATGCAACTCAGGCTTTAGAAAATGGAAACACATTAAAATCACTGGCCACCAAAATTAATGATTAGGCCTTCTTCATCAAACATTGCATACACCAATAAACTACCAAATATAAATGCATGATATTTACTTCAGGAAACATTTCATGCACCACAACCAAACATTAACCCTAGTGATACTACAAAATTTATCAGAATGATAAAAACAAGTAACACTACTCAGCCCATACATCTTGGCAGGCATTATAAGATTACTTACTTGGTTTAGATCCTCCCTTTCTTGGTAGCACCACTACCTTTGAGTCTTTTACTGAAAGATGTTTGGACTCTCTAATTAAGAAAGAAATAATGGTCACAACACCATGGGTTTCAATTTCATTAATGAATGAGTTTCTTTTTATTATAACCCAATGGAGTGATGGCCAGTTCCTAATGGCTAACAGCACCTTAATTATTACTTAACCAGTATATCTTGTGTAATCTGACTCTGTTGTCACTGATTACTATCTCGAGTGAACATTATCATGTCCCCCACTGATATGGACATGTTGACCCATCTGACATCAAGACCAATGACATCCAGTTGGCAGACATGCTGCAGGACACAAAATGAATACTGACTCTTGAGCCATGCAAACAACCTGGCTCAGCCACCCTGACTGTGTACAGCACTTCAACAGCTACTCTTTGCTACCTCCACGGTCATTAACAGATGATATACAGCTCTCTGTTCAAATAGCTTTGGTGTCTACAGTCAACAACACTTCTCCACAAGACACAATGCTTTAAATGTGCAATGACTTCACCTCCCAGTGTGACATCACACTCACAACTCCTATGCATCCTCCTGATACAATGTTTACCATTGATGTCATAGATATAAAAACAGACACCCTCTCAATCAAGGTTCAATACCGCACTTTATTTGTTCTTGCCATCATTCCACCAACACAACATGATGCCACAACAACTTGCATACAAGTACTGAAATCCTTTGAGATCCCACAAGATGCTAAGTCATCATCATCATCAGCCAATTCAATCATTAGATGATGTGGCCTCTTCGAGTCGTGGATTCAGGTAGGCTTTCAGAAGTCTTCTCCAAGTGGGACGGTCTTGGGCAGTTCTCTGCCAGGTGTTACCAGCGATCTTCTTGATGTCTTTGTCCCATCTGTCTGGTGGTCTTCCTCTAGGCCTCCGGTGCTCTCTCGGACTCCACTCCAGTACTAACTTCGTCCATCTGTTGTCTTTTCTTCTTGCGACGTGGCCAGCCCACTGCCATTTCAAGGAACCTACTCTCTCTAAGATGTCATTAACCATCGTCACCGACCGGATGTCATCTGCCCTTTTCCTGTCCTTTCTTGTATAGCCCAGCATTGATCTCTCCATGGCTCTCTGTGCTATCCTAAGTTTCCCTTTTGTGAATGAGTTCAGTGTCCATGTCTCGCATCCGTACGTCATCACAGGAAGAATGCATTGATCAAATACTGCTTTCTTCAGATTTACTGGCATTTTTGATCTGAATACTTTTGAATTCTTCCCAAATGCTTGCCAGCCAAGCTTGATGCATCGATAGATTTCTGGTCTTATGTCTCCCTTCATATTTATAATCTGGCCAAGGTAGACATATTCACTAACCTCTTCTAGTAGACTGTCCTTGACTTTCACATCTCCAGCTGGGACCCATTTGTTGAATATTACTTTTGTTTTGGAAAGGTTCATGTTCAAGCCAACCAGCTGACATTCCGATGCAAGATCTGTAACTAAGTTTTGGAGCTCTGCAAAGTCTTTGGCCAGTAAGGCAATATCATCAGCAAATCTCAAGTTGGTAAGCCTTCTTCCATTAATTCTAATTCCCTTACCTTCCCAGCTCAGCTTTGACATAGCCATTTCCAATACAGCAGAGAACAGTTTTGGGGAGATGGGATCGCCTTGCTTGACACCCCTCATGATGCGGAATTCTTGAGTTGATTCGCCGATGTTAACATAAGCTGAAGAATTCTCGTAGATTTTCCTGAGCACTTCAATGTATGCTGCTCCCACTCCTTGCTCACTCAAAGCTTGGAGGACAGCTACATGGCTAACGGAGTCAAATGCCTTTTCAAAGTCAACAAAGGCAATGCAGAGAGGCAGTTGGTATTCATTCGCTCTGCTTATCACTTCACTAACGGTCAGAATGTGGTCAATAGTGCTAAAATTGCTTCGGAATCCAGCTTTTTCTATAGGTTGGGCTGAGTCTAGGGTGGAACTAATTCGGTTTAACAAGATCTTTGTAAAAATTTTGTACAAAATTGAGAGCAAGCTGATAGGACGGTAGTTTTTAATATTGTGAATACTTCCTTTCTTGTGTATCAAAATAATCTTAGCCTTGTTCCACGATAGTGGGATTGAAGCATAGTGCAGGCAGGAAGTAAATACTTTTGCCAAGTGATTTATTGTTACCTCTCCTGCCAGTTTGAGGATGTCAACGCTGAGCTCATCATCACCTGGCACTGTTCCCTTCTTCATGCTATCTAGAGCACACTTGACTTCCGATGGGAGTATATCTGGAACACTAGATATATCATTTAAATTAGATACACTCAAATTTTCCTCTGGATTGCTATACAAATTGCTATAAAAGTCTCTGATGAACTTCAAAACCGCCTCCTTTTCAGTGATTCGACTGTCATTTCCATCGAGTGCGATAATCTGCTTTTTACCTATTGTGAGTTTGCGTTTGGCTGACTTTAAGCTTGTCTTGTTCTCCAAGCTTGCTCGTAAGGTGTCTTCAGTGAATTTCTGTATGTCAGTTTTCATTTCTCTTCGCACTGCCTTACATAGTTCGGAATACGCCACCATGTCACGATCGGTTTGGATTTTCATTTCTCTCCTCTGTTGTAAAAGGGTTTCAGTTTTGGCACTGAATTTCTTTGGTTGTTTATTTTTTTGGCATAGGCCACCGACTTCTTGTGCACTTGAAACAATCATTTCCGCCAAATCACAATCTTTAGTTACGTGGAACTTGCTTTGGAGGACTTCTTGGAATTTCGAGGAATGTTCTTCCAGGTTTTTGAGGTTGATTACCCTTCTCTTCCCTTTCATAAGTTTACTCCTTTCATTTCTTACATTGAGTTCGACCCTTGCTCTCACAAGACGGTGATCACTGCCAGTGTTGAACTGATTTAGCACTGATACGTCTTTTACAATCTGCGGAATATTTTACAGAATAAAGTCTATCTCATTTTTGACACTGAAATTTGGGCTCCTCCAAGTCCATTTTCGGTCAGGGTGCTTTTTAAAGAACGTATTCATGATGGACATACTGGTGTACTCAGCGAACTGGACTAATCTCTCACCTCTATCATTTCGGTCGTCAATCCCATAGTTGCTAAGTAGGACCTCATAATTACCACAATCTCAGATGACAGCATCTTCTGCCCGCAACTCATGTAGTTCACTCCACTGAACAAACTATCATGCTCCTGTGCAGGACAACACCTTCATCCACCTTCAAGGCTTCCAAATTTCATCATGGACAGCATCCCTGTTCCTCCCCCATGCTCCATACTACCTAGGAAGGGGCAGGGGGACAAAGAAACGCCATCTTCATGTTTGACTAGTAGATTCTTTGATCAAGGATCTTTGATATATTTGCCCAAGTATGATTCTTCTCCCAAACGTTCAGGCTTTGTCCCTATATGCAACAGTTACTACATGAAAGTGTTCTTCAATGTACACTGTGTTGGTGAATGTTATTCCTTCACCATGCAGCTAAAGGAAGACAGTTACCACATCTTCATGGCCAACCAAGCCAAGGAACTTTACAATCTGATGTTGAGAAGAAATGTCATAACGCAGTGCTGGATTATTTAAGTAGGTCATTACTGAGACCCTTCCTTAAATTACTGTCACATAATACTGCACTAACATGCACTTAATTCATACTTAATACTGTCCATATATGAGGATTGGAACTTTAATAGTGGGAACTATTTATTTACAGCTCATAAAAAATAGATACACATTTCATAGTTTTACTGACCTTCAAAGTAGTCACCAGCATTGTGTGTAACCTGTTGCCAGCAATGTGGAAGTCGTAGGATACTCTTAGCAGTACCAGTTGTGTTGACAGTTCCAGTGGCGTGGTCTGTTGCCCGACGAATTTGTAGTAGTTCTGAAGTGAATACTGTGAAGTGTTTCCTTCAGTTTAAAAACTGAGTTGAACTCACGAGGGCTTAAGTCAGGGGAGTGCAGTAGGTGGTATAGCACTTAGCAGCCCCTTCAGTCAAACAAATTAGTAACAGCTTGCACTGTACGTGCTTGAGCATTGTCCTGCAAAATGATGGTCAGGTCCTGCAGAAAGTGTCATCACTTCCGTCTGTAAGCTGGTTGTAGGTTGGTGTTCCAAAAATGAACAGCATAGAGACAGACTCGAGTAACTGGAGGACCAAAATCAGTGTATGCAATCAGACCTGGATACATCTTGTTATACTGTCTATGCTAGTAAATGTCTTCCACACCATTTGCTGATTGTTCACTCTGTTTACCTGTATTTATCCTGAGTACTTCAATATTGTATCTCATTGAAACTTGAGTTGTGGTCATACTTTGAATTGAATTGAATTGAATTGAATTTTATTTGATCCTGTAAGATTACATTGTGTACAGTAAATGTATGTGTAGTATAGGACATGTCAAAGTATTAAAATTCTTTATCAATTATTTTTCTACACCTTTAGCTTACATTTTTACATCACTGATAATGAGAAACAATATATACAAATTTAATGGCATAAGTATTCTGCAACACTGTAAAACTCTTTTTCAATGAGATAGTCTTTAAGTTTCTTTGTAAATTCATTGTGAAGTACACTATCTTGCAGGGTTTTGGGCAGACTTCTTAGTAGTCTGATACCAGAGTACTGGGGTCCTTTTTCTAGCATTGCCAGTCAGTGGGGTATGCTCCGTACTTCATTCTTCTTTCTTGTATTGTGGGTGTGTACACTAGCATTTGTAATCTAGTCCTCACTACCTTTTGTGATGTACATTATTGTTTTGTATATATACAATGATGAAAAAGTTAGATACCTAAATTCTTGAAACAGTTTCTGCATGTTTCAGAGGTCTTTCTTCTTAAAATGGTCCTAATTGCTTTTTTTTTGTAATGTGAACACTCGTTTTGTCTCTTGTTTGTTTGAGTTTCCCCACACCGTCACTCCATACTGTAAGTATGGTTCGAAAAGTCCATGATACACTGTACACAGAAGGTTCTTGTCTGAATACTGTGATAGCTGCATCATTAAGAATATGACAGAGCTCAGTTTCCTACAGACATTATTAATACGTTTTTTCCATTTCAATTCATTATCCACAAGAATACCTAAGAATCTATCAGATTCTACTTCTTCCAGCCTTGTTCTGTCAACCTCTAAATCCATGTCTACAGCCTTTTCCTTGTTTTTAAACACTGCATACATAGTCTTTTTTAGATTTATAACCAGTTCATTTTCCAACAGCCATTGAGCTGTGACATTTGCAGATATGTATGCTCTTCTCTCAAGCTGTTCCATATTTTGGTCACTATTTTGTATTGTCATGTCATCAGCACACAATATTTTCTTTTCTTCCTCCTCAACATCTATATCATTAACAAATACATTAAATAACAATGGCCCCATTACCGAACCCTGCGGCACTCCATATTTGATGGATTTGGTTTCTGATTGGTACGAGTTTCCTAATGATACATAGTGCTTGTGGTTGCACAAGTATGATTTTATCCATTCACCTGGTTGCCCCGAATGCCATAGTTGCTTAATTTTTGTATCAGCATTTCATGGTCAATGGTGTCAAATGCCTTTGAAAGATCCAGAAACATTGCAGAGACAACCTTTTTCTCATCTAAGGACTGTAAAATGTATTCTGTTAGACTGACAATTGCTGATTCTGTAGATTTACCCGTGTGTGTGTGTGTGTGTGTGTGTGTGTGTGTGTGTGTGTGTGTGTGTACTCAAGGAGAGTGTGCAAATATTGACTGAGGCTAGATGCTTCCAATAATTACTCTTTTCGTATGATTGAACTTATTGATACAATTGTGAACTTTATTCATTTTGTTGTGACGAAACAGTTTTGCTGGTGTGTACCAGGTGTGGTTTGGATTCATGCGTCAGTCCCCACATTGTAAGCTTAGGCCCTAATATTTTTTACATTGTTTTGTCCTTTCATGAGTCAACATATTCTTCAATATTCTGGTTTATGCAGCTGACTGATTTTGTGTCATATTCGTACTGATGATTAGTATATTCGTTTGGTCTGTACCTGTTGTTGTGAGTTTTTCAGGTTGGGTCACATGTCATACACTAAGACTCTGAATTTTTTTCTTTTCTCTTTTGAAAATTTTGAAAGTGTAATTTAATGATGTGAACTTGCAATTTTTAGTTCTAGTAATTTACCTTGTCTCTGCATTTACTTATATAGTTTAGTGTTGTAATGTTGTTGTTTTGACATTGTATCAATTGTCTTGTGACAGAATGTTCCACAGATCTGAAAATCTGAATGCCATGTCCTGATATATTTATAAATTTTGTCTTGTATAGTAGATATTTTTCTTATGTTTTCTGTAATATGTTATGTATCAGATACTTCTATACATCTGTGCTCTCTCTTTCAGCATCATTTTGTACACTGTTTGGCAAACCTTCTAGTCTCTCACAAAATATTGTAAACATATTGTTTTCAAATTTAGTGAGGGGGTATTGTAAAGGGACACTCTCCTCTAGCATTACTTTTCCACATCAGAAGTAGTCGATACCAAAATATTTACAAATTTTGAATATTTGCAAAAACAGACATAATGTCTTATGGGATAACAGCTATCAGTGATTTTATAATGTTAATTAAAATCCATCTTGATTGCAAATTTTTTTATTCATATGACCGGTTTCGGTTCATTCAGAACCATCTTCAGGTCTGAAGAAGGTTCTGAATGAACCGAAACCGGTCATATGAATAAAAAAAATTTGCAATCAAGACGGATTTTAATTAACATTATAAATTTTGAATAGGTTAAAATATCTCAGCTGTTTTTCTAAAAGAATTTCATATGATTATGTACACAATGTGTTATAATTCAAGCTAAAAACCATAAAAAGAAATTACTTTATTTCCATTGTTACAATCAATATGTAATAACTCTGAGAATACAGTTAAAATTATTTTCTTTTAGAAATATTTGAAATTATGAAATATTTGGGACACTTAAAATTTCTATTATTAATTACATAATCTATAATGTCAAAAATTTCAGCTTCAAGGATCAGCCCCTAGATGTGCAAAACTGAAGCCAACTATGAGAAAAGAAGATAAGTAAAGTGTTTGTTGTAAATCTTACTCCTCTTGAAGGTTATTAAAAGAGTTAACCATGAAGACAGTGACAATCAGCAAATGATGTGAAGGAGGGGTAGATTACAAGGAACACCAAGATATTGGCCAGTCTGGGGCCCATTTCTCAAAGAAGTAAACCAGAAAACTACAAGTTTCCACATACAGTGACACTCCATTTGGAACACTGATCCAAGTGGATTCAATTATGAACCAACATGACACTATTTAAAAAGAGGAAATATCAACAGATGCCTTGGTTCCAATCTGTACACAACAGAATTCATAGTTGTGCAATAGATGTTGTACTTTCAATGAGCAGGCATCTAACAAAGAAACCATATATCTGTCTTCAAGAGAAAACTTTCAGCCCTAAAGCTAAAAAGGCTATTGAAGACAGTCTTCCACTAAACATACATTTGAAGGTAACACAAGTGGGAAAATTCAAAAGACCATTTAAAATTCTTTTCATGAATGTTGTTAGTGACAATGTTGCAAATAACCAGAAGTATATACTACTTTATGATTCTTGGAGTGCTCACAAGAACACAACAGCAGGAAATGATTCATTTCCAGGTAAAGACACTGAAAGCATGATCATTCTGCCAAAAACTACAAAATGCATACAGTGTTTGGACATAAATTTCCTTTGGCAGTATAAAATATATGATATATGCGAGAAGGATAATAGACTCTATAACAGCTGTCTGCAGTGACTTGGATATCAAATTAGGAAATAGGATTTTTTTAATGAAAATGAACTCTATTACTCATAACCAGCTATCTGCTCCAATGTATCCACCTATGCCTCAATATTCATGGTAAGCAGCTTGTTATAATACTTCTGCACATGTTGCTGGATTCAAGAACGTGATTTAAGTGACACTTTATTTTGCAGCACATTCATGTGATTTGGAGAAGTGTCCAGATCTTGCTTTCATCAAATGTACCAATTGCAATTCTGCATGTTACTTCATGCATTCTCTTGAGGAAACATGTACATTTTTAAAGTCTGATAGTGAGCAAACTAAGGGTAATACAATCGAATCGTTTCACCATCCTTACCACAATGGTACATAAAGCTTCTGAATACTGTTGGAATACTGAATTCCTGTTCAAGCCAAGAGACTTCCCTTATGACAGCAAACAACAAGACTCAGTGTAGAAATCTCCTTCATCACCAACCCCAAAAAAAGGTAAAGTGGTTGGTTCTGCTGGGAAAATTATGGTTATCTCATTTTTTGTTATTCATGGAAAGGTTTATGACCTTGTTGTACCTACACACACATCATTAACTGGACAAAACTGCAGGGATGACCTGAAAATGTTTGCAGTCCACATCAGCTGTGAAATTCCACATATCCATGAAACAGACCGGATGCTCCATATAGATGATGCACAGCTACATAGTGCAAATGTTGTTACTGAATACCTTGCAGAAATCAATGTGAAGTGCATCCTACACCTTCCCTATAACCCATATATAGCTCCAGGTCACATTTTTCTATTCCCTAACCCGAACAAGCACCTTTGTGAGAGGCATTTTTCATTATCAAGGCTGCAGACTGCAGAGGTGATGCAGAAGGACCTTTCAGAAATGGATTCCATCATCTCCTTTCAGACTGGCAGAAATGTGGCCACAAGTGCATTACATTTTGAGCAGGATTGTTAAAAGTAATACAGGGTGTTTCAAAATGAACGTACCGGTTTTAAGGTGTTGTAGCATTTATTATCTTCAACTTACAGTTTTAAATAATGCACCAAATGAAAGAGCAACTCAAACAGTTTTGTTTGTGTACCTGAGTGCAATGCGAAGAGTGTGGAATGACAAAGAGTTACTGAAAAACTGTTGAATGAGTACGAGTCTTTCTTCCAGAAAGTTTATGGGCCTTTCTTTTTTGGCGTGTCAACTGTAACTGATGTTTCTTATCTTGAAGTGCTACAGCTATGGCCCATGCCTCAATGGGAAGAAGCTGAACAACAATGCTTTATTTGGGAGCAAGATGGTGTGCCGCCTCACTGGCATAACTCAATACACGGCTGGTTAAACAATGTTGTATCTTTATCAGTAAACTCTTCCGGGCTAAGTTGCCGTGGTCGATCTGTAGAACTTCTTCTCCCTGACGTTTCGTTCTCAACTGCGGAGAACATCTTCCGAGGTGAGTCGACGACTGGCTGCTAGGAGCTGGGGCCGCCGCTTATATAGAGATCGTAGGAGGCGCCACCACACGTCACATGGCGTCGATGTGCAGCTATCTCTGGCTATCGTCTGTTCTCTCGATTGCAGGCAATCGATTGTCACGTGATTGATGCAACGTCGACCGCCATATCTTATCCAATTTTAATCCTTCTTCTTTACGATTAAAATTGTATTGATGTTTGTGGATTTCAATTGCCTCTCTATACATACGTGTATAATAGTGCGACGTCCTCGCTAGCACGCTTGTTTCACCAAATTTTATGTCGTGATCTCCATCCTTAAAAACATGTTCCGCTACTGCCGATTTGTCGATATGTCCCAAGCGACAGTTTCTTTTGTGCTCCGTCAACCGTGTATTGATGCTTCTTTTGGTAGTTCCTATGTAAACCCTGCTGCGACTACATGGAATTTTATATACCCCTGGGGTGGCTAGGGGGTGACGAGCATCTTTTGTTGATCTTAGGCATTCACTAATTTTCTTAGTAGGCCTAAAAATGGTCTCTACCTGAAACTTGGCTAGTACTTTTCCAATGCGATCCGTGATATTATGGATGAACGGAAGAAATACTTTTCCAGCTGATGGTTGTTGCTGTCTCCCATTTTTAGGCATTTTTCTATTTGGGTGAAGTGCTCGATTAATCTCGTTTTTTGTATAACCATTTTTTGCAAAGGCCATTCGTAAATGATTTAGTTCTTCTTGTAAGTAGCCTGGTTCACAAATATTATTGGCCCTATCCACTAGTGTTTTTATGACCCCCCTCTTTTGCCTAGGGTGGTGGTTTGAGTTCTTATGGAGGTAGCGATCGGTATGTGTACCTTTCCTGTAGACCTTATGGCCTAAGGTCCCATCCGCCCGTTTGATAACTGATACATCCAAGAAGTTAAGTTGTCCATTCTTCTCCTTCTCCATAGTAAATTTAATCTTTGGGTTGATGCTATTTAAGTGTACCAGAAAATCATTCAAGTCTTCTTCCTCATGATTCCATATTACAAAGGTATCATCCACATACCGATACCACTTCGAGGGGCTTTTTTTGGCCGACTGCAATGCTTGATGTTCAAAATATTCCATGAATAAATTCGCAATTGCGGGACTTAGGGGGCTTCCCATGGCTACCCCATCGATCTGTTCATAAAATTCACCATTATACTGAAAATAGGTTGAGGATAGACAGTGTTGGAACAAGGCTACTATATCAGTAGGGAACATATTGGCTATATGGGAGAGAGCTTCATCAACTGGAACCATCGTGAACAAAGACACTATATCAAAACTGACAAGTATGTCATTAGGACCGACAGTAATTTCCCTCAATTTCTCAATGAAGTGTAGAGAGTTTTTAATATGACTCTCAGTTTTGCCTATGTGAGGTTGTAACAAAGAGGCAAGGTGTCTGGCTAGTTCTTGGGTAGGAGCTCCAATTGCGCTGACTATTGGTCTCAAAGGAACATCAGGTTTATGTATCTTTGGTAATCCATATAATCTCGGAGGATAAGCCTCCGTTTCACAAAGATACTTTTTAACTTCTGTAGGAATTGAAGACTGTTTTATCAGACGCTTGGTGGCATTCAGAACATTCGTTGTGGGATCCTTTTTCAACTTCTTGTATGTGCTGGGTTCCAGGAGATCACTGATCTTCTTGTGATAATCCTCAGTATTCATTAAAACAGTAACATTTCCCTTGTCAGGCTACTTACAAGAAGAACTAAATCATTTACGAATGGCCTTTGCGAAAAATGGTTATACAAAAAACGAGATTAATCGAGCACTTCACCCAAATAGAAAAATGCCTAAAAATGGGAGACAGCAACAACCATCAGCTGGAAAAGTATTTCTTCCGTTCATCCATAATATCACGGATCGCATTGGAAAAGTACTAGCCAAGTTTCAGGTAGAGACCATTTTTAGGCCTACTAAGAAAATTAGTGAATGCCTAAGATCAACAAAAGATGCTCGTCACCCCCTAGCCACCCCAGGGGTATATAAAATTCCGTGTAGTTGCGGCAGGGTTTACATAGGAACTACCAAAAGAAGCATCAATACACGGTTGACGGAGCACAAAAGAAACTGTTGCTTGGGACATATCGACAAATCGGCAGTAGCGGAACATGTTTTTAAGGATGGAGATCACGACATAAAATTTGGTGAAACAAGCGTGCTAGCGAGGACGTCGCACTATTATACACGTATGTATAGAGAGGCAATTGAAATCCACAAACATCAATACAATTTTAATCGTAAAGAAGAAGGATTAAAATTGGATAAGATATGGCGGTCGACGTTGCATCAATCACGTGACAATCGATTGCCTGCAATCGAGAGAACAGACGATAGCCAGAGATAGCTGCACATCGACGCCATGTGACGTGTGGTGGCGCCCCCTACGATCTCTATATAAGCGGCGGCCCCAGCTCCTAGCAGCCAGTCGTCGACTCACCTCGGAAGATGTTCTCCGCAGTTGAGAACGAAACGTCAGGGAGAAGAAGTTCTACAGATCGACCACGGCAACTTAGCCCGGAAGAGTTTACTGATAAAGACGCCGGCCGTGAAAGCCTACATGGAATGAATGTTGTATCTGACTGGTGGTTGGGTGCAAGGGACCAGTTGACACAGCATTTTATGCATGACCTCCTCGTTCACACATGATCTGGAGCGATCATGTGTATGTGCCTCTGATACCAGCTAATCTACCACAACAATATTTTACATATAAATTAGAGCCATTGGCTTACCTATATCAATTGTGCAGGCTGTACACTGGTAAAATCTATGTAGTAAATCACAATGAATATGTGTCTTCTTTAAGTACTCATCAATTGGAATGGCCACACATTCTCTGATGGATTTTACCTCATCAAATTTGAATAACACACTGTTTATCTCATTGACTATTAAATCAGACTGCTCCTTCCCTTAAAGGTGACAGCCACTTTCACTGTCAACTGTAGGGTAAACAGTAGCCTGTCTTCCTAATCACAGTTAATGTAACATAGCTCATAATCTGCAGTCTGTTACATTGGGCCATCTTGTCAGACAGCAGTACATCCTATTTTATCAGTATTTGCTGGATATCAGATACATTACATTTTCTGGAGACAATGGACAGTTCTTAATAAACACTGTGTAGCACAATAAGTACACTTATTTGAAACTCTGAATCAAATGTTGACTGACTCTGCATTATATGATGTAAATTGTAGATGTGCCATTATTATGTAAGGAGCAGAAAAATTGGAGAAATAAAGTTTATAGGAATCTGGCAGTAAGAATAATTACAACAGTTCTTCACAATGCTGAAACCACAGCAAGAAAAACTTCATAGTGTGCTGTCCTTTGTGCTAAAAATTTACTATTTTCAAGAACTGAACATTTACACTCATATGAGGAGGAAGTCCATGTGAACTGGATTATTTACGAAATGGAATATTTCATTCAGCTGTGGAGTGTGCAAATTTATGTTTGCTAGCAAGTAGAAATAATGTACAAAGTTTAAGATAACACTCTTCATAACATAGTTTGTGCCACTTACTCTTTATTTTCCTACTGAGAGATAACAGTGCACTCTATAGCAAATTATCTTGTAGCTTGTGCTGTTGAGTTATTTACCCTTTCTTTTTACATCTTTGTATAGTTTTTGTATGGTGACACTGCATTTCATTATTCACATGTAATGGGCAAGTATTTTTACCAATTTGACTGTGGCAGAATGAGCTCAGAAGAATATAGTAGTTTTAAAGAATATTACAGTGGCCTTGTGGGGTCTCTTTCATGATCTTTAAAATCCATTTTGCATGCTTGAAATCCATCTGTTCGATTTACAGTCTTCAGATTTGACTGATTTAGCATGTAACCAAAGTTTAACAGACTCCTTTTAGCACTCATGTGGATAACCTCACAGTTTGCGTTATTAGGGTGAGAGGAATTAACAGACTTTGAACGTGGAATGGTAGTTGGAGCTAGATTCATGGGACAGACCATTTCAAAAACTATTAGAGAATTCTATATTCTGAGACTCATGTGACTTCATGTAGCTTGTGCTGAGAACATCAAATTTCAGGCATTATCTCTCACCACTGACAACACAGTGGCCAATGGCCTTCACTTAACAGCAGAGACCAGCGGCATTTGCTTCGAGTTGTCAATGCTGACAGATATGCAGTCCTGTGTGAAACAACAGCAGAAATCAATGTGGGATGTGTGATAAATATGTCTGCTAGGACAGTGCAGCAAAATTTGGTGTTAATGGGCTATGGCAGCAGACGACCTTAAGCAAGTGTCTTTGCTAACAGTATGACATTGCCTGCAGCACATCCCCTGGATTCATGGCCATATTGGTTGAACCCTTGGTGGCTGTAAAACCAGGGCCTGGTCAGATGAGTGCTGATTTCAGTTGGCAAGAGCTGATGGAGGATTCAAGTGTGGTGCAGACCCCACAAAGCCATGACCCATATTGGAAGAAATACAGACAGTGTCGTAAAAATACTCCTTCAAACCTAATGGAACAGCTGAAGGGAAGACTTCATATGCAGCAGCACCTGTATGTGAATCAACACAAACAGGTCTTTTATACAAAAGCAAGACAGCACCAGCAGTTACAACTCAAGTGGGAAACGTTAGTCCACTGCCAACTTGTGAAGCAGCAGCATTTAAGGAGGAAGAACAGTCATCAATAGCAGAAACAGCAACACCAACCCCCACAGGATCAAGTGTACAAGCTGACAGTGTAGAAACCTCACCAACGGGAGACCCACCCTCTATGGTAAAAAGGAGCACAGTAGTGACTGCAGCTGCTCCACATAGGATGTGCCTGAGATCAAGAAAGTCCTCAGCTGCAAATGGGGATTTTTTATGGTACTGGGGCAGAAGGGGGAAGGTTCCAATCAGAATGTAAGTAATGTAGTTAATAACAACAAATGTGGGTGTTACCAGCACAACAGCTCCCTCTTCCCTGCAGAAAACTGTTCCTGTAATACTGGTATGTCAAAAGAAATAAAACTCAGTCCCAACAGTGGCAGCACCACAACCAATCATGCAATTAAAAATAAGCTCAAATTTTTTCACCAAAATATTCAAAGCCTGCTCTGTAAGTTAGACCAATTTATTGTAAATATTGATGAACCAACAGGCACAAATTGTGCTCATATTCTCTGTCTGACAGAACACCATATCACTTTTGGCATCGAAATGCTCAATATACCAAACTATGTTTTAGCTACCTCATTTTGTAGAAAGCAGTTATTTATGTGAAAAACAGCCTGTCCTTTAATACAATAGATGTAGAGAAATATTGTGTAGAGAAAGACTTTGAGGCATGTGTCACAGAAATAGTAGAAGCTAACAAGAAACTGGTAATCGTAGCAGTATACAGGGCTCCATCTGGTAATTTTAAAGTATTCATGAAACAATTAGATTCTGTGCTATTGTAAATCACAAGAAAAAATAGGGACATTATAGTGACTGGAGATTTTAATATAGATTTCCTAGAAAGCTCATCTTCTAAGACAGAGTTTGCAAATTTAATGCATACCTACAACCTTGTCTCCACTGTCAGTTTTCCCACAAGAACTACTGCCACTTCCAGCACTCTAATAGACAATATCTTTGTAGATATGAGTAAAACTAATCACATCAAAGTTGAAAAAGTCATAAATGGTCTCTCTGATTATGATGGGCAAATACTCACAATTGACAACTTTAATACAAATCAGAACAAAGCTAGTGCACAGTGGAAAACCATTAGAAACATGAATGAGGAAAATATCCAAAAATTCTAATTATGCATTTGGGAGACTGACTGGAGATATGTTTATCTTGCAAATGATGTTAATACAAAATATAGTTTATTTACTGATGAATTTTCAGGTATATTTGAAAATGTCTTTCCAAAAAAGGTCTGTAGACTACAGAACAGGCAATCAAGCAAAAAACCATGGCTCACCAAGGGCATAAAAATATCATGCCAGAGAAAAAGAGAACTGTATATAATATCTAGACAATCCAATAATCCCCTCCAGATGAAATATTATAGGACCTACTGCAAAATCTTAACTAAAGTCATTAAAAAATCTAAAAGTATGTGCATGAAATCTGAAATTAACTGTTCAAACAATAAAATCAGAACGATTTGGAATGTAATAAAGAGGGAAACAGGTACTGCACCATCTGACAATGAAAAAACTGCTGTCCTAAAACTTAACGATTTGGAAATAACTGATAGTAAACAGATAGCAGACACATTTAACAACCACTTTCTAAGTGTCACCTCTCAAATAGGTTGCAGTGGTGACCTAAGGGAAGCTTTAGATATTCTGAAACTTAGCCTCCCACAATGTTTTAATTATGTAAATGTAACACCCATAACTGTTAATGAAATTAAAAAAATAATTCACTCATTGAAAAGTAAAGGATCTTCAGGTATAGATAACATCTCTAATAAACTCTTGAAAGCCTGCAGTAGTGATGTAAGTGTAGTACTTGCTCACATTTGCAACACGTCTCTTTATGAGGGAGTTGTTCCAGAGAGAATGAAACATGGCATTGTGAGCCCTCTTTTCAAGTCTGGCGATGCTACAGATGTAAAAAATTATCGTCCTGTCTCTCTCTTAACAACAATTTCAAAGGTTCTTGAAAAGGCAGTGTATAACAGGATTGTGGCACATCTTGATAAACTTAATATTATTAACCACAGACAGTTTGGTTTTCAAAAAGGGGTTTCCACAGAGTGTGCCATATATTCACTCACAAATGATGTCTTGGAGTCTATTAATAGTAAGAAGTCACCAGTTGGTGTCTTCTGTGATATTTCCAAGGCCATTGATTGTGTAAACCACAAGATACTCTTGGAGAAGGCCTATCATTACGGAATCAAAGGGCCTATAGGTAACTGGCTAAAATCATATCTTGAAGACAGGAAACAAAAGGTGGTTCTAAATGGCTGCAACAAAGGATCTTCTAATCTAGTGGATTCTGAATGGGGCAAAATTCAGCATGGAGTTCCCCAGGGATCTGTCCTTGGACCCTTGCTGTTTTTAATATATGTTAATGATTTACCCCTGTCCATTAGTAAAAATTGTGAATTTACAATGTTTGCTGATGATACAAGCATTGTCGTAGATGGTAAGTCTACTGCTGATCTGGAGACTGATGTTAATGATATACTCAGAGAAGTTACAGCTTGGTTTTCAATTAATTCTCTTTCAGTTAATATTAAAAAAACTAATTTTATACAGTTCCACACAAAAAATAAAACTCTAGAAAATATATTAATTGCTCATGACAACGAGGAACTAGAACAGGTGCAATCCACTAAATTCCTGGGGGTTCACATTGACAGTAGGCTCAACTGGGAACAGCATGTGTCCCTTACTCTAAAAAGGCTTTCATCAGCAACTTTTGCTCTAAGAATAATTACTCATTTTGGGGACATCAACATTTTAAAATCATCTTACTTTGGGTACTTTCACTCATTAATGAGTTACGGAATGATATTCTCAGGTAATTCACCAGCCTCAAAAAAAAATCTTAACTGCTCAGAAGAGAGCAGTCAGAATCATGTGTGGGGTTCCTCCATGAACCTCATGTAGAAAACTTTTCACACAGTTAGGTATTCTGACCACAACATGTCAGTACATATACTCTCTGATGAATGTAGTTAATAAAGACTATGCTCAGTATGAAACAAATTGTTCATACCATAACTACAATACTAGAGGTAAAGATGATCTACATGTTGAACTAAAAAATTTAACACTTGTACAGAAAGGAGTAAAGTATGCTGCTATAAAGACTTTTAATGCATTGCCTAATTATATTAAATGTACAAGAGAAAATTAAATGCTGTTCAAAGGTATGTTAAAAAAATACCTGCTCGACCATACACTGTACTCGTTAGATGAATTCTTTTCCAGAAGTAATGCCCTCCCTTAATAATAGATGTATTTAGTCTCTTAGTTATTAGATGGATGATACAATATTACGTTATAGTGTTAATGTTATAGTTATAATGTTATATTGAGAATTGCTATACTAGTTAAATGACAGCTTGTAAATGAGAAAAAGTGATACTTATAATATCTATATCATTGTATTATATTACTATTCTGTAGCATTAACTGTATTTGTACAATTGTATTGACACGTTCCACATCCAGGCAAATCACTCGCATGTACGGATCTATGGAATACGCATACCAAATAAAAATAAAAAGCCAACCAGGCACTGTGCAAGATGGTGGTGGCTTCATAATGGTGTAGGCTGCATTTATATGGAATGGGCTGGGTCCTCCAGGTCAGCTGAACTGATCGTTGACTGGAAATGGTTATGTTAAGCTACTTGGAGACCATTTGCAGCCATTCATGGAATTCATGTTCACCAACAAGAATGTCTTGTCACTGGGCCACAATTGTTCATGATTTGTTTGAAGAACATTCTGGACAGTTCAAGCAAATGACTTGGCCACACAGACCACCCAACATGATACCCATCAAACATTTATGGGACATAATCGAGAGGTCACTTTGATCTCAACATCCTGCACTGACAACACTTTCACAATTATGGACAACTACGGAGGTAGCATGGCTCAGTTTTTCTGCAGATGATGTCCATTGACTTATTGAGTCCATGCCACATTGAACTGCTGCACTACACTGGGCATATTAAGAGGTATACCATGCCTTTTGTCACTTTAGTGTATGTTAACACACATAAACAGCTCTTAGTAAACCTAAATTTAATTATAACTACATTGGAATCGAATCTTCCATAGCAAGCAAAAATTAATGGTGTTATGATTACACTCTTTTGAAAGTTTATTCTATCTTTCTATGAAGAGCTGTGTACTTGGCAACAAATTGCTATTTTTCATTTGCAATGACAGTATCTAGCCTCTTTCTATGGGTCTGCAAAATGGTTTCTGGAATGTATTAAGATAATGCTGAATTTTTTATTTAGATGTATAGGTAAAGTACACATTGTGCTTTGTATCTGATCCTTGAAAGGATAAACAGGTCAATGAAAGCAGGTTCAAGAAACAGGTAGAGTCCAATAAGATGAGACACCATATGACTTATTCACTTACACACTATCTGTAAATATGCTTGCATTTCTTCACTACAGTGTAAATTCAACAAGTACACTGGACACAAAGAGCCCCACTACACTCACAAACAATGAATCAGACTTGATCAAAACTATTCAATTACACACAGGGGCAGTGTCTACACACACTTTCTGACAGAACACCAAAAGTCACAAGACCTGTGTCACAACAAGGAAATGGAACAACAGCAGCACTCCAAGTGGCATGGCAGTGAACTTTGAATTGAAGAAATATGGGGCTGAAGTGTCTACTATTGCTTTTCAAAACACTAGTATTAGATGATAGTAGAGGGTGTATCAAAAAGAATCATCCAATTTTAAAAATCATAACAACTGCATTATTTGATATATGTGAGTGAACAATGTACTTTTGGAAAGAGCAAACTCTGGAGTTTTACACAGTTCCCACTAGGTAACAGCAAAATGCACCCACTTCAGTTATAGTAAAAATTGTGTCAGGACAACAGAAAGCATTTTGTGTTCTATGTTTTGCCCAGTGCAGATCAGTAATAACTATTCAGAGTGTCTTTCGTAGTAGGTATGGTGTGAATCCTCCTACAACACAGAGCATTCAACGATGGCATGAACAATTCCGGGAAACAGATTGTTTGTGTCAAGGCAAATTGCTGGGCCATCCCCAAGTGTCTGACACAGATACTGAAAGCATCCACCATAGATTCACAAGGAGTCTGCAGAAATCAGTTTGCCATGCAGCTCGGCAGCTCAACAAGCCCACAATGTCCATCTGAAATGTGTTGCTTTGACATTTACACTTGAAACCATACAAAATTCAGTTACTGCCAGCTCTTTGTGAAGGTGACAAACAACAGTGTGTGGAGCTCTGTAATTTCATTCTTGGCAAGATGGAGAATGACTGTTTTCTTCCATGTTTAGTGTTTAGTGATGAGGCAACATTTCATTTAAATGGAAAGGTGGACCGTCATAATCTGAGAATGTGGGGTACAGAACAACCATATGAAGCTGTACAACATGAGAGGGACTCTTTAAAATTTAATGTGTTTTGTGCAGTTTCACAGGAAAAGGTGTATGCTCCATTTCTATTTGCTGAGAACACAGTTTCAGGAGGCACATATCTCAATATGCTTGAGAACTTCCTTCCCCTGCAGTAGGAGACTGATTCAAATGACTTTATTTAGCAACAGGATGGGGCACTGCGAGACTGGCATCTGGGAGCAAGCGATTTTTTAAATCAAAGGATTACTGAACAATGGATTGGTTGCACTGTACAAAATAATTCAGCCTTACATTACTGGCCTCCAAGGTCATTGGACTGGACTGTATGTGATTATTTCTTATAGGGGTTTATAAATGACTCTGTTTATGTGCCTCCATTACCAACAACAATGGTTGAACTGAGACATTGCATGACGGCAGCTGTGGAAGCTGTAACTCAAGACATGCGTGCTGCAGTGTGGGAACAATTTAAATACCTCATTGACATATGCTGTGCATGTCAAGGAGGGCATATTGAATGTGTATGAAAAGGTATATATATAGTTTCCTGTTCATCAAGAAACAAAAGTAAACATATACGTTTATTAGTTTCAGTATTATGAGAAGGAAAGTTGCTACTCACCATTTGATTTATTAGTTTAAGATGTATAGAAATGCCAAATCAGATGATTCTTTTTGATACACTCTGTATTTTTCATTTCTACTTTATGGTTGGGTGTGGTAGTTCAGTAGTAAGGTGTATTTTTTTGTAAAACCCAATAGTGCAATTTTGACCATGTGGCTGTTAACAAATCAAAGTTCCTGATTATGAACATTTTGTACATATTACCTCTCTGAATTGCAATGTAAATTCAAGTATGTTGCCTGTATTCTGCTTAATTTTTGCTCTCATCTGTAATATTGGGCGGGGTAAATGATTCCATATTAGTTTTTGCTTCATATGAAACAGAAACCAGTTTTGTCACATGGTGTTTGTGCACTCATGTCTATTTGTTACTGATTATGAATTTGCGTATGAATTGCTTGATTTAAATGCACTGTAAGTATATCACTTGTGTTCTGTGTTATTTTTGATACCATCCATTTTTCATACTCTTGCATTTAATGGAAGCCACTGAAATTTTCATTGACATCTGCTAAAGCATACTGTTTGTAGTACCTGTTAATGTGTGAAAACATTTGAATAGCTACTGCTGCATTTTTAGTATTTGTAAGGAGAAATGCTTTAGTCATCAATAGTACAGAGCATAGGGCCATATCTGATGGCTGTGTCTATCTCTGCATCTGTATTCTGCAAGACACTGTGAAATGCATGGCACTCAATGGCAAGAAGAAACAACATTGAAAGCAGAATTATATACTCAGTCCCTTGCAATGTATAATATAGCAGAAAAACAATACTGTAAAAACCTGCTAACATGGAGTTTTCTACTAAATGCAAGAATGTATGGAAAATGGATGCAAACAAAAATAACATAGAATATGAGCAGTATATTTACAATGCATTTAAATTGAGCAATTCCCACACTGATTTGTGAACAATAATAGATACACATAAGTCTGCAAAACAAAATGCAATGAAACCAGCTTCTGTTTTATTTGAAACAAAAACAAATTTAGGAACACTACCCCACCCAATATTATGGATGTGAGCAGGAGGCAATCACAATAAGACTAACATATTTACAACACAATTCAAATGGTGCAATACACATCAGAAGCCATAATCAGAAGCACACAGTGATGAAACCAGCTTCTGTTAACTATGAAATGAAAACAGACATGGAACACTAAAAATCAGCCAATAAGAAAGTGAGATGATGGGTTGATTAGAGAGCCTATATTGTCTCTCTCTACACTGGCTCTCTCGCACTGATGAACTTGGAGCACTTCAAGTGGCATGACAGTGAACCAGGGGTGTGTTACCAGATGTCCGATATGAATTTCATTCCCATGCTCTCCCAGCTTCTTCAGTTTGACAACGAAACTCAGCAGTTGTCAACAAATGTGCCATTATTGTAACGGACTCATTTATGTCATTTTGGTATCACTTCTGAGTGATTAAAGATCACATAGGAGGGTATGTAAGGGTGATTTTATGTCATCATGACAAAAATATTTCCATTACTGCCACATCACACCACAAAGCAGATTGCACTTTCAGGGGATGACAGTCGGAAGACCGTTTTGAAATCAAGCCTCACTTGTCGATATTGACTTTCAAGAGGTGGCCGTTGTTTGTGAACTTATGAGACATAACAGAAAATATCATAAGAAAGACTACTACATACACCTCCTTCCAAGTGCCAGGCTAATAAGTGGAAAACTGCACACACTGTTTCAGAAACATCAACAATACCAAAAGCAACTTTTTTTAAAATATTTCCAAATGAGTGTTGAAAGTTTTGATGAATTACTTTGCATTTTACCATCATTAACATACATAAATATGATCTTGAGGTTGCCTGTCCCAACTGAACGCAAGTTGTCCCAAGAGCTTAAAACTACTATTCGACTGATTTCTAAACGACCGTTAATTTTCAAATTGCTTCTCCACTTCCTCTATAACAATATCATTAGCAATATCATCTTCAAGCACAGCCCTGTTGTGTGAAGATGTTGATGCCATAATTGCCTGCCACTTTGTTGTTAGTCATATAACAAATGGGGACTAGAGGGCACAGGTAGAGTGACAAGTTTGTCAACTGGGTACGTCCAGCAATAAAAACCTAGTGAAGCAGTAATAGTCTTGTCATGGGTTTTTTCTCAGGTCAGTGGACAGAAGTGTTATCCTGTCATCAGATTGCAATATGTGTGCATCTAAGTGAATATCCACAGACTGAACAAGAGTGACGAAACAGTCATGATGGCAAAATTCACATGTGCATGCTAGCCCTAACGCTTCCCAATAATTTGGTCACAAACGTATGTGATGACTCTACCATAATAAGCATGAACTCAGATAGTTTTTTACAGTTGCAGAGTTGCTGGTGAAGAGATTCAAACTTACAAAACAAATGAAATTTACTGTTTTCCTCCAGTGCAATACGAGGGTTATTCCAAAAGTAAGGTCCGATTGATTGCCAAATTGAAACCACAGTGAACATCAGAAATGTTTTACTTGTAACAATTAGCTACACCTTTCAGCTACTTCTCTACGTAGTCGCCGTTCTGACTTAGACTTTTGTCATAGCGTTGTACCAACTTGTCAATAGCCTCATCATAGAAGGCAGCCGCCAGTGCTTTCTGCCAATTCTCCACGCTGGCCTACACCTCGTTGTCTGTGTCAAAATGTTGTCTTCAAAGACAGCGGTTCATGTGACCAGAGATGAAACTCAGGGGGAGACAATTGCGGACTGTATTGTGGGTAATCTAACATTTCCATTTGAAAACGATGCAGGAGCATCTTCATTGCCCCTGCAGAATGCGGCTGAGAATTGTCATGAAGACGAAACAGCACGACAGTTATGTAATGTTGGCTG
Organism: Schistocerca serialis cubense; assembly: GCF_023864345.2. NCBI lineage: Eukaryota > Metazoa > Arthropoda > Insecta > Orthoptera > Acrididae > Schistocerca > Schistocerca serialis. The sequence continues at coordinate 283,048,824 of NC_064643.1, read as the reverse complement.
CATAGCTTCAGGCGAAATTTCTCACCAGGCCCTCGTACTTGGCGGCAGACACTATTTTCTAGACATCTTTACGCACTCACTGCGAGCTCAGAAATGAGAAGAGCGACGTGATGCTAACTGGGGTTATACTAGAGACACTACCCAACACATCTGTGCAAAGCTTTATCGGATTTTCATAGTCGTTTCCATTTCGCGACCGATCGGACCTTACTTTTGGAATAACCCTCGTATTTTGGATTTAAACAAATCTTCCTCTCGTGTATGGACTAATTATATTCCAAATAGAATAGATTTAATATTGTTCAGAATTAATAAAATTTGAAAGCACTTGCAAAATAATTATTGTGTTATACAGATTTTGCAGTGATAATTAGCAATAAAAATTATGTGTTAGCAGAAATGATAATTGTGTTGGAACTGTCATATGTTTTTCATACATTACATGTCATATGTTGTAAAATATGAGACAGTACTGAATATTAATCTTAAATAATACCAGTAATTGTAAACACTATTAGATTAAGGTTATTGAAAGTGGCATGATAAATAGAAGTAAACAATCCTGAGAAAGATTACAAACTAAGTTTCTAGAAGCAGTTTTAAACAACGAGCCTAGGAGCATACTACAACTCTCTACATATTGCTTCCTTACAAATAGCAAGGAGGAGATCAAATTAATTACAGAGCACACAGAGGTATCTAAAAAGTCATTTTGTTGACAGTCAGTTCATGAATTGAGCTGTAAGAAGCTCTTATAATTGGTACAGTGGGAAGTACTCTATGCAAAACACTTCTGTGAAGCATGGGTGTAGATGTAAGTTTACAACACTGTGGTTATATCTCACACTGGTATAATGGCATGAAATTGTTAACTGAAGTAGGAGTGAAAAAAAAGAAAGAAAGACTGTCTGTGGTGACAGACTGATCTGTAGCATCTAGGTTAACTTGGAATGTGACAGTCAGGTTGTGAGTTGGTTAAGCCATCAAATGTGATAGCGGAAAACCTGTCTGTGGTGGTTGACTGCTCTGTACATTAATTTGTCTAGGCTGCATTGGAAGGTGAAATTTCACCTGTATGTTAAATAATAATCACCCCATGAGAAATGTGTTTCAAGTGCTTTTCCTTAAATATTGAATTATATACCCATGTGACATGTGTGGGGCTGTATCCCAGCGTAAAATTTTCATTTCTCTCCTGAATGGGAACTGAGCTATCAGATACAGCAATGATATATTTTTCATTTCATTTTACCCAGAGAAGCCAATGTAAAGGTGAAATTCTCCAAATTTTCAATATTATTTAAACTGAAATGTAAAAAGATATTTACAAAATTACCCACATCAGTTTCAGTGTGTCACAAAAACAGACAGGTGCAAGTTACGTGTTGCACTCTTTCACATTTCATATATTCATATATTTCTATAACATAAAACAACATTTCTCCATTCATCCTGCACTTATATTAATTTGCAAGCAAAACTATCGTAAATACAGAGTGAATGTTGGTGACAACAGACAGTTTTGAAACTTATATTAATTCAGCCAATGTGAAAGCTCAGTTTCCATAATGTCATAGTAGTAGTAGTAGTAGTAGTAGTAGTAGTAGTTTATTCATCCAGAGACAATTTACATTGCATGGATTTCGTAATGATGTCACCCTTAGTGGGAAGACAAAAAGGAAAGAAAATCATTCAATTCAGATTTCAAGACTCATGTTATAGATTAGGAGTCATCTCACAGTGACAGTAAACTATTGTGTTTATCAAAAAAGAGAGAAGCTATGAGTAGTGCCATTACACTGAACAAGAGTCTGGTATCTACCTACAAAGAAAGCTGTTATGGCAGCAATGGAAGTGGTGAGAAAATCAGCATGAGGAATAATGTTGAAATCAAAATGGTACTCAGACTGCACACAACAAACTAACAATAAACCATAATTTTCGAAACATAGATAAGTACAGTAAAGGAACCACCATATTTCATGTGACTAATTTTGAAAAAAAAAAAAAATGCTGTGAGCTGGAACAAACCTAGAAGAGAGTGGACTGAAACATGTTTTAGAGATTATCAAACGGTTGGCAGGAAGTATATAATAACAAAAATACAAACCTATATTAGGCAACGTAAAACTGATAAAGAGGGGCCATGTATTCTGCTATGTGAAAAAGAAGATACTCTCTACTTTCTGTGTTGCAGCATATTTAAGCAAAGAATCCACAAAAACAACAGATTCCAAGGAATAATTTTGCAGTATGACTGTTTCTGTCTGTACGGGTACAAAGAATCCAAGAACCTCACCATAAATCACAAATAGCTTTCAAGGAAACATCTACTGAAGCAAATATAAATGCAATTCAAAAAACAAGCCTGCTATTAAAAGGTACAACTGTGACATAAATGCAAGTGAAACATCACCAATAAGAATATTTTTAATATGTATGGGGCAAACTATAGATGGCCAAGTACTTATTGGTGTATTTTATTAATGGTACATGCACAAATGTAATCATTTATGAGTCTGCATTGGAGAGACAAGCTGCACAATTCATGAAATACATAAATAAGTTTGATCATGCACTGGTGCTGCTTCTCACAGTGTGGTATCGGTTGCCTGAAACTGCAGTCGTGTAAGTGAGTTGTGTTTGCATGAGAGAGAGAGAGAGAGAGAGAGAGAGAGAGAGAGAGAGAGAGAGAGAGAGAGTCTATTGTTGACAAAGGCGAGTGGCCAAAAGCTTTAATTGTGAGAGTCTTTTTGTTGTGTCTATCTGTGACTCAGCATCTGTGCTATATAGTGAGTAGCTACTTTCCTTCTCATAGTATTGATAAATAAGTTTTGTTCCTCTTTGCTTTCTCCATGTACGTTCAGATAAATAAGAATCAAACAACTCTTTGCACTGCCTTGTTCGTGGCAACTATCTTTTAATTGCAGACCATGTTCCTTCCATGTTGTTTGTATGTGCTCTAGTTTGTAGATGTTTGAAATAAAGTATAGGTGCATGAACCCTTCATCTTAAAGGCACCTATAGAAACTGAAACAATCAGACATCATCATTGTCCCAGGTAGTATATTTTCTTAATTATCTCCAAATATACTTCTATCAATTTTTCTTGAACAACACAAAAAAGTACTTGTTAATGCCTCTCTCAGTACCACTGAATATCTATCATCCTGGTGCATTATAGGCTTTCTCAGTTTATTCTTTTATTTTATTTTTATTCATTCATTTATTTGTTTACTGACAAATAAAAATTAATCAGCATTCACAGTCACATATTTCCCAGCAAGTTTTTCATTGTTTTCGAAACATGCAGCAATACAAATTTCCCTACAGTATTCTTTCCAATAAAAAAGAGATTGATTGCCAAGTTGTGGCTTGTAACAAATGTATTTGCTGTTACATTCATATACCCAAAAGTATATCAACTGTAAAATGGTACTTATCAGTAGTTTGCTACCTTTTTTCACCAAACATTGTTTCTCATTCCCATCCTTCCCTTTTATCGAACACTTCCATATGAATCCACTACTTCAACTCTTCTTTGGTACCAGCTTCATTGCTGCCTGGCACATGTCACACTTACTTTCTTTCACAATGAATCCACTCGCCATATACCAATCTAGAATAGAACTTATCATCATTTAGGCTATGCAGAAACATCAGAACAATGCACTGGCTCATTTGTATTTGTATTTATTTATTTATCCTGTGGATCACATGTTGTACAAAGTACACATGATATAGGACAAGTCATTTTTCTTAACAAATATGTAGTTTGGAGAAAAAAAATAGGCAATGGACTGCCATTTAAAAAAATGTACACAAAATTGTTCATTGATGAATATAGTAACTTCACATACAGAGAATACAAACAATTTACATGGGGAACTAAGAAACATGTAGGCAATGTAGTGCTACTATAAAATTACACAAATAATCACTGAGATTATAGAATAGTGAAAATGTCAACTGGAAACACAACAGAAGGACAATGTCATTTAAAAACTACATTAAACATGAAATTAACATTGAGATTTCACAGACAATTAAGTTTTAATACTAATAGAATGTGTACTTGTACATTCAAAAAGCGAGTTAAAAAATTTTGGGAAGTGAAACTGAAACATAGTTGTGTATAGTAGAAATTAGGTTATTATTTTGCCTACAGAATGTTTTACTCTAATCACAGTATTTTACAAAGGAACTTTATAATTTTTCATTTCCAGGAATTCTTGTACTGAATAGAAACAGTGCTTTGTCAGAAATGCCTTTAGTTTATTTTTAAATATTGGATCTGGAGCAGTTTTTATTTGTTCTGGAATTTTATTGTGTAATACGACACCCAGATGAGTTATATATTTTTGGTATGATGATGTCCTTGAAAAAATTTGATGGATATTAGATTGCCCTCTGGTATAATGAGCATGTATATCATTGTTTTGGATTGATTTGCCTGTTCTTGAGAGGTATTCCCTGGTGAATAGGATTGTTTCTTGAATGAATAGGGATGGGATGCTTAGAACATTAAGTTTTATAAATTGACATTTACAGGATTCCAGCGTTTTGAGGCCACAGATTATCCTCAGTGCTCTTTTTTGTAGTTTAAATATATTTGTGCTGTGAGTTGAATTTTCCCAAAAGATGATTCCATAGCGGAGCAATCAGTGGAACTGCGCATGGTATGCTTGCATTAGTGTGGATTTACCTGTAGCAGATTTTAGTATTCTTAGTCCATAGCACAATGATGAGAGTTTCTTTGATAAGTTGTTTATATGTGTGTCCCATTTTAAATTTTGTTGGACCCATAGACCCAAAAATTTTGTTGCATTTACATTTTCAATTTTATCATTATTTAACTTTACTTGGATAGTTTTTTGATTGGATGTGGGAATTAGATGGAAGTTGATACATACAGTTTTCCCACTATTAACAATTAGGCCATTTTTGTTAAACCACTCAGAAAGTTTTTTCATAGAGCTATCAGATATTGTCTGAAGGGATTCAGGGCTAGATCCAGTCAACACTATGCTTGTATCATCAGCAAACAGGATAGTTTTTTGTGGGCTCATACGTTCAACAAGATCATCTATGTAAATGAGGAAAAGTAATGGCCCTAGAACAGAACCCTGGGGAACACCATATCTTATTGTTCTTTCCTCCGAGAGGAAAACTGTGTTATTTATTTTATTCTGTACATTAATATCGTATTGAAGTGATACCTTCTGTCTGCGGTTTTGTAGGTAAGAGCATAGCCAATTGTGAGCCACACCTCTTATTCCTCTTCTTTCCAATTTAGCAAGCAGTATTTTATGATCTAGTACGTCAAAGGCTTTAGAGAGATCTAAGAAGATACCTGCAGCTATATTATGTTGGTCAATTGATTTCAGTATGTGGTCCAACAGTTCAAAAATTGCTGTCTGGGTGGATAAAGATTTACTAAAACCATATTCCACAAGATTTCGGGATTGCAGCCGGATCTCATCGACTTCTTTCCACAATATTTCGGCTGACAACCTTACAGCCATCTTCAGGTGAGTGTTTGACACTGGAGACTGCTAGTGCAAGTTGCTCTATTTATACATAAAAGTGCCGCAGGCGCGCATGTGCAAGTTACCAAAACATGCGCGCCACCTGTCGATTCCAAGGCCCTCTACAATATTACTGCATCTATGGAGCACAATTGAATGCATGAAAAAAGTAAAACATGCACGCAGATGTGTCCAAAACAATAAAATGCAAAATTTCAATATTAAAATTACTTGTCGCTCGATGAGTCAGAAGCCATATAAATTTTACTTTTGGTTGAAATTAAAGAAATCAACGGGTCCCAGGCCTTATTCAATAAAAAGCCGCCATCATGATTAATGAGATTATCCGCTAAACGTATTCCTTCACAACTGAATCCCAGAAGGATCTCGATGGGGCCAAGATTTACGTGGCCGAATAATCCATAGTATGTCCTGTGGAAATACAATGTTCGGCTATAGCCGACTTACTTGGCTGTAAAAGGCGAGTGTGGCGCTCATGTTCAACGCAGTGGTCATGTGCTGTGCATGTGGTTTGACCAATGTAGGCTTTCCCACACTCGCAAGGTATTTTATAAATTCCAGCCTTCCGTAATCCCAGATCATCCTTGGCTGAGCCCAGAAGAGCACGAGTCTTTGTAGGTGGCCGGAAGATTGCTTTCACATGATGTTTCTTTAAAATTCTGCCTACTTTCGATGAAATGTTCCTGACATATGGGAGAAATGCTCTGGACTTAAACACCTCCTCATCCTCTTGATCTTGTTGGTGGTCACGTTTTTTCCTCCTTAAAGCAGTACTGACCTGATGTGCAGATTATCCATTATGTTGAAATACCGATTTCAAGTGCTCTAATTCGTCTGCAAGGCTGTCTTTATCAGACACGACATGTGCCCTATGCACCAACGTTCGAAGGACGCCCATAGTTTGTGACGGGTGATGACAGCTTGACACCTGCAGGTACAGATCCGTATGCGTGGGTTTTCGATAGACCGAATGCCCCAATGACCCATCCACCCTGCGTTTAACCATGATGTCCAGAAATGGTAGGCAACCATCTTTTTCAACTTCCATCGTAAACTGAATGTTTGTGTGGATGGAATTCAGATGTTGTAAAAACCGTGAAAGCTCTTCTTCACCGTGAGGACACACTACAAAGGTATCGTCCACGTACCGCCAGAAGACTTTTGGTTACAACATCGCCGAATCAAGAGCCCTCTCCTCAAAGTCTTCCATATAAAAGTTTGCTACCAGAGGGGACAGAGGACTGACCATGGCAACATCGTCAAGTTGCTCAAAATATTCATTATTAAATAGACTTGACGGTGTTGCCATGGGCAGTCCTCTGTCCCCTCTGGTATCAAACTTTTATATGGAAGACTTTGAGGAGAGGGCTCTTGATTCGGCGATGTTGAAACCAAAAGTCTTCTGGCGGTACGTGGACGATACCTTTGTAGTGTGGCCTCACAGTGAAGAAGAGCTTTCACGGTTTTTACAACATCTGAATTCCATCCACACAAACATTCAGTTTACGATGGAAGTTGAAAAAGATGGTTGCCTACCATTTCTGGACGTCATGGTTAAACGCAGTGTGGATGGGTCATTGGGGCATTCGGTCTATCGAAAACCCACACATACGGATCTGTACCTGCAGGCGTCAAGCTGTCATCACCCGTCACAAACTATGGGCGTCCTTCGAATGTTGGTGCATAGGGCACATGTCATGTCTGATAAAGACAGCCTTGCAGACGAATTAGAGCACTTGAAATCAGTATTTCAACATAATGGATATTCTGCACATCAGGTCAGTACTGCTTTAAGGAGGAAAAAACGTGACCACCAACAAGATCAAGAGGATAAATAGGTGTTTAAGTCCAGAGCATTTCTCCCATATGTCGGGAACATTTAATCGAAAGTAGGCAGAATTTTAAAGAAACATTGTGTGAAAGCAATCTTCCGGCCATCTACAAAGACTCGTGCTCTTCTGGGCTCAGCCAAGGATGATCTGGGATTACGGAAGGCAGGGATTTATAAAATACCTTGCGAGTGTGGGAAAGCCTACATTGGTCAAACCACACGCACAGTACACGACCGCTGTGTTGAACATGAGTGCCACACTCGCCTTTTACAGCCAAGTAAGTCGGCTATAGCCGAACATTGTATTTCCACAGGACATACTATGGATTATTCGGCCACGAAAATCTTGGCCCCATCGAGATCCTTCTAGGATTCAGTTGTGAAGGAATCCGTGGAAATACGTTTAGCGGATAATCTCATTAATCGTGATGGGAGCTTTTTATTGAATAAGGCCTGGGACCCATTGATTTCTTTAATTTCAACCAAAAGAAAACTTTTTATGGCTTCTGACACGTCAAGCGACAAGTAATTTTAATATTGAAATTTTGCATTTTATTGTTTTGGACACATCTGCGTGCATGTTTTACTTTTTTCACGCATTCAATTGTGCTCCATAGATGCAGTAATATTGTAGAGGGCCTTGGAATCGACAGGTGGCGTGCATGCTATGGTAACTTGCGCATGCGCGCCTGCGGCACTTTTACATATAAATAGAGCGACTGGCCCTAGCAATCTCCAGTGTCAAACACTTGCCTGAAGATGGCTCTAAGGTTGTCAGCCGAAATATCATGGAAAGAAGTCGATGAGATCCGGCTGCAATCCCGAAATCTTGTGAAATATTCGATACGCCGGGAAAACTTCAAGAGTCACATTTACTAAAACCATGTTGTTGAATGCTGATTGGTGCGTGGTTTTTTATGAAATTTATAAGCCTGTCACAAAAAAGTTTTTCCAGGATTTTTGAAAAGATGCTTAATTGGATACTAAATCAGGGGAACCTTTCTTTAGTAATGGTGAGACTTTAGCCATTTTGTGAGCATCTGGAAAAATGCCAGTTTTTAATGATTGGTTGTAGATGGTTGATGATGGCTTTACTATATGGGGAGCACACACCTTTAATATGAGGTCAGGTACTTCATCATAGCCACTAGAGATTTTGTTGGGTAACAATTTTATTATGTTCCTAATTTCATCAGGGTTTGTTTCATAAACAAACACTGTAGCATTAGTGCTGTTTGACGTATTGCTGGAATTGAAGAACGATACCTTGCAGTTTGCCTGAATGAGATCCTCTGCTAGTCAGGTGAAATATTCATTGAACTTGTTTACAACTGTGTATGGATCTGTGACCTTAGAGTCATTAAGTGTTAGAGAAATGTTTTCCTTTTTAGGTGTTGAACTACAAGTTTCTTTTTTAATAACTTTCCACATAGCTTTCATTTTGTTTGAAGAGTTTCTTATGAAATTGAATTTCTTCTTTAGACAGCCAGTGTTCAGTAATACATATTACATCTGGATTTATTTGAGACTGAAGTAACACTTCCAGCATTTTAATCTTATTTCTGAATGACTGGACATTATGGTGTAATATAAGAAATGATGGACTTTGTGACTTTTCAGTTAAGGGTTTATTTAATTTCTTTTCTAAAGGTATTTCTGACACAGCACTTACCCTAAGAAATTGGCCGAGATTTTATTTTTGTGTGTGGCTTCTTGCACGCAATTTTCAGTAGCAGAGATGGTTTTGAGTGGTGCTTCCATCAAAGCTTCTGTTTTTGGCCTAAACCATTTTGTAATTTGCGGTTGATTGGCGATCTTGATACTTGGGGCTGATTTCTTCAGGATATGATTTCGGAGTTTTTCTACTATTTGGTCTTTTCCTAACATATTTAATTGTAGTCCATAAGCTGTATGAAATCTTCTTCCTAAATTGTATGTATCAATTATCTCTACGTTATGAAATGTAGAACATATTTCTGATATCAGTTTGTTTGCAATGTAAATTTCTTGGTTGATGCAGGACCAGGAAGGCAAATCATAATGATGAGGAATGTTAACAACGAGTACATTTGTATGTAATAGGTTGTTTAAGCATTCCTTCATTTCTTTTGCAAACCCTTTTGTTTCACTCCTATATATATCGTTTGAACCACCTAGAAGCATGACAAAATCACAATTACTTAAGTGAGATACATCAGTAGAGTTTGTTAGTTTATTTACTTCACAAAACTGCGCTCCTGGCTTCACAAAACCTGTTACCATTAAATTACATTTATCTTTCAATAGTGCTGAAATTCCATTTCCATGACTGTCACCAAGCACACAAATTTTTTTGTTTATCACAGTTTTGGGGCTAGAAGGTTTTGAAACGTGTTTTTGCTGTGTAGATATATTCTGTTTTGCACATTTGGTAACCTTTTTTGATAACTATGAACCTGTGTTAACTTTGCGGTCTTGGGAGCAAATTTATTGTATGCAGCAGAAGTTTGTTTTTCACAATGACCATCGTTTTGTAGTAGGATATCGAATTTGTTTTTTTGAGCTATTACTGAAGAAGAAACACTATTTACGATATCTGCACACTTTATTTTACATGGACTCTGTTGTGTAGGTTCCACATTTTGCTTAATAACAGGCTTTTCTTTCAAATGGTGCACGATTTGATCTATTGTAGATAGGCCTACCATTTTTTGGAGCACGGCAGGAGAATTTATTACTAAAGACGACGAAATGATTGCGCTATGGTTTGTGTTACCGGTACACCCAGAATGTGTTGGAAAACTTGAAATGGCGACGGAATCATCAGTTACTGTGTACACTTTATTTCTGTTGAATTCACTTACGCCCTGCTTGGCGGTTTTTAGTTTTCCATGATCATTTTCAAGACATTTGAGTCTATCAGCTAACACTCTGTTTTCTGCCAAGGATCTGCGCACAATTTCTTGCAATGAGTTAATAGTTTCAACTAGTTTTGCTTTGTCAGGATGGACTTCATATGTTACACACTTACATTTTGATTTGGATGATTTTTCACTGCAGATTTTTTGCGTGGCACTAGACTTGAAACTTTGCGAAGCACTTTTGTTGATCATCTTCTTGCTATTGATGCCGGATAACATTTTGGAAGGCAACAGAGATGCTTATGACTTCTTTGAACCAAACAGTATTTGAGTGACCCAAACTTTTCCCGTCTCAAAAGAAGCCATAGACAATGTGACTGACATCACAAAAAAAGCAAAGATTGAAGATTTAGAGGTAATAACTCCAAATAATTACAAACTGTATTATACAAAAGACTACACTATATGTCAGTAATACATCACTGCAAGATGCAGCACACTTTTACAGACTTAAATTACAAAATGAAAGCAACAGAAGTCCGATTCACTATGATATACATGTAATGAAAAAGACATCACTGTTATATCTGTTAACTAAATTCTCTTTTAGGGAATAAAGGAAATTTTACACTATGATACAGGTCTAGATATGTCATATTGGCTATAAAATTCAATATTTAAGCACTTCTAACATCTTCAAATGGCATAATTATTATTTAACATCTAGCCGTTGAAATTTCACCTTCCAACCTAGCCTAGGCAAATTAAGGTACAGTCCAGTCTGTCACCACAGACAGCTTTTCTGCTATCATATTTGTGACTTCATCAACCAAACTGTCCCATTTCAACCTTACCTAGATCTTACAGATCAGTCTGTCACCACGAAAATTTTTTCGCACTGACACCTATGTTAACAATTTCATGCTATTTTACCAGTCAGTAAGGTAGCAATAGGGTCATGAATCTACATATCCATTGCTTTGTGTGGGATACTTCCCATTGTACCAGTCAGCAGAGTTTCTTACAGTTCCATTAACGAACTGACTGTCAGAAAAATGACTTTTTAGATACCTGTCTGTGCTCTGTAATTAATTTAATCCCCTCCTTGCTATCCCTAATGAAGCAATATGCAGAGAGTTGTAGTACATTCCTAGGCTCATCATTTAAAGTTGGTTTTAGAAACTTGGTAGGCTTTCTCAGGATTGTTTGCTTCTACTTGTTATGATATTTTCACTAACCTTAATCTAGTAGTGTTTACAATTACTGGTATTTTTAATATTCATATGCTGTATCATATTTCATAAGACATGACATGTAATGCATGAAAAACATATGATAGTTCTGAAACAATTATCATTTCCACTAATATATAATTTTTATTGCTAATTGTCACTGCAAAATCTGCTTAACATAATAACATAACGAAGACACTACTAAAATTGCATCAAAAGTGTTTCCTAATTTTATTAATTCTGAATAATGTATAATCTATTCCCTTTGGAATATAATTAATTCATAAATGATTTGAGGATCTGTTTAAATCCAAAATATTGTGCTGAAGGGAAACAGTGAATCTTTTGTTTCGAATATTTCCATCTTTCTTCACCAGCAGCTGTGCAACTGCAACAAGCTACTTAAGTTTACACTTATTCCAGTATAGGTACCACATACTTTTGTTTTTTCTTAATATCTGGCATTTCCTCAAACACAGATGTCAGAAATGTCATATTATTTCTGATTGGCTACTCTCAACCAATATGTTATTTCTTATAGCTCGAGACATGTTCTCAGTCTTGTTGCCAACCTATGATTCATATTTTGGAGAATATAGTAATAATTATTTAGTCATGTTAAATAAGTGTATAAAAACCATATGTCTAACCCAAGGAAACATGAAGTTATATGTAGTAGTTACTATCACATGAGTAAAGTGCACACAGTGCATGTTGGCAGTTTATTCCCTGGAACTTCTGACTGAGAGTTCCACTATTCTTTGAGGTGTTCTTTAATTAAGTTTGACATTTATTCTTTAATCTTGTAGTTTCAATTAGAAAAAGAAGTAATTATAGTCTCCTGAAGCTTATTATTTCATCTGTATGTGGAATAAGACCAAGCAGATTCACTATAAAGTGGTGGACACACAAACAAACAGAAATATACAAACAGATAAGCAGAGCAAAATAACATCATCAGGGCAGAGACCACACAGAAGCACACAGAAAAACAGTGAACAGACCTAGGTTATGACATCCAGAGATTATAATTGGCAACAGAGGAGCGAAATACTTCAGTGGTGAGCCCACATATGACAGGTGGTAGAAGATGTGCAACAACAGGCACACTACAACTGAAAGTGTGCACACCACAGATTCTGTTGGATAAACCAGAACTACAGTATGTGATGCATGAGTTAGCATTTGAATAAAATGAGATAGTGGATGAATGCATGAAGGTTGCCAAGGCAGTGAACACATTAGATGCTAGAGCAGCTGCAGTTGGCACAGATATCTTACTCAGGCCCCCAACAGATCCGCAACACGTGTTTAAAAAGGTATTAATCAGCAGAATGTGTAAACCACTACATGTGCAATGGCTGGTGAATAGTGAACAAATGGGAGACAGAACATCTTCTGAGTATTGTTGACACTTGTGGGGTACCACCAGCGAAATATGCATACCAGATATCATGCTGAGGCATATGTGGTTGGCACTCTTGCCTGGAATGGTCAAGGCAGCAGTGGTGACTTGTGGAGAACAGGGGTCAAAGTGTTAATAACAGTGGCTGACAAAGTTTAGACAATGCCAGACAATACATGAGTGGCATGTGTAATAATGGTAATGGATGGTTGGAGGCAGCAAAAGAACACATCAGTACAAGAAGGACAGCAAGTAGATTTGACAAAACCACTGCAAGAGTTTACAGGTCAAGTTAAAGCACTGCAAAGCCAAGTGTCACACTTACTGGAGAGCAAGAGGAACTCATATGGGTGAAAGGCAAGAAACAATGATATTACCAAAGTTACTTAACAAGAGCAGATATGTTGGTATCATCAGCAGTTTGGTGATAGAGTAACAAAATGTATAGCACCATGTGCATACCCAAATGTCAGCAACAGCCAGCAGTAGGCACAGCAGACCACAATACACAACAATGGTGCCTACAGTGTGGAGCTGAATACATTGAGGGACAAAGTACAGTGAGTAATTTGATCAGCTTACCCACACCATCACAGAGATTGTGTGCCCAGTACGTAAGTTCAGGCTGCTATTATGTAACTGACTCAGGATCAAATGTTAGTGCGCTGCCACTCAGTGACTGTCAGACTGCAATCTTATCACTGCCAACACACCTAGCAGTGGCAAATAAGTTACTAATAAATACTTACAGTATTTGTAATTTGGAGTTATATTTGGGATTTTGTCACAGTTGCTGGTGGAATTTTGTGCTTTCAGAGTTATCAGAGGTTGTTGGTTACTTGTGCCACCTGAAGATTGAAGTAAATATTAACAAAATGCAGATTAAGAATGTTCACCATATAATCACAAGTACGCTTGGATGAAGCACATGTCTCACCATGGGCTGCATGCACAGTGGGGTCACACAGGGGAAAAAAGCCAGCACAATGGCACTTATTCCGAATGAGTTGCACAACACACTGTACCACATTCATACTATGCCTGGTCAGCCAGTATCACAATGACCTTGAAGATTAGCCCCAGGTTGTTTTATAGTGGCCAAGACTAAATCTGAGGCACTTATAGCAGGTGCCCTATGTCGATCTGACAGCCAACATCCATGGAAAAAGAAAAACGTATGTGGAGGCCTTGTAGTGACTGCTGGATGCTAATGCCTGTACAGTCCCAGCTCATTAATCAGTATTCAACATCAGGTTTTTCGCCATTGAGCTGGCATGGGCATCATTATTTAGCCACTCACTGCAAAAAGGTGTACTACCAGATATCAGTTGCAGAAGGAGACATACTGAAGACAGTTGTCATTAGGGTTTATTGAGCAAATCTAGAAACTATTTGGCCTCAAGAACACAATGTATATGTGGCAGTGGTTTACAGATGAGGTGCTAAGAAGGTTGCAGTGTTGGTTTGCTAACCTGGATGACATCTTGGTGTTCTCAGAGTTGAAGTAGAAACATGAAGAGCACCTCAAGGCTGTTTTCGAGTGAATTAACAAATTCGGCATAGTGATCAGTCAGGTGAAGTGCACATTCTGACAACAGTTAATGACATTTCTGGGGCATGCAGTGTCAGCAGATAGAATATGCCTCCTCAGAGATGAAGAAATACCATGGCTAACTGATCAACAGCTTAGAGATTTTAAGGGTGGTAAATTTCTACTAGCAACACCTGCCAAGACTGGATGACATTGTAGCAAAGCAAGCTGGGACCCATTCCCATTTTGTTTTGTTATTTGCCCCCTTAAATGATATTATTTTTGCTTCCTTAATTATCATTAGTGTTAGTGAGTGATGAGCCACAACATAAAGCTGTCATTCTGTAATTTCAAGAATAAGACTAGGCTGAGTTTTACTAAATTACATTAATCACAATGTAGCAACACCTGCCAAGACTGGATGACATTGTAGCAAAGCAAGCTGGGACCCATTCCCATTTTGTTTTGTTATTTGTCCCCTTAAATGATATTATTTTTGCTTCCTTAATTATCATTAGTGTTAGTGAGTGATGAGCCACAACATAAAGCTGTCATTCTGTAATTTCAAGAATAAGACTAGGCTGAGTTTTACTAAATTACATTAGTCACAATAATTTCCTGATTAATTTGAATCATTTGAAGTAACTAATTTTGCTAAGGCTCAGTTCAATTAGCTAACAAAATTATTTCCTATTCCAGTCATATTGTTGGCATGTAAACAGATGTAATTACTATATTACTGATAAAGTTAGGAAAATAACCCATAGAAATCCTTAAATTATTCATGTAGCTGATTTCCAAAACATGGTAGGAGCATCAGCACTTAACTAGTTTCTGGGTAATCAACACTTTTATGTATGGTATTGTTTATTTAGCTGTTTTTGCAGTTTCATCCTCAAGAAGGCTTTCTTCATACAAAACTCTTATTGTAACATAAAGTTCAGACCAAAACCAGTTTTCCTACACTACTCAATTAAATTGAGATGTAAAATTCTAATCTTATGTACTTAACCATGTGAAGCTGTAGTAACCATTTTTGCAAAGCTATGCAAGCTCAGTGCCTGAAGCTATTTTAAGTCTGTTCCGAGATTTTGAGTGTGGAACCTGTGTCAGAAAAAAAGCAATAATGTAATGGTGCAATGGTGTGTTGTTTTGAATAAGATAGACAATGAAGTAGGACAATTAACAATGATTACTGATTAAATTTAGCATAAAAGTGTATCATGTATTGTTCATTTGAGTGAAACTGTTTGTTGGTTGGTTAAGTTATAATACACAGTGACTATTATCATATAATTAGAAGGTGCAGTATGTGCATACCTGGTTAATGAGACTTAATTATGTAATTAAGACTGGCCACAACTAATTCAGTGACATTTTTGGGAGTTAAACCAGTGAACTCAAATGTGTATGTGTCTACCACATTAGAGAATGTAAATAGTGGTGTACCCACCTTTATTTACAGTCAATTTTCTGCTATGATCACTGCACTGAGGAACTACAAGCTGATGTATGACCAGTTATGTCACAGGGTCCAAGCACCATTGACAGCAGTACTAGAGGGAAAGTATGTGAGTAGCCAATGACCCCTGCAGTGGACCACAGAAATATAGAAAGAGTTTGACCGGCTGAAGACAGATTTACAAGCAACAGCTCTTTTGGCACACCCAGTAACCCATGCATTATTGTCTATAGTAGTCAACACTAGCCAACAAGCATTAGGGCCATCGCTCCATATATATGAAATAAGCATTGTGTAATGGGACACCCTCCTCTAATATTACCTTTTTTTATAGGGAACTAGTCGATGCCAGGAATACTTTCAAACCTTGTATAGGTGAACATTATCTCAGTTGTTTAACTAAAAGAATTTTACTTGATCTTGTATATGATGCATTATATTTCAGACTAAAATCTATAAAAAGAAATTAATTTGTTATAATCAATATATACTAACTCTGTATGTGCAGTTAAGTTTACTCTTCTTTTACAAACATTTGAAATCACAAAATATCTGGCATACTTGAAATTCATATCATTAATTGCAGAATCAAATGCTAATTATTAAATTTAATTCTGGATTCATTTACAAAATAATGATATAACTTGGCAAAGATTCTTCTTTTGCCAAGAAAGTTTGTAAATTCTTTTGTTTTGTAAACTCTTTGGAATATCGTTAGTACCGCAGAATGAGTTAAGAGTAGTGGGCATGCCTCTGATGGAACCTGATATGTTTTTAATTTTGGAAATAAAAATGTGAATTTGTTTTTCAAAGTGGAGATTGCAAAGACAGGGTGATTTAGAAGAATGGGATGAAATTAAAAAAGTAATAAAACAGAAATGACTTCATCAATTATCATGTCAACTGGAAACCACAAAGTCAAAATTTCAGCCTCAAGAGTCTTCCCCTAGATGTGATGAACTGCAGCCAACAACGAGAAATGAAGATAAGTAACAAAATTATTTGTGTGTCTTACTCCTCTTGAAGCATTTGAAACAAAGCAGTTAATCTTTTTGAAGAGACTGAAGAACTACTGGTGATGTGTGGGAGGGTACGATAACAATCAGCAACCTTAGGACTTTTTTTCACACGAATTCATGGCAGCACAGGTGAAGTGGAGCATGTTTGACAGGGAGTTCCTTGTAATTTGTGAAGCTGTGAAATATTTTTGTCCCTATATAGAAGCCAACTCTTTCATAATTTATACTGCCCACAAACTGATAACGTTTTCATACGCTAAATTGACAGACAACTCTTCCCCAAGACAATTCTGGCAGTTTGAATTTATTAGTCAATTCACAACAGAGTTGCATCATATAAAAGGGGATGAAAATTTTGTGACCAGCTTTTGGTCTAGGGTAGAAGTGATTTCCTAGGCCACCACATAGGCCATATATCAACAACTATGATGTTTCCAGTAGGACAGCACTACTGGTCTGCAGCTTTTGGTAGTATGGCTAGCATGGCAAAAGTCAGCATTTGGTGCAATGTGTCATGAAGAGAAACTAGACCTCTCATTCCAGAGGAATTACAGACTGTCTTTAATAGTGTACACAGACTAACACACCTAAGTGAAAAAGTCAGATTGAAACTTCCAATAGATCATTTTGTGTGGCCAAGTATTAACAGGGATTGTCATAGTTGAGCAAAACCATACTTGGCATGCAAGAGATGCAAGGTTGGTTGTACATTCACAAATCAGTAGGAGAGTTCACACAGTCTATGGAATGATTCTCGTATATCCATCTACTAGACATCATTGGATGTGGAATTCCCTTTGGGGGGGGGGGGGGGGGGCGGCTTCCATTACTTATTGATGGCCCACAGACCACTATATGTGAAGGGCAGAAATGGTGCCACTTGCAGATGTATTGGTAGAAAAAGTGGCACAAGCATTCTTATCTACATGGATCACACATTTTGGATGTCCTTTGCATGGACCCACAGACCAAAGCCACCAGCCCATGGCAATCAGTCAAGCTCGATCGGCAACTAAGTGAAGTTTTTATCAGAACACAAAGTCACAGAGCATCACACTGAAGAAAAGAGACATTTAATAACAGCAATCCAGGTGTCCGTTGTATGAACTCTTTTGAAGAGTGTTGATGTCTGCCGCTACAGTTTCTTTTGTTCTGAGGCTGGACTGTTGTCATCAGGCCCCTCCTTCTCTGGAGTGCACAGCATACCCAAAGGGCGACTGCATAGTGTAAACAATTACTCCATCACAAGTAAAGACACTCACTCTTTCAACATGTATGGATCAGTGGGTTTATGGATGTTAACTTCATTATTATAAAATCAACTATTTCTTTTAATTTACAGGAGGAGGAGATTAGTGTTTAATGTCCTGTCGACAACAACATCATTACAGATGGAGCACAAGCTCGCCTTGGGGGAGGGATAGGGAAGGAAATCAGCTGTGCCCTTTCATAGGAACCATTCCAGCATTTCCCTGAAGTGATTTGGGGAAATCACAGAAAACCTAAATCAAGATGGCTGGATGTGGGTTTGAACCACCGTCCTTCCAAATGAGAGTCCAGTGTGCTAACCACTGCACCAACTCGCTCGGTTATTTACAGCTTTAATAGGGGACAGTACAGAATTGTTACATAAATTAACAGAGAGGTTTGCCTTATGCTTGTAACTGTGTACAAGTTATTTTAATTTCATAAAATAAAGTTTGACTTTCATTGTGAACCTTGTCCATCTTATTGGAATGAGCCAGAGGAGGGCCAAGAAAATTTTGGGGCACCACCGCTGACTCAAAGTTAACTTGGAAAATTCATATGGGATAACTGTTGTGGCACCTCTTTAAGAACTACTAAGTGTTTTAAGAGAGAGTTTCCATTTTTAAAGTAATTTTATGTGTATGAATGTATCTTATAGTGATATCATTTATGTGCAGTTCCACATTCATGTAAGAGTAACAACACAGTAAGGACCCAGGACTCATAGTTCTTTTTTTTTCATTTTTCTTTTTATTCTACCATGTACAACAGTGAATTGTCCATTGCTGCCTTTGTTCTGATTGAGATTGCTTCTGAAAACACTTTTGTACTAATGAAAGTAAATGTCTTGTTCTAATGGGAATAATAATAATTGGAAGGAGTTAGTTAACTTTCTTTACATAATTTTCCACCTCTTTGTTATCCTCCAGAAATAAAGTTAAATGTGGCCATTGTGACTGAACTAAAGGAAGCTAGTGTGTATTTGCACAAAAAAATTAACTTATTTTCATTTTTAATAGCAATTTCTTGTAACTACAGTTTATCAGAAGCTGCTCATAGTTTTCATACTTTGAAGTTTGATGCTTTTGTTAGGTTACGTTGTCTAGACTAATCTTCAGTAAAGACTTATTTCAAATGCACCACACAAGCTAAAACTGCTCAGTAACTTTGGCTTGAGCATAAAATCAGTTTGTTTTAAGAAAAACAGAATTAAATAAAAACTAGAGTTAAAAAGAATTTCCTAGATGGATTCTCTGCTAACAATTCGGTGCTCAGTGCAAAGATACTGTTTAACTTAGATAATAATTTTCTCAGTTACAATGGATTTATAAGGGATCTTCACAAAATATTACCACAACCCAGTCAAATAAGGCTTTCATTACATTTCGTTGTAAGATAAAGTCAAACATTGGCAGAGGTCTGTTACACTGTGCACAAAGTTAGAATGTTCTGTAAACTTAGGTCTTGCATTAGTGATGAGCTATTACTCAATTCCTAATATGTATTTTCAACAACAACTTGGCATATGGAGTTTTGTTATGAGCAATTCTTCTCAATCAACCAACAACTTAAATGACAAAAAGAGGCAATCAGAGGCATTTGTGGAGTCTGTAGCGTTTTAAGAATTTCCGCGTAAATCCTAAAACCACTTGGCCTTCTACCATCTTGAACACATGATATTTTAAATATAAGTGTGAGAGAGCATGTCTACTGTGCATCACCTGTCTGTGTGTGCAGGTCCAAAGTGTGTAGTGAGAAGACTGTTGACACTGTGGTCGAATGGTGCCAATATTTAAATATGTCTGCTTGTGTCTGTATACGTGTGGATGGATATGTGTGTGTGCGTGAGTGTATACCCGTCCTCTTTTCCCCCTCAGGTAAGTCTTTCCGCTCCCAGGATTGGAATGACTCCTTACCCTCTCCCTTAAAACCCACATCCTTTCGTCTTTCCCTCTCCTTCCCTCTTTCCTGATGAGGCAACAGTTTGTTGCGAAAGCTTGAATTTTGTGTGTATGTTTGTGTTTGTTTGTGTGTCTGTTGACCTGCCAGCACTTTCATTTGGTAAGT
The DNA here is from genome assembly GCF_023864345.2 of Schistocerca serialis cubense. Classification (NCBI taxonomy): domain Eukaryota; kingdom Metazoa; phylum Arthropoda; class Insecta; order Orthoptera; family Acrididae; genus Schistocerca; species Schistocerca serialis. The sequence continues at coordinate 283,028,640 of NC_064643.1, read as the reverse complement.
CACATCATCTTTGTTTTTAGATATTTAATTCATTCTTATTTAGACTACGGCTAGCAAAAGCTATGGTTCAGTGCTCTACATTATTTAGATCCCACTCTCTTTGGGACAGTTCTGCAGCAATACCATAAGGACAGTTCTGCAGCAATACCATAATCAGATGCATCTGTTGACAATTTAAATGATTTGCCCATAACCGGATGATGTAATATGCATGATTCAACAAGCACTCTTTTGACAGTTTCAGACACATCATTTGCCTCTTGATCTCAAGCCCACAGTATTCCCTTTCTTAATAAAGGTAAAATTCTTGGGTCATTTAGTTCTTGCCCTCGTATGTACCATCTGTAATATCTGGCCACACCTATAAATCCCTTCAGCTGCCTTACATTTCTAGGGTGTGGACATCCTCTAATAGCTTTGATGTGTTCAGGGTCTGCTCTAATTCCCTGCACCCCTACAATATGACACTCGCACACACACACACACACATATCCATCCACACATATACAGACACAAGCAGACATATTTAAATATGTCTGCTTGTGTCTGTATATGTGTGGATGGATATGTGTGTGTGTGCGAGTGTATACCCGTCCTTTTTTCCACCTAAGGTAAGTCTTTCCACTCCCGGGATTGGAATGACTCCTTACCCTCTCCCTTAAAACCCACATCCTTTCGTCTTCCCCTCTCCTTCCCTCTTTCCTGATGAGGCAACAGTTTGTTGCGAAAGCCTGAATTTTGTGTGTATGTTTGTGTTTGTTTGTGTGTCTGTCAACCTGCCAGCACTTTCATTTGGTAAGTCACATCATCTTTCTTTTTAGATATATATTTCCTACGTGGAATGTTTCCCTCTATTATAACCATAAGAATGAATTAAATTACACAGCTACTAAAAAAGATCTATTGGCAATTGTATGGAATATTCAGAAATTTCAAACACTAATATGGGGATCAGAAATCCATGTTTATACTGATCATCAAGCTCTATCCTTTCTAATGAGTAGTCGATAGTTGGACAGTATGTTAATGCGATGGATGCTGTTCCTACAGGAATATGATATTCGAATACAATATGTAAAAGGTTCAGAGAATATTGTGCCAGATGCTTTATGTAGGCTACCAATAGGAATGGAAGAATTAAAACATACAGAAGGACACAGCATTATTTTTGCAATTAATTTTATGTCAGTAGAATATCTGAACATCAGGGTACAATAGATGGCTCAAAGAATAACAGAAAATATCCATCTTGATCCCTATTGTACAGAAATGTTCTCTATGTGTATCTGGAATTCCTTACCTCCTAATTAAGTAAGAAACTGGAAAATTATAGATGATAATTTGTTTTGGAGAGACAGCGTAACGTTGCAATGTTGGCACTTATGCATTCCAAAGGTAATGGAAGACGCACTTGTGTGGTATGTTCATACAGGATATGGACACTTCGGAATAAAAATGTGTGTAGCCCATATGAATAAGTTTTATTATTTTAAGAAGCTAGGGCATAAAGTAGCATCTTTGATAAGAACTTGTGAAATCTGCCAGAAAGTGAAAGAGAATAATACCCATATGAAGTACAAAATGTATCCAATTAGTATTCCTAAGTCGTTGCATGATCTCACAGCAGCAGATTTTTTTGGACCACTTTCCAAAAGAAAAGGGAGGAGTATTATACATTTTGGTCATCATAGAGTGGTGATCAAAATATGTTAAACTACATCCAATCAAAAGAGCCAATACACAGGCAGTTATACACTGTTTACAGCAATACTTTCTGGAAGTTGGTAAACCAAAACAGTTTCTTACGGATAATGACCCACAATTTGTGAGTAACAAATTTAAAGAATTTCTAGCATGGGAAGGTATTCATCAAGTGTTAATATCCAACTATAGCCCATCCTTGAATCTGTGTGAATGAGTAATAAAGGAAATTGGAAAACTATGTTGTACCTATTGCCATGAGAAACATACTTTATGGGCAACAAAAATTAAAGACTTTGAACTTATTCTAAATGAATTATCACATTTATTGACTGGGTTGATACCATTATAAGTAACAGGCAAACCCTTTGTAGGAGAATCTCTGATTAAATATTTTAATTGGCCCGAGCAACCTATTGTCAATTACGAACAGATCAGGAAATAGTTTCTAAGAATTTAATTGAAAAAGCACAACAAAGAGGAGTAGGTAAACATAATGAAAAGACTGTTGAATCTCAGTATACAGTCGATGACCTAGTTCTAGTAAAACATCTTCAAAGATCTGCCCTGAAGAAAGAGAGACAAAAATTTTTCCAAAAATATGAAGGATCTTACCGGGTACAAATGGTAATCCATCCCAAGACATTATTTTTAGTGGATCCTACAGCTGGACCAGAAAAGGGAAAGTACGATGTAAAAGATGGAACATTGTAAATATCCCCCAGGGACATTAATGTTCTGAGTAAAGGGCGAAGTGACGACCATTGGGTCCCCGAGTTGTTTTCGGTGTTACTTCTATAATAGTTTTTATGCACCAAATTCCTTCAAAATCTTAAGCTACTCTACCACCCCACACTCAAAGATACTATGAAAAAAAACATACTAAATAACATTTGTGATTACGTCACCCCAATGATTCCTGGTGGGGGATTTCCTTGTTCCATTCAGTCAGACTACTAACAATCTCTGACTTCCTATAAAATCTCTTGGGGGACTAAAGAAGCTTCTGCATACACATTTCTGAGACTACTCTTATGTACCCTGCAAGAGCATTTATGAAGTAGGGATTTGCACAGTGCATTCGCACCTACCTGGCTCTAATCCAGACTTGTCCCGAGTTTGCTCGGCTGCAACACGAGACGGAAATTTGCATACATGTTGTCTCCGATCTCCGTCATTTGGTGCAGCCTTGGGACAAGATATATTAAGTGTGCCTGGTCAGCTCTTATCTGCCCCAGTTTCAACTGGCATGGTCTCCATGTATAATTAGGTCATATTTTTGCTTCAACCTCGGTTTCGACCAGCGCAGTCTCCACATATAATTAAGTCATATTTTTGCTTGGAATGATCTTCGTGTATAATTTCTTCAGCAGTTTCTTTGCAAACCTGTGTGCAGAGGTCTTGGTAAAATGAAAATCAAAATCATCAATTTTGTATGTATTATTGATATAAGGTGCCATTACAATGACTCCAACATTGGTTGAAAGATGCCGGGTAATCCTTCCATTGGTCATATATTTCTAGGTAAATATGGAGAACCGTGTCCTGGCACATAACTCCCAAAATAATTTCTGAAGTCATGAGAATACTATTCTCATACTGAATGTAATAATTGGGCCACAGTTCCAATTTATGTTTCTTGATGCTTATTTTTCTTAGTGAACTGAAGGAAATATTAAGTTAGCAAAACATATAATATTGGATGACTAATTAAACAACTGTGATAAAATAGTATATAGATTTTCAACTTTGTACAGAATATTTTATACCTTTTTAAGAGATGTGATGTAGATGGAAGGGTTTATATGAGTTTTCAAAGGGGTGGGTATTGTGGATAACAGCATGATTTACGAGAACACGTAAATCATGACTAACACAAAACACACACCATGCCTTTAAAACAACCCTCACAAGCAAATGTGCCTGATTCTTCATCATTTGCTGTTTCCATAGGGCTGCTAAGATTTCCTTCGGGGACGTCAAGGGTGAAGGTGGGAATGTCCGTTCTGTAGGAGACGATTTAACACTAAACCTCCTTCGGCATCTCACTCAAGTAACTGAGAGTTAGGGATCCTGGGGAAGGAGGGTGGGGAAGGTTTCCTGTCTTTGGGGGTAACTTCTTTCTCTTCTTTGATCTTAGCAACCATTTCTATTTATTTCCTTTCTTACTTCTCATTTGAGGACCTATCTATTGTTTCCCTCTTTTCATATTCATCTACTTCTATCGCAGAAGTCCTTCCTGGTTTCCATGGTTTCCAATAACATACACTTTATCTTTAGACAAGAAGGCCAAAGAATCAGATTACATGAACACACATCGGCATACATGCAAAATTACATTTATACACAAACATTAAAATTACAGACTAGAAACCTGTCGCAATGTGAGAACCGCCAGGTAATGTAGTGCAAAGATATGTGTACACAGGGAAACATGTGCACATATGTATATGTATATAAAAACTATGACAGTTCTACATCACCTATATAAACTATCACATACATATATGTACAAAACCTGTGATGATTTAAATCGAGCGGGTATACGTAAGAAGGAGGCATGAGTAATGAAAGAGCACACAAGCAAGATTGGAGTTAATCATGATGCTTATTTAAGAAAAGTTAGTGTAGCAAATACTCTGATAAATTGATGAATAGTAGGATAGTGAGACTTGGATTGTAGGTAGACATTGTATACATTAAGGGTATAGGAATTGAGAAGCAGAGGAGGACTCCAGGGATTAAATGATGTATTATAAAAGTGAATGTGAAGTGTAAAATAGATGTGTATCTTTATCAGGAAATACTTAATTATTGTATACATAGAAATGTATACTAGGGTAATGAAACATGGGGCCTACTCAGAAAGGATAAGGGAGGCATACCTGTCATTTGCTACGTATAAAGGGCAAGCGTACCTACATGGAAATAGGACAACCTGTGGCCTGAGAAATAGGGATGTTGTATAAAGGGGCATACCTACCAGAACGGAAAGAGGAAGTGTTCTCAAAGGTCAACCCACATGCAAGGTATAGGTACTGATCCTCGGAGAAGGGGACAGTATCATGACAGAAGTCACACATTTATAGGGATTATTATGCACAATGAGCATTATTATGTTTTATGTAAGTTTACAAGTGTCAAAAGGATCACTCTCATGCTCCCCAGAGTTCCTCCAAACTACAACAGATAATGAATGAGTACATAGGCCTACTTAGAAAAGGTAGTACAAAAAGTGAGAACAGAAAATAGATTACTCATGTGTCATAAACATCTGGAGGTATATATTAACCTATGTAATAAATCTATGTGATAATGTATAAAATATCATGTGTTTGATCTGAGGAGGGGGATATGTAGTGTTTCGAGAATTTCTGAGTAAATTCTAGAACTTCTCAGCCTTCTACCATCTTGAACACACAAAATTTTAAATGTAAGTGTGAGAGAACCTAACTACTGCACGTCACCTGTCTGTGTGTACAGGTTCAAACTGTGTAGTGAGAAGACCGTAGACAGGGTGGTCGATTGACATTGACAAGTACTTGTCGGTTGTGCCATGGGAGTTGTAATGAAAGAACACAGCTGCCTCAAGGAACTTCTGTGTTATTCTGTGCTGTTTTATAACTTTGACTATTGTAGTGACAAATAAATAAATAAATAAATAAAACAGTTGAGTTGAAAAAAGATTGTTACTAACTTTCAACACAGACTTGCTAGAGGTAAGACATGTTCATGATTTCTGTAGTTGTTAAACCAACTATGTTGTAAATGTATCTTAATTGTTTCTAATGTGAGATGACACAGGTGACTTACAAGAAGTCAATTGTTTATGTGAGAAGTGTGAATTTTGTTCTTTGTGGAAGTTCAAATATATCGATAGTTGTTGAAAAGTTTTCTTTGAGCACCTCATTGTTTCACAAAGAGAGAGAGAGTCTTAAAGGTTCCTGTGACTAGCATCATTCTTCGGAGAAGAAGTTTGTAGAGATTCCAGAAGCCGGCTATCCAGAGAAGAAGATTGGTTGCGCATTCCCAAGTAAGTCAACTCGTGTAAGAGGGAGTTTGCACATACACTTCACACACTCTTAGTCATCAAAAATGTAAGAAGCCAAAAGTAAAGACTCTTGTAGACCATATTTCAAAAAATCAAATATACCAGCAATTTCATTCCTCTTTGTTCTAAACTGTACTGTAAATACTAATGAATACTGACAGAAGTTAAATTGTGGCAATATATTCCAAAAACAGCAGATTGACATCCGAACTGGATGACAGGAAAAAAAAAAGATTTGAGAGGAAGGGTAGTGGGATGGTGTGAGGCAACTCTTTCCACAGATGATTCAGCAGCTGCACAGCAAGATGAAAGGAGATATTCTCTACCCTGGAAGTATCGTAGCTGTCTCAAATGGGATGACAGCAATAAGACACTGTGACAAAGCAGGCTGGAATCTCTTTACTTCCTCTCCTGTTTTGCCATCTGCCTCCTTAAAATTCACTTTATTTTCATTTTTGCATAATTACCATTAATGTACATGAGTACAATCTGCATTTCCACAAAAGAGAAAGGTTAGCCCTCAGTCTTGAATATACCACCAGATCCAATTTTGTGTTTATTTTTGTGTACGTCATCAATTTTCTAAGTTATTTTGACTATTTCTAGTTAATATCTTTCATTATAGGGGGAAATCGGTAATTGTTCCATGACTTAGAATCTATTGTTGACTTATAAACAAATATAAATTCTTTAATAATTGTAAATATTTGGAAAAAGAATCACTAGGATTCTTAAAGTATTTATTTGGCTCTTTTCAAAAATATATTAGCAAAGGCAGACCTTAATTAATTCCAAAGTAATTACCAGGTTTGTCAAAATTATTGTTTGTATAACTATATCTGTTAATTTCTTCATTTAAACAAAAAATTCAGCCCAACCCTTGTAGTAGAAGAAACTGTTAAAAAGAAGGAATTTTTCTATATATTCAGTTAATTGAATGAGTTATGTTTTAATTGTAATTTCTGTAGTGAACTCCAAACAATGTATAGTTTCAGTACCTGTTATTGTGAGGATATATAGAGGCCCAATTTTTGGTCCCGAGTCAGTCAATCCACGGCAGATTTTCAGACAAGAAACCTGTGTTGGTTAGGTCAACAATAATGCATCAACTTAACTGTGAAATAAGTGTAACACAAATAGGCCCTATGTTGAAACAATGACAGTGTCTGTTCAATAGATACCGTACTATTCTGCAAGAACTGTGTGGTTAGGTTTTTACTGCTCATAGATATTCATCAGTAAACTCCTCTAGCAGTGTGCTGAGGTTTGCCTGAAAACTATTAATGACACTTTTCAAAAGTTAACCAATAGTGAACTTGCCATATTAACTATGTAATATTGGGGGGCTTGTGAACAGTGAAAGTAACGAACTGAGAAACGCAGATGTGCACCTCTCAGCAACATCATTTACAGCATTCAGTATTGAACTTCCGCCTCCCCATTTTTCAGCCAGTGTAACAACACGGTATGTCGACACTGAGGTCTGTCAATGAAGATGTTAAAGTAGGTGAACGTCACAACACCAATATGTGTCTCTGATCTGTTGCCAGGTGGCCACTCAATGCACCTCAAATACAAGGGAAGGGAAATTTTAAGTAATCCAATGTGCCTAAAAAAAAGGATTACATAAAAATGTAAAAACCACTATTTTGGCATTTACATGTGTTCTCTGCAATTTAATTTTTTTAATTTGATTTTGAGGAAACTATTTGGTGAAATAAACTGATGTTTTCACATTTTAGAGTGTGATATCACAGCTTGATAATGAGCTGGTTTTCTCTGTCATTGCCCAAGCTATTGTGATACCTTGAAATAAAGTAAAATACTATGCATTTTTTGAAATGTTTGAAGCGAAAAATGTAGTCACTGGCATTTTAAGGCATATATTGCTGCATAAGAAAGGCAAGTAACATATTGAAATTGTTTTAATGCTGGATGGAAAGCTGTACCTCCTTCCAGACTGGAAGGTATTGAATTGAATTGGGGAGAAGAGGAGTTTGTGTCACAACTTGACTAGAAGAAGGGATCGGTTGGTAGGACATGTTCCGAGGCATCAAGGAATCATCAACGTAGTACTGGAGGGCAGTGTACAGGGTAAAAATCGTAGAGGGAGACCAAGAGATGAATACACTAAGCAGATTCAGAAGGATGTAGGTTGCAGTAACTACTGGGAGATGAAGAAGCTTGCACAGGATAGAGTAGCATGGAGAGCTGCATCAAACCAGTCTCAGGCCTGAAGACAACAACAACAACAATAGCATGTACGAATAAGTTTTCAGTCACATGAAATAAAACTGAAGGCTGCCCAACAAAGGGTCTTTATACCTACAGTGACGATGTGCTACCAATAATGATGGACCGGGTCTAATGAAAGTGAGGAGGACTTTACAGTTACAACTAGAGACATCAAAAAGGAAAGATGAGTACAAACTGTTTGTGAATTTAATTTGTTTGTGGATTTGTGTGCTTGTTAACAAAATGAATAGGGACAAAAGCAAAAGTGAGGTAGAAATGGAAGCTGCAGGATCCAATCAGGACATGTTTGACTGGAGTGAAATCATGGACAGTAAAGAAACAGTCAAGGAAATGAAGACAGATAGCAATAGTAAATTTATGCAGTTAATGAAAGGCAAAACGATTTGAAAAATTCGCTACAGGGACAATTAAATTACTTGAAAACTGAAACAATAGTAATATGGACAGATTGGTCAACATAGTAATCAAGTTTCAGAGTTAAAAAATGGGTTGTCAGAGAGCTTAAGAAGTGTGAATGAAAAAGCTGATGATTTAAAAAATAAATTTATTGTTTTGGAAAATGAGTTTGTAGCTAATTCAGCGAAACAATCAAAGAATATCGATGACATCAGAGTTGAACAGAACGCCAAACTGGAAAAAAAAATCCCAACAAACATCACCAGATTAAGCCAAAATATTTTGAATGTAGAAAACAGTTCAGGAAATTTGTCTGAACCAAAATCTGTGTGCAAACAATGGTATTGTGTGGTTCAACACTCCTATCAAAAGTTTTCCACCAGATAATTTACATCCAGTGGATTTTCTGCACCATTACAGAGATAGTTTTGTGTCAGGCATGAATGAAAAATTAAATTTGTTAAAACATTTCTTGAAGACAATGTTCTGTCATGGATATATTTAAATTTAAGTCTGTGGGAAATATATCAAACTTCCCAGAAAAGTTTTTTTTTTTTTTTTAATTTTGGTTGGTAGCTGAGCAGGGGAGAATCAGAAGTGAATTTTTGAATGGTCATAATTACAGGAACAGGGATGGCCCTTTGAAAGAGTATTATAAGAACCAGCTTAAAAAATTAACACATCTTGACAAACCATTTGACAAAATGACCTCGATTTATACACTTAAAAGGAGATTAGCAGAATGATTGCAGTGGGATGTAGTACATGGACCGGCGATTGTTTTGAACAATTTTTATGATATGTTGACAGGACAGATAGGTCGGTAGAAAGAAGTATGTACCGTAATAACAGTAGTAATAAAGATCACAAAGGGAATAATCACAGAAAGAGGAATAATGGTAACATCCATCAGGATCAAAGTGACAATAGAGAGAAATTCTGAACAGCAGCAGGATAGGAATAATGGGAATTTCCATGAGCATCTTAATAGAAGAAACAATCACAGAAGTAACTACATGGGAAATGGCAGTCTGCCTAAATGGATGTCCACAGTTTTTGGGTGAGGAGACATAACAAGTATAGGACACCTAAGTTACAGTTGCAGCTAGATAATAATAACAGTGTGAATGATGTGGCACATGTATCTGAAATTGAACAGAAGGAATATCAGTATCTCATTTATATTTTGAACCAAACTTTTGGGATACTATGTCTAATTATGGTGATGTAGAAGCTAATCCCAAACCAGGATATGAGAGAAGTGGAAATTTTAATGTAGTATGTACTAATGACGTACTAGTGTTGTTGATGTAAGTAAATCAGGCGATGACTGTATTGGATATGAACTACCGGTAGGTGGTATTTTTGATGTAGATGTGAATAAGAGCTGTGAAATAACTGAGGTTGGTAAGTCTAAGAGTGGTGGCTTATTGCAAATGAATGTAGGTGAGATAAGTGACTTTGATAGAGATGAGACTTGTATTGTTAGTGATGTTGTTGATGAAGTAATTTTGGAGGAATATGATGATGAGTAGCAGGTATTTGTGGAGTTTAAGAATAATGAAGTTTTAGATTTATTTACAAATGATGTTGACAATGCTGTTTCATTATCTTGGTGAATGGGTCCACCCCAGTGGTAGAGGCGGCACCTTAATCTGAAAAGGCGTAACAAACTCAATGCGGCATACCATCTGTCCCTCAATCTGTACAACAATAAATGCATTTCAAAGAATGCTAAGGTCTGTCATTACAGAACTGCTGTCAGACCACAGATTCTGGATGCTGCAGAGACCCTCTTTATGAACAGAAAAGGCGTGATAGATGACCTGGAGAAAGCCGAAAGATGTATTTTCAGAAAAATTCATGGCCCGAGATTGCTCCTAGATGGAACCTATCAATTGAAGTCTAATTCTGAACTGTATAAACAATTATAATCAGGCCACACTAGTATGCAATGTAGGAGGCTCAAGTTCTATGGGCACCTACAATGAATGAACAACAATAGGCTTGCTAAGAAGATTTTCTCATTGGTGAAAAGTTACAAGACTGGAAACCAGTGGCTTAATGAAGTTCTAAAGGACTTGGATTCATCTGGGACCCCTGATCTTGAGGTAGGAGATTGTTCCATATTTTGTGCATTGGTAGAGTCTTATACCCTACCAGAGCCCATAAACATCAGAGGTTCATGGGAGAGGAAGGAGAAATTATCAGCAAGGTTCAAGAGAGCATAGAAGAAGAGCTAGTAATAAGCACTCCTTAGTGGGCATAAATCAATAATAATAATGTTGACAATACAGGTAAGGTAATTGATGTATGTGATGTTGTAAGTGAGGGTCATGGAATACCAGTCCAGTCAACAGTTTTTCATTAATGTCATGCAGAGTAATGATCCAAACAGTAAAGGTGAGGTATCTGTGAGTCTGGAGAATAAAGGTGAAAAGTTTTTTAAGTTTGTTTGCGACCTGATTGATGATAACATAGGTAAAGGTGCATTCTGGAATAAATTAGCTGTGGTTAGTCAGAATTTGAATCCCAGTTGGTGGAACGAAGTGAAAGAGGAGCTAAGCAGGAAGTGTAATTTTGAATGTAATGTGTTTTGTGTTTCTTCTGTAACAAGTGATGTTGGTTGTGCCATAAAATGTATTTATTGTGTTTAATCTTTACCTGACAACATGAGTAATCAAAGTAATGCTATGATACCTGTAAAGTTGATAAAACCTTGTGAAGACAGTGTGGATGTATCATTTGATGAAATTAAAAGTGATCTTTTAAATTCTCGGTATGGATTGGACAGTGAAAGCTGAGGCTAGTTTTGGATGGAGTAAAAAACAATTCTTTATTTTGAAACCTGAAAGTAATACTTATGTAAAAACTAATTTTGGTATTTTAAAATGTGGGGAAAGTTGTAACTATTTGCAAAGCATTGTGAGCCAAGGTGAGTATCAGATGTTTGATGACGATATAAAGTTTGATGAGACTGAGACTCGGGATTTTGAAAGTGAGGGAAACTAAAACTCTCAATGACCAACAAAAGGAACAACTTAAGAATTTGTGAATTTGTTATTGGCATTTAGAAATGAGTTCAGTGAAAGACAGGGAAAGTGAAAGGCTTCCAGTGCAAGCTTTACCTTAGAGATCATCAACCTTTTTTTTTTTTTCATGCGATATAGTATACCATATTCATGAAAGAAAGATGTTGAGAAAGATGTTGAGAAAGAAATTCAGAAAATGGAAACTTGGGGTGAGAATTGTTTTGGACTCTTGACATCTTAATAAGTTTTTTTTTGAGAGAGAATGACCATCCTAAGAATATGGATGACCTGTTACACAAATCTGATTATGTAAAATTCATGTGTAGTTTGGACTTGACCTGAATTTCATCAGATCACACCTGAAATTAATTCTAGAATGCATACTGCATTTTTGTATGGAGGTAAGTGTTTTCAATACTGTGTGCGCGGGCTCTTCCTCCCGTGGTGGCACATTGGAGTGTGAGTGTATAGTGTGAGACGACTCACTGTCCTCCCCTTGTTTCCACTCACAATAACTGGACGGAACAAGTTGTCTGGTATAAGTGTTTATTACATTAAACTTTACAACTTGCACAGGCAGCACTCCAGCTGTGGCTCCTGGCTTAGCTGGAAGACATATATGCCCGTCCGCTACGGGGTCTCGCAGCTACCTGCTCGGCCATTACCACTGCTAATCTTACCTGCACACACAAATGACTTGGGAGATCCACTTCTGCACGTAGGTTGCAAATTCTCCCGACACGGAGCAGACTACACTGAACAGTATGACCTCCCCGGTTTGAAGCTGCTACTAGATGGCAGTTGAATTGAGTGGCAGAGTCCAAACATACTCCCACTCTAAAATGAGTTTTCTCATTTTACAAATAACCAAAATTTTAACAGACAACAAAATCAAAACAAGTAAAACAATAAAAATATAACTAGGCACAATATCAATGCACACAAAACATAAATACACTAACATTTGGGATGCCCACATCACCAAAACACCACTGTCACACTGCATGTGAAACATGATGGGTACTAACATGTCACTGGCCAGTGTGGCCGAGTTTTTCTAGGTGCTTCAGTCTGAAACCGCGCGACCGCAATGGTCGCAGGTTCGAATCCTGCCTCGAGCATGGATGTGTGTGATGTCCTTAGGTTAATTAGGTTTAAGTAGTTCTAAGTTCTAGTGGACTGATGACCTCAGATGTTAAGTCCCATAGGGCTCAGAGCCATTTGAACTATTTGATACCAACATGTAGGACCCAAAACAATAAAGCATTAATATTATACTGCATATGAACATGAAATCAATACTAACAGCAGTTAGTCCACAAGAAACATCCACAGCTTCCCAAGCTGATCTTATGAATTATGAGGTTGTTCCAGTAAATGGCAATTTGGCAGTCGCCCTGTATCATATACCACTACACAGATATGAGAAACACGTAAGTGATTCACTGCTTAGGCAGGGGGGACAATTTTGCTATAGGCCTCTTAATCTGCCCATTAGCAGTTTCTACCATCACCACATGCACACACTTACCAGGACCGGGAAACAGCTGGTCAATGACACCCAGCCTCCACACCAAGGGAGCAAATTATCCTCCTTGACCAGCACATGATCGCCGATCTGGGGTTGCCATGCTGCTTCCAATGTCCATTTTTTGCATTGATGCAGATAATGTATGTATCCTGTGGACCACCTCCTCCAAAAGGACTGATGCAGCTGCTGTACAAGTTGCCACCTGAGCAACCTGTTGGCGGGAACATCAAAAACAGAGGGTTCAGGATGAGCACAAAGGGGCTGTCCAATTAGGAAATGACCAGGAGTGAGAGCAGCAGGAGAATCTAGGTCATCAGAGAGAAGACACAATGGCCTTGAATTCAAGCATGCTTCTATCTGAATTAACACATTAGTCAGTTCTTCAAATGTCAGTACTGCATTGCCGATGACGCGTTTGAGATGCGGCTTCATGCATTTGATTCCTGCCTCCCAGAGTCCACCTAAGTGAGGGGCATGAGGTGGAGTGTACCTCCAACTGATTCCCTCTGAGGTGGAAAAATTCACCACATCTTCAACAGTAGCATCATTAGAGAGAAAACATTTAAGCTCATTGTCTGCACCTACAAATGTGGTGCCATTGTCACTGTACATGCAAGAAGGTTTCCTATTCTTGCAATGAATCTCCTGAGGGTGGCGAAAAATGAACATGGTACCAAGTCACTAACTAATTCTAAGTGGATGGCCTTGGTTGCCATGCAAATGAATAAAGCAATATAAGCCTTGGTGGTAACTTTACTCCATCTTCCACCATGCCTTACAGCAATAGGGCCTGCATAATCTACTCCACAATGCTGGAATGGATGAGACTGGTTTACTCTAGCTGCAGGTGGCTGACCAATGAGTTGAGCTGCTGTCTTGGACTAGAGCCTAAAGCATTTTAAACATTTCCTGATAACTCCTTTGACTGTGTTACACCCATTGGGGATCCAAAACCTCCTACGCAACATAACCAACAAAAGTTGTGACCCAGCATGCAACAGATTTTCATGCTCATGTATTATGAGGATTTTTGTCAAATGATGCTTAGGCGGTACGATGATAGGATGGCGCTCATCATATGGTACACTAGTGTTCATTAATCTCTCTGCCACTCGCAAAATACCTTCGGCATCAACAAATGGGTGCAAATCCTTTAATTTGCTGTTATGTGGAATAGAGGAACTGGCCTTCGACAAAACAATCTCATTACCATATTCACTATGTTGAGCTGCGCCAAATGCCCTTTTGATAGCGTTGTGGCATTCCTGTGCAGTGAGTGGTCCACTTATCCTGTCTGATTGCTGAAGCCTAGTGTTATTAGCAAACCTCAGTGCATAGACCAAAACTCTGTAAGTTTTCTTGAATGATGAATATTTACACAGCAGTTCAACATCAAGTTTAATGACCGACACCAAGGATACATGTGTACACCTTCTGTCTGGCACATCTTCTACACTAAGTGGAGTGCAGATGTTGCAGCAGTCAAGGTTGCAAGTAGATAGCCATGGCGGGCCAGACCACCACTGAAAAAGGGAACTCAAGGCAGCTGGATTAATACCATATGATAAGTGGTCAGCAGGATTATCCTCTGGTTTGACATGTCTCCAGTTGGCCAGTTCCTGGATTTCAGAGACTGTTGGCAACAAAGGTTTTCCAGTGACGAGGACTACACTGCAGCCAACAGAGAGCTATTGTGGAGTCCATCCACAAATGAATGTTGCCACTATCTATGATGTCTAATGCCTTGGCCACCTTTTGAATGAGGCGGGCAAGAAGCAGCGCACCACATAATTACACTCGTGGAAGAGACTGTTGTTTTACAGGGGCAACCCGAGATTTGGCTGAAGCCAATAAGACCAACACAATGTCATTGTGAAGAACACATCTGACGTATACACGCGCACCATATGCCAACTGTGAAGCATCACAAAAATCATGAATTTCTAATTTTACATGCTGGGGGCAAGGAATGATCTTCCTGTTAATCAAAATACCATTTAGGGAAGGCAGTTGCACACAAACAGCATTCCATTCATCAGTGAGGTTGGGTGGAAGAATTTCATCCCAATCGAGGCTTACTTGCCACAAGTGCTGCAAGAACAATATACATCTTATGACTGCTGGACATAGAAGCCCCAGCAGGTCCTAGATTGATGCTATTGTAGAGAGGACATTGCGTTTGGTAACCTTTGAGAGCCGATGGCTCTTCTGCTGCACATGGCACTGGAATGTGTTGGAGCCAGGGCACCATAATATCGCTAATGTTTTTATGGCGTGTCCACCAGTAAGATGACAAGGCAAAGACGTTTCTCTGTCCAGCACAGGATTTTTTTCCATGACCTTGTGACTATTGGAACACCATTTCCTCAGTGGAAACCCCCCAGAAGCAAGTAGTTGAGTCAGCTGAATTTGAAGTTCCTGAGCTTCAGCTCCCATAGCTGAGCCACCTAAGAAGTCATTCACATAAAAGCTAGACATCAGGGCTTGCAATGCCATTAGAAAACTGTTTTGATTTTCCAAAGCCAACTGTTGAAGACATCTGGTAGCAAGAAAGGCAGCGGGAGTGGTTCCGTAAGTGAGTGTACATAGTCTATATTCTTGCACTGGTTCAGACGGTGATTCACGCCACAGAATTTTCTGGACGTTCCTATCATCAGGATGGAGAGAGACTTGGCAATACATTTTTGCTATGTTGGCTGACAGAGCCACATTAAAGGAGCGAAATTTTATAATAATGGAAAATAAATCTGGCTGGACAGTGGGACCAACAATCAAGATATCATTGAGAGATACTCCATTAGAAGTGGCAGCAGAGCCATCAAATACTACCCTCAACTTAGTAGTGGAGCTGCATTCTTTGAAGACAGCATGATGTGGAAGGTAACAGCTTGGACCAATAATACCTTGAGATTTAGAGATCTCCCTGTGTTCCAGTTCAACATATTCATGCATGAATGCAGCATATTCCTACTGCAGATTCGGTTGCCTTTTAAATCTCCTCCCAAGATGCGCCAGTCTCCGAGAGGCCTGTTGTCGTGATTCACCTTAGGATTTACAGTCAGGTTTCACTGGTAGTCGAACCACAAATCTCCCTTCCTCATCTCGTGCCGTGTAGCGTTGAAAGTGAGCCTCCCATATTTTACCCTGCTTACTCATCGTTTTCATAGACAGTTACTCTAACGCCCAAAAACTTTGCAGGTTGGCATCTAAATTGTCGCCTCTAACAAGCACGAGGTCACTGTAGAATGAGGCATGTTGCATGCAGCTGAAGGCATCCTACCAGACAAAATCCAGCCAAATCTTATTTCGACCAGTGAAGGATGTCTTGATTTCACCAGCCTTTCCTTACAAACAACATCAAAGAAAATCTAAGCACCAAGCATTAAGTCTACTGTGGCAGACTTGTTGAATTCTGGATCAGCGAGCAGAAGATTTCTTGGGATACTCCAGGACCTTGTGTCTACCTTGCTCGCTGGTGGGTCACTGGTGACATGATCTACGATAGCACAAGTGGTTCTGACATGAAAGTCGTTTAGCCTAGACAACAGTTCAACATCACAAGTGTAAGACACGAAGGGTGCAAAGGAATTGTTTATGCCTTTCACACGAGATTGATGTTTATTTCGTTTCAGTTATAATTTCTCTGCCATGCCGTTAGATATAAAGGATAGCTGACTCGCACTATCTAGCAGAACTCTGGAAACCTGCTGTCTACCCATGCTGTCCTTAATGTTGACAATAGCTGTTGCCAACAAAATATTACAACGGATGTTTGCTTTCCCATTCGTAGCTTGATGGGCCAAGGAATGGCCTCCTGGTTCACTATTCTGCCCATTCCTTGTTCAGCAGGCTTGTGGAGCAGTATGTCGTGCCTTCCTTTACAGGTCTTACAAGGAGAAATACTGCATTTAGTCGAGAAATGACCAGAGCAGATGCACAAAAAAAGCTAATTTTTTGTCACATATGCCCGCCGCTTATCGACATTTAGTGATTGAAACCCTTTGCATTTAGCGCTAGCATGAGGTTCACTAAAAAATTAGATGATTCTTCAGTATCAGCATTTGCGAGATGAGCCCTCCTTACGTCTCGTTTGATCTGAATTATTGGCACTTCCTTGTGAATCCCCTGAGGTGCTATCCCTGAACCCAGGTCATCTGAAGGGCCTGACATTTTGTTTCCAAAAAATTTATTAGTTGATTTAATGTGCTGAATGTTGACCCAGAGATCTTTACCTCCCACTCATGACAATCTGTGGGTCACAAGCTAGACAGAATCTCTTCCGAAAGAATAACTTCATGAAGTGGAACATCAGGTTTGGGAGCTTCTAAGGCCTTCAAATAGGTGCATACGTGATTAATTAGTTGCTTATAATCGCTCACTGTGCCATTTCCGACTGCAGGTAAGGCCAACAAAGCCTGAACATGTCTGGCTACAATTATTTTTGGGTTATTATACCTCTGCGTAATAAGTCCCCAGGCTATCAATAGATTTCCTGCTGTGGCAGGTATATGTTTCA
The DNA here is from genome assembly GCF_023864345.2 of Schistocerca serialis cubense. Taxonomy (NCBI): domain Eukaryota; kingdom Metazoa; phylum Arthropoda; class Insecta; order Orthoptera; family Acrididae; genus Schistocerca; species Schistocerca serialis. The sequence continues at coordinate 283,011,157 of NC_064643.1, read as the reverse complement.
ATAGGTTTTTAGCTTCACCAAGCAAAAACAAATTAGGGTAATGAAGTTTTTGAACATCATCAATTGAATTGTTATTCATAATGAGACTCAAAAACATATCCCTGTATGATGACCACTTAAGGTAGTGACCTTCAAAATTAAGCAAGTTAATAGCGGGTAGTTTCAAAGAACTGATACTGCCTAATGGATTCGAGCCCAAAGGCTTAGGAAGCTGGGTATACCTCTTCATTGAACCCTTGATAGTGGATTCAACAAAGTCCCACGAATCCTCGAATTCTGCCCTGTCCTTACTATGATCTGCTGATTCGTCTTCAATTTCCTGCCATGTTTGAGATGACTCAAAATCAGTCTGAATTCGAGTCAGTCAACTTAATTTTGATTCCAACATTTCAATGCTGACACTGTCTGCAGACTGCACAAAGCTCGCTAAGCGTGCGAGAGTTGCCTTTGCTACAACTCTCTGATTGACTAATTTTGTTTTCTCTGAGGGCTCCATTTTAGGACCAGGAAGATGATAGCAAGAAGCTAACAATTGCACTTGCCAGGCTGCAGCAGCAATACGAGGCAGTACAGACTGGAACAGCAGTGGCGTCACGGGCACTGGCAGCTGGCATGGCAGACGTTGCAGTCTCCGACAGTGCGAAGTTTCGGCGGAAGCAGGAGGTGACGTCACCGATGATGCTGGCACTGACACGTTTCTGTGCCTCTCACGTTTGAATTAGAGACACATTAAATGTTCACAAATATGTCCCCAATTACTGTTGTTAAGGCTGTTATTGTTGAAGTCCTGAAGAGGCCTTGGGACACTTGATAGCGGTCAACAACGAAACCAATAACGTGCACAGCTCGCATGTGGTTTTTTAGAAGTTCACAAATACCGGAAAATAAATCCACATGAACATAAATTCTGCGTGGTCACTGTAACTGGCCCAGAGGACCAAAAAATGAGCGCGCGAGCTCTTCCTTCCATGGTGGCACATTGGAGTGTGAGTGTGTAGTGCGAGAGGACCCACTGTCCTCCCCTTGTTTCCACTCACAATAACTGGACGGAACAAGTATTCTGGTATAAGTGTTTATTACATTAAACTTTACAACTTGCACAGGCAGTGCACCAACTGCGGCTCCTAGCTTAGCTGGAAGACATACACGCCCGTTTGCTACGGGGTCTCACGGCTACCTGCTTGGCCGTTACCACTGCTAATCTTACCTGTGCACACAAAGGACTTGGGAGATCCACTTCTGCACATAGGTTGCAAATTCTCCTGACAGGGAGCAGACTATACTGAACAGTCTGACCTGCCCAGTTTGAAGCTGCCACTAGATGGCAGTTGGAGTGAGTAGCAGAGTCCAAACAAATACTGTGTGGTGCCATTAGGGCTAAATGTATCTGTATCTGAATTCATAAGAGCTCTAGATTCTGTCTTGGGAAGTGAAGTGAGTTCAAAATTAATTGTGTATGTTGACATTTTGGTCACTGAATACACTTGGGAACAACATTTGGAACTGTTAAGAAAAGTGTTTTCAAAATTGGAATCAGAGGGTTTGACTTTGAAAATAAGTAAGTGTAATTTTGGTGTAAAAGAAATTAAATTTTTAGGGCATGTTACATTGAGAAGGAAATTGCACCTGATAAACAGACAATGTTATTGGTAAATTTGCTACTCCTTGTAACAAAAAATGATTTTTTGGGTTAACTTCATGCCCGTTTGAACTTTTGAAGAATAATACTGTTTGGGATTGCAATCAGGAATGTCAGTATGCTTTTGATGAGATTGAAGGGTAGTTGTGTGAAAGTCAGATATTGTTGAGACCGGGTTTGTCTCTCCCTTTTGTGTTATGACAGACAGTAGTGATGTTGGTTTGGGTGTTCATTTATTTCAGGAGGTTGAAGTTGAAGGTGTTATTGAACACAGATCTCTTGCATTTGCTAGTAGAGCATTGCAGAAGCATGAAAAGACATACACTGTAACTGAGAAAGAACTTTCGGCTGTATGTTGCACATTGAAAATTTCTAAAAATTATTTATCAAGTCACAGTGTCATCATCTATACTGATTGCAAAGTATTATGTTATCTCCAGGTGTGTAAGCTGTACCATAACAGATTTACTCATTGGGCCTTGTTTTTACAGCAGTTCAATTACAAAATCAGATGCATTAAGGGCACAGACAATGTACCCGCTCATGCTTTGTCTAGGTTACCTTCACAGAGTGAATCATCAAATAACTTTGCAAAAGGAGAGAAAGAGTTTAAAATCACGTTCTTGAGAAGTGCAAAAGAGGACAAAGAGATCTTGAAAATTTGCAAAGACATCTGCAGGTATCAAAATTATGATCAAAATTGGAAATTGGTTAGGAGCATATTGGGTAAGAGGGAAGGAGAAAATACAGAACAATATTATAAGATACACAAGGGTGTTTTATTCAGGAGACATAAGACCGACTCAGATGACTGGAAACTGTGTTGGCTGGAGTGATGTATTGATACTTTAATTACTTATACACATGAAAGTTTTGGTCATTGTAGATCAACCACATGTACACAAAAGATTCAAGAACACATCTGTTATGACTTAGGAAGGAAGAGTCAAGAAGAAGATTGCCAGCTGTGACAGACATCAAAGAGTGAAAGTAAGTAACCAAACAAGTAGAGGCCAAATGCAAAACATGCTGCCTAATACTAACCTAGATCTCATATCTGTGGATGTTTATGGACCTTTGTCTAAGTCTTAGAATGGATTTTGTTATGTTTTTGTAGTGGTTGATGTATTTTCGAAGTTCGTAAAGCTGTTTTCTCTTAAGAAAGCTACCAGTAAGCAGATCATTTCTAAGTTTGAAAACACATATTTTCTTCAGATAGGTATTCCTAGAACAGTTTTATCTGACAAAGGTTCTCAGTTTACGTTGCAAGCTTGGAAAGATTTTATTGATCATGCAAAAATAAGGCGTATTCAAACATCTGTGTACCATCTGTTGAGTAATCTTGCTGAAATATACAGGGTGGTCCATTGATAGTAACCAGGCCAAATATCTCATGAAATAAGCATCAAACGAAATAAGTACAAAGAATGAAACTTGTGTAGCTTGAAGGGGGAAACCAGACGGCACTATGGCTGGCCCGCTAGATGGCGCTGCCATAGGTCAAACAGATATCATCTGCATTTTTAAAAATAGGAACCCCCATGTTTTATTACATATTCGTGTAGTATGTAAAGAAATATGAATGTTTTAGGTGGACCACTTTTTTCACTTTGTGATAGATGGCGCTGTAATAGTCACAAACGTATAATTACGTGGTATCATGTAACATTCCGCCAGTGCAGACAGTATTTGCTTCGTGATACATTACCTGTGTTACAATGGACCATTTTCCACAATTGGTAAAGGTCGATATCGTGTGATGTATGGCTATTGTGATCGAAATGCCCAACGGGCATGAGCTGTGTATGCTGCTCAGTATCCTGAACAACATCATCCAAGCGTCCAGACCGTTAGACAAATAGTTACGTTATTTAAGGAAACAGGAAGTGTTCAGCCCCATGTGAAACATCAACTATGACCTGCAACAAATGATGATGCCAAAGTAGGTGTTTTAGCTGCTGTCGCAGCTAATCCACACATCAGTAGCAGACAAATTGCATGAGAATCGGGAATCTCAAAAACGTCGGTGTTGACAATGCTACATCAACATTGATTGCACCCACGCCATATTTCTATGCACCAGGAATTGCATGGCAGCGACTTTGAACGTCGTGTACAGTTCTGCCACTGGGTACAGGAGAAATTACGGGACGATGACAGATTTTTTGCACGTGTTCTATTTAGCTACGAAGTGTCATTCACCAACAGTGGTAACGTAAACCGGCATAGTATGTACTACTGGGCAACGGAAAATCCATGATGGCTGTGACAATTGGAACATCAGCAACCTTGGTGAGTTAATGTATGGTGCAGCATTATGGGAGGAAGGATAATTGGCCCCCATTTTATAGATGGCAATCTAAATGGTGCAATGTATGCTGATTTCCTACATAATGTGCTACTGATGTTACTACAAGAAGTTTCACTGCATGACAAAATGGCGATATACTTCCCACAAGATGGATATCTGGCACATAGCTCATGTGTGGTTGAAGCAGTATTGAATAGCATATTTCATGACAGGTGGATTGGTTGTTGAAGCACCATACCATGGCCCACATGTTCACCGGATCTGACGTCCTTGGATTTCTTTCTGTGGGAAAAGTTGAAGGATATTTGCTATCGTGATCCACTGGCAACGCCTGACAACATGCGTCAGTGCATTGTCAATGCATGTGCAAACATTACGGAAAGCGAACTACTCGCTGTTGAGAGGAATGTCGTTATATGCATTGCCAAATGCATTGAGGTTGGCGGACATCATTTTGAACATTTATTGCATTAATGTGGTATTTACAGGTAATCACACTGTTACAGCGTGCGCTCTCAGAAATGATAAGTTCGCAAAGGTACATGTATCACATTGGAACAGCCAAAATAAAATGTTCAAACATACCTACGTTCTGTATTTTAATTTAAAAAACCTACCTGTTACCAACTGTTTGTCTGAAATTGTGAGCCATGTGTTTGTGACTATTACAGCACCATCTATCACAAAGCGAAAAAAGTGGTCCAACTAAACATTCATATTTCTTTATGTACTACAGGCATATGTAATAAAAATGGGGGTTCCTATTTTAAAAAATGCAGTTGATATCTGTTTGACCTATGGCAGCACCATCTAGCGGGCCATCTGGTTTCCCACTTCAAGCTAGACAAGTTTCGTTCTTTGTAGTTTTTTCTTTTGACGCTTATTTTGTGAGATATTTGGCCCGGTCATGATCAATGGACCACCCTGCATATGAGAGAAATTGGAAGACTATTTAGAAGATATTGCAGTAAGAATCATATCAGTTGTATAGATTACATCAGTGATTTTGAAGTTATTATGAACAGCTTACAACATTCTTCAACAGGTTTTTCACCATTTGAAATCGTATTTAATCACAGACCAGCTAACTTTATTTCTGAGAATTTTGAGTTTCCTCCATGTGAAATTCTGTCACTGCAAGAAAGAGAAGAATGTGTCACGGAGATGATGCAGGATGATAGGAGAAAGCAGATACATGATGGTAACAGCAGATTTTCTAAGTTTGATGTAGGAGATCTTGTGTTGGTGAAAGCCAAGGAGAAATCTATGTCCTGTATGCAAAATTCTTGTATTTTTATAAATTTCATAAGGAACTAATTGTTTAAAAAAGAAGGCACTGCTATGAACAATGTTGTTCCATGTAAGTAGGGGGATCAACTTCCCAATACATTAGGTAACTTTAAATTTGTTTGACTTGGGTATAAAGCTGTTTAAGGTTGATGTTCTACGACTGATGATTTGTTATGTTCAACACAGGAATGTAAAAATTTAAAAAGTTCAGGAGTATGTTCTATGAACCATGTTTCAATCAATGAATTTTCTTATCTCAATACTCAGTATGTAATTTTTTTTTTTTTTTTTTGACTGTAAATGAATCTTCTAGGTTTCTATGTACGTAGGTTAGTCCCCACATCATATGCATAGGCCCTAATATTTTTTCATTGTTTTCTCTTTTCATGAATCAACATATCCTTACATACTCTGGTTTGTGTGGCTGATTGGTTTTGTGCTATACTCCTACTTATGATTGAGTGTATTCCTGTCATCAGTACCCACTGTTGTGAGTTTTTCGAGTCTGCTCACTCGTTGTACACTTAGGCTCTGAATTTTATCTTCCCTTTTGATGATTCTGAAGGCATAACTTAATAGATGTAAACTTTAAGTTTGTAATTCTAGTACTTTACATTGTCTCTTCACTTATTTCTATAGTTTAGTGTTGTAGTGTTATAGTTTTGACTTTGTATCATTTGTCTTGGAATAGAATATTCCACAGTCCAATGCCATGTCCTCATATATGTATAGATTATGACTTGTATAATAAATATTTTTCTTAAATTTTCTGTAATATGTTAAAATTTGGTTTTTGGATCAATGTAATATGTTCTGTAACAAATTAATGTAAATCTATATTGCACTGAAATTGTACTTGCTTGTTAAGTTGCTGATTTGAAGCAGTATTTCTGACATAACAGCCTGTTACTAACAGTGTTACAGATTACTGTCTTAAGTATTTTGGTTAATGATACCTATAAATTGGTGCAATCAATATTCTTGTAGTTAATATGTTATGTATCAGATTCTTCCGTACATCTGAATTCTACTTTATGATGGTTAATATGGTTACACTTGTGGTACTTATTATGTTTGTAAGAACAAGATTTTTTATCTACCAATGTTTTTATTTTTTTGTAACAATTATTTGGTCCCCTTCAGAGTAGTTTCCTTCAGCAGCTATTAAACGGCGAAGTCGTTATTCCCAGTGTTGGTAGCAGAGCTGAAATGCTTCAACTGGCAGGGCCTTTAATATGTCTGTCACATTCTTTTGAGTACTCTCCAGAGTCCCAAAATGACATGCTATTAAGACGTTTTTCAATTTTTGGGGAAAGGAAATGTCGCAAAGATTGAGATAAGGTAGATAGCGGGCCGTGGAACAACAGGAATGGCTTTCGAGATCGATAATTCCGTCATGGAAGTGTCCATGTGGCAGTGGTGTTGTCTTGTTGCAGCATCCACTTACCTGCAGCGTTCGGTCTCAGTCGATTCACCCTTTTCCTGAGCCTTTCAAGGATTTTTGTAAAACAGTTGATTGATAGTGTTACTTGAAGCAACAAATTCTTTATGCACGATACCCCTACCATCACAAAAGCGAATCAGCATTGTTCTGATCTTTGATTTGTACATTAGAGAGCTTTTTTTGGTCGAGGAGGTTTCTCAGTGTGCCACTCCTCACTTTACCGCTTTGTATCAATATCGTACTCAAAAGTCTGATCACACGACTTGAACTTTTTCGTGGTCACTGGCAATTCTCGCAAGAAGATCAACGCACATGTTTCTTTGATTGTCTTTCTGCTCTGTTGTGAGCTTTTTTTTGCAGAATTTTGGCACAAACCTTTTGCATGTGCAAATCTTCCGGCTAAATTTGATGTACTGTGAAAGTGTTTAACAGGTCACCAATATATACAGGGCGTTTCAAAAAGAAAGAGCAGATTTCAAACATTTATTTCTCAAAAACTACAAATGATAGAAACACAATTCCAACGGTCCTTCACTCAATATGAGTACCAAATGTTACACAACAAATATCAAAACTGTACCTCAATATGAGCACCATTTGTTACACGACAAATATCAAACCGGTATCTCATTTCTTGCCACACACGACGCAACTGGTCTTTAGTTACCGAATTCACGGCCGCAACAATTCGATGTCGTACCTCTTGAAGAGTAGCGGGCATAGGTGGGACATAAACACAGTCCTTTATGTACCCCCACAAATAAAAATCGCAGGGAGTAAGGTCTGGTGACCTGGGAGGCCACAGACGATGACATTGATCTTGTGCTCCTGCTCTTCCAATCCACCGTCCTGGAATGGTGTTATTTAGGTACCGTCGTACAGGTTCAGAGAAGTGTGGTGGGGCGCCATCTTGCATGAAGATGAAGTGATTTGAATCTTCCTGAAGTTGAGGAAATAGCCAGTTTTCTAACATGTCCAGGTAAATGGTTCCTGTGATAGTTTTCTACATGAAAAAGAAAGGTCCATAAACTTTGTTTACCGAAATTGCACAAAAGACGTTAACCTTTGGTGAGTCTCTTTCATGTTGAATAACGTCCCTCGGAGTTTCACTCGCCCAAATTCGTACGTTATGCCGATTAACTTTACCAGAAATGTGAAACGTTGATTCATCTGAAAAAATTAATCGTTCGGCAAAATTGTCCTCTTCCATGTCCTGTAGAATTGCAGTTGAAAATTCGAACCTTTTGTTGTGGTCGTCAGGACGCAATGCTTGCAATAACTGCAGTTTGTACGGCTTCATGTGCAGACGCTTACTCAGAACGCGCCATACCGTTGTTTTAGACATGTTTAGTTCGTGACTTGCCCGTGTCGTGGATTTTCTAGGGCTCCTTTCGTAAGCTGCACGGACACGCTCGACATTTTCATCCGATGTGCGTGGACGACCCGTGCTTTTTCGCTTGCAGATGCAACCATCTTCTACGAATCTGTGATGCCACTCATAAATTTGCTTATGACGAGGCGGCTGTTTGTTGAATTGACGGCGGAATGCACGTTGCACACCAACAATGGACTCTAACTTTGCAAATTGCAGCACACAAAATGATCGTTCCTGTGGTGTCGTCGCCATTTTCCTACAAACAAACGCCAGCGCCACTGCGGATTTGCATGGAACTTCTGCGCGGACCATTGAAAAACTTTGAACCTTTCTCTGACAAGAAACGTTTGAATTGTGTTTCTATCATTTGTAGTTTTTGAGAAATAAATGTTTGAAATCTGCTCTTTCTTTTTGAAACGCCCTATATATATGTAATGTCAAAGATTGAAGAACAGGTGTTAATTGTGACTCTCAGACAGTATGCATAAGGTGTAATAAGCAACCTCTGTATCCAGGGCCATATTTAGGATGTGTGATGGCCCTGCGCAGTAATTTATCTCATGCCTCCCATTTCTAAACTTCAGCATTGCTACTCATTTATGGACTGGCAACAATAAAGCAGCATAATCATTAACTCCAATTTTAAACTTTAACGAAGTATTTGAATAACATAAGGTACACGTGCAAGTTAATTATTAAAAGATAATAAAATAAGTACTACATTTCAATAGGCCGTTTATTAAAAAATTATCAGAGAAACATCAAACTTAGACACAATGTACTGTGAAAATACAAAGAAAATCATTTTAGTTCAATACACTATACCAAAATAACTTCATTTAAATGTGAAATTCAGTCAGTCCCAAATACATGATAAAATACATTTAACTGACCTTTTCCAAAATATAATGAATATAGAGAAATGTCTCCCTTCTCACTTTTGTGTCTGTGAACTGATTTATTGCTTCCTGAAAATCCAGACTGAATGTGATGCCTGATTATATGGCTAGTACTGACCAGCTGTTCTTCAGTTTCTGTTGTCCGAAGATAGTACTTACTTCATTTTAAAACAGAAAAGGAGCTTTCAGCTGAAGAGTTTGTAGCTGTAGCACAGCTGTAAATCTTGAGTGCTGTGTACAACATTTGGACAGACATCACCAATTTTTTGTGAAACCAACATTCTACAGAGAAATGAGAGAGAGGTCAACTTGTCACGACTACTTTCTTCATAGACAACAGATAGATTTTAAAATGTATGCGTCCTTCACTAAAGTTGTTCTGTGTGTCAGAATTATAGACAGCTCTAAGTTTCTCTGCAGCATCATAAATCTGAACAGCTTTTAGTTTGACGATATTTGAGAGAAATGAAAATCTTGAACTATTTTCTTCTGCAACTCACCCTAGAGAGTTCTATAATCTTAGAAAATGACATTTTCATTCATCTCCAGATCTCAACACAACTTAATCCTGTTTCTTCTTCAGGATATTTGTGTTTGTCCTCTGAGTCAGATGATTCATAAAAGAAACTCTTTCATTTAATTTCACTTTCATTTTTTGACTCTCAGCAGCTTCAGGACAAGGAATTTATTCCAAATTCTTGATCTCCATAAGTTTCTTTTCAGCTGTATCCTTGTTGTGAACTGGAAAAAATGTCTGAAGCTCAGCTAAAAAGAAATGCAGCAGCATCATATATTTCAACAGAAGTAGAAATGTCTACACCCTCAGTCTGCAGTTTCTTCATTGCTTGTTGCAAAATACAACCCCACACTGATGTCATGAAAGCTACCTCAACACTACTTAACTTTCGAAGACCTTCCTACAGCTACACATATGATTTTACCACCCTCATTTCCCAAAATTGTTCTCAACACAGAAAACACGGCTTTCCAATCTTTATTCAAACTCCTAACACACATCTTCACATGAGCACCGTCATGTTGTAGACAGTGACTTCAGTGTCATACTTGTAGACAAGTTAGTACTCAAATTACGTAACTTAATTTTTAGTTGAGAACCATGTGAAACATTGTGCTGTGTATGGCAGCAACATAAACATGAAAGGTACCCTGCAGCTAGGTGCTGTGTGACTGTGCTTGCTCCACACATAAGTAGAGGCATGTGTCTTCTCGTGTGGTACGGAGAGACACCTGCACCCCCATGAAGACAATTCAGAGGCAATCACGGAAGGGCTCCCTGGCTCCAAAACTGTAACGGTAACTTTATTATATAATATCAGCTCTACATTGTTCTGGGTGATGCAAGGACTGTGGGCGATAGATGTGGTGGTGTTTCATCATTTAACATTGCATGCTCAGTCTCTCCAAATTCTGTGCCAGCTGCATTTTTAAATAAGTTTGTGTCCAAGCTACCGCGCCGAGTGGCCACGTGGTCTGAGGTGCCATGTCACTGATTGTGTGGACCCTCCCGCCGAAGGTTCGAGTCCTTCCTAGGGCATGAGTGTCTGTTGTTGTTCTTAGTATAAGTTAGTTTAAGTAGTCTGTAAGTCTAGGGACAAATTACCTCAGCAGTTTGGTCCCTTAGGAATTCACACACACATTTTTTTGTGTCTAAGCTGGGCATGTCTTGAATGAGCGCGCATAACTCAAAAATAATTACTGTCTCTCGTGTGTTGATAATTTGTCATTGCAGCAACACCTTCATTTATTTGTTTTAGTTTTGGCATTTTTGCCAGATGAACTGACATTACGGATTCAATTATGCTTCTTCCTCTTGATTCCCATCATCAGGAAATGATTCCTCTGACTCTTCAACATTTTACACTCCTGGAAATGGAAAAAAGAACACATTGACACCGGTGTGTCAGACCCACCATACTTGCTCCGGACACTGCGAGAGGGCTGTACAAACAATGATCACACGCACGGCACAGCGGACACACCAGGAACCGCAGTGTTGACCGTCGAATGGCGCTAGCTGCGCAGCATTTGTGCACCGCCGCCGTCTGTGTCAGCCAGTTTGCCGTGGCATATGGAGCTCCATCGCAGTCTTTAACACTGGTAGCATGCCGCAACAGCGTGGACGTGAACCGTATGTGCAGTTGACGGACTTTGAGCGAGGGCGTATAGTGGGCATGCGGGAGGCCGGGTGGACGTACCGCCGAATTGCTCAACACGTGGGGCGTGAGGTCTCCACAGTACATCGATGTTGTCGCCAGTGGTCGGCGGAAGGTGCACGTGCCCGTCGACCTGGGACCGGACCGCAGCGACGCACAGATGCACGCCAAGACCGTAGGATCCTACGCAGTGCCGTAGGGGACCGCACCACCACTTCCCAGCAAATTAGGGACACTGTTGCTCCTGGGGTATCGGCGAGGACCATTCGCAACCGTCTCCATGAAGCTGGGCTACGGTCCCGCACACCGTTAGGCCATCTTCCGCTCACGCCCCAACATCGTGCAGCCCACCTCCAGTGGTGTCGCGACAGGCGTGAATGGAGGGACGAATGGAGACGTGTCGTCTTCAGCGATGAGAGTCGCTTCTGCCTTGGTGCCAATGATGGTCGTATGCGTGTTTGGCGCCGTGCAGGTGAGCGCCACAATCAGGACTGCATACGACCGAGGCACACAGGGCCAACACCCGGCATCATGGTGTGGGGAGCGATCTCCTACACTGGCCGTACACCACTGGTGATCGTCGAGGGGACACTGAATAGTGCACGGTACATCCAAACCGTCATCGAACCCATCGTTCTACCATTCCTAGACCGGCAAGGGAACTTGCTGTTCCAACAGGACAATGCACGTCCGCATGTATCCCGTGCCACCCAACGTGCTCTAGAAGGTGTAAGTCAACTACCCTGGCCAGCAAGATCTCCGGATCTGTCCCCCATTGAGCATGTTTGGGACTGGATGAAGCGTCGTCTCACGCGGTCTGCACGTCCAGCACGAACGCTGGTCCAACTGAGGTGCCAGGTGGAAATGGCATGGCAAGCCGTTCCACAGGACTACATCCAGCATCTCTACGATCGTCTCCATGGGAGAATAGCAGCCTGCATTGCTGCGAAAGGTGGATATACGCTGTACTAGTGCCGACATTGTGCATGCTCTGTTGCCTGTGTCTATGTGCCTGTGGTTCTGTCAGTGTGATCATGTGATGTATCTGACCCCAGGAATGTGTCAATAAAGTTTCCCCTTCCTGGGACAATGAATTCACGGTGTTCTTATTTCAATTTCCAGGAGTGTATGATGTATGATGTGATGACAGTGTAAGGAAGAAACTCCCAACTTATCTGCCCATGGCCAATTCTGATATTTCTTGGCTGAGTGTATGCCTCACTTTATGAATTTTAAGTATCTGCTGCAGGAGTACCATATATTCTCCTGGTTTCCTTAAACAGCTTCATCTGTCAGTCAAGCCACATGCAAATTATTTTATTTTATATGACATAGCACATACTGTTCCAGATATTTGGCCACTGGTGATTCACACCACACCATCACTTTTTAGTTAAACATGGGAAGGACAGCTGTCTGCAGCTTAATCAAATATATATGTCAAGAACTGTATAGCATTTTACAATCGTTGTATTCACCTCAACCAGCAGAAGAAATCTGGAAGAAAATTGAGATGGGACTCACGGAATGCTGGTGATTTCCTAACTGCACTGGTGGCATAGATGGGAAGCATGAAAGAATGACATGTCCTAAAGACAGTGGCTCAAATTACTTTTTTCAACTTCCTTGCTTTCAGTTATTGATCATGATTACAACTCTGAGGCTATGGCAGACACAGTGACAGCGCAAGTTTTGAAAACTTTGCATTTTTCTATGAATTCATATGAGGTAACCATTCTTGGCACAAAGATTCCCGTCCCTCATGTGCTGACAGGTACTGAGGGGGTTTAAATTAGAAACCTATCTGGTGACCCATTTTCCCAAATCAATGTCCTTGAAAGATCCTTCAAAAGGAAGTTTCAGTAAACAAATATGCAGAAGCTGTCGTAGGGTGGAAAATGCCTTCGATATACTCACTCAAGGGTGATGAGTCTTAAGGCCTGCCTATTTACAACTGATACTGCAGAAGCTATTGCAAAAGCAGCATATTTGTAGCTAAAATTTTACTTAAATGGCATCACTAGTATGTGTAAGAACATTATTATTTTAACTGAACTGTACTGTAAATTATGATATTTATCTGATACTGTATCACGCAACAGCGTATTTATTTGTAAACAGAGAAAATACCTGTTTCAATACACTTGCATCAGTTTTATCCTTGTTGCCACATTTTTATAATGACAGTGTTGTATACCATGCATAAAGTACATTTGCAAGTACCAAATCAGCCAGTCTTTCTGTTTCTGCACTATCTTGGGAACACTTGCCCACCACATACTTTGTAGAAAATCACAACCTGCCAGCTTCATGCCATGGGCAAGGACGATGTAGAACAGGCACCTGCCTCTTGTCTAACCGGGATGATGCTGCAGTGTAGAGCACAACATAGATTGTGGTGGGTGCCCATGCAGGTTACGCTCTACCTGTTTGAGAGAGCCTTAATTTGCTCATACATGGAAGACATTATATAGATTGTTATCTCTCCCCTCCTTCCTTCTTCCATCTATTGTCCACATTAAACAATGCCCAGTCCAAGTAATTAATAAGCAAAGTCTTTTATGAAGATTGGAGGGGGCAAAGATTACAATAAACTTTCAAGTTTACTTAGCTTGTCATGTTGAGATGGCTCCAGTTCTTCATGTCTAGGAATCTGAAAACCTAACATCAGGTCCTCATGATTAGTTTGAACTAAATAAATTGGAAGATTGTTGTTGCAGAATTTTTTATGTAAATATATTTTCCACTGATTTTCTCACGTTTTAGTACATCATACAATATTTTGATTTTTCACATTAACAAAGTCAAAATTAGATTGTTCACACCTATTATACAAAAATACATCTGATCAAATCAGAGGCAAGCTTATGACTCTCACACTCTGTGGAAATAACAATATTCGAAAGAGTTTACAATTTTTCTTAACAAATAAATACCTACTAGTTTTCATTGCATTATTAACTTTGATTATTATTTCATAAATGAATCCAGAAATAAACATAGTAAACAGTACAGGATTGCATAATTAATAATAGAAATTTTTAAGTGTGAAAATAATTCATAATTTCAAATTTTTGCAATAATAATAATAATAATAATAATAATAAAAATTTTAACTCTACATTCAGAACCAGTACTTATCGGTTATAACATCAAAACTAAAATATATTATAAAATAATTCCTTTTCATAAACTTTAGCTTGAAATATAACATACTGTGTATAAAATTATATAAAAGTTTTCAGAAAATTAACTGAGATAATACTGACCTGTCCAAAATTGAAAAAAATTATATTGGAATCGACAACTACTGTTGAGGAAAAGTAATGTTAGAGGATGATGTCCCATTACAACATCCCCCTCACATAATATGGAAACAATGTGTTTACAATATTTTGTGGCCTACTATAAGGTTTTCCAAATGATGCCAAAAGGTAGAATTCAGATTGTCGAAGTTAAATTACAAAATTTCAAGAAAATTTTAGGTTATATGATCATCACTTCCCTATGAACATAAGTATAGGTTAGCTTACACACACAGAAAAAGAAGTACAGGAAGAACTACATAGCATCTGACAAATTTCTGATTACAACAAACATGTTCCTCTCGCTTATAATTTGTCTACAGTCCAAATATGTGTAAAACCAAAGCTCTGAATTCCAAAATTAACATATGGTGACAATTTCCAAAATTATGGACAACACTCACATGAAGTTGCTCTAACATATCTAGCTTCATACAGAATGGTCCAATCTAGTGTAATCTTTAAGTCTCTTTCAGCACTGCAATGAATGAGATTTAGGTGTCTGTTATTGTTACGTAAAAATGAATAATAAAATAATATAGAAAAATGTTACCATAATAATCTAATGTAAATGAACATAATATAGAAGTGAAATATTGTTCTTACAAACATAATAAGTACCACAAGTGTTAGCATATTAACCATCATAAAGTAGAATTCAGATGTACGGAAGAATCTGATACATAACATATTAACTACAAGAATATTGATTACACCAATTTATAGGTATCATTAACCAAAATACTTAAGACAGTAATCTGTAACACTGTTAGTAACAGGCTGTTATGCCAGAAACACTGCTTCAAATCAGCAACTTAACAAGCAAGTGCAATTTTAGTGCAATATAGGTTTACATTAATTTGTTACAGAACATATTTACAATGATCCAAAAACCAAATTTTAACATATTACAGAAAATTTAAGAAAAATATTTATTATACAAGTCATAATCTATACATATATGAGGACATGGCGTTTGACTTTTCATTTCTGTGGAATATTCTGTTCCAAGACAAATGATACAAAGTCAAAACTATAACACTACAACACTAAACTATAGAAATAAGTGAAGAGGCAATGTAAAGTATTAGAATTACAAACTTCAAGATTACATCTATTAAGTCATGCCTTCAAAATCATCAAAAGAGAAGAAAAAATTCAGAGCCTAAGTGTACAACGAGTGAGCAGACTCGAAAAACTCACAACAGTGGGTACTGATGACAGGAATACACTCAATCATAAGTAGGAGTATAGCACAAAACCAATCAGCCACACAAACCAGAGTATGTAAGGATATGTTGATTCATGAAAAGAGAAAACAATGAAAAAATATTAGGGCCTATGCATATGATGTGGGGACTAACCTACGTACATAGAAACCTAGAAGATTCATTTACAGTCAAAAAAAAAAAAAAAAATTACATACTGAGTATTGAGATAAGAAAATTCATTGATTGAAACATGGTTCATAGAACATACTCCTGAACTTTTTAAATTTTTACATTCCTGTGTTGAACATAACAAATCATCAGTCATAGAACATCAACCTTAAACAGCTTTATACCCAAGTCAAACAAATTTAAAGTTACCTAATGTATTGGGAAGTTGATCCCCCTACTTACATGGAACAACATTGTTCATAGCAGTGCCTTCTTTT
Source organism: Schistocerca serialis cubense (assembly GCF_023864345.2). Taxonomy (NCBI): domain Eukaryota; kingdom Metazoa; phylum Arthropoda; class Insecta; order Orthoptera; family Acrididae; genus Schistocerca; species Schistocerca serialis. The sequence continues at coordinate 282,995,063 of NC_064643.1, read as the reverse complement.
TTAAACAATTAGTTCCTTATGAAATTTATAAAAATACAAGAATTTTGCATACAGGACATAGATTTCTCCTTGGCTTTCACCAACACAAGATCTCCTACATCAAACTTAGAAAATCTGCTGTTACCATCATGTATCTGCTTTCTCCTATCATCCTGCATCATCTCCGTGACACATTCTTCTCTTTCTTGCAGTGACAGAATTTCACATGGAGGAAACTCAAAATTCTCAGAAATAAAGTTAGCTGGTCTGTGATTAAATACGATTTCAAATGGTGAAAAACCTGTTGAAGAATGTTGTAAGCTGTTCATAATAACTTCAAAATCACTGATGTAATCTATACAACTGATATGATTCTTACTGCAATATCTTCTAAATAGTCTTCCAATTTCTCTCATATGCAGGGTGGTCCATTGATCATGACTGGGCCAAATATCTCACAAAATAAGCGTCAAACAAAAAAAACTACAAAGAACGAAACTCGTCTAGCTTGAAGTGGGAAACCAGATGGCGCTATGGTTGGCCCGCTAGATGGCGCTGCCATAGGTCAAACGGGGAACAAATGCATTTTTTAAAATACGAACCCCCATTTTTATTACATATTCCTGAAGTACATAAAGAAATATGAATGTTTTGTTGGACCACTTTTTTCGCTTTGTGATAGACTGTGCTGTAATAGTGACAAACATATGGCTCACAATTTCAGACGAACAGTTGGTAACAGGTAGGTTTTTTAAATTAAAATACAGAACGTAGGTATGTTTGAACATTTTATTTTGGTTGTTCCAATGTGATACATGTACCTTTGCGAACTTATCATTTCTGAGAGCGCACACTGTAACAGTGTGATTACCTGTAAATACCACATTAATGCAATAAATGCTCAAAATGATGTGGGCCACGGTATGGTGCTTCAACAACCAATCCACCTGTCATGAAATATGCTATTCAATACTGCTTCAACCACATGTGACCAATGTGCCAGACATCCATCTTGTGGGAAGTATATCGCCATTTTGTCATGCAGTGAAACATCTTGTAGTAACATCGGTAGAACATTACGTAGGAAATCAGCATACATTGCACCATTTAGATTGCCATCTATAAAATGGGGGCCAATTATCCTTCCTCCCATAATGCTGCACCATGCATTAACTTGCCAAGGTTGCTGATGTTCCAATTGTCGCAGCCATCGTGGATTTTCCATTGCCCAGTAGTACATACTATGCCGGTTTACGTTACAGCTGTTGGTGAATGACACTTCGTCGCTAAATAGAACGTGTGCAAAAAATCTGTCATCGTCCCGTAATTTCTCTTGTACCCAGTGGCAGAACTGTACATGACGTTCAAAGTCGTCGCCATGCAATTCCTGGTGCATAGAAATATGGCATGGGTGCAATCGATGTTGATGTAGCATTGTCAATACCGACGTTTTTGAGATTCCCGATTCTCATGCAATTTGTCTCCTGCTGATGTGCGGATTAGCTGCGACAGCAGCTAAAATACCTACTTGGGCATCATCATTTGTTGCAGGTCATGGTTGATGTTTCACATGTGGCTGAACACTTCCTGTTTCCTTAAATAACGTAACTATCTGTCGAACAGTCTGGACACTTGGATGATGTTGTCCAGGATACCGAGCAGCATACATAGCACATGCCCATTGGGCATTTTGATCACAATAGCCATACATCACACGATATCGACCTTTACCAATTGTGGAAAATGGTCCATTTTAACACAGGTAATGTATCACGAAGCAAATACTGTCTGCACTGGCGGAATGTTATGTGATACCACGTAATTATACGTTTGTGACTATTACAGCGCCATCTATCACAAAGCGAAAAAAGTGGTCCAACTAAACCTTCATATTTCTTTACGTACTACACGAATATGTAATAAAACATGGGGGGTTCCCATTTTTAAAAATGCAGTTGATATCCATTTGACCTATGGCAGCGCCATCTAGCGGGCCAGCCATAGTGCCGTCTGGTTTCCCCCTTCAAGCTACACAAGTTTCATTCTTTGTACTTATTTCGTTTGATGCTTATTTCGTGAGATATTTGCCTGGTTACTATCAATGTACCATCCTGTATATTTCAGCAAGATTACTCAACAGATGGTACACAGATGTTTGAATATGCCTTATTTTTGCATGATCAATAAAATCTTTCCAAGCTTGCAACGTAAACTGAGAACCTTTGTCAGATAAAACTGTTCTAGGAATACCCATCTGAAGAAAATGTGTGTTTTCAAACTTAGAAATGATCTGCTTGCTGGTAGCTTTCTTAAGAGAAAACAGCTTTACGAACTTCGAAAATACATCAACCACTACAAAAACATAACAAAATCCATTCTAAGACTTAGACAAAGGTCCATAAACATCCACAGATATGAGATCTAGGTTACTATTAGGCAGCATGTTTTGCATTTGGCCTCTACTTGTTTGGTTACTTACTTTCACTCTTTGATGTCTGTCACAGCTGGAAATCTTCTTCTTGACTCTTCCTTCCTACGTTATAACAGATGTGTCCTTGAATCTTTTGTGTACATTTGGTTGATCTACAATGACCAAAACTTTCATGTGTATAAGTAATTAAAGTATCAATACATCACTCCAGCCAACATAGTTTCCAGTCATCTGAGTCGGTCTTATGTCTCCTGAATAAAACACCCTTGTATATCTTATAATATTGTTCTGTACTTTCTCCTTCCCTCTTACCCAATATGCTCCTAACCAATTTCCAATTTTGATCATAATTTTGATACCTGCAGATGTCTTTGCAAATTTTCAAGATCTCTTTGTCCCCTTTTGCACTTCTCAAGAACGTGATTTTAAACTCTTTCTCTCCTTTTCCAAAGTTATTAGATGATTCACTCTGTAAAGGTAACCTAGACAAAGCATGAGCGGGCACATTGTCTGTGCCCTTAATGCATCTGATTTTGTAATTGAACTGCTGTAAAAACAAGGCCCAATGAGTAATTCTGTTATGGTACAGCTTACACACCTGGAGATAACATAATACTTTGCAATCAGTATAGATGATGACACTGTGACTTGATAAATAATTTTTAAAATTTTTCAATATACAGCCAAAAGTTCTTTCTCGGTTACAGTGTATGTCTTTTCATGCTTCTGCAATGCTCTACTAGCAAATGCAAGAGATCTGTGTTCAATAACACCTTCAACTTCAACCTCCTGAAATAAATGAACACCCAAACCAACATCACTACTGTCTGTCATAACACAAAAGGGAGAGACAAACCCGGTCTCAACAATATCTGACTTTCACACAACTACCCTTCAATCTCATCAAAAGCATACTGACATTCCTGATTGCAATCCCAAACAGTATTATTCTTCAAAAGTTCAAACAGGCATGAAGTATTTAAAGCTTGGCTGGTACAAAATTTTCTATACAATCCAGTTAACCCAAAAAATCATTTTTTGTTCAAGGAGTAGCAAAATTATCAATAACATTGTCTGTTTATTAGGTGCAATTTCCTTCTCAATGTAACATGCCCTAAAAATTTAATTTCTTTTACACCAAAATTACACTTACTTATTTTCAAAGTCAAACCCTCTGATTCCAATTTTGAAAACACTTTTCTTAACAGTTCCAAATGTTGTTCCCAAGTGTATTCAGTGACCAAAATGTCAACATACACAATTAATTTTGAACTCACTTCACTTCCCAAGACAGAATCTAGAGCTCTTATGAATTCAGATACAGATACATTTAGCCCTAATGGCACCACACAGTATTTGTTTGGACTCTGCTACTCACTCCAACTGCCATCTAGTGGCAGCTTCAAACTGGGCAGGTCAGACTGTTCAGTATAGTCTGCTCCCTGTCAGGAGAATTTGCAACCTATGTGCAGAAGTGGATCTCCCAAGTCCTTTGTGCGCACAGGTAAGATTAGCAGTGGTAACGGCCAAGCAGGTAGCCGTGAGACCCCGTAGCAAACGGGCGTGTATGTCTTCCAGCTAAGCTAGGAGCCGCAGTTGGTGCACTGCCTGTGCAAGTTGTAAAGTTTAATGTAATAAACACTTATACCAGAATACTTGTTCCGTCCAGTTATTGTGAGTGCAAACAAGGGGAGGACAGTGAGTCCTCTCTCACTACACACTCACACTCCAATGTGCCGCCATGGAAGGAAGAGCTCGCATGCTCATATTTTGGTTCTCTGGGCCGGATATAGCGACCACACAGAATTTATGTTCATGCGGATTTATTTTCCGGTATTTGTGAACTTCTAAAAAACCACATGCAAGCTGCGCACATTATTGGTTTCGTTGTTGACCAGTATCAAGTGTCCCAAGGCCTGTTCGGGACTTCAACAATAACAGCCTTAACAACAGCGATCGGGGACATATTTGTGAACATTTAATGTGTCTCTAATTCAAATGTGAGAGGCACAGAAACGTGTCAGTGCCAGCATCATCGGTGACGTCACCTCCTGCTCACGCCGAAACTTCGCGCTGACAGAGAATGCAGCGCCTGCCATGCCAGCTGCCAGTGCCCATGACGCCACTGCTGTTCCAGTCTGTACTGCCTCGTATTGCTGCTGCAGCCTGGCAAGTGCAATTGTTAGCTTCCTGCTATCATCTTCCTGGTCCTAAAATGGAGCCCTCAGAGAAAACAAGATTAGTCAAGCAGAGAGGTGTAGCAAAGGCAGCTCTCGCGTGCTTAGCGAGCTTTGTGCAGTCTGCAGACAGTGTCAGCATCAAAATGTTGGTATCAAAATTAAGTCAATTGACTCGAATTCAGACTGATTTTGAGTCATCTCAAACATGGCAGGAAATTGAAGACGAATCAGCAGATCGTAGTAAGGACAGGGCAGAATTCGAGGATTCGTGGGACTTTGTTGAATCCACTAAAAAGGGTTCAATGAAGAGGTACACCCAGCTTCCGAAGCCCTTGGGCTCGAATCCATTAGGCAGTGTCAGTTCTTTGAAACTACCCGCTATTAACTTGCTAAATTTTGAAGGTCACTACCTTAAGTGGTCATCATACAGGGATACGTTTTTGAGTCTCATTATGAATAACAATTCAATTGATGATGTTCAAAAACTTCATTACCTTAATTCGTCTTTGCAAGGTGAAGCTAAAAACCTATTGAAACATATACCTGCCACAGCAGGAAATCTATTGATAGTCTGGGGACTTATTACGCAGAGGTATGATAACCCAAAAATAATTGTAGCCAAACATGCTAAGGCTTTGATGGCCTTACCTACAGTCGGCCATGGCGCAGCCGCAGCGAGCGATTATAATCAACTAATTAATCATATATGCAGCCATTTGAAGGCCTTAGAAGCTCTCAAACCTGATGTTCCACTTCATGAAGTTATTCTTTCGGAAGAGATTCTGTCTAGTATGCGACCCACAGATTGTCATGAGTTGGAGGTAAAGATGACTGGGTCAACATTCACCACATTAAATCAACTAATAATTTTTTCGGAAACAAAATGTCAGGCCCTTGAGGTGATCAGGTTCAGGGATAACACCTCAAGGGATTCGCAGGGAAATGCCAATAATGCAAATCAAACGAGACGTTATGAGGGCTCATCTCGCTAATGCTGATACTGAGGAATCACATAATTTTTAGTGAACCTCACACTATCACTAAATGCAAAAGGTTTCAATCACTAAATGTCGATAAGCGGCGGGCATATGTGACAAAAAATAAGCTTTTTTTTTGTGCATCCGCTCTGGTCATTTCTCGACTAAACGCAGTATTTCTCCTTGTAAGACCTGTAAAGGAAGGAGCGACATACTGCTCCACTAGCCTGCTGAACAAGGAATGGGCAGAATAGCAAACCAGGAGGCCATTCCTTCGGAAAGCAAACATCCATTGTAATGTTTTGTTGGCAACAGCTATTGTCAACATTAAGGACAGCATGGGTAGACAGCAGGTTTCCAGAGTTCTGCTAGATAGTGCGAGTCAGCTATCCTTTATATCTAACAGCATGGCAGAGAAATTAAAACTGAAACGAAATAAACATCAATCTCCTGTGAAAGGCATAAACAATTCCTTTGCACCCTCCGTGTCTTACACTTGTGATGTTGAACTGTCGTCTAGGCTCAACGATATTCGTGTCAGAACCACTTGTGCTATAGTAGATTATGTCACCAGTGACTTACCAGCGAGCAAGATAGACACAAGGTCCTGGAGTATCCCATGTAATCTTCCACTTGCTGATCCAGAATTCAACAAGCCTGCCACAGTAGACTTAATTCTTGGTGCTGAGATTTTCTTTGATGTTGTTTGTAAGGAAAGGCTGGTGAAATCAAGACATCCTTCACTGGTCGAAATAAGATTTGGCTGGATTTTGTCTGGTAGGATGCCTTCAGCTGCATGCAACATGCCTCATTCTACAGTGACCTCGTGCTTGTTAGAGGTGACAATTTAGATGCCAACCTGCAAAGTTTTTGGGAGTTAGAGTAACTGTCTATGAAAACGATGAGTAAGCAGGGTAAAATATGGGAGGCTCACTTTCAACGCTACATGGCACGAGATGAAGAAGGGAGATTTGTGGTTCGACTACCAGTGAAACCTGACTGTAAATCCTAAGGTGAATCACGACAACGGGCCTCTCGGAGACTGGCGCATCTTGGGAGGAGATTTAAAAGGCAACCGAATCTGCAGTAGGAATATGCTGCATTCATGCATGAATATGTTGAACTGGAACACAGGGAGATCTCTAAATCTCAAGGTATTATTGGTCCAAGCTGTTACCTTCCACATCATGCTGTCTTCAAAGAATGCAGCTCCACTACTAAGTTGAGGGTAGTATTTGATGGCTCTGCTGCCACTTCTAATGGAGTATCTCTCAATGATATCTTGATTGTTGGTCCCACTGTCCAGCCAGATTTATTTTCCATTATTATAAAATTTCGCTCCTTTAATGAGGCTCTGTCAGCCAACATAGCAAAAATGTATTGTCAAGTGTCAATCCATCCTGATGATAGGAACTTCCAGAGAATTCTGTGGTGTGAATCACCGTCTGAACCAGTGCAAGAATATAGACTAATGCACACTCACTTATGGAACCACTCCCGCTGCCTTTCTTGCTACCATATATCTTCAACAGTTGGCTTTGGAAAATCAAAATAGTTTTCTAATGGCATTGCAAGCCCAGATGTCGAACTTCTATGTGAATGACTTCTTAGGTGGCTCAGCTATGGAAGCTGAAGCTCAGGAACTTCAAATTCAGCTGACTCAACTACTTGCTTCTGGGGGTTTCCACTGAGGAAATGGTGTTCCAATAGTCACAAGGTCATGGAAAAAAATCCTGTGCTGGACAGAGAAACATATTTGTCTTGTCATCTTACTGGTGAACAAGCCATAAAAACGTTAGGGATATTATGGTACCCTGGCTCCGACACATTCCAGTGCCACGTGCAGCAGAAGAGTCATCGGCTCTCGAAAGTTACCAAACGCAATGTCCTCTCTACAATAGCATCAATCTATGACCTGCTGGGGCTTCTAGGTCCAGCAGTCGTAAGATGTATATTGTTCTTGCAGCACTTGTGGCAAGTAAGCCTTGATTGGGATGAAATTCTTCCACCCAACCTCACTGATGAATGGAATGCTGTTTGTGTGCAACTGCCTTCCCTAAATGGTATTTTGATTAACAGGAAGAACATTCCTTGCCCCCAGCATGTTAAATTAGAAATTCATGATTTTTGTGACCTAGATTCTCCTGCTGCTCTCACACCTGGTCATTTCCTAATTGGACAGCTCCTTTGTGCTCATCCTGAACCCTCTGTTATTGATGTTCCCGCCAACAGGTTGCTCAGGTGGCAACTTGTACAGCAGCTGCATCAGTCCTTTTGGAGGAGGTGGTCCACAGAATAAGTACATTATCTGCAGCAACGCAAAAAATGGACATTGGAAGCTGCATGGCAACCCCAGATCGGCGATCATGTGCTGGTCAAGGAGGATAATTTGCCTCCCTTGGTGTGGAGGCTGGGTGTCATTGACCAGCTGTTTCCCAGTCCTGATAAGAGAGAGTGTGTGTGTGTGTGTGTGTGTGTGTGTGGTGATGGTAGAAACTGCTAATGGGCAGATTAAGAGGCCTATAGCAAAATTGTCCCCCCTGCCTAAGCAGTGAATCAGTTACGTGTTTCTCATATCTGTGTAGTGGTATATGATACAGGGCCACTGCCAAATTGCCATTTACTCGAACAACCTCATAATTCATAAGATCAGCTTGGGAAGCTGTGGATGTTTCTTGTGGACTAACTGCTGTTAGTATTGATTTCATGTTCTTATGCAGTATAATATTAATGCTTTATTGTTTTGTGTCCTACATGTTGGTATCAAATAGTTCAAATGGCTCTGAGCACTATGGGACTTAACATCTGAGGTCATCAGTCCACTAGAACTTAGAACTACTTAAACCTAACTAGCCTAAGGACATCACACACATCCATGCTCGAGGCAGGATTCGAACCTGCGACCATTGCGGTCGCGCGGTTTCAGACTGAAGCACCTAGAACCACTCGGCCACACTGGCCAGCAACATGTTAGTACCCATCATGTTTCACATGCAGTGTGACAGTGGTGTTTTGGTGATGTGGGCATCCCAAATGTTAGTGTATTTATGTTTTATGTGCATTGATATTGTGCCTAGTTATATTTTTATTGTTTTACTTGTTTTGATTTTGTTGTCTGTTAAAATTTTGGTTATTTGTAAAATGAGAAAACTCATTTTAGAGTGGGAGTATTTTTGGACTCTGCTACTCACTCCAACTGCCATCTAGTGGCAGCTTCAAAACTGGGCAGGTCACACTGTTCAGTATAGTTTGCTCCCTGTCGGGAGAATTTGCAACCTACATGCACAAGTGGATCTCCCAGGTCCTTTGTGTTTGCAGATAAGATTAGCAGTGGTAATGGCTGAGCAGGTAGCTGCAAGATCCTGTAGCAGATAGGCGTGTATGTCTTCCAGCTAAGCCAGGAGCCGCAGCTGGAGTGCTGCCTGTGCAAGTTGTAAAGTTTAATGTAATAAACACTTATACCAGACAACTTGTTCCGTCCAGTTATTGTGAGTGGAAATAAGGGGAGGACAGTGAGTCCTCTCACACTATACACTCACACTCCTATGTGCCACCATGGGAGGAAGAGCCCACACACACAATATTGAAAACACTTACCTCCATACAAAAATGCAGTATACATTCTAGAATTAATTTCAAGTGTGATCTGATGAAATCCAGGTCAAGTCCAATCTACACATTAATTTTACATAATCAGATTTGTGTAACAGGTCATCCATATTCTTAGGATGGTCATTCTCTCTAAAAAAAAAACTTATTAAGATGTCAAGAGTCCAAAACAATTCTCACCCCAAGTTTCCATTTTCTGAACTTCTTTCTCAACATCTTTCTTTCATGAAAATGGTATACTATATGACCCGGAGAAAAAAAAAAAAAAAAAAAAAAAAAAAGGGTTGATGATCTCAAGGTAAAGCATGCACTGGAAGCCTCTCCCACTTTCCCTGTCTTTCACTGAACTCATTTCTAAATGCCAATAACAAATTCTTAAGTTGTTCCTTTTGTTTGTCATTAAGAGTTTTAGTTTCCCTCACTTTCAAAATCCTTATTCTCAGTCTCATCATACTTTATATCATCATCAAACATCTGATACTCACCTTGGTTCACAATGCTTTGCGAATAGTTACAACGTCTCCCACATTTTAAAATACCAAAATTAGTTTTTACATAAGTATTACTTTCAGGTGTCAAAATAAAGAATTATTTTGCACTCCATCCAAAACTAGCCACAGCTTTCACTGTCCAATCCATACCGAGAATTTAAAAGATCACTTTTAATTTCATCAAATGCTACATCCACACTGTCTTCACAAGGTTTTATCAACTTTACAGGTATCATAGCATTACTTTGATTACTCATGTTGTCAGGTAAAGATTAAACACAATGAATACATTTTATGGCACCACCAACATCACTTGTTACAGAAGAAACACAAAACACATTACATTCAAAATTACACTTCCTGCTTAGTTCCTCTTTCACTTCGTTCCACCAACTGGGATTCAAATTCTGACTAACCACAGCTAATTTATTCCAGAATGCACCTTTACCTATGTTATCATCAATCAGGTCGCAAACAAACTTAAAAAACTTTTCACCTTTATTCTCCAGACTCACAGATACCTCACCTTTACTGTTTGGATCATTACTCTGCATGGCATTAATGAAAAACTGTTGACTGGACTGGTATTCCATGACCCTCACTTACAACATCATATACATCAATTACCTTACCTGTATTGTCAACATTATTATTATTGATTTATGCCCACTAAGCAGTGCTTATTACTAGCTCTTCTTCTATGCTCTCTTGAACCTTGCTGATAATTTCTCCTTCCTCTCCCATGAACCTCTGATGTTTATGGGCTCTGGTAGGGTATAAGACTCTACCAATGCACAAAATATGGAACAATCTCCTACCTCAAGATCAGGGGTCCCAGATGAATCCAAGTCCTTTAGAACTTCATTAAGCCACTGGTTTCCAGTCTTGTAACTTTTCACCAATGAGAAAATCTTCTTAGCAAGCCTATTGTTGTTCATTCATTGTAGGTGCCCATAGAACTTGAGCCTCCTACATTGCATACTAGTGTGGCCTGATTATGATTGTTTATACAGTTCAGAATTAGACTTCAATTGATAGGTTCCATCTAGGAGCAATCTCGGGCCATGAATTTTTCTGAAAATACATCTTTCGGCTTTCTCCAGGTCATCTGTCATGCCTTTTCTGTTCATAAAGAGGGTCTCTGCAGCATCCAGAATCTGTGGTCTGCCAGCAGTTCTGTAATGGGAGACCTTAGCATTCTTTGAAATGCATTTATTGTTGTACAGATTGAGGGACAGATGGTATGCCGCATTGAGTTTGTTATGCCTTTTAAGATGAAGGTGCCGCCTCTACCACTGGGGTGGACCCATTCACCAAGATAATGAAACAGCATTGTCAACATCATTTATAAATAAATCTGAAACTTCAATATTCTTAAACTCCACAAATACCTGCTACTCATCATCATATTCCTCCAAAATTACTTCATCAACAACATCACTAACAATACAAGTCTTTGGCTCTGAGCACTATGGGACTTAACATCTATGGTCATCAGTCCCCTACAACTTAGAACTACTTAAACCTAACCAACCTAAGGACATCACACAATAAAAGTCTCATCTCCATCAAAGTCACTTATCTCACCTACATTCATTTGCAATATGCCACCACTCTTAGACTTACCAACCTCAGTTATTTCACAGCTCTTATTCACATCTACATAAAAAAAAACACCTACCGGTAGTTCAGATCCAATACAGTCATCACCTGATTTACTTAATCAACAACACTAGTAGATCATTAGTACATACTACATTAAAATTTCCACTTCTCTCATATCCTGGTTTGGGATTAGCTTCTACATCACCATAATTAGACATAGTATCCCAAAAGTTTGGTTCAAAATATAAATGAGATACTGATATTCCTTCTGTTCAATTTCAGATACATGTGCCATATCATTCACACTGTTAGTATTATCTAGCTGCAACTGTAACTTAGGTGTCCTATACTTGTTATGTCTCCTCACCCCAAAACTGTGGACATCCATTGAGGCGGACTGCCGTTTCCTATGTAGTTACTTCTGCGATTGTTTCTTCTATTAAGATGCTCATGGTAATTCCCATTATTCCTATCCTGCTGCTGTTCAGAATTTCTCTCTATTGTCACTTTGATCCTGATGGATGTTACCATTATTCCTTTTTCTGTGATTATTCCCTTTGTGATCTTTATTACTACTGTTATTACGGTACATACTTCTTTCTACCGTCCTATCTGCCCTGTCAACATATCATAAAAATTGTTCAAAACAATCGCCGGTCCATGTACTACATCCCACTGCAATAATTCTGCTAATCTCCTTTTAAGTGTATGAATCGAGGTCATTTGGTCAAATGGTTTGTCAAGATGTGTTAATTTTTTAAGCTGGTTCTTATAATACTCTTTCAAAGTGCCATCCCTGTTTATGTAATTATGACCATTCAAAAATTCACTTCTGATTCTCCCCTGCTCAGCTACCAACCAAAATTTTTTTTAAAAAACTTTTCTGGAGAGTTTGATATGTTTCCCACTGACTTAAATTTAAATATATCCATGACAGAGCATAGTCTTCACGAAATGTTTTAACAAATTTAATTTTTCATTCATGCCTGACACCAAACTATCTCTGTAATGGTGCAGAAAATCCACTGGATGTAAATTATCTGATGGAAAACTTTTGATGGGAGTGTTGGACCACACAATACCATTGTTTGCACACAGATTTTGGTTCAGACAAGTTTCCTGAAATGCTGTTTTTTTTTTTTCTCTCTCTGAAACAGATTAGTTAGCCTATTGTTTTCCACATTTAAAATATTTTGGCTTAATGTAGTGATGTTTGTTGGGATTTTTTTTCTAATATGGCATTCTGTTCAACTCTGATGTCATCAATATTCTTTGATTGTTTCGCTGACTCAGCTACAAACTCATTTTCCAAAACAATAAATTTATTTTTTAAAACAACAGCTTTTTAATTCACACTTTTTAAGCTCTCTGGCAACCCATTTTTTAACTCTGAAACTTGATTACTAAGTTGACCAATCTGTCCATTTTACTATTGTTTTCAGTTTTCAAGTAATTTAATTGTCCTTGTAGGGAAGTTTGCAAGTCATTTTGCCTTTCACTAACTGCACTAAATTTGCTATTGCTATCTGTCTTCATTTCCTTGACTGTTTCTTTACTGTCCGCGATTTCACTCGAGTCAAACATGTCCTGATTGGATCCTGCAGCTTCCATTTCTACCTCACTTTTGCTTTCGTCCCTATTCATTTTGTTAACAAGCACACAAATCCACAAACAAAATTAAATTCACAAACAGTTTGTACTTATCTTTCCTTTTTGATGTCTCCAGTTGCGGCTGTAATGTCCTCCTCACTTTCATTAGATTCGGTCCCTCATTATCATTGGTAGCACATTGTCACTGTTGGTATAAAGATCCTTTGTTGGGCAGCCTTCAGTTTTACTTCATGTGATTGAAAACTTATTCGTACATGTTGTTGTTGTTGTTGTTGTTGTGGTCTTCAGTCCTGAGACTGGTTTGATGCAGCTCTCCATGCTACTCTATCCTGTGCAAGCTTCTTCATCTCCCAGTAGGTACTGCAGCCTACATCCTTCTGAATCTGTTTAGTGTATTCATCTCTTGGTCTGCTTCTACAATTTTTACCCTCCACGCTGTCCTCCAATAGTAAATTTGTGATCCCTTGATGCCTCAGAACATGTCCTACTAGCCGGTTCCTTCTTTTTGTCAAGTTGTGCCACAAACTTCTCTTCTCCCCAATCCTATTCAGTACCTCCTCATTAGTTATGTGATCTACCCATCTAATCTTCAGCACTCTTCTGTAGCACCACATTTCGAAAGCTTTTATTCTCTTCTTGTCTAAACTATTTATCATCCATGTTTCACTTCCATACATGGCTACACTCCATACAAATACTTTCAGAAACGACTTCCTGACACTTAAATCAATACTCGATGTTAACTAATTTCTCTTCTTCAGAAACACTTTCCTTGCCATTGCCAGTCTACATTTTATATCCTCTCTACTTCGACCATCATCAGTTATTTTGCTCCCCAAACAGCAAAACTCATTCACTACTTTAAGTGTCTCATTTCCTAATCTAATTCCCTCAGCATCACCCAACTTAATTCGACTACATTCCTTTAACCTCGTTTTGCTTTTGTTGATGATCATCTTATATCCTCCTTTCAAGACACTATCCATTCCATTCAACTGCTCTTCAAAGTCCTTTGCTGTCTCTGACAGAATTACAACGTCATCAGCGAACCTCAAATTTTTATTTCTTCTCCATGGATTTTAATACCTACTCCGAACTTTTCTTTTGTTTCCTTTACTGCTTGCTCAATATACAGATTGAATAGCATCGGGGAGAGGCTACAACCCTGTCTCACTCCCTTCCCAACCACTGCTTCCCTTTCATGTCCCTCTACTCTTGTAACTGCCATCTGGTTTCTGTACAAATTGTAAATAGCCTTTTGCTCCCTGTATTTTACCCCTGCCACCTCCAGAATTTGAAACAGAGTATTCCAGTCAATGTTGTCAAAAGCTTTCTCTAAGTCTACAAATGCTAGAAACGTAGGTTTGCCTTTCCTTATTCTATTTTCTAAGACAAGTCGTAGGGTCAGTATTGCCTCACATGTTCCAACATTTCTACAGAATCCAAACTGATCTTCCCCGAGGTCGGCTTCTACCAGTTTTTCCATTCATCTGTAAAGAATTCGCGTTAGTATTTTGCAGCTGTGACTTATTAAACTGCTAGTTCAGTAATTTTCACATCTGTCAACACCTGTTTTCTTTGGGATTGGAATTATTATATTCTTCTTGAAGTCTGAGGGTATTTTTCGTCCGTCTCATACATCTTGCTCACCAGATGGTAGAGTTTTGTCAGGACTGGCTCTCCCAAGTAGTTCTAATGGAATGTTGTCTACTCCTGGGGCTTTGTTTCGACTTAGGTCTTTCAGTGCTCTGTCAAACTCTTCACGCAGTATCATATCTCCCATTTCATCTTCATCTACCTCCTCTTCCATTTCCATAATATTGTCCTCAAGAACATCGCCTCAGTATAGACCCTCTATATACTCATACTCCTTCCACCTTTCTGCTTTCCCTTCTTTGCTTAAAACTGGGTTTCCATGTGAGCTCTTGATATTCATGCAAGTGGTTCTCTTTTCTCCAAAGGTCTCTTTAATTTTCCTGTAGGCAGTATCTATCTTACCCCTCATGAGATAAGCCTCTACATCCTTACATTTGTCTTCTAGCCATTCCTGCTTAGCCATTTTGCACTTCCTGTCGATCTCATTTTTGAGACGTTTGTATTCCTTTTTGCCTGCTTCACTTGCTGCGTTTTTGTATTTTCTCATTTCATCAATTAAATTCAGTATCTCTTCTGTTATCCAAGGATTTCTACTAGCCCTAGTCTTTTTACCTACTGGATCCTCTGCTGCCTTCACTACTTCATTCCTCAAAGCTACCCATTCTCCTTCTACTGTATTTCTTTCCCCCATTCCTGTCAATTGTTCCCTTATGCTCTCCCTGAAACTCTGTACAACCTCTGGTTCTTTCAGTTTATCCAGATCCCATCTCCTTAATTTCCCACGTTTTTGCAGTTTCTTCAGTTTTAATCTACAGTTCATAACAAATAGATTGTGGTCAGAGTCCACATCTGACCCTGGAAATGTCTAACAACTTAAAATCTGGTTCCTAAATCTCTGTCTTACCATTATATAATCCATCTGAAACCTTCTAGTATCTCCAGGGTTCTTCCATGTATACAACCTTCTTTCATGATTCTTGAACCAAGTGTTAGCTATGATTAAGTTAAGCTCTGTGCAAAATTCTACCAGGTGGCTTCCTCTTGCATTTCTTAGCCCCAATCCTTATTCACCTACTGCGTTTCCTTCTCTTCCTTTTCCTACTGTCAAATTCCAGTCACCTATGACTATTAAATTTACATTTCCCTTCACTACCTGAATAATTTCTTTTATCTCATCAAACATTTCATCAATTTCATCATCATCTGCAGAGTTAGTTGGCATATAAACTTGTACTACTGTAGTAGGTGTGGGCTTCGTGTCTATCTTGGCCACAATAATGTGTTCACTATGCTGTTTGTAGTAGCTTACCTGCACTCCTATTTTTTTTTTATTCATTATTAAACCTACTCCTGCATTACCCCTATTTGACATTGTATTTATAACCCTGTATTCACCTGACCAAAAGTCTTGTTCCTCCTGCCACTGTACTTCACTAATTCCCATTATTAGTAACTTTAACCTATCCATTTCCCTTTTTAAATTTTCTAACCTACCTGCTCGATTAAGGGATTTGACATTCCACGCTCCGATCCGTAGAACACCAGTTTTCTTTCTCCTAATAACAACGTCCTCTTGAGTAGTCCCTGCCCGGAGATACAAATTGGTTACTATTTTACCTCCGGAATATTTTACCCAACAGGACGCCATCATCATTTAATCATACAGTAAAGCTGCATGCCCTCGGACAAAATTACGGCTGTAGTTTCCCCTTGCTTTCAGCCGTTTGCAGTACCAGCACAGCAAGGCCGATTTGGTTAGTGTTACAAGGCCAGATCAGTCAATCATCCAGACTGTTGCCCCTGCAACTACTGAAAAGGCTGCTGCCCCTCTTCAGGAACCACACGTTTGTCCGTCCTCTCAACAGATACCCCTCCATCGTGGTTGCACCTACGGTACGAGTATCTGTATCGTTGAGGCATGCAAGCCTCCCCACCAACGGCAAGGTCCATGGTTCATGGGGGAAGTATTCGTACATAAATTTCAAAAATAATGAAATAAACCAATTTCTGCAAAAGACAAAACTTTATCATTAGTCAATTAACCCCAGGATGAGCCCCCACTTGTTATTTCCCCCCTCCTTACTTCTTTCATCTACTGTCCACATTAAAAATGCGCAGTCCAAGTAATTAATAAGCAAAGTCTTTTATGGAGATTTGAGAAGAACAAAGATTACAATAAACCTTCAACTTTACTTAGATTGTCATGTTAAGCCGGCTCCAGTTCTTCTTGTCTAGGGATCTGATTCTTGAAGCTGAAAACCTAACATCAGATCCTCACAACTGGATAGAACTAAATACATAGGCTGGAACTTAAATAGTGGCAACACTGCTGTGGAGACACTGTTCTGAAATTATAACATGTATTCCAGTCTTGTTACATGGTCTGTTTCCATGTAATATCTTTTGGAGAATCATCAGATTTTTTCTCCAAATATCAACTCCATCTGATTTCATTGTCACTGTGGTTTACGACATATTTCAATGTGACTAATACAATTCCCACACCTAATTCAACCAAATGAAGTGGAGCTGTAGGTTTCGTCTAGAATGAAATGAAATGTGAGTTTTAATGAAGAGTTCATTCCTGTAATCGAGTCACGAAATGTATCATACATTGAAAGTGCTCTTCATCATGCAATAAGAAGTTTGGATGAACTGATATCTACTTTATTTGTTTATTCATTTATTACAAAAATGTGTTGCAGCAGATTGTTAAAAGCCTGGGTTGTTGAAGGAAAGTGAATCACGTGTTCCTAACAGTGGCTCAACTAAAGATGATCCTGTAGGCTGTTTTTTCGCAAGTGAAGGTGCTCCGGTCGTCGTCGTAGGGGTAGCTGTAAGCGTCGGGACACAGGCCCTTGAAGAAGGCGGGGTAGTTCCTTGGCCACGAGGAGGACCTGCAGGCTTGTGCCGAGCTGAAGCGGCCCCGGCAGCAGTACTGGTCTGTGTTGAAGGCGAGGCACGCGCTCTTGCAGCCGCCGTCGGAGCGGAGCTTGGATGGGCACAGCGCGTTTATGTCGGTGGGGCAGGATGCGGGGTAGCAGCGGTAGCGGTCGCCGCCACCTTGCTTGTCGATGGGCTCTATCTGCAACACGCAGAACGGAGGGTGAGGCTGTGTGTCTCAGACAGGATGCTCTGCCACAGACATCACTACAGAAAAGTAGGCTTCTTTAACTAAGAATATGAATAACTCCATTTCTTCTCTCAACAAATTTTACATGTTTAGATTGCAATGAAAATTTCATTCTTGAGGCTTTCATTTTCAGAAGAGGTGTTTTCTTACAGTGTGTAGGGAACACTGACAGGACAGTTGTGGGGTGGTCACTAATGTACAGGGTGTCCATAAAGTCCCTTTACAACTTCAAAATTTTATTACAGCAGCAGTTTTGAAATATTTTGATTTCTTTTATTGTAATCACTGTTTACTTAAGTTTTTATACATAGTAAAATTTTGTGTTTCATATACTCTGTTGATGGAAGGAACAGAACCTCTATAAAATGGCAACTCCTGAAGAGAAGGCACAATGTGTGTCCTGGTTTATCGAGACAAAATCTGATGTTCAGACTCAACAGAACTTCAGAACAAAGTATGCAATAAATCCACCATTGCACCATTCAATCCGTGCAAGGCACAAAAGATTTATGGAGACAGGGACAGTGTTGGATAAAGGGAGACCAAGAACATACGAGGAAAACATCGATCACATTTTAAACGCCTTCACTAGTTCACCTACGAAGTCCATCCGCGCTGCTGCCAACAGTTGCAACTACCATGTTCAACTGTGCATAAGGTCCTCCACAAGACCTTATGGTTGTATGCTTACAAAGTGCAACTGTTACAGACACTTCAGCCAAATGACAAGCCAAAAGGGACAGAGTTTGCACTCAACATGCTGGAACGCCTTTCGGAGGTTGAACAGGGCGTATACACGGACAAGAAAAAAAAATTCCTGTATTTTTCCTGGATTTCCTGGCTAAAAATACGTTTTCTCCCAGGTGAAAATATACTTTTAGCATGTTAAGTGACAGTGTACTTTTCCTCGGAATTGCAAAAGTTATCAATCCTTTGAATGGCTATGGTTTCCACCAAGTACTGCACATTACTTTCCAAAGCGTTGAAATCGAGCCAGTCACAGCTCATGTCACGTGATCTCATCAGTGTATTTGGAGTATAGGATACGTGATGTACTCAGCCAATAGCACCAAAACTCTTAAGTAGTGCAAACTCACAAATACGGAAAGTTAATGGCTTAAATTAATACACATAGTGTCGTGACAAGAAAATATTGGTCTCCAACATTTGTAGGACATAGAACAACTGGCTCACACCCCAAAAACATCGCTACCCTACCGCAGCAATAACAACTGTATCTTTGCCAGATCAGTTCTCTGTAATATGCGCTCTATGCTGTACGCATTGTGTATACGCTGCGAGAGTTAAAGTATTCGTAATAATTGACAGAAGTGCGAGTGATTATCGTCGTAGTTACCATGCCCGCTCTCCACTACCTATAGATTAATAAGCTGCAAGAGAAGCTAAGATTTCACATATAATGTTGATTTTTGTGTTACACTTGAAGATACATCACATAAATTTGCCAGTCAAATGCTTATTAACGACATAAATGTCTGATCTTCTGGGCTCGAAATTCTTCTAAATGTCTCGTCCTCAAAGTGTTGATTTTTTCAATTAGAGTCGAATGCAGAATGCTCTGTGATTTAAGAAATTCATCTTACATCCTCGCACATAGTTCTTCTTGCGTAAAAGGAAATTTAGTTTGAAAGTAAAACCTAGTTTACATGAAGACACTAGGTTGCAGGCAACTGCGGTACCAGCCATTGTGCACGCACACTGCACGTTTGCCCAACTCGGTGAAACTAAAGACTACTGGCGTGTTCCAACTTTGGCAACACTAGTTGCACGAGTTTTGTGGTTACGTGTGTTATTAGAGTGTGGGCAAACAAACATGAAGTGGGAACGGAGAATAATGTTTTCTTCTGGGATACCTATGCTTTGCATAGGCGTTTGTGGGATTTCAGTGATGCTGATTACAAAAATAAGCAACATACGAGGGTTGTTTTTTAAGTAAGGGCCGTTCGCGCGTATAGTCCTGTAGTTCGCGCGGACGCCGCAACAAGCCACCGCACCACTTGCCGGCATCCTTCCCGTTCACACTGATGCAAGTTGCAACTCTGTAGCTGACGTGTACGCATCGCTGTGCTACTTTATAATGTTTACGATTATTGAATTGCCCGCCGCGTGTGAGATACGGTCAGTGATAGGTTTTTTGACCGCGAGAAGCCTATCAGCTGCAGAAATTCATTGTCAGTTAACAGAAGTTTATAGCCTGAACGCAATGAGTGAAGGTAAAGTGTGTCAATGGGTTAGAGTGTTTAAAAATGGCCATCAAAACGTCCATGACGAAGAACGCGCAGGCCGGCCCTCTGTGATCACTGATGATTTGGTGGCTGCAGTTGAAACAAAGATTCGTGAGGACAGAAGATTCACAATTTCCACTCTTTCTTTGGAATTTCCACAAGTTTCAAGATAGGTTTTGTACAAAATTGTGTCTGAAAACCTAAACTTTAATAAACTGTGTTCTCGGTGGGTACCCAGACTGCTCATAGAGGACCACAAAGGGAAGAGATTTGCCACTTCATTGGACTTTTTGATTCGTTACAAGGAAGAAGGGGATGACATGTTGAGTCAAATTGTCACTGGAGATGAAACATGGGTATCCCATATCACTCCCGAAAGCAAGCGACAATCGATGGAATGGCGACACACAACTTCACCCGTCAAGGTCAAAGCCAAACAGACGCTGTCAAAGTGCAAGATTATGGCAACTGTGTTCTGGGCCCGGCGCGGTGTTTTGCTAGTGGACTTTATGCCACGAGGAACGACAATCGACTCAGATTCCTACTGTGCAACTCTAAAGATGCTCCGCAGAGCAATTCAAAACAAAAGGCGTGGCATGCTGACAAAAGGAGTTTTGCTCCTGCATGATAACGCTAGGCCTCACACCTCTCAAAAGACTCGGGATTTGTTTGATTCTTTTGGCTGGGAAGATTTGGACCATGCACAATACAGCCCCGACCTTGCTCCTAGCGATTTTCACCTTTTCTGGTACCTCAAACACCATCTTGGTGGGCAGCGCTTCAATGCTTCATTGAAGCGATGAAGTGAAAGCGGCCGTGAACTCTTGGCTGTCGGAGCAGGCGGCCGAATACTTTGAAGAGGGAATTAAAAACTTAGTTGTACGGTATGACAAGTGCTTAAATAATACCATTCTCTTCTTAATGCGGCCTGTTTCAAATAATTATTTCTGTTAATGTTGACAATTATTAGTTAATATTAATAATTATTGGTGTTAATGAAAAAACATCACCACCAAGTTACACTGCATCTTCTAGGATGCCGAGTGTTCTCGATTGTAATGCACGCAATGTGATATATAATTTCAATTCTGGCGACAGTGCTTCATGCATTACAGTATCTTTTCCTTATCGCATAATTAACTCTATTTAGAAAAAAACAAGGACAGTTCTGGTGACATTATAAGATAATTAAAAGATCTTCTTGGATCTTCCGTTATAAATTGTTTCATCAAGGTTGCTGAGCAAGCGAGCTGACATCTTTTCTTCATTCACTCACGAATCGAAACATGTTTCTTATTTTTTCTTATGCAGCAATTCCATACACCAAGCTTTAACTCCATCACAACTTGTGCGACGTGCAGCTGCCAAAACTTTCACTTAGGAACTCACAAAATGACAAAACTGAATTGTATACTGGTGTCGCCGGGTCCACATCATATATGAAACCATTTGCGTGCAACTCATTCCATGCAACGAGTGGCGCAACCCAATGTCGTGGTGTAAACTAGGCTTAACGCTTTTCAAATCACCATTTGCAATATTTTCCCGCAACCTGTTAGAAATAGCTTAGTTTCAACAGTTGGCAGGAAGTGCCAGATAAAGGGTGTCAAACTGCTTGTGCAGCTACGAAGACGTAGGAAGCCCGTATGTTTGTACATTGGAAGATCTTACATTATGTCCTAAAAGAAACAAAACAGCAGAGGATACTCCAAGAGCACCGGAATTTCATGAACCATACTGATGCATAATTTGGCTTATAGTGCACATTCGCATGTCCAGATTCCCAATGAAGTAGGCCTCGACCCGAAATTAAGCTTTTCAGTGTAGTTTTCTGGATATAAATTTTCTTGGAGTACCAGTACTGTATTATCTCATGTTTGGTTCTTTATTATGGCATAATGCCATATGTGCTACAAGATGAAAATGCGCATTTGAAATGCAGTGAACTATTGAAACTAGCTAATAGCATGGAATTAAACACTTCGTTTCAAATAAACTGACTGTCTCAGCGGAAAAGATTAATAAAAGCCAAATTTCTTAAGCAAACCGACAAAAAAATTCATTGTTCTACAAGGCGATTAATGCTTGACTGTCAGAAAGGTGGAAATAAAATAAAATCTGAAACTAATAATGTTTTAGCCCTTCACAATTATGTGAATGTATTTTAAGTCATGTGATAGCAGCCGGTCACAGAAATCCGTTTTGTATTCATTTGACGTGAGAGCAGTAAACGAAGAGGAAACAGTGGAATCACTAAACGTAAATAGGGGTCACTTGGAGACTACCCATCTCCCCACTATAATTCAGACTGCTCTGCGTGTCTGCTCTGAATCTACAATATTTTCGAACCCCCTCCCCCCCAAAAATTTGAGATAGGATGCCAAAAATTTAAAAAACTGACTTTTCAAAAAATGTTTATTTTGTAGCGCACATCTTTCTGAACAGTTTGATAAATTTAGCATACGTGTTTGAGAAAACTTAAGACATGTTATTTGGTCTTAAGTGTGACAAAGTGCAGTGCCACACCTCTTTACATAGCATTCTTCAATCGCATCACTTTATTTCGCTCTGTGGAATTCAAACGTGTATATTTTGCTATGGGTGCCGTCAAACTAGATTCATGACAGTGGAAATTGAAATGTCCTGTGGTGGCTCTCCTGCTCCCAGTTGGCCGTTTTGACACGCTGCCCTATTTTTTTAAAAAAAAAAAAAAATTTGCAATTAATACTGGATGGGATTATTTGCAAGTGGGAGAACAAGAACTCTTCAGAAAGTTTGCACTCTTTATTGCATA
Source organism: Schistocerca serialis cubense (assembly GCF_023864345.2). Classification (NCBI taxonomy): domain Eukaryota; kingdom Metazoa; phylum Arthropoda; class Insecta; order Orthoptera; family Acrididae; genus Schistocerca; species Schistocerca serialis. The sequence goes on along the minus strand of NC_064643.1, from coordinate 282,972,411 downwards.
TTATCTAATAACTTGCTGTTTTGCGTGACATAAAATTAAAAATAGGATACATAAGACCATAAAGACAAGAGACAAGCAAGATAGTAGATATTTCTTCAGTCCTTAGGTCCTAGCATTTTTTCTCTCTAATCTTGCTACAGCTTTACATGGTGTGCTTTACTTTCTGCGAAAGAATCTATTACCTCATCGAAGTGTCAAACATTTTGCTACATGAAAAATCAGAATGTCGTTGTCTAATACTGAAAAAGCTGTTAATACAAATGATATCCAAGACTTGTGTGAGTTTTCGATCTGATTACGTATGTTTTCTCACTATCTACTAGATGAAATGAAATAGGCTTGTCTAATATTGCAGCAATTGTAACAACACCAAATAAACGAGTCTGTTTTGGCACAAATGGTCATTTTTATAGCACGAAAGAATATAATTGATGAAGTACCAATATCAAATGCCTATTAGGTCCACTAAAAGCAAAAAGCTTTATGTTAGGAAATAGTTTCACATTTCACTCATACGCTCCGGCTTCTCAAGCGTTAGATCGAAAAATAGTAGCAAGAAATTTTTGTATAAATTTGAAATTGTCACACTCTTCCATAATTTGTGTCCCCATTTCTTATCCTTCCTCATTCTAACAAAAAATCTTGTCATCACTAATTCTGTTACTATTCCTGCCAGTGTCAAGACTGATTCTCTGTTTAACTTCACCAACTCTGCCACATCACCGGTTTTGCTATCTCATGTTTATTCTCCGCTTAGGCATTATTACGTGTTCGTACAACGTGTTTTCCATGCTACTCCCAGAATTCAACTCCAGCGGCTGCTAGCCAGGGACTGTACAACTGGCCCTTACTAGTGTAGCGATCTGGCCAAAAACTTTTCTGTCAAAATTTCATTTTCTTGGAGATACCAAAAAGATAATACGTGATCTTTCTTATCAGTTATTCCTGTTTGTTGTTTATTTCCAGTCTGGTAGTCTGAATCTATGGATTTTGCTAGTAATTATAACAAAGCTGATCATTCGCAAACCCATTCACTCATTCAGCTTTATTCCACTCAGCTCGTACAGTCTCGTCCCCTTTTGTCTGCAGAAAAGCTTATTTCTAGATGTGATTGGGATTCCTCTGGCAGACACATCACGTACTCTATGCACCCATACAAAAATCATAAGTTTATTCATTCAGAAATCAAGAAGGAATGTGTTCAAAAATGTTAAAAAAAATCGACGGATGCGTTTCAAAATCATATGAATAATTGCTAGACCAACATGCGCTGGATGCTAGGCGCTTTGTGAAACAAGGTTTTTTTCCTCAAGTACACAAATTTACCACCCCTCCCCCCTCTTGAAATTGCCGCAGCCCCTACATCCGGGCCTGCTGTGCAGCGTGAATCTGGCAGCTTCGGCGCGGCAGTAAAATTTGTCCGGGTAGCATGTGGCTGCTTGCTGCTACTGCTTATACTGTGTAGCCATATGTCACACTTCTGTAGGCAGAAGCAGGAGAAGGTACTACTCATACGCGACTCAACTGCACACAAGCTCGCTCGCAACTGCTTGAATGAATCTTATGTAAACAGTTGTGACGTCACGTTCATCGGAGGCAATTTGTTGTTACGAAGCATTGCATAGTCTTTCTAAAGCCTTTGACACATCTTGCTGTTGACAGATGCTTGTATGAGCACTGTGTTTTGTTGTTATACGCAACGCATTTCCTTTGCAAATGAAGTTTTTATTTTCGTTTTGTTCTATAGTTCATGTTTTATTGCTTCAGTATTATTCTGCAGTAGCAGGATACAGTAATATCCATTGTTAGAGTATTGGTTCTTACCAGCCAAAATTACAAAAATTTAACTGAAAACTAAAACAATGAAAAATTCTTGGAATTCTAAAAAATTCCCGTGTTTTTCCCACCCCTCCCAGTTGTCCCGTTGAATTATTCCTTAAGCGAGTTTGTTTCAGTGATGAGGCAACGTTTCTGGGACATTAAACAGACATAATGTGAGAATCTGGTGAACTGAACACCCCCATGTGACTAGGGAGCTTCACCGGGATAGTCCAAAAGTGAATGTGTGATGTGGAATCATGCGCAACAGAATAATTGGTCCATTTTTCTTCAATGAGTCAACAATTACTCCAGATGTTTACCTCGAACTTCTGACCGAATATGTAGCACCACAAATGATTTACCTACAACCAACTATCATTTTACAGCAAGATGGTGCACCACGACATTGGGGACTGCCTGTTCGTCGGTCCCTCAATAAAATGTTTCCACGCACATGGACTGGGAGGGATGAGCCAATTCCTTGGCCACTGCATTCGCCAGGTATCACTCCCTTGGACACTTTTTTTATGGGGGTATGTAAAAGATATTGTGTATCAAACACAGATATGGGACATTGCTGACTGGAAGCAAAGGATTCGTAATGCCATTGCTACCATTGATGATGCTATACTACAGCAAATATGGCAAGAAATTGAGTACCATCTTGATGTGCTTCATGCAACTAAAGGCGCCCATATAGATGCCTATTAAACACTATCAAAAAAACTTTTATAAACACTGATTACAATAAAAGAAATGTTGTAATAAAATTTTGAAGTTGTAAAGGGACTTTATGGAAAAACTGTATATTGCAACAGAAATGTTGATTTTGCGTCACAGGTTAACAGACATTAGTACACACCACTGTTGAGAAACTGAATTTATCAGCCCTAGTAGGATCCAGAAACATTAACTAATGACTCAGTCAACAGAATCTGCTCCGTTGACTAAACATACTTCTTAGGATAAAGTCCTGTAGTGATTGTGCCTCTTTGCGGTGCCCTCATGACTTTAGTATACTTTTGTGTATCTATCGAATTTGTTTCCAGAGTGGTATCGAAGTCAGAGTGGCCCAGCCTCTGATATGAATAGTCAAGTTGGTACTATCCGCATATACAAGTGGTTTTAATGTTTTAATGTTTTAATGTACATTTACTGCGCTGAAAATGGCAACACAGTGACTGAAATCTAGATATGCAATAAACATCATTCCTGCTGACACTGTACCCTTTACTACTTCAAATGCTAGTTTTATTTCATTAATTACCTCTATTCACAAAGCAGGTTAGAAATAAGAAGGGTGGTTGTGAAGTTTTCCTTATCACCTCAAAACAAAAAGTTGCGTAATTAACTTTTTTGCTTGTTTGAAGGTACTAGTCTGCAGTCCTGGTACACAATGAAATCCCTGCACACAGTACCATAGTGTGCAGCTAGAGCAGCCAGTTTAGTACGGCACAGCCCATTAAATTAAGTAGGGTATCGTTCAGTGATTTGTTCTCTAAATCCGAAGGGGAACAAGGCTGCAACAATCCATGTTGAGATGGTGGAATTGTATGGTAAAATTGCACCATCATTATATGACACAATGGTTTAGTGGCCCAGACAATTCCATTGCAATCAGGAGCTCCAAATAGTGGCGAACAAAGTGACAGACTATGTTTCTCAGGAGCACTGGTAATAGTAATAGAAACAGGCTCCTGGTTTACGAAGCCAGCGAGTCACAATCGAAGCGACAGTGGATAAAGTGAAAATCGGTCACGAGTCAGTTTTCATCATCTCGGACAAAATTTTTGAATCTGACAAAGGTCACAAGGTTCCGTGCCTTCTGATGTGCTAAACCGAGCAGCAGCGGAAATGTTACAACCGTGTCAGGTCAATGCATACAAATTCCTTAGCCACCTAGTTACCATGATCAGTGAAACTTGAATCAGTACGACTCCGAGACAAAAAAGCAAAGCAAGTAGTGGCAACATTTGGGTTCACCAGCGAAAAGCCAAAATCCAACCATCATTGGGCAAGATGAAGGCCATGGTGTGTTGCTGAAGATTACGGTCGCAACTGGCGAACCATCACAGGACCATATTACCTGACAAGGGTACAGGAAACTGTGAGGATGAAGGGTTTGTGGGAAGCTGCCCAAGGGGTGCGGGTATGCACCACGATGATGTCCGAGCTCATTCTGTGCAGGACACACTCACTCATGGTGCTTACTCGAAATATCAGTGTTTGCCTCACCCCCGTAATCGCTCGACATGACACCCAATGATTTCTTCCTCTTTCCTCTGGTGAAGAAACCATCCTATGGCAGGCACTTCCAGGATAACGATGAAGTTGTTTGCGAGGTGGAACTCTTCCTGAACAGCCAAAAGAGAGGCTTTCCCAATCAATGTCTCCAACACGTCATCCGTAGTTGGGAAAAATGTGTTATATTGATGAGTAGATGTGTAGAGAAGGACTAACAGCATCGCCAAGTTTCATGGACGCATCTGGAGTTTGTTGAGATGATAGTTAAAACTTCATGAACACCCCTCTTATAATTACATATTTCTCTGAGGAGATTATTTTTATGCTGGAGTCATAAATATTGACACACCGTCTGCAGTTGCCTGTTTGTCATAACTCTAACGTAGTATTTTGCCTTGGGACTAACACCCAGGAAGGACACACAAATTGACTGTGGGAAAAGTGCTGCACTCACCGTGATGGGGATATTGAAGCCATCAACAAGACTGATGCTGTAGAAGTCCTGACTGCCCCACCCGCCCAGGTTGACTTCTGCAAACGTTACAGGAGGCTGGCCGCTGGTGCCGTTACACTGCAGCCTCCTGCCACAGTCTCCCGTCTGGCATCTGCCATGCCCGTAGCCATCGAATAAGCAGCCAGTGCGACCCCAGAAGCGGCCTGTCCATCCATCGTCCATGTTGATGGTGACCTGTTGATATACCCCTCGATGAGAATGTAAACTGTAACTTTCCTTTCTTAATGCGACTGGAATTCTTGTTAATTCTTCAACACTGCACGTTTTATGACAGCGTCCCCTACCATATATATCAAATATCCGTTCTTCAAATATCAAGACATTCTTGGCAGTTTATTCTCAAATAAGTAAATGTATTAAACGTAATGATAAAGTTATTAGACTGTGTGAAATAAAGGCTTTTGAGCATCTTTTGCTATTGGAGAATGTAATACTTATTAATTACTGCTTTTTATGTGGTAATGTTTAAGTGATGACAATGACTTTTCTCTTTTTCAATGGAAAATAGAAAATCTTATTTAGGTATCCCTTTGTATTCAGTGGTATTTCCTATAGCAAACTTATATCGCAGAAAAATGACAACCATTTGTGATAAGACTGACAACTTACCAAAGAACCAGGGCGCATCTCCCAACCACCTCCTTTGAGAGTTCCCCTTTCAGCACTGCCAAGGGTGCCCACCCACGCAGTATCTCTGCGTCTGTTCTCGAACACTAAACTCCTTCCTTCACTCAAGGCGGTGACACCCAGCACTAATAACAAAAATGTCATCGCGCTCATCTGGAATACAAAAGGAAGCCAGAGTAAAATTTCACCTGAGAAGTTCGCTAAAACCATGATCATGTCCATATGAATGCTGTGGAACACTGTCAGCCATTTACTCATTCCGCCTCTTAACTTACGTCTGAGGACAGTAGCAGTCCGTGGTACGCTCTAGATATGGAGCAGAAACCTGGGAAACAAGCGCCACTAGAAGGAAGTTACAGAACTTTGTGATGGAATAGAGATAAGAAATGTGGAGGAATCAAAAGGAGATGAAAGTTGTGTGTAGTGCAACATGAAGTCAGTTTACAGTTCTAGCTTAAGAACTGCAGTTAAAATATAAGATCGTCAATATTTGAATGATATAACTCTCTGCTAGATCATTATGTATAATGTAAATAAGAGAGTAATGACCATTTAGCATTGCCCGACTTGACGATATCGCAACAACCTTTGGAAATTCATTCCCGAACTGTTAGATATACCTGTGTTATTTTTGTCTTTTAGTCTGCGGGTAGAGCATTTGGCTACGACATAGATATGAACAGGGCGTTCATGTGGGAAGCATGGCAAATCTGTGTAGCTTATTGACAGTTCTCCATATTCATGTTGACAGATGCTGATCTGATACTCGATTTGTTTGTGTGTATACGTATGTATGTACGTGTGTGTGTGTGTGTGTGTGTGTGTGTGTGTGTGTGTGTGTGTGTGTGTGTGTAAGACTGTTAATATAGGAAAAGACACACAAGACTTATGAAGGTACTTTTAACTGATAAACTGCATAATGACATTCCCTGCAACATTCTGTTAAGCCTGCATGTTGAACAGAAATACTTCCCAGTGACATTACACTAAAAATCTAAATTAGGACAGAGAGATCTAGTCGAGGATCTTCAACACCCGCTATTCAGCTAATATTATGAGTAATTACACCGAAGCAGTTGCTGTTGATATGACAGCAAAACCAAATAACATATTTGTCAAGCCTTATACTATCTTGATAGGACCAGAGGATGGTGGAATCTAAAGAAGCAGGCATTTGTGATTTATGTCTTGATTTTTTTAAGCATGTTCAAAAAAATTTACGTCACTGCTAATTCCATGACTTACACATCGAAGGATGCACATTTACCAACGTGAAAAATGTGAACTTTAAAATGTACATCATTTGCCCTCAATACAGGGTTTTTCATAAGTACTTCCAGGGTTTCAAATGACTACTGTGCAAAACCCATACGACATAAAAGAAAGGACACCTAGCACTAAATCTCTCTGAGTTTCGATTCATAATAAAAGATGTGGTGTAGTTGCAGAGCGCACCACTAAGTGACAGGTGTGTCAAAACATCGGCTCTAACTTGTCACAAGAAATTAGCTCGTCCCACAAGATGGCAACCTAATGAACAGAATTCCAAGGCGGGCCGCTGTCTTTGCGCCTTCCCAGGCAACAGCAGCGACTTCAGTGAACTGCACACATGTAATGACACACTGTCTATTGATATGTCTATTTTCTGTACGTCTTGTAATGTTCGTGTAGTCATCTTCCGAAATCCTGAAGGTACTTGGGAGCATTCCTGTGTACACGTTGATGGAGAGTAGCACAGAGTTTTGAGAAACTTGTGTTTACGACTCCAAATTCTTTGAGATGAAAATTTTCCCTTCCAAAATACTGTGCAAACTGTTATGACAAATGCTCTTGCATGTAATAGTAAGGGATTATAATGACTTGGGAGATAATATGTTCATGGGCAATAAAGGTTTATCTATTACTGTTATTGTTAGGTCCTAAAAATTACAGCTATTACTGCAATCTGTAAATTAGCACATTTACACAGCATGTCTTTCCCCTTCTTAGGCAATCTTCAAATGTGATCAACAGTCTAGGAGTCACGAACTGACATCACATTTGTGGATTTCGGAACAATGCTCTTGGCACGCTACTAGGTAGGGTTCTTTTTTCTTAAGGAAGTATCGTTTATGAATGTAGCATTGTTGCGGTAGGTGATGCACTTTCAATGTCTGGACCTATTGGCTACGCATATACACCAAACAGAAGCAATCATCATAGTTGTTTGTGGTTATTTATAATGCCATGGATAACTGAAAATGTCGCTCCCGGTGTGAAATGCGTGCATTGATTCGTTTGCTGTCTGCAAAAGATATGAAAACATTCTTAAATTCATCAGATTAATTTAATTAACAGAATCTACAGTCGGTTCTTGGTAGAACAACATTATAACAAATGAAAAGCACCAGTTTGCTTTTGTTCTACAATATTACTTTTATTGTTAACCGGTTTTCGGCTTACAAGGCCATCTTCAGCCAATGCTTGAGGATGGCCTTGTAAGCCGAAAACCGGTTAACAATAAAAGTAAAGAAAAAGATTAATTTAATTTATGAAGGAAACACTATGACTGATGGGATGGCAAGAAAGTGGGTTAGAGTACTTGACTGTCAGTCTAATGCTCCTGATGAACTGCAGTGTCAGTGGCCACCTTTCATATCCGAAGACTTGGTGCTGAAAGTTGTAAAGTTCAAGAAAACAGATACTTTATGATTTTGTCCTTAGTTATAGGTTAGTTGGAATGTTTGAAGATTTTCGGGCATAAACGGGAGCTCGCAAAACTGAGGAATCCTCAGCATCTCTTCTGGGTGAGGGAGGCAAGTCGTTGGGCTTCATGTTTAGAAGTGTTTAACATTTTTGGAGTCAGTAGTTCTTTTTCCCTTTGTTATCAATGAAGTTACTTTTCCAATATGGAAAACTTACAAGAACTGGCACTCCCGTCTGCAGACCTGGAATTCTATTGCTTATTTTCTGGTTTTCTAGGCGATTGTTACTGTGTAGTAGCCACAGGCCTTATTTAAAATCATTGGGCTATCGGTTGGCTGCTGTTGATGTTCATCGAAAGAGATGAAAATTTAAGAAAATAAATTATTATTATTTTTTTGTGGAACCTTAAGTGTGGTGTTGTGACTGGCAGATCTGTTGACCTTGACGTCTAGATCTGTAGGACCAATTTGAGAAGCAAATCTTTAAGACCATAAAACGTTTCAGTACAGGAAATTACAATATAAGAGTAATAACAAAAACATGGTTCAAATGGCTCTGAGCACTATGGGACTTAACTACTTTGGTCATCAGTCCCCTAGAACTTAGAACTAATTAAACCTAACTAACCTAAGGACATCACACACATCCATGCCCGAGGCAGGATTCGAACCTGCGACCGTAGCGGTCTCGCGGTTCCAAACTGTAGCGCCTAGACCCGCTCGGCCACTCCGGCCGGCTCAGTAATAACAGATAAAATGTTTATGAACCCATAAAAGACAAGCCATAAGTTTAGGTAAACGTAATCAACAATATAACATAGGATTCAGTTTAATATTTCAAGTAACTCCTCAACAGAATAGAAGGAGTGACCCATGAGGAAACACTTCAGTTACAACTTGAAAGCATGTGTATTAATGGTAAGATTTTTGAATTCTTGTGGTAGCTTATTTAAAATGGATGCAGCAGTATACATAACACCTTTCTGCACAAGAGTCAAAGAAATGCGATCCAAATGCAGGTTGGATTTCTGCCTATTATTAACTGAATGAAAGCTGCTAATACTTGGGAATAAGATGATATTGTTAACAAGAAACAACAAAAAAATATATTGAGAGGCCAGTGTCAGAATATCCAAACTTGTGACGAGCGATCAACAGGAGGTTCACAAAATTACACAACTTATTGCCCCAACTGCCCGTTTCTGAGCCAAAAATATCCTTTTAAAATGGGAAGAGTTACCCCAAAATATAATACCATACGACATAAGTGAATGAAAATAAGCAAACTAGACTACTTTTCGTGTCGAACAATCACTTATTTCAGATGCCGTTCGAATAGTAAAAATGGCAGCCTTAAGTCTTTGAACAAGATCCTGAATGTGGGCTTTCCACAGCAGTTTACTACCTATCTGAACACTAAGAAATTTGAACTGTCCAGTTTCACTAATCATATGCTCATTCTGTGAAAACATCGAGTTTTGTTGAATTGTTAAACTGTAAAAACTGAGTCTTGGTGTGATATAGCGTTAATTTATTTTGTACAAGCCATTAACTTATGTCATGAATTGCACTCTTTGAAACAGAGCCAATGTTGCACACAACATGCTTTACTACCAAGCTAGTGTCACCAGCAAACAGAAATATTTTAGAATTACCTGTAATTTCCCCCCCCCCCCCCATTTGACCGTGCCCCACTGAGACCCCCCACATCACAGTCATTCTCAACAATGTGAATAATGCCCTTTTGCTGTTTGTTGTTAAAGTAAGAGGTGAAATAATTGTGAAGTACTCCTCGTATTCCATAATGGTTCAACTTCTGGAGCAATATTTTGTGATCAACACAATCAAATGCCTTGGTTAAATCAAAAAAGATGCCTACCGCTCGAAACCTTTTGTTTAATCCACCCAGTACCTCACAGAGAAAAGAGAATATAGCATTTTCAGTTGTTAAACCACTTCTAAAGCCAAACTGTACATCTGATAGCAAATTATGTGATATAAAATAATCAATTATCCTTATCAAACAATGGAAAATCCAGGATGGAATATAACAATACGAGAGAAGGAAAGTTGCTACTCACCATATAGCGGAGAAGCTGAGTCACGATAGGCACAATAAAAAGATCCACACAATAATAGCTTTTGGCCATTAAGGCCTTTGTCAGCAGTAGACACGCACACACAATTATCCTTACATACACAACCTTTTCAATAACTTTAGCACACAATGATGACATAGAAATGGGTGTAAAATTGTCTGCATTATCCCTTTCTCTCTTCTTGTAAAGCAGCTTTACTACTGAGTACTTTAATCGTTGAGGAAACGGACCATTCTTAAAGGAAAAGTTACAAATATGGCTAAGTATAGAGCTAACATGTGCAGCACAGTACTTTAATATTCGTCTGGGCACTCTATTATATCCATGAAAGTCCTTACTCTTCAGTGATTTAATTATTGACTCAATCTGCCCCTTGCCAGTATCACAAAGGAGTATATGAGACATCAATATCGGAAATGCATTTTGCAAGGGAGTTATATGGTTATATTATTCTCTGTAGAAACTAAGCTTTAAAAAAAAAAAAAAATCACCAGCAGTACTCATAAAATGATTGTTAAATACTGCACATAAATCTGGCTTATCAGTAACAGAAATATTTTTACTACGAACTGATTTTATATCGTCGACCTTGTGCTACTGACCAGACACTTCCCTCACTAGTGAGCATTGAAACGCGTGTGTATTCAGTACCAGCGATGGCGAGGCATGACAGAATCTCTGACCAGACAGTTATTTATCGTTGCTAGTCTGCGCTTGACCGCGCGGGAGTGCAGTTGTGAGTTGGACTCAGTCGGAAGTAGTGTGTGAGGTGTCGGCGGGCGTCGACATGGGTCTCTGGTCACGGCTCGGGACGGGGTATATTGTTAAATAGGGTCTCAGGTCACGGTTCGGGACGGGGTATATTGTTAAATAAGGTAATGAAGCAGCATTGCGCTCAGCCAATAACATCTGTTAATTGTAATTAATTTGTTCAAGAAATGCCCCAATAATAATTTTGTTTTCAAAGCAATCGTTTTTAAGAAAAGAATCATTACAATTCAAACAATATTTCCTATGGTTTTCCTCCCACAATCAATTTATCAGATTGATTATTGCACGGGGCCTAAGGTTAGCGATGCTGCCGTATTATTGTGGGTTTAATGATTAATCTTGATTTCTTAATTTTTGTGTCGAGTTTACATTGAGCCATTATTTTTCAATATTTTGTAGCGAAGGTATAGTCGCTTTTATTTCAATTTAACGATGTTTTGTGGGAGCTCAACAACATTTGGGTCATTATTATTCTATAATTTTTGTGGGGACCAAATATTTGGCACGTTTTCATTATCATAGACTTTTCTTTTATTTCTGCGGGGAGGTTACACTTAGCACGATGTCCATTAACATTTAAATATAAATTTCTTTTATTTCTGCGGGGAGGTTACAGCATATGGTTTGTTATCCTGTGAATTTGCTATCTATTTGCGTACCACATCCTCTTTGGCTCCCTAATAACATTTTTCAGCACTTTACAATACTGTCTGTTTTATCTTTGAGGAGGTTACCTGCGGAATTTGCAAGAGACCAATTTGGATCAGATTTCCTTAACTATAAGGCACGATCAAGAAGTTTGCGTTCGAAGGCCGTACAGTCCAGAACCGGTATGACAACCAGGTAAATTCACTGTGAACATTGAGGCAATTGTCCCACCAATGCACCAGGTTGAAGATACTGTTTTGTAAAACACCTCATCCTGCTGCAGTTCTTAACTGCCTGCTGCAGGTCCTTGTCCCGACAGGAATCTTAGACCTTTTTTAAGGGACTGAAGCTTGATTTTTGCATGGAGGGAGGTGGAGTGAGGGGAGACGAGGACTATAGGATGGGTGCGTGAGTGTTCCCGACTTGAGTCTCCCAGCTGAGGCTGGCATACTAGATCGACCAGCTTGTTGTGTCATATCACGATCTTCATGGAACTTGGCACAGCATTTCACAACGGAGTGTTTCGACAAACATGATGCCGCTACATATTCTTCAGTCTCCGATGTATGTCAACCGTTGTTTGTCCTTTGGCAGCCAAGAAAAGAAAAACATCATTTTGGCCCAGTTTGGACGGACTTTAACGCATAATTCACGTTTTCGCATTTATCGCATGCACGTTGGAAACATATGAATGCCACATTAATCCCTTGTCTACATGTCGGTGCTTATATACCTGAATTGGAATTGTGCTATGTTGTATATACGCCACAGCAAAGCCCTCAGACACAATATTTTTGAGTGCCCCCTTACAGAGCGCTACACGGCATTTTATTTTTGATGTTGGAATAGTGACAAGTTTAACCCAATCTCACAGGCCAAAATTAGGCTGGCGACCAGATTAAGACTGTTTTGTAACAACAGCAATGCAGAAAATTAGTCCAATTCCGCCCATAAACGTTACCTAGTTAATCTTCATAACAATTCTTCAAGTTATTTGTCTCGTGTGCCAAAGAGTGTGCGGATTTTGCTCACGGTTGCAAGTGAGATGTTACTCGAAACCACCTCTTCTAGGCTGAGACAAAGGAAAGTTTCAAAGAGCGAAGTCCAGTCAAACAATTTCAGCCCAGAAAGACATATTTACTATTTTCTGAGCTAAGCAGGTGTGTTGCTTGTGGATTCTTTGTTCCACGGTAGCACCTTCAACTAAAAGATGTATTGTGATATATCAACTAAACTTCGCCGAGCACTCAAAGCCGAAAGGTATGATAAGATAGTTAATGGATTTTCATTGCTTCATGGCGACTAACAACATATGGCCCAAGTAGAAGGTTCCATATAGCCCTTATCTAATGTCCACTGCTCGCCATTTTTTCATGCACTTAAACAAAATTTCAACATGGCTGGCAGTACAACAAAGATAATGTTAAAACGGTCATTCAGAAGTGGTTAGCCAATCAGGTAACTGATATTTATGAGATGGAATTTGGTAAGTTGGTTGTTAGTTACTACAGCTGCCTCAATTTTGGTGGAAATTAATTTGCAGAGCAGTTAAAGGTACAGGCTTTGATGAAAATCAGTTTTGCGTTTTTACACATAATATAAAAACTGTACCTACTTAAAGACAACTCATAATTTAAAAAAATGAACTACAATACATTGTGAGTAGGTGCTGCTTCTGCATCAGCCTTCCTCTATTGCAACAGGACTTGTGCATAATCGAACTGTCCAGAATAACAGTTTCGTGCCAGAATGAGAGCCTGCGAATATGTGCAGTTCTTATATGAAGGATGTTGCTGTGGTGGGCGGACGTCTCGGCTTGTGGCTCTCGTGCGCATCGTGTTGTTATGTGGCTGGCAACTGGCAGACAGGCAGGCCTCGAGGCTGGCTGGGTGGCAGGTAAGTACATTGACCGTGTTCGCCTTGCTGTTGGTGGCTGGTGGATGGGTGGCCCGGGCAGCGCAGATTACCCTGTACCGTCTGCCGTCTGGGTGACACGTGGCGCGGCCACTCCCAGCTACGGCACCATTCCACCTGGCTGCACCCGTCATAACGAGATGGCTGCAGTGGCCTTTGTTGATGGCGGCGTGGGGTGGCAGGCACACCCCACTCCGCTATCATAGTCCCAACCCTTACCCTCGTTGTTCTATGATGATGAGCCTCAGAAGCCAGGAAGCCTTGGGGGTGGCCTGTAGCATAGCAGGAGGAAGCATTAGGATCTGCAGCAGTGGCAGTGCCAGCAGAGATGCACAGCAGGTAATAAATAAGCGCAGCTAGCAAAGGGTCTGTGGGGGGGGGGGGGGGGGGGGGTGGCAGAACCCACTTGGCACCACCGCTGCCGGCAATCCATCGTGCGCATGTGCACGTGGAGTCTGGGCCACGCGACAATGCACTGCACTGCACTGCAAAAAATACTGGAGCGAGCGCGGTCAGTACCACCACCACTGCCGCAGTGCAGCCGTGCACTCGAAGCCAAAGAAAAATCTCGCTGTGCATGCAGAAGGCACCCACGGCACGTCAAGGAGACAGGGGCTTTTCCAATCAGAGTCTCGCCACAGAAGGGCTTGGTGGCTGCACTCTAGTCAGTTATACCAACTTTGCCCCCAGTCGCTGTGACAATACGACGTGGCTCACATCTTTTCTTTCCTGTGGCTGCTTTTGCTCAGGTAATGAGGCACTCCCGGAGTCATCCTCGCTGCTACATGACATCTTTTGCATGAGATCCTGAGTTTGCGATCATGGAGACCTTTTTATTGTATCTCATTTCTCAAATTCGTGGGCTTCTCTAACACGTCATTCACAGCGTGTTATAGTACACTGATTAGTCTGAGATGGGTGTAAAGGCCTTCTTGCACAATGGGTATTTATTTATCTAATGTGAGAAAGAGAAACAAAATCTGATACATAACATCACTAGCTACAAATGACATCATTAAAAGTTATAATGATCACACTTTAGAGCATTAAGCTAGGCAGACCATATTGTCCTCGGACGGTCCATACTCTGACAAAGTGGGCTTATAACTCATGATGATTAGACATGAAGCATTTGCATAGATACTGTTTAAGGGTGCCGAAGTTTGAACAATTACAAGTTCAATATTTCACATGAATATATTGCCAATTTATAGAGGGTGCACTGAAGATATCACACAAATGATGTAAAACAAATAAAAATATTTCCAGAATGAGATTTTCACTCTGCAGCGGAGTGTGCGCTGATATGAAACTTCCTGGCAGATTAAAACTGTGTGCCCGACCGAGACTCGAACTCGGGACCTTTGCCTTTCGCGGGCAAGTGCTCTACCAACTGAGCTACCGAAGCACGACTCACGCCCGGTACCCACAGCTTTACTTCTGCCAGTACCTCGTCTCCTACCTTCCAAACTTTACAGAAGCTCTCCTGCGAACCTTGCAGAACTAGCACTCCTGAAAGAAAGGATATTGCGGAGACATGGCTTAGCCACAGTCTGGGGGTTCGCAGGAGAGCTTCTGTAAAGTTTGGAAGGTAGGAGACGAGGTACTGGCAGAAGTAACGCTGTGAGTACCGGGCGTCAGTCGTGCTTCGGTAGCTCAGTTGGTAGAGCACTTGCCCGCAAAAGGCAAAGGTCCCGAGTTCGAGTCTCGGTCGGGCACACAGTAAATAAAAATATGTCGAAATTTACAGGGCTAATTAAATTTTGGATATTTTCTTTTCATCTCTCTCTCTCTCTCTCTCTCTCTCTCTCTCTCTCTCTCTCTCTCTCTCTCTCCAACCATCCATCTATAGCGCGAGTCGTCCTCGCACCTGTCAAACTTTTTTCTATCTCTATCGATTATTAACTCATAAAAGAAAAGTTAATTCTCTTGTAAACAACTACCGCGAACTTCATTTTGGGTGTTCATTGGAATAATTTGCAAAACAAATCAGCTACTGTAAAATTCTCTTTATGCTCTAAAGCCTATTCATGACAATGAATAACTACTGCTGCATTGACTCTTGAGAACATGACAGTGAATGAAGGTGAATACAGTAATCAACACACAGAAGACAGAGAGGGGAGTATGCATGCTGACCCAAGTATCTCAATGCCATAGCTGTTTGCAGAGACAGACATAACTGTAGGAAAAAAAATATCCTATTGGGAATTAACTACTGCCTGTTAACTGCACTAGAAACTGAAAAAAAAGGAGGAAGGATCGACTCATTTATGTGGGAGATGTTTCGACCTTAGATGGTGGTGGTGGTGGTGGTGGTGGTGGTGGTGGTGGTGGTGGTTAGTGGTTAACGTTCCGTCGACAACGAGGTCATTAGAGACGGAGCGCAAGCTCGGGTTAGGGAAGGATTGGGAAGGAAATCGGCCGTGCCCTTTCAAAGGAACCATGCCGGCAATTGCCTGAAACGATTTAGGGAAATCACGGAAAACCTAAATCAGGATAGCTGGAGACGGGATTGAACCGTCGTCCTCCCGAATGCGAGTCCAGTGTACTAACCACTGCGCCACCTCGCTCGGTTCCGACCTTAGACCAGAAGCAGTAGTGGCAGCTTAAAAGGTTGGCAATCAGTGCTAAGGACTTCTCCAGAACAATAAATGTATGACCTAAATTTAGAAAGATGATTGCAGTAAGAACTTGTATTCCCTCTGGAGGTTTATCAAGACTTATATTTCTTCAGAATGACCTGTGATTATTTTATTTCAACTTAAAAACTTGTGAATAGAACTGAAATTATCGTTAATCCATAGCAAAAAAAGAACACCTGGCTTTTAATGTCACTTCCCACTCGGATTAGACGTTACATGTATTGAACATTATTAAACACTTTTGGATTTACTTGTTCTCTAAGTTGCTATTAGTATGTTGCTACGAGTGTCAATATATGTTGTTTTGTGAATAAGGCTTTCATACTGCAGACGATAAGATGGAATACTTTTCAAATATATGAACATACTACACAATATAAGAATTTTTAATTGAATGTTCGATATGTTACCTATGTTTCTTGTACAGCAATGTATGACCTAAAGTGCAGTAGTGTGAACAGTGTATACTTTTTCAGTGCAAACTCGACGAATGGGTTCTTTTAAATGCCAGACATAATAATGAGTATGTCTAATAACCAAGAGTCTCAAGTAGCGATGTAAGGTAGATGTGAAATTATCAAATTTTGCAACCTCACAATGTCCTCTAAGCCGCCTGAGAAAGATTTAGTCCCCGTGTGCGTGTCAAGAACACGGGGAAGGTGCAGCGGCGTAGCTGCGTGGCAGCGTGGGGATAAAAGCGGTCTGCAGCGATCGAGCCGGCAGCGAGACACGAAACGCTGCACTGCCCCGGCATTGTGGTTAGCCTAATTACATACCACTTGCTATAAAAATCAGGCGTGCCGCGGTGGCTGCGGCGCTGTTTGTGCCTCGTCATTGTCGCGAACGCCTAATCCAAGTAAGTCCGTTTAATGGTTTAAACTATACGAGGTTTGTCCGGAAAATACGTATAAAAGTTGAATAATGTCTTTATGTTACAAGCTGCAGTCACCGCCACGTGGGAGTGTGCGGCAGCTTGTTGACAGTTGCCCTTTTTCTCCTGCCGTCGGCATGGGGCTCTGATTGAGGAACAGCGCGTCAACATCAAGTTTCTTGCAAAGCTAGGCAAGAATGGCCGTGAGATTTTTGAGTGTTTGAAACAGGTTTACGGAGACAATTCTCTGAAGGAAGCAACCGTGAACAAGTGGTTAAAAAGGTTCCGGGATGGCCGAGAAGTGAACGATGACCCTCGCCCAGGACGCCCGTCGACATAGAGTTCCGATGGAAATGTTGAACGAATTTGTGCTTGTGTTCTTAAAGACTATAGATTGATAGTCAGAATGATTGCTGACGAGCTGTCAATCCCCCAAACAATCGTGCACGAAATCCTGACACAAAAACTTGAAATGAAGAAATTGTGTGCGAAAATCGTACCGAAGCTCTTGACGCCAGAACAGAAAGCAAAGAGGGTTGAGTGCTGTGAGGATTGGTTGGAAGCAGAGGAACGAGGGGACTTTCTCAACCGAGTCATCACTGGAGACGAGTCCTGGTTTTACGAATTCGATGTGGAGCTCAAATCTCAAAGCAAGGAATGGAAACTAGCAGGAGAACCGAGAACAAAAAAGTCGCGAAAATCAAGGTCCAATGTGAAGACAATGTTGATTGTTTTCTTTGATTCTAGGGGCATTGTTCACAAGGAATTTGTCCCTCCCGGCCAGAGAGTGAACGGAAATTTTTATGTTGTAGTTCTGACACGTCTCAGAGCTCGTGTGGCCCGAGTTCGACCGGAGTTGGCAAAAGGGCAGGTGGATCCTTCATCACAACAATGCGCTCGCTCACACGTCGCTCGCTCGTTTTGCGCGAGTTTTTGGCCCGAAGCTCAATCACCGTGACAGACCACCCGCCTTATTCACCCGATTTAGCCCCGTGTGACTTCATGTTCCCGAAATGCAAAATGGTGCTTCGGGGGCGGCACTTGGGAGATGTGGAAGCCATCAAGGCGGAAACGACACGGCAACTGAACAACATCACAACTGAAGACTTTCAGTAAAGTTATCAACAGTGGAAACGGCGTTGGCAGAAGTGTATCGCGTCTCAGGGCGGGTACTTTGAAGGAGGCCATATTGTAATACCTGAATAATTGTAAAATAAAGTTATTATTCAACTTTTATACGTATTTTCCGGGCAAACCTTGTACCTACACTTGAAAATGACTGCACAGTCAAAACTGTGCCGTAGTAAAAAGTACTACATAAAAGGATATTCTATTGCAAGTAATGACACGCAGTGTGGTAGATTATCGCCATTCTGAAAATTTGTTTTGGCCGTGGACCCCGTTGGAACTAAGATGTTGCAGAAATCCGGAAGAAAGCCCAGTGTGCGTGTTGTTGGTTCCTGCGCCTCCTTTATTCTGTGTGACTGCTGTGTTGGAGATCCCGCTGTCCAAGCAGCGCGGCACCGCTGGCCTGGGCAGCGACGCTCCGCCCCCGCCGCCTTCTGGAGACGCCGCCGCCGCGCGCCATTCCCAGCGCTGGAAGAAGGCGAAGCAGCGATACGAGGCACTCGACTGCCACCATCGTCCGCGGAACAGACGTGACGGGTTTGAAAAATGGTTGTGCACGTCTCACTCTCATGCCTCGTGAGATGCAGTATCTTTCAACTTCCCGTCTAATTGCATTTTTAGTTTGTTTTCACGTCGTTGTGTGTACTGATTAAGATTTTTTCACACCACTGAAGCGATGAAAATGAGCCCACTATATTCACGCTTTCTTGAAAGATGATTCCACACAACAGGAGAAATACAGCACAGAGTGAATTTTGTCGAACGTCCCACCCCCTCTTGTCTTTGAAGAAGGAGCAGCTTTCACCCAGAGTCAGGACAGACTTGTGGGGAAGTAATGGAGTTTATAAATTCTGGTAACGTTACGCGAAGGGGAATAACAAATAAATCGCATTCAAGAAGAGAGTGGCGGCTTAAGACTGTAGAATTTACTGTGCGAGTAACTAATCAATTAGCCTGGAATCAACTGGCGACGTATAACTAGATTCTGATTGGAAAGAATACATAATTAATCACAGTCAACGCGTTCGCCCGGAAAACTGTTTTGTTCTTTCTTGAAGACGTTTGATGCTGCAAAATCTGGCACGATAGAACGTGGAATGTTGGGAAACATAACACTGATGATGGTGTACCTGATTCAAGGACCCATTTCACAATAAATAAAATGATATTCAGATTGTTAGTGCAAATTCGTTAACTTTGAAGATACATATAATAAGTGATTTCCTGTGAATATCGTGTTCCTTTATTTTCTGTTTTTCTTTCTTTCGACAAGTATGTGATCCCTTGATAAACAGAAATGTCCTGTTTGATAGCGGATACAACTTTTCCTTCTTTTTTTTTCGAAAACTCGGAAAACTCTGATTATTTATTTATTCTTTACCCATGGAATCCAGCTGAAAATCCAGCTGAGAGTATTGGGTGTGTCATACAGTAGGCTATTAACATCAAACTTGATTTCATTATATATAAATGAAACAAATAATTAATTACTATTTGTTCCCCATATCCACTGGCGAGGGCCGTCCTCGAGTACCACAGCGCTTGATGGATCACTGAAGATTTTTTTTTTTTTTTTTTTTTGTGGTTTTAGGGCGCACAACTTCATTGGTCATTAGCGCCCAGACTACGTTAGGAATGCACCGCGAGGCACAAGTTTAAAACAGCAACTAAAAGGGAAAACACGATAAAAGACAGACTGACAGGCATAGGATTAAAAAAAAAAAAAACAGCATAATCAAATGTCCTTAGAGAGGTTTGTCAAGTTGATAAAACGAAGAACGCGAGCAGCTGCTCGTGGGTCATCCGCTAAAATGGCATCTAGAGTACATGGCAGGCCAAGATCAAGACGCAGCGTGTTAAAATCCGGACAGGACATTAAAATGTGGCGGACCGTCAGCAATCGCCCAAATGGGCAGAACGGCGCCGGCGCAGCCGTCAGCAGATGGGGATGGCTGAACCGGCAGTGTCCAATTCGTAACCGGGCCAAAACGACCTCCTCCCGTCGAGAAGTGCGGAAGGAGGACGTCCAAGCCGCGGGAAGAGGTTTCAAGGCCCGAAGCTTGTTGTCCGTAAGTGCAGCCCAATCGGCATGCCACAGCGATAAAATGCGCCGACAAATGACCCTGCTACAATCTGACGAAGGGACACAACAAGAAGCTGTCCAAGGCTGGAGGACCGCAGCCTTGGCCGCAGCATCTGCAGCTTCGTTCCCAGGGATACTGACATGGCCAGGAACCCACATAAAGCTAACCGGAGAACCGACGTCCACCAGCTGCTGAAGAGAGCGTTGGATCCGGTGCACGAAAGGGTGAACTGGATACGGATCACTGAGGCTCTGGATGGCGCTCAGGGAATCGGAGCAGATGACATGAGCAGAATGTCGGTGGTGGCAGATGTAAAGAACAGCCTGGTAGAGGGCAAAGAGCTCAGCTGTGAAGACTGAACAATAGCCATGGAGCCGGTATTTGAAACTTTGTGCCCCGACAATAAAAGAACACCCGACCCCATCATTGGTCTTAGAGCCATCTGCATAAATGAAGGTCATATTAATGAACTTCGAACGAAGTTCGACATAACGGGAGTGGTAGACCGAACCGGGGGTAACCTCCTTTGGGAGCGAGCTGAGGTCAAGGTTGAGACGCGTATGTCTCATATGTACCAGCGATGGTGAGGCATGACAGAATCTCTGACCAGAGAGTTATTTATCGTGGCTAGTCTGCGCTTGACCGCGCGAGAGTTGAGTTGCAGTTGCGAGTTGTACTGAGTCGGAGTTGTGTGTGAGGAGTCGGCGGGCGTCGACATGGGTCTCTGGTCAAGGTTCGGGACGAGGTATATTGTTAAATAAGGTAATGAAGCAGCATTGCGCACATCTGATAATGTAATGTATGTTAATTGTAATTAATTTGTTCAAGAAATGCCCCAATAATAATTTTGTTTTCAAAGCAATCGTTTTTAAGAAAAGAATCATTCCAATTGAAACAATATTTCCTATACTTTTCCTCCCAGAATCAATTTATCAGATTAATTATTGCACAGGGCCTAAGGTCAGCGCAGCTGCCCTTATAAAATTTATCAGGTTGATCTTAACGTTCATTTTTTGGGGCCTTACATTTTTTGCACATTTTTATTATCATTGAGTTTTATTACTGTGGGAAGCTAACATTTGGCACTATTTGCAATTCTACTCAATTCTTTTCATTATCATTTCTGCGGGGAGGTTACACTTTGCGACATCCGGACCAGGATCGTATTTCTTTGAGAATCTTCTGAAAAGTAGCCTGATATCTGCTCTTATTTAATAAAATATAATTAGCATTTGGCGCAACACTTACTAATTTTGTGACTTTCTTTCCTCAGATCATCGGCAATTCGTTGCTCTTTGTTGTATTTGTATCTGTTGGATTTTGCTTTGTCTTTGTCTCATTAGTGAATAATTGTGATTTGTGTAAATATGCCGCGAAAAACTGTTAATAGTACATCGCGAGGTATAATGAGTGAAATAACCGAATTAAACAACTTGACCGATAGTAATTGTGACACGCAGTGTAATGATGACAATCGTCCATTTATTGACAATCAATATGTACCGACCACCAATGTTGATTTTGATCGTAGTGATGAACAGACGAATTCAATTCTGTCCTCTGTTAATTTGACGACAATTGATGACGCGGGGCGCTCTGTTGCAATGAGCGCTGCCCAGCTTAGCACAACCGGTTTGCAAAATTCACATAACGAACAGGCGAATTTTTCTAATGAAAATGAACAGGATACACAAAGTAGGACGGATTTATTTAACTCCAAAATAGTGACTGACAGTGTACATCCGACTGGCAAACCTTTTTGTAAATTACAGATTGACCAAATGGTCACACAAAATGCGACAATTTCAGACACACCATCAAACAGTACAGAGAATGGAGTAGGTAATATTGGATTGGATCAAATTATGGCATTTTTTAAACAACATAATGAAAAACTAGATAACAATTCTAAAAAACAGAGTGAAGATTTTAAACAACAACTTAATGAAAATTCCGAACAACAGAGTGAAGACCTCAAACAACAACTTAATGAAAATAACGAAAATCTCAAACAACAGCTTAATGAAAAATTAGACAACAATTCCAGACAGTTAAATGAAAAATTAGACAATTCCAGACAGCTTAGTGAACAGATTAGAGCCGTTGCCGCGCAGTGTCATGATACTAAGGAACAATTACGTGTGGAAATTGAGGCTTGTGCTAGGAAAAGTTGCGAAGAAATTAGGTCCGTTTCTCAGGAATTAAGGGATATGCAAACAGCCACAACAGAAACACTTAGAGAGGAAATTAGCGCAGTCGGTAAACAATGCTCTGAAAAAGCAACACAATTACGCGACGAGTTTAAGCTAATGACAGCAGAACTTTCGTGCACAATGGATGCAAAGATAGACGCGAAATTCGACCAACAGAACACTCAAATTGACGAACGTTTTAATCAACACCTACAAAACAGTGATACGCGTTTCCATAAATTTATACAGGCACAGAATAAAGTAAAACGTCAAGTAATGGAAACAATCACAGCACAGAGACAGGAAGACAAACGTAAATTGTTTGCGAAGGCAAAAACATACGTAGACAACAATATTGCTACAGTGTCCGACGAAATTAATACCATCAAACAGTTGAACATAGAATTACGTGATGAAATTTCTGATCTTAAATCAGAAACAGATACACACACAGCAGATATTCAGACAGTGACAGACAAATTCGAACAATTAGAACTAACACAGGATTCCGATGTCGTGAAAGCTGACGTTCAAAAATTGAACGAAACCACACGTAAATTACAAAAACAGATTAATGCTTCTGACAGTAAAAACGATGATCAGGCAAAAATACTGACTGAAAAATATGATGAATTGGCCAGTCGTATTCATGTTATCGAAAGTAATAATGACAATAGGTCAGACGATACTGCACCGATTTCGTTTAACCGAACACCTGAATTCCAAAATCTACAACGGACAATCAATGAGATCAGTTAATCTAATAATACATTACGTAGAAAATTGTCAAGTTTACAGCAAGAAGTAACAGAGATGAAAAATATTTCAGTTAATAACACATCACAGCAGATGCCACTTGTCGAACATTTGTCAGACTCATGCAGCGCGTATAATTTGGGTAATCTACAGAGCCACAGTTCAACAGATTCTCTTACAATCCTGAACCTGTTCCATCATACAGAGACGATAATTTTGATTACAAACATTTTCTGTCAGTGAGAAAATTTAAAGTGTTTAAAAATGACAGAACACAGATTCACCCACTGGATTGGATACAACAATTTAGTTTTGCTTTTCCACCGACTTGGCCTGTAACACACAAACTTGAATTTATTTGCAGTTTTTTGGAAGGCAAACCGGCAACTCGTATGAGACCGATCGCGAGACAATGTTACTCGGTAGAAGAGTTTCAGAATGCTTTTCTGTCAGGGTATTGGTCGAAGACGACACAACGCGGAATTAAATATCAACTAATTAGCTTGCCAAATTATGAGAACTCAAATTTTCCCAGTGTCATGCAATTTTTTGAGCACATGGTCCAACAAAACCAGTACCTAAATGAACCGTACAGTGAATCTGCACTTATTCAATTATGTATCTCTAAATTACCACGATCATTAAGAGTGTCACTTCTAACGGGTCAGCAAAAAGAAAATATTTCGGCATTCAGCGATCTATTGCAGCTTTTAGAAGTGCAGCAATCAGATTATTCCTTCGTAAACAAAAATTTTTCATATAACAACCAAGGCCAACAAACATACAGTAATTACGATCAGCCACGTAATTTCAATAGCAAAGGTAATAGACGCTTTAGGAACGACAACCACCAGAACTTTAATAACAGACACAATTTTAATTATCAATATTGTCAAAATTATCAGGAACAGGAACCACATTTTAGTAACAATAGAGGTTTTTCACAACAACAGCAACAAAACCAGCCGGTTAGCATACCTAACCAACAATGTAATGCACAAGGTCACGCTAACTTTAATGTTTCGCCGCGTGGACGTATAGTCCCTGGTACAACAAATAGTAACGCACGGCAGCAAAGGAACAACTACGTACAGAAAACATAGTATTTCAATTCCTATCGCAATGCACCGTATAGAAATGACTATTACGACAGATGTGAAAATAATGAGGACAATTTTCAGCGTACGTTTAATAACAGTCGGTCTTACCAGCAGCAAAATGATCAGCAACAACATATTCTGATGAATGAATCAGACAGTAGGTATCATCCAGAGCGTAATACGTCTGGAAGAAATAATAGAACAGTTCAAATAGTCGAAATGCCACAGAATCGTCCTGACAATAATGACACGTCAGATAGAATTTGACTAGATACAGTACAGGTCGCATCTTCCAATAACACAAGCACTAGTTTTGACACGCAGAATGTTGTTCACGAAAATGTTATTACTTTTGACGATATCAGAGACACTCTTTTGCAGGAAAGACCAGTTGTTCAGAAAACCATTTCACATCCTGTCATCGAAATTAAAATTGGTTCATTGAAATTTTCAGCGGAAATGATTCCGGATCACCTATGTCAGTAATAAATGAAGAAACTTTCAACGAATGTAACAAAGAGAATACCTATCCTACATTACCATTAGGCAAAACGAAAGTGAAAGGAGCAGTATCGAGTAAAGGAGTAGATGTTAAATTACAGACGCATTTATCATTTTGTATTGCAGGTCATACTTTTCACTCAAATTTTTGGATTGTTCCTTGATTGACAACAGACGTTATTTTGGGTACTAATTTTCTGGTACAAGACGACGCAATTATTGATTTTCAAAATTCCTATTTAATGTTGAAGGACGAGAATGTACAATTGGCTTTGGAATTTCAGCACTCATTATCTGCAGAAGAACAGACAATTAATCGCACAGAGGTCATTTCCGTATCACGTAGCATTGACTGTGATTCCACATTGTTCACGGATACGTACGTACATAACTATAATACTCCAGACGAAGCTGACTATGACGTTATACAGATGATTTCTGATAAAGTTAGAGCAGTGCAAATACAGACGACGAACGGACGCAACTACACAAAATTCTTTTACAGCAAGCTCCAGTTTTTGACAACATTCCTGGTACTATGTCCGGTTTTATTTATGAATTTCAAGTCAAACAGCACGACACATTGAAAGCAAAGCATTATCCCATTCCGTATATTCATAGAGAACAGGTTAAGAAAGAATTGCAGGATATGCTTGACCAAGGAATTATAGAACCGGCAGTTAGTCCGTACATAAACCCGCTACATATTGTTAAGAAAAAAGATGGCTCACTTCGCCTCGAGCTTGATTCACGTCACATCAATGACATAATTATTAATGAAACAGATTGACCACAGACATTAGAGGAACTTCTACAGAAATTTCACGGTACTGCTATTTATTCTACATTAGATCTGAAATCGGGATTTTGGCAAATTCAGCTCCATCCGAATTGCAGAAAATACACAGCATTTCTCTGTTTTGGTGATTGTTATCAATTTTGTAAATTACCGTTCGGCTTAACTATTTCTTCTGCAGCTTTTATTCGCGGTTTAAACACAATACTTCCGACAGAACTTCAAGGCAGAATCACGACGTACGTAGATGACATTCCTATTGCAGAAGCTAACTGGACTGAACACAATCTGATTCTAGAACAACTGTTGCAAACTTTTCATGCTCAAGGACTCACAGTTAATCTCAGTAAATCGCACTTTGGCAAAACTACTACAAAATTTCTTGGACACGTAATTTCAGCAGAAGGCATTGCGCCTGATCCGGAAAAACTTCAAGCTCTACGTGACATTACTGTTCCTACAACGAAGAAGCAACTACGCAGCTTTTTGGGATTAATTAACTTTTTTCGTAAATTTATTCATCACTCTGCTTTAGACACACCTAGATTATGCCAATTGACAGGCAAAAACACTATTTGGTCCTGGGATAAGCAAGCACATTCTGAATTTATGAACCTGAAACATGCTTTGTTGAATGCACCACTTTTATCGCACCCAGATCTTACCAGAAATTTCTCCATTGCCACCGACAGTTCCAACACCGCTTTAGGCGTACATATTTTTCAGGAAATTGAAGAAGATGGCTCAACAGTAATTAAAAACATCGCATTTGCAAGTCGCATTCTGTCACCTGCTGAACGAAATTATTCCGTTACAGAGCTGGAAACATTATGTGTAGTATGGGCTTTTACGAGATTTAGGCACTTTCTTTATGGCAGACATACCACCGTATACACAGACCACAGAGCGATACAATTCTTACTTTCGCCTAAATTCACTCACGACAGATAAAGCAGATGGAAACTTTACTTGCAGGAATTTAATTTTACAATAGTTCACATTCCCGGCACACAAAATATTGTAGCAGACGCACTATCTCGTTCTCTCAGCAACAATCAGCAAGACATCGCAACCAACTTCTGCAAAGCAAATTTCAGCGTCATGTACATTCAACAAGTTGCATTTGAAAATTTTATTTCGTCGTCATTACAGGACATAGCACGAGAGCAGAATAAAGACAACGTGTGGAAAGAGATTAAACACCTCTGGCAAGATAGGAATAACGTAACGATTAGAAACCATTACACTGTACGCAATGACATTCTATTTCGCCGCTCTGATCCTGACAGCAACAATTGGTTATTATGCATTCCTGACGAGCTTGTTAACAAATTAATCTGGTATACTCATTTAAGTTACGCACATTACGGAGCTAGAAAATGTTTTCTTATACTGAGACAGAACTGTTATTTTACCAACATGGAAAAATGTATACGACGAGTTTTAGCGTCTTATAAAATTTGCCAGAAAGCTAAGTCAGACACGACTTCACACATTCCTCCATTATATCCCATTGTACCTGTTAATTTAAGACATATGGCCGCTGTAGACATTTTTGGTCCGATTCCCAGAACTAATAGAGGTTTTTGCTACATCTTTGTCGCTGTTGAACTTACTTCAAAATTTGTTACCTTCACTCCGTTACGCAAAGCTATTGCTAAAACTGTTTCGAAAGCATTTGTAAAAACATTTTCTATTTCATGTAGGGCATGTGTTGAAAGTAATTTCCGATAATGGATAACAATTTCGATCTGCTATATGGACACGTATGTTACGAGCTAGAAACATTTCTCCGATCTATATATGCAAGTACCATGCTTCTTCGAACCCTTGTGAACGATTAATGAAAGAAATTGGTAAACTGTGTAGAATATACTGCCACAAAAGACATATTGATTGGGACACACACATATTGTCATTCCAAGATGTAATTAATTCCATTCCAAATGAATCCACTATGCTATCTCCGTCTGTTATACTGAAAAATGTTGAACCACCTAACAAAATTACAGAATTAATAAACTTTCCTACATCTCGTCGATTACGATACCGCGAAATAATCGACATTACGCTGAACATCAAACGTGCCGCAGAGCGCCGGAGAAGACAGCAAAAACAGGTTTGTACACGCCGTGACTTTCACATTGGACAGAAAATATTAGTACGTACACACTATTTATCCAACAAAGGAAAAGGTAGGTGCAGTAAATTTGAACTTCTATACGCAGGTCCATATCGGATTCGCAGCATTCCTCACCCCAATGAAGTACACGTCGAAACTTTGAGAACCAGAAAATCCAAAGGCGCTCACCACTGGTCAGACATCAAGCCTTTTATTGAATGAAGACACTTTATGATTTAACATGCTAAAATGCCATTTGCTAATTTTTATGATCACCTATGCAATTATATTCACATGACTACTTTACTGATGATTATCGTATTTTTTCTTGGCAAGTGCCCGGCAAGGTAAGGTTAGCAGGTCGCTCTTCTTGTTACATATCAGACTGTGCACATTTTTTTCAGAGAAACTTACGTATCTTATGAATAATTATGCAATGTTATCTAGTGACATATTAATTTTATTAAATTTTCTCTCCATTAAAGTCTTTAATTCTCGCCTCTATTAACTACACAACATACAAGCTGAACACAACGAACGTCACATTTTTGTCTTTCTTAGGTATATACGATTGTTTCATGTTTTGTTTGTATGCACTATGAGATAGTTAAGATATAGCAAACACCAGTTGACTTTGACATTTTGCCTTATGATATCTCAACATCGTGACTACTTTGCTGTTACATTGTGATACAATGAGTACATTTTTGCCTCTGAACACTATATAAGTTTTTCACATATTACGTTTTCTGTCATGGTATGCGTAATTATGTTATCATAAACCAGTTATTATTTAGTGAGTATATGATGTAAATGCAAGACATTAATCTTTGTTCATCAATTTCAGAAAGAAATGATGCGTAAAAGAAATAAATTAAACAGAAATGGGAATTTCACCTTCGGAATGAACGAAAGAAGATGCAAACCTCGTGATGAAGAGTAAAGGGATCAGGATTAACAAGCATTAACAAGAATATACTATACACATCGTAGAATAGCGGTGTTAACTAATTTTTTCTTTCAGAATACAAGGCGATTGATGCAGGCTGTCAGACAGAACTACACATCTTAGTTTTAGTGATGGAATATACTAGAAATAAGGAATAGTTGTATAATGAGTAATGAAATGATTTTTTTTGCAGATGATAATGAATGCTGATGAATAATGATAAAGAATATGCTACTATGGATAATGAAGTTTTTCTTTACAGATGATGATAATAATAATGGAGTTATGATAATGAGGTGATGGATAATGAAGTTTTTTCTTTACAGATGAGGATATTGTTGAAGTTACGTATTTATGCTATGTAGTTATTTAAGTATTTGTTGCAGTTTGCTTTGACAGCAGGTGTTATATTGCATAGTATAATGAGGGAAGGTTTTGGAAAGGACAGCTATGGAACACATTTTTACACACATTTCACTACCTGTTAATTCGAAGTTCACTACTTTTCAGCATAAAATGCATTTCTTCTTTCAGCTTAATAATCCATTTTTTGTATGTTTTTGCGGGAGAAATTATTTATGAAATTAATGTGCTATAAGCAGTTGTTCATTAAATCTATGTCATTTATGAATGCGATTACATATACTCTACTTGTTTCATAATCTTGCAACAGCGGACTCATGACGAATGACGTTACACATTTTCATTTACAGCAACAACCCGGAAGCAAATTTTTTTTTCTTGCTTTCCCCTATAATTACCCAAAGCAATGCATTGCTAACAAAAAAATGTATTACCAGTCCCAAATAATGATACCAGTTTAAGAGAGTTCTGAGTAATGCAGATCATCTATGAATAATATGTCACTTGAATAATGAATGCTACTGATTACAGTATTGAAATGACCAATGATTAATAATGCTTTGTAACTAGGAAATGAATGCTACTAATTATGCTTTGTAACATGGAAATGAATGCTACTGATTACTGTATTGAGATAATTACTGTATTTAAATGACCAATGATTAATTAATAATGCTTTGTAACAAGGAAATGAATGCTACTGATTATGCTTTGTAACTGGGAAAAGAATGCTACTAATTATGCTTTGTAACAAAGAAATGAATGCTACTGATTATGCTTTGTGACTGGGAAATGAACGCTACTGATTACGGTATTGAAATGACCAATGACAATGTTGTCTGTAAATCAATTAATGAACATTTTTCTGTAATACTACATACATGGTACAGAAATGTTCAATAACTGGGCTATGAATGCCGCAAACTACTAATGTAATTCCCAATGAAGACTAGTATGTGACTTAATATCCTTCACTTTCTGACCTAACTACCCTGAATTACTGCAATATCCATTTGTCCTGTATATCCTCTTGATCATGGAGCACTATATTTGGTTTTTGCACTAATTCTACGTTGGTGTGCCTTGTAAGAGCGTGGTGTTTGTTGACACGACATGCTGTCCACCACCGTGAGCGATGGAGACGTTATTATGATCCCACTGTTTGGTGTACCTAATGTACTGCTAAAATGATAACGTGGACTATTACTACGACATTTCAGTGTCTTGGGTACGCTGATAAATACTTCTGGGAAAAGAACTTCAGATTGTCTGACTTGGTGTTGTGCTACAGTAGAAAGATACGGACTTTCAGTGCAGCTGCGTGCAACCTAAAGTGCTACAACCATGATGCAATCCTTCCCTTTCCTATCCTAATTCTTGTAACATAGTAAAAATCATTGTTTGCTAACATCATTTGTATTCATGGCCTATACTTTTTTTTTTTTGGAACTACAGTGGGAGTGCACTTTTGTTATTTTCTAACATGATTACTACTCATCGTATGTACATTTCGATTTGCTGATATATTCTGAACTACAGTGCGTGTGCACTTTTGTCATTTTTCTAACATGATTTCTACTTATTGTATATACATTTTGTGATATATTCTGAATTTCAGTGCGTGTGCACTTATGTCATTTGATAATATGTTTTGTACTCACATTTTGTCATTGCCTAATATGTTTTGTACTTGGTGCATGTGCACCATATTTACTTCATGTTCTATATCTGTATATATGCTGTAATTGTAAAGTTAATTAATTCTGAAAAAAATTGTTGCTCATGGCAAGTCCAAATGTCTCACCATCGCTGCCAAATTTTTGCCTCCCCAGTGGAGGGTTATGAAACGCGTACATCTCATATGTACCAGCGATGGCGAGGCATGACAGAATCTCTGACCAGAGAGTTATTTATCGTGGCTAGTCTGCGCTTGACCGTGCGAGAGTTGAGTTGCAGTTGCGAGTTGTACTGAGTCGGAGTTGTGTGTGACGAGTCGGCGGGCGTCGACATGGGTCTCTGGTCAAGGTTCGGGACGAGGTATATTGTTAAATAAGGTAATGAAGCAGCATTGCACACATCTGATAATGTAATGTATGTTAATTGTAATTAATTTGTTCAAGAAATGCC
This sequence comes from Schistocerca serialis cubense, assembly GCF_023864345.2. Lineage (NCBI taxonomy): Eukaryota > Metazoa > Arthropoda > Insecta > Orthoptera > Acrididae > Schistocerca > Schistocerca serialis. Next base: position 282,941,455 of record NC_064643.1, on the reverse strand, counting down.
CCAATAATAATTTTGTTTTCAAAGCAATCGTTTTTAAGAAAAGAATCATTCCAATTGAAACAATATTTCCTATACTTTTCCTCCCAGAATCAATTTATCAGATTAATTATTGCACAGGGCCTAAGGTCAGCGCAGCTGCCCTTATAAAATTTATCAGGTTGATCTTAACGTTCATTTTGTGGGGACTTAACATTTTTTGCACATTTTTATTATCATTGAGTTTTATTACTGTGGGAAGCTAACACTTGGCACTATTTGCAATTCTATTCAATTCTTTTCATTATCATTTCTGCGGGGAGGTTACAAGGTGAACGCGAACCTGAGCCTGGAGCCAAGGTGGCGTGTGGCTCTCGCCCACTTGAAAGGTTGCAGGAAGTGAAAAATTAAGGTGTTGAAGAAGGCGACGAAAGCGAACTCCAGGGGGTAGCAGGGCAGAGACATACAACCCGTATTGATGGTCGAGAGAGTCGTCAAAAATGGAACGATAAGACGGGTGGTCAGGCATTGACAGTAGCCGACAGGCATACCGACAAAGCAGTATATCGCGCTGGTAGGTGAGTGGCAATTCACCAGCGTCAGCATGAAGACTCTCGACAGGACTAGTATAAAACGCTCCGATCGCAAGTCGTAAACCCCGATGTTGTATGGAGTTGAGGCGGCATAAGCTGGATGGCCGTGCAGAGGAGTATACGAAGCTCCCATAATCCAGCTTGGAGCGGACGATCAACCGATATAGACGAAGTAGGACGGTTCGATCCGCTCCCCACGACATACCACTGAGAACACGGAGGACATTTAGAGAACGGGTACAATGGGCAGCCAAATATGACACATGTGGAGACCAGCTAAGTTTCCTGTCAAATGTAAGACCTATAAATTTTGTTGTCTCCACGAATGGGAGAGCAACAGGACCGAGTCGTAAGGGCGGTGGGAGAAACTCTTTGTAGCGCCAGAAGTTAATACAGACCCTCTTCTCAGCAGAAAAACGGAAGCCATTGTCGACACTCCAGGAGTAAAGACGGTCAAGAGAACGCTGAAGACAGCGCTCCAGGAAACATGTACGCTGCGTGCTGCAATAGACGGTAAAATCGTCCACAAAAAGGGAGCCTGATACATCAGCTGGGAGGCAATCCATTATTGGATTGATCGCTATGGCGAAGAGAGCGACACTCAAAACTGAGCCCTGTGGCACACCATTCTGCTGGCGAAAGGTGTCCGACAGGACAGGACCCACACGTACCCTGAACTGTCGATCTATTAAAAAGGAACGAATAAAAAGAGGGAGGCGACCGCAAAGGCCCCATGTATGCATGGTGCGGAGAATGCCCGCCCTCCAACAGGTGTCGTAAGCCTTCTCCAAATCAAAGAACACAGCTGCGGTTGGGCTCTTCCGCAAGAAGTTATTCATAATGAAGGTCGACAAGGTAACCAGATGGTCAACAGCAGAGCGGCGCCTACGAAATCCACATTGTACATTGGTAAGTAGGTGTCGAGACTTGAGCAGCCAAACCAAACGAGAGTTAACCATTCGCTCCATAACTTTACAGACACAGCTGGTAAGCGAGATGGGTCGATAACTGGAAGGCAAGTGCTTGTCCTTCCCCGGCTTAGGAATTGGGACAACAATAGACTCGCACCAGCATGTGGGAACATGTCCTCAATCCAGATGCGATTGTAAGTACGAAGAAGAAAACCTTTACCCGCAGGAGAAAGGTTCTTCAGCATCTGAATATGAATAGAATCAGGCCCTGGAGCGGAGGACCGTGACCGGGCAAGTGCGTTTTCGAGTTCCCGCATGGTGAATGGGGCATTGTAACTTTCACGATTCGAGGAGCGGAAGTTAGGTGGCTTAGCCTCCTCTGCCTGTTTGCGGGGGAGGAAGGCAGGGTGGTAATGAGCGGAGCTTGAAACCTCTGTGAAAAAGCGGCCGAAGGCATTGGAGACATCCTCAGGGGCCACAAGGACGTCATTCGCGACCGTCACGCCAGAAACTGGTGAGTGGACCTTAGTGTCAGATAGCCGGCGCAGGCTACCCCAGACAACAGAAGGAGGAGTAAAACTGTTGAAGGTGCTTGTGAAAGCAGCCCAGCTGGCTTTCTTGCTTTCTTTAATAATACGATGTCACTGTGCACGTAATCGTTTATAATTGATACAATTCGCTCGAATATGTATCAGAAAGTGCATACCACTCAAACCGGCGTGCAAGTTGGGTAGTACATATAGAGATGTCTAAATGGGAACAGGTGTGAGATGTGTCTGAAAGAAAAGTAGGGGCGCCAGTATTGAGGCAGACAAGATTGAGCTGGCTGAAAAGGTCTGCTAACAGGGAGCCCCTCGGGCAGGATGCTGGAGAGCCCCAAAGGGGATGGTGGGCATTGAGGAGGAGGAGGAGGAGGAGGAGGAGGAGGAGGAGGAGGAGGAGGAGGAGGAGGAGGAGGAGGAGATAGTGTTTAACGTCCTGTCGACAACGAGGTCATTAGAGACGGAGCGCAAGCGCGGGTGAGGGAAGGATGGGGAAGGAAATCGGCCGTGCCTTTTCAAAGTAACCATCCCGGCACTTGCCTGAAGCGATTTAGGGAAATCACGGAAAACCTAAATCAGGATGGCCAGAGACGGGATTGAACCGTCGTCCTCCCGAATGCGAGTCCAGTATGCTAACCACTGCGCCACCTCACTCGGTGTGGGCATTGAAGTCTCCAGTTAACAAAAATGGTGCAGGTAGCTGAGCAATAATTTGCATCATGTCTGCCCTGGTAACGGCAGACGATGATGGAGTGTAAACGGTACAAATGGAAAATGTAAACGTGGGGAGAGTAATTCGGATTGCAACTGCCTGCAGGCCGGTGTGCAACGTGATGGGATCGTAGTAAATATCATCCCGGACCAGCAACATAACCCCTCCATGAGCCGGAATACCTACCACAGGGGGTAGGTCAAAACGCACAGAGGTGTAGTGTGCCAAGGCAATTTCATCACATGGGCGTAGCTTTGTTTCCTGGAGGGCTACGATGAGTGGATGGTGCAAGCGGAGCAGCAACTTCAAGTCCTCTCGGTTGGAGCAAATATTCCAGTGAATAAGTGCCATCGTAAGAAGAAAAGGAAGATGAAAGAAGGGGTCACCTCGAAGGCCGCTGAGGGCCTTGCTTCGAGCGAGCACTGCCGCCGCTATCAGTAGGCAGACAGTCATCGTCCATTGGTTCTATAGGTTCATCGGCCATCTTGGTAAGATGGCCGGGAGGGGGAGCTTACTCCGCCGGTGAACGGCCAGATGTTCGGCTACCAGCGGTGCGGCCAGGCGAAACGGATGACGGCCTGGGGCGGCAACCGCTGGGTGGCGCAGGAGAAGAAAGGCGCCATGGCGGAGAAGGAGAACTGTGCTTCCTATGAGCCTTCTTGGAAGGTCGTTTGGTGGAAATACTGGTCAATGGCTGGGAGGTCGAGGTACGTAGGAAGTCTGCACGGGACGCTTCCTTCTTGAAGGCACATGCACCTGATTTCTGGGTCTTCGTCTTAGCAGAAGCTGATGAAGGGGCTTGTGTCTGTGGGGTGATGGGAGGAAGAGGAGAGGTCGACCGCGCGATCTTAGCACTGGCCGAACGGACGACCGTGGTGCTGAAGGTCAGATCACATGTCTGGGTTGCATCTCCCTGGTAGTCCGAGGAGAGGCGAGGACAGTACTGTATTTCCCTGCTGGGAGCAGTGTGGGCTTCCAACTAGTTAATAGCTTGCGAGCAGCCGAGGTGGACACTTTCTCTTTGACCTGAATTTCTTGGATACAGCGTTCTTCCTTATAGATGGGACAGTCACAGGAGGATGCTGCATGGTCACCCTGACAGTTCACACAATGAAGAGACAGAGGTGGACAGTCACCCTCATGGGCATCCCTGCCGTAAGTGACACATTTAGCCGCATTGGAACAAGACTGGCGAGTGTGATTAAAATGCTGACACTGGTAGCAGCGCGTAGGTGTCGGGACATAGGGGCGAACAGAAATAACCTCGTAGCCCGCTTTGATGCGCGATGACAGCTTAACACTATCAAAGGTCAAGAAAAGTGTCCGGGTCGGTACAAGGTCATTGTTGACCTTTTCCATGACCCTATGAACAGCTGTCATGCCCTGCTCAGCGAGGAAAGACTGAATCTCCTCGTCAGTCAATCCGTCGAGGGATCTAGTATAGACCACACCACGAGACGAATTCAAAGTTCGGTGAGCCTCCACCCGGACAGGGAACGTGTACAGGAGTGTGGCTCGAAGCAGTTTCTGTGCCTGAAAGGCGCTCTCAGTTTCTAGTAACAAGGTACCATTACGCAACCTTGTACAAGACTTAACAGTACCGGCTATGGCATCTACGCCCTTCTGGATAACGAAAGGGTTGACAGAGGAAAAATCCTTTCCGTCCTCAGATCGAGAAACGACGAGGAACTGTGGGGCAGGCGGTAGTATTTTTGTCACTGGTGGCTGGTCATGTTTCTGTTTGTGGGCAGAAGTCGAGAGAGAAGAAGAGAAATCCATTGCGGATGAATCCCCCATGACTGCCAGCATCTCCGATGGCGCGCTCCTTCCTTGTGGGGTCCCTCTCAGAGGTGAATGTTTACACTTCAAGTCACACCTCCCGAGAAACAGACGGAGGGACCAATCGGCATGGTCGGAAGGTATCAGCTCAGGCAATCACCCCTCCCTGGGCCTGGCCTTTACCAGGGGGTACGTGCGTGCCTTACTTGTCTACCCAGGGCGGGGAATTACGCGTTACCCCGTCACCGGCTAAGTGTGCGAATGCGTGTGTCGGCCTTCAGGCGCACACAGGGAGGAAGGAAGAAGAGGAAAAGGAAGAGAGAGAGGACAGACTGTCTCAAACGCCGAGGCAGAGACCGGAGAAGGCAAGGAGGAGAAGGCAAGGAGGAGAAGGCAAGGAGGAGAAGGCAAGGAGGAGAAGGCAAGGAGGAGAAGGCAAGGGAAAGAGTAAGGGAGACAGTGAGATGGAGAAGAACAAAGAAAGGAACCAACCAAAGGAAGGAAGAAACGAGGAGTGAAAAACCAAAAAGACCACAAATATAGGTCGTGGAACCGTCCGTCTCTGGACGCAGGCGCTAACTACCCCCTTGAGGGGGATGGACTCCTTTTAGTCGCCTCTTACGACAGGCAGGAATACCTCGGGCCTATTCTAACCCCCGGACCCGCAGGGGGGGATCACTGAAGAGTCAGACTGCAGAATGTGTGTGGCATTTGGTGCATGTGACACTGGTGATTGTACGTTGAGGTAATTGTTCCTGGTGAGGCGAGACATTCTTCAGTCAAATTTCCCCACTTCCCAACCGTTACTTCTCGGAAACATTTGTAAAGTAATCTGAGGGGGTGACTACTGTAGAGACGTTCGCTCAGAACTACTTTAGCGACACATCTTCGAAACGCTATAGATCGTTAGAAATCTAAAGCAAGCCCATTTTCTGTCTGCTGGCTACACAAAACCTACCAGGTTTGTCGCTATTATAGTAACGTTGATAATCTGTCGTCAGGCTACGTGAAGCGGGAATAAAATGATTACGACCGCTAAGTGTGATTACAAGCACTATCACTAGGGTAGTGACATTCCAACGTGTGTGTTGGTCAAGAAATGAACTGTTCGGACATCATGTTTGACAAACGACGCTTTTTATTAATTCTCTGGGCGAAAGGCATGCTGACACTCAAGTTACTGTTTAACGTGCCATCCTGAACGAATTCATTAGGGAAGAAGCAGTAGGTTTGTTTTGGAGGGGATGGGGGCGGAATCGGTTGTGGCTTGTTAAACCAACTACCCTGGTGTTCACCTCATATGATGTAGGAATTGGACCGGGCTCATGCTGAATACATGTCCATTGTTTTCGTCAATAGTTTTACCTCGATTAGTATCTTTAAGAAAAAAGGATATGGCCTTTAGTGACATACTCTAAATTAGGCACTTTTTGTGTGGAAAACTGCTTTCAGATGCACTTCTTTTACAAACTGCAGGGGCTACGTTAATACGTATTTACGTAGCGCTAGTTTGGTAGCAGAATAAAAGTGTGTTGCGAACGAAAAAATTAAAAAAAAAAAAAAAAACTGCTCAACTGTGAAAAATAATTTCCAATAGAAGCCCGCAAAATTACTTTTAGATGAATGGAAATTAGTAATTTGTGTATTTGACTGAGCCAGCCGGTGTGACCGAGCGGTTCCAGGCGCTTCAGTCTGGAACTGCGCGACCGCTACAATCGCAGGTTCGAATCCTGCCTTGGGCATGGATGTGTGTAATGTCCTTTAGGTTTAAGTAGTTCTAAGTTCTAGGGGCCTGATGACCTCAGATGTTAAGTCCCACAGTGCTCAGAGCTATTTGAACCATTTCTGTAGTGTGAATGGAATCTTAAGTTAGAGGGTGAAAACGTGGAGACAATAGTGAGAAGAAAGGCGGCTGCATCAAGATACGAAATGCAGGACTGCTGCAGATACAGGAAATTTGGTCCGTTTAGAGAAATGTATTGAAGTTTTGCACCAAACTGTAAGCGACAGGGCCGTTATTTTATATAGCAACCAAAGATACGCCTCTCCTTAATCTAAATACGATAAATGCAAAAAATGAATGATTATTCCATTGCGACACCATTTCATTTGTCACTGTAGCATCATATAGCATTATACAGCTATAACACCACATAGGCTGAAGGCACAGACCATGTTTTCGCGATAAAATAAAACTAAGTTCGTGTTTGAATGTTAAAACACTGTCAGTGAAAAACTAAGCGTTTTAACATGTCTAGTACAACAGTGGACGACAACTTTATTGGAAACAAGAAAAGATATCAACACGAAAAACTCACTGGGCTATGTGAGACGCAATAATAAACGAAAATCGCTGTATAGATAAAAACAAATGGACTGTGTCATGCAGAAGGCAGAAATTCTCTCAAATATTCTTTGCAAGCAGGGAATGTAAGAAGAGATACAGTATGCGAGATCATCATTTGAATATTTCTTTCCCAAACTCTGCACTCACCTCGGAGGTTTTGCTGTGATATCTTGCTGCCACCGAATCAGCCAAAAGACGACGGTGTTCTGTGGAGCCGCAGCGCGTTATATAGCGCTGGTAGTTCCTCATCCATGTCGCCATCGGCCACAGAATTTTCGATCACTTCTGCACTGGTGTGCAGAGACGCAACGGTTCTTCCTGGATAATAACTGGCCCGACCTAGAACGCCCAGCTGTGAATCCCCGTGGGCAGAAAGAACCACCACCTGCACCGGTTTGACTGCCTTGAACTTGACGAGACCAGTATTACTGTGCACTGTTTGAAGCTGTAAATTAATAATTTTCACCACGAATGGCTTCGACGGATACTGTAATCCGAAGTCATTCGAGGAACATAACAGAACTATTTAACTTGAAGAACGTGGAAAACTGAAGACCCTTGCATAAAAGAGAGCGCCCGTATGTATATTAAGAGGTCAGGTGGAAAGCCAGTACAAAACAAAGAACGAATGGCTTTAAGGGGGAAAGAGTGGGATTACAGAAGTGTCCGATTCCACCCGTCTCCTTTGACCCATGACAGGGTGTATACGGGGACAAGGAAAAAAAATTCCCGGATTTCCCGTTTAAAAAATATGCTTATTCCCGGGCGAAAATACAATTTTTCTGTGCTAAGTGACAGTAGGTTTTCCGTAGATTTTCCCTCGGAACTGTAAAACTTATCAATCCTTTGAATGGTTAACGTTTTATACAATCGCGTAGAACTTCCCGGAAAAAAAGAAATGACGGGGCAGAGAAGTTTTGGAGAGACTTTTAATAAATAAATAAAAAAAAGGAGCGAAGTTTTGGAAAGACCTTTGATTTGCAGCAATATATACGCTGCATATTTTCGTATTACGAAAGTATAAATTCGAATTGCACCAAACACAGCGCGTTAGTTTCCGGAGCGTTGAAACCGAGGTTGCGATGTCCTTTTGCTAGCGAGTCATATCTCAAGCCACGAGATCTCGCCAGCCGATGACAGCAGCTATTCAGAGCATAGGACACGTGCTGTAGTCAGCCAACAGCAAATTCACTGGTTACATAGCGCGAACACGCAAGAGGAAATGTTAACGGTTTACATTAATGTACACAGTACAGTATATCTACAAGGAAAGCTAAGCTTTCACATGTAATTTTGGTCTCTAAGGTTAACACGCTACAACAGAAGCTAAGCTTTCACATGTAATATTGGTCTTTTTTTAATTTTTTTTGCGTGTGTTATACTTTAAGATACACACAAATGTGCCAGTAAATTTAAAATTCTGACATAAATGTCTCGGCTCGAAATTCTTTTAAGTGGCTGGTCCTCAAACTGTTCAGTTTCGAACGCTCTGTGATTTAGATATCCATCCTACTTTCTCACACGTAACCTAATTCATCTTGCGTAAAAAGAAATTTACTGTGAAAGTAACGCTTTTCTAACCACCGTTCGCAATAATATCCGGAGACTGTTACAAATATGTTCGATTTACCAGTTGCCAGAGAGCGCCAGAAAACAGGCATTACTGTGCGTGTGCAACTGTAGTGGTGTAGGAAGCCCGCATGTTCGTGTGTATGAAGCACTAACAAAGGTTACACTACACCATAAAGGAAACAGGGCATCAGAGGATACTCCAAAGAGCATCGGAATTTCGTAAACCATACTAAAATGCATAATTCGGCTTGAAGTGCAAATTGGCTTTTTCCAGATTCACAATGAAGTAGGTCCCATCTGATATTAAGCCTTTCAGTGTGGTTTTTGGGATGTAAATTTTCTTGGTTCTTTATTATGGCACAATGCCATATATGGCAGACGATGATAACGTGGACTTTAAATTGCACTTGAAATTCAGCAAACAGTTGGAACTAGGCAATACTGTAGAAGGAAACACTTCGTTTCAAATAATTTATTGCCTCAGCGGAAAGATTAATAAAGCCAAATTTCTTTAGCAAACTTGCAAAAAAAGCTTCACTGTTCTGCAAGGCGATTAATGCTTGACTGCTACTAACTTGGAAATAAAATAAAATCAGAAAACTGAAATTAATAATATATTTTCGCCCTCCATAATTATGTGAATGTATTTTAATTCACTTGATAGCTCCCGGCCACAGAAATCCGTTTTGTTTTCATTTGACGTGGGAGCTGTACACGAAGAGAAGCAGCGAAATCACTAAACGTAAACACGGGTCACATGGAGGTTAACCCCCTCCCCACTAGACAACTCTGTGCAAGCGTGAATCGGGCAGCTAGGGCGCGGGAGAAAATTTTTTCTCGTTTGCATCTGGCTGCTTGCTGCTACTACCAATACAGCTAACAGCCAAACTTCAAGTAGCGGGAGAAGGTCCTGCTTATATGCGAGTCAAATGCGGATACGCAACAGACCGCTGGCAATTGGTCAAAGGAACCTAACGTGAACAGTTGTGACGTCATGCTAATAGCAAGCAGTTTATTGTTATGAAGCATTACAGTCTGCGCCCTACGGCCTTTGACATATTTTTGCTATTTGCAGACGCTTGTGCGTGCACGGTGTTTTGTTGTTGTAAATTGCACATTTCCTTTGCCACTGAAGTTTTATTTTTTCCCTCTCGTTTATATTTTATTGCTGCAGTATCACTCTCCAGTAGCAGAATACAACAACATTCTTTGCTGGAGAATCAGTTCTGCAGTCAAAATTACAAAAATTTAACTGAAAGCTAAAACAACGAAAAATTCCCGGAATTCCGAAAAATTCCTGGGTTTTTCCCGGTTTTCTCCCGGATGAAAAAATTCCCGGGTTTTTCCCGGGTCGTATACACCCTGCATGACGTCATAAATATGGTGGAAATGGCTATTCTAAGCGTCTCCAATATGGCGCCCATGATCTCACTACATACACACGGCAACAAAGACGAAAATACGTATAAATAAGACAATAACGCCCCCCTCCAAAAATACAATCAAAGAATGGGGCAACCGCGGGAAATTGGGGAGTTTAGGGAGGGGGGAAAGCTAAATATAAGAGTAAAAACAAAAACCACAAAATGATCCCAAAACACACAAAATGAACAAAAAAAATTACAAAAATCTACGTGAATCGGACACTTCCCTTGACCTATATAGGTCTACCGCAGCTGACGGTAGGACACCAACGTCTACAGCGAAACTTACGAAAATTGGAATCAGACATTCCCCTTGGCCACAGCTGACGATACCGAAACACCAATACCTACATATAAAACTATGAAAATTGGAATCTTGTCATTTCCCTTGACCTATATAGGTCAACCATGACTATTGATGCAACAAAACCAACACCTACGAAAAACAAAACCACAGCACCTCAAAAAATCAAAAGTCAAACACCCCTACGTAAATTAAAACACATTCAATACACAATAAATAGAAAAAGCATTACAACTCGACAAAACTAGACAAAAAAAAATTATCAAGTTACCCTATACTCGGAAAGTGTGTGCACTCAGCGACTGTTATGTGACTTATAGAGTTCAGGAATCAGTCGTCCTTTTTTTAGATTTTATTACACATGTTGTGGACTGGCAAGACAGCCAATCCACTATGACAGGAAGCCGAAAGGCACGCGATAAGCTCACGCAGGCTGGCGTGAGGTCTGGAACAGGTCAAGTAATGGAGACTAGCAAAGTACGTAGCTGCTGGAATACTTAACTTTAATCCATAACTGGTGAAAATCGCTCTTGATGGTACATGTTTTACAATCAATAGTAACTGGTAATGGCGCCTTGCTAGGTCGCAGCAAATGACGTAGCTGAAGGCTACGCTAACTATCGTCTCGGCAAATGAGAGCGTAATTTGTCAGTGAACCATCGCTAGCAAAGTCGGCTGTACAACTGGAGCGAGTGCTAGGAAGTCTCTCTAGACCTGCCGTGTGGCGGCGCTCGGTCTGCAATCACTGATAGTGACGACACGCGGGTCCGACGCGAGGCCAACGAGAAAGACTCGTTGGCCTCGGGTCCGACGTATACTAACGGACCGCGGCCTATTTAAAGGCTACCATCTACCAAGTGTGGTGTCTGGCGGTGACACCACAACACAAATCCAGATTTCGGCAAGTAGCTAGCCATTCTCAATGCAGTGTCTGTCACAGTTCCTTGAATACCATGTCTAGCCGAAATCTGGATTTGCACAATAGAGAGAGAGAGAGAGAGAGAGAGAGAGAGAGAGAGAGAGAGAGAGAGAGAGAGAGAGAGAGAGGCACTATCTAACACAAGACGACACCTACAACAACAAACAACTCAAATTCCGCGTCGTAATGACGTCACACAACACCCTTACGTCATGGGTCAAAGCAGACGAGTGGAATCGGACGCTTTCGTTGACACACTTTTTTTATCGGCGCAATAGACCACAAAGTTGCTTTTCAAAGGTAGAAATATATTCATCAGAAAAATGTGTGCATAAAGTCTACTCACCTGAAAGAACTATGCTGTGCAATAAAAGCACCCTTGACCCGATAACACAGTCTTCTTACTGCGATGTTGAGAAATTTGTACTCACATTCTAATGAACGATACCATGCCAGTGCAGGGATTAAAAAAGAAGCTGACAACTCACTACAAAAAACAAACTGCTCAACCTCGGCTATTTATCTTGAGATTTAGATCTTGAATTCAAATATTTACAAATAATTTGATTGTAAGAAAGTATCTCATTATTTTGAATTATAATGCTTCACATTGAGGGTTCATTGTGTGTGCGGGTGTCAAACTATAAATCTAAAGGTTCAGGTTTCATTTCTCAGTTGGTCCTTAGATTTCACTCATTGCTTATTGCACTTGTGTTAACCATATGTATATGAGGAAAATCCATGTTTCACCGTGACTAATTCTACGTTAAGCTGTAGGGCCATACGTAATAAAACACAGCTAAGTCAAAACCAGTCTTTGAGATTAAATGAAACAACAAGTTTACTGTTGCCTGCCATTGTTTATTTATCTCCACGGCGCTTTTCAAAGGTTCAAATCTTCATCATCAGGTGGATTTACATTTGTTAGTATGACATTTGTATATGTGTTGTGTTACGAGTTCTTGGAGGAATTTGTGACACTGTCTCGTGGAGAAAGAAAACACTATTTCAGAACATGACTTTATGTTTCTTTTGACAAAAATTAAACGTATATCTCATGGTAAACATAAAATAAGTAAAACTGAGTACCTCCGGTGGTCACAGGTTCCTTTCACTGTAGTAACACATCACATGTATAGTCACTGTCTAGGCCAACGAGTTTGAGGCCAACGAGTTTCTCGTTTGCCTCGTGTCGCTGTCATATTACGTAAACAAATATGGCGCCTGGAAATTATTGGGTGCAAGGATCTTATAGCAGAAGAGAAAACATTGAGGTTGAGCACAGCTTTACCTTACCTTATTTTAATTTTTAGCTCTATTTGTTCAAAAAATGATTGTAGAAATGAAAGCAAGAAGTATCGCTTGGCCATTTTCGTGTCGCAATATTATTATTGTGTTTAAATCTTGTGCGCACAAAAATAACCTTCAGTGATAAATTCAAACGCCTAACCGCTCCAAGATTTTCTACGGCGTATATATGCGATTTAAAACAACAGTAGTCAGTTAGCTGTCGAAAAAATTAAGTTTTTTCAATCTTCGTCCAGGTGCTTGTGTATACTGCAATCATTAATGGTCACATCATCCGTGCATGAAGTTCGACGGTACCACGTTCCCAACTAAGCTCCATCCGCCCTGTGGCAGTGATATTTTTCATGTCTGGTACAAAGATACCAAAAGTGCGCGAGAGTTTTTTTTTTGGTCATGTGTTGTTTTTTATCTTTGCCGTAAGACTATAGAGTCTCCTAGTTTTAGTTACTTCTCTGTTGTTTTTTTTAGTTTTCTAATCATTGTGAGTTTTTGCGGGTCTAGTTTAGCAGGGGATACAACCACCACCACCTAAAGAGAAGGCCGCGGCGCGCTCTTGTGACGGCACGCAAAGCGGGCCAGGGTTGGCTTGGCGCTGCGCTTAAGGATTCGAGACGCACGGCCTGCAAATCTTTGTCAAACGGTTTTACAGAACCTGTTCCGTAAAAAATAATTAATTTCTGAAATACTTCTAGCTTTATATGGCAGCTTCACGATGAAGTGCCAATCATTTCGATAATGTTCGTAACTATTGTGGTATTTCACAGATGAGTATCAAATTTGAGAACGTTGCCATCAAAAATAGGTGGCGCTATGAATTTGTGTTTGATGCATATTATATATTCTATTGCTGAGTGTGAAATACGGGTGAGGTTTGGAAATTTTCGTAAAACTTTGGATCAATATCTGCTTCCAATCTCGAAAAAATTGAGCATCTGCAGCAACTTCACTTCCGATCGCAACGCGCGGGAATGAAACATTCATAACGCCTCTCATATCTCGTAAACCGCTGGAGATAACGAAACGAGATCTTGGCAAATGATACCACGCAAAGAGGAGAGTACTTTGCCGTATGGTTAAAATACATAACTTTATCAATCGCGATATAGCAGAAGCTATAGTTTATAATTCTTTTTTACCGGTAATGTAATTGCTTAAGACTTTATCAATAGCCAGTGAAAACGTACGAGTGCGGGATGTAAATAATATTGCGATATACATGATAAAACAAGGTACATTTGTGAAAAATGCACTGTGATTTTCTGGACCACACGACTATTATTTGCACTCACTCGAAAAATTCTGCACTAATACAGTGTATAATATTAAATTCCTCCTCTGCCTTCAGTATCCTAAATAAATATTCTGTAACTGTTTATAGAGCGCCCTCAGGAAAGCTGAGTACATTCCCCAAGCAAACAATCACTTTTAACTCACCTTTTCTCAGAAACAAAAACAATTATGCGTTGTTATTGTAATGTAAATTTTCTTTCCTGTAAAAATATGGCAGATTTTGAGCATTTGATAAGCCGTGTGCAGGTGTTGACTTTCTCAAAAGAGTTGCAAAGAACTTTACAAGCCTGATTGACAATACTCTGCAGATAAAAGAATTAGCAACATATGTTTAAGTGAAATTTTAGATGTATTCCTGACCATAATGGTCAGCTGTTCAAAATGTATGCTGTAAGCCCTGCAAACAACAGTAGTTTTATCAACAGGACCTTTATATAAGTCTACAGCGAAAACCTACAAACCTTCAGCACCAGTTGGAATGAGACAATGTGTCACACTAAAAATGTCAATAATAAATTTAACCTACTTCTAGATTAATTTGTTCCATTGTTTGAAGCTGTATTTCGTAATAGAATTTCATTAAGTGTCTACCTACGTGACTGCAGGAGACAGTGACTCATTAAGGGGAGAAAAAAAAGGGGAATGCTGTATACAATACTAAGAATTGTATTAAACTTCAGAACAAGGGACACTACAATTCACATTAGCACTTTAGTAACTTCAGGGATAGATCAGAAATCACTGCTGGTGACTACAGCAAGTTAAATTCTTTGTAATATGTAGACAGATTACTGTAACATGAGAACGGTAGTACTCAGCATGCTTAAAATAATGTAATTATTAATAGTTTATGATAATGTAGGATTATAAAACACTAGAAGTAATGAACTATAATTTATTTAAGTCAGTCATATGTACATCTACTTCCTGAAAATGCTGTTACAAAACCCAGGGCACAACATAGTTCCATTACAGAAATAGATCGCGATTTCCATCTTAAAAGGCAGCAAGCCTTTTCTACTTTCAGAACAATTGATTAGTTGCACACATTTTATATATTGTATTTTGTGAAAAATGACAGTTGCAAAACATGTCAGATGCGTATAACAGGTTACATTACCAGTCTTACTGTCTATAAAATTTAATACTTGTGACTAACAATGACTTATGTTGCTGACGAAAGTATTAACTCAGACAGAGTAATAGAGCAACAAACATTTGTTGGAATGTATGCACCATGATATAAAGGTGTACTTGGATGAGGCACTACTGAAGGACATTCAACGAAGTGAAAATGTAGCTAGTCGTTGTAAACTAATAAGTAATGGTAATACTGAGTACGACAACATATCAGACCAACCTCACATTACAGTTGAATACCTGATCCACAACTGAAAGAACTCTTTTATATTGTTACTGCACAGCTATGCAACATTTGTTGAAAACCCTGCTATAAGCTAGAAGTAGGCCAATTTCCTTGTAATGAACTTAAGTGTAAACAAAATAAATCAGAGGAACTAACTCTGGGATTAGCTAAAGATGTACAACATAAATCAAAACTGTAACAATTTTACACTGATTCCAAATTAAACTGAATGGTGTAGGATATAATGTCCTATACATTCAAATAAAATGCAGCAACATGACACTCCTTAATGTTTGTAAGGATACTCTCCATCTATATAGGTGGGAAGAAGTTTTCCTTAATTACTATATAAACACCACCTTTCACATTATTCCTTTTAGAATAAACTGTTTCAATTAAACTGACTGTATGGAACACCAAAGCTGTATTTTGATGCTGTGAAGTGATTTTCTGTAACACAAGATTCTACAGCTACTGGCAAAAACAGTTCAAGAACACACTTTTCACTCAGTACCAAAGTGTGTGCTGTTATGAAATTTTCTAGCATATTAAACACATGTGCGGTCCAAGCCTGACACACAGCGTCACGCTAACAAGGGGTTAAAAAAAAACAAAAAACAATAAGATTAGTAACAAATTAAGGGTCACAGTCTGGATGAGATGCAAATTTGGGAATGGAGACCAACTACTGTGTCTGATATTAAACTATTCCAAACTGTGAGTGGAATAAGCAACTACTAGAATGTAACTATGTCTCAGTAAAATAATATATGCAAAGCAATAACTAATTGTTACCCATATGCAACAATACTGACAGCTTGTATCAAAATTTAGATGAACAGTTGTTATGAGAATTAACTACATTAGGAAACATCCTGGTGTCATTCTGATTCAGGAAAATGGGAGAAATCCATTTTTGGCTTTCCCTTTTGTAGTATTGTAATATTCTACTTTAAGTTTTATATGCCTCCATGCCAAAATAATAGCCTCTAATTACATACATAGTTATAATGAATTACATGAGGTTTAATACAAAATTACTTTAACAGATTTCCTCTTGTTGGGCAGCACAGGCTCAACAAATTGAAAGGAAGATGTAAATATTTCTGCACAGAATAGTTGAAAGACATAAAAACTTTACTAGGAAAAACTGGCCCAGTTTCAACCTTAGGCCAGAATCAGGTGCACAGATGGATGTGTACACAAACTGGTAAAATTTTGCAATGATGAGATTGAAACTAACCATTAGTACTGGACAAAGTATTTACTTCAGCTGAATAGTCTGCATGGAAACAGTTGTGACCTTCTGACATTTGAAACTGTTGGAAGCAAATTATCCAAAACTTACAGGCTATATCGACCAAATGACTATTAGTGTGCATTTAGTTGAAGGTACTACACCAATATGGATTATGGAACCTGCCTCTGCTTTCAGTGGACCAAATACAGTGTAACTGAATGTGTGAGACATAACAAAAATTTCCTGTGACACCTGATAAATGTCCTAACATGTAAACTGTACACAAATTAAAATGTGCTAAGCTTCCGTTTCTTAAAAGAAGCAGTAAAGGTGTCATTCTTTTTCTTAATGTAATTATTTAACAATGCGTTGGTGGATGCTTTGACTAACAACTTCAGTATTTTATCTGCCAAATGACCATTACTGCAAATAAAGTCTGTTAAGAAGAAACTTTTCTTCTGAACAGCATTTATGGTTACATTTTGAACAAGCACCCTTTGACTGTTGGATGACAAATTTTTTTTTTCATTAGGGGCAGATATTAATTCCTGTACAGTAATGTAATTGTAAATAACATTCACAACATCAGGCTGAGGGAAAAACAGACCACTCCTGTCCAAATTTTTGATTAAACCAAGATGATGTTCACCATGCAGACACATTTCTTTGTCTCAGAGAAGGTATTTGCTGCACACCTCACACTGCTGCTTCTTCAGTACACTGCGAACACAATACCCTGCTAAATATGTTAATATTGGAAGGTATGTTTCTGCCTGCCTGAAATCTTCCTCCAAATATATAATGTCAACCATAAACTCAGAGTCTGTTTGTATAGTCTCTTTTGTGTCATCATTACAATTAAAGATGAACCCTTCTGCAACAGGCAGTTTACCAAAAGTACTTCAATTCAACATGAGTGGTAACATGTTCTGCATCCTCATCTTCGCTTCCACTTCAAAAATCTGTCTCACAGATACGAGATACTGAGAGCCAGCCATTGATCGGTAACTGCTAAACCTTGCTTCCAGAGAATCAGTTTGAATTTTTCCAGGCAAAAAATAAGTGAAACCGAGCTCTTTAGTACAGTACCTTGCCATCTCAATCAAACCATAGGTTGTGTGTGGCAGACCTGTATGTGTATCTTTTGAAAGGATATTATTTTTCAGGCCTAAGTCCTTCCACTTATTGAGCCACACAAGAAACTTTTCCAAAAAAAAACTAATTTTTCATTATTATTACTTAAAGACAGAGGGCACTGGAAGAGATAATTTAGTCGAACACCTTTGTGAACTGTCTTAACATTTACAATTTTCCACCATGTAAGCATAATTTTAATAAATTGTGCAGTGGTCTGGTAATGTAACAAGTTTTTCTGTTCTCTTACAGTTGAAACGGCTTCAGCTGTATATTCATTGAATATCTGCCAAACAAGGCTCACATTCTGTTTCTCAAGTGAAGATGGATAAAGAGACTTCAAAGAAAGACTATAAGAGTGCTTAAGTAGACCATTACATTCAATCTTATGAAGCTGCCTCAACGCTTCAAAAGATGCCATTAACACCTGACAATCATCACTGCTTCCATCAAATTGTGGATATTTGAGCAAAACTTGAGAGTCCTTTTGATTAACCCAATTATTACGTATACACTTAAGGATGTGGACAGAATCAATTATAAAAAATAGTGGCTTAGTTGGATTAGCTGGATGTGGGTAAACTATACTGAGTTTTGGAGGTGAGCTAAAAAGTGCCATAGATTTCCTATTTATAGCATTGTTGTCACTAACTACACAAATAACTTTGAAACCAATGTCATAACGGCCACATAATATTTTCTTCACATACAAAAATAACTGTTCAGCTACAAGGTTTCTCACTGGAAGGACATGCACTACTTCCTTAAAAGAAGACAGCAATGATTGTATCATAAAGACATATGCTGTAGTAGCAGCCTCGTCACTATCAAATGCTGCCCCCACAATGTTTCCTCCCTTGTAATCAAAATAAGGTTTAATATGAATTTCATCCATCATTAAAGAAATGGTACAATCACTTTCCTGCAAAGATTTAAATCTTTCCTTAATATACAGGAGCATAGCACCTTCATTTTGTTCATTATGAGAACCATTAGTATATGAGGAACATATTTTCTGTAAAGTTCTTGGATGAGGAAGAATAAGATTGCCAGATGACCTCAAAAATTTATAGGCATGAGGGGAGATAGAATGCAGAATACAACAAAATACAGAAAAGTGAGGATTAAACCTATAGTTTTCCTCACAGCTACATAGCAACTTAACTTGCTCACTTAAGAATTGAATGTGTTTCTGTTTTTCTTCATCTACAGAACTGCACATGTCATTTAAAATGTCCTGTATAAGAAGGCACTGGCTTTTTAATGAATTTTCTTTTGCACTGACTAACTCTTTCACTTTGTCTAATACCGTAAACAAATCATTCATATTTGAAAGTTTGTGTGATATTTTTCTACTGCCTATCTTTCTTATCTCAGTGTTACTTCGATAGGCAGACAACTGCAAATCATTTGTCACTACAACAGATAGCCTACAGACACAGATGGAGCAGTCAATACAGTAAGCAATAGAAATAGGACACAGTCACTTCTCCTAACAATGGTCCATTCACTGGGAATGGTTTCTCTTTCTAGGCACTGCAGAAATGCTTCGAAAGTAGAAAATAACTTCCTCGAATCATACTCTGTTTTGGTTACTATACTGTCTTTAATTGCTTGTAGAAGATGTTCATTGTCCAATCTAGCTCTCCTTTCCTCTGCACTTTCTCGATAGCTGGTGGATGGAGTAGACAATTAGCTTGGGCAGCCTGGTAACACTGATGGGACAGCACCCTCTCTAAGCCTTGGTCTTGAAAGCTTGACAGTAAACTTTATGCCTTTCACTTCATCATAACATTCCGTATGACGGCAGATGTCAGATTTGGTGAAGTGAAGTTCACAAACCTAAAACAAAGTAGTGTGAGTCAGTACAATATACAGCATGATCTAGAGATGTGTGTCTGCATGCGAAAGTAAAAAACACTGGATACTCATTCATTTTCCACCAATATCAGCTTGACAGGTCACACCTTAGTGGAAGTACACAAATTATTTAGGCCTAACAGTAATATACCATGTTCTACAACAACATACATATTCCATTTTAATATTCTTTTATTAATTAGTACTATAAGCACTAGGAGCATACCTCACCAGGCATCAGTATATGATGAATATACCTGTGAACTGCTTGTGTTACAGCAGTACTATGATATTTATGGAACTATAAGAGTTAAGTTCCTGTTATGGATTAAGTGGCACCAAATTTCAGAAATCTGTTGGATTCTGCATGTTAACATAGCAATTATTTTATAATTTTGACTTTACAGTTTCTTCATTGTCATGGTATAAGAGATATCAACAGCTGCAGAATACTATTTCACTGTGGGTGTTTTTATGCCAGCACATATTAAAACTGTGTCATTGCAGGTAACACTGAATGAAGGTCCCGATATATGCCTAGCAAATAATTCATGTTTGGATAGAACAACAACTCCAAAGCAAACGCATGCCAAACACAAAATAAAGTTGAACAGATGCCAACATAAATGACACACCTCAGTAAGACAGTCATGACCATCCAACTGGAAGTATTTTAAGAAGATAGCAACTAAACATTCCGTGCCAAGCTGTGCTGTATGAACTAAATGGCACTTGTCATTTCAATTAACCATCTGAAACATTTAAAACACCGGACAGGTTAAGTAACTAGATGCGTTATTAACGAGAATGTCGTTATATGAGGCGGCTCAAGTGATACAGAACGCCATTGAAATCTGTTTGTGAAGACCCCTATTCTGCACCGTAACCTGAAGTTAGGTTAGGTTGAAAGATAATTATTTGATCGTGGGTTGGCGAATGTCTAACAGGAAAAACTAACACAGAAAAACAACACAGGTATGCATCATACAGAGAGATCGCTTTTTAAAAATGAAAACAGCAGTTTCAACATTCGTTAGCACTCATGCTAACTAATGCGAGAGTGAAAAACAACACCCACTCACAAATAGAGAATAAAACGTATCGGTAATGCGTAACAAAATACGAACTGCAGGGAAATTTAAACACGAATAAAAAGTAACACGAGCCACAAATTTGTATTTCGTTTTCAAAATCAAAATAAAACCACTTGAAAACGAATACTAGGCCTATTTACTGCGAACTTTTGCTCACAATTTCAGTCAAATGTATCCTAAATGCAAGATATTCCACCAGAAAAATAATAATAATTGTACTAGGTATATAGTTTTTACATACCTTCGTGTGCTCAGTGGGTTGGAAATTGTTCCGATGAATCGCTGAAAGCCATTTCCAACGCAGATTCGCATATTTCGGAAAGGAAAACAAGATTACTTTAGGTCCAGTTCCGTAATTCCCACGACACCTTGGCGCACACAGCATTTGTAAACCATGTTCACAGTAGCTTCACTGCACGTAAACTCTGTAATCGCTAGTTTAAAGCACGAATATAGCACTCGATCCAACAAACGTGTATATAAACAAACGCTTCAAAACACAACATGGTGGCCCGCTTGGAGTGACGTCCCGACCTGCTATGAATTTCGCGCCGCGGCCTTGTCTCTAGGTGGTGGTGGTTGTATCCCCTGCTAAACTAGACCCGTTTTTGCGAATAAATATTTTTTCGTTAACACATTATACCGGACGGCTTTGCAATTATTTGTTGTAGGCAAGTCGCCTACATAATTGGTGACCTCCGATTAAGGAACTTCAAACTTTTCGTTAGCTACGTCGAACCTTAACTGCAAAAGCAATGAACGACGACTGCAAATGATACGGTCCGATAACGGAAGAAATTCATAGGCTTCAGAATGAGATAGAAACTGTACAGTTGCATATTTCGAAAGATATGAACTTCAGGCATATACCGGACCAAAGGAATGACGTTGGTTCAACAACCATGGCACACCAGCAAGGCAACTTCATCGGAAACTGGGACTACTGCAGCACAACCACAGCAAGTAACAGCAATAGAACTACCCGCTGGTTTCAACGCTTCACCAACTCAACGGTTGCAATTACGAGCGCCCCCATTCATGCCTTCTCAGTCACACACATGGTTCGCGGTAATGGAAAATATATTTTTACAACAAAGAATAGTCAGTGATCACGAGAAGTTCACCTTGGTGAATTTGGACCATCAGACCTCGGCTTTGATATCTGACATTATAGTGAACCCGCCTACAGAAGGAGCATATTGTAGACTGAAAGAAGAATTAATTTCTCGGTGTGTGAAGTCGGTCGACATCAGAGTCAAACAAGTACTGTACCAAGAGAAACGGGGAGATAGGACCCCGTCAGAAACTTGCGTCATTTACGCAGCCTGGTAGATAGTTCGACAGTCTCTGATAGATTGTTACTTCACGTGTGGTAACAACAGCTACCAACGCAAGTAAGAACTACACTAGCTATATACGACGAAAGATCAGTTGACAAACTGCTGCTCGCTGCAGACAGTATCTACGAGACGCACGACCCTACTGCAACAGTCGCAATGACGTCAACAGATGCCACGTACGATAACTACCATTACCAGCAAGACCAAACTGACGATATAACAGTAAACTGCGCTGCTGTTGCAAAGCGACAAACAACAAAAAGTTCAAACGAAATTAGAGATTTAAAAACTGCAATAGAGGATCTGCGAACACAGCTACGCACGCTACAGCGACCACAAGTTATCTTTAAGCGCAAGAGAGACCGGGCTGAGCGTTGAAACACGAAGAGGACGAGCATAAGGTGTTTGTACACAAAGACTTATACGATTGCTCTCACGTAATGTTGCGAACAGACTCAGTCAAATCGCCTTTACAACCACCATATACGGACCCATTTCAGGTGCTGAGTAGAAATAAGCATACCGGGGACATAATTTTCAATTTTGTTCCGACAAAGGTATCGATTGAACGTGTCAAGCCAGCATGGGTTTTACCCTCACCGCCCTCTGACACCACGCCCGTGCATCAACACATAATGGACGCAGAGCATACCGAAACACCGCTCAGTACATCGTCCGAGACACGTGAATTACGACCACAAACAACGTCACCGCCCCCGAGGCACCCGACGCACACCAGAGCTGGACGTCGAATAAAATTCAAATATCAAGATAACCCTGGGGCTCCGCACTGAGGGGGGTGGGGGCTGTGTGGCAGTGGTAACTTTCATGTCTGGTGCAAAGTGATATCAAAAGCGCGCGAGAGTTTTTTTCTGGTCATGTGTTGTTTTTTTATCTTTGCCGTAAGACTATAGAGTCTCCTAGTTTTTGTTACTTCTCTGTTGTTTTTTTAGTTTTATTCTCATTGTGAGTTTTTGCGAATAAATAGTTTTTCGTTAACACATTATACCGGACGGCTATGCAATTATTTGTTGTAGGCAAGTCGCCTACAGCCCTTTCTTTAGAAAGACAATATCTATGATCATACTTATCTTTTCAATTTATATGTGGAACAGTTACGAAATCTAGAAAGGTGGAGCGCAAGCTCGGGTGAAGGAAGACTGGGAAGGAAATCGGCTGTGCCCTTTCAAAGGATCCATCCCGGCATTTGCCTGAAACGATTTAGGGAAATCACGGAAAAACTATATCAGGATAGCTGGAGACGGGTTTGAACCGTTGTCGTCCTGCTAACCACTGCACCTAACCCCGCTCGTTGAGATGCGAGATAAAGAAGCGTGGAGAGCTGCATGAAACCTTTCTCCTACTAAATATAACAGCAACAACAGCAGCAGCGGCAGCAGCAAAAGAGCGATTGGGTAATTATTATGTGTTCTGACCTCTGTCGTACAGTTTGCTCCTACCGAACAAGGTGGTGCAGCCGTTAAGACACTAGACCTCAGATTCAGGAGCAGGAGGATTCAAACCCCCATCCGATCATTTACATGTCGGTTTTCTGTGATTTTCCTAAATCTGTTAAGGCGAATGGTGTGCTGATTTTGCTCGGTCTGTGACGACTTTGTTGCTATGGGACATTGAGCTTTAATCGACTGTCCACTCTATTCTATTTTGGGCTGTAACTGTAGCAATCATGAAGAGATCAACAACTGTTTCGCATGAGTGATGTATCCCAAATCTCTTTCAAAGGAATGTCGTTCTAATGGTGCTTGGAAAAGATTACTGGAACATGCGACGAACAGATTTGTGAGATTTTGATCTGTGGTTTTTCACATCTATTCTTTTGCCACTTATTTTTAATCCCGAACAATAATGTAATACAATACATAGAATAGAGTGGACAGTCGATTAAAGCTCAATGTCCCATAGCAACAAAGTCGTCACAGGCCGAGCAAAATCAGCACATCATTCGCCTTAACAGATTTAGGAAAATCACAGAAAACCGACATGTAAATGATCGGATGGGAGTTTGAATCCTCCTGCTCCTGAATCTGAGGTCTAGTGTCTTAACCGCTGCACCACCTTGCTCGGTAGGAGCAAACTGTACGACAGAGGTCAGAACACATAATAATTACCCAATCGCTCTTTTGCTGCTGCCGCTGCTGCTGTTGTTGCTGTTATATTTAGTAGGAGAAAGGTTACATGCAGCTCTCCACGCTTCTTTATCTTGCGTCCCAACGAGTGGGGTTAGGCGCAGTGGTTAGCAGGACGACAACGGTTCAAACCCGTCTCCAGATATCCTGATTTAGTTTTTCCGTGATTTCGCTAAATCGTTTCAGGCAAATGCCGGGATGGATCCTTTGAAAGGGCACAGCCGATTTCCTTCCCAGTCTTCCTTCACCCGAGCTTGCGCTCCACCTTTCTAGATTTCGTAACTGTTCCACATATAAATTGAAAAGATAAGTATGATCATAGATATTGTCTTTCTAAAGAAAGGGCTGTAGGCGACTTGCCTACAACAAATAATTGCATAGCCGTCCGATATAATGTGTTAACGAAAAACTATTTATTCGCAAAAACTCACAATGAGAATAAAACTAAAAAAATAACAGAGAAGTAACAAAAACTAGGAGACTCTATAGTCTTACGGCAAAGATAAAAAACAACACATGACCAGAATTTTTTGGCGGTAAGTAATTATGTTTTTTTATTTTTTATTACGCAAATCTAGGTTTCGGCTAGAAGATAGCCATTCTCAGTGCTCTATTTTCTATTCTCAATGCACGTAAGTCCCTGTTGTTCGGGCTCCATTGCATTGAGAATGGCTAGCTACTTGCCGAAATTTGGATCTGCGTAATAAAATCTAAAAAAGGATGACTGATAGCTCCACTCTATAAGTCGCATAACAGCCACTGAGTGCACCCAGTTTCCTAATGAAAGGTAATCTGATAATAGTTTTTTTTGTGTCTATTTTTGTCGAGTTGTAATGCTTTGTGTAATTATTTTGTATTGAATGTGTTTTAAGTTACGTAGGGATGTCTGACTTTTGATTTTTTGAGGTGTTGTGATTTTGTTTTTCATAGTTGTAGGTGTTGGTTTTTTCGTATCAATAGTTATGGTTGACCTATGTAGGTCAAGAGAAATGACAGATTCCAATTTTCATAGTTTTATATGTAGGTGTTGGTGTTTTGGTATAGTCAGCTGTAGTCAAGGGGAATGTCTGATTCCAATTTTCGTAGTTTTTGCTGCAGACGTTGGTGTTCTGGTACCGTCAGTCGCGGTTGACCTATATAGGTCAAGGGAAGTGTCAGATTCCCGTAGATCTTTTTTTTTTTTTTTTTTTGTAATTTTTTTTGTTCGCCATTTTGTGTGTTTTGGGACCGTGATGTGTTTTTCTCTACTGTTAAATTTAGCTTGTTCCCTCCCTGAAACCCCCAATTTCCCGCGGTCGGCCCGTTACTTTCATTGTATTTTTGGAGGGAGGTGTTATTGTCTTATTTATACGTATTTTCTTGTTTGTTGCCATGTGTATGTAGTGAGATTATAGGCACCAAATTGGAGCCGCTTAGAATAGTCATGTCCGCCATACTGATGACGTCATGGGTCAATGCAGACGGGTGGAATCGGTCACTTCCGTAATCCCAAAATGATTTATTTTCTTCCATAGTAGAGGTCTCTTCTCAAGCATTTCTCATCTAATTGGTACAGAATATTTGCATAGTATTCGTCAGTCATCGTTTTGGAATATAACCAATTTGAAGAATTTATCTTGCATCCCAGGACAATACTGTCCATAATAACTAAGTCAGATATTGGTTTTCCCATAACAAAATTGCGGAAGTTTTTTTTTCTCAAAGGTTATCTAAATTTTTTTTTTTTTTTGGGGGGGGGGGCGGGGGCACTGAGTCTCAATTTCATGTTTGCAGTCTTATGGGAGTTCGGCTTCACAGGGAAAAACGCAAAAAAACCTAAAAATTGTAGCCCTTTTTTTGATTTTTCTCCTATACTTCGAAAACTATGCATTTTTCGAAGATGACTAGTGTATACAAAATTGATGTAGAAAAAATTTCTTACAAAATGCGCACTAGTCAGGTTTCAGCCTCTTGCTAGCAGTATCGCAGCTAGAGCATGCTAAATAGAAGCGATATTTGGCTCTTCTGCGAAAACGTCCAAAACTTCCACTCCCACCCACAACAACTCGAAAATATACATGATATCAACAGAAACGTCTTCACCACATGGAAGTACATTAAATTTCCTACAAGAGACACCTGTAATATCACTTTTTATAACTGGAGTGAGTGGAGGGGGGACCGGGGGGAGGGGGGGGGGGGGGAGGCAAAGCGAAAATTACGAAAAAAGGCATTCTACACCCTACAGCCAACGGATTGATCCCTTCCACCTTTCTATCTCACATCGGGTCTAAATTTTCGTTGTATTCCGCTTAAAAGAGTTTGTTTTGAATTAATTGATGGGAACCCTGTTTGATGAAAACATTAATAAACTGTATTTACAAATTGTTAGGTACAATACAGTGAATAGAAAGATGAATAGAAATGTGTGTATAGTAATGTGCGTGTGTCATAAAATGAATGAATGTCGAACCCAGGATTGGCTCATCACTTTGAGTAGGTTTTCCTTCTGGAAAAGAAAGAAGTTATTTAGCAACAAAAAGGATACAAAAGACTTATAAGTTGTATAGTGAACCATCGATGTATTAAGACTTGAACTGATGTGATGTGTGCAGTTATTTTACTCATCTCCTTTTGGCTGTTGGTGGTCCAGGCAATGTTTCTTAGGCTCTGGAAGGTCCAGCTAAAGGTTTTGGCAGTGGAAGGTCCCGGAAAAGAGTCGGGGGCTGTGGTAGGTCCAGTGTGAATAGTGAGTTTTGCCGTTTTTTGACTGAAAAAAATGTAATTTAATTATTAATGTTATGATAAAAAATTGTTAGTAAAGATGCAGAATGGTGCCAATATTGTGTGAATTAATACCTTCTGTCACTTCATCTGCTTCAGACAGTGGTACTGTGGTACTGCAAGGGGCTCGTCCAGGCCGTCTTCGTCTTCAGTATCAATATTGTTGTCGATGTTGGAACACATTTGTTCACACTGTTGGCACAGTTTTGTGCATAACAGTCCTGCTCACCTACACCCATATCTGCTTTGGCAGTATGCATTTACAATATACAAGCTAACGAAGCCTTTTGGGACCCAACCCAATTTTTTTCAACTTCCACCCCTACTGTTCTGGACCAAGTAGTTTATGATCCACTGCTGCCCCTGATGGAAAGCTCTGCAGGAGTGTTGTTGAGCTGTAGCTTCTGTGGGAGGTAAGAAACTCGTGTTCACTGATGCCTTGTAGGCTGACATCACATACTGCTTATCCTTCAGCTTATTGGGAGGGGGAGCAGTTTGGGGATCCATCATTACAACTAGTGGATCAACATCTTCCCCAACAATTGTGATACTGTTGTGAGCCAAAGCCAGGGACTCTGCTGTTTGCAGTATCAGTGTGCCTGCATTATCACCTGCCCACTTGGAGGCTACTGCATTTTCATTACATTTTGTCATCAGGACAGTGATTAGTCAGTTCTTGTTTTTGTATTTAATAGAAAAGTTTGTTCTTTAGTTGTTGGTGTCATAGTGCTCCTAAATTGTATCTCCACAGACTGCGTTTTGTTTGACCTCCTCGAGCACTCCATGGACTTCGTAGTCTTCTGTCCTATCAAATACCCATCGAACGTAATTGTCACACTCTGACTGTACTTGTTCATATATAATGGATATATGAGTCATATTTGTTGGAAGTTACACCCGTTTGACCATACAAATCTGTTCAACAAAAAGCCCCTATCTGTCATATATTAATTCCATTGGCTGACATTACAGGAGAGGCTTTGTACATTGCAGGAGAGGCTTTGTACATCACTGAGAGGTTTACTATTGAAATTTTTCAAGAGAATTTTATGGGAAGAGTTGGACAACATACTTCCTCGCACATAAGTAAGTTGGAGCTTAAACAGTATCATCACTGCTGTGGAGACACTATGCAATGGAATCTAGCATTGTCGCTGATAGCACACGTTGTTGACATACCTGCCTTACCTCCGAGCAAATGGACTTACCCGTCCCATGCCACGGTGTGTGCACAACCAAGGGAAACACAGTCACATGTGAGCAAGCAGTCTAATGTAATGGTGTCACTATGTTTTCGGGAACAACGGAGTTGGATCAGGATTGAATGTGTCAGAGGTAGTACTGTGTGACAGTGTCATCAAGGTCTTCAAGAGGCATGTGGGGAATCGGCGTTGCCATACACAACAGTGGCATGTTGGGTAAAAGCCTTCAATGAATGTTGGCAAAGTGTGGCAGACATGCATCGGGCAGGTCGTCCTAGTGTCTCATTAGTGGACAGTGATCGATGCCATGCGATTCGTGATCTCACCCACAAAACTAGATTAGTGCATATTACTGTGCTTCACATCCTGATGGAATGCCTGGGCACACAAAAAATGGCATCATGATGGGTTCCGCATGACTTGACGGAAATGCAGAAATGGTTGCGTTACGATGCTGCTCACACGTACTTGGAGCACCATGAGTGCAAAGGAGAGGCTTTCTTACGCTGTATCATAACACTGGATTAGACATGGGGCACATCGCATGAGCCAAAACTGAAACACCAATCCAACGAATGACGTCATTATGGGTCGCTGTGAAAGTCGAAAGTGCATCAGACCCCAGTTTGGTGTAAGTTAGGGTGATTCTTTTGTATGACTGTGATGGTGTTATCCTAATGCATTACGTTCCTCCACGGCAGACCGTCAATGCCCAGTATTACTGTTCATTTTTGGAGCATCAACTGCGACCAGCTTTGCAAAAGAAGTGGCGACACTTTCTGCGCAACCCACCCATCATTTTGCACAATAATGTGTGGGTGCATACAGCACAAGCTGTGGCTGCTCTGTTCGGTCGATGGGACTGGGAAGTACTGTACCATCCACCATACTCCCCAGACTTAGGTCCTTGTGACTTTGATTTGATTCTGAAGATGAAGGAACCCCTTTGTGGCATTCACTTTAGAACTGTTCCAGAGATTCAACAGGCAGTAGACCTCTCCATTTGCACCATCATCAGAACAGGCTCCCCTACAGTATACTACGCCTTCCACATAACTGGAAATGGGTTCTACACAATGCTGCTGACAACTTTGAAGGAGAGTAACAGGTGCAAACATGTAACTCTTTTGTATTGGTTGTGGGTAAATAGTTGCCACTATTTAAGTTCCAATCCTTGTAAATTGGAGGATTGTTGTTGCAGAATTTTTTACGTAAATGTATTTTCCACTGATTTTAGTGTATCATACAGTATTTTGATTTTTCACATTAACAAAGCCAAAATTAGATTGTTCACACTTATTATACAAAAATACATATGATCAAATCAGAGGCAAGCTTACAACTCTCATACTGTGGAAATAACAATATTCTGAAGTGTTTACAATTTTTCTTAACAAATAAATTCCTACTAGTTTTCATTACATTATTAACTTCCATTATTATTTCATAAATAAATCCAGAAATAAACATTGTAAACAGTATGGGATTGCATAAATAATAAAAGAAATTTTAAGTGTGCAAATAATTTGGAATTTCTAATGTTTCCAATAATAATAACAATAATAATAATAATTTTAACTGCACATTCAGAGTCAGTACTTATTGATTATAATGTCAAAACTAAAATATTTTTAAAAGTAATTTCTTTTCATATATTTTAGCTTGAAATATAACGTACTGTGTATAAAATTATATGAAAGTTTTCAGAAAAGTAACTGACATAATACTGACCTGTCCAGAATATGAAAAATAATACTGCTATCGATAACTACTGTTGAGGAAAAGTAATGCTAGAGGAGGGGGAGGGGGGGGAGGGGAGGAGACCAATAACTCCACAGCCAGTTGACAAACTCAAATACAAATACTAGGTGCAATGTTTGCTTAAGATGATGTTATAGTATATGTGAAATGTGATGAAAATTAAATGTCAAAGAATGAATGTCAGTTAAGAGGTGAAGTTAATTTTATTTTTTTCTTTACATTTAAATTATTTTTGACCAGTTTATTATGTAACATATCCCATATGAAAGTTTACATTGTGGGCCTATTATTCAAATGTGTTGTTCACAATATGTGTTGTCAGTAACATGTGTGAAGTTATGTTATTCTAGAGATGAACATATTTTTTCTTCTAAAGATAACTGAGAGAGCTAACAGATTTCATCACTTTTTATAACTTATAATGAAATTAGCTAATAATAATTTTCCTGTTTCCCACAATCATTTTACCCCTCATAAGCTGATAACCAAAAGAACTGATGGACTGGTGATATTTAAACCCATGCTGTTCCAACAGAGTCCGCAGCTCGTGGTCGTGCGGTAGCATTCTCGCTTCCCACGCCCGGGTTTCCGGGTTCGATTCCCGGCGGGGACGGGGATTTTCTCTGCCTCGTGATGACTGGGTGTTGTGTGATGTCCTTAGGTTGGTTAGGTTTAAGTAGTTCTAAGTTCTAGGGGACTGATGACCATGGATGTTAAGTCCCATAGTGCTCAGAGCCATTTTGTTCCAACAGATTTTTGTCATTGTAAACCCCCAATGGTACGCCAGACACCCACTGAGAGGAAACATGTTTGAAATATGTCCTGAGAAAACAGGTAAAATAAAAAATAACTTTTCAGCCTACGTTTTCAGTTAACTTTTAAATACTACTTATAAGATCATTTACTGCTGAATCATGATTGCCTGAAATATTATATTAACAGTTCCAATTTGATGGTTTAGTCAGTAGTATGTACAATATTTTGGCCTATCAGTCTGTTGTTCATAAATAGATCATTACAACATATTTAGGGACTTCTGTCAAATAAATGAGCTGAAGTTCCTTCTAGATTATTGAGGTACAACACCGTATTAATAGGTCTTATGATTCTTCTGTGTTCAATACAGACTTATTTTACTATTAAGAGTCTGTCTGAGTCATAGTCCCTTATGATGAGAATGTAGCCTGCTCATGTCAAATTTTGTTTTGTTTTGATGAAAATTACATGTTATGTAGATGTGCTGCCACCATTGTGGGTTTGTCACAGTGCAGCAGAAGTTGAGAGACCTTAATATATTTAGCAAATGGTTAACATTCTTATTCTTAAACCTGTCTATATTTATATCACCAAACATTATATTATGTAATTTATGTTTGAGAAACAAGAGGATAAATTTCTCCAGCAGTTCCAAAATAAAATCTTCAGTGTGCTTCATGGAGTAGTATACCAAAGCTACTAAAATTTCCTGTCAACTGTACTGAGCTGAGGTAAGTACTGGCCAGCCCCTCTATCTCTTTGTTAGTATTTGTTTCACATCTTTATATGTGATTTTCCATTAATCATTTAAATTTCCTGTTTTCTCAACATTATAGATGCAGCTTCCAGTTTTGCCTCTATGCACAGTTCACTTAGATCTATAGCTTCATAGCTCATGCACACACTATTTTCATCATAGTCAGATAAACCACCATGTTTAACATCTGTTCTACAGTAAAAGCCTGTCAATCATAATCATAATTTTTGCTTGATTTTAAATCTTTTTGGGAAATTTAGTTTTCATTTACAGAAAGCACAATGTAGTTTAAGCTTACCAACCAGTATTGAAGTTTATCAATTTTATACTTAGCTATATGCACAATTAATGTATGAGAACATTATTGTACTATTCAAGTATTTTAGCTGATTTCTTGTAACTTGTGGAAATATGACTTCTTCTTCAAGTAAGTAGGGGTATTGTCCTGCCATTTTTCTTCAGATCCAGTTGGCTCTGAAAACTCCTTACTTCTGATTGCTTCCTTCCTTTGGCTTACTTGTTTCGTATTTTAAGATAATTTATAGGGAAACTCTTTTGATCTGGGGCCGCAAAAAGTCTCACACCATGCTGTTGTATGTCTGGACCGAGTAGGTGGCTTTCTTATTTGTGATGCCTCCTCTTGCACTGATCTGTATGTAGTGTCTAGTTTGACTATAGCTGCTGTTGTTGGAGAGTGATTGTGATTCTGCTGCTGTTATTTTCAGTATTTTATTACAAATTGGCTGCTTTCTCCATTTTGCATTGCTACAATACAATTATGCACATAAATTAAACCATTTATTTTACTTTAGAGATTAGAAACTTTTCACGATGAATATCTAAATGCATACCATGCCTGGTGAAGCATTCCCTTAGCAGGAATTCCATGTCTAGGAAGTTTGTGTTTCTGTACGCTTTACATATTTTAAGAAACTGTCTGTTGATCTTAATTATTGGTTTACAAATAACAGTTGTATGAAGTCATATCCAAATGGTATAATTATTATGTACATTTTCTGTTATGCCACTTTAGTACATGGTAGGGGATGTATAGTAGGTCAACTACTGCCAGTATGATGCTTTGTTCTGCAGGTTACTTACCCTTGGCCAGGCATCTCTCCTCCAGAGACTATTTGCTAGTACCACATGTGCGTTACATATTACAGACACCATACTGTATACAAACAGTCTGTTGATACATTGCTGCTATAGTTTTTGCTGTAGGGCACCAACTATACTTCCAAGCATTGTGTGCATCAGGAAACTGTTGCCACTGCTCTTGGGGTAATAAGTATGATTCATACATCACATAGTCATGGACATACATTCACCTGCTAGGTACTTAAGGTGTAGCACAGCCTCTAGCAACATTATTCAACTGCTTCATTTCTAGGCCAGGAGCTAGCTACACTTTGTAGCTCATCAATTGGAATTCACTAAGACCAGTATGGACACTCCACTGTACAACACATCATATCTATATTGCTTCCCATATGCCACACAGCACAGCCTTTCTGGGTGGATAAAGCTTCACTCTGAATGGTATCATGTCAGTGTACTTTGTTTCTGTTATTTTTAAGTGATCTTTCAGTTGTTACCAGAACTGTCATTTACTGTGAACTTGTGCCATTAATGAAGTGTACTTGAGTTCAACCTGGTAATTACTAGAGTATGCATGACCCAAACAGAACTTAACAGTGATGGCTAATGCCATAAAAATTGGTGACACGGATAAAAAATGTGTTTTCTGCTAGAGTCATTCCTTCTTGCTCAGGTTGGGTATTGTGTGTGAGTGATGACTCCATGCTGTGTGTACATGTTTTTCACTCTCTTAGTCTCTGTGGACTTCCTTACCATATGTTTGTTTGCTATTCCCTTTGTACTTCTGGGGATCATTGTCGGAGGCAAAACAGTGTCATGTGGATGGTTTGTTGCTGGTATACCTGTCTGTGATAAACAATGTTAAGATGATTGGCTCATCAGAGGAACCTCCTTTGGCTCCAGTGCCTTGGCTAGCTGTAGCACCACCTCTTTCTCATCCAGTGCCCATCCACCACACACCCTACATTCATGCCCAGTGCTGCTCTTTCCATTCGAGCTATGGTCGGCCATTCTCCCAAGAGTGACACCACTTCTTCTAGCACTGATGTCACCACTTACATTCACTTTCACTGTGCCTGCAACAGCATCTATGATGCTGAAGCCACAGCTGCCTCTTTGCACACAGAACCATGACTCGACCGCTGACCAGCTACTGCTCTATTTCAGCTGAATCTGGCACTGCTCTTTTTTCACGCCTTTTCCTTGGTGTAGCCACAGCATGCCTTCCTTCCAAGGGAGCTGCTGCACTCTCACTGTTGCTGCCTGTGCGGTCAACAGTTCCAGCTGAACTTGATGCTGTCTGTCCACAGTCAAGCCCAATGCTGCCTGCCAACATACACTGCCGTTTCTGGCCAATGCAGCCACGCTCAACTTCCTCCTCTGCTAAGCAGCACAACACTTCTGGGTGGTACACATCCTTCTCTGCAGTGTAGATTCTTTCCACACTCTTGCACACCCCTCGATGATGACACTTACATTGCCTTGGCTGCCATCAAATCAGCTTTCTGCCATGCTCTTAGGCACCCCCGGGTGATGCCCATCCACAACCCGCTGATCCCTCTACCCAGTTGTTCCCATGCTCCACTGCACACAGTGTTGACATCCTTACCACCATCCCAGGCCAACCTTTGGTCCTCATTGTTCCTGTGATCCTATATTCCTGTGCTCCTTACAACTGCTCCCTGGGCGCTCTTAGGCCAGCCCCTTCGAGTGCCCTGGTACACACCATACCCAGTGACAAGTGTACCTCTCCTCCAGTCTCTTCCTTCTGGACGCCATTCTACACTCCCACTCTCTTCATGCACTCCTGTGCTACAACATCCCTATTCCTCTACACTCTGATAGTTGACAACAGCTGACCTCCAGCACCTCCACAGCCACTCCTGCCATCAGCAACTCATTCAGTTCCTTGGGCCATGGGTTCTCTGGATTAGGTGGCAGCTGTTCTGGATTCCCCTTCTTGTTGGACTTCTTACAGGGAAAATTCAGATGTCAGATCTGTGGTCTTCATTGAGTTGGCTTGGCCAACTTCTCAAGGGGGAGGGGTGTTAGTGACTATGGATGCTGCCAGTACAATATATTCACTCTGTGAGTTAGTTACCCTTGGCCCACAGGTGTCTCTACACTGGAGTCTATTTACTAATACCACAAGGTTGAAAACTGAAATTGATAGCAGTGAGATTTTTTGGGAAAATTTAAGTGTATATTGAAAGGATAGGCAAACGGGAAATGGAGGTGGTGTATTTGTTGCAGTAGACAAGAAACACAAATCTGCCAAAGTAGAAATTGAAGCTGCATGTGAGGGTGTTTGGGCAAAAATCAGTATAAGGGATGGGCATAAAGTGGTAAGTGGATCCTTCTGTTGCCTACCACACTCAACTCCTGATGTAATCAAAAACTTTAGAGGAAACCTCAGTTCACTTGTAGTTAACTTATCTAATCATACTGCAATCATCAGTGGAGACTTTAATCATCCAACAATTAATTGGGAAAATTACAGTTTTGTTAGTGGTGGTTGGATAAGACATCGTATGAAACTTTACTAAATGCCTTCTCTGAAAATGACCTAGAACAGATAGTTAGGAACCTTACTCAGGGTGGGGATACACTGAAGCACCAAAGAAACTGGTACAGGCATGCATATTCAAATAAAGAGATACGTAAACAGGAAGAATACAGCACTGTAGTCAGCAATGCCTATATAAGACAAAAGTGTCTGGTACAATTGTTAGAATGGTTACTGCTGCTACAGTGGCAGACAATCATAACACTGTTCGACAAGGGTTCTATTTCTGATATTAAAGTATGTGCTTCTAGACCATTTTACCATGGGAAATTCAAATATGTAAACAAAATATCATTGTCAGTGATACTTTTTATGTAATGTGTATATATATGTATATTCACAATTCATGGCACACACAGAGACATTATAGAGAAATACGTATGTTGCCGCATCCAGTAGTGATAGAACGTGATAATTTCTTGTACAACAGCAGGTGGGAAGAATCAGACATCATTAGGTTATCCCCCGCCACACCTATGTCATTAAGACCACCTGAAACATCTCATTAACTCGAACGGTGACAGCCGGTCGCTGCCTCGGCAGTAAAGCTTCACGCCTCCTAGAGGCAGGTGCATTGAGTTTACAACAGTGGTGTTAGCCGCAATTTGTGTCAGTCTTAATGAGTAGGTGTTTTGGCTGACAAGTAACTGTCTGTCATATTTCCGAGCATGGTTGAATTGTTTAGTTTCTGTGTGTAAACTGATTGAGCCTGGTGCTGAAGATAAAATGACTGCTTGTTCTTACACATCAGCGTTCCTCTAGTTCCCTACTATTAATTTAATACAGGTGTATTACCAAAGTGGTATTTTTAAATTTGCAGAAATGCCACGTTGTTGTGGATGTTGATCTAAGCCGGACAGCTTCTGCTACATCTGTGGGAAGTTCACTTTTGCCAGAAATAGGAAGAAAATTTCTTCAGTCATAAAGGAAGCATACAAATATTACTTTGGAGTAGAGGTGGGAGACCAAGGTAAAGAATGGGCACCACATTTCTGTTGTGCTACATGTTACTGCAAACTAATTCAGTGATGGAAAGGTAAAGAGAATGTGGCGTTGTTTGCTGTTCCCATGGTGTGGAGGGAGCCTAAGGACCATGTTACTGATTGTTACTTCTGTCTAACAAAAATTCAGGGTTTTAGAAACAAAAAGTCGAAGAGGCACATTGTTTACCCAGATCTGCCTTCAGCGAGAATGCCAATGCAGCATTCCGACAACCTTCCAGTACCTTCAAGAGCTCGAGGTCAAATTCTGAGTGACAGTGAAATAAGTAGAACTGAAGAAATCACAGATGATGATTCTTTATATCACTGCACAAGTGAGTCATTGCCACATTTGTTAACACAGGCAGATTTAAATGATTTAATACGTGATCTAGGACTAATTAAACAGAAGGTGCAGCTGCTTGGTTCAAGATTACAAGAGTATAATCTACTGCACCAAAGTACTAAAATCAGTGTGTTCAGGCACAGAGAACATGCCTTTATTTCTTATTTTTCAACTGACGAAGCACTGACATTTTGCAATGACGTTTCTGGCCTGATGAAAGTGCTCTACTTCACTTATATTTCACAGTAGTTGAGACTTTTCATAGATGCATCAAAAACAAGTCTGAAGGGTGTTTTGCTCCATAACGGAAATAAAATACCCTCTGTTCCACTAGCTTATGCTAGTTTGACAAAAGAGAATTAGGAATTCGTACAAAGGATACTAAATTCATTAAAATACAATGAACAGAAATGGAAAATATGAGCAGATTTCAAGGTAATTGCTATGGTACTGGGAATGCAACAAGGCTACACAAAGTATGCCTGTTTTCTTTGCGAGTGGGATAGTCGAGACCGAAATTCTCACTACGTGAAAAAGAAATGGCCTAGGCGAAGATGGAAAGTTGGCGAAAAGAATTTATGTGAAAGTCTGGTAGCTCCTGAATATATACTACTTCCACCACTTCACATCAAACTTGGCCTGATGAAACAATTCGTGAAGGCCATGGTTCCAACAGGCTGTGGGTTTGCATATCTAGCTACCAAATTCCCCTGTCTTTCAGCTGCAAAAATAAAGGAAGGTGTATTTGTGGGCCCACAAATCAGGGAGCTGCAGAAAGATGCAAATTTTGAAGCATGTTTAACTGATAAAGAAAAATCCGCATGGGACTGTTTCAAGATGGTGTCGGAAAACTTCCTCGGAAGTTGAAGAGCTACTAACTACAAAGCAATGGTGAAGGATACGATCAAAGCATATCAGGATTTGGGGTGCAATATGTCTTTGAAGGTACATATGATGGACTCTCATCTGGACAACTTCACAGAGAGTTGTAGTGACATATCGGATGAACATGGGGAAAGATTCCATAAAGACATTTCTACCATAGAAAGGCGCTATGAAGGGAAGTGGGTACCTTCTATGTTAGCAGATTATTGCTGGAATATCATTCAAGAGAAGAAAGATTCACAATACAAGAGAAAAAAGTGATGTGCATTACAAGGCAGTGGCTCATTGTTTGTCAATTTTCTGTAATTTCTCATGTCAAATAAATGCTTCAAAGTGTATACACAAAGGTTACTGTGTTATATGTTAGATCCCACCCTCCATTAATGTGATGAACTTATAACATCATAAAGATGTGCATTTGTTTGTCGAATTTCACCTCACGTTTGCTGCACTATATCAGAAACTGGAAAGAGAAATAAAATTGCGATTACTCATAAACTATCCCTGACAGAAAAAAAACCAAAAACAGTTTTCAATTCATCACTCAAAATACAACTAAGATCACAACATTTTTTAATCAGAAATAGAAAAAAAGGTTTTTTTTGTAGAACAGTGATAATTCAAGTGAGTCTGAACATGGTATTATAGTCAGTGCATGATCAATGGGACACACCATCTCCGAGGTAGCGATGAAGTGGGGATTTTCCCATACGGCCATTTCACAAGTGTGCCATGAATATCAGGAATCTGATAAAACATCAAATCTTTGACGTTGCTGTGGCCAGGAAAAGATCCTGCAAGAACAGGATTGATGATGACTGAATAGAATCATTCAATATGACAGAAGTGCAACCCTTCTGCAAATTGCTGCAGATTTCAATGCTGGCCAATCAACAAGAGTCAATGTGAGAACCATTCAGCAAAACATCATCAATATGGGCTTTTGGAGCTGAAGGCTCACTTGTGTACCCTTGATGACAGCATGACATTAAGCTTTACACCTCATATGGGCCCGTTGACACCAACACTAGACTGTTGAAGACTGAAAACATGTTACTTGGTCAGACAAGTCTTATTTCCAATTATATTGAGCAGATGGACATTACAGGTATGAAGACAAGATTATGTCTGAAAGGGACTGTTCAAGGTGGTGGAGGCTCTGTAATGGTGTGAGACATGTGCAGTTGGAGTGATATGGGATCTCTGATATGTCTAGATACAACTCTGACAAGTGACACATGCGTAAGCATTCTATCTGATCACCTGGATCCATTGATGTCCTTTGTGCATTCCGGTGGACTTGGGCAATTCCAGCAGTACAATGCAACACCCCGCACATCCAGAATTGCTGCAGAGTGGCTCCAGGAACACTCTTCTGAGTTTAAACACTTCTGCTGGCCACCAAACTCCCCAGACATGAACATTATTGAGAATATCAGGGATGCCTTGCAACCTGCTGTTCAAAAGAGATTGCCACTCTCTCATACTATTATGGATTTATGGACAGCCATGCAGGATTCATGGTTTCAGTTCCCTCCAGCACTGCTTCAGACAGTTGAGTCCATGCTACCTCATATTGTGACACTTCTGCATGCTCGCAGGGTCCTACACAATATTAGGCAGGTGTACCAGTTTCTTTGGCCCTTCAGTGTATACAGGTTGTATCATAATTAATGGCATAAATGGATACAGTTGAAAGTACACAATACTATAAGCAAAAAAGTCTCAGTAAACATGTTAAAAGTTATGAGTACTTGTTCATTAGGAGAGTTGTGTTCCAAAGTACCACATATGAACAAGTATTCATAGCTCTTAAGATATGCATTTTACAGCATATGTTTACCAAACTTTTTTCTTGTTTTTGTCCATATTATCACTTCCCAAAGTGTAGAAAGCAAAGAGCTTGCAGTAGAAGAGATTTGCTTCACAGTATTGAAGATGAAAAATTGCTTGTAGCTCTTAAGGTATGCATTTTTGACCCTATGTTTACTGAGACTGTTTTGCTTCTAGTATCATGTACTTTCAACTGTATGCATTTACGCCATTAATTATGATGCACCCTGTATTGGATTTAATGGCAACAAATTAGATTAGATTAGATTAGATTAGATTAATACTAGTTCCATGGATAATGAATACGATATTTCGTAATGATGTGGAACGAGTCAAATAGACCTGACAACTTTGAGGATGTCCACAGCAAAACTGGTATCAGTGACCTTGACACGGTTGTGGCAACAATGATTACCAAAGTACAAAGGAAAGCTAAAACAAGCAGAAAGATATATATGTTAAGTAAACTAAATAAAAAATCAGTGAGGAACTTGAAACTTTCAGCTCAGGTCAGGCAGGTCAGGAGCATGTAGAGGAACTCTGGCTCAAGTTTAAAAGGATAGCTGACCACACACTGGATATATATGTACCCAGTAGAACAGTTCATAATGAGTTGGTTGGTTGGTTGTTTGGTTTAAAGGAGGGGGAAGGGACCAAACTGTGAGGTCATCAGTCCCTTGTTCCTGGTAAAGTAATTAGACAAGGGAAAGAAGAAAAGAAAGGAGACATACAGCACACCAGGAGAATGGAAGAACCACAACAGGAGAATGGAAGAACCAGAAGAATGACAGGAAGACAACCAACACTACTATGGACAAAACAGGAAAAGAAGACCACAGAGAGAAGCAAAAAACAGGTAGAAGGGATAAAAACAAGAGAGTAGATGACCATGGCTGGCTGACCATGAGAATGAAAAGGAAAAACCAGCCACTCTGTGACACATTAAAACATCCAGCCTAAAAGCATTAGAGTGGAGAACACAAAGGGACAAAGGACATGCGCGAAAACTTATATAGAATGATAAAACCCACCGTCACATATAAAATGTAAAACTAAGTTAGCCAATGAGGTGTTTCAGCTAAAATTAATGGCAATGAGTCCAGTAACTGAAGAGTCTGTTGCAGGGCAGCCAAAGGAGGACAGCTCACCAAGATATGGGCCACTGTCTGCCAGGCACCGCACTGGCACTGAGGTGGGTCAGCAAGGCGCAGGAGGTAACTGTGTGTCACCCAAGCGTGGCCAATGTGTAGCCAACAGAGAACCACAGAGTCCCTGCAAGAGGCCCACGTGGAGGTCTTCCACACATTTTTAGCCTCTTTAATGGCATGCAGTTCGTTGTGCGTACAGAGGATATGCCATTCTATCTCTCAAAGCTGCAAAACCTTGTGGCATAGTACTGAATGCAGGTCAGTTGCAGAGAAGCCGACCTTCAATAAGCAGTTTCCACATAGCCTATTTGGCCAGCCCGTCGGCAAGTTCATTGCCTGGGATTCTGATGTAGCCTGGGGTTCAGACAAACACCACTAAACGACTGGACCATTTCAGGTCATAGATGGACTCCTGGATGGTCACTACCAAAGGATGATGAGGGTAGCACTGGTTAATAGCTTGTAGGCTGCTCAAGGAGCCAGTATGAAGAAGAAACAAATTGGCAGGGCATGACCAGATGTGCTCAAGAACACAAGAAATGGCCGCCAGCTCTGCAGTGAAAACACTGCAGCCGTCTGGCAAGGAGTGCTGTTCAATATGTCCTCCATGAATATGCAAAAAGTCCACATGATGTCAAGAATCGAAATGAAGTGATAGAGGAGAGCTGCAGGGTTAACTGAGTCCCTAGGACCATGTGAAAGGTCCAGGCAAAGCTTCGGCCTAGG
Organism: Schistocerca serialis cubense; assembly: GCF_023864345.2. NCBI lineage: Eukaryota > Metazoa > Arthropoda > Insecta > Orthoptera > Acrididae > Schistocerca > Schistocerca serialis. The sequence continues at coordinate 282,900,773 of NC_064643.1, read as the reverse complement.
TGTACACCATGGAGGTGTACATGAATGGACCTCAAGTATACAGGTAGGTGGTAAAGGCAAGGACTCCAATTTGAAAAGAAGGGATCGGACACAAACTGCAATTGGAAGCCCTCACCTGGGCTGCTGATATGGGAGATGAACCGCCATGGGTGGGAAAAAGAGATGGTAATTCAGATGCGCAGGAGAACTGTGAATGTGTGCAATGTAAGTGGCCAGAAGTTATGCACACCTAACCTGCAATGGAGGAACTCTGGCCTCCACAAAGATGCTGGTCACCGGACTCATCCTATAAGTTCCTGTCACCAGGCAAATGCCACAGTGGTGCACTGGGTCGAATAAATGTAATGCTGAGGGCACTGCCGAACAATAAATCAGACTCCTGTAGTAAAGGCAGGATTGAACAAGGGCTCCGATAGAGCTGCAGCAGTCTAGAGCAATCTGCACCCCAGCTGGTGTTGCTCAGGCAGCGGAGGGCATTGAAGTGCTGCCAGCACTTCTACTTAAGCTGATGAAGGTGAGGAAGCCAAGTCAATTGGGTGTCAAAAACCAGTGCTAAGAATCAACGTGTCTCCACTACAGTGAGTAGATTGTCATTAATGTAAAGCTCTAGTTCTGGATGAATGGTATGACACTAACAGAAGTGCATAACACACTACTTTGCTGCTGAACACTGGAAACCGTGGGCTAGAGCCCATGACTGTGCCTTGTGGATGGCTCCCTGTAGGCGCCACTCAGCAACACCAGTAGTGGTGGAGCAGTATGAAATGCAGAAGTCGTCTGCATACAGAGAAGGTGAGACAGATGGCCCTACAGCTGCTGCTAGACCATTAATGGCCACTAAAACTAGACATATACTCAATACAGAGGCCTGCAGGACCCCATTCTCCTGGATATGGGGGAACTATGAGAGGCACCAACTTGGACTCAGAAAGTATGAAGCACCAAGAAATTTTCGATAAAAATCAGGAGCAGGCCTTGGAGAACCCACTCGTATAATGTGGCAAGGATATGATGTCGCCAGGTCGTGTCATGCGCTTTTTGTACATAAAAAAAGACAGCAACCAGGTGTTGGCATCTGGAAAAGGCTGTTCGAATGGCAGACTCGAGGGATACAAGATTATCAGTGGTAGAGCGACCCTGTCAGAAGCCACCCTGACATGGAGCCAGTAGGCCACGTGTTTCCAGGATGCAACCCAACCACTGACACACCATACATTCCAGCAGCTTACAAAGAATGTTGGTGAGGCTAATGGGCCGATAGCCTCCATATAAAGCTGGTTTTTACTGTGTTTGAGCACTGGAATGATGGTGCTCTCCTGCCATTGGGATGGAAAGATGCCATCGCACCAGATCCGGTTGAAGATGACAAGGAGATGTCACTTGTAGTCAGATGAGAGATGTGTAATCACCTGACTGTGGATCTGATGTGGCCCAGGAGCAGTGTCAGGGCAATGTGCAAGGTCACTGAGGGGATCCCACTCTGTAAATGGGGCGTTATAGGATTCACTGTGGTGTGTAGTGAACAAGAGCACTTTCCCTTCCAGCCGCCATTTGAGAGTGTGAAAGGCTGGGGAGTAATTCTCTGACACAGAGGTTCAAGCACAGTGGTGAGCAAAGTGCTCGGCAATCGCGATTGCGTGGGTAGAAAACATGCCATTTATGTTAACATCAGGAACACCTGTTGGAGTGTGGTACCAGAAAACACATTTGATCCTTGCCCAGACTTGGGAAGGTGATGTATGGCATCCAATGGTCGAGACATATCTCTCCCAACACTCCTGCTTCCATTGTCTGATATGTTGGTGAACTCAGGCACTGAGCCATTTGAAGGCTTTGAGGTGCTCCAGGGAAGAGTGCCGCATATACCGTTGTAGAGATTGCAAACGGTCCTTAATTGCTTCAGCGGCTTCCAGCGACCACCAAAGGACTGCCTTTCACCGGGGGCACCCTAAAGAGTGAGGGATTGTGTTTTCTGCCACAGAGACGATTGTTGTAGTCACCTGCTCAACCATCACATTGATGTTACCGTGTGGGGGAGATTCAATGTTGACAGCAGAAATGAAAGTTTCCCAGTCTGCCTTGTTTAAAGCAGGTGTCCATGGGCCTGATGTGGGGCAGTGACAGGAAGATGGGGAAGTGGTCACTACCACACAGGTCATCAAGTGCTCTCCAGTGGATAGATGGGAGAAGTCCTGGGCTGCAAATTGATAAATCAATGGCCGAGTAACTACCATGAACCACACCGAAAAGTGTAGCTGCCCCAGTATTTAAGGGGCAGAGTTCGAACTGAGACAGTAAAGTTTCGACATGTCTGCCTCAGCCAGTAAGCATGGTGCCACCCCACAAGGGGTTATGGGCGTTAAAATCTCCCAAAAGTAGGAAAGGTTTAGGGGGTTGATCAATCAGTGCAACTGATACATTCAGGGGTACTGCACCATCTGGAGGAAGATATACATTGCAGACAGTTATTTCCTGTGCTGTCCTTATTCTGACAGCTACAGCTTCAGAGGGGTTTAAAGGGGCACAGTTTCATTACAGACTGAGTTTAGGACATAAACGTAAACTCCACCTGACACTCAATTATAGTCGCTACAGTTCCTGTAATATCCCTTATAGCCCAGGGGTCCGCATTGCCGAGGACCAGGTTTCCTGGAGGGCAATGTGGAAAGCAGGTGTAAAGCTTAACAGCTGCTGTAGCTCAGCTAGGCGGTGGAAAAAACCGCTGTAATTCCACTGGAGGGTGACATTATCGTATGACTGGGAAGGCATAGAACATTCAACGAGGCAGTTTGTGCCTCAGGGTTTCCTTCTGGCACAGATGTATTGCCTGAGCAGTCTATATCCATTGTGTCTGAGGGTCCAGTGAGATATAGGTCCACAGTGGACACCAAAATCTCCATCTCATCTGTAGATGCAGAGCTTGTAGGTAGCGGAGGTGTGGGTGCCACCGCAATTCCCTTGGTCTTCGTGATTTTCTTTTTGGATTTCTCTCACTGCTCCTTGGGTTTCCCCGGCTGGGATGACTTCACTGATTCAGTCTCCAGGACTGAGGATGAGCGTGAATCCCCATGACCAGCTGCATTTGGGCTCTTCAGGTACTGGCAGATGTCATATTTCCCACTAGCAGAAACCTGGGAAGGGTGTAACTCAAGTCTTACGCTTCGCCGGCACAGAAGCGGGGACTGATATCCCCGATGGTTGGGAGGGTAAGGGGGTGGGGGTGGGGGGGTGGGGGGGGGAGGGGAGGGTGATGTTCCCAAAGAAGTTGGTGCAGGAGCAACAGGGCAGGGAGGGATGTGCCACCCAGTATCAAGGGGGCAGGTATTGTTTTGCTGCTCTGAGAGGTGACTGGGATTGGTGGAGCTGATGGGGCTAGAACTGTTGTAGAGGTGGTGTAAAACATTGTCATACATACAGAATGTAGGCATTCAAATTTTCTCTTAGCCTCAGTGTATGTCACTCAGTCCAGGGTCTTGTACTCCATGATTTTCCTTTCTTTCTGGAGAATCCTGCAGTCAAGTGAGCTAGGCAAATGGTGCTCTCCGCAGTTGACACAGGTGGGAGGTGGGGCACATGGAGTATTGGGATGTGATGGGCATCCGCAATCTTGACATGTGACACTGAAAGTACAGTGGGAAGACATATGGTGGCCTAACTACCAGCATTTAAAGCACCACTTTGGGGGAGAGATATAGGGCTTTACATCACCGTGGTAGACCATTACGTTGACCTTCTTAGGTAATGTATCACCCTCGAAGGCCAAGATGAAGGGTCCGGTGGCAACCTGATTATCCCTCAGACCCCGGTGGACATGCCAAACTAAATGTACACCTTGCTGCTCTAAATTGGCGTGCAGCTCATTGTCAGACTGCAAAAGAAGGTCCCTGTGATATATGACACCCTGGACCATATTTAAGTTCTTATGGGGTGTGATGGTTACAGAAACATCCCCCAACTTGTCACAAGCAAGTAATGCCCATGACTGGGCAGAGGATACTGTTTTGATTAAGACTCGCCCAGATCTCATTTTGGACAAGCCATCCACCTCCCCAAACATGTCCTCTAAAAGCTCAACAAAAAAATGAGGCTTCATCGTCATGAAAGATTCCCCATCAGCTCTTGAACATACAAAGTACCAGGGCGAATAAGAGCTGGTGTCATCCTTAGCCTCATGTTCCTCCAATGGTGTGGCCAGGGAGAGGAACAATTTGGGGCCTTACTTCTGTGCACTGAATTGAGCCCGTGAACACTTAGAGACTGATGGTGTTTGAACACCAGCAAGAGATGATGCACTACGCTTCATCACGTGTCATCCACCCTGATGCCACCCACTCTGGCCAGGGGCCCTCCCCATGGGAGCCACCCAGCCACAGCAAAGGTGACATGGCAGGATGGCCATTGTTGGGAGTCCCGATGCCCCAGGCTGACAGGCATCTATTCCTCGGTATACATAGGGAGTTAATGGCACAGGCATCAGCAGAGTGATCCCTGTGTGGTCAGGTGCTACAACCACCAGGATACATGCAGCTCCACCACAACAGACTGCCTACCGTGCTGAATATCAGGTGCAACCATCAAACAAGCCATTATCATCGTCAGCGTAGAAAACGATGCTGCACAGTTGATAGAAAAATATGCACCCAGGAGGGTGACTTCACCCAACAGTTGGAGAATGAGCAGAAGTGCAGACTCACTTCGACGACAGATGCAGTAGATCTCAGCACATGATGGACAGGCTGCACCATGTAAGGTGCCCTTTCCCAATTGGCTCGCTCTTTGGGAAAATTTTGAAAAATGGAGGTCAAATCCTACAGGGGACCATCACATAAAGGCCGAAATGTGGGAGACTCCTTTTAGTCACCTCTTATGACAAGCAGGAATTCCTCAGGCCTATTCTAACCCTTGGACCTGCAGGGGGGGGGGGGGGGGGTTCATAATGGGAGGGAACCACCATGGTATACATTCACTGTAAAGAAACTTGTAAAGAAACAGAAAGTACTGCATAATAGGTGTAAAACAAAGTGTAGGGTTATAGATAGAGAGATGCTGAATGAAACATGTTTGGCTGTCAAGACAGCAATGTGTGATGCCTTCAGTGATTGCAGTAGCAGAATATTGTCAAATAACATTTCACAAAATCCAAAGAAGTTCTGGTCATACGTAAAGCTGTTAGTGGCACCAAAGTTAGTGCCCAGTCCCTAGCAAATGAGACATTTACTGAAACTGAGGGCAGCAAAGCAAAAGCTGAAAAGGCTGACTTGATTTTCAAATGTTCCATTAGAAACAAAAACCCAGGAAAATTGACCTAGTTTAATCCTTATAACACTGAAAAGATGAATGAACTAAGTGCCAGTGGTGTTGAGAAACAGCTGAAATCGTTAAAATTGAATTCCTGTCAGATTATGTACTGAATTTGCTGCTGAGTTAGCCCCTCTTTTAACTATAATCTATAGTAGACCCTTGAACAAAAAGCCAAGCCCAGTTCTTGGAAAAAGGATAGGTCACACCTGCTTACAAGAAGGATAATAGAAGTGATCCACAAAACTACCGTCATCTAATATGCATGACATCAATTTGTTGTAGAATCTTAGAACATATTCTGAGCTCAAATATAATGAATTGTCTTGAATAGAATGACCTCCTCAATGCCAACTAGAATGCATTTCAAAAATATTGTTCATGTGAAATGCTAATTGCACCTTTCTCTCGTGACGTTCTGAAAGCTTTGCCTTTAGGCAACCAGGAAGATGCAGTGTTTCTTGATTTCCAAAAAGCATTTCACTCAGTGTCACTCCTATGCTTATTGTCAAAAGTATGATCCCTATGGTGTACCAAGCAAAATCTATGACTATACTGAGGACTATTTGGTAGGGAGGACATGGTATGTTATCTTGGATGGAGAGTCATCATCAGATATAGAAGTAACTTTGGGTGTGCCCCAGGGAACTGTGTTGGGACCCTTGATGTTCATGTTATATACGAGGGCAGTTCAATAAGTAATGCAACACTTTTTTTTCTTGGCCAATTTTGGTTGAATAAACCGGAAATTTCTTGTGGAATATTTTCAAACATTCCCGCTTCGTCTCGTATAGTTTCATTGACTTCCGACAGGTGGCAGCGCTGTACGGAGCTGTTAAAATGGCGTCTGTAACGGATGTGCATTGCAAACAACGGGCAGTGATCGAGTTTCTTTTGGCGGAAAACCAGGGCATCTCAGATATTCATAGGCGCTTGCAGAATGTCTACGGTGATCTGGCAGCGGACAAAAGCACAGTGAGTCGTTGGGCAAAGCATGTGTCATCATCGCCGCAAGGTCAAGCAAGACTGTCTGATCTCCCGCGTGCGGGCCGGCCGTGCACAGCTGTGACTCCTGCAATGGCGGAGCGTGCGAACACACTCGTTCGAGATGATCGACGGATCACCATCAAACAACTCAGTGCTCAACTTGACATCTCTGTTGGTAGTGCTGTCACAATTGTTCACCAGTTGGGATATTCAAAGGTTTGTTCCCGCTGGGTCCCTCGTTGTCTAACCGAACACCATAAAGAGCAAAGGAGAACCATCTGTGCGGAATTGCTTGCTCGTCATGTGGCTGAGGGTGACAATTTCTTGTCAAAGATTGTTACAGGCGATGAAACATGGGTTCATCACTTCGAACCTGAAACAAAACTGCAATCAATGGAGTGGCGCCACACCCACTCCCCTACCAAGAAAAAGTTTAAAGCCATACCCTCAGCCGGTAAAGTCATGGTTACAGTCTTCTGGGACGCTGAAGGGGTTATTCTGTTCGATGTCCTTCCCCATGGTCAAACGATCAACTCTGAAGTGTATTGTGCTACTCTTCAGAAATTGAAGAAATGACTTCAGCGTGTTCGTAGGTACAAAAATCTGAACGAACTTCTCCTTCTTCATGACAACGCAAGACCTCACACAAGTCTTCGCACCCAAGAGGAGCTCACAAAACTTCAGTGGACTGTTCTTCCTCATGCACCCTACAGCCCCGATCTCGCACCGCCGGATTTGTTTGGCCCAATGAAGGACGCAATCTGTGGGAGGCACTACGCGGATGATGAAGAAGTTATTGATGCAGTACGACATTGGCTCCGACATCGACCTGTGGAATGGTACCGTGCAGTCATACAGGCCCTCATTTCAAGGTGGCGTAAGGCCGTAGCATTGAATGGAGATTACGTTGAAAAATAGTGTTGTGTAGCTAAAAGATTGGGGAATAACCTGGTGTATTTCAATGCTGAATAAAACAACCCCTGTTTCAGAAAAAAAATGTGTTGCATTACTTATTGAACTGCCCTCGTATTAATGACCTTACAGACAATATTAATAGTAAAGTCAGGCCTTTTGCAGATGATGTGTTTATCTGTAATGAAGTACTATCTGAGAGAAGCTGCATAAATATTCAGTCAGATCTTGATAAGATTTCAACATGGTGCAGAGATTGGAAACATACTCTAAATGGTTAGAAATGTAAAATTATGCACTACACAAGATGGGAAAACGTAGATCCTATGACTATAATATCAATGAGTCATTGTTGGAATTGGCCAATTCATACAAATAAATACCTGGGTGTACCACTTCATAGCGAAATCAGTTGTGTGACCCATCATAGAATATTGCTCAGGTGTGTGGGACCTGTACCAGGAAGAACTAACAGGGAATATTTAATGTATTCAGAGAAGGGCTTCATGAATGGCCACAGGTTTGTTTAATCCAAGGGAGAGTGCCACAGAGGTACTGAAGGAACTAAACTGCAGAATCTTGAAGACAGGCATAAACTATCCTGAGAAAGTCTATTAACAAAGTTTCAAGAATCAGCTTTAAAATGATTAGTCTAGGGATACATTACAACCCTCCACTTATCGCTCACATAGGGATCATTAGGATAAGATTAGAATAATTAGTGCATGCACAGAGGCATGCAAACATGAATTCTTTCTGCACTCCATACATGAATGGAATAGGAAGAAACCCTAATAACTGGTACAATGGGACATACACTCTGCCATGCACCTCACAGTGGTTTGCACAGTATAGGCGTAGATGTATATGAGTATCACATATAATGGGGTCCCATACTGTACACAACCAATATGTAAACACACCGTCCTTACAAGAACCGCCAGAGGGCATCAGCTATGCTTCCAAGCAACGTACACATCAGGAAACCGGCAACACTGCTATTGAGGTAATTAGTACTGTTTGCATGTTACATGGTCACTACCCTACTACTGCCTGCTAGATGCTTATGACCAAGCACAGCCTCCAGCAGCACCACTCAACTGATTACTCTGTTCCACCAGGAACCAGCTACACCTTGTAGCTCGTTGATTGAAACTTGCTGAGACCAGCCCATATGCTCCACTCTACACTGCACCATCACTGCACTGTATCTCAGTATGCTATGCAGCATGGCCTTCCAGGACACTGTATCTACAGCCACTCGGAATAATGCCTCCCTCAGAGCTGATATCACATCATTTTGTTTCTGATATATTCAAGTGATTGTGAATAGTATTTCAGTTATCAAAACTATTCTCAATTGTGAAATTGTTCTGTTAATAAAATGTTCTTAAGCTCATTCATTATCATTACTGCAGTATGCATTACCCAGATGGGATTTAACAGTATTCATGAAGGCTATTAAGAATGGGAACTGCCATTTCTTCATAATAGCAACACTGAATTACTGTTAGCCACACAGATCACCATAGATTTCTTTCTGTCTCTCTTTTTTTTTTAATTTTTGTTATATGATTACTACTACTACTACTACTACTATTATTATTATTATTATTACAGCTTCTGATGTTATGAGAACTATTCACCTGTAATTTGTCTGCCACAATCTAAAAAAAAAAATGGTGACCAATGCAATAATATAATGATTTACTATAGGATTAAATTCAGTTTATTTTTGCAGATTGTAATGTTTCACTCATCTGTTTCAGAGACTGCAGAAGCTTCAAATAAGCTCAGTATCAGAATTTCATAGTCAACTTGGACACAACAGAAGACAAAGTTCATCCTTTAAGAACCTTGCATAACTGCTGCATGATGAAATAAATACTTTGAAGAAACAACTGAACCTCTCTCAGGAAATGCAGAGAAGATTTTTGCTGAGGAAGCAGTTTGTCACCAGCAGAAACATACTCGAAACACACAATTCGAGTTCGCTGCCTGCACAACTTTATTCAGCTGGTATCAGTAATACAATACGTGACCAGATCGAGCTAACTATGTTGCCGAGTCCAAGCGGCGGAACAAGCCTCACCACAGGTCCGCCCCGTCCGACCGCACTGCACAGCTGTGTATCCCCCAACAATGGCGTCTCTCCCCTCTGCTCGCGATTCTTGGTGGCAGTGATGTCACACCCCACAGCTAACCCTCCTTTCAGCTCTATGTGTTTTGTTTGGTGCAGACCAATTCACAGTTTAGCAAAGGGAATCTGCAAGGATAGCGTGTGGTCAGTTCAAACGCTGCAGAAAGCTCTAAAGTGAACACTCAGCTGTAGTAAAACAAGGTACAACATCTTGTTAGAAAACAAATTTCACATTATTTTGGATAGAACACTCAGATTTACACTACACAATGTGAAGTTTAGACGTGGCATACTGAGAGAACTCAGGAGGTCCCTAAAGCTCAAACTAGACTTCATGTTACTAGAAGGAAAGCATGCAGGTCTTATGATGGATATTGTTAGTATCACTTCACCATGGTAGTACAATTCATTGGCTGTGCTGCGCAAAGGGGCCCGAGTTCGATTCCTGACTAGGTCGGAGATTTTCTTCTCTCATGGACTGGGTGTTGTGTTGTCTTCATCATCATATCATCCCCATCAATGCGCAAGTTGCCAATGTGGTGTCAACTCAAAAGACTTGCACCAGGCAGCCGGACAACTGGAAGGGAGGCCCTCGTCACATGGCATTTATTTCTTTATCATAAGAAATGCTAATATACTGCCTGCAAATTTTCCTTTGAAATTTTCCTATCTGGTACACCACTTACATTAAAAACTTTGAAGAATCTGTTGGTCGGTGGGCAGTCAATCTTCCTTTCCAAAAATATTAATGTAAAAATGGTATTTTATGAAATGAGGTACAAACTGGTCATGTGAAACAGATATATATAGTGATTTGAGCTTGAAACTGGCATGATAGCTGTACTGATTAACATCCAAACTGCTGTCCAGACAAGGCAGCTTCCAAGGACTCCTTTGACCACAGCATGGTTCTTCAAGCATGTTCATAATTGGTATTGTCTCATTACATTAATAGCTCCAGCTAACAAACATATTATAAGGCACTTTGCCATTTAAATGACACAATTTCACTAGCCAAAACCTGATGATCAGATAGAGGGGCATTTGGAAACCAATCCAGTCAGTTGTTAATTTGAAAATGCAGGTATTTTAGGACTGCAGGACACATTTCTGAATGAGAATGGGTTTTAATTTGTTCTGACTGGGAGATTTGCACAAGGTGCATTAGAAAATCTATTTTCAATTGTCCATTCCAAAAAAAAACATGTGCCAAACCCATGAGAATTCCAATCAGCATCTAGAGTTATTTCTCTCACTCCATTCTTATCAGCTGTCAGTAACTGAAGTGACAAAACTGATGACAGTAGTATCTGGCAGAACTGATATAGCCTGCTGAAAAAAATTATGAGCCAGGTAGTGGTATCAAATGTGATGATGGTCAGCAGTCTGTCTATCACTTATGTGTACACACTGTTAAGCAAGTGATGAAATGTCATAAGGTTCGCAGATTGTACCAAAAGAGCTTTCTACCATCTGAGGAAAATGTCTACCATCAAGTATTTGCATGTGAAGTCATTTACAGAGACGTCACTTACTCATCAATCAAGTGCAGTGTTCAATGTTTTGCAAACAGCAGAGCTCTGTATGAGAAGTAACAAATATAAATTACTGACAGCTGAACTACTACTAGCTCATCTATCCACTTGTGTTGTGGGTACATACACACTATTTGAAAAGTACAGTTAATTTCTGGTAAACAGCACTGATCTTTTGGTACATAATTGCTCTTTCTGTATCAGTTCGTGATCTAACAGTGTCAATGTTTTGCAGACAGCAGAATTGTGTATGAGAAGTAACAAATATAAATTAATTATGACTTGTTACCTAAAGGCAGAGAAGAAACACTTGTCAAGCAAGGATACTGTGAATTCTTCATTCTTTGGTGACACATCTGTAAAAGAGTAGTGTTCATTGTTTTCCCCATTATCCATAAAGCATTTGTTGAGCACTGTTGAAGACTATATAAATTACAGTTTCATATTTTATTATATATGTGTAACAGTATCTGTGTTTCCAGAATGAGATATTCACTCTGCAGCGGAGTGTGCGCTGATATGAAACTCCCTGGCAGATTAAAACTGTGTGCCCGACCGAGACTCGAACTCGGGACCATTGCCTTTCGCGGGCAAGTGCTCTACCAACTGAGCTACCGAAGCACGACTCACGCCCGGTACTCACAGCTTTACTTCTGCCAGTACCTCATCTCCTACCTTCCAAACTTTACAGAAGCTCTCCTGCGTACCTTGCAGAACTAGCACTCCTGAAAGAAAGGATATTGCGGAGACATGGCTTAGCCACAGCCTGGGGGATGTTTCCAGAATGAGATATTCACTCTGCAGCGGAGTGTGCGCTGTGTTGCTGTGTAATTTCTCTTTCTTTGAACTTCTCAGTTGTTGTGTGCATGTTGCTAAGAGTAACACATAGTTGATTTAAGAACAATGAATAAGTCTTTGCTTAAGCAGCATGTATGTTTGTCTTTCATATTCCTGACATGGTGTCAGATGTGCATGGTCCAGCTAAACACTGATTTGCTCAATAATTGAGATGTATAATTAGAAAAAGACTTCTAAGAATGCAGGAATTCAAGCAGACAGATTGTGATGTTATCCTACGTTATTGTGGAAAGCTTATGAAATCATAGGACATCTTTGTGAGTTTGATAGAAGGCACAGAAAAGGAAAAGGACCCCACTTGATGTGAGTGGGTAAGAAGAAAACCAAAACTGAAGAAAACAAATTGAAAGAGTAATCGGTGAAGAGAACTGAGCAACCTGGCATATTCTCATGAAGGTTATTTTGGAATGTGATAGAGCTTATGACTTGGTAATTGGTATTTTAATCACGCCAGAAGCAAACATTGAAGGTTATGTTGCAAAATTATCCACTCAGACAAAAGAAATTTCCAAAAAGTCTTATTTTGTCACTAGATACAAACCCATTACTTTGAGTTGCTACATGTGAAATTGCAGAAGATGTATGGGAAAAGTTGCATGACATCTATAATAGTCACTCTGCAGAAAATATTGACTTGCTATGACATAACTTCCATAATATTAGATGGAAATGTTCAGGTAGTATGCAAGGTCATTTAGCAAAATTTGATGAAGTTCAAACAAAGATGTCTGTGCTAAATAAACCAATAGATGGAGCTAATCTTTGCACATGTTTACTTCAGAAATTGCCGAAAGAATGTGATCACATTGATGTGACTTGGTCTGATCTTCCACAAGTAGACAAAACAAGCATAAATTGCAGAAAAGATGTCTAAATTATGAGTTGCAGATACAAGAAAGAGATGAAACCAATGTAGAAACTGCAATGATTTCAAGAGCAAGTAAATCATCTCAGCTACAGGGCAAAAATATAGTTAGTGCACAAGTAGTGAAAAAGTCAAGCAAACAAAATGTGAAGAAGGGTTTGTCCTATGGTAAAAGTGGAGACATTTCTAAAGATTGTAGAACAGTATTAGGGGATGTTAAAAGCAAAGGCAAAGGTCATTTATCCAGGAACTGTTGTAACTGTGGTGATTATGCGACTTTATCAGCTATGAAAATATCATCAGAAGTAAGTCCAAGAAATATTTTGTCCAAGATATCTGATTTACCTCCAAATGTAGCTATATCAGTGTGTGATGAATGGTACATTATTGTGAAAAGGATAGTTGTTATCATCATATAGTGAATTTTCTGAGTCACTGATAGGTACACACACACACACACACACACACACACACACACACACACACACACACACACACACACACAAAAACCAGTCAAAAAGTGAGCTTTCAACCAACAAGTCCTTCATTGGAAATAGACAACATACACATACATGCTCCTGCAAACACAACTCATATACATATGACCACAGTCTCTGGCTGTTGAGGCCACACTGTAAGCAGCAGTGAATGATGGGTCAAGCAACAAATTGGTGGGGGTAAGGAGGAGGGTGGGGCAATGAGTGGGAGTGATAGCAGGGTAGGGGTAGGGGATACTAAAGTGCTGCTTGAGGGAGCATACAAGGACGAGGTGGAGAGTGTAGGGCCTCTAGGTGCAGTCAGCAGGTTAGACAGATGGCAAGGGGGGGGGGGGGAGGGGGAGGAGATAGCAGAAAAGGAGAAAAGAAAAAAGACTGTGGATGCATTGGCAGAATAGAGGGCTGTGCAGTGTAGGAATGGGAACAGGGAAGGGGCTAGATGGATAAGGACAATGATTAATGAAGGTTGTGGACAGGAGGGTTACGGGAATGTAGGATATATTGCAGGGAGAGTTCCCACCTGCACAATTCACAAAAGCTGGTGGCAGTGGGAAGGATCCAGATGGCACAGGCTGTGAGGCAGTTGTTGAAATGAAGAATGGTGTATTAGGTGGTATGCTCAGCAGTGGAGTGGTCCAGCTGTTTCTTGGCCACAGTTTATCGGTGGCTATTCATGCAGGCAGACAGCTTGTTGATTGTCATACTCACGTAGAATGCAGAACAGTGGTTGCAGCTTAGGTTGTAGATCACATGACTGTTTCACAGGTAGCCCTGTCTTTGAGGAGATAGGTGATGTGTCTGGACTGGAGTAGGTGGTGGTGGGGATGTATGGAACAGGTGTCGCATCTAGGTCTAGTACAGGGATACGTGCTGTGAGGCAAGGGGTTGGGAGGAGGAGTTGTGTAAGGATGGATGAGGATATTGTGTAGATTCAGTGAGTGGTGGAATATCATTGTGGTAGAGGTACTGCATTCCTCACTTCAGGGCACAACAAGAGGTAGTCAAAACTCTGGGTGGTACTGAGTCACAAGGGGAATGTTTCTCTCTGGCTGGATGGTGAGACTATGGGATTTGGTGGGTGAGTAGAGAGGGTAATTAGGGTCTGTGAAGGCATCAGTGAGACCCTCACTATATTTTGAAAGGGACCGCTCATCACTGCAGATGTGATGACCTTGGTTGGCTAGGCTGTATGGAAGGGACTTGGCATGGAATGGGTGGCAGCTGTTGAAGTTGAGGTATTGCTGGTGGGTGGTAGGTTTAATATGTATGGAGGTACTTATATAGCCATCTGTGATGTCCAGGTCAATATTGAGGAAAGTGGCTTGATGGGCTGAGTAGAACCTGGTGAAACAGATAGGCGAGAAGGTGTTGAGGTTCTGGAGGAATGTGGATAGTTTGTCCTAACCCTTGATCCACATCATGAATATGTCTTCAATGAATCTGAATCAGGTGAGTGGTTTGGGATTCTGGGTGTTTAGGACATATTCCTGTAGATGGCCCATGAATAGGTTGGCGTAGGATGGTGCCATGCAAGTGTTTGGATTTGTTTGTAGGTAATGTCTTCAAAGGAGAAGTAATTGTGGGTGAGGTTATATTTGGTGATGGTGACTAGGGAGGAGGTTGTCGGTTTGCAAGCCATCGGGTGTTGGGGAAGCAGTAAGTAGTAAGCCATGGGCGTTAGGGATGTTAGTGTAAAGGGAAGTGGCATGTATGGTGATGAGCAGGGCACCATGTGACAAAGGAAAAGGAGTTATAGAGAGTCAGAGGAGGAAATGGTTTGTGTGAGTGTGTGTGCATATCTCGTCTATTTCTGATGAATGCCTCATTGGCTGCAAGCTCACTTTCTGACAGTCTTTCTGTTGTGCCTATCTGTGTCTCAGCATCTCCACTTTATGGTGAGTAGCAAATATCCTTTTTGTAATATTGTTCTATTCTATCCTGGATTTTCCATTGTTGGATTTTGCATGAATGGTACTTTGATAGCTGTGCACATCATGTAACAAACCACCAAGTTTGATTCATTTTGTACAATCTTCTTGATTCACCAAAGAAAATGGACAGCACCAAGGATAATATGCACATCAAACCATATGGAAATAGTCATTCTGATGTTGAAGCTTTAGATGGTAAAAGGTGGACCAGATGATATTTTGAAGGTGTATGGTGCTGTCCATATGATGCTTGTAATTTAGTCTCTGTTAGAAAGGCTGGAGAAAAAGGTATTGATCAAAGTATCAAAAATGAAGGTAATATATGATGGTGTTACAGAGACGACATATCAGTTGCTGTAGCTCTAATTGTAAGCAAGAATGAACTTCATAATTTGACAGTGAAAGTGATTCAGCAAGAAAAGTATTTGGTTGTAAAAGGAGCTACTGGCTCTCTTCAAATGTGGCATTGAAGATTTGGGCATCAGAATAAACATCATTTAAAGCATTCTTGACAGGACATGTTACTGATGTAAGGGTCAATGGTACATTTTGTGAAGGTTGTACACTAGGTAAATGACAACAGCTAGATTTTGGTAACCTAGTTAATAAATCAACTAACTCTGGAGAATTAATCTTTGCCAGTATCTGTGGTCTAATGAAAGAAAAGGATGTAGCTGTCTATCAATATTTTCTGGTTATCAATATTTTCATGTTGTTAAGGATGATTTTTCTGGTTTCAGAGTGATGTCTCTTTTAAAGCAAAATGATAAGGTTAGACAAAAGTTACTAATACTCACAGAGATGGTGAAAACACAAACTCAACTGAATTTTAAAGAACTGTGAACTGATGGTGGCAAGGAGTTTGATAAATATAATGTAAAAAAATGTGCTGAGTCAACTGGGTTGAAAAATTCTCTACACCACGCCAAAATGGTGTTGCTTATTGTGATATGAAGCTGTGCTTGCTGCAACATTTACTCTTAACAGAACTGGGCCAACAAGTGTTGAGGGAAAAACACCAATTGAATTTTTTTGGAAGAAGAGTCAGTTTGATCATCTGAAAGTATTTGGGGTGGAATATTTTGTCTGGATTGCAGTGCAGAAATGGAAGAAGTTTGAAGCCAAATCTTTGGAAGATTATTTAGTTGGATATGATGACTGTGGCTATTGTGTATAACTCCCAGACATGCATTCAGTTACACTCAGGTGAGATGTAAAATTCAAGACTGAAAAATTACAACAATCACTGAAGTGTGATGAAACCAAGCTACTTGACATATCGGTTAAGGGTGGTTTTAAACATGTGACGCCATTTAACCTGAATGATAAAGAAACCATAGAAAAATACATTACAAGATCAGATCATGATTATGCTGGAGTGAATGAAGATACAAATAACATCTCATTTTTGGAGCTGGAAGTACAGATGGACATCGAGTTTTGAGAAATAGAGAAATTGTTATCAAGTTGAACCTGAGCTACCAAAGGTAATGATGCTGAGGGAATTTCCAAAAGACTACAATGAAGCAGTGAAGTCTCCAGATGGAGAAAATTGGAAATGTGCAATGGATGAAGAGAGGCTGCCACCTCAAAAGCTTTCCACCTGGAAATTAGTTGATTTACCAGCTGGAAGGGAAACTATTGTTAATCAATGGGTGTTTGTAACAAAACTGAATAATGATAGTGACATCATCTGCTACAAGGCAGGATTAGTTACAGAAGGGGTTAGTCAGAGACCAGGAGTTGCTTTTTCTGAAACATTTAGTCCTATACTTAGGTTTGAGACAATGAGAGTTCTTTTTTGTGTTGCTGTCCATTGAAATTGGAACATTATACAATTTGATGTTAAAATGGCATTCCTGAATGGTATTTTGGAGGAAGAAATTTACATGCAACAGAAACAAGATTATGACGATGGTACAGGTCATGTGTGCAGATTGCTTTAAAGCTAGTATGGACTGAAGCAAGCAGTAAAATTTTGGTATGAATGTTTGAAAGAATATCTTAAGAAACCCAATCTGCATGAGAGCAGTGCTGATCTCTGTATGTATTTTAATGAAAATTTATCCTTTTGTTTCATGTGAATGAAAAATTGATAATGGGATCTGAAGAAATGTTTCATAGTTGCACAAACAAATTACAAGATGTGTTTGGTACTGTGATAAGGAAAGTGAACATTTATCTAAGGAACTCACGATATTCACAATACCTTTGCAATACGTGTATTCACTTATGAAATTTGTTATCAATAGCCTATCCCAATTCAAAAATAATAGCAAAGTGCATAGCTACAACAACAGAAGGAAGATTGGTCTTCACCATCCCAAGTTAAATCTGGCTGACAGAGAAAGTGGTGAATTATGCTGCCACAAAAATTTTTGGTCATTTGCCAAATAGCATTAAAGTCTGACATATAGCCAACTAGCATTTAAAAACAAATCAAAAAAACTTTCTGGATGGCAACTACTTCTACTCAATAGATAAATTTTTAGATATGGAATAGTAAAAAACATTGTATTATGTAAAGAAAACTTACATTAAACTGACATGTTCCACATCTTTATAAAATGTTGTGTTTGTGGCATTGACAAGTACAAACAACATATCTCCACCGTTGCAGGATCTTTGAATCTTTAACCTAATGGCCTATGCCATCTTGCTTATTGAGTTCACTGTATGACTTGCTGTAATGTGGACTTTTGTACTTACAGATATGAAATATATCGAGTCTTACAGTATTAAGTGTGTTTTCCTTGGGCTAAAACCCAAACCGAATTCCCACAGTGGTGACCTCAATTAAGAATTGCGCGCTGTTTCCTCATAAGCAAATATTTTCACGGCTAAAGCACCAGCTTTGTTTACACCTTCGTTCATTCCACTTGGCCATGTATCGTGCCAGGCAGCACATGGATATTGAAGCTCCTGAACCTAAAATGGGATATTTCATTGCTTCACCACCACCACCGCCACCACCATCACCACCACTACCACCACGTGGATTCTACAACACATTTCCTGCAGTTTTGTCGCCTCAACATCTTTGCCACTCAAAAGTGCAAAATGTGACTGTAGACACAGGCTTTGCCTCTCCAGCATGTATGCATTGACACATGCATTTTGAAAATGATAATGAGGTGAGCAAATTTCCTGCATTTCATCTTGCTAAGGTGGATTCTGCATTCTGTGCACAAAAAATATGTATCAGACGCCAGCTGTCTGGTTGACTGTTGCAACAAATGCTGTGTGAAACCTCACCTATGTTAGGACAGACCTTATGTACCAATTATGCTCCCATGACGGCAGAGTACTTTACTGCTTTATTGGTTTACAAAGTGGACAAAACCCAGTGTATATCACGAACATTTCCAGGTACGTTTCTGGCCCCAGTGACCATTCGGCCCCTCAGTGCACTTTAGGGGCCCCATCCTGATGTGAACAATGTGCCTATTAGTGAGACTAACTGTGGTTTCTGCACCTACCAACATGCCCCGTCTGGTCATGTCCACTGCCGTGGGGACATTTAACTGTGCTACTCTGTGCACTTCAGCTCTTCCAACCCCCACCTCCCCTGCCCTCTACCACCACAAGGAAACTTTCAGGAGGTTTCGGCTGCAGCCTTTCACCTGCTCGCATTTCACATGGTGCTGGCCATGCCTTCTGCAGTTGCACCGTGAACATTGCATTGGACAGTTCTATGGCATCAATTGCTAGTGCTTCGCTGCCATTCTCATCCACTCTGACAGACTGCTCACTGACATGCTAGGCAGTGGTGCCTGCGTTTACAGCGCCAGCATCCACATCATACAAGTGATATGAGGGACTCAGATACAGAACTAGCTGTGCTGTCATTGCCACCACCAGGCCACTTACCAACCCTGACCTCCGCTATCCAAGGACACCCAAACAACGTGGTTTGCACTGGTGGAGTACTTGTTCAAACTGCATGCATCACCAACGACAATTCAAAATTCCTGTGCCTCATGACTCATCTGCATAGGTGCACAGACCTGATCTGTGACCTACTTCTGATGCTCACCTCTAACTTCAAAGTATGATTCTGCAAAACAGTCTATCACCGAGTGTCTCTTGCATTCCCCACAAGAGGTTATTCTGCGAAGTGCATAACTACAACAATAGAAGGAAGGCTTGTGTTCACCATTCCAAGTTAAATATGACTTTGGCCTCAGCATCTCGGTGACTGAACTCCATCCCAGCTTTGGTGCCGGCTACACTTGCTGGTCAGCGAACAGATGATGCCATACAAATCCCTGTGGATGGTGTGGTTATCAAAACTGCTTACAGATCTCCAGGTTCATCTCCTCCCCCACGCCCTGGAATCCCTCCAGCGCCATCAGCAGGAAGTCACGCAACAGGTTGGGACTCCTGCAGCAGTAGTTTGCATAGCTGCTGGCAGGGACGGGGTGTGCTCCACTCCTCAGACTACTGCACCGCCTGGCACCCAGCACGTGCACTCTCCACCCATCAAGCCACTGAATATTATGCCCGTGCTGTTCACCCCAGCAGATGAAACCGAACACATCGAGGATGATTGGCTGCCTCCTCTCCCAATGTACCCTCACTGTTAGTACCACACTGTGTTCAGCAACAACCCAAAAAACGCCATGCCTCCATGCAAGCATTGAAAAGCCAATCGTCCGATAAGCAGCAACCCGCACTACATTCTACTCACGCATCTGTCCCATCAAACAGCCACCTTTGCATCAAAGACTATTCTTTGACTCGCAACTTCCTCGTGGACATCAGCCCTGACATCTCAATCGTACCTAACTCAATGGTCCCATGCCCCCTCACATACACATGCTCTCTCCTGTGAGCTATGAACTCATCTACACTCCAGACCTGTGGCTCCATCGATCTTCAACTATGCCTCTCTAACAGCCTCTCCCTCTCCTGGATCTTCCACGTAGCGGACAATGCAGAACCGAACCAGGAAATCGACTTCTTATCATACCACCACCTGTCTCCAAATATTGTTTGAGGTTCTCGGTTTCACCATTCACCACACCTCTAACTCTCACATTCTGTGTATACAAGCTCCGCCACCTTCTCCGAGTGTAAACGTCATTATATGTTTAGTGCATCAGTACATGGCTCTTGTGAGCAGGACTTGTGCAACTGTGGATTGCGTCCTGGTAGAAAGTGTCAAGACATGTGCCCTCCACTATGAGAATGCTGTTTTGGAGTATCACATTACCTGTGCCAAGGACGAGCTTGCTGTGATCACCGCCCACATCAATTCACACCGCACAGCAGTGCCAACACCCGAGCCTTCATCCGCCACATCTGACAGCTTCATCGAGAACAGCACACAGGCTAGCAACATCACATCTGTCACGTGTGACTACAGTCTCAACTGTACAGTGTTACCCCCGCCTTCCCCACCCCCATCAAGTGTGTTCCACTTAATGTCTCTCTCACCTGTTTCGCAAACTGACACTCATGCCTCATGACAATCCAGCCATCCAGGCTCTGACCATGCACCACACCATAATACGTGCACCCACCCAGTGTGTTGATAAACATTTCTCCCTCTCGTGCCTCCTCGCATGGCTTGCTCGAGAGCTCCACACACGCCTGCTGTGCTGCCACTGCCAAGCTCACCTGTCTCGTGCATTCTGGACAATAGACAGTCTCTACGTGCATCGTTCATGCCCACCAATTGCTAGGCACTCGCGAATTTCCATCCATTCCAGTGTAAACATAACAATCGTGTGACTTTTTTGCTGCCATTCTCCTCTTGAACAGACAACTGCTGTGCTTCCAATCCATACACACCTAAAAATTCAACCAACACCATGCCCCACCTACGTACAGTCATTGGACATTTAGTTTTCACCATCGCCTCAGAGCTACTGCCGCAGCCCTCACCCAAACCTGCACCTGTGTCAACATCAACACAGTTTCTAGATTCTCGCTCTCTCTCTAACTCCTCCCCGCTATCCCTTGTAGTGGTTCTGCAAACCAATGTTCCATCCATTCCAGTGTAAACATAACAATCGTGTGACTTTTTTGCTGCCATTCTCCTCTTGAACAGACAACTGCTGTGCTTCCAATCCATGCACACCTAAAAATTCAACCAACACCATGCCCCACCTACGTACAGTCATTGGACATTTAGTTTTCACCATCGCCTCAGAGCTACTGCCGCAGCCCTCACCCAAACCTGCACCTGTGTCAACATCAACACAGTTTCTAGATTCTCGCTCTCTCTCTAACTCCTCCCCGCTATCCCTTGTAGTGGTTCTGCAAACCAATGTTCTGCCCGAACTTGTGGAGGATGTCACCTCCCAGTGTGCTCCCTGCCACAACAGCCTCTGGAGATGGATATCCCCATCACATCCATCACTGCCATCATCCTCACCACGTACATCACCGGACATGCCTCTTTTCATTGCACTCAAACAGTGCTCCACACTGTGTGTGGGAGGGGGGGGCAGGGGGGGGGAGGGAGGCAGCATGGTGTTGATAAGTATGAACAACAATCTCCACTATCACAAGTTCTTTTACACACTAACCGAACAGCCCGCACCATCTTGCTTATTGAATGTTCTGTATGACTTGCTGTAATGTGAATGTTTGTACTTACTGATATGCACTATATCAAATCTTACAGTATTAAGTGTGTTTTCCTTGGACCACAACCCAAACTGAATTCCAACACATTCATGATCCATGGAACAAGTATTAGTGTGATGTAATGTAATAACTGCTTTCTTGGCCTTTAAATCCAGAGATCTGAAAACTGTGTGAAGATTAATGAAACTGGATATGCAAAGAGAGTGTTGGCAAGGTATGTTATGACTGATGCAAATCCCATATCATTACCTATTGCTCTTGGATGGATAACTTGTGATTCACCGCCAGCTACTGACATTGTCAGTTACCGAGAGATTATAGGTAGTCTCATGTATTTAACATTAGGAACACATCCAGATTTAGCTTAAGCTGTCAATGTCACTCCAAGAGCACAAGATTCACCAATTCAAGTCCACTTGAAATTGTTTCAACAAATTCTTCACTATTTGAAAGGCACAACTGATGACAGAATTCTGTTTAGTAAAATGATCAGTTCTGCTATAAAAGCTTATAGTGATGCAGATTGAGCAGGTAAAAAACTGACCAGATGTTCAGCAATTGGAGTTTTAATGATGTACTGTGATGAACCAGTAATGTGGAAAGGTAAACTTCAAAAATGTGTTGCAGAGTCATCAGTGGAAGCCTAATTTGTTACTGAAAGTAAATCATTAGTGTTGTTGGATCATTTATTGAAGGGAATTAAAATTATTGAAGCAAGTTCAGTTCAACATTATGCATTTTATCAAGGTACATTTTATGTACATTCAAAGTACATTCTATGAATGCTCTAAACGTATTGAAATATATCAGTATGTGCAACAGATGGTAAGTGAGATGAAGATCAATGTAGAATACATTTCAGCAGAAGATCAGGCAGCAGACATTTTTACTAAGGGTTTATCAGTGAAGAAGTTATCAAGGATGAAAACTTTGGTTGGGATTAATTTGAGTTAAATCTTTGATGAAATAATAAAATGTGAACATTGCAGGAGAGTGTTGAAGATCTTATAAATTACAATATCGTATTTTATTATATATGAGTAACAGTATGTATGATGCTGTTTAATTTCTCTTTCTTTGAAGTTCTCAGTTGTTGATTTTTGTTTGATCAGAGAGCTCAATATTAAACTGTTCAAAGGCGTCTTTGCCCAGAAAACCATGATTCTCTTTGGTGGAGTCGCCATATTGCAACAGGGCAGTAATATTTCTTGTTCTTCTGCTTGTGACTTTAAAGTGATGCTGTTTCTTTTTGTTGCATATGGAGGGTAGTAATTGAAGGACAACATGAGGTGGTATTCAATTCCACTTGTAAGTTACATGTGCTTTAATATATGGTAAAGGAAGCTGTGTTCGAGAGATTCAGATACTGTAAAAACATACTTAAAATCTTTTCAGTTTTCCTCACTCACATCCAGAACTATTAAAGAAATGGGTGCATGCAGTATGAAGGGACTATTGGACTCCATCTACAAACAGCATCAGTTGTAGCTCTCATTTTACAAAAGACAGCTACATATTTTGACCAGGAGCTGATAGACAGCTGCTGAAGAGTGACCCTATACCAAGCTCATTCAGTTCCCCAGGCCATGTGCAAGTGAAAAGCAATCGGGGAAGACAACTTGTTTGGAGTAAACCATCAATTTCTGATGTAAAACCATGTATTTAACTAGCAGCGAGGATACACATTGCTGTTAATCTATCTTTCTGCATTTCTAGTAACTTGTAATTGTTGCTGATGAATTCTTTTACTTTTATTCCAGGAAATAAATTAGATCCAAGTGACAAATATGTTGTGTGAATCTGATCGCAATCATGGGAAGTGTGATGCAAGTGTTCAGATTGAAGTCTCTCACACAATTGTGGCCCTTAGGAAAAAAGTGAGAAGATTGCAGATGAAACTGAAGTGGCATGAAATAAAGGTGGAAACATTGGCAGGATTGATTACAGTGCTGAAAAAAAGAAACTGTGTAAATGACAAGTTGGAAAGTGTTCTTCAGACACATTTTAGTGCTTTTGAACTTTGATGTTACCCAATTGAAAAACAGTGGTGCAATGAAGCAATTAAGGCAATACAGCAAACTAACCGAACAGTTTGCTATTACTTTGTATTTCTATTCCACTAGGGCGTATAAATTTGCACACTATGTTTCTATTGCTCCACACCAGTATTCTTCGTGTTTGGGTGTCTTCAGTAAATCATGAACCAGGCTGTCTACAAGAGATTTTCAACTGTCTAAAACATAAAGCCAGTGGCACACAAGATCTTAAAGAGTGTGCACTTATTTTTGGTAGTACATCAATTAGGAAGCAGCCTATGTGAAACAACAACCAAATAGTGTATGTAGGCGATGTTGATTTGGGTGACATTATGAATGCAGATGCAGAAGAACTGGCTACTGAAGCTTTAGTTTCTCAGGTAGTGTCATATAATGAAAAGTTTAAATGTCCAACTGCATATTTCTTTGTGAATAAACTGTTGTGAGATGTAATCACTGAAATCGTGAGAGTTTGTATACTGATACTGTTCTCTGAAGGTGTTCATGTGAGGTCAGTGACATGTGATGGTGCTGCTGTCAGCATTCAGACACTTAAGAATCTTGGGTGCTACTGAACCTGGAAAATTTTGTCCCTTACTTCAAGCATCCTGCCAATGACAGTAATGTTCATGCAATTCTTGATCCATACCATATTCTGAAATTAGTTCGTGACGCTTTAGCTAAAAAGAAAATTATTAACTGTGAAGCTGGAGATGTGAAGTGGGACTTTATTTTGAAGTTATCTGCAAGAGTTTAAATCCTTAAAATTTGCCAATTCAATCTCTGATTCACATGTGATTTTCTATAATAAGAAAATGAATGTCTCTTTAGCAGCCCAGACAATGAGTTCCAGTGTTGCTGATGCCATAAAATTTCTGGAGAGTTCCCAGCACCCTGATTTTCAGGACGCCTCTGCCAATGCAGAATTCATCAGAATAATTGATAAACCAGTTGATGTGTGCAGTTCTAGGAATGTTAATGCTAAGGGCTTTAAACAGCCATTGAGAACTGGAAATATAAGTTATTAGACTGAATTTCTTTGTGAGGCAGAAAACTTCCTTCAAACATTAAGGATTGATGGTTCCTGTGCATTAGTACATCCATGAAACACATTTGTACTGGGATTTTTGATGTGCATAAACCGTGTTAGATGCCTCTCCAGTAGTTACTGTTTTGGAATACTGAACCCCTGAAGTATTTTTTAACATACAAATTCTCACAAGATCTTCTAGAAGGCTTTTTTTTTTCTTGCATCATATATAAGTCTGGTTGAAGTGATAATCCCATCACGTTACAATTCCAGTCTGTTCCGAGAACAATGTTGCTCAAAAACAATGTTACTGCAAGTGACAAGACTAATGAGATGACACTGAGAAATTGAGCTCTTTCGGTGTTCATGAATTCATGTGCCATAAGAAGCAAAGTGATAAGTTCACTGATGATAGTGAACATGCTAGTTACATTGAGGCACTTGATTCAACAATACTCAATGAATAGCATAACAATTTGTGAAACTTACCAAACAGAAGCGTTGGTATGTTGACAGAACAATAACGAACATGTAGTCTTCCATCCTTCATCAAAGACACCAACCACTTTCTCAAACGCCTGGAATCCTTACCCAGTCTGTTACCCCCGGAAACCATCCTTGTAACCATTGATGCCACTTTCTTATACACAAATATCCTGCACATCCAGGGCCTCGCTGCGATGGAGCACTTCCTTTCACGCCGATCACCTGCCACCCTACCTAAAACCTCTTTCCTCATTACCTTAGCCAGCTTCATCCTAACTCACAACTTCTTCACTTTCGAAGGCCAGACATACCAACAATTAAAGGGAAAAGCCATGGATACCAGGATGGCCCCCTCGTACGCCAACCTATTTATGGGTCGCTTAGAGGAAGCCTTCTTGGTTACCCAAGCCTGCCAACCCAAAATTTGGTACAGATTTATTGATGACATCTTCATGGTCTGGACTCACAGTGAAGAAGAACTCCAGAAGTTCCTCTCCAACCTCAACTCCTTTGGTTCCATCAGATTCACCTGGTCCTACTCCAAATCCCATGCCACTTTCCTCGACATTGACCTCCATCTGTCCAGTGGCCAGCTTCACACATCCATCCACATCAAACCCACCAACAAGCAACAGTACCTCCATTATGACAGTTGCCACCCATTCCATATCAAACGGTCCCTTCCCTACAGCCTAGATCTTCGTGGCAAACGAATCTGCTCCAGTTCTGAATCCCTGAACCATTACACCAACAACCTCAAAACAGCTTTTGCATCCCGCAACTACCCTCCCGACCTGGTACAGAAGCAAATAACCAGAGCCACTTCCTCATCCCCCCAAACCCAGAACCTCCCACAGAAGAACCCCAAAAGTGCCCCACTTGTGACAGGATACTTTCCGGGACTGGATCAGACTCTGAATGTGGCTCTCCAGCAGGGATAAGACTTCCTCAAATCCTGCCCTGAAATGAGATCCATCCTTCACGAAATCCTCCCCACTCCACCAAGAGTGTCTTTCCACCATCCACCTAACCTTCGTATCCTCTTGGTTCATCCCTATGAAATCCCCAAACCACTTTCCTTACCCTCTGGCTCCTACCCTTGTAACTGCCCCCAGTGTAAAACCTGTCCCATGCACCCTCCCACCACCACCTACTCCAGTCCTGTAACCTGGAAGGTGTACACAATCAAAGGCAGAGCCATGTGTGACAGCACCCACATGATTTACCAACTGACCTGCCTACACTGTGAAGCTTTCTATGTGGGAATGACCAGCAACAAACTGTCCATTCGCATGAACAGACACAGGCCGACAGTGTTTGTTGGTAATGAGGATCACCCTGTGGCTAAAGATGCCTTGGTGCACAGCCAACACATTTTGGCACAGTGTTACACTGTCCGGGTTATCTGGATACTTCCCACTGATACCAACCTATCAGAACTCCAGAGATGGGAACTTGCCCTTCAATATATCCTCTCTTCCCCTTACCCACCAGGCCTCAACCTCCGCTAATTTCAAGTTGCCGCCGCTCATAACATCTTTGCCTCTGTACCTCCGCCTCAACTGACATCTCTACCCAAACTCTTTGCCTTTACATGTGTCTGCTTGTGTCTGTTATGTGTGGAAGGATATGTGTGTGTGTGCGCGAGTGTATATCTGTCCCTTTTTCCTCCCCAAGGCAAGTCTTTCCACTCCCGGGATTGGAATGACTCCTTACCCTCTCCCTTAAAACCCACCTCCTTTTGTCTTTCCCTTTCCTTCCCTCTTTCCTGATGAAGCAACCATAGATTGTGAAAGCTTGAAATTTGTGTGTGTGTTTGTGTTCGTTATTGTTTCTATCAACCTACCAACGCTTTCATTTGGTAAGTTACAGAATCTTTGTTTTTAGACATATAATAAGTTGTGAGTAAGATTAGGCAAATGATAAGAGATGATGAGTGCAAAGAGCTTATTACTGTTCCCAAAAAATGCTGAAATGAACACACTTACTGCATGACTCCTGTTGCAAATCCAACTGCCTTTATCATGAAGGTTAACAGAGATGGTTTCTTTCACCCACCTGTAGCATGTTTACAATAGTGCAGCATAAAAAAAATGCTTTAGTTCTGCTCTAGTGAGATTTACTTTATACTCAAACCATTTTTATGAAAGGCTTATTAATTATGTTTCTTGTTTCTCTGGTGAAGAAGCCAGCACATTTGACAAAGCACAGACGCTAGTCTCTGCCATTGAATGTGAAGACAGGCACAAGTCACAGTTAATATGACGTATTGCTACTGTGTACTTTAAGATCAGAATAAAGAGACACACAAAATGTGGCAAAGGTTGGGGAAGTTAATTACATTTGCCAATGTATGACATGCGAATATGTATATTGAATGAAGCAGAACAATAAATAAAAATTAAAATTTGATTTCCACACGTTACTAATTTGAGCAGCCCCTTCCTTCCCCAAAACTCTCGCCTGCAAATTGTTAACACAGCAACATGTAAAGTGATTCATATCAACATTAAAGATTATTCAGCTGTCAGCAGCTGAAATTAGCACCAAAGCAATGGTTTAGTAATTTTGTTGCCTAATGACGTGTACAGAACTTTTCTCGTTAGGAGAGGAGAGAAATGCACTTTGCAGTTCAGGGATCAATGGAACCATATGATTTCCCTTGTTTGTTTTAACCCATGTAGTAATAGTGTTGTGGTGTGTTACGCCACTATGGAATGAAGTTTTCGAGTTGGTTGTGTTTGTAGATGTCATTTTGTCATATTTGGTAGTGCCCTCTGGTGGTGGATGTGGACGTGCTAATTTTAATGTCTGGTATTGGGTTCATTTGAGTTTTCGTTGTCATCATGATATCGTGGTTTTGGGTTTAGGTATTTGGTGTGATTATGTAGGTGGGTCAAAGGAAATTACCCTTTTCAGTGTTGCAGGTGTTGGGTTTTTGGTATTGGCATCTGCGAAAGAGATTGTAGCTCAAGCGAATTGTCCAATTCGTGTGACTTTGTTGGTGTAAGTTTTTTTGGGTATTATTTGTTTTTGGATGGAGTGATGTTTTTTATTGCTGTATATTTAGCTTGTCCGTGTCCTAAACCTCAGTTAGTTTTATTTTATTTTTGGAGTGAGACGGTACTGTTTCACTTTTATTTTTGTTCGCGTTTGTCGGCATGTCTATGTAGTGACGTCATTGTCATCATTTTGTATACACTGTAGGTAGCTGTTTCCGCCATATTGTCATTGTAACTGCCATCTGCTTCACATCTCCTTTGCAGCAAGCTACGTAACTCTAAGTATTAACTATGTTTTTCTTACTTGTCATTTCTTTTACCGTGTGTTTTTGCTTTTAGGAAGCTTTAATTTTCGAGTACTAGTATTAGTGCTCCATAGATTTTGTGTTTGTTTTGAATACAATCCAGAGACAGTTAGTGCTTATTTTCATTGTTTCCAACAAGAAGTGTCTAGTAACCACAGTTTCGTCAGCTATCAGCCACCTTTAGTGAATTAGCAGTATAGTTAAAAGTTGATTACTTAACTCTCTACACTAAACTGTTGATTTCTTTGGATGGATAGGATGTGTGACTGCTGTGTACGGACGCAGGAGGAGCTGGCCACTGTTCGCGAACAGCTGAACGTGCTGGTGGCAGCGGTCAGCCGTCTTCAGGCTGCTGCCTCAGAGTGTAGCGGCAGTGGGGACTCTGGTGGGTCACATGGTACAACCCAGGTGTTACATGCTTCTCCCACGGTCACTGCTGTTGAGACATCTTCATGGGTACTGGGCACAGTTGGGCCACCCTCTCCCCAAGAGAAGTGGCGGGTTCAACTGCATTCACGTCACATGAGGCAGAGGGTCAATGTGGAGGCTGGCCGTGTGGCGTTGCCCGCTCTGCCTGTTAGTGGACATGTGGCCACTCCTTCAGTAATGCCCAAGCAGGCACACGGGGGGCGGGGGGGGGGGGGGCGGGAGGGGTTTATTAGTGATTGGGAGCTCCAATGTCAGGCTGGTGATGGAGCCTCTTAGGGAAATAGCAGAAAGGTCGGGGAAGAAGGCCAGTGCTCACTCTGTCTCCTTGCTGTGGTGTCTCATCCAAGATGTGGAGGAGGCCCTGCTGGCAGCGATAGAGAGCACTGGGTGCATCCGACTGCAAATTGTTGCTCATGTCGGCACCAATGACTCCTGCCATCTGGGTTCAGAGGTCATCCTCAGTTCATACAGGTTGTTGGCGAAGTTTGTATAGGCAGAAAGACTTGCTCGTAGGGTGGAATCTGAGCTAACTATTTGTAGTGTCGCTCCCAGAAACGATTGTGGTCCTCTGGTTTGGAGCTGAGTGGAAGGCTTAAACCAGACGCTGAGACGATTCTGCGGAGATCTAGGGTACAAATTTCTCGACCTCCGCTATTAGGTGCAGAAATGTAGGGTCCCCCTGAATAGTTCAGGCATGCAATATATGCAGGAAGTGGCTACAAGGGTAGCGGAGTACGTGTGAAGTGCACATGTGGTTTTTTTTAGGTTAGATTCGCTCCCTAGACCCCACAAGTCGCCTCCTGAGATGCAACAAGGTAGCAGTAGGCAAAACGCAACAGAGAATGACAGTATTAATGTGGTAATAGTAAACTGCAGGAGCGTCTATAGAAAGGTCCCAGAATTGCTCTCATTAATAAACTGTCACAATGCCCATATAGTACTAGGGACAGAAAGTTGGCTAAAACCAGACGTAAACAGTAATGAAATCCTAAACTCAGATTGGAATGTATACCGCAGAGACAGGCTGGACAGTTAAGGGGGAGGCGTGTTTATAGCGATAAGAAGTGCAATAGTATCGAAGGAAATTGACGGAGATGGGAAATGTGAAATAATTTGGGTGAAGGTCACGGTTATAGCAGGTTCAAACATGGTAATTGGATGTCTCTATAGGCCCCCTGGCTCATCAGCTGTTGTGGCAAAACACCTGAAGGAAAATTTGGAAAATATTTTGAGTAGATTTCCTGACCATGTTATCGTTTTGGGTGGAGAGTTTAATTTACCAGATACAGACTGGGAGACGCAAACGTCTATAACAGGTGTCAGGGACAAAGAAGCCAGTGAAATTTTTTAAAGTGCATTATCTGAAAATTACCTTGAGCAGTTAAACAGAGAACTGACTCGTGGTGGTAACGTATTAGACCTTCTGGTTACAAACAGACCCGAACTATTTGAAACAGTTAACGCAGAACAGGGAATCAGCAATCATAAAGCGGTCACAGCATCGGTAATTTGAGCCGTAAATAGAAATATTAAAAAAAGGTAGGAAGATTTTTCTGTTTAGCAAAAGTGACAAAAAGCAGATTTCAGAGTACTTGATGGCTCAACACAAAAGTTTTATCTCAAGTACAGATAGTATTGAGGATCAGTGGACAAAGTTCAAAACCATCGTACAAATTGCATTAGATGAGTATGTGCCAAGCAAGATCGTAAGAGATGGAAAAGAGCCACCGTAGTACAACAACCGAGTTAGATGGTTCAAATGGTTCTGAGCACTATGGGACTTAACATCTATGGTCATCAGTCCCCTAGAACTTAGAACTACTTAAACCCAAATAACCTAAGGACACCACACAACACCCAGTCATCACGAGGCAGAGAAAATCCCTGACCCCGCCGGAAATCGAACCCGGGAACCCGGGCGTGGGAAGCGAGAACGCTACCGCACGACCACGAGCTGCGGACTAACCGAGTTAGAAAACTGCTACAGAAGCAAAGGGAACTTCACAGCAAATATAAACATAGCCAAAGCCTTGCAGACAAACAAAAATTACACAAAGCGAAATGTAGTGTGAGGAGGTCTCTGCGTGAGGCGTTCAACGAATTCGAAAGTAAAGTTCTATGTACTGATGTGGCAGAAAATCCTAAGAAATTCTGGTATTATGTCAAAGCGGTAGGTGGATCAAAACAAAATGTCCAGACACTCTGTGACCAAAATGGTACTGAAACAGAGGATGACAGATTAAAGGATAAAATACTAAATGTCTTTTTCCAAAGCTGTTTCGTAGAGGAAGACTGCAATGTAGTTTCTTCTCCAGGTTGTTGCACAGATGACAATATTGTAGATATCGAAATAGATGACAGAGGGATAGAAAAATAATTAAAATCGCTCAAAAGAGGAAAGGTCGCTGGACCTGATGGGATACCAGTTCGATTTTACACGGAGTACGCGAAGGAACTTGCCCCCCTTCTCGCAGCGGTGTACCGTAGGTCTCTAGAAGAGCGTAGCGTTCCAAAGGATTGGAAAAGGACACAGGTCATCCCCGTTTTCAAGAAGGGACGTCGAACAGATGTTCAGAACTATAGACCTAATCTGTAACGACGATCAGTTGTAGAATTTTGGAACACATACTATGTTCGAGTATAATGACTTTTCTGGAGACTAGAAATGTGCTCTGTAGGAATCAGCATGGGTTTCAAAAAAGACGATTGTGTGAAACCCAGCTCGCGCTATTCGTCCAAGAGACTTAGAGGGCCACAGACACGGGTTCCCAGGTAGATGACACGTTTCTTGACTTCCGCAAGAGGTTTGATACAGTTCCCCACAGTCGTTTAATGAACAAAGTAAGAGCATATGGACTATTGTGTGATTGGATTGAAGAGTTCCTAGATAACAGAACACAGCATGTCATTCTCAATGGAGAGAAGTCTTCCGAAGTAAGAGTGATTTCAGGTGTGCTGCAGGGGAGTGTCGTAGGACCGTTGCTATTCACAATATATATAAATGATCTTGTGGATAACATCAGAAGTTCACTGAGGCTTTTTACGGATGATGCTGTAGTATATCGAGAGGTTGTAACAATGCAAAATCGTACTGAAATGCAGGAGGATCTGCAACTAATTGACGCATGGTGCAGGGAATGGCAATTGAATCTCAATGTAGACAAGTGTAGTGTGCTGCGAATACATAGAAAGATCCTTTATCATTTAGCTACAATATAGCAGGTCAGCAACTGGAAGCAGTTAATTCCATAAATTATCTGGGAGTGGGCATTAGGAATGATTTAAAATGGAATGACCATATAAAATTAATTGTCGGTAAAGCAGATGCCAGACCGAGATTCATTGGACGAATGCTAAGGAAATGCAGTCCGAAAACAAAGGAAGTAGGTTACAGTACACTTATTCGCCGACTGCTTGAATACTGATCACCGGTGTGGGATCCGTACCAGATAGGGATGATAGAAGAGAGAGAAGATCTAACGGAGAGCAGTGTGCTTCATTATAGGATCATTTAGTAATCGCGAAAGTGTTACGGAGATGATAGATAAACTCCAGTGGAAGACTCTGCAAGAGACGCGCAGTAGCTCAGTACGGGCTTTTGTTGAAGTTTCGAGAAAATATCTTCACCAGGGAGTCAAGCAGTATATTGCTCCCTCCTACGTATAACTCGCGAAAAGACCATGAGGATAAAATCAGAGAGATTAGAGCCCACACAGATGCATACCGACGCTCGTTCTTTCCATGAACAATACGAGACCGGAATAGAAGGGAGAACCGATAGAGGTACTCAAGGTACCCTTCGCCACACTCCGTCAGGTGGCTTGCGGAGTATGGATGTAGATGTAGATGTAGGTTGATGACATCATGGGTCAAAGCAGTCGGGTGGAATCGGACGTGTCTGTAATGTCCAGTTCGCCACATAGCCACGTTCATTTCTGAGGAAGAGGATGTGGAACAAAAGTGGAAAAAATTCAGAAACATCGTCCAGTACGCCTTAGATAAGTTCGTACCGACTAAGGTCCAAAGCGAGGGGAAAGATCCACCGTGGTATAACAATCATGTACGAAAGGTACTACGGAAACAAAGAAAGCTTCATCATAGGTTTAAGAGTAGTCGAATCATAGCTGATAAGGAAAAGCTGAACGAAGCGAAAAAGAGCGTAAAGAGAGCAATGAGAGAAGCATTCAACGAATTCGAACATAAAACATTGGCAAACAATCTAAACAAGAACCCCAAAAAGTTTTGGTCATATGTAAAATCGGTAAGCGGATCTAAATCCCCTATTCAGTCACTCGTTGATCACGATGGCACCGAAACAGAGGACGACCGAAGAAAGGCAGAAATACTGAATTCAGTGTTCCGAAACTGTTTCACTGCGGAAAATCGTAACACGGTCCCTGACTTCAGCCGTCGCACGGACGCCAAAATGGAAAATATTGAAATAAACGATATCGGAATTGAAAAACAACTGCTATCACTTAGTAGCGGAAAAGCATCCGGACCAGACGAGATACCCTTAAGATTCTACAGTGATTATGCTAAAGAACTTGCCCCCCTTTCTATCAGCAATTTATCGTAGATCGCTGGAAGAACGTAAAGTACCTAGCGACTGGAAGAAAGCGCAGGTCGTTCCCATTTTCAAGAAGGGTCATAAATCAGATGCGAATAATTATAGGCCTATTTCGCTTACGTCAATCTGTTGTAGAATAATGGAACATGTTTTGTGTTCTCGTATTATGACGTTCTTAGATAATACAAATCTCCTTCATCATAACCAACATGGATTCCGCAAACAGAGATCATGTGAAACTCAGCTCGCCCTATTTGCCCAAGAAATTCACAGTGCCGTAGACACTGGCGAGCAGATTGATGCCGTATTCCTGGACTTCAGGAAGGCATTTGATACGGTTCCGCACTTACGTTTAGTGAAAAAAATACGAGCTTACGGAATATCGGACCAGGTTTGTGATTGGATTCAGGATTTCCTAGAAGAAAGAACACAACATGTCATTCTTAACGGTTCAAAATCTGCAGATGTAGAGGTAATTTCGGGAGTACCGCAGGGAAGCGTGATAGGACCTTTATTGTTTACAATATACATAAATGACTTAGTTGACAACATCGGTAGCTCCGTGAGGCTATTTGCAGATGACACGGTTGTCTACAAGAAAGTAGCAACATCAGAAGACTCGTACGTACTCCAGGAGGACCTGCAGAGGATTAATGCATGGTGCGACAGCTGGCAGCTTTCCCTAAACGTAGATAAATGTAATATAATGCGCATACATAGGGGCAGAAATCCATTCCAGTGCGATTATGCCATAGGTGGTAAATCATTGGAAGCGGTAACGACCGTAAAATACTTAGGAGTTACTATCCGGAGCGATCTGAAGTGGAATGATCACATAAAACAAATAGTGGGAAAAGCAGGCGCCAGGTTGAGATTCATAGGAAGAATTCTAAGAAAATGTGACTCATCGACGAAAGAAGTAGCTTACAAAACGCTTGTTCGTCCGATTCTTGAGTATTGCTCATCAGTATGGGACCCTTACCAGGTTGGATTAATAGAAGAGATAGACATGATCCAGCGAAAAGCAGCGCGATTCGTCATGGGGACATCTAGTCAGCGCGAGAGCGTTACGGAGATGCTGAACAAGCTCCAGTGGCGGACACTTCAAGAAAGGCGTTACGCAATACGGAGAGGTTTATTATCGAAATTACGAGAGAGCACATTCCGGGAAGAGATGGGCAACATATTACTACCGCCCACATATATCTCGCGTAATGATCACAACGAAAAGATCCGAGAAATTAGAGCAAATACGGAGACTTACAAGCAGTCGTTCTTCCCATGCACAATTCGTGAATGGAACAGGGAAGGGGGGATCAGATAGTGGTACAATAACTACCCTCCGCCACACACCGTAAGGTGGCTCGCGGAGTATAGATGTAGATGTAGATGTAGATGTAGGTAACTATAATAAGAAATTTTCCATGTCAATGTTTTGACCATGTTGTATCGCAATATACTTCTGTTATTTAGCAAATAAAATGCGAAAAGTGAAAGCAAAAATCTGTTGCACACAGATACGTTTTTTGAGGATCATAATTTGTCAGCACCCTTAGCGGCAATACGTATAAAATAATTGCAAAATTGATCTCGCAGGGAAGGGTTAGAAGACACATGGCAATAACTAACTGTAATCTGTAAACTAAAAAAACACATACACAGCGTCACAGTGTACATAAACGGTAACTTTATTTTTTCTATATACCAGAACAACTTGATACTTTGCCATGGTTTAACACGGCGACTGTGACGTCAAGAATCAAGGCTTTGGGTCGTGTAGTAGTCTCTTCAGTTTAGTATTGAACTCACTGGTGATGCTAAGACTAAAGCACTGTTGATTCTGGAACACTGGATAAATCTTTTTTTAAGCAGCATATTTGATCGACTTTTATATTTCCGACATGCACAGTATTTTGTTTCTCTAAAGATTCTTTCTCAAAAAACAATAATATTACAGCATGCAACAGAATATAATGTGAGTACCTTAATAATAAATGAGATATTATGAAACTGGGTAATAAAAAACCTTGCAGCAAAATACCTACAATCTCGTCTTTAATTTAAACATTGCTGCTTCTGCGAGAAGCATAGCTGCTGTACTAGCATGTTTTTTTTTCCTTTATTGTCATTTCCACTCCCCATCAGGGGCAGGCTGGCAGCAGCATAAGCGCCGTTCTTCAACCAAGAGACATAAATAGACAGGAAGACATTTAAAAACAATATAAAAGAGATAACATGGCGGAATATAGAAACCAAAAATGCGGTACAGAAGCAAAGAAGACATACAAAGCGGTGACTGTAAATTGGAGATAAAAAT
Organism: Schistocerca serialis cubense; assembly: GCF_023864345.2. Lineage (NCBI taxonomy): Eukaryota > Metazoa > Arthropoda > Insecta > Orthoptera > Acrididae > Schistocerca > Schistocerca serialis. The sequence goes on along the minus strand of NC_064643.1, from coordinate 282,864,978 downwards.
CTAAAAAGGTATGCTTCACAAAAATAAAAAAAACCCTTCATTAAAAGGCACCAGGCAAAGTACGGCCGGAGCATAAAAGCCCGTAGAATGAGTAAAACAGCTACGTGATGGACGGCATAGCAAGGAACTTTCATGGACAATAAACAGGTCGAGCACACAATTAAAACCCACATCACTAGATGACACTGAATAACGACACCGAAACACAGCACTAACGTAGCACACTGATAATGAATAAAAACTTGAGAGGATCTGCATGGGGGGGGGGGGGCAAGGGAAATGGGAGGAAGGGGAAAGGAGGCGAGGAGGAGGGGAGAGAAAGGGGGATGAGGTGGGGGGTGGACTGAAGGAGGGCTTGGAAGGGAAGGGACAGGAGAGGAAAACAGCTGAGGAGTGGGTGCAGGGACTCAGGGAGGGAAGGAGGAAAATCTGCTCTGGGAGAAGGAGGGGAGAGGAAAAAGGGTGCCCTGGAAAGGGAGGGGGGGGACAAGGCCAGGTTACAGTTGGAAGGAAGGGTGTATGTTATGGTGAAGTTCATCATCTGGGAGGGTGAGGTGCCGGAAATTGCCCTGATGAAGGAGATGGAGGGTGTGGAGGTGGAGAGAGGGAGGTATACCGCACTAGAGGTGCGACAACAGTTGGGGGAGTGGGAGGAAGGAGGAAACCAGGGAGTGGTGGGGATCAAGCCTGTGGACAGTGTAAAGGATGCAGAGATGTTGGAGGAAAAGAGGAGATGGGGGAAAAGGATGAGGTCATACAGAAGCCGTATGGGGGAAGGAAGGCAGATACGGAAGGCAAGGCAGAGCACATGGCGTTCGAGGATTTGGAGGGCCTTGTAATAGTGGGTGAGTGCGGAGATCCAGGCAATGCTGGCATAACACAGGATAGGTCGGATGTGGGATTTGTAGGTGTGGAGGATGGTGGAAGGCTGCAATCCCCATGTCCAGCCAGACAGGAGTTTCAGAAGGCGGAGGCGGGAATGGGCTATCTGCTGGATGGTCAGGAGGTGAGGGGTCAAAATGAGGTGACGGTTGAGGGTGGCAGTGAGTTAAATGGGACGACCATAAAGGGTGAGGTAGAAATCATGGAGACGGAAGGAGCGTGTGGTGCAGGGACAGCCTGGACGTCGAGCCGCAAAGCAGGTGACAGCCTGGATGTCAAGCCGCAAAGCAGGCGACAGCTGGGATGTCGAGCCGCAAAGCAGGTGACAGCCTGGATGTCGAGCCGCAAAGCAGGCGACAGCCTGGATGTCGAGCCACAAAGCAGGTGGCAGCCTGGATGTCAAGCCACAAAGCAGGCGACAGCCTGGATGTTGAGCCACAAAGCAGGCGACAGCCTGGATGTTGAGCCGCAAAGCAGGCGACAGCCTGGATGTCGAGCCGCAAAGCAGGCGACAGCCTGGATGTCGAGCCACAAAGCAGGCGACAGCCTGGATGTCAAGCCACAAAGCAGGCGACAGCCTGGATGTTGAGCCACAAAGCAGGCGACAGCCTGGATGTCGAGCCGCAAAGCAGGCGACAGCCTGGATGTCGAGCCACAAAGCAAGCGACAGCCTGGATGTCGAGCTGCAAAGCAGGTGACAGCCTGGATGTCGAGCCGCAAAACAGGCGACAGCCTGGATGTCGAGCCACAAAGCAGGCGACGGCCTGGATGTCGAGCCACAAATCAGGCGACAGCCTGGATGTCAAGCCACAAATCAGGCGATAGCCTGGATGTTAAGAGGCAAAGCAGGAGACAGTCTGGTTGGTATCCTATTGCTTTCTGGGGCATCTGCAGACAGCTTTCGGGCTGGAATCTCATTAACTGGAGTATCTTCAGTGATGGCTCCTGCTTCAAACTGAGCCCTGATGACCAGCGAAGATGGATCTGGAGACTCCCCAGGCATTGATGGGATACTAAACTGACTTTCGCCCATCATACGGCTCGACATTTGGGATTGATGGCCTAGGGTGCCAATTCATTTCATAATAGGACCACTTTGGTTGTCATCCATAGCACCATTACAGAACAGCAGTATGATTACAATATTCTACGGTCCTTTTCGTTACCCTTCATGGAAAGCTACGCAGGACTTCCATTTCAGAAAGATAATGCCCACCCGTACACGGCGAGAGTTTCTACTGCTTGTCTTCATGCTTGTCAAACCTTACCTTGGCCAACAAGGTCGCCAGGTCGCTCTCCAATTGAGAACTTTTGGAGTTTTATGGGCAGGGTCCTGCAACCAACTCAGCATTTTGACGATCAACGCGACAGCTGGAAAGAATCTGGCACGATATCCTTCAGGAGGAATCCAAGAACTCAGTCAATCAATGCTAAGCCGAATAGTTGCTCCACCAGAAGTGGACCAGCGCGGTACTGACTTTCTCAGTTTGTGAAATTTGTTCTCTTTAATAAATCATGCAATTCTTAATCAATTTTAGTCTTGGCTGTACATTTTCATCACATCTACCAGTTTCCGTTCCATTCGGATAATTCCTCCATGGTGCGTCGTTTTTTTTTTTCTTAGAGTACATTTTAAGGCAGATTGCTTTGCTGCCTAATCGTCACGCATATTTCAGTAGTATGTGTCAAGTACATGTTTAATGTTATTAATATGAGATTCGTTGCCACCTTTTCATTCATTAAGCAGAAATTACGTCTTCATATAATTAAATTCAGAGTGTCCAGCGAGATTTGAAATAAATCTGCAAAAATTCACAAAAATAATTGATTCATACTCTTCTAATGCTAGGCTGAAACTAACAATTAATTGAAATTTACTAAAAATCGGGTTTAGGAAAATAAAGTCAGAAGGGTAGAGAAAATTTTGCTGGATAACAACAAAAATGACACATTAAAAGTCACCAGAAAATACCCTTGAATTGGCTGGCATAATCAGTTCCAAGGTAATCCTCGTGTCTACAGTCACTTTATTTTGTAGCACTGCAATAGCAGTGCAGAATTCGTATCTTAGTGACTACATGTGGCGCTCTGTTGCACTCAGACTTTGAAAAGGTCACAGTCCTGGAGAGCATATTATTCCGAACGTAAAATTTCACAGTTTTCCCCCTTCTTCTGGCTCAGAAAACTGTATTTCCATTTCTCGGGTGATGTGTTTTGGAGTAATTATATGTTTAAACACAATATAGCACGGCTATGTACTTCCGAATACAATGGATTTGATTATATCTACATCTACATCCATACTCCGCAAGCCATCTGACTGTGTGTGGTGGAGGGTACTTTGAGTACATCTATCGGTTCTCCCTTCTATTCCTGTCTCGTATTGTTCGTGGAAGTAGGAGGGAGCAATATACTGCTTGACTCCTTGGTGCCGGCCGGAGTGACCGAGCGGTTCTAGGCGCTACAGTCTGGAACCGCGTGACCGCTACGGTCGCAGGTTCGAATCCTGCTTCGGGCATGGATGTGTGTGATGTCCTTAGGTTAGTTAGGTTTAAGTAGTTCTAAGTTCTAGGGGACTGATGACCTCAGTAGTTAAGTCCCATAGTGCTCAGAGCCATTTGACTCCTCGGTGAAGGTATGTTCTCTTAACTTCAACAAAAGCCCGTACCGAGCTACTGAGCGTCTCTCCTGCAGAGTCTTCAACTGGAGTTTATCTATCATCTCCGTAACGCTTTCGCGATTACTAAATGATCCTGTAACGAAGCGCGCTGCTCTCCGTTGGATCTTCTCAATCTCATCTTTCAACCCTATCTGGTACGGATCCCACACTGGTGAGCAATGTTCAAGGTGTATGAGGGTGTAATTTCAGCTCATTAAATAAAAAAGGTGGCACGTATACTCAAATTACTAACATTAAACATGTACTTCGCACATGCATTGAAATACGTGTAACGTTTAGAAAGCACAGTAATCTGCCTTATAAAGACACACTAAGACAAAAAAACGACGCACCATGAAGGCATTATCCGAATGGAACGGAAATTGGTAGATGTGATATACATGTACAGCCAAAAAATAATTGCAGTTACAGAAGAAATTGATGATTTGTTAAAGAGAACGAACTTCACAAACTGAGCAAGTTAATAATGCATTGGGTCCACCTCTGTCCCTCATGCAAGCAGCTCTGTTGCGTAAAACTGAATGCAGAATCAGCAAGGCTTCATTGGTTTTCTTTCTACACAGAAAAATGGTAAATTACTAGTATACTGCTAATATGTTTATGAGTTCGAAATCGGCGACGGAATTCGTGCTCCAGGGTGAGAGACTCGCTCGTTTCTGCATTCCTATAAGAGCTGAACGGCGGATCACTATAAGTAGTTAACGACATTGTTTCGGCACTGTTTTGTGAAGATTCATAGCCATATTGACTGCAGATTAGCTCCAGAGTCACAGCCGAGCCAACGAATCAGCGTAATTTCGCGTGAACGGGGCCGAGTACCCTCGACAAAATGTGCTTTGACCGTCCTGGGCCTAATCCCAAAACGGTCATTTACTTGCTACGGGAGACTAACCACACGGTTTATTATTCTCACTTTTTATCCAGACGCACGCTGCATGCACTGCCAGCCTACGGCTCATGGAAAAAATTGTGCGGCCACCGGAATGCCATGCAGCAGAACAGTGTTGGGTACCCGAGCACCTGATTGACCAGAGACACCGCCCCACCTTCTGTCAACAGGATCCTTAGAAGTCAGCCCCCGTCCCTTAGAAAGTATCTCTACAGGCAACTCGGCCCACAGTCGCTGCTGTGGCTTATCACTAGCTCCCCAACCTATGGCGCGCAGAACGACATTAACTAATCCACATCAAAATGTTCCCAATCAGAATGCAGAAGGTTCAGAAATAGGACAACATGGCTTGGCCTTTATAGTTCAAAAATGGCTCTGAGCACTATGGGACTTAACATCTATGGTCATCAGTCCCCTAGAACTTAGAACTACTTAAACCCAACTAACCTAAGGACATCACACAACACCCAGTCATCACGAGGCAGAGAAAATCCCTGACCCCGCCGGGAATCGAACCCGGGAACCCAGGCGCGGGAAGCGAGAACGCTACCGCTCGACCACGAGCTGCGGACGCCTTTATAGTTGCTGGTGTCGTTACCATAGGTGGCAAAAGTGTAAATCAAGTGGTAAAAACATGATTGTGGCTCTTATTAACGAAATTTACGGAATTAAAATGTGATGTGTGAGGTCAGGAATCGACTGACACCTTACAATCTAAGAAAATGCAAGGTATGTAGGGATTGGTAAAGCTGCAGTTTTTCTAATCACTGTCAACAATGTTAGATGAGCAGTTTATTGGAGTTGCAGACAATAGCTGCTAGAAATTCAAGATTATTCAGTAGTAAATAAAAAGGTTGTATCCTGATACCAGGGGGAGCCAACTTCCCCCTTTTGCTCTCCCCCTCTCCTCCGTTGCAGAGGCCTAAGTCTCCTTCACAAAACTGAAATGAAACTTGCGATTACTACCAATTGAGGCCATGATTACGCTAAAAACAGTGTAGGAGTCAGTGGGCTGTGACCCCTATAGGCACACGATGATGAAGCATGGAGTGTGGTGGTGAGTTCTGTCAAATGCCTAGTGGTGCAATTGAGATACTGAGGCGTAGCGCCGTATAACGATCCTGCTGTGGAGGCGGTTTTAAGTGGGAGATGTGTCTCAGAGCTGGATAGTGACAGATGGTGACGCGAGACTGGACGCGCACGTAGTTTATGTATCAGCCGATAGAGGACAATATTGGATAGAGGGACTGTGATTTTAGTTTCGATTGTGCCCACTAGAGTGCACTAAAGTAAGAGAATGTTTTTCGTAAACTGTTCTAGTATTTTCATAAAGTGTTATTATGTTTTTTTGTGTATGTAAAATGTTATAAATGTGTTTTAGCAGTATGAATGATGCGTGAGTGTGGTTTAAGGTTAACAAGAAGATAATTGTTTAACGAGTTATGTAGTAGGATTTAGTGTGGGGACATTTTGAAGAAGTGTGGATATGGACAAAGGGGATTTTTGTAGAATAGATTTGTAAAGTAAGTTTATGGTAAAGGGAAAGTAATTCAGGTATAAATAACAATAGTAAATAACTTTATGCATAAGCAAAACTTCAGCATATTAGATAATTACGTCGGTAAAAGGTGCAGTCGTTAGGTTTACTATTTTGCGATTGATTATTGATGAAAAGCGCGGATTGACGCTTGAGAATGTTGTTTTGCTATTGGCTGTTGAGTAAACTGACCAATGGTGACGCAATATTCTTCGAGCGCCTTTCTCTACTGGTAGAGAAGACTTAAGAGTATTCGAGAGACGAGTGGGAGCCTAGCCATGAAACAGTTCGGACGTGTGTGGTAGAGGTTCCGATGGAAATGATAAATTGCCGGATCTAGCAGTGTTTCATGCATCAAAAGTGTGGTAAAGTGACGGCATCATTATTCCGATGGGCGTGTAGAAATTTCGGAATTTTTAAGTGAATTTTGTGACGAGAAAAGATATATATTCCTTGGGCGTATTGAGCAGGTCGGTGGCTAAAAACTGTGATTGTATTAGGTACCGACAGACTTAATATTTGGCGAGCATTCTCAATCAAAAACAATAAGTATTTTTGTAGCTATTGCGTTTTCGGGAAATGCAACACCATAAACTTGTCAACGTGAGTGAAAGGGATTGTGAGTGACTGTGTTAAGACTAGCACGGGCTTGGCAGTGATACTTGTTCACCTAAGTTTCAGAATGTATTAATTGAGGACAAAATTTCCAACCTTTCATTTGTGTGAAAACTTCCTCCCGAAACGTAGATTAGTGACTTCAATTGCAGCCTGGTTCACGTCGAAGTACAGTAGGTTTCACTCGGCTTTCCTACTGATGATCTGCTGAGACAATGTTCACAGGTAGGTGCAGGTTCGTCGTAAAGGGACGGAAAAAACCGCGACGCAGCAACACCATTAGCGGATTACACATTTATTGGTTTTGGTGTTAGATTTGAATCATCTCCTCCTCAGCAGTGGTGACAGCAGCAGGAACACAACACAAAATTGGAATGTGCTGATGCACCCACCACAGCAGTCTCAATGGCGCCAGCATAGCCAGCGCCAACAGCAGGCCAGGCTGGCTGCTCTCTCGAAGGCAATCGATATCTGGTGAATGCGACGTTATTGCTTGACGAGGATGACTGAATGTGGCCCAGTTTTCAGGCCCGTCAGCATTTTTCACCGTGTCGGACCTTTCGGCTTTCATCTCTATGCTTCCTGCAGCATCAGTGGGCTGAAAGTCGTTCTTGCATATGATTTGTGTGTTGTTACTCCACTGTGCATGGGAGGCAGAATGACGTTATGCTCCCTTTACACTGAGCTCATAATACACCATTGGCAGTTCGCAGACCTCGCTAGAGCATTGTGTCGCAATGGCCTTGGTTGTGAATCATGCTAGCTGAAGTATCAGCTCTCCAATCTGTTTGACAATTCTATGCAGATTTTGTGCATGAACATGACTTGGTGATGGCCATCGAGGAACTTCAAAAAGTTTACATTTGCATAGGATACCTTACTGTTCACAACACTCCCCTCTCCTTGAGAAAATTCACACTGTATTTTTTCAGACTACTTCTGAAATAATCTCGTTACACATATTTTTACATTGATAATTATACGCAGTACAGGTATTATGTGGCTGTTCATGAGAGCTGAACCACAAGGTTATTGTTTTGTTTCTTAATTGTATAACACTATTTTGTATATAAGGTTCACTGAATTCATCTGGCTAATACTTCACTGTCTCTGTTTACTCCTTATATGTTAATACGTATTCACATTTCCATTATTTTATACTTCCTGTTCTTTAGTTATAATAAGCCAATCCACAAGTGTCTTAATGTATGGACAACTCAGGGAGATTGACAGTTTTACATTTAAGGCAAATGTAGCGTCTACAAAATGTTAGTGGGACCATCACAACACTGGTGGTTATAACACTTACAGCCTTCGAGTCATAACATTGTTTGTCTCATTATTGCTTGATACATTGAAACATTTGTTCGATGGAAATTAGTCCTTCATTTGGTGCGATAAGATCTTCCAATGAGTGAAATAGGTCGGGGCTCAAGGTGGTGTTTCAGAAAGTCAGGTTTTGCGCTACTAACACCACTAACAGTTTTTCACGCCAATACAGTGCAGGGTATGATAACTTGATTGTGGTCGTACTGTACTGTTGTAGCTGGACGGCAAACTATGCTCCTGCTATATCACAAGTTGTACTTTTTATTAATACACCAATGTTCTGTAATTCTACTTTTGTCATGCCTTTGGGTTTTCCGTTCTTGCAGCAGTTCATGATTACAATTTCCGGTGAGAAAACTGAATAAAAACAATGTGCTCCCACTCTCTGGAAATGAGGTTGTGGGGCCAGCGCTTCCCTTTGGACTGTCACTTCCGTTTCCCATAAGAAGAACTGTATTTTACATGCTCTTGTGTTAGTCTGCACCACTCCCACTGGATGACAAGCAAACGTTAATAAAGACTCGTGTATCTGTGAAAAGACCTGGGCGCGAAACATACAAAAACTACCACCGTCATACCGTAGCAAAAGAACTGGTAGAGAACCCGAGAAAATTCTGGTCCTATATAAATCAGTAAGTGGGTCTAAGGCTTCCATTCAGTCCCATGTTGACCAGTCAGTTGAAGATAGCGAAACAAAAGTCGAAGTTTTAAATTTTGCGTTCAAGAAATAATTCACACAGTAGATTCGTACAAACATACAGCCATTTGACCACTGAACAGACTCTCATATGGACGACATAGTAATAAGCATCCCTGGTGTAGAGAAACAACTGAAGGTTTGAAAGCAAATAAGTCACAAGGTCCGGATGGAATCTCAATCCCGTTGTACAAAGAGTATTCTATGGCATTGGCCCCTTATCTAGCTTGGATTTATCGTGAATCTCTCGTCCAGCACAAAGTCCCAAGCAACTGGAAACAAAGGGCAGGGGACTCCTGCATATAAAAAGCCTGAAAGAACGGTCCCACAAAATTACAGACCAATATCTCCAACTTTGAGTTCCTCCAGAATCCTTGAATATATTTTCATTTCCAATGTAATAAATTTTCTTGAGACTGAGAAGCTTACGTCCACGAATTAGCGTGGCTGTAGAAAGCACTGCTCGTGCAAAACTCAGCTTACCCTTTTCTCACGTGATACGAGGGCTATCCACAAAGTACATTACGTTTTCGTTTGTGTCCGTTAGGGGTGGGGCTAGCGCGGCCATCTTGGTGTCATGGCATTCCGCCGCTCAGTCGGCATCCTGCCGTGCTAGTGAGAGGTTCGTGCTGTACTCCGTTGAGTTAGTGTGACAGTTTGAAATGTCAGCGTTAATTGTAAATGCCGCGAAGTGTGAAGTGCGTGCTGTAATAAGGTTTCTAACTGCAAAAAAACTGTACACCGATAGAAATCTATCGGCAGCTTTGTGAAGTGTATGGGGACAACATAAATCACTGAAGGTGGAGTGCGTCAATGGGTCATAAACTTTAAAAATGGCGGAACTAACGTTCACGACGAAGAGCGAACTGGAAGACCCAGCATAGTGACTGCCGAACTTGTCGAAAAAGTCGATGCCACGGTCCGTGAAAACCGTAATTTCACAATAACGGAACTCTCTATGAGTTTTCCACAAATTTAACGACGTTTGTTGCACGAACTCATTACCGAAAAGCTTGTTACCACAAGTTTTGTGCAAGATGGATACCAAAAATCTTGACAGAGATTCACAAAAATCAGCGAATGGCTGCAGCGTTAACGTTTTTGGACGCTTACGAGAAAGATGGCGACTCTTTACTCGATCGCATTGTTACTGGTGACGAAACATGGGTTAAGCATGTGAACTGCGAGACAAAATTGCAGTCAGTGCAGTGGGGGCACACAAATTCCCCCGAAAAACCCAAGAAATGCATGCAGACAATGTCGGCAAGGAAGTTGATGGCGACTGTCTTTTGGGACAGAAAACGTGTGATTTTTGTGGATTTCCTGGAAAGAGGCACTACAATAAACTCTCAAAGGTATTGCCAAACTCTGCACAACCTCAGAAGAGCAATACAAAACAAGCGCAGGGGAAAGTTGGGCTCAAAGATCTTGCTGATTCACGACAACGCCCGGGCCCACACGGCAAATGCCACTCATGAAGTTCTCGAACCTTTTAAGTAGGAGTTGTTTCCTCATCCGCCGTACAGTCCCGACCTGGCACCGAGCGACTTCCACTTATTCCCAGCAATGAAGAAGTGGTTGGCTATGCAGCGTTTTGATGACGACGCACAGCTTCAAGAAGAGGTAACACGTGGTTGAAGGCGCAGGCGGCCGAATTTTACGACGAAGGAATTTCCAAGCTCGTCCATCGCTACGATAAATGGCTTAATTTAAATGGCAACTATGTAGAAAAGTAGTATTCGTGGTGTCACCGCCAGACACCACACTTGCTAGGTGGTAGCCTTTAAATCGCCCGCGGTCCATTAGTATACGTCGGACCCGCATGTCGCCACTGTCAGTGATAGCAGACCGAGCGCCACCATACGGCAGGTCTAGAGAGACGTACTGGCACTCGCCCCAGTTGTACAGCCGACTTTGCTAGCGATGCCATACTGACAAATACGCTCTCATTTGCCGAAACGATAGTTAGCATAGCCTTCAGCTAAGTCAATTGCTACGACCTAGCAAGGCGCCATCACCAAGTTATATTGAGATGATAATACTGTATCATCAAGAGCAATGTTCAACAATTGTGGATTAAAGTTAAGTATTCCAGAAGCTACGTACTTTTCTTTATAGCATTCATTACGTATCCTGTTTCAGACCTCACGCCAGCCTGCGTGAGTTTAAGCGCGTGCCTTTCGGCTTCCTCTCGTTGTGACTTGGCTGTCTTGCTAAGTCACAACAGTATTTAAGTGTGGCTTTCATCTGTATATAATAAAAAAATGTTCCAATACTTTATTTATTTTTAATTCCAAAACGTAATGTACTTTGTGGATAGCCCTCGTATATTGTGAACTATGGATGAATGGAAACAGGCAGATTCGATATTTCTAGATTTTCAGAGAGGATTTGACACTGTGCCCCGTTGCAGGGTGTAAATGAAGGTACAAGTACAGATATGTGAGTGGCTCGTAGACTTCTTAAGTGATAGTACCCAGTATGTCGTACTCGATGGCGAGTGTTCATCATAGGCAACAGTAGCATCTGGAGTGCTCCACCAAGGTGTGATAGGACAGCTGTTGTTCTCTATATACATTAATAATTTGGGAAACGGGGTGGGCAACAGCCTGCAGTTGTTTTCTGATGACACTGTGGTGTACAGTAGAGTATCGAGGTTTAGCGACTGTAGGAGGATACAAGAGGACTTATACAAAATTTCTAGATGGTGTGATGAATTGCAGATAGCCATAAACGTGAGAAAACTTAAGTTAATGCGGATGAGTAGGGAGAAACAAAGCTGTAATGTTTGAATACAGCATTAGTGGTGTACTGCTTGACACAGTCACATTGTTTAAATATCTGGGCATAGTGTTGCAAAGCATACGAAACGGAATGAACATGTGAGCACTGTGGTGGGGAAGGCGAATGGTCAACTTCGGTTTATTGGGGGAATTTTAGGAAAGTGTGATTCATCTGTAAAGGACACTGCATATAGGTCACTGGTGCGACTTATTCTTGAATGTTGCTGAAGTGTTTGGGATCCATACCAGTTCGGATTGAAGGAAGACATTTAAGCACTTCAGAGGCAGGTTGCTAGATTGGTTACTGGTAGGTTCAAGCTACACATGTTCACGTAGATGCTTCGAGAACTAAAACGGGAATCCCTGGTGGGAAGGCGACGTTCTTTTCGAGGAGCGCTATTGACAAAATTTAGAGACTGGCATTTGAAGCTGACTGCCGAATGATTCTATTACTGACAACATACACTGTGCTTAAGCAGCAAAAAGGCTCATATGGAGACATATAGATAGTCGTTTTTCCCTCGCTCTTTTTGCAAGTGGAACACAAAAAGAAATGACTGGTAGTGGTACACGGTACCCTGCGCCATGCAATGTACGGTGACTTGTGCAGTACCGATGTAGATGTAGGTGAATTGTAATTTTTTCTCAGTCATTCACACAAGTCTTCCAGTGACATGAGAAAGTAAACTTCTGTCTGCTCTGAGAGCTCCCTGAGTTCGTATTTGTATCCACTTAAGAGAAAGGAACCTTTATCAATTCCCTCTCTCATCCGAAAATGCATATACATAAAAAATAACCCTATTCAACAACAAAAAACTTCCAAAACCCATTATACATAAGAGAAGAATAAATTCGTTACTTATAATACTATCTGAGTGTGCAAGGTTCGCAGTGTGTGTCCTGATCATCATTATGTAATCGCTTCCTAACTTTTTTTAGATGTTTTCTTTAGCACTAGTATAGCTGATGGAACTTGCAACAATGCGTCCATGGCTTCTCCGAATGGCTTGGCCCCACTCAGATGAACAATAGATAATTCCATCAGTAATTTAGCATTTACTGGTGAAGTCATTTCAGTAACTTTGTATGGTGTGTGGTACTTACTAGGGTATCCAGCACTCAAACTAACTTGAGTACCGAACTGTTCGCCATCTCATGTGCCAATGTGTTAGCCTGTTGATCAGGGATTGCTATCATTGTTATGAATCACGAAAAATGGTCTATCGTCGTCACTACATACTTTTTCCCTGTGATTGTTCTATTAATGAGTCCTAAAGCATCTAACCCGATCATTTCAGAAGACGGAGATGCCTCTGGAAATAATTGTAATGGATTTTCCAATTTCTAAAGTTAGCATACAAGGTAGAGAGTTTTTCACATACTCTTCCACATTATGTTTCCTCATTTTCCACCAGAATTTCTCAGGAACTCATCTATCCATTGTTCTGAAACTGCCATGGTACACAATATGTGGACATGTACTTGTCTTAAAATCTTGTCCTGCTGCTCGAACCACTACTATTGTCCTCACGTTGTCAATCTGCAGAATAAGCAGTCATGTGTGACGAACTGCTGCTGTAGCCAGAATGCCTCATAGTCTGCATCAGATGTTTGCGCCTTCTGTCATTCAGCCACGCTTTTGCCCAGTACTTGAAGCACTCCAGTTTTCCAGCTTAAAGTATCTGCATTGGTGTGCTTCCTATCTGATTTATGAACAACTTCATAGTCAGGTTCCCTCAGAGTGCCTATCGTGTCAGTGTACTAGAAGGATCTTTCAATCCTAACAACCATTTTAGCGATGTCACTACCTTAAATTTCTGATCTTACAAATAGCAGCAAAACTAGGAAATACTGTAAATATTTGCAAACATCTTTTTCAAAGTACAGTAGTTCTGTTCTGTACGGTTTAGTTGCCTTGAAGCATAAGCCAATGGACGTCCCTTGCCATCCATATTTTGGTTGAAAATACAACCTAGCACACCATTGTTGGCATCATATGATATGATGAACTCCTCCTCAAAGACAGGAAATGTCTTCACTGGATCCGATATTAATGTATTTTTAGGTGTTTCAAACGCTGTTCGACACTCTCAGTCATCCAAATTTTGCCCATTTTCTTATTAAATGATTGAAAGGTTTCCAGTTTCTGCAAAATATCTGATGAATTTTCTGTAATATTGTAGTTATAGAGGCTTAGGAATGATTGTAATTGTTTCATTGTTTGAAGTGTCGAGAATGCACAGACTGCTGATACTAATCAGGGTTCAGATTTTTCTCACTTCCCACTAATCTGATGCCTGAGGTAGTTCACTTCTGTCTTCACAAAAGGCATTTACCCATTTTGAATGTCAGACATGCTGTCTGTAGTTTGTTGAATACTGCTTGCCGGCCGAAGTGGCCGTGCGGTTAAAGGCGCTGCAGTATGGAACCGCAAGACCGCTACGGTCGCAGGTTCGAATCCTGCCTTGGGCACGGATGTTTGGGATGTCCTTAGGTTAGTTAGGTTTAACTAGTTCTAAGTTATAGGGGACTAATTACCTCTGCAGTTGAGTCCCATAGTGCTCAGAGTCATTTGAACCATTTTTTTGAATACTGCTTCTAAACATCTCATGTGTTCCTCCATATTTTTCGAGAATACTATGATGCCATCCAAGTTCATCATACACTCCTTAAGTTCTTGGTCTAATAGTCTCTATGAAATAGATGGTGAGTTCTTTGAACCTCATTCTCTGACACTGATAACGGCCGCATTGTATAGTGAAGGCAGTTTTTGGTCTATCTTCTGGGACCACTTCTAGCTGATGATATGTGCCATTCGGATCCATCATTGAGAAATACTTGCACTGGCCTAAGTTGTTCAACGGCTTAGTAATGTTTGGAATGGGATAGGCATCAACGACAGCCCTTGGCTTTAAATAGCTGTAATCGCAATAGAATCTATATTTTTGGTACAATCCGGTGATTTCTTCGAAATTATTACTACTGCTGCGCCCATGGGCTATGTTCTATTATTCCCTCCACTAGTTGCTGATCAATCACTTTCTCCAGTAATGCCTTGGTACATGGTACGGCTTCCTATAGACCAGAGCATTATCACCCATGGGTGTACAATATTGTGTAACTGGGGTTGCTGTTAATGGAGCATATGTATTAAATAAATCCTTGAATCATAGCAATAAACCTTCCATCGCTTGTTGATCAATATCTTGTAAGTGATCAATATGCAGTAACGGTTTGCTTGTGGCTCTGGTCATCACATGACCTATCAATACCTCCTTCATCCAAAATACCTGAGCTGGCAGTTATTAATCTCTTTGGCAGGCTAACCTCAACCATCCAAAATTATCTATGCCAACGGGAATGACAAACCTACTGTTTATATTACTAAGGCTTGCTGTGCTTCTGTGCACAAAACAATGCATTTTATATAATTCCCCATTATTCTCTAGTGGTTCTACAGCAGACAGTGCTTCTTTTAGTAAGTCAATACTTACAGTAAAGCGAACTGATTTCCCTGTAACCAACATTACATTATCTGTGAACCAATCTTTCGCACCTGTGTTCGCAGTTCAGTTGGTAACACCTTCATGGCCAGTGCACCTTGCAAGTTTGCCTCACTTGCTCTCAAAAAGATCCAGACCGTGACTGATGTGTGCATCTCTCTCTGTTGAAAACTTATGTTTCTTGCCCTGTACTAAGCCTGATAAGCAACATTCTGTCTCTGGATATGTCTGCGCAGTATTGTGTCCTATTGGCAATGCTTTACGACAGGTGATCCATGCCTATTTGCATTTAATGAATCCTTCTGCTGATGCTATTTCCCTGTTTCATAGCTCTAAACTCCTGGCCTTATGGCCAACTTGACCACATTCATAGCAATCTGATAGATGATATTGCTTCTGCAGATGGCTTTTACATCCACATATGTAAGATTTTATGTTGGAGGTGAAGACTAACGGTCACTATATCCGTTTGTAGCGATATCGATTTCCTCTGTGTGGCAGTCCTAACAGCTGACAGCAAATCATATGAATTCTCCATCTTGATCCTGCATGACATCAGTGGGGACACCCCATAAAGAGATATCAAGCAACCTGTTTTCAGCTTCGTGCAGGATGACTGTCAGCCTCTAAACTACATGTCAGCTCATATGTCTGTGCATTACTCTTTCAGATTTTATCCAAGAATGATTCCACTGATTCATTGTGTTTCTGCGCCAAACAACTAAGTATTTCTCGGAAGAATCTCGTGATATTCTGTTTCCAGTAGCGCTGACACAGGCCAACAACTAACTGCTCAAACATATCTTCTTTACTAAGTATTTCGTGATATGTAACGTATGTCTTAGCCTCACCCACTAACTGTAAATTAGCCATATTTAGATATGACTTGTCTGACCAATTACTCAATTTGGTGATAGCTACAACATTGTTAATAACACAGTTACATCCTCCATTGTTTTCCCAGAGAAGACATTATCATGTTGGCTGCTAATGAATCCACAGAAAAAGGGGATATGTCCAACACTGATTTTGCTTCCACTCATATAGATTGCATTTGTTGTTGAACGGATTGCAATACTTCCACTTGTGTACATAATTTCTCATCGTATTTTCTGCTGAGAATTAACTCCCAATAACCTCGTTACCTGTGTATCATTCATAGAGGCTGCATGTGTGTCGCATTTTGTGCATTCCACAAGTGTCGTTACTATAAAAGAAAAATGGGGAAAATCTGAATTTACCATACACACAAAAAATAAACTAAATTATTTTTTACTCCATATTATTGCTGAATGCGAATCAAAACAGTCTTATACTAAATGACCAAATTGTCTGCAAATGATAGATGTAACTGGCACTGCCTTAGTGCACGACATCTCATGCCCTGACAAAATACAGAACTTACACACTACTGGGATTAAAAATGTTTCCTTGAAATTTAGAAGAAACTGCGACAAGCCTGCAAGCTCCTGTGATTTAACAAACGACGCTTTCAAAGTGCTGTGAATATCTCTGACATGGTCATAACTAATGAGCACCAAAAGTTGGCCAACAGAAAAATGTTCACTCACTGCACACCACCGAGTTCGACTGGAAGTCCACACGAATGAGACAATTGATGCTGCAGTTATGGTCCCACTGTTAACAAAGTCCTGGGGTGATAGCCAATTCTGACACCAATATGGAGGAATCAGTGGGATATGACCCCTACAGATGCAGGATGACAAAGTGTGGAGTGTGGTGGTTAGTCCTGTCAGGTGCCTTGGGGTGCTAATGTGACAGGATTAGCATATTTAACGTTTATTTGTTTTGGTTTTACAACTGAACCATCTTCTCCACTGCAGTAGAAGCAGAACGTGGCCATGGAACGTACTGATGCGTCCACCTTAACAATCTTGAAGGGTATCAATGTAGTCAAAGCTGCCAGCAGACATCGAAGATAGCATCTCAGTAAGTTCTCAGCAGCTCTGCAAGAGATGACAGTGGTGGTGCAAAGTCATGGGTACTCCACCAGAGGAAGCTCATGGACACTGATGTCTGTGATGATAATGATGATGATTTGATGTGAGGGGCGCTCGACATCATGGTCATCAGCACCCTGACGAAAAATCAGCATGCCAATCTCATAGGTGGGGATGAAGGCTGTCCCCACATGCGGAGCAGTTTATAATGTATTAAAATATGCCTCCCTTCCCCACCAATTTAGGGATGAGGCCTGATGGTTCACAAAATTTCGTCGCCCTTGCAACATTTCGCGTTTTTTGTTATCGCATATACGAAAAGAGCCGCGAAATATCTGTTAATAATGCCGTGCTTTGAATTTCTTTATCATCATTACCTTTTAACAAAGCAAAATACATATATTGAGATCTTATTGTTCTGTATCTGGCCTACAATTAAAGGAACGTTTTTTCGTGACTGTAACTCATTCTAAAAATAAACATATCTTCCCTACTTTATAGTTATTGAAAATTGAAATTACTTGGTTATGAACACTGATGTTACAGTTCGTATGATCGTTCAACAACAAAATTTTGCAGTGGATTTTGTTTCTCGGTAAAACACCATTCAATACCACGACTAGCACAACAACATAAGACTCTTATTAAAAAAAATACGTTTTCACTATAAAGTTTGCCAGACCAGAACGGAGCACAGCAAGATTTCTATTAGATTTTGACGGCACATTAACTTATTTGTACCTTGAGTTATATACTATCAGCAGCCCGCGTCAACCTGCAACACATCATAAAATCTGTTGATCTGCACTGCAAGTCTGGAAGCTAAAAGAAATAATATTATTTTACTGTTACTTTACCGCTTCCTTGCGGTATGATAGACTATATTGGAAGTCGTTTGAATACGCCGCGGCAGCGGCTCTTTCGTTCGCCACGCAGCTCAGCACCACATATAATATTTATATAACTGAAAAATGTCTCAACAGGTTGGGATAATAGGCAAGCAAGCTTTAACAATTAATAATGCAAGTTTTCATTTACATAACTCTATTAAAACATTTAAATATTTCAATTTTTACACACCTTTATGAATTCACACGTAATGGCGTACATCTCTTAGTCTCGACAAAAGAATGCTACACTAGCGTTCGCTACTACGACACAGGATATCTTACTCGTTCGACTCCCAGATGAAGAAGACAAAGAAATTGCTATTCGTCACGTATTATATACTAGTTACTTATTTTAATCTTTGTTCGACATTTATCGTCTGTGGCGGTTTCATTACTCGCCGACGCAGATATTCTCAAAAATAAATAATAAAAAAAAAAATGCATAATTTTATACAATAACACAATATGATACATATAATTTTCTCGTTACTACATAATATGTTGTTTTTGTTTCTTACTAGACGTTACAAACACTGGAATCAGTATCTGCGAGGATGGTGGGTAGATCTCCATCGAGGGCTACCCTAATATCAGTATATAGGACACATGTTGCCAAAATATGCTAAAGTGAAAGTAGCATGCCACAAACTTCACAGAGCGGTGGATTCTCCCTCTGGAGGAGGAAACCATGCGGTAAAGGGCTATGTACGATGTGCAGTCTGATGAGCAGAATATCCTTGCAGCAGTGAGGCTGACACGAAGTCCGCCATGCCTGTGGGGTCGATTTGAGCGACCGCAGTTCGTTTTTTGTCACCTGAAACCAGTCAGTCTCCCATTGACGCATGACACTTCTGTCAGAAAATGAGATGATGGCATGCAACTGGATGGGACACTGATGGACAAAACCATCCCGACATGCTTCTTTGGTGGCTTTGTCGGCCATGTCATTTCCTTGTATCACAAAGCGACCAGGTACCCAGCAAAAAATTACCTCTTTGAAACAGTGTTGGAGCCGCTGTAAGTAGTCATGGATGAGCACTGATGTCCATTCACAGATACAAGTTCAGTGGCAGCAGCAGCTGTCGCACCTCCTGAGAACAGCAACATTTGACAGTGCCCCAAAAACTAAGTTTTCAGGCTGTGAGCAGATGGTAGAAGGCCCGAAGTCTTCACATCAGTGGAGGAGAGGATGGCAAGTCACAATATCATGAATTCCATGCTGGCTGTTGTCTCAAAGGTAGTAGTCGCCTGGCGAGCGCCATTGCAGGTCCTGCGTTGGGGGCAGTTCACTGCGACTGAATAAAAGACGGGCTCAGAGGCCCAAGTATTTGTAGTTGTCTGTCAGGGGTAGTGAAGTTATCCCTTTTTAGATTAGATTAGAATGGTCCCATCAGCATTCTTCATTGTGTCATATTGTCCCAATGTCATATCGTCCCAATCTTTTGATCCACGCTTTCACTTCATTACTTTGTGAGGTGTCAGTGGGCTGAAAGTTATTCTTGTGTATGATTTTTGTGTTATTACTCCACTGTGCGTGGTTACGAGCATGATGTTATACTCCCTTCACAGTGAGGGCATAGTGGCTAACTGGTGATTCAGACATCTCACTTGAATGATATGTTGCAATGGCCTCTGTTGTGTGCCATGCTATTTGCATTATTGGCTCTCCTCTGTCTTTGTCATTCCAATGCGGACAGGGTGCATGGACTTGTCTTGGCTCAGAGCTGGCCAGGGAGAGGCTTCAAAAATTTTACGTTTGCCCAGGATACCTTTCTGTGGTGCAACACTTCCAAAGAGATCAGGGTGTTTTTCCTCTTGTTTTCACGAAGTGGGATGAGTAAAGTAACCAGATTTCCAGGCATTTACTGGTAAGCTGAACTGAGAGTTGCCCGCCGTTGCAGACGCTACGTTATGTAGACTCCCTCGAAATTGATTATAAATGAAACTTTCTGGCAGATTAAAACTGTGTGCCAGACCGAGACTCGAACTCGAGACCTTTGCCTTTTGTGGGCAAGTGCTCTATCATCTGAGCTACCCAAACACTAGTCACGAAACGACCTCACAGCTTCAATTCTGCCAGTACCTCGTCTCCTACCTTCCAAACTTCACAGAAGCTCTTCTGTGGCTAAGCCATATCTTTTCTTCCAGGAGTGCTACTTCTGTGAAGTTTGGAAGGTAGGAGACGAGGTACTGGCAGAATTGAAGCTGTGAGGATGGGTCGTGAGTCGTGCTTCGGTAGCTCAGATGGTAGAGCATTTGCCCGCGAAAGACAAAGGTCCCGAGCTCGAGTTTCAGTCCGACACACGGTTTTAATCTGCCAGGAAGTTTCATATCAGCGCACACACTCCGCTGCAGAGTGAAAATCTCATTTTTGATTATAAATAATTACAGATCATGTAAAGAAGTAAAGTGCTTCATACTATAAACAAACAAAGTTTTGACGTTTGGATGGACCAAAATTCTGAGATTCAGTTCACGGGACTTACGTCTGTCACATAGTATAATATCGTATCAGACCAGATGCAAAAATTGATGTCATACATTGTGCTCAATTGTGGCAGCTGGCAACCTAACACTTCTGCATTCGGTGGGAGAGAATAAGCAGAAGAAGTACAATGTTCATAGGTTAAACATTAAAGCACACATGAAAACTAGTGTACCATAGTGGTGACACTTGAACAAGAACTCATGAATATCCAAAACAAACTATGTTTTATTCATTAGTTTCAGTTCTTAATGTTTGAGGCACAAGTCGGTAAGTGAAGGTTTATCACTGCAAACCAAATTAATGCAAGTAATTAATTCTTGGATTACTACACTGTCCTGTGGGCAATCTGTTAGTAAAGACGTCTACTGAGTCTGTTCAACAAAATATTGGCTTCCTCGGCGAATAAGGAGAAGTCTGAATTGCACTGGAAAAACGTGAAGTCTGATTTGAAGTGCCTTCGTAGACTTGAAGATCGTTACGACAGCCTGAAACAATTCCACCGGTCAGTTCGGTCAAAATCAAACACCGATGAGATACTGCACTTCAGCAAAATGGTGTCCTGGCAGAGTGCGGATGTATACAGGTTTCCTATTGGTTGCGCGATCCATTTGCGGAAGAATAATGTAGTGCATTCTCCGCCAATGAAGCCAGTCGTGTGCGTGAGTCCTCGGCACGTGATCTCTACGCCAAAGATGCCATTTGGCGCCAGCTGTTGAGTTTTGCCGAAAGGTCGCTGGCCTACTCCAGGTGTCAAGTGGTAGGCCACTCGCCATGCTATTTCGGTACTATGGCGTCGGCACATAGTCACGACATGCCATGAATTCGAGAAAAATGCTTTCAAATATTGTCGGCAAACATACTTAAAAGGAACGCAGTGGATTAACTTAAATAGGAGAAGAAGCTAAAATAATAAAGGAAAAAGCGATAGAAGATTAAACTTTAACGTCCCGTCGCAACGAGTTCATCAGAGCGTGAGCAGAAACTCAGAAGAATGGGGATGGAAATAGGCCGTGCTCTTGTCAAAGGCATTTGCCTTTAGGTAATTAAAGGCAAGCACGGAAAACCTAAATCTGGATGGCCGGACGGGGATTTGAATTGTTCTCCTCCCGAATGCGAGTAACCACTGCACCATCTCGCTCGGTAGGAACGTAAAACAGGATAACAGAAACATCACTACCCTAGAACTTCATTACCTTAATTCAAACGATTTTGATAGTTTGCTGGCAGTCCGGCTCCTTCGTTTCGAGGCCGATATCGTTTCGTGTGTGAGGGAAACAAAGTATTTTTAGTCGAGTACGTAATCTCTGTCGGCAATATTCTGGGTCCAATTCGTTAATACGCACTTCAGACCTTATTGGAAAACAAAAAGTCAACTCTTGTACCGCTTTGTGGTACATGAACTATGGTTAATAAAGCAGAACTACGACGAATGCATTCTTCAAACGTTCGAAACTATACACGATTTCATGTCAACGATCCATTATTTCCAGTGCTTAAAAAACACTGTACAATTATGCGTGCATAATCCGAAACAGTAGTTCTATTTTCAATTTAAAACTGCTAACGCTTAATTTTACGTCGAAAAACAGCAGGGCTGCTTCCGGGCCCTTTGATTGCGTGGGGTCCGAAACGTGTCCTACATGGATATACCGCCTCTGGCTTCTGCTTGTGTTTCTCCTCACGATACGTGAATATTATGCTGATGAAATTAATGAATGCAGCTCATTAACGCTGAACATGCGTTTCGATTATTGCAGTGTGACCACTCAAAATCGTGCCAGACACGGGTTTGGAATCCCGGATCTCACACTTTCCGCAAATGCTCGTCTTTACTGAATACGGTTTCCATACTGACACGGATTTCTTTTTTGTCACCTTTATTTGCTCCCAGTTTCTTTGAACGAGCACTCGAGAGTTCTCCTGTAACTTACGAAAAGCACAAAAGAGGGAACGACTGATAGATAAGGATTAAAGTAGCCACAGCGAACAACGAACCATGTCGAGAAATGAAGAGTATTCGATCGTCTAAAAGACGAAAAGACAAAATATGAAATTTTCAGATTCGCAGATGTAAATCAAACTATTTTTCGACGTAGGCGCCTTCGTTCTCAAAGCGTTGCGCGAACCGAGGCACGAGCTTTCTGATACCTCGCCGACTATTTGGCGCATTGCTTCTGCAGAACTCTGGATCTCCTCGCTGATAGAAAACCTTTTTCCATCTGTAAACAGTTTGATAGAGGTGGAAAAATGAGAACCTGGAAGTGGACGAAGATGGCTGTGGGCGAAGTGGTTGATAACATCTCCACCGAATTCCCTCTCTTTTGTTCCGTATTGCCTGTTTTTTTGTTTCGTGGTACCGCAGAGTATTAATTATTTCCTTCTGGGACAAAAATTCAATGCGGAGAGACCATAATTTTTGGGGCTGAAACAACGGTTTTGGATTTTTTCGTCGATGAAGAGGAGGAATGTTGACACTGAATTAATTGTCTCTTCCTCTGAGAGGTGTAGTGGGCCATCCAGGTTTCGTAGTCAGACACAATACAGTCATCAAGGAACTGCTTACCTTGCTGTTGGAAGAGCTAGAGAATACTCGTGAATACGTGATTCTGTTGACTTCGTGTTGGTCTGTGGGCTGTTTTGGTACCTATCTCGCAGAGAATTTCGGAAAAACTAGTATTTCAGTGATAATATTTCATGCAGAAGACATCTGGAAAACTTTGGAAACATTATGTTCATCTGGTCTAAAATCAATCAACAGTCACCACGAACTATTTCTGCGATCTCGCTCAGTATCTTATCAGTCATATTGAGGGACGCCCATTCCTTTGTTCATCATCAACATACGTTCCGCCAGCTTTAAACTCACGACACCAGTTGTACGTATTAGTAAGTTTCTTTACAAACGACGCGTATCCCTTTGCAATAAGAAATCGGATTACGCTCTTCTCCTCGCAGCTAGCGGAATTAGGAATAGAGACACACAGTGGCGCCCGCAGAGAGGGTGGCGCGGTTAGTAGGGACATCTGCGCTAGTGAGAAGTCATTTAGTTTACGAATATAAAAATGGTGCTGTAACTCAGGGTCAAGATGCTTATGACCTAAAATACCTGGAAAATTATCACTAAAATTTCCTGAGGATCTCGATAATATGAAGTAAAAATAATAAACAACATGAGGAAAGTAAATTATAAAATTAACTAGAGTAATGAAAAACTTTATACGCGGTTGGAACTGATATTACGTAGCCCAAAGGTTAATTAACTTAAAATCCCAATGTTTTTACCTAAGAAATCTCATTCCTTGAACATGTACGAAAATTGTTTTACTACCATCTTACGTCTGTTGCAGAGTACGACGAGCAGCATGTCGAGGGTTCTGAAAGTGAGGGAACGTCTATTGTCGGACAACACGTGCTTATAGTTAGGAAATCATATTTAACATCTGCTAACACAACTGGAGCCTGCACTTTGATATTTTTCTTTAGTTTAAAAAACGAATCTTAAAAATTGACACGCGAGAATCTATATTTCAGAAATGGACATTTTGTTTGGTGCAATATCTGTATTTTTTTCAGTACCCATATCTCTACAAGCTAACAACAGTGACAATAAGCCGATGGACAACTAATTTTTTCTGTATGTAGTAATACTCTATTATCCAAATCTTTGCGTTTTTCCGAGAGGTATATGCACTGTTAGTTCTTGCCAACTTTAAAAAAAAAATCAACTGTTGTATCATTCAAAGGACATTAAACACAAACGTAACAAATGAAGTGAAATCTTAAAAATGACTTCTAAAAATATACTCCAGAAGACCATCCGACGTCGACCAGCCGCCGTGTCATCCTCTGGATACTGGGGTCATGCGGAAGGAAGGAAGGAAGGAAGGAAGGAAGAGAGAGTCTCGTTGACGTGTAGGTCATTAGAGACCGAGCACAAGCTCGGTATATTTAGAGGTTGCGGAAGGAAACCAGCTGTGCCCTTCCAATGGAACCACCCCGGAATTTCCCCGGAGCGATTTACGGAAATCATAAAACCCTAAATGTGGATGGCCGGATGCGAATTTGAATCGCCAACTTCCCAAATGCGAGACCAGTGCGCGTAGTGCGGATCGGTGTGGCATGGTATGGCATGGCATGGCATGGCATGGCATATCAGAGTGTCAGAACACCCTTCTCCCGAACTTTGACGATTTTTCAGGCATTGGAACCGCTACATTTCTCTGAAATAACTTCTCAGTTGGCATCACGAGGTTGAATGCACCCCGCCCCAGTTTTCCCATCAAGGAGAAATCGCTGGTTGCACCGCGAACTGCGTCCAGGTCCTTCACGAGTCAGACGTGACCAATCAGCTATGGGGGCGGACCAAGAATGGCACCTTCTTTGATAAATTAAATACTGTACGGTACCTATATGACGAAAAATAGAAAATTTATATTACTGTGGTTAGAATGACTCAGCTCCTCAGGCAAGGTCGCTAACGCACGCCTGTGCAGAGTCGTTCGACTTGGAGTTAAGCCGGATTAGAAAATGCGTGTGGTGGATGAAATTTTCACTGGCAGTACTTGGCCCGTAATGGGAACAGAGGTGGCGGCGTAAAGTTTACGACCACCCGTCTTTGCGCCAGTACCCTGGATTATACGTCAAACCTCTCCGCTAGAGTTGTAGAACTATTGTAGGCTACCGTAGACTACCATAAGTAAACGTACACTACGCTGGTTTTCTTAGTAGCTTCGGTCAGTTAAAGTCGTACCCACATTATCTGTACTTTAGTTGTGTTGCATACAGATCGTTATGTCATAACTATTGCTTTCTTTATGTTTGCAATCAGTGTGTTACTAGCGTGCCCTCAAAACCGGAAGCAGTGAACCGTCTAGAAGTGGTGTGGGGGTATATAAAGGACCGGGTAATGCACGGAACATTTTTGTTCTTCATAGTTATTCTCCTGTCTGTTACTGCAGAATAAAACATTTTTATAGCAAAACTGAAACTGTCAATCTTTAATTCAGGTTTTACGCGAAAATTGTTGACTTGTAACGTGAAACAAAGCGACGCTGTAGTAAAATTAAAGGAAGTGGTACAGATCCATCATATGGCGCTAGAAAACAATTCCTCAACAAAAATAGCTTGTTTGTCCGCCTTCGGAACGAAAAATATTACTGATTCTGCTTATCAGGGATCTGACAGTTTGTTGGTAGGTTTGTGGAGGTATGTAACGTTAGATGTCAACGCACAGGTCACGTAATTTGCGTAAAAAAACTGGCTGCTGATTTGCGAACGCGGTGATGGCCCCCGATGATAATGAGTGTTTGGCGTAATTGGCCGGGAAGCCCCTTGAGGGGCAGGTCCGGCAGCCTTGGAGCAGGTCTTATTACATTCGACGCCACATTGGGCGACCTGCACGCCGGATGGGGATGAAATGCTGATGAAGACAGCACAACACCCAGTCCCTGAGCGGAGAAAATCCCCGACCCAGCCGGGAATCGAACCCGAGCCCCTAGGACGGCAATCCGTCACGCTCACCACTCAGCTACTGGATGGCCCCCGATAGCGACCCAGATGGGTTCCGTATGATTTACATCAGGCGAATTTGGGTGCCGAACCATTATCTTAAGTTGACCATAATGCTCCCCAAACCGCTGTAGAACGGGTCTGGCTCCAAGAGACGGACAATTATACTGCTGAAAAATGACATCGCCGTCGGGGAAGGCATCGAGCATGAAGGGGTGCAGGCGGTTCGCAGCGTTCAGCGTGTCTGCGATTGCTGCCACAGTCTCATGCAAGCTCAGGAGAAAGTCCGCCATAGCATAATACTGCTCCCACCAGCCTGCGTCCGTGGCGGGCTGCACGTTTGGAGCCGCCGTTCACCTCAATGACCGCGTTCATGGAGACGACCATCGACCTAATGAATTAAAAATGTGATTCACCAGAAGAGACGACACGTTTCCATTGATCGACGGTCGAATCCCGATGGTCCCGTGCCCACTGCAATCGTAATTGACGATATAGTTTGATGAACATGTAAACACGTGGGAGCCCCACGTTCGACCAACAATGTGCGGTGAACGGTGTGCTCCGGAACACTTGCGCGTGTACCAGCGTTGTGCTCTTCCGGCGTAGATGCCACACATCACCATCTATCCTACTTTAGAGAGCAGACAAGCTTCCGAACTCCACATTATGTGAGGTGGTTCCACTGTCGTTCACAGGCTGCGCGTAACAATAATCCACTCTTTGTGAAAGTCGCGTATCTCAATCTATTTCCACATTTGCGGCCCATATCTTCGCTAGGGTAATCCCCCCCGTCCTTGTCCGCTCCGCCTATAAACTTTTGTTACCACGTCACGTGACCGCAACGCTACCAGGTGTCATCCAACATCACTGTGGTCAGTGGTCGTAATGTTTTGGCTTATCAGTGTATATTCTGTAAGGATATAAAACATACGGTGGTCGAACGCTGAATGATTCTACCCCTATCGGTAATCCTACCATTTACTACGTCGTTTATGTGGTGCACCAAAACTACCGACCGCACATTGCAAAACATCTACCGCCAACTGTATGCAGCAGGTAAGGTCGTAGCACACAAACTGGTCCGTAACAGGCCCGTCACAGGAGAAGCGGGTGCAGTTGGTGTGTTAGCTGCTGTTGCCATGAACCCACACATGAGTACACGGGACATTGCGAGAGCCGGTGGACTGAGTCAAAGTAGCGTCATGCGCATGCTGCATCGCCACCCCTTTCACCCGTTTCATGTGTCGCCACATCAGCAATGACTTTAATCATCGAGTGAAATTCTGTCAATGGGCATTAACAGAGAATGCGTTGCAGTTCTACCTGTTTACCGATGAAGCGGGTTTCACAAACCACGGGGCAGTGAATCTACGGAACATGCATTACTGGTCGGTGGACAATCCTCGCTGGCTCAGACAGGTAGAGCGACAGCGACCGTGGACTGTAAATGTATGGTGCGGAATCATTGGCGACCACCTCATTGGTCCTCACTTCATTGCAGGGGCCCAATCAGCTGCAACATACATCGCGTTTCTACAGAATAATCTGCCAACGTTGCTCGAAAATGTCCCACTGGAAACGCGTCGACGTATGTAGTATCAGCATGATGGTGCACCTGCACATTCCGCAATTAACACTAGGCTGACCCTTGACAGGATGTTCTACGGGCGTTTCATAGGACGTGGAGGACGCATAAATTGGCCAGCCCGTTCTCCTGATCTTACACCTCTCGACCTCTTTCTGTGCGGTACGTTAAAGGAGAATGTGTACCGTGATGTGCCAACAACCCCAGGGGATATGAAACAACGTATTGTGGCAGCCTGCCGCGACATTACACCAGATGTACTGCGGCGTGTACGACATTCATTACGCCAGAGATTGCAATTGTGTGCAGCAAATGATGGCCACCACATTGAACATCTATTGGCCTGACATGTCGGGACACACTCTATTCCACTCCGCAATTGAAAACGGAAACCACGTGTGTACGTGTACCTCGCCCCTCATGGTAATGTACATGTGTATCAGTGAAAAAGACCAATAAAAAGGCCTTAGCATCTGGGCGTAATGTGCTGTTCCAGTCTCTTCTGTACCTAAGGTCCATCACCGTTCCCTTTGGATCCCTACGTAATTCGGTGCTCTCCGATACACACGATCGAACAGCGGAGGAGTGGTACTCAAGCGTCAACTTTAGGTTAAAATATCTCCGGATGTAATTAACATTTTACAATGCAACAAACGGCACTGATTACGTATTTGTTTATATGTTCAGATGTGCTAACAAAACTAACGGGGTTCCGTTTGAAAAAAACCGTAGGTTTGTGTTAAAAAACATACTTCCGTGCATTTTTTTATGGTTTGTATTAACCAATTACACTAGCCCCTCTCCTCACGTTCGGTCTGTGGAATCGATTCGTCAGTATTTGATGTGGTTTACGAAATATATCCAGCGGTAATGTTAGGCGACTCACCCTGTATATGTGTGTGTGTGTAATCTAAATTTTTTTATTACTATTGAGCTGTAGTTAATGTCATATTGTAAAGAAAGGCCGGCCGCGGTAGCCAAGCGGTTCTAGGCGCATCAGTCCGGAACCGCGCGACTGCTATGGTCGCAGGTTCGAATCCTGCCGCGGGCATGGAAGTGTGTGATGTCCTTAGGTTAGATAGGTTTAAGTAGTTCCTAGTTCGAGGGGACTGATGACCTCAGATGTTAAGTCCCATAGTGCTCAGAGACATTTTTTTGTAAAGAAAGTAACTTGTTGGAGGTTAACTGTCTCCGGAAGGTATTGTGGACGATGCACATTCCTGTTATTCACCTTAATGTTCTAGTCAGTATGTAAAATTGCTAATTATTTTTCCTTTAAGTGGAGTGTGCCTGCCTTGATGTTATAAGTGACTGTTTCATAACCAGTTCTTTGGTTCTTGGCCGGCCATTGTGGCCGACCGGTTCTAGGCGCTTCTGTCTGGAACCGCGCGACCGCTACGGTCGCAGGTTCGAATCCTGCCTCGGGCATGGATGTTTGTGATGTTCTTAGGTTTGGTAGGTTTAAGTAGTTCTAAGTTCTAGGGGACTGATGACCTCAGATGTTAAGTCCCATAATGCTCAGAGCCATTTGAGCCATTTTCTTTGGTTCAAACGGCTCTGAGCACTATGGGAATTAACACCTGTGGTCATCAGTCCCATAGAACTTAGAGCTTCTTAAACCTGACTCACCTAAGAACATCAAACACATCCATGCCCGATGCAGGATTCGCACCTGCGACCGTAGCGGTCACGCGGTTCCAGACTGAAGCGTCTAGAACCGCACGGCCGCACCGGCCGGCATAACCAGTTCTTTAACGCGCCTACGTGCATATTTATTTTTATGGGAGAACTTAAATTGTGTTCGCTTGTTGAACTTTAATTAAAGTGCAGAAAACTGAATCAGGTGTTTGTTATTGTTCTAGTGCTATTATATGTCAAGTGTAACCCGCGACATTTTCTTGGTCTGTTATCAAGTGTTACAATAAACGCAAATTGGAGTGATGTGATGTTCTATTTCAGTTGTTCCCATGATTCCCTATCTTCGCATATAATATATTTAATTGTTTGATATGACTGATTAAGCCTTTGTTGAAATATTGGAGGGAGGTGATAGGTGATTTCAAAATCTGCACCTGTCACGCTCATTGCACCCAAACACGGGTGTTCCAGAATTGCTCCTGACGGAGGGTTAAGCACATCTGAGCGTGCAACGAGCCCTTTAGAGATTCGATTATAGGACGCTGTTACTCATGCACTGCATAATTACGATACACGCCGCCATGTTAAACGATACAATTCAGAGTCCTCTGATGGCAGAATGAAATGCCCTGCTTAACCCGCAGGACAGGACAGATAGAATAAATTGTGGAAAGGGGCCAAAATAAGGGGCTGTCAGTTACACTCGGACATACAACTTTATTATTTGATCAAACATTACAAGAGCCCAAAAAAATTTCATAAACACACAGCTTTAATCTTTGGGACTTAATTACCGGCTGAAAGACACTTTAATTTAAAAACTGCTTAATGCCAATAACTTAAAACGCAAGCATAATCAGAAATTTAAAGCAAGCCTTATCTTAAAACAATTCTTTAGTTAGGCTGAAGTAAATAAGTTAAATTCAAATCGGCTGAAGGCCGAAGTCTTAAAAAAGTCAATTTTTTTAAACGCCAAAGGGCTTACGTGAAATAGTACTTTAAACTAGGCTCAAGGCCTTAAGAGTAAAACAATTCTAATTTAAAACACAAAACCGGCCAGAAGCCATACAAGTACCAACAAAAAGAAAAATTTTAAAAAAGTAGGGCAACACACAAGGGCGCCCAGATGTTCGAGGGTCAGCCTGTAATTCAAACACTAACGCTCGCTTAGGTGAGAGGCAGTAGGGCCAATCATTCACAATCTGACGACACCCAACCGACCGACAGTCAGCGAACCCACCGACAAGACAACTTCCACTTCATCCGACCAGGGCACAACAGGGAGTTCAACGGAATAACGCAGAAGGTATTGGCGCCCACAACCAATCATACACGGAGCTGTCAAACTACACACTATGCTGGACAGCAACAACACGACGAGGAAATTAAACTGCCTGAAATTTACGTCAACGCCCAGGGCAGGTAACCGGAACATTAATGGCCACAACGCAAAAGATTCCGCTGGTGCACTTCAATTCAAATAACCAAATACAGCGAAACTCCACCGGAGGGTGTCTAGAATTTTCCAACTTGAAAACCAAGTTGTTGCTCGAGGGAATATCCCAACGGCCGACAACGAACTCCAAACGACACAACAAAAAAAAAAAAAAGTCTTGTGACTCGGGCCTCCCGTAGGGTAGACCTCTCGCCGGGTGCAAGTCTTTCGATTTGACGCCACTTCGGCGACTTGCGCGTCGATGGGGATGAAATGGTGACGATTAGGACAACACAACACCCAATCCCTGAACGAAGAAAATCTCCGACCCAGCCGGGAATCGAACCCGGGCCCTTAGGACTGACATTCCGTCGCGCTGACCACTCAGCTACCGGGAGCGGACAACGACACAATGTGAACAGTCTTGACTGGGTAATAGGTTAAATCAAAAATCAACTTTCGTGTCCAGGATTGGTGAGCCACGGACCTCGTAGCAATCGCCAGCGGGCCGCGGCCAAACTACGCCCCGCCGAGAATTCCTCACTGCTCCACGCTAACCGACCGACTCCTCAGAGCCTCAGAGACAAATAACTTGTCAATCAAAATCTCACAAACTACACACCGTTTCACGAACACTTGCACGAAGAACTAGAGAATGCTAACGACAGTGACTGTACAACAACAGGGACGAATCACGAGTCGGCCCACACAGCCAACCCATAAGCGATCGTCGGCGAAATACACGTCGTCCGGCAAAACGACCGACCGACAACCAACCAAAGTCGTCCCACTCCAATCATGTGCGTCGGCAACCGTCGGGCGAGTCATGGTGCTCCGGACCTCACTGCTGCCGCGCCCCGACTGAACTTGTGCCGCGTGCCAACTCAAACACTGTCAGGTCCGAACTTCTACTGGCACGTTCCATCTCACTTCATTGCCCGGTCCGAACTGCACTGCTGGCGCATTCCACCTCGTTGGACGACACACGATGACCAGGAAATAGTAGCAGTCCAGCAAAGATAATACGGCAGAGCCTATACCGGTAAGCGCTGTTGCTGCAGCTCACGGGCAAGCGAGGTAGCAACTTTGTGACACCAGTAACTGAAAATTAACATAACGAGACGGTAGTACGGTAAAAATAGGGTGTTAAGTAAGAGATAGCACGAACACGAGCCACGCACGGCTGAAAAGGGTTGCTACTTGCGTCAAGAAAGTAGGAAAGTCGACCGAGTAATATGCGTGGTCTGTAATTCCTCAACTGGTACTGACAACATAAGAACGAATTTAGGGGGCATTAGCCGGCCGAAGTGGCCGTGCGGTTAAAGGCGCTGCAGTCTGGAACCGCAAGACCGCTACGGTCGCAGGTTCGAATCCTGCCTCGGGCATGGATGTTTCTGATGTCCTTAGGTTAGTTAGGTTTAACTAGTTCTAAGTTCTAGGGGACTAATGACCTCAGCAGTTGAGTCCCATAGTGCTCAGAGCCATTTGAACTTTTGAATTTAGGGGGCATTACTTTTCAGCAAGCATTCGTATTAACAGAGCGTAAGAAATGGGTTACCTTCACGGCCTACAATAACAATAAGTAGGTTTGGCAAAGCAGTGGCCTTAAGAACCTTGTGTCTTTCCTCTGACAGATTCAGAAATTATGCTGAAGACCTATATATTACACCATCACTTTGTTTTGGTCATTGCTAACATTAGTGTAACTTATAAACTTAATTAACATCAACCAGTTGTAACGCGATTGAAAAACAACGCTTGTAGTTACTGAACACCGCTTAATGCGAAGTGCTCTAGCTTGCGAGGCAGCGAGGTGAGGTACAGTGGAATCGAATGGATAAGCGACCGTTGGTATTATACAAAGGCCAGTCCGAGTGTGGTTTTCAGGCAGTTTTCCACGTTCGTTTAGGCAAATTCTCGGCTGGTCCCCAATCTTTGCCCCAATCAAGAGTTAAAACGTGACAACACAGAACAAGGTTTACACGATTCACAGACAGACGCACACGACTTTCCATCATAATTAACTGACTACCGTCGCTATTTAATACACTCTTTTTGGGACATCCTAAACTGTCTCTAAATTTCTTTCATGATGAATAAATCCTCTCAAGTTGTACTTGACAAATCCTTTGTTGGATAGAATCGTACAAACGATTCGAATTTCAGGATGTGAATCCCATCTTCAGGCGCTACAAAAAACAACGGGTACTAAGAGGCATACTATGTAACGTCGATTATATTGTTACAATATTAATTATATTACTGTAATAATACATTATTGGCTTGGTGCATATATTCGTAGCGTTTTTCCGTAAGTTTAATAAACACAACAGAAACATATAACCGAGAATTAGCCATTAATAATACGTTCTTCTTCATTATTTACAACAGTCTGGCAACGCTGGGGTAGCTTTTCAATTCCGTGGCTGTAGCAATCACGTGGTTTTGAGGCAAAAAGGAAAAAATGGTTTAAATGGCTGTGAGCACTATGCGACTTAACTTCTGAGGTCATCAGTCGCCTAGAACTTAGAACTAATTAAACCTAACTAACCTAAGGACATCACACACATCCATGCCCGAGGCAGGATTCGAACCTGCGACCGTAGCTGTCGCTCGGCTCCGAACTGTAGCGCCTAGAACCGCACGGCCACTCCGGCCGGCTTTTGAGGCAAAGAACTCGTCGACACATGCCCAGAGCGCATTTTCACTCGCAAAGGAAGTTCCTTGAAGTTGTTCGACAAAGAGCGGATCATGTGAAAATCTGAGAACGCAACATCAGATGAATACGGTGGATGCGGAATTACTTCCGAACGCAATTCCGGCATAGTGTTTTCTGTCAGCCTAGGAGAATGCAATCGGGCGTTATCATGGAGTAGCATCAATACACGCAGTCTTTCTGGTCGTCTTTCTTGGACTGTGTGTGCAAAACGTCTCAGCTGTTTACCATAAATGACAGCAGTGATGGTTACACCTAGGGGAAGCAATTCATAGTAAACCACATCGTCGCTGTTCCACCAGATGGATAGCATTATCTTCTGTGGATGCGCGCAGTTCTTTGGAAGTACTGCTTTGTTTGGAGTCTGCCGTTCCTTTCTTTTCCTTGTGTTAGCGTAAAGACACCATTTCTCACTACCAGTCACAGTACAGGAGAGGAATGGTCGGTGTTGTGCACAAGCCAATTGATGATGAGCAGGCAGAGAAGCACATATGGCAATCTGCTGATTTTTGTGATTTTGGCTATAATGCACTACCTATACACACGATTTTTTAACTTTCCCCACTGCATAAAACTGTCTCACGATGGTGGAATGATCACAGTTCATAACATTTGCTAGTTCTCAAGTACATTGACAAGGATAATTGTGGATTAATACCTTTAAATAATCACCAAATCTCGAAGGTCATTAATGTCAAAACTATCCTCCTTAAAACGGGAAAACATTTTCTTGCTGTGCTATGTCCAGTGGCACTCTCCCCATACACAGCGCAAAATATTTACGGCTACCTTCGCTGCTGTCACCCCCCTAAAGAAGTTAAACAAAAG
The DNA here is from genome assembly GCF_023864345.2 of Schistocerca serialis cubense. NCBI lineage: Eukaryota > Metazoa > Arthropoda > Insecta > Orthoptera > Acrididae > Schistocerca > Schistocerca serialis. The sequence goes on along the minus strand of NC_064643.1, from coordinate 282,831,011 downwards.
AGTGTCGAAAATAATCCGATTTCTCGACTTGGCACTCCATTTTCTAGCGTGCACAGCTCCACTCACTATCCTCGAATGACAACTCAGAGAGCAACAGTGAAATTTCACCCTCTCCTTCAAACTATCTGTCTTGCTCACTGATGCTGCCTACAACAATAAAGTGTACTTAGAGCCATATTCAGTTGGATTTAATAACTCCTAAAACCGCTTGTGCTCAAAGAAATGGGAACGCTGAGGTATTTCCCACAAAAGCATGCGAAATGTCTCAGGGAGGAAGACTTTGGTGTTTCCCACAAAAGTATGTGCAAAAAAGCGCTCTAAGTGTCCCAGGGAGGACGGCTGTATGAAGGCTGGAGGGTTTCACAGGTGTACCAGAACCCGCTGCGAACTTTTTTGAGTTTGTGTTCAACTGCCGCAGTATTCTTCGGAATAAAAATTGTAATTTGATTACAAATTGCTTAAATATTCTTGTATCACCAGCAAAGCTTTCTCTCTCTTTGAGCAACGTTACATTTAGTTCCTACGATATCTTCAGTTTATAAACTGTGTGAAATATTCCACACAATACCCAAATTTTTTAAACAATATACAGTATTTCATAAACAATATCGCCGCAAATTGTTTAAATATTCCAACTACAGCTCTCACAGTACTTTATTATAGGTGTACTTCGATAGTATATTCAGTGTGTGAAACGAATTGTTTGAATAATAATTCCTTTGGCACATCTTCTGCAGCAACATTTGCAGAGTTTTGTGACATCTTCAAAATTTGTGTGTGACAATATTCCGCACATTGCTTAAAAAAATGGTTCAAATGGCTCTGAGCACTATGGGACTCAACTGCTGTGGTGATAAGTCCCCTAGAACTTAGAACTACTTAAACCTAACTAACCTAAGGACATCACACACATCCATGCCCGAGGCAGGATTCGAACCTGCGACCGTAGCGGTCGTGCGGTTCCAGACTGTAGCGCCTTTAACCGCTCGGCCACTCCGGCCAGCGCACATTGCTTAAACACCAGATTTAATAACTCCTCAAGTAGTTCATATTCAACAACAAGGAGAAGGCTGAGGTATTTCCTGCAAATATACCACAAAGGAAGTGTGCCAAGGTATAAAGCTGCGGTATTTCCCGCAAAAAGCGCTTGAGCTGTGCCACAAAAAAAGGTTGGATTATTTCCCACAAAAGACGGAAAGTATCCCAGAGAGCAAGGCAGCGTGGCTTCTGGTCTGCTGTCATCTCCACGTGGCGTGATCAGCGTGCCACAAAGAAGAAAGAAAGTGCACCACGGAGGAGTGAGGCTGAGGTATTTCCGCACCACGGGAACTGCGCAGCACATCCCTGCGGCTGCCGCGTCTCAGACCCTGGCTCGAGCCGCGAGCCCAGTGTACGGCTGCTTCTAGCGGCCATAACTGAGGTAGAACGAGCGCGCGCGAGGAATTTTTTCCAATATGTTTAGCATAATCTATGACAGTGTAGTTACATGGTTCTTTTTGCTATTGGAACAAAAAAAAGGTACTGCGGTTGTTCAACATCTAAATTGTTTCAGCACCAGCAGCAATTTTGAGGTGTATTGCAATTTCAGAAGTAAACAATATTCTTAAACAAATTGTTTAAACAATGCCTTATGCATGCTATATTAGCCTAACGTCGTGAGGTCCTCCCAGTCCAGCAGCTCGACTAAGACTGAGCGAATTTCCCGCCATTTTTTTCTTGGAGGGCATCCTGGATCACTTCAAGGGAGGGGGGAGGGGAGAGGGTAGGGAGACGGCTGGGAGTGCCAGCTGGAGAAAACCCATGCAGTCATCAGTGGTGGTGGTAATTAATTGATCACTTAATTAATTTGCATAATTAATTTGATACCAATATTGCGCCAGAACCCACTTTGTCCACTACTTAAAGCGGACTGCACTATAGGGGGTTGTACGAGGCGTGCTTTTGAAGTAAAAACCGTTTTGAAACTAAAAAAAGACGTGCTAAGATATCTCAATAATTTTATTTTTACATGAAAGCCTGTACCTTAATTTACGCACTGACACCATTACAGTCTGATTCTTCCTTGTTTACGTTGTGTACTGAGTGTTAAAGATTCCTCTGATAATCGTGAATACCGCCGACTGTGAGGTACGGGCTGCTATAAGATTTCTTAGTGCTAAAGACCTAAAAGCGATTGATATTCCTCCTGAGATCTGTGAAGTTCATGGAGAAAACATTATGAGTGATGGAACGCTAAGAAAGTGGGTGAGAGCATTTAAAGATGGCCGCATCAATGCGTATGATGAACAACGGAGTGGGCGCGTTTCTTAGCCGAAAATAATGCTACGAATAGGAAACGTTACGTATGTGTTATTTGAAATCTCCTGAGTGAGAGCGCCAAGTTTCCGTCACATCCGACATATAGTGTAGCTGCAGGACAGTTTCAGAATGGCGCCTTTAGGTGATATAGGTTACAAGCAACGTGCCGTAATTGAATTTCTCATTGAAGAGCAAGAAACTGTGGGGAATATTCACAAACGCTTGTGCAAAGTGTGTGGAGCATCTGCTGCAGAAGTACAGTTAGTCGCTGGGAATGGAGGGTGAGGTCATCAGAAGGCGGTTCGGTGGAACTCCACGATTGCAGCGGTCGGGGAGACCATCCACGGCTGTCACTCCTGACAACTTGCAGCGAGCTGATGTTGTCATTCACCATTACGAGATGCCATTCGTGGAAGACATTCTAAGGACGAAGAAGAGGTGACTGATACAGTGAAGCACTGGCACCGCCACCAGGACAAGGCTTGGTACCAACAGGGCATACACGTCTTTGTTTCGCGCAGGAGGAAGGTCATAGAATGGGATGGAGATTGCGTGGAAAAATAGTGTGTGTAGATGAAACACCATTGTTTCGTGTGTGTAATTCTCATTATGTTCAATAACGAAATGTTGAAGGAAAAAAAGGCGGTGCATTACTTTCTGGGCAACCCTTGTATATATTTTCACGAAATATTCACAAAATTCACATTACTCATCCATCAAGTGAGCAAAATAACAACTCTGATGAAAAAGAACCATAAACACATCTCTGTAAGTTAGACATATTCGGGCTTATTGGGTTTGAGAGGCCTCTGACGTCACATCTGCTCTCCATGGAACCGCGCGGAAACTAGTGGAGGGGTCATAAACAGTGCCTGGAGATAGGAAGGTACTAATGGTGGGGAAATACCACGCCAACGGATTGGGGAGAGAGGAACAAAAATATTTCAGCTCTACCTGTCCAGGCCGATTACCCCCGCCATAGGTTAAGCATTCGTCCATGCGTGGAGCATGACAACGTCAGACCACAGACAATCACTCCGAAACCTGCAGCAATCTGATGCGTTTGGATCACTGTTATCGTTCGTCCTCCATATAGTCCCTACTTGGCCCCATCCGATTTTCACCTGTTTCCAGAATTTAAAGAACACTTCCGAGGACTTCATTTTTATAGTGATGATGTGGAGCAAGTAGAAGTGAGGTGGTACCTCCATCAATAAACGTTCTACAGTAACAGTATCAACACACCGGTCTCTCATTGGGAGAAATGAGTTGGTCGCTATGTTGAGAAATAAATATGTAGACACGAAGAATAAAGATTTAGAATGTTAATTAAGTTTGTTTTATTTAAAATACATTAAGAGTTTTCACAGAAGAAAATACGGAGGCATTAAATTTTCAGCATGCTCTCATTCCTTTAGGAAGAGTCATTTAGATGCTGCCACCGGCCCACCACCTTGGTAATACAAGTTACTGAAAATGCATTGGTACCACTTGGGTTAAATAAGGCCTGGCAAATTGCATTTTGTGAACATATATCAGCTTGGCATCTACTCACCTGTCAAAACAGAAAAAGTGGAGAAACACGTCATTTGATGTTCAATGGGTATTGATTCACTTTTCGTATAGTTTGAAGGCCACGCAAAATACTTAATATACCTGTGCACTGTTATGATCTCCAAAAACGTTAAAAACATCATTACAACACCAAGCATAAAGACAGTATGATGCACTTGTTCAAATGGTTCAAATGGCTCTGAGCACTATGGGACTTAACATCTGCGGTCATCAGTCCCCTAGAACTTAGAACTACTTAAACCTAACTAACCTAAGGACATCACACACATCCATTCCCGAGGCAGGATTGGAACCTGCGACCGTAGCAGAAGTGCGGTTCCAGACTGAAGCGCCTAGAACCGCTCAGCCACTCCGGCCGGCGATGCACTTGTCTTCTGACGAATGAGACTGAATGATGTGCAGCAGTGACAAATCCTTTTACTGTCGACACGGCGGACAAAATTGATGGTATCAACCAAAATTATTCCTGTTGATAATAAGCATATAGTTCACGACATGGGGGATTTCCTGACGCTCAAGTCAGACATTTGTGGACCAAATGTGAATACGTTTCAGTAATTGAAACATTTCGTAGTGAATTCTCAAAGTGATTCCAAGACTTCACATGTGAAGAACGGTTCTGATTTACTTGTGAGACAGGTGTCGCTTTTGCCTGCTGATGTCGCTCCTCATTACCTCCAGCTTGAGATGATAGACGTACAGTGCAGCACCCGGCTGAATGAGATATTAGTCCAATACTGGAGTTAACGAGACTATTAATCATTGTTATAGTAGTAGGGCAACCTTCGCACCAAAACACGCTGTATTGTTGCCAAATTTATTCAAGATGGCGGCGATGACGTCACCCAATATGGCGGCATGTAGACTTGGCAACAGCGCATGACTTCATCCAAGATGCCGGAATAGCCAAATTGTGCTACGTCCACTAACCTAACCTTAAGAAAAAATGGCGGGAAGTTTGAATTTTGGAGGGAAAATAGTCCAATTGTGCTAAGCCTCCAGAAGAAAAAATGGTGGGAAGTTTGAATTCCAACAGCATGCAAAACTGTACTTCTCTTTATTATTATTATTCATTATTATTTATTATCATTTATTAACATTCATTATCATTCATTGTTATTTATTATCATTCTATATCATTCATTATCATTTACTTTCATTTTTTATTATTTACTATCATTTATTATTATTGACCTGACTTTACTAGAAAATTCCCTCAAAATTCAAATTCCTACACGATAATGGCTGCAAAACCTTACTTTTGTTTATTATTATTCATTATCATTTATTAACATTCATTATCATTCATTGTCATTTATTATCATTCATTATCATTTATTATCATTCATTATCATTTATTATTATGGGCCTACCTCCACTAGAAAATTGCGCCAAATTCAAATTCCAACACGATATTCTCTCGAAAACTGTACTTCTATGTATTATTATCATTTATTATTTATTCAAGATGTCCGATTTTCTAGGTGAGAAATCCATTCTCCTTACATCCATAACAAAAATCTATCACAAGTTCAAATCCCCAACACCATAATTGATCACATGTACGAGCTTTCTCCATCACTTATCTTTTTTCACTGATGGCCTATCATAATCGTGTCAAATAATAAACTGTACTTATAGTAACGTAATTCACGACCTTTGATTTTGCAGGGGGGAAGGGACTGAAGACTTTATTTCAAGCAGTATGGTCATCACTTGTTGTCCAACAGTCAGCACACACATATTTGAGATCGCAGTGCAGTCACCATGATGTCCGCGCTCCAACTGAATTAGTTCAAATTCTCGCCACTCCCTGGCCAGCACGCGGAGACACTGCCTATGCCTGTCACGTGAGGCGGCCAGCCATTAACGCGGGGGGCGAGCCCAGCGATCGCTCCCACGTCGTAAACATGTTTTCGCTGGACACGCTGGAACTTGTCAAGTTTGACATCACAGCGGCCCCTTGTCTGCTCACCACGTGTATTCGTCGCCTCCACACGTTTCCCGCCAAAATTGTCTCTCTTGGAGCTGAATGGCACAATGGTCGGCCGTTTCCCTGCCACACTTTCGGCGCTACATTCAAACCTGTCGATGCCGACCGCTCATCGTCCACCACGTGTCCCTGTGCGAGCGAGAACACAGTGCTACACATTTGGCGGCAAAGTTTGCTAGAGAGCGGAATCCGCCATGACTATATAACAGCACGTTGACTCGCTCTCGCGCGCGCGTAATAACTGTACAATCGCTGCGCCGCCGCCCCGCTTACGTCACACACCCTCCATACACGCGACGGACATAACCTTCTGTAAATACCTGGAAAATGACTCTTTATTTCAGACATTACGGTCATGCAGGTGTGTTCCAACTGACTTCTCCATGCTCACACAGCGAAACTCCAGAGCGCAGCCGATGTACGCGCGGCCGGCTGAGCCCGCTCCATCGGCAGCTCCCTGGCCGGCTGACGTCAAGCACACCCCCACGGCCAGCACGCCAGCTAGGCGGTGAGCGGCGCCTCAGGGCACCACCACAAACGGTCAGCCGCACCCGCGAGCACTTAACGCTGGAGACGATGGAACCTGTCGACCGCGTGCCGGACAAAGGATACGTTTGGTTTGGCGCCAGAGTTTCACCGACAGTGGAATCCACCATGACCGTATAACAGCGCGTCTGCTCGTCGTGAGAACGCTCACTAATTCACTCTCACCACTCCGCTATATTAAATAATTCAATTTACAATTTCATATACGTATGCAAACGTGTTCAGCTCCCTAATTTCATCTACTTTTCGAGGACCAGACCGCCACCTCCTCCTCCTCCTCCTCCTCCTTGGAACCAGCGCCAAGTTTCAGATCTGCCAGTAAACATAGCTCACTTGTGCTTCCGTCACCAATCTAAGAAAATTGTTTCAAACTAAGCCACCAGCACTCAACCTCTCCCTACACGTTTCTGGTAAAACGGACTCACCCTGCAGTAAGTCCATGGATGGAGGAACGAATTTACTTTATTTAGTAATGGAGTATATCTATCACACCGACATTTCCCACATCACACAGACCTGCAAAACACTCCTACATAACTCATTTATAATGTTCTACACACACGCTTGCTAATTGTAAACAGTTAAAAATAACTCATAGCACAGCCTACAGACATGCGAACCACTCGTAAATAATGCAAAACATTTACCTCCAAATAGCCAAACAACTGCTAATTTTTGGAAATAATTTCAGTTCATAGGCTGATGGAAGGATGAACAAGAGTACTTTATTTATTTGCAACATATCTTTTTGAGACTTTTAATACTCATAGGTTTCGATATGTAAGGCTGACATAAGGCAGTTTCTGAACTCCAGTAGTGCACTACACTTGGCAATACAACCACACCCATTAAGATATTCATTCCATTCCTGTAACTCCTCTACAGATAAATTTGTCCAGTTATTTGTCTACTCACTCACATTCTGACCAGATTGCCGTTATCGCGCAAAAACAGCTCAGACTGTGCTGTGCTGCTCGGGGAAGTAAGAAAGGGCTGCACTCTATTTATTTGGAGCCCTTTTATTTAGTCATGGAGTATATTTGTCACAAAACACCCGCACTGATCCCACTGTCGTCAGGGGGCGGCGAGGATTTGAACTAATTCAGTTGGAGCGTGGACATCGTGGTGACTGCACTGCGATATCAAAGATGTGTGTGCTGATTGTGTTGGAGAACAAGTGGTGACCGTACTGCTTGAAATAAAGTATTCAGTCCCTTCCCCCCTCCCCCCCCCCCCCTGCAAAATCAAAGGACGTGAATTAAGTTACTATAAGTGCAGTTTATTATTTGACGCGATTATGATAGGCTACCAGTGAAAAAAGATAAGTGATGGAGAAAGCTCGTATATGTGATCAATTATGGTGTTGGGGATTTGAACTTGTGATAGATTATTGTTATGGATGTAAGGAGAATGGCTTTCTCACCGGGAAAATCGGACATCTTGAATAAATAATAAATGATAATAATACATAGAAGTACAGTTTTCGAGAGAATATCGTGTTGGAATTTGAATTTGGCGCAATTTTCTAGTGAAGGTAGGCCTATAATAATAAATGATAATGAATGATAATAAATGACAATGAATGATAATAAATGACAATGAATGATAATGAATGTTAATAAATGATAGTGAATAATAATAAACAAAAGTAAGGTTTTGCGGCCATTATTGTGTAGGAATTTGAATTTGAGGGAATTTTCTAGTGGAGGCAGGTCAATAATAATAAATAATAATAAATGATAATAAATAATAATAAATGATAATGAATTTTAATAAATGATAATCAATAATTATGAATAATATTAATAAAGAGAAGTATGGTTTTGCATGCATTATCCTGTTGGAATTCAAACTTCCCGCCATTTTTCTTCTGGAGGCTTAGGTTAGTGGCCGTAGCACAATTGGACTATTCTCCCACCAAAATCCGGCATCTTGGATGAAGTCAAGCGCTGTTGCCAAGTCTACATGCCGCTATCTTGGATGACGTCATCGCCGCCATCTTTAACAAATTTGGCAACAATGCGGCGTGTCTTGGTGCGAAAGTGGCCCTACGGCTTGTTATTCCTAGAGCAATATCCTCGAATGCACAGACAAGCTGCTAAAGTTGTTTCAGTATTTGGTTGAATGTATGTGGAAATGGTTTTCTTCTTTTATGAAATTCTTAAAGTCCCACCAGTGTTCGGGTTTAACAGATTTTAATCTGTAATTCTCCATATAGTCTACAGCATCACGAACCATAGTTTGAATTATACAACTTACTCTAAAATCGAAACGTATATAAATCTATTGAAACGTCCTCTTAGAAAAATTGTACAAGACTGTGCTTAAACTGACACACAATATTTTTTAGCGCAACGCAATCTGACTTTCAAAAATCCCTACAAAAGAATGGCCCTGACTAACATTAACCTATACGTTTCACAAATCACTTACCTCACAAAAATCTTGGTTACTCGAACTACTGCAGTATAGCGAGCGCCACTACTGTCAGCTAAATAAAAGATTCAAACTACGGAAGGCACTAACTACTGATAGGCATAGTTAGCAAATGAAAGATTTTAATAGAGAACAAACAATGTATTTACCTTAATAATCATAATACATATAGCAGTTCATGCCACCCAGTCTTACAAATTTCAAATCTCTGCCATTTCTCTCCCTACGTCCACCACTGCTGGCAGCTCACCTCTAGCTGTGCAACGCTACACGCTGTTCACATCCAGCTGCCCAACACTACAATGGCAGACAACAATGCAAACTAGCCACAGACCGCACACAGCACAGCCAGTGATTTTCATACAGAGAGCTACGTAACGTTGCCAATAAGAAAACATAAACAGCCTACTTACATAGCCCCCATGCTCCCCACAAAAAATTTTACAAATTGTTTTGGGCAGTGACCAATACAGATTTGAAGGAATTTTTCATAATTACAATAACAAAGATATCAAATGCACACAATTATTGATACAATGTTGGTCAAAAGCTAAATTTTTTTCACAGTCCATAAAGACAGTCCAGGTTGTTCATCACAGTAAAATTGCAGTGTTTTTCTCGAAGTCTGAGCAGTAAAAGAAAATGCACGTGGAAGTAGTGGATTTCCATGCAGTCTTGAAGAAGTAGTGTTGTCCTTCCAACAGAAACACAATGCTGACTCTTGACATGCTAACAGGTAATGGGTCACAACAGAGCAAACCCACAGCAGAGCCAGTCGAAGTTTTGAAGAATATTGGTAGGTAGGTCATCACAGAGCAGACCACTGTAGTCCTGTTAGAGATTACTGTATTGGTGGGCCACCAGAGGTGCAGACCCACTGCAGTCCTTGTAGAAATAATGGTGCTGGTGAGTCAACAAAGGTGTAGACCCACTGTAGTCCTTGTAGAAATAATGGTATTGGTGGTTCATCAAAGGTGTAGACCCACTGTGGTCCTTGTAGAGATGGCTAGCAGCCATCCGTTGCGACTGTGCAGGTGCACAATCACAATCAAAGAGTCTTGCAGAGAATATAGCAAGTCCATAAACCACCACTTGTGCACTCACAAAGTTTTTGAATTGTCCTGAGAACCAGCAATGCTGTTAACCAGTCCCTTGCTGAATTATCAACACACGTCCAGACACTAACAGTCCTCTTTTTTTCACATATTGTGCATATACTATGACCAACAGAAATGTGTGCAGTGAAATGAATGCTTACAAGTTACTTAATTTGATGAACTGGTGTCAATTACAATATTATAACATGAGAATACAATAACAAAGGTACAAAATACATCATTAAAGAACATAACAATTCAGATAACATTTGTAGTACAGGCTTTACAAAAGAATCGAAATAACATATGCATCAGTGTTACAGGAATTATGACATGAGTACATACATAAAAGATCAGAATAACTTTTGAAACATCAACTTTACACATGAGCATTAAAACAAAACAGAACAAATAATGTCTAAACATCTTTACATAGTAAGTAACACAGTATTAGAAAAATTCTACAACATAACAACATCAGCTAAACACATAAAGACAGGAAAAACACAAATACACAAGGGCACACAAACACATAGAGGGATAAGACAAAAGGAAAGGACAGAGTTTGTTTTACAGCAGTATTTTGCATGGAGATCTCCCTTCGTTCATCATTATTCTCAGAAAGTCCTATCTAAGCCTGCTTTCTGTATTCTGTTCACACCCTCTTTCAAAAACAGTTTTTCTCCACTATACACTACTTTTTTGGCCAATCCATTTTCTTATAGATTCTCAATGCATTTCTTTCCATTCATCACAACTCGTTCTCTTATATAGCCTACCAAATCTTAAGCTAACTTAAACCTACTGAGCTCAGATGCTAAACTAAGGGACGAGGCAATGCAGCAGCAGAAAACAATTGACACAAACAGCACTGACAAAAAAATGCAAATTGGCAAAGCTATCGGCAGTAAATCTAAATTTGCAGAGAAAATGCAACATTATCACTAATATGAGCCAATGTGCAGCAAAAAGAAAAATAAATCAGTAGTAAAACTGGCTTCACAGAGTAATACAAAGTGAAATTTAGTAGCGCTATGCCTGGCAAGCAGCAGCAGCAAATGCAATAACTTATATCTAAACATGACAAAGCTCAAGCAAAAAAAATATTACACTAAAGATAACAATGCAGACAAGGGAAATGTATATTCACATCTTAATGTCTATGTAATTAAAGTGGTGCACCACAAATTCTAATTCTACAAAAAATTAGCAAGTACTTGAAAAGAAAATTATATATGCAGTTACTGTTATTAGTCCCTTCTTATTGTTGTTTCCATTCCAAGAGCTTCTTTTTCCAAAAATGTGGATCATAAAATAATTATTTAATAGATCTGTTGACAGAAAGGGTTCACATTAGCAAATGCATTTAATTTTATTTTATGAAACCGATGCTGCAAGACAGCTGGAAACCAGATATCAAATGAAATAAGCAACTATGTACAAAGTAAAGCATAAGAACATCATTCAGTAGTCATGAGGCATTTCATAAGTTAGTAGAAAAATCTCTCAACTAGAAAGACAGTAGTCATAATCAGGTGTATTGACATAAAAATATTTCTCGTCACTTCATTAGGCATTTCAGTAAATATCATAAATTAAGAGCTCCACAGTGTTATCATATGTTTTCAAGTTTGAGCGTGTCGTATTTGCGATACTTTCTACAAAGGAATGTCAGTAGCGAGGATAATGGCCTCTTTTTTTTTTCTTCTCCACCTGTGCCTCTGAAAGGCACACACTAATGGCTTTTTTCCAGGCATCTGTTGTGCAGCTGGGTGCCCATGACGCATTACGCGAAGGTGGTCACTTAACTTTCTTACCGAAATATTTATGACAGCAGTTTCTGCTACAGTGACAGTCTCATATAAAACATTTCAGAGGTCAAGAATTTGCGTTACAAATCTGTAGAAACAAAATCCTATTTATATAACAGTGTCCAAAATATTTTCGTTGGCACTGTAATACATTCACGCATTTACATACATTTCATAATTCTTAAAGTACGATTCTTGGTTTCCAACAACCTTTTTTCACAAACCAGAGTCCCTAACCACTACTCATTATTCCTTACCTTATTCGTCGACACTTCTTCAATATTTCATCATAGCAGATACATAGCATAATCAAATAACTCATATAGCATCAGCTTATTGATCATAAACATACCGCAACAGCATAATACACATAGTCATCGTAATAATAACATCATAACACCTCAGTCAACTCTCAAAATCGTCGTAGCTTCCTCCAATAATTTCAAAACCTAAAGAAAATTCTGTGCCACTTCAATAGTGTCATCTACCTCAAACGTACTTTAAAAATCATGATCCCACACCAAATACATCATTCAAAGCTCTCATAGCATCACAATGGTTCTGATAAAAGTATGAACAGTTCACAAAGTACATACAAAATACAATTTCATAAGTGTGAAGTTATACAATTGTGTAATTATGTAAACATCTGTCACTGATGTAGTAAAAAAAAATGTTTGTCTCTCAGTTAAATGATCAGATAGCTGTGTAATTTATGTGTTAGAGAAATATGGTACCGATGTGTAAAGTTGTATAAGCAAATACCATATTAGCTAGGGCTCCTTGTGCTTGCCAAACACATGGTACACAAAGTAAGCATGTACCCCCCTGAGGATTAATGTAATTATACCCTCAGGTGTTACAGATTACAGCAATGGAATGAAATGTATCACAGAAAACCTTTGTATCATTGTACTTCAAATATCTTTAAAAATAAATGTTTTAAGTACAAAATTAATCACTCAAATACGTGTACTGTATCACTAAACTGTGCGTCTTGTTGTAAGATAATCTCTGTGGAAGTGTCGTAGTTACCGTCCTCCGAAAGCTAAGTTCTGCTGAAGTCAATGTACTTACCTCATCATAAACAAAAGTGAAATGCTTTGCATATAGATATCGTAGTTATTGCGTACATTACCGTGATCAAGAAAGCATTATACCATAACGTATTGTTGTGCTACGAAAAAGGCTGTCACATTGTAGCTTACTACTAAAACATGTTCTACTTTCCAGAAGAATTCAGAAAAACAGATACACTGCAAAAGCAACAATGTAAATTGTCACTCATTAGTAGCGTCGTGATAAAATCGTGTAGCTGTCACATAAACTAACCACTGTCTCATTTGGTATCTGACAGAAAGTACTTTAAATCCGGAATGTATTTTCAAGTAAACCAAAATGTTGCATTAAAATTTCATTAGCAGTACCAGTATATGTTCTAAGTATGCGAGCCTTATAGTCGTTATGTAATCATGCAACTAACAAGAAAGAATGTACACACACAATAACACTGTGTCGTCTGTTCACTATAACAATGCATTCGTAATTACTGTTTAAATAAGTTCTCTTGGTTCTTGACTGGATAGTTAATTTTAAAACATAGTTGCATTTTAACAGTTTCTAAGATTGAAAAAGAGTACTAGTAACGTGAAGTGAAAAATTTTATAGCAAAGACTAAGTTACAAAGCAGATTATCTCTCAATAAATGGTTGTACATATGAAATGTTGTGTAACCCTTTGCTCTTCCTAGTACACAGAGTTTCAACTTTAACGCAATTATCATGTGGTATATGTCGGTAAAGAAAACTGGAATTTTTCTCAAGGTTAGCGTCTATGTTATTTTTCCCTGAGCCAGCGGCCGCACGTGGTTGCCTGCGGTGCGAGTCATTGTCTGTTTCTTTGTTGGCGCGCGTCGTTACTGGGATTAGGAGACCTAACTTCTACAAATTCGCCTTGCCGAGAGGGCCCAGTCCTGTTAGAATCCCGCCAGTTCTGATGAAATTCACGTCTGTGGTTATGATTATATCGTCTGTCGTCATATCGGTAGTTCCTGTAGTTTCTTTCTTGTCGGTTAAGCGGTGGAGAATTTCTCCCTGAATTATCACTGCACCGTGGACTGTTGCGTCTGAAGTTATTCTGTCTCCCATGGTAATAATAGTTCTGGTTGCCAAATTGTCTGTTTCTATGATTGTCTCTGTCATATTCATTACTACGGAAATGCGATCTTTCTCTGTAACTATTACTCTGCCAGTGTTTGTCATACGGGTGGTGTCCGTTTTGGTCACGATTTAGGTTGTAAGAATGGCCTTGTCGCGACCAGTTATTATTTCTGTCATCGCGGAATTGTGACGGATGTGACCTGTAGTTGTTGTGCTCCTGTTTTCGCGTTCCGCGATTGTCAGTGTCAATTTCCAGTTCTTGTAAGAGCCCCTGAAAAGCTTCAATGTCGTCTTTGCAACGTCCTGCCAAAATAATATGTCGTAAATGTTCAGGTAATTTGATTAAGCAAATGCAGATGAGTTCTGAGGGGCTGTATGGGTTTGATAGGTACTGATTCTTGTGCAACATGTCTTCAAAATATTTCACAAGACTGGAAAGTTCAGATTGTTCGAAATGTTTCATCATTATGATGCTATGTTTTACTCGGTCTTGTGTAGTTTGAGAGCAATATGCTGAGAGGAAGGCATGGTAAAATTCTCCTTCACTGTGACAATCGTGAATGACCGATCGCATTCTTATAGCTGGTTCATTCTCTAAATAGCCACACATAAATTCTAATCTGTGCTCTAATGACCAGTTGGGAGGAAAACAATGAGAGAATTGATGGAGCCACGCTTGTGGATGAATGTTGTTGCCAGAATTCTTAAATGTTTTAAATTTACGTGTAGTAATGAACAGCTTATAGTCAAAATCATCATGTCGGCGAGTCGCATGTCGGTCATTGTTACGTCGTTTCGACGGCTCCATCTCAAAATTCGGTGTACCTTGCCAATTTCTTTCATAATTTCCGAAGTGTCCTGTGTTATTATTTTGTGGTTGTTCCGTATTTCTATGTCCCTCTTCCCGTACTGGAGCGCGAGTGTCCTCTGAAATATGAAATTCTTGTATTATTTGTGCCAACTGATCTTGTACTTCCCGGATTTCTCTTTTGTACAGTGTATTGATTTGATTTTGATTTTGTTTGAATTTTCTACTTTGTGCATACTCTTCAGTGTCAGTAAAGGCTACAGGTCTTGTGTCATTCAGATCATCATCTACCTTCGTAGATAAATTATTTAGCTGATCCGAAAGTTCAACTACTTTGTCTGATAATGAACTAATTTCCTCCATGTGTCTTTCTGAACCAATTTTCAGAGTATCTACTGTGTCCTTTAAGTTTTCCTGAGTTTTTGCAAGTTGCGTAACTGAATCGGTAGATGCAACTGAGTCAATTTTAGCTTGCAAGATCTCATGATTTTCATGAACAATACTTTGCAGTTCTTTTATGGCTGCTTCGTGATTCTGTAATGCATTTTCATGCCGCGAAAACATAGGTTGAAAATGCTCACAAATTTGTGTTTTTACGTCATTACAGACTTTTTGACATTTCGATTCAATGTTATGTAACTCAGTAGTTAAATCTTCACGTGTTTGTTCAAGCTTATGTTCCACTGAGTCTAACTTTTGAAGCTTTTGTTCCATTGCGTCTAACTGTTGCTGTGTTTGTCTCTGGTGTTGTTCCATTATGTCTAACTTTTGAAGATTTTCTTCCATTGTAACTTTTGAAGATTTTGTTCCGATGTGTCGAACTTTTGAAGATTTTGTTCCATTGTGTCTAACTTTTGAAGATTTTGTTCCATTGTGTCTAACTGTTGCTATGTTTGTCTCTGATTTTGTTTCATTTGCTGCATTAATTGCAGTAATAATGTATTAGTGTCTGGAATCTGTTCCTCTATGCATTTCGGCAGTGCATTTGCACCGGCAGCATTCACATTTTGACAAGCAGAAAATGTGTTTTGACTTATTTGAGAAAACGGTGAGGCCCCAAAACCTGAATCTACAGTATTTGCAAGATTGTGTCCTGTCATTTCGGATTCCTGAGGCAAGCTGTTGCCGACCGATCGATCGATAATGCTTCCCTGCTCACTAATTGCTTCACTGTCTAGGCCATTATTTGCCGCCCGCTCCATTTCCCTATGCACAATTACCAAATTACTACTTTGAATGTCTGTTAATTCATTACTCAGTGGTGCTGGTAAGCTACGCTCGTCGTCACTATTATTTATCAGGTTACTTTGGAGCCTAGTGTTACGTTTTTCACACGCCATTGTTGTCACAATATTTCACACGATAACACAGAAAAGCACAATTTGAAGAGGAAAAGTAAGAAAACACCTTAACATAGCACTGAAAATAATATCTAATTAATTGCAAGTGCAGCTGCGAAATACTTGGTGCAAATCTACATGCATGCCACAAGTGTTTTACTGTACAACAATGAAAAACTACAACTACAAAGGAAATTCTCTCTATAATTACGCGCTAGCAATAAACAAAAGCTACACTAATTACACAAACTACAAGAAAAAATCAGAAGATTCCAGTGAGGTATCCTCGGCTAAGGGTCGACATATGAAACGTACCCTTAGAAAAATTGTACAAGACTGTGCTTAAACTGACACACAATATTTTTTAGCGCAACGCAATCTGACTTTCAAAAATCCCTACAAAAGAATGGCCCTGACTAACATTAACCTATACGTTTCACAAATCACTTACCTCACAAAAATCTTGGTTACTCGAACTACTGCAATATAGCGAGCGCCACTACTGCCAGCTAAATAAAAGATTCAAACTACGGAAGGCACTAACAACTGATAGGCATAGTTAGCAAATGAAAGATTTTGATAGAGAACAAACAATGTATTTACCTTAATAATCATAATATATATAGCAGTTCATGCCATCCAGTCTTACAAATTTCAAATCTCCGCCATTTCTCTCCCCACATCCACCACTGCTGGCGGCTCACCTCCAACTGTGCAACGCTACGCGCTGTTCACATCCAGCTGCCCAACACTACAATGGCAGACAACAATGCAAATTAGCCACAGACTGCACACAGCACAGCCAGCGATTTTCATACAGAGAGCTACGTAACGTTGCCAATAAGAAAACATAAACAGCCTACTTACACTATAAACATCACAATTTAATGTATGTAAACGTGTATAGACCTTTTAACATCACAATTTAATGTATGAAAGACTTTTTTGTAGCACTGCTCACGGTATTAGCACTGTCTAACATACTTATTTAATTAACTGGTAAGATTAATTCTTTGATAGAAAAATTAAATGTGAAAAATGAACACCAGTGACAAAATCATGCTTATAAAAGTATGCTGCAGCATTCGCCTCTTAGAAGTAATCGCACTGTGTTGCAAAAATGTCTCCCTATGTTTTTCACACATACAGCTTTCAGTGTACAGCCGTCTCAGTCACACAGATGCTCGAAATAGTGCAGTGATGGGGGAAGCAGGAGCGCTGAGCCAGAGCGCTTTTATCCTGTCCATGCTTGCTTGTTAGCCAGGTAGGCAAGCTGCCGCACGTTATCAGCAGAATGGGCGGGCTGCTTTACTCCCATCCAAGCCAAGCTAAGCTCAGCCCAAGCAGGTTACAGGAATCTGTCTTGCCTGCCTGTCTTCCCCCTGTGCAACGCTACATATCAGCTTATTCTGTACACTTTCATTGTAGTGTTATGAGCAGCATTCGGAAATTGATGAAAAGACTTTTTTACTTGAGTATCACAAAACGAAGCTCAATGAAGTATATATTCTTTTTGGGTCATAGTAGGCCAGAGAAAGGTATATTTCATTTGTCAGTTTTTCCTTTGCGGCGAATTTCGGGCTCATTTTTTTATTTCGATATGAATGTTTTTCTCTGAAACTTCTCCTTCTTTCAACTATTGCTAGCTGCTCTCATTTAAGTCACTAATACATGTTTTCTGTCGGAAGTAGAACCATCTCTGAAAGTCGATATCCTTTACACCTAAGAACATGAAGATGTGTATTATACTGCAATGCCAACTAAAGTGAAGGTTTGGAAGTCTGGTTTCTGTCACCTTTGTGTGTTCCAGCCAGTTATGACCCCAGTTATAACAGTTTAAATTACTCATCTTGTATGTGTGTTACAGATTCGCTGAATTCATTCTAAGAGGCCAAAGTAGTTCATTCTAAATTGTGCAAATGCATTTTAGCAAACACGAAGCTCGTTTTCCACATTACGTTAGCCTGACAAGTAGATGCCTTCAGAAGAAACCGTTCTTTCATACTAAGCTTCCTACACACTGCATTGCATACCACCAGAATGTGATTTTTAATATCCAACGAGCCATATTTTTGCCCTATTTCAGTCAATATCT